>NW_027361732.1:59632500-61057500 GCF_039654945.1 Dendrobates tinctorius | reverse complement strand
GACCATGGGGCGTCGTTGGGTTAGCATGATAGCACGAGGTCTGCAGGAGACCCCTGTGGTTGTCATTATCAAACTGCTATGATCGCTACACCATGGCTAGTGCTCATAGCAAATGAGCATTTTTGCAGCCCTGCTATACTTCAACTCTATCTACCCTGAATTGCAATTTACCATTAATTACAACATGAGCAATAACTCTTTACTTGATACCATGGTACATAAAGATTTCAATGGAAAACTCTCCACTGATCTATTTACTAATCCCACGGACTGCAACAGTCTGCTACACTACTCCAGTAGTCATCCTAGAGAAACCAAGAACAGACTTCCCATGACCATGGGGCGTCGTTGGGTTAGCATGATAACACAAGGTCTGCAGGAGACCCCTGTGGCTGTCATTGTCAAACTGCTATTATCGCTACCCCATGGCTAGTGCTCATAGCAAATGAGCATTTTTGCAGCCCTGCTATATGTAGCAGAAGCAATCAGAAGATCACACATTCAGGGAGATTATTGAAGTATGTAAAAAATAAAAAAGAAGTTTTTTAAAATATTTAGCAAATTAAAAAAATATAAAAGTTCAAATCACCACCGTATTTTTCAGACTATAAGACGAACTGGACTATAAGACGCATCCCAAATTTTCAGAAGGAAATGGGGGTCTATCTTTCAGTCTGAATTAAGCTTACGGGGGGAAATCGGTACAGATGGTTGCGTGGTCACAGAGGTTGTTCAGTGCTTGAGGCTGGTGCATTGGCCTCCGGGAAATCCCATTCCAGGATGGTGTGGTGGAGGCAACATAGTAACATAGTTATTAAGGTGGAAGGGGGACTTTAAGTCCATCTAGTTCAACCCATATCCTATCCTAACTTGCCATAACATGTTGATCCAGAGGAAGGCAAAAAAAACCCATGTGGCAAACAGTAAGCTTCACATTGGGGAAAAAAATTCCTTCCCGACTCCACATACGGCAATCAGACTAGCTCCCTGGATCAATGCAATATTAAGGAAACTAGTGTATATACCCTGTAATATTATACTTTTCAAGAAAGGCATCCAGTCCTTTCTTAAATTTTAGTAGGGAATCACTCATTACAACATCATATGGCAGAGAGTTCCATAGTCTCACTGCTCTTACAGTAAAAAATCTGCGTCTGTGAGTATGCTTAAACCTTCTTTCCTCCAGACGTAGAGGATGCCCCCTTGTCCCCGTCACAGGTCTAAGAGTAAAAAGATCATTAGAACGGCCTTTGTACTGTCCCCATATATTTATACATTGTAATAAGATCACCCCTAAGCCTTCGATTTTACAAACTAAATAACCCCAAGTGTAATAACCTGTCTTGGTATTGCAGACCCCCTAGTTCCCTAATAACCTTGGTCGCTCTTCTCTGCACCCGCTCCAGTTCAGCTATGTCTTTCTTATACACCGGAGACCAGAACTGTACACAGTATTCTAAGTGTGGTCGCACTAGTGACTTATATAGAGGTAAAATTATGTTCTCCTCATGAGCATCTATGCCTCTTTTAATGCATCCCATTATTTTATTTGCCTTTGCAGCAGCTGCCTGACACTGGCCGCTAAATGTGAGTGTGTCGTCCACCCATACACCCAGGTCTTTTTCAGTGACTGTTTTGCCCAGTGTTTTACAATTAAGCACATAATTATACATCTTGTTCGTTCTACCCAAGTGCATGACCTTACATTTATCCCCATTAAAGCTCATTTGCCATTTCTCAGCCCAAGCTTCTAGTTTACATAAATCATCCTGTAATATAAAATTGTCCTCCTCTGTATTGATTACCCTGCAGAGTTTAGTGTCATCTGCAAATATTGAAATTCTACTCTCTATGCCCCCTACAAGGTCATTAATAAATATGTTAAAAAGAAGCAGGCCCAAAACTGACCCCTGTGGTACCCCACTGCTAACCGTGACCCAGTCCGAGTGTGCTCCATTAATAGCCACCCTTTTTTTCCTATCCCTGAGCCAGCTCTTAACCCACCTACACATATTTTCCCCTATCCCCATTGTTCTCATTTTATGTATCAACCTTTTGTGTGGCACCATATCAAAAGCTTTTGGTGGTGGTCAGTGATGTGGAGGGCTCTGCCCATATTTTTCAACAGGTGCAGTGGTGGTGCTTTATTGTGTGGCTGGGCTCCGCCGGCATTTTGCATCAGGTTAGGTGGAGATGCAGCAGGGCTCCGCCAGCAAATTGTGACGGGTGCGGTGGTATTGCTTTGTGGTGCGACGGGCTCCACCGGAATTTTACGACAGGTGCAGTGGTGGTGTGGCAGGGCTCTGCTGGCATTTTGTTAAAGCCCGGATGCCCCTGCAGATCCATTGCTGTGATGCGGTGGCCTCCGGGAAAATGGCCACGGGGCGGCACATGCTCACATTGAGATCTCGCCAATGAGATCTTGTCTGTTGTGAACTCTCTTGATCTGACTTCTAAGTCAGGGCTCCCTCTGGTGGTTACAGAGGGTAGTGAAGCTGGTCATATTGACAGACGTCTATCACCTGAAGACGATGATTGGAAGTCAGGGGTTACTGACTGGGAGGATTTAAGTGGCCAAGCTTCCTTCAGTTGCTGCTGGTGATTTGTTTGTCTTCCTGTGCATTGTGAAGTCTGCTTTTTCCCCTCCTTGGTCTTGCATCATTCAGATAAGTTATTTGTTTGCTGAATCTTTTGCATTTGATATAGTTTTTGCCTTTCTCTGCTTTCTGCTTTGCTGTGTGGGTTCAGCATTATTCCCTGCTGGGATTTGTGCTGGACCCCACTCATATGTCACAGCTTATGTCATTCTGTTCAGTATTGCTAATCTCCTGTTATGTTAGTGTCTTTTGCTTACAGTTCACACCAGAATGCTGATCTAGCGGGGAGAGGTCGTGTGGCCTCAGTGTTTTTGTATATCAGATATGTTGGATTTTTTAGGGTTTTTGCGTGATTGCAGACAGTATCTTTTCTGTTCTGTCCTATCTAGACAGTTTGGGCCCTATCATTTGCTCACTCTATTTTCTGCCTGCGTTTGTGCCTCATCTTGCCTCACCGACAAAATATGTTTGGGGGCTATTTATTTGGGGTTCTACTTGGGGGCAGTTTAGCTTTCCCTTTCTTGCTTTAGGCTTAGTTAACTCTTTGGCTGTGCCGAGGTGTCTAGGGCATTGTAGGCACGTCCCACGGCTAATGCTAGTTGTGTTGTTAGGTTTAGGGGTCTGCAATCCACTAAGTTGCCAACCTTTCTGGTTTCCTGGTTGCTTAGCTAATTCCCCGGTAATCCTCCTCAGTGACCGAATCATAACACTTGTCCCGAGATCTTGTCTCCTGAGATCTCAGGACGACATCTCGTTGCCGAGATCTCAATCTGCTGTGATGGGGTGGCCTCCGGGAAAATTGCTGCGGGGGCAGCACATGCTCAGATTGAGATCTTGGCAACAAGATATGGTGCAGAGATCTAAATCTGAGAATGTGCCACCCCAGGTGGCCATTTTCCCTGAGGCCATCGCATTGCAGCAATGGATCTGTGAGAACATCTGAGATTTCACCAAATGCCAGTAGAACCTCCAGCATGAAAGAGCACCACCGCCGCATGAAAGAGCATCACTGCCGCACCACAGAGCATGACCGCCACACCAGCCTGGGAAGGGAGGCTGCATCACCCTGCAGAGTCAGAACGGGTCCACCGCCACAGTATTTGTAAGTATATTCTGACTATAAGATGCACCCCCATTTTCCCAAAAAATTTTCAGGGAAAAAAGTGTGTCTTGTAGTCTGAAAAATGCAGTAAATAAAAAATCACAGGTCTACAAAAAATATTTTATGCAATCATCACAGGTGACTTTGTACTTTTCTGAATCATCTTTTTGTCCTTATTTCAAAAATTTAGATATTTGTTCTGTAGCACTTATAGTTTCCATGGAGCAGCATCACCATTATAAGGTACTAGATAGAGGCCCGTTGCTATCGCATCAGGAGGGTGTTAATGTCACGATGGGGCAGGCTTTGCAGCATTGAGAATCTCTCCCCCCATGTGCTCACCCACCTATCCACTCTCTCTTTCTCCATGTGCTGACTTCTCCCATCTGTGATCTCTTCTTTGACCTGCCTACTCCATGTGCTATCCCCCATGTCTGCTGTCTCTCTCATTCCTGTGCTGTGGAGGCTCAATGCTATCGCATCGGGAGGGCGGTAATGTCATGATGGGGGCAGGCTTTTGAGCATTGAGAATCTCTCCCCCCATGTGCTCACCCACCTATGCACTCTCTCTTTCCCCATGTGCTGACTTCTCCTGTCTGTGCTCTCTTCTTTGACCTGTCTACCCCATGTGCTATCCTCCTTGTCTGCTGTCTCTCTCATTCCTGTGCGGTGTTCTCCCCTAATTCACGGCCGGACTGCGCATGTCGCTGTGGCTGGCCCGGGCGCGACCAATCAGCGACGCGAGATTTCCGTTACAAACAGAGAGACAGACAGACAGAATTAGACAATTCTGAACCCTGCTCATATAGGTACTGTTCACATGGTCAGGTTTTAAATACATTGGATAGGACTGCACTGATGGGTATTCCTTGGCGTTGGTAGAGCGGCTTGGCATACATTTTTTGCAAAAAACGTATCAACTAAATACCCTGTTTTGCTATCATCTTTTTACAAGCACTTGCTGTTTATTGTTGAAATTTTTTTTACAGCAGAGTATTTTTTCACATTTGTTGTATTGTGTTTCTCTGTGTTCCAGAATTAGACGATTATATAGTAGAGAGGAAATATACTGGTGACATTAAGAAAACAATAATCTAAATATCAGAAAAAAATGCTTCACCTTACATAACAGTTTTTGTTGAACCAAAATAATTTCACATGCAAAATATAAACCAAAATATGAGCGGAAATTAAAAGTGCTTGACAATTGACTGTCATTGATACGATTTTTTGGATTGTCCCTATATAACATCAAACAGTAATCTGCCATCATTGAGTCATTCCAAAAACCCTGGTAGCGGTGTTCCTTTACTTTAAAGTCCTGGTGAAACCACTTGCCTTGTTCATCTCTTGCATCTCTAAGATTTTGAGGGAAGAAATTTAAATGTGCATGCAAAAAGTGCATTTTCAGAGACATGGAACATCCAAGACTCTGGTATGCATTTAGCAGTTCTTTAACACCTTTAACATATTCTGGAGATTTTTTTTCCTAAGAAGTTTTCACAGATCCACTTGAAGTTTTCCAAGATCTCAATTTGTTATCATTTAGAGTTCCTTCAAACACATCATCTCTCATTAGCTCTGTAATCTGAGGACCAGCAAATACCCCTTCCTTCAGTTTTGCTGGTGGATAATTTTTTTGAAATGTACTAGAACGCCTGTGAATTTGTGTTTTCCATGGCTTCCACAAAGTTTTCAATCAATCCCACATTTACCGTATATACTCGAGTATAAGCCGAGGCTCCTATTTTTGCCACAAAAAGAAACTGGGAAAATGTATTGAGTCGAGTATAAGCCTAGGGAGGACAATGCAGCAGCTACTGATAAATAACAAAAATAAAAATAGATACCTATAAAGGTAAAATTAATTGAGACATCAGTAGGTTAAATGTTTTTGAATATCCATACTGAATCAGGAGCCCCATATAATGCTCCTTACAGTTCATGATAGCCCAAAAAGATGCTCCATACAAAATACACCCCATATAATGCTTCATAAAGTTCATGATGGGCCCCATAAGATGCTCCATAAAGTTCATGATGGGCCCCATAAGATGCTCCACACAAAATATGTCCCATATAATACTGGACAAAGGTTAATAATGACCCCATAAGATGCTCCATAGAATAATTTGACCCATATGCTGCTCCATAAAGGTTGATGGCCCCATAAGATGCTCCATAGATATATATGCCCCATATGCTGCTCAATAAAGGTTGATGGCCCCAGAAGATGCCCCATATAATGCATAAAGGTTATGGCCCCATAAGATGCTCCATAGAATATGCCCTATATTATGCCCCATAAAGGGTATGGCCCCATAAAATGCTCCATAGAATATGCCCCAATGCTGCTCCAAATATATTGATGGCCCCATAAGATGCTCCATAGAATATGCCCCATATGCTGCTGCATATAGGTTATGGCCCCATAAGATGCTCCATACAATATGCCCCATATGCTGCTCCATAAAGTTTGATGGCCCCATAAGTTCTTCGAAAGAATAATATGCCGGGTAGAGCTGGTCCGCACAGGTTGTTCAAATGGTCTTCGTGACTGGTTGAATATGAGGAATATATTATGAATATGTGTGGCTATGCCATTTGATGTTCCCATGATCTGGAGAGAACCCAAAAATCATAGTGATTCTGCTACTTTTGTTTTATGAAACTGAAGGACTTTTCTACAAAGAACAAACATAAGATTAATTACCATGAACTTGAACATGATGGTACTTTGCTAGTTCCTGTACCACCATTGTCTGGATTGGATGAAAATGAAGTAGAATATGAAGACTATGGAGCTGAAGCTCTACCCGCTCTACCTCGCATGAGTGGTAAAGACACGGCTGTTACTACGCCTGCGTGGAGAATATCGGTGACGTGTATGTTTCACGGCACTCCCGATGCGATAGCATCAGGCCTGTTTCTACTATACAGTATATATAACTATATATGTCAGTAACATATATATATAATTTTATATTTGATAGAGATATAGATAGTAGAATAGCCGATAATTCAATTGCCGGCTTCTGTAAAACAATTGCAAAGCTGACAGGATATGACACATGGCTTACATACAGTAAACCATTGCATATCATTTTGATTTATATATGTCCCTGACTACTAATGTTATCAGTGTACGTGTGTAAAAATTTGTAGCTGTAGGTGCTCCAGCACAATTTTCTTCGCCAGAGAGGGAAAGCCAGTGACTGAGGGCAGATATTAATAGCCTAGAGAGGGACCATGGTTATTGTCCCCCGGCTAAAAATATCTGCCCCTAGCCACCCCAGAAAAGATGCATCTGTAAGATGCGCCAATTCTGGCACTTAGCCTCTCTCTTTGCATTGACCTGTAGCAGTGGCATATGGGGTAATAAGGGGTCAGTAAAACACCTATCCATTATTAATCCAATAGTATGAAAGGGTTAAAAATACACACAGACATTAAGAATAAAGAGTTTTAATGAAATAATTAAACACACATTTTGCCATCTTTATTAAACTCCCTATACAATCAAAGTCTTCTCCTGTAAAAAAATAAAAATAAAAAAGTAACAATATCCCATTCCTGTCCACTGTACAGTCAATGCAACCTCCCCGGCTGTAAACCACGGAAGAATGAATGAAAAGCTGCCTGCACAGCCTCCCTGCCTGACCGGACATGAACTCATTAGCGTGAGAAAGCTTCTGAACATTTTTCCACGCTGTCAGTTCACTGAGGGTCAGGCGAGGATTCAGCACAGCCTCAGTGATGTCAGCGGTAGATGCACTTTTTCTGGGGTGACTGGGACAGATGTTTTTAGCCAGGGGGGAAAACAACCTTGTTCCCTCTCTAATTTATTAATATTTGCCCTCAGTCACTGGCTTTCCCTCTCTGGTGGAGAAAATTGCACTGGAGCCCATGCAATTTTTTCCGTGAATACATTCTTTTATTAAATACATACAGGTCCCAAATTTTACACACACATACTACTAACAGTATTATTCACTGACATGTATAAATCTAACTGTTCTGCAATGGTTTACTGTAAACCGTGTCTCCTATCCTGTCGGCTTCTGTAATGATTTTACGAAAGCCGACAAATGAATTAGCGGGCTAATCTTCAATCTACATCTCTATGCAATATAAAGATGTAAAATATATATATATATATATATATATATATATATATATATATACACACAGTATATGTCAATGCCATATATATCTATGATATATAAATAAACAAAAATTTCATATTTTTGAGGCCTTTTTTTCCAGTTTATATTTTCATTGGCAGTGAAGGATTTGTTCACCATTTGAAAATAATAAAATTAAATTCAAACACTGCAATTTTTTGGCTGGCAAACTTTGTTTCCAATGAGAATATAAATCTTCAATTTTTGGATTTTTTATGCCCTAATTTTCCTGTTTTATTGTTTTTTATGGACAACCAATTTGGTAAAAACCACTGTTTTTTTTAATAATAACCTGTTATATGTGTCAATCCTGCTGCTTCTTTCTTCTAGTTTGACAAGTAGCATCCATTATACATTTTGGTAATAATTGATGTATTAATAAAAGTTTTCCGCGTTTTTGCCGCAATTTTTTCCAGAGCATCCCCAGACACATAGAAAATAGCCAGAAATGCGGAATTTACTGCAAAATTAGTGAGCATGCTGTGCTTTTTTCGCGGTAAAAAACGCATCAATATGCACAAAAAGTGCAAAATGCATTAAAATGAATGGGAAGCTTCTTTTAGGCATTTTTGAGTGGATTTTTTGGTAAATCCGTGGGAAAAATGAGAAAAAAACGCAAAGTGTGAACACAGCTTAAGAAGGGCTGTTAGTCTAATGGCTCAACTTTAGCATCAGTATCAACACTACAGGCCTCTGATTCATTTTACTGTGCACACAGACAGGCACTCTCTCACTACAATATGAAGTGTCACAGATCTGTGCAATGGCGTCATTGTGTCAAGCTGGACAGCACCTGTCCTTTTATAATGTATGATCATGTGAGATGGCCAGCCAATTACAGCAGTGCCACAACCAAGATGGCTTTGGTATTACAGTGACTCACAGGCAATCCCTGCATGCTTATTGGCTGTATAACAGGCGCCACAGATGTGAGGCTGGGATTTGAGTTTTACATAGAGGACCGCGAATACTCACGCGTAACGAGCACATCCGAGCATCGAGATACAAGAGTGATAACCTATTATCACCGAGCATGTTTATTAATACCTAATCACACCTGTAGATAAATTCCCAAATGGGTATAATTTCCAAAATGGGGACACTTAAAAGGGGATTCTGCTCTTCTAGAATTAGTGTCTCTGTATATTGTCTGAAAATCTGCACTCTAGGGGGCAAGTAGCGCTCCGTGCCTCCTGAGCCTCGCCATGTGGTGCCATTTTTACCCACTTCCCCTTGTAAAAATGTAAAATACTAGGATAAAACACACCAAATTTGCTGTTTTTTTCACAAATATACACACGTCATATCAATAAAGTTTTAACACTATCATGAAGTACAATATGTGAAAAAAACAGTCTCAGAATCAGTATGATTCATTGAAGCATTCCAAAGTTATTCCATCATTAAGAGACACTCGTCAGAATTGTAAACTTTGGCCTCATAAGAAAGTTGAAAACAGGCTTGGAGGTAAAAAGAGTTAAGTGTAAAAATGAGATTTATTTACTTTTTAACTCAGTATGATTACATCTATGCTGCATTTATACAGGTTTTTAATTTTGCTACTTTTGCAGGGCAAGAAAACATTTAGAGAAAAGTTTCATTTTTACATCACTACAGTATATTTTGAGCTATAACGTCTTTATTTTTTAACGACGAGATGCATTTTTCATTGTCACAATTGTTATTTACATACCCTTTTTGGTTCACATTTTATTACACTTTTAGTGCTACGAAATTATGAAAAACCTGAGTCTTTCATAAAAAGCTAAGCCGTGTGCATATTTGTTTGTACCATAATAACTATAGAGTTAAGTAATCTGACAAATGTATAGCTTGTCTTGTTACTGATCGTTCTATACCAGACATGTGCACCTGTCTTTGTTTAGTTTTGAGTTAATACAAAAACTGTGCATTTTTTTCGTAAAACATTTGTGATATTTTGCATTTTGTAATATTTTTTTACAATTTTTTTCTTAAATTTTCTTTACTTTTTACTTAGTCCCTCTATGAAACTTGAACATTTTATAATCTGACTACTTTCTTAACATCATGAAACGCTTACTAATTGCATAATGTTTATCCTGTGATTGTTACTCTGACAAAAGGTCTCTTAGAGCCTGCTTGCAAAAACGCATAACCTGCCATCGTACATGGCAAGCCTAAAGGTCATTGAATTATTTTTTTATTGAAATCATAACTATCAGCATCCTGTGATCTCATTGTTGGGAGGTAGATGGGTTAAAAAGGTATCCCTCTCCAGCTCTCAAATTTCTAAATACTACATTCATAATTTATTGCTGCATTTAGAGGGCTGTGCTGGCCCTAGATGTTACTGTGGGAACTGGGTTGTCAGTTAAGCAGAGCTCCCATGAGTATCATGCCGTGCACAAACTTCTGTGCCCGCATAGTGACTTAGGCAAAAATGGAGCATCCAATTAAAGGGTTAATATTATAGTATTTGTGATATGCCATACTATTATTGTACTGTTAATATGTTTGTTAGATTACAAAGTCAAATGATGGCATAATAGCCAACAAAAAGGTAACTTAAGTTGTACAGAGAGAGAGAGATCCCTCTCTATGTCAGCAGTAGCCTTTAGATCTGCCATGTGCATTAGCTTTCTACAGTCTCTTACCGGCATAATACACTGAAATGCAGGTGAATTGCAATGTATTATAAAAGCAAAGATTTGCGGGGTCATGGTCCCCATTTGGGCTAAGAAAGTGTGAAAGGAATTATTTGGTTAAAACATGTTGTCCTCTAACTGTAGAATAGGTAATAACTTGTTTATCAGTGAGGGTCTCACTCCTGGGATCTGCAGCAATCTTCAGAATGGGGATTTTTTTTATTGACTGCTCAACTATGGCTCCAATTACTCTCTATGGAAATTCCGAGTGCTGTGCTTGTTTTTCCATCAACCCCATAGTGAGTAATTGGAGCAATCATCAGGCTACCCATCTGCTGCACCCTTCTGTAATGCAGATAAAAGTTCCCCTCAAGGCTAGAAATTCCCAAATTGGCGATCGAGGCAAGTCCCAGTTATGACTATTGTAATTCGGTGACAGAAAAACAAATTTTATTTTTTAGTTATTTTTCTTATGCAGAAGTAATAAAACATAATAATGATGATAATATTTTAGGTGCATAGTGACAACATATTTTACAGCACTTTTTAATTCAAGAATAACTGTACAAACATTATCAAACATTCCAAAGTTATACATAGTGGAACAATTCAAACCAGAGTGAGGAACGACTTAAAGCTTAGACTCTATAAGAAATAAGAGTGACATAAGAGGTAAAAAGTGCTTTTATTGCATTTTTATCATAAATAAGGTTATTTGTGCAAATGCGTATGACCTGGTCACCAGCTATTATCTAGATATTTTCAGATACAAGTACTATTGAATGCATTGAGTATGTCGGAATAGAAAGAAATAAAGACTGAATTCTGAGGAAGACTAGGTTCTGAAAAACTGAAAGAGGTTAAAGTAGGGAGATGATGTGATAGCTCTGACTAAAAAAGGGTTTTTACGCTACATTAACACACATACAAACAAAAAATGATAACATAATATGAAGGTAACCTTTTCTGTAGAAGGAACTTTGGAATAATATCATCGAATGAATGATGCCTTTCCCAATGAATATCTACTATTGTATAGTACTGCTATAAACTAAGTGATGTAAAAGACATATATCTATAATGTTCATCATATTTTAAATAATATAACATGACATAATGCGATAAATATGTAAATCTATTAAAACAGGAATTTTAATAAGAACAAACCCCGAACATCTGCTATGTTAGAAAAAAAAATCATTTATTTTAGTTTTAATTTTCCCATAAAAGAACATCATTGAGATGTGATAGTGGAGCTCGTTTCCTTGGTAGCAAATTGCAAATGTAATAGAAAATATTCATCTATCTATTATGCATGCAAAGAAATAAGCACACTTGTTTTAGGGAACTTGTTAATAAAAATTCTATAATTTAGGAATGAAAAGTGTATTAATTTAGTTGTATGTCATAAGTAGTAAAAAGAACAAATCAAACTTAACATAAAATAATGGATGCTTTAAATTATTACGCCATTTATTAGCTTCGGTACATTCACATACATTTTCAGTATGAGCAACAAAGTTTTCTAATTTTAAACATAAGGTTAAAAAAGTGTTGACTAGTTGTTACTTTAGAAAATAATATAAAGCTTTTCTCATAAAGATGATTACATTTTAATATATTTAATGGGTTTAAATATACATTTTTAAATATTGACATCAGTGAAGTTGAAAACACAGAAGTTATGATTTATGCACACAACGGTAGCCTTTCTAATATGCAGTGAAGTCATAAAGTGCTTGAAAGTATGTGAACCTTTTAGAATTTTCCACACACTGGCATAAATTTGAGCTAAACAATTAACAGAATTTCAAATAAGTCCTAAAATTAGATAAAGTGAATAAAATCAAACACGTGAGTCAAAAGCATTATACTTTGGATAATTTTCCTCATTAAAATTGATAGTCTCTCATCTATGTAATAGCAGGTGAACCTTTGGAATGACAATGAGGTGTGAGTGGTTAAGATCTGTTTTGTTTAATGAACAGGGATCTATCAAAGTCTGATCTTCACAACACATACTTGTGTAAATGTAGCATGGTAGAAACAAGAGATTTCTGAGGACTTTATAAAAAGAGTTGTTGATGCTCATTAGACAAAAGGTTGCAACACCAAAGTCAGACAGATACAATGCAAAGTGTGGCAGTTCAAAACCATTAGTACCCTCTCCAGTACCCTCTCCAGTAGGGGTTGACCAATAAAGATGACTTCAATAGCGAGGCTATCATAGTCCGTGAGGTTACAATGTGACCAAAGTAACTTCTAAGAAACTAAAGACATTTCTTTCACTAAAATAAATGTTCATGAGTTCACGATTAACAAGACATTCAACAACAAGATTTACATGGCAGTAACACAAGGTAAAAGCCACTGATCTTTAAAAATAACATTGCTGCCTGTTGCTAGAAACCTTAAGATATATGGTTAATATGCAGGTCAATAGTGTTACAATTTTAAACAAATGACTTACGGAAAAAGTGTGGCTACCGGTAGAAAAATAACTTGCTGCTTCTAATCATAGAGGCATACTCTTAGTGGTTACAGTCACCACTCAGTAAACAGTGAGTGGCAGCTGTAAGCATGCCTCGACACTTTGATTGACAGGTTCGTCTGCAGTGTGTCTGTGAAGACTATGCTTTCAAAGTGCAGAGACATGCTGTGCTGTGAGCAATGACTGTTATTAAAATCACCACCTGGTGAAGAGCGGAGTGCTCGGTCAGTAAGCTAACATGCAAAAGACAAAAAACTGGCTGGCACATCTAGACTAGTGTGAATAGGTGCATACCAGGAGGAGCTACCTCCATATGCAACATACAAAATAAGGTTGCACTCTATCATGCTAAGCCATGTCAATGTGGAATATGTGAAATTTGAATAGGGACCCATCAGACTTTGAGACCACCTTGACGATGGTTGATGGGCAGATATAATTTGGCCAAGTTATATGCTAAGTGTCTCATATTTTTTCCTAATACTTCATAGCTGTATTGCTATTCAAATTTCACATATTCCACATTGACATGCCTTAGCATGATAGAGTGCAACGCTATCTTGTAGCCATTTCCCTTGATGAAAGCCATTGACTCTCAGGAGAAATAATATGTTAACTGTACCAGGACAAGTGGTTTGTAAATTTTTTTTTAATCCAGTGTAATTTAACAAAATGCACATTAAATAGTATGCATGACTAACTGAATCAGTCAGTAAAAATGTTTGAACTTTTTTTGGAGCGTTATATAGCAATAAAATGTACCCAAGAGGACAAAATATTCTGTAGATGAGCAATATAATATCATTACATTTTTGACAACGTTTATAGAGGCCATTGTTGTGAACTCATTTTCTGGTCTACCAGTTGTGAGTTCTCCTTCCGGGCTCCCTCTGGTGGTAACAGGAGGTAGTGACGTTGATTTAATTAGAAGAGATCTGCCACCTGATGATGAGGATAACGATTGCATCTCTGGAATCTCGGACTGGATTTAAGACAGCTGATGCCCTATTCTGGTGCTGGTAATTCCTTCTGGCTTTTCAGGTCTTTGTTTTCAGCTCTGTTCCAGTCATCTCAAGCTAAGTGTTTCTGCTAGTGTTCACACTTGATTTTGTTGGTCTATTCAGTTTTTTGTGTGGTCAGCCAGCCCCGGCGTCTAGATTCATTGTAGGAACGCTCCACGGCTGCTGCTAGTTGTGTGGTTAGGATCAGGGGTCTGCAATTTGCATAGTTACCAACCTCTCTGGTTTTCTGTGACTTAGCTTGTTTAGTTTTCCTCCTCAGTGACCCATTCATAACAGAATCACTAGCCATACCGCAGATTCTAGGGTACTCAAAAGCAGGAAAAATTGTTTAAAAAAAAAGTGTCAGAATTTTTTTTTATGTATTTCTTCCTCTTTTCCCTCTTTTCCTCTGGGGCAGTAGGAGGATTTTTTTTTCCTAATGGAGATTAAGCAATTGTCTGATCGTGTGGAGCAACTTGCTGCTGAAGTGCAGGGAATTTCCACCTACCTCATTCAGTCACATGCTGCTGAATCTAAGATCCCTACTCCTGATGTGTTTTCTGGGGATCGGTCTAAATTTTTGAATTTTAAGAATAATTGTAAATTATTTCTTGCCTTGAAGCCTAACTCATCGAGGAGATCTGCGCAGGAGGTTAAAATTGTCATCTCCTTGCTGCACGGCGATCCCCAGGATTGAGCTTTTTCTCTGACACCTGAAAATTCTATTCTGACTAATGTGGATGCATTTTTTCAAGCCTTGGGGTTGTTGTATGATGAACCTAATGCTGTTGATCAAGCTGAGAGAACCCTGTTGACATTAAACCAGGGTCAGGATTCTGCAGAGTTACACTGTCAAAAATTCCGAAAGTGGGCGGTCCTTACTGCATGGAATGATAGTGCTTTGGCAGCTCTCTTTCGGTAGGGTTTATCAGAGACCGTAAAAGATGTTATGGTGGGATTTCCTATTCCCCCTGGTCTGGATGATTTTATGTCATTAGCTATTCAAGTTGATCAGCGTTTACGTGAACGTAAAACTACACGGGAGGCGCTGCCACCTTTTGAACAAACGTCTGAACCCATGCAATGTGATGGGGCTTTGTCTAGGGTGCAACGTCAGGAGTTTAGAAGGCGAAATAAGCTGTGTTTTTTCTGTGGAGATGCCTCTCATACTATTTCTGTCTGCCCTAAACAAGAGAAACGTTTTGCACCCACATTTGCTGTGGGCAGTGTACAACCTAAGTTCCTTTTGACAATTACTCTGATCTGCTCCTTAGCCACGTTTTCCACTAAGGCTTTTGTGGATTCAGGAGCAGCTTTGAATCTGATGGATTTGGACTTTGCTAAACGTTGTGTTTTTTCCATGATGCCTCTGCGGACACCTATTCCTTTGAGGGGTATTGATGTTACTCCTTTGGCGGAGAATAAACCTCAGTTTTGGACCCAGGTGATAATGCGAGTTGCCCCAGACCACCAAGAAAATTGTAAATTTTTGGTGCTGCATAATTTGCATGATACTATTGTTCTGGGATTTCCCTGGTTGCAAACTCATAATCCAGTTTTGGATTGGAAATCTGGGTCTGTGGTGAGTTGGGGTTGTCAGTAGAGTTGAGCGAAACGGGTCGAAAAATTTCAAAAGTCGCCGACTTTTGGCAAAGTCGGGTTTCATGAAACGAAACCCGACCCTAGGATGAGGTCGGCCACGAGGTCGGCGACTTACGTGCCAAAGTCGCGTTTCAAAAGTTTGTTTTGCGCTCTTTTTCAGCCAATCAGGATCCACGGACACTGTGGGCAACGTGATGACATAGACAGGGGTCACCACCATCTTTCAGAAGGGCATGCAAGTGATTGGCTTGCTTTGGTGGGCGTCACAGGGGTTATAAAAGGGCGTGCATGCCGACCGCCATCTTACTTCTGCCGATCTTAGCATAGGGAGAGGTTGCTGATTCTGAAGGGAGAGTGTTAGGCAGGGAAGAAGAAAAAAAAACTGCTTCTGCTGCTAGCGATTTTGCCTGTACAACACACCAGTCACTGTGTGTGCAGTGCAAGGGGAGGCTATATTGTGGTGGATCAGCGGTGTTGGTTGTTAGGCTGCCTTCTAAGGCTTCCTGACAGCTGCATTGCTGTTTACCCACTGCTCTGCAAACTGCTTTTTAAAAAGCAATCCCAATTTTTTGTCCTGCTGAGGTACTGAGCGTGCATTTTTTCACACCATACAGCGTCAGTGGGCCTCACACAATCCAAAAGTGTCCAGTGTCCACTAGTGTCTGCAGAAATTCAAAATCTCCCTTATCCTGTAGTCACTTTTTTCACACGTGTGCCATCGAGCCTGTGACATAGCGCTCTGATATTCAGTGGGCCTCACATAATCCAACAGTGTCCAGTGTCCACTAGTGTCTGCAGAAATTCAAAATCTCCCTTATCCTGTAGTCACTTTTTTCACACCTGTGCCATCGAGCCTGTGACATAGCGCTCTGATATTCAGTGGGCCTCACACAATCCAAAAGTGTCCAGTGTCCACTAGTGTCTGCAGAAATTCAAAATCTCCCTTATCCTGTCGTCACTTTTTTCACGCCTGTGCCATCGAGCCTGTGACATAGCGCTCTGATATTCAGTGGGCCTCACACAATCCAAAAGTGTCCAGTGTCCACTAGTGTCTGCAGAAATTCAAAATCTCCCTTATCCTGTAGTCACTTTTTTCACGCCTGTGCCATCGAGCCTGTGACATAGCGCTCTGATATTCAGTGGGCCTCACACAATCCAAAAGTGTCCAGTGTCCACTAGTGTCTGCAGAAATTCAAAATCTCCCTTATCCTGTAGTGGGCCTCACACAATCCAAAAGTGTCCAGTGTCCACAAGTGTCTGCAGAAATTCAAAATCTCCCTTGTCCTATAGACACCATGTACCTTGTTTTACATTACTATATAGTTTGTTGGATATTGTCTACATTTCTATAAAAAATGAGGAAGGCTGGTGGAAGAGGCCGTGGAATTGGGTCGGGGTTGGCAGCTGGTAATGATGGTGTTGGTGGTGGATCTGATGGTAGTGGCAAAAGCAAAATAGGACCGAATGCAGGAGGTGTTGAGCCTGCGTCATCGTCTGGCTCCACAAGGCCTCGAAGGCTTAGTTTTCTAGGAGTTGGCAAACCGCTTTTAAAGCCAGAACTTCAGGAAAAAGTTTTGTCTTACATTGCTGACTCAGCCTCCAGCCTCCAGCTCTATCGGCTCCTCTTCTTCAGTTGTAAAAAGTAAAAGCACTGAGTCGTCATTGGAGGCTCATGTTCATGAACCACACCTTTCCTTGTGTCCTTCACCCCAACCAAGATTGAAGGATGACGCAGGCCATAATACTGATTACTCCATGGAGCTGTTTTCACATACCATGCCTGGATTATCAAGTGAAATGGTGAATTACCCAGGCCAAGATGAATCTGACATGGAGTGCACTGATGCACAGCCGCTGATAGATGATTCTGCTGGTACATTCACTCAGAGCACTACATTGTCCTCGCAGTGTACAGAGCCAGATTCTGACCCTGATGAGACTCAGGTGCCCCTTCCCGCACACTATACCACCATACACGGTGACACAGAGGAAGGTGCACATGACATTGAAGAGGAGGTGATGGATGACCCAGTTGTTGACCCAGATTGGCATCCATTGGGGGAAGAGGGTGCTGCTTCCAATAGCTCAGATGAGGAGGAGCATCCACAACAGACATCGACATCGCAACAGCTGTTATCTGGCAGGCCCGGAGCACTCCAAAGACAGGTTCCAAAAATCAAAAGAGTTGCTGGACAGCTTGTCCAGAGGGTCAAAAGATCACAGCGTGCTAGGCCGCAAAATGTCTGCCAAAGTAGGAAGAGTGCAGTGTGGCACTTTTTTGAACAAAATCCTCATGATCAGGCCAAGGTTATCTGTAAGAAGTGCGCAAAGACCTTTAGCCGAGGGAAAAATCTGAAAAATTTGAATACCAGTTGCATGCTTAGACATTTAACCAGCATGCACTTGCAAGCGTGGACACAACAACAAACCTCAAGTTCCACATGAGCAACTGATCACAAAGAAGGTAGTCAGCAACGCTACATTGTTTCCCCCACTGTAAGCCCACCGGTTAGCACAGCAGCAAATGTTGAGGTGTCGTTGCAAGGCCACAGCAGTCAGGGAATCCCACTGTTATATCAACGAAAGACTGATTCTAGGCCATCAGAAAGAATACCAACTCCATCACCATCATCAACCCTCTCTCAGTCCACCCTGTCCACCGCTACTTCCACCATATGCAGCTCTCAAGTCCAGCTCACCCTCCCAGACACTATGAGTAGGTCAAGAAAGTACTCAGTCTCTCATCCGCGTACACTGGGTTTGAACGCCCACATTGCCAAACTAATCTCGTTTGAGATGATGCCCTATCGGTTGGTGGAAAGCGCAGCTTTCCGTGAACTCATGGCCTATGCAGTACCACGCTATGACCTATCATGTAAAAGACCGCATTGTCCATGCACTCAAGCAGTCAGTGAGTGGAAAGGTGCACCTCACAACTGATGCATGGTCCAGTCGGCATGGCCAGGGCCGTTACGTGTCCATCACTGCGCACTGGGTTAATGTGGTGGATGCAGGGTCCACAGGGGACAGCGGTGGTGGGACAGTGCTGCCTAGCCCATGGTATAGGAAACAGTTGGTTGTAGGCGTTCGACCCTCCTCCTCCTCCTCCAGAAGCGAAAGCTCGTCCACAGAGCGCAGTCGTACGAGCACTCCATCTGCAGCTGCCACTGTTGCACACGAGGTGTCCCCCTATCGAGCAGCTAGTGGAAAGCGTCAGCAGGCTGTGTTGCAGATGATGTGTTTGGGTGACAGACACACCGCTGAGTACTTGAAGCGACAAACTGAGTCATGGCTGGGCAGTGTACATCTTGAGGCAGGCAAGGTAGTTAGTGATAACGGCCGTAATTTTGTGGCAGCCATAGCCCTTTCAAAACTCAGCCACATACCTTGCTTGGCTCACACCTTGAACCTGGTGGTGCAGTGCTTCCTCAAAAATTATCCGGAGTTAACAGCCCTGCTCCAGAAGGTGCGAAGACTGTGCGCGCACATCCGCCGGTCGCCTGTACACTCCGTTCGTATGCAGAAGCTGCAGCGATTGCTCCACCTTCCCAACCACCACCTCATTATCGACATTGCAACAAGGTGGAACTCCACCCTGCACATGGTGGAGCGGCTGTGCGAGCAGAGGCAGGGCATAATGCATTTGTGGGAGGATACACGGCCAGGCACTTTGAGAGCAGACATGGAGTTGACAGGCGTGCAGTGGTCGAAGCTGAAAGACCTTTGTAAAGTCCTTCAGTGTTTTGAGGAATGCACACGGCTGGTAAGCGCAGACGACGACATCCTAAGCATGAGCATCCCACTTATGCGTCTGCTCATGCAAACTTTGACGCACCTTAAGGAGCAGGCGTCTGCAGCCATTGTTGATGAGGAGGAAGAGGAGGAGGGAATCCTTGATGACATTCAGCCATTGTCTGCTCAGGGACCTCTCCTGGACGAGGTGGAGGAAGAAGAGGAGGAGGAGGATGATGATGGGGATGATTACTTAGGGGGAGGAGGATGCATCTCGTGGGGCAAGTGAAAATGTTGGCGTGGCAAGGTCTGGTACAGGGTTTGTGCGTGACTGGAGGGATGTGGATTTGCAAGAAAGTGCTCCTCCACCCAGCACTCGCAGTGTATCATTGACACCGGGAACATTGGCCCACATGTCAGATTATGACTTGCAGATCCTAAAAAGGGACCCCCGCATTGCCAAAATGATGAACGATGATGACTACTGGTTGGCCAGCATCCTGGATCCACGCTATAAAGGCAAATTACAAAACATCATGCCACAGGAGAACCTTGACCTAATATTGGCTAATAAACAAGCAACTCTGGTAAATAGGTTGCTTGAGGCATTCCCAGCACACAGCAGCGGTGATGGTTCTCACACGAGCCGTACGGGCCGGGGGCAGCTTGGCAGAGGTGTTCATGGTGCACACAGCAGAAGTGGCGTTGGAGACAGGGGTTTCATGACAATGTTGCGGACTGATTTTTCACGGACTGCTCACACAACTGGTAATACTGCATCGATGGAAAGTGACAGGAGACAACAGTTGTCAACTATGGTTACAAACTACTTTTCCTCCCATATCGATGTTCTCCCACACAGGTCATTCCCCTTTGACTATTGGGCCGCTAAACTGGACACCTGGCCTGAATTGGCACAATATGCCTTACAGGAGCTCGCTTGCCCAGCTGCAAGTGTGCTATCGGAAAGAGTCTTCAGTGCAGCTGGATCAATCCTGACAGAAAAAAGGACCCGTCTGTCAACCCAAAATGTGGATGATCTAACCTTCATTAAAATGAACCATGCATGGGTTTCCAAGGATTTTGTCCCACCTTCCCCTGATGACACATAGGGTGACAGAAAAATGGCTTGCTTTGGTCCACCTCTCCCTGGGACTTGACCTATTTCGCCTTTTGCATCAGCTGAATGTCCAACATCAACATATGCCACTTTCTAAAACTCCCTAACTGTGCTGCCTCCCCCCCCCATGGCCGGGGTCACCACCTAGCGCATGACACCGTGCGAGTGCTGTTGCCCTGGACAGGTGGGTAGGCCGACTCTTGGGCGCGGGCAGTAGCACAGGGTCCCTCATAGTGCAATCAAGTGTCTGATGGTGGTGGTGCACACCCGCCGTCAGACACACCGCCGTACTATGAGGGGCCCAGTGCCAGTACCGACACCCACGAGTGGGCCCCCCTTGCTTGGGCAGGGCCCCAGCATTTGCAATCTTTACCTCTCCCTGCTCCTCCGCTGTGTAGTCTGGGCCGTCAAATCCATACTGTGCCTGACACCGTCTGAGCCTGCCTCCTCATGTATAGACATATATTTTGAATGTGTACGCTATCCATACATATTATCCTGGGATACGGTACCCTTTCTCACCTTTGTGCAATCACGTGCAAGCCATACTGGGCCTAACACCGTCTGAGCCTGCCTCCTGATGTATAGACATATATTTTGAATGTGTACGCTATCCATACATGTTATCCGGGGATACGGTACCCTTTCTCACCTTTGTGCAATCACGTGCAAGCCATACTGGGCCTAACACCGTCTGAGCCTGCCTCCTGATGTATAGACATATATTTTGAATGTGTACGCTATCCATACGTGTTATCCGGGGATACGGTACCCTTTCTCACCTTTGTGCAATCACGTGCAATCCATTCTGGGCCTAACACCGTCTGAGCCTGCCTCCTGATGTATAGACATATATTTTGAATGTGTACGCTATCCATACATGTTATCCTGGGATACGGTACCCTTTCTCACCTTTGTGCAATCACGTGCAAGCCATACTGGGCCTAACACCGTCTGAGCCTGCCTCCTGATGTATAGACATATATTTTGAATGTGTACGCTATCCATACATGTTATCCTGGGATACGGTACCCTTTCTCACCTTTGTGCAATCACGTGCAAGCCATACTGGGCCTAACACCGTCTGAGCCTGCCTCCTGATGTATAGACATATATTTTGAATGTGTACGCTATCCATACATGTTATCCTGGGATACGGTACCCTTTCTCACCTTCGTGCAATCACGTGTAATCCATACTGGGCGTGAGAACGGCTGGCGAGCTGTTAAGCAAGCTACAGCACCTGTGGTTTGCACACGTAAGTTTTTCATTTTTTCAGGAATGACGGTTAGGCCTAATATGGAACTGCGGTTGACCTGCACTTACTGGGAAATCATCGTTCGCGGGTAATAATTGTAATCAGTGATCCCCATCACTAACGTTGTTCAGCGGGTTATCTGCACCTGTAAGCGACAAACCCTGGCCTTTTCAGTGTAGCGCACATGCAGCCACGGACATGTAAGGGCATGACACACCAGTTATTGGCCAATCTCATGTGCCAGAGCCTCACGTGTCCCTCTAGTAAGCCGGACGCGGACCGCGGGGCATGACGGAGTCTCGTTCATTAACGGAATTAAGCTTGCAATGTGTGCATCTGTTCTGTAGCTGGCATGGTTGAGGTTTCCCAGGTGGAGTCGAATTTAACCGTAGGCTCCACTCCTGGTGGTGCCCTTCTGGACATTCCTTTAAGGTTCAGCTTTGCAACCATACTGCCCACGTAAAACAAACACTTTGCCTTCATGAACGCTGTTTGGAGGGTCATGACTCGTGGGAGTAACGCCGCCCAATCAGTTAACCTGCTAGAGAGATCCTTCGTTGCTCCCAAGCATGACATCACACTCCCTAGGAGGAAGGTAATGCCACTGTGGCGACCGTACTCCTGGGGGCGACACAAGTGCACTGATGCCCAGCCACTGCTCGATGAATCTGCTGGTACATTGACCCAGACCACTACATTCCCCTCGCACGCTACCCGGCCTGAATCTGACCCTGATGAAACTCAGGTTACCCTTCCCATATACAGTTCCATCTTACACGGTGACAAAGAGGAAGCTGCATATGAAAGTGCAGGTTCGGCCCACCCGCCATCAGACACACCACCGTACTATCAGGGGCCCTGTGCCAGTGCCGTCGCCAACGAGTGGGCCCCCCCTGCTTGCTCAGGATCACAGCACTTGCAAGGTTGAAATACTATGCAGTGAGATGGAAGATGGGGATGACGAGGAGTCCAGACTAGTACAGGGATTCCCTAGCGAGGAGACTTATTTGATTGTTTTCAATGTTGGGACAGCAATTTTTGGGGAGCACTATACTCTGGAGAATGATAGATGGGGCCCACCATACATTGGAACATTCCAAAGGTGGACATCAGACACTGGAGCAGCATTTACAGGGCCCATTATACACTAGAGCATTAGAAATGGGGCCCATTATGTTTGGAGCATTATTTGGACCCATAAGACAATGGAGCTTCATCCATGGGGACCAACATATACTGTAGCATTATGTGGAGCTCATCATATCCTCTTTCAAACATTATATGGGACCAATGATTCTGTATGGAGAAATAGATGGGCCTCGTCATGAGATGTAAAAAGTGAGGTATTTTTCATTGTACTATACCGCTATTTCTCTGCCGTATCGGAGCATGATAAGTTGTGGTATGTGTTAAAGGAGCGCTCTTTGGCCCAGGGCACATGAAAACCTGGAGACAGCCCTACCCCCCCTCAACTTTAGCCAAATAACCCCCATTTTTCAGTGCGTAACTTGTATTATGAAGTTAATTAAGGTTGACAAGCTTAAGTAAGAAGAATTGATGCTTTTGGCATTCAAATGGGCACTGTAGGTGTGTTTCCTGTCCTCCTCTCACTGCCGACTTTTATTCCCCATTGACTTACATTGGGTTTCGTGTTTCGGGACGACCCCGACTTTTCCCTATAATCGGCCGATCTTGCTCGACCCGACTTTTGGAAAAGTCGGGTTTCACGAAACGAAACTCGACCCTAAAAAAACAAAAGTCGCTCAACTCAAGTTGTCAGTGTGTTCTTAGGGACGCTCCTGTTTTCTCCACCTCTCCTCAGTCTCATGATATTCCTGATTATCTGGCCAATTTTTCTGATGTATTTAGTGAGAGTAAGTCGGCATCTTTGCCTCCTCATAGAAGTTATGACTGTGCAATTGAGTTGATGCCTGGTTGTAAATTTCCCAAGGGTCGGCTTTTCAACTTATCAGTACCCAAACATGATGCTATGCGTTCCTATATTAAGGAGTCATTGGAGAAGGTTCATATTAGACCATCCTCGTCACCTTTAGGTGCTGTTTTTTTTGTGGCCAAGAAAGATGGTTCATTAAGACCGTGTATCGATAATCATTCCCTTAACAAGATGACGGTTAAATATTAGTACCTCTGATGTCTGATTTATTCTCCAGAGTTATGAGTGCCTGCTGGTTTACTAAGCTTGACCTCAGGGGGCGTATAATCTTATTCGCATCAAGCACGGGGATGAATGGAAGACAGCGTTTAACACTCCGGAGGGACATTTTGAGTACCTGGTGATGCCTTTTGGGCTCACTAATGCCCCTTCTGTCTTCCAGTCCTTTATGAAAGATATTTTCCGAGACTTTGTGGATAAGTTTTTGATCATCTATCTGGATGATATTTTGATCTTTTCTAGTGATTGGGATTCTCATGTGGAACATGTCCGGACTGTGTTCCGGATTTTGAAGGAGAATTCCGTGTTTGTTAAGGGATCGAAATGCCTCTTTGGTGTACAGAGGATTTCATTTTTGGGATTTATCTTGTCTCCGTCGACTATTGAAATGGACCCGGCCAAGGTACAGGCCATTTATGATTGGATTCAGCCTACTCCTTTGAAGGCTCTCCAGAAGTTTTTGGGTTTTGCTAATTTCTATCGTAAATTTATAGGTAATTTTTCTGGTATTGTCAAACCACTGACTGATCTGACCAAGAAGGGCGCTGATGTGTTGAATTGGTCTCCTGAGGCTGTCTCAGCATTTCAGGAGCTTAAGCGGAGATTTATTTCAGCTCCAGTTTTACGGCAACCTGATGTCTCACTTCCATTTCAGGTAGAGGTAGATGCTTCTGAGATTGGTGCAGGAGCAGTTTTGTCCCAAAAAGACCCTGTGACTTCTAAGATGAGTCCCTGTGCCTTCTTTTCTCGAAAGTTTTCCCCATCTGAACGCAACTATGACATGGGTAATTGGGAATTGTTGGCCATGAAATGGGCATTTGAGGAGTGGAGACATTGGTTGGAGGGAGCTAGACATCAAGTTGTGGTCCTCACCGATCACAAGAATTTAATTTATCTGGAGTCAGCCAAATGCATAAATCCTAGACAGGCTAGATGGGCCTTGTTTTTCACGCGTTTTAATTTTGTGGTCTCTTTTCTTCCGGGCACTAAGAATGTTAAGGCAGATGCCCTTTCTAAGAGTTTCTTTGCTGATTCTCTTAATGTGACCGAGCCTACTACCATCCTATGTGAGGGGGTAGTTCTTTATGCCATTTAACCTGATTTGAGATGCGCCCTGGAGGAATTTCTGGAGGATAAACCTGAGCGTTGCCCTATGGGAAAATTGTATGTTCCTGACCAGTGGAGAAAGAGAGTGATGTCTGAAGTTCGTTGCTTTGCATTGGCTAGTCATCCAGGTATTTTTGGTACCAGAGATTTGGTGAGTCGGTCTTTTTGGTGGCCTGCCTTATCTCATGATATCAGGAATTTTGTACAGTCCTGTGGGACTTGTTCTCGGTCTAAACCCTGTTCTCGTTCTAGTGGGTTGCTGAGGCCCTTGCCGGTGCCCAAGAGGCCATGGACCCATATCTCAATGGATTTTATTTCTGATCTTCCTGTCTCTCAGAGAATGACTGTTATCTGGGTGATTTGTGATAGATTTTCGAAGATGGTCCATCTGGTACCACTCCCAAAGTTGCCATCTTCCGCTGAGTTGGTGCCCTTGTTTTTACAACAGGTGGTTCCTGTTACATGGGATTCCTGAGAACATTGTGTCGGACAAAGGAGTCCAGTTTGTTTCCAGATTCTGGAAAGCCTTTTGTTCCAATCTGGGAATTCAGTTATCCTTCTCCTCCGCGTTTTTCTTCCCCAGACCAATGGGCAGACTGAGAGAACAAATCAGACCTTGGAGTCTTATTTAAGATGTTTTATATCTGCTGATCAGGATGATTGGGTCTCATTTTTGCCCTTGGCCGAATTCGCGATGAACAATAGAGCTAGTTCTGCCACTTTGATGTCACCCTTTTTCTGTAATTTTGGGTTTCATCCTCGATCCTCTTCAGGGCAAGTGGAATCTTCATCCTGCTCAGGTGTGGACACTGTGGTTGAGAGACTGCAGCAGATATGGGACCAAGTGGTGGATAAGTTGTCACTCTCTCAGGAAAAGGCCCAGCGATTTTCCAACCGGCATAGGACCATTGGTCCCCGGTTTAAAGTGGGTGATGTGGTTTGGTTGTTGTCTAAGAATATTCCTATGAAGGTTGCATCATCAAAATTTAAGTCAAGATTTATTGGACCTTATAAGATTTTGGAGATTCTTAATCCTTTTTCTTTTCGATTGGCTCTTCCAGTTACGTTCAAGATCCATAACGTATTTCACAAATCACTGTTGAAGAGGTTTGTTGAGCCAGTAGTTCCTATGGCAGCACCTCCTGACCCTGTATTGGTTAAAGGCAATGTGGAATATGAGGTAGAGAAAATATTGGATTCTCGTTTGGTTAGACGGAGACTCCAGTATTTCGTCAAATGGAAGAGTTATGGCCAGGAGGATAATTCTTGGGTCTCTGCCTTTGATATTCATGCCAATAGATTGGTTCATGCTTTTCACCGGGCCCATCCTGATCGGCCTGGTGGCATGGATGAGGGTTCGGTGACCCCTCCTCAAGGGGGGGTACTGTTGTGAACTCATTTTCTGGTCTACCAGTTGTGAGTTCTCCTTCCGGGCTCCCTCCGGTGGTAACAGGAGGTAGTGATGTTGATTTAATTAGTAGAGATCTGCCACCTAATGATGAGGATAACGATTGGATCTCTAGAATCTTGGACTGGATTTAAGACAGCCGACGCCCTATTCTGGTGCTGGTGATTCCTTCTGGCTCTTCAGGTCTTTGTTTTCAGCTCTGTTCCAGTCATCTCAAGCTAACTATTTCTGCTAGTGTTCACACTTGATTTTGTTGGTCTATTCAGTTTTTTGTGTGGTCAGCCAGCCCCGGCTGGGGCTGTGCTGAATTTCCACTCTTATTTATCTGTATTTGCCAATTTGCTTTTTGTCCCTTATTAGATTGGCCTCTTTTTGCTCTGTCTCAGAATATTTCAGAGTGCTGATATTGTGGGAGAAGTTTAGTGACTTCAGGGTTAATTTTGTTATCAGAAGTGTTGGACATTATTTTTGTGGGGTTTTTTGGGCAGATTGCAGACAGTGTCTTTCCTTTCCTGTCCTTTCTAGTTAGTTTAGGCCCCATCGTTTGCTCAGCCTATTTTCCTGCCTGTGTTTGTGTTTTCATCTTGTTTCACCGTCAATACATGTGTGGGGGCTGTCTATTCCTTTGGGGTCTGCTCTGGTGCAGTTAGTTTTCCCCTTTTCTTGCTTTAGGCTTATTTAGTCCTCCGGCTCTGACGAGGAGTCTAGATTCAACGTAGGAACGCTCCACAGCTGCTGCTAGTTGTGTGGTTAGAATCAGGGGTCTGCAATCTGCATAGTTACCAACCTCTCTGGTTTTCTGTGACTTAGCTTGTTTAGTTTTCCTCCTCGGTGACCCATTCATAACAGGCTTTTATAGCAAGGAAATGTGTTGTGAATTCACTTTCTGGTCTCCCTCTGGTTATTACTGAAGGTAGTGGAGCTGGTCTGATTGACAGAGGGGTGGCGAGTTCTCTTTCTGGGCTCCCTCTGGTGGTTACTGGAGGTAATGGAGCTGATCTGATTGACAGAGGCTTGCCACCTGATATTGAGGATGATGATTGGAGATCTGGTGTTTCAGATTGGGATTTAAGACAGCCGACTCCCTCTATCCGTACTGGTGATTTTCTTCCTGTTCCTCCTGAGGTCTGATGTCTCCAGCTCTGTCCCTGCATGTTCAGCTAAGTGGTTCATTTGCTATTCTGTTTGCATTTGATCTGGTTTTGTCTATCTCTGTTTTGTGCGGATCAGCCAGCTTCGGCTGGGGCTGTGCTGAATCACTGCCCATATGTTACTGCTTGTGCCAGTTTGTTTTGTCCCCTGTTAGATTGGTCTCTTTTTGCTCTGCTTTTAAAATATACCAGAGTGCTGATATAGTAGGCGGCGAAGCCGTGCGACTTCAGTATTTTTGTGCATCAGATGTGTTGGACTTTTGGCAGGGTTTTTTGCGTGATTGCAGACTGTGTCTTTCCTTTCATGTCCTGTCTAGTCAGTCTTGGCCCCATTATTTGCTCAGTCTATTTTCCTGCCTGCTTTTGTGTTTGGGGGCTATCTTTTCCTTTGGGGTCTGCTCTGGAGCAGTTTAGATTTCCCCTTTCTTGGTTTAGGCTTAGTTAGCTCTCCGGCTGTGCCGAGGCGTCTAGGATCATCATAGGTATGCTCCACGTCTACTGCTAGTTGCATGGATAGGATCAGGGGTCTGCAATCCGCTTAGTTACCAACCTCTCTGGCTTTCTGTGGCTTAGCCTGGCCCTGCTCTCCTCCTAGGTGACACATTCATAACAGAAATGTGCACAAGAACACATTATACTGTGTGGATGACCACTATAATACCGATAATTTTTTAACAAGTTATTGGATGGTTAGATACCACCAAAATGCACCCAAGAAAGTGTAATACCCTATGAATGAGCAATACAACATGGATACATTTTAAACAAGCTTTTGAGGGTTATATGCAAATGAAATGTACCCAAGAACATGTAATGCTGTATGGAGGAGTAATATAATACTAATAACTTTTTAACAAGTATTTGTAGGGTTGAAACTACGAAAATGGAAGAGCAAAATAACACCGCTACATTTTTTTAAACGAGTTTTTTGAGGGTTATATACCAACAAAATGTACCCAATAACATGTAATACTGTATTGATAGTTATATACCAACCAAATACTCCCAAGAACACATAATACTGTATGATTTAGCTATATAATACCAATAAATGTTTGCACAAGTTTTTTTGATGGTTACAGTGGTATGAAAAAGTGTTTGCCCCTTCTTGATTTCATATTCTTTTGAATGTTTTTCACACTTAAATGTTTCAGATCACAAAACAAATTTAAATGTTAGATAAAGATAATACAAGTAAACATAAAATGCCATTTAAAAAAAAAATCCAAACCTACAAAGCCCTGTATGAAGACGTGATTGACATATAAACTTAATAACTAGTTGAGACACCGTTAGCAGCAACAACTGCAATCAAATGTTTGCAAGAACTCTCAATGAGCTTTTGACAACGCTCTGGAGGAGATTTTGCCCGCACATCTTTGCAAAATTGTTGTAATTCAGCCAGATTTTGGGTCATGAATCTCCTTTTTAAGGACATGCCACAGATTCTCAATCAGATTAAGGTCAAGACTAGAGTTGAGCGACTTTTGGTTTTTTAGGGTCGCGTTTCGTTTCGTGAAACCCGACTTTTCCAAAAGTCGGGTCGAGCAAGATCGTCCGATTATAGGGAAAAGTCGGGGTCGTCCCGAAACACGAAACCCAATGTAAGTCAATGGGGAATAAAAGTCGGCAGTGAGAGGAGGACAGGAAACACACCTACAGTGCCCATTTGAATGCCAAAAGCATCAATTCTTCTTACTTAAGCTTGTCAACCTTAATTAACTTCATAATACAAGTTACGCACTGAAAAATGGGGGTTATTTGGCTAAAGTTGTGGGGGGGAGGGCTGGCTGCAGGTTTTCATGTGCCCTGGGCGAAAGAGCGCCCCTTTAACACATACCACAACTCATCATGCTCCGATACGGCAGAGAAATAGCGGTATAGTACAATGAAAAATACCTCACTTTTTACATCTCATGACGAGGCCCATCTATTTCTCCATACAGAATCATTGGTCCCATATAATGTTTGAAACAGTATATGATGAGCTCCACATAATGCTACAGTATATGTTGGTCCCCATGGATGAAGCTCCACTGTCTTATGGGCCCAAATAATGCTCCAAACATAATGGACCCCATTTCTAATGCTCTAGTGTATAATGGGCCCTGTAAATGCTGCTCCAGTGTCTGATGTCCACCTTTGGAATGTTCCAGTGTATGGTGGGCCCCATCTATCATTCTCCAGAGTATAGTGCTCCCCAAAAATTGCTGTCCCAACATTGAAAACAATCAAATAAGTCTCCTCGCTAGGGAATCCCTGTACTTGTCTGGATTCCTCGTCGTCCCCATCTTCCATCAAACTGCACAGTATTTCAACTTTGCAAGTGCTGTGATCCTGAGCAAGCAGGGGGGGCCCACTCGTTGGCGACGGCACTGGCACAGGGCCCCTGATAGTACGGTGGTGTGTCTGATGGCGGGTGGGTCGAACCTGCACTTTCATCTGCAGCTTCCTCTTTGTCACCGTGTAAGATGGAACTGTATATGGGAAGGGTAACCTGAGTTTCATCAGGGTCAGATTCAGGTTGTGTAGCGTGCGAGGGGAATGTAGTGGTCTGGGTCAATGTACCAGCAGATTCATCGAGCAGTGGCTGGGCATCAGTGCACTTGTGTCACCCCCAGGAGTACGGTCACCACAGTGGCATTACCTTCTTCCTAGGGAGTGTGATGTCATGCTTTGGAGCAACGAACGATCTCTCTAGCAGGTTAACTGATTGGGCGGCGTTATTCCCATGAGTCATGACCCTCCAAACAGCGTTCATGAAGGCAAAGTGTTTGTTTTACGTGGGCAGTATGGTTGCAAAGCTGAACCTTAAAGGAATGTCCAGAAGGGCACCACCAGGAGTGGAGCCTACGGTTAAATTCGACTCCACCTGGGAAACCTCAACCATGCCAGCTACAGAACAGATGCACACATTGCAAGCTTAATTCCGTTAACGAACGAGACTCCGTCATGCCCCGCGGTCCGAGTCCGGCTTACTAGAGGGACACGTGAGGCTCTGGCACATGAGATTGGCCAATAACTGGTGTGTCATGCCCTTACATGTCCGTGGCTGCATGTGCGCTACACTGAAAAGGCCAGTGTTTGTCGCTTACAGGTGCAGATAACCCGCTGAACAACGTTAGTGATGGGGATCACTGATTACAATTATTATCCGCGAACAATGATTTCCCAGTAAGTGCAGGTCAACCGCAGTTCCGGAATTAGGCCTAACCGTCATTCCTGAAAAAATTAAAAACTTACGTGTGCAAACCACAGGTGCTGTAGCTTGCTTAACAGCTCGCCAGCCGTTCTCACGCCCAGTATGGATTACACGTGATTGCACAAAGGTGACAAAGGGTACCGTATCCCCAGATAACATGTATGGATAGCGTACACATTCAAAATATATGTCTATACATCAGGAGGCAGGCTCAGACGGTGTTAGGCCCAGTATGGATTGCACGTGATTGCACAAAGGTTAGAAAGGGTACCGTTTCCCCGGATAACATGTATGGATAGCGTACACATTCAAAATATATGTCTATACATCAGGAGGCAGGCTCAGACGGTGTTAGGCCCAGAATGGATTGCACGTGATTGCACAAAGGTTAGAAAGGGTACCGTATCCCCAGATAACATGTATGAATAGCGTACACATTCAAAATATATGTCTATACATCAGGAGGCAGGCTCAGACGGTGTTAGGCCAGTATGGATTGCACGTGATTGCACAAAGGTTAGAAAGGGTACCGTTTCCCCGGATAACATGTATGGATATCGTACACATTCAAAATATATGTCTATACATCAGGAGGCAGGCTCAGACGGTGTTAGGCCCAGTATGGATTGCACGTGATTGCACAAAGGTTAGAAAGGGTACCGTATCCCCAGATAACATGTATGGATAGCGTACACATTCAAAATATATGTCTATACATCAGGAGGCAGGCTCAGACGGTGTCAGGCACAGTATGGATTTGACGGCCCAGACTACACAGCGGAGGAGCAGGGAGAGGTAAAGATTGCAAATGCTGGGGCCCTGCCCAAGCAAGGGGGGCCCACTCGTTGGCGTCGGTACTGGCACTGGGCCACTCATAGTACGGCGGTGTGTCTGACGGCGGGTGTGCACCACCACCGTCAGAGACACTTGATTGCACTATGAAGGACCCTGTACCAGTGCCCACGCCCAAGAGTTGGCCTACCCACCTGTCCAGGGCAACGGCACTCGCACGGTGTCGTGCGCTAGGTGGTGACCCCGCCATGGGGGGGGAGGCAGCACAGTTAGGGAGTTTTAGAAAGTGGCATATGTTGATTTTGGACATTCAGCTGATGCAAAAGGTGAAATAGGTCAAGTCCCAGGAAGAGGTGGACCAAAGCAAGCCATTTTTCTGTCACCCTATGTGTCATCAGGGGAAGGTGGGACAAAATCCTTGGAAACCCATGCGTGGTTCATTTTAATGAAGGTTAGATCATCCACATTTTGGGTTGACAGACGGGTCCTTTTTTCTGTCAGGATTGATCCAGCTGCACTGAAGACTCTTTCCGATAGCACACTTGCAGCTGGGCAAGCGAGCTCCTGTAAGGCATATTGTGCCAATTCAGACCAGGTGTCCAGTTTAGCGGCCCAATAGTCAAAGGGGAATGACCTGTGTGGGAGAACATCGATATGGGAGGAAAAGTGGTTTGTAACCATAGTTGACAACTGCTGTCTCCTGTCATTTTCCATCGATGCAGTATTACCAGATGTGTGAGCGGTACTTGAAAAATCAGTCCACAACATTGTCATGAAACCCCTGTCTCCAACGCCACTTCTGCTGTGTGCACCACGAACACCTCTGCCAAGCTGCCCCCGGCCCGTACGGCTCGTGTGAGAACCATCACCGCTGCTGTGTGCTGGGAATGCCTCAAGCAACCGATTTACCAGAGTTGCTTGTTTATTAGCCAATATTAGGTCAAGGTTCTCCTGTGGCATGATGTTTTGTAATTTGCCTTTATAGCGTGGATCCAGGATGCTGGCCAACCAGTAGTCGTCATCGTTCATCATTTTGGCAATGCGTGGGTCCTTTTTAGGATCTGCAAGGCATAATCTGACATGTAGGCCAATGTTCCCGGTGTCAATGATGCACTGCGAGTGCTGGGTGGAGGAGCACTTTCTGGCAAATCCACATCCCTCCAGTCACGCACAAACCCTGTACCAGACCTTGCCACGCCAACATTTTCACTTGCCCCACGAGATGCATCCTCCTCCCCTAAGTAATCATCCCCATCATCCTTCTCCTCCTCCTCTTCTTCCTCCACCTCGTCCAGGAGAGGTCCCTGAGCAGACAATGGCTGAATGTCATCAAGGATTCCCTCCTCCTCTTTCTCCTCATCAACATTGGCTGCAGACGCCTGCTCCTTAAGGTGCGTCAAAGTTTGCATGAGCAGACGCATAAGTGGGATGCTCATGCTTAGGATGGCGTCGTCTGCGCTTACCAGCCGTGTGCATTCCTCAAAACACTGAAGGACTTTACAGAAGTCTTTCAGCTTCGACCACTGCACACCTGTCAACTCCATGTCTGCTCTCAAAGTGCCTGGCCTTGTATCCTCCCACAAATGCATTATGGCCTGCCTCTGCTCGCACAGCCGCTCCACCATGTGCAGGGTGGAGTTCCACCTTGTTGCAATGTCGATAATGAGGCGGTGGTTGGGAAGGTGGAGCAATTGCTGCAGCTTCTGCATACGAACGGAGTGTACAGGCGACCGGCGGATGTGTGCGCACAGTCTTCGCACCTTCTGGAGTAGGGCTGTTAACGCCGGATAATTTTTGAGGAAGCACTGCACCACCAGGTTCAAGGTGTGAGCCAAGCAAGGTATATGGCTAAGTTTTGAAAGGGCTATGGCTGCCACAAAATTACGGCCGTTATCACTAACTACCTTGCCTGCCTCAAGATGTACACTGCCCAGCCATGACTCAGTTTGTCGCTTCAAGTACTCGGCCAGCACCTCGGCGGTGTGTCTGTTGCCCAAACACATCATCTGCAACACAGCCTGCTGACGCTTTCCACTAGCTGCTCGATAGGGGGACACATCATGTGCAACAGTGGCAGCTGCAGATGGAGTGCTCGTACGACTGCGCTCTGTGGACGAGCTTTCGCTTCTGGAGGAGGAGGAGGGTCGAACGCCTACAGCCAACTGTTTCCTATACCGTGGGCTAGGCAGCACTGTCCCACCACCGCTGTCCCCTGTGGACCCTGCATCCACCACATTAACCCAGTGCGCAGTGATGGACACGTAACGGCCCTGGCCATGCCGACTGCACCATGCATCAGTTGTGAGGTGCACCTTTCCGCTCACTGACTGCTTGAGTGCATGGACAATGCGGTCTTTCACATGATGGTGGAGGGCTGGGATGGCTTTGCGAGAGAAGAAGTGGCGACTGGGTAGGTCATAGCGTGGTACTGCATAGCCCATGAGTTCGCGGAAAGCTGTGCTTTCCACCAACCGAAAGGGCATCATCTCAAACGAGATTAGTTTGTCAATGTGGGCGTTCAAACCCAGTGTACGCGGATGAGAGACTGAGTACTTTCTTGACCTACTCATAGTGTCTGGGAGGGTGAGCTGGACTTGAGAGCTGCATATGGTGGAAGTAGCGGTGGACAGGGCGGACTGAGAGAGGGTTGATGATGGTGATGGAGTTGGTGTTCTTTCTGATGGCCTAGAATCAGTCTTTCGTTGATATAACAGTGGGATTCCCTGACTGCTGTGGCCTTGCAACGACACCTCAACATTTGCTGCTGTGCTAACCGGTGGGCTTACAGTGGGGGAAACAATGTAGCGTTGCTGACTACCTTCGTTGTGATCAGTTGCACATGTGGCACTTGAGGTTTGTTGTTGTGTCCACCACCAACACCATCATTACCAGCTGCCAACCCCCGCCCAATTCCATGGCCTCTTCCACCAGCCTTCCTCATTTTTGGTAGAAATGTAGACAAAATCCAACAAACTATATAGTAATGTAAAACAAGGTACAAGGTGTCTATAGGACAGGGGAGATTTTGAATTTCTGCAGACACTTGTGGACACTGGACACTTTTGGATTGTGTGAGGCCCACTGATATCTGAGCGCTATGTCACAGGCTCGATGGCACAGCTGTGACAAAAGTGACGAGAGGATAAGGGAGATTTTGAATTTCTGCAGACACTTGTGGACACTGGACACTTTTGGATTGTGTGAGGGCCACTGATATCTGAGCGCTATGTCACAGGCTCGATGGCACAGCTGTGACAAAAGTGACGAGAGGATAAGGGAGATTTTGAATTTCTGCACACACTTGTGGACACTGGACACTTTTGGATTGTGTGAGACCCAATGAATATCTGAGCGCTATGTGACAGGCTCGATGGCACAGCTGTGACCAAAGTGACTAGAGGATAAGGGAGATTTTGAATTTCTGCACACACTTGTGTACACTGGACACTTTTGGATTGTGTGAGGCCCAATGAATATCTGAGCGCTATGTGACAGGCTCGATGGCACAGCTGTGACCAAAGTGACTAGAGGATAAGGGAGATTTTGAATTTCTGCAGACACTTGTGGACACTGGACACTTTTGGATTGTGTGAGGGCCACTGATATCTGAGCGCTATGTCACAGGCTCGATGGCACAGCTGAGACAAAAGTGACGAGAGGATAAGGGAGATTTTGAATTTCTGCAGACACTTGTGGACACTGGACACTTTTGGATTGTGTGAGACCCACTGATATCTGAGCGCTATGTCACAGGCTCGATGGCACAGCTGTGACAAAAGTGACTAGAGGATAAGGGAGATTGGATTGCTTTTAAAAAAGCAGTTTGCAGAGCAGTGGGTAAACAGCAATGCCAGCCTGTCAGGAAGCCTTAAAAGGCAGCCCAACAACCAACACCACTGATACACCACAATATAGCCTCCCCTTGCACTGCACACACAGTGACTGGTGTGTTGTGCAGGCCAAATCGCTAGCAGCAGAAGCAGTTTTTTTTTCTTCTCAGCAGGACAAAAAAAAAAAATTGGGATTGCTTTTAAAAAAGCAGTTTGCGGAGCAGTGGGTAAACAGCAATGCAGGAATGTCAGGAAGCCTTAGAAGGCATCCCAACAACCAACACCACTGATACACCACTATATAGCCTCCCCTTGCACTGCACACACAGTGACTGGTGTGTTGTGCAGGCCAAATCGCTAGCAGCAGAAGCAGTTTTTTTGTCTTCTTCCCTGCCTAACGCTCTCCCTACAGAATCAGCAGCAACCTCTCCCTATACTGAGATCGGCAGAAGTAAGATGGCGGTCGGCGTGCACGCCCTTTTATACCCCCTGTGACGCCCACCAAAGCAAGCCAATCACTTGCATGCCCTTCTCAAAGATGTTGTTGACCCCTGCCTATGTCATCACGTTGCCCACAGTGTCCGTGGATCCTGATTGGCTGAAAAAGAGCGCAAAACAAACTTTTGAAACGCGACTTTGGTGCGTAAGTCGCCAACCTCGTGGCCGACCTCATCCTAGGGTCGGGTTTCGTTTCATGAAACCCGACTTTGCCAAAAGTCGGCGATTTTTGAAATTTTTCGACCCGTTTCGCTCAACTCTAGTAAAGACTTTGTCTAGGCCACTCCAAAATCTTAATTTTTATTTTTCTTAAGCCATTCAGAGGGGGACTAACTGGAGTGGTTTGAATCATTGTCCTGTTGCATAGCCCAGAGCACTTCAGCTTGAGGTCACAAACAGATGGTTGGACATTCTACAGGACTTTTTGGTAGAGAGCACAATTTATAGTTTCATTTGCCACAGCAAGTCTTCCAGGTCCTGAAGCAACAATTACATCACACTGTTCTACGATACTTTACTGTTGGTATGATCTTCCTTTTCTGAAATGCTGTGTTACTTCTACGCAAGATGTAATAGGACATACACCTTCCGAGAAGTTAAACTTTTGTCTCGTCAGTACACAGAATATTATCCCAAAAGTCTTGTCAATCATCAAGATATTTTCTGACAAAACTGAGACAAGCATTTTCATTATTCTTTTTGCTCATCAGTGTTTTTTGTCTTGGAACACTGCCATGCATGACATTTTTGCCCAATCTCTTTATTACAGTGGAATCATGAACACTGACCTTAACTGAGGCAAGTAAGGCTTGCAGTTCTTTTAATGTTGTTTTGGGTTCTTTTGTGACCTTTTGGATGAGTCGTCGCTGTGGTCTTGGGATAATTTTGGTTGGTCGGCAATCACTTTTTCATATAGGATCCTGTAGGTTTTGATTTCTTTCTCCATTAATAATAAAGACCATCATTTAAAAGTTGCATTGTTATTGGTTTGTGTTATCTTTGTCTATTATTTAAATTTATTTGGTGATCTGAAACATTTAAGTGTGAAAAATCTGCAAAAGAATAAGAAATCAGGAAGAGGGCAAACACGGTTTCACATCACTGTATATGCCAATGAAATGTACCCAAGAGCAAGTAATACTGTATGGATGAGCAATATAATACCAATACATTTTTCAACATGTTTTTTGGGAGTTAGATATCATCAAAATGTAACCAAGAGCACGTTATACCGACTGGATGAGCAATATAAAACTAATAAATTTGTGAACTGTTTTTTTGAGGCTTATATAGCAACAAAATGTACCCATGTTATACTGTGTGAATGATCAATATAATACTGATACATTTTTTAACAAGTTTTTGGAGGTTATTATAGCAACAAAATGTACCCAAGAACACATTATAATGTGTGGATAAGTAATGTTATAGCAATACATTTTTTAACAAGATTTTTTGAGAGTTATATACCACTGATATGTACCCAAGAACACATAATACTTTATGTGTGAGCAATATAACACTGATAAATTTTGAGAACGTTTTGGAGGCTGTAACGTTCCACCATGTGAGTGGATGGGGATTACCCACTTTGCAGTTCTTGGAGGTAAACACTGGCACATTCAGGGTTAAAACGAGTCCATTCGGTTTATTTGCTCCATAAACCTCACAGCAACAAAACACGGTTTCCAGCCTTCACAGCAGTCAAAAGCAACAAAAACAGTCCTTTGTTGGGCTTGGCTCCCTCAGGTCCTGTTCACACACAGGCTAGGGCAATGTACATAGCAGAGCTCTATCTGCAGTCAGACACAGGAAGGCTTCTCCTTCCTGAGAACACAGACCACTCTGTAATGTCCGACCTGGACACATGGAAGTCTGTCCACACTCTGACAGACTCCCTCACTCTCTCTCACATGTGCTAAACACCTCAATTACATAGCCCTGTAACCACACTCATAGGTGAGGTATGGATCACATGAGCTGGTCACATGGTCAGGGCCTCACCACAGGTCCTGAACATACACATATCTTCAGGCAAAACGGGGTACAGTCCGCACCCTTACCCAAAGGTGAGGTAATATGGGTAGCCAGACCCTCCCATCTATCATAGCTACCCACAACCCGGACCCACTGCCATAGTGCTCATGTACACTATAGACAAAATACTCCGGGTTGCATCGCAGGGAGCATCCATCCATGTGACATATACCTCCCATTAACCACGCGACCACCAGTCACATCACAAGGCTTATAGAACAACAAAATGCACGCCGCCAGAAGATGGAATAGTCTACACATGAGAGATTTAACATGGCAACATTTTTTAACATTTTTTGAAAGTGTTATATAACATACAAATGTACCAAAGACCACGTAATACTGTATGGCTGCAAAATTTAACCCAGCAAAATTTGGTAACACGATTTTTGAGTGCTATATATGAGAAAAATGTACCCTAGATCATAGTATAGTTTATGGGTAAGAAATGTAACCCAGCAAATTTTTTAAATGCTTTTTTGGAGTGTTATATATCACAGAAAAGTATGTCAGACCACAGAATAGTGTATGGGTATGAAACCAAGCAAGATTTTTAAATTTTGGACTGTTTTGTAGCACCAAAATGTGACAGAAAGCATGTAATCCTCTATTTGTGAGTAATTTCATCCAGATAAATTTTTCAACACTTTTTGTAAGATAGACTAGAAAAAGCTAGCTCACTGATAATTTAAAGCAGGTGCATGGAACACCATCCTGGTCAGACATAAATAATCAAATGGAAAACAGCAATGCTCCAACGCCTTGGATAAAATGCTTTTCCTTTATTGGAAAAAATAATTTTAATACATGAATGCTCCAGGAAGGATCAGATGACAGGAGGTATCAAGCAATGCATTTCGATCACATCCGTGATCTTTAGCAAAGCTCATGAAACACCATTACCCACACAGCTTTTAACAAAAAAGAATCAATCATGAATACTATGTCAAACCATGTGATAAACAAAAGGTCCCATGTAAAACAATCCCATTATACACATATAAAAATTATTATCAAAAAACAAAATATAAAGATTTAACTGAAAAAAGTATATAACACCAAAGGGAATAAAAAAAATCCCACAGAAAAGCAAAAGAATCAAACAAGCACCAAAATGAAAAAAAAACTTTTTAAAAAAAAGGGCTAAAAATATCATTTTTTGAAACAATTTAAAATATACAAAATAATTCATAATCAATAATAAATAGCAGGGAAAGCAAGTACAGGAACAAGACAAAGGTGGGTACACCTGGATATATTTAGCCATGGATCAGCATTATACAAGTATATAGATATACAGTATATATATTGTAAGGTAGCGCTTGTTATACGTGTTGGGGACACTCGCTTTGCTGCAGACAACCAGGTCCGGCACAGGTTTCTCAACATAAACTCAGTCCATTCGGTTTATTATGTAATATAAACCACAGCGATCATTCAGCATCCTGCCACTCATCCTCTATCCTGGGACACCCACACAGCGACTCCTAGTGGACACAGTGGACACTACACCACATACATCCCCCTCTGTTCAAACTTGTGGGGTTGAACACACAACATTACCCCGGGATCTCGAGAACGGGCACCCATGTCACCTTGCTCAACACCTCGAGAGAACCATCTCCATCTGTTTTGTCTGTCATATGGCCTCATCTCTACATTAGGCCTCCCTCGCCCCCAGCGGTCAGAATATCAGCCTTGGTCTTTGGCCTTCCAGTCACAGTCTGTCTGGGTCATCAGACACGGTTTAGTCTCCATCCTATCTCTATCTGTTCAATTCCCTGACCGGCTCTCTCGGTTGGCGCGGTCAGAAGTCTTAGTCGAGCCTACTGTCAGGCCTGAGTCTGACCCATTCAGTGTCTCACAGGAACTAAGGTCTCTCAGCCTCGAACGGCCAGTCGAACTGCCACTTGCTGACATTTTTCGGCGACCTGCCATGTCACTACTTGGAGGGACCCTTCGGGTCCATACATCTTTGGTTGAAAGCGGCCGCCACCTGGTGTTCCGTACCTCTTTATTGATCCACCGACGGTCCAGCCTCAACTGTTCAAACTCTTGCAGGTACCCCACTCGATACTCCAAGAGCATCCGAAAGTTTCTCAGGCTTTCCACGGAGCCAACCACCATGATGTGGATCCTACTCTTTTCACTGGATACCTGGTCTTCATCATCAGGAGGGATCCTCACCTTCACCACACCAGAGATATTTACAAGGTCTTGCATTACCTTCCAGAATCTTCCAATTATTCTCTTAATCAGACCTTTGGATACGGGAATTATATCTTCCCCCAAGCCCAGCCGTTTCTTCGCTTCCCTTGCTATCTCTAGGCATCGAGCAGCTTTCATATTACTCCGCCTAAACAACTGTTTGGAGTGAAGACATTGCAGATGCATGTTTTTCAGGACAGCTACCCACTTTGCTGAGTCTTCCCTGGCTGATATTATCACCAACTGCCGAGTCTCAGGTGCCCAGTGCACCTTACACACCTTGACCGCCTCTTTAAAAGCCTCATGCACACCTTCCTCAGCACAGGCTTCTTACATGTCTTCGGGTACTTCGATTACAGATTTGAAGGTCATGGTCTTGCTCTATTCCTGGACAGAAGGCTCTGGCTTTACCATGGACACTTCCCTCACTACAGTTGACCCGACCAGGTGACTGTCTTCTTCAGTTCTTAGCTCACAAACTTCATGAGATTTTATCTCTTCATGACCCTTCGCCAAGATGGGTACTGGCAGTTCTGTCTTCTTATCACTTGGGCCAAGCCGCTGTAAATCTTTGTTCAAGCTCTTCTCCCGCAGAAGATCTCTTACAGTTTCTTTGAGCTCCAAAACTTCTTTCTCGAGCTCCTCAACCCTGTGCTCAGCCAGTTGTCTCAGGATTCTTTCTCGTTTGACATGTTCTTCCACTGTCTCTTTTATCAGCTGTATCTCACGATCCTGTTCCATTTTGGCCATCAAATGTCGCACCACTACTTCTTTAATCATATTGTCAAAGGGTACCACTGGGTCAGCCCCATCAGTTGAGTGAACCCTCCAGTTACCGTCCACCCGTGTGTCTAGTCCAGTCATCTCATCTCCCAGCCCACCATCCGACATGTCACGAGACGTACGGTCCCGTAAGTTGGGCAGATGTACCCCTTCCTCCGGTCACTTCTACATCTGACCTGTCCACTTTAGGAGGAGTCACGTCTCAACGTCTGTTAGCCCAACAGTAGAAACGTCTCCTTCCCCCTGCCATACATAATCAAACATGACAAAATCCTGCTCCCTCTCAAAGGGATGCACTAAGTTTGGTGGCATACTACCACCTTGGCACTCAACCCCCTTTGTCATCTCAATCATGACTCTGTCCACCGTAAAGTTCACAATGACCCTATGGTCACAGCGAACCCTGACATTTTTCTCGGTCAGAGATAAAAGGAGAGGAGTTCCTGTCAGAGTCACTTGACTCTTTAAGTCCAGCCCAGCAGAGACTCCTTCCCGGTGCAGCATCACGGTACACACCTGTGGCCCGTCGTTATCTGGAAAATACATGCTGCACTCTGAAAAAATCACACACACACTGCAGTTCCCCAGACATGTCCATTGAGGTACCCAGTGCTGCCACTTTTGAAAACTCGGCCCCTTTCTGGACCACCATCCCAATTTGGACCACCGCCCCCCTCTGGGACTCCACCCCTTTTTGGGTTACCACCCCAATTTGGGTCACCACCTCCCTTTGGGATTCCACCCCTTTTTGGGTTACAACCCCGATTTGGGTCACCGCCCCCTTTTGGGATTTCCCCATGTCCTGTCTACAGGTCTCCTTAGACCACAGTTCACACAAACAGTTTGTCTCTTTTGGGTCCATACTGGCCCTTTAAGTACGATACCACACAAGTTCTTGCTGGCACCACCACAGCTCCTGCTGTCACCGATCTCCGACACCTCCGGTTGCCGCTCACACACAGCTGCTGGTGTCACCTTCGTAACCCCGCCGAGTTACAGCAAGCCACTTGTCACCTTCGTAACCCCGTCGAGTTACAGCAAGCCGCTTGTCATCTTCTTGACTCCCCTGAGCCACCACAAGCTGACTTGAGAGGAAAAAGAAAAAACACACACAACACAAAACTCACATTTCCTGTCTGTGTGCTGTTCAGGACATCCGTCTCCTCCTGAGACCATCCAACACACAGGGCGCACCAGGTGCTATTCAGGGAGCCAACCCTCCTCCCAGGGTTTCCCAACACACTGGTGTCATGAATGAGTCACCGAGGAGGAAAAAACAAAAAGCAAGCTAAGCCCAGAAAACCGGAGAGGTTGGTAACTAGCGGATTGCAGACCCCTGATCCTATACACACAACTAGCAGTAGCCGTGGAGCGTGCCTACGGTGGTCCTAGATGCCTCGCCATGGTCGGAGAACTAAATAAGCATAAAGAAACAAAGAGAAAATCTAAACTGCCCCAGAGCAGACCCCAAAGCAATAGACAGCCCCCAACATGTATTGTCGGTGAAACAAGATGAAAACGCAAACACAGATAGAAAGATAGGCTGAGCAAATGATGGGGCCCTCACTTATTAGAAAGGACAGGAAAGAAAAGCTGCTGTCTGCAATCACGCAAAAAACCCTGCCAAAAAATGTGCAACACATCTGATAGAAAAAGTCCCTGAAGTCGCTAGACTTCAATTCCCTATATCAGCACTCAGGTATATTCTGAAAACAAAGAGATCAACTGATCAGAGACAAAATGGAGATTCAGCCCAGTCCCAGCCAGGGCTGGCTGAACACAAAAACTAAGTAAACCAGATGAGAACTCGTATGAACAATAGCAGAGAAAACTTAGCTTTAAGAAGGCAGGAACCAAGCTGAAAACCAGAAGCCACAGTCAGGAGAAATCATCAGCAAGAAACTAGGGAGTCGGCTGCCTTAAATCCATTCAGAAATTCCTGATGTCCAATCACAGTCCTCTTCCTCAGGTGGCCGGTCTCTGCCATTTAGATCAGCTTCATTACCTCCCAACAGAGGGAGTCCAGATAGAGAACTCACTACTCCTCTGTCAGCACAGCCAGCTCCATAACCCTCATCAGAAGCCAGAGGCAAACCTGAAAATGAGCTCACAACACACTGGCCTCACCAGGTCCAGGGACTCATCGGGTGCTGTTCAGGACATCCGTCTCCACCTGAGACTGTCCAACACTCACACCTCACCAGGTCAAAGGTCACAGCACGTGCTCCAGAGATCCGATTCTTCTCCTAGAATCTCCCAACACTGACCCTCCAGGACCTTGCACACTGAACCCTCCAGGTACACAGTCTTTCTCACTGACCCAGGTCAGTACAACACAGACACCTGTCTGTTACCTGTGTCGGCCACACAGGTTCTCAGGTACCTCTTATCCACAGAGGCACCCTATAGCAATCCAGAGTTTCTTTCTCTGACCCCGGTCAGCATACCACACGGCTTTCAAGACCGTCAGCCCTCCTGGCTCAGCGTTGCCAGCACTGCAACATGTGCTGTTGGAACCGTTGCCCTTAGCAACCGAAGTTTGCAGTCCTCGTCCGTAGCCCCTAGCAACAAGGCTACACCAGTGCCCTTAGCATTCTCCACCAATTGTAAGGTAGAGCTTTTTATATGTGTTGGGGACACTCGCTTTGCTGCAGAGAGCTAGGTCTGGCACAGGTTTCTCAACATAAACTTAGTCCATTTGGTTTATTATGCAATATAAACCAAAGTTATATGCAACAGAAAGTTCATATTAAACAGCATAGTGTCCATTATAGAGCTCCACTCTGTTAACCCTGAGGTCACACAGGTTATACAATGTCCAGTACGTAGGCTCTCGCCTATCCACAGTTAGCTCACCCCATGGCCGGGTTACCTCATAGCTGCTTCATACTTCAGACGTTCATTCCCTCTCCCTGGGAACTGTCAGACACTTGCAACCATTACTCACAGCATCTCCACGTGCACTCAGCACATCAGCCAGGCGAGACCATCCATATGGACCAACCGGGTCTAAGCATTCACTCATGTGACCTACCCTGGCCACCTTATATGGTCTGTAGCCACGCCCACCGGATCACATGGCTATGACCTCATCACAGGTCCTGCTAGCATACTCACATAGTCTTTACTATAGGTGTTTTTAAACACACACCCCTGGGTGGATTTGTAGATAGCTGGTCTCGCCTGTCTCACTAGCTACCTGGAATGTTCTCCCTGACACAGTGTAGCAAAAGCTCAGCAGTACCTCTGCTGATCCACACACATATTCAAGCTTCCATCCCAAGGCCACCTACCTTGGGATACATAATGATCATTCAGCATCATCCTGCCACTCATCCTCTCTCCTGGGACACCCACACAGTGCCCCCTAGTGAACACATTGGTCACTACACCACAATATATATGTATATATATTAACTGCATACTCCTGGGGGACACACATCATTAATACATGGAAAAAAAAACAGTTCAAGTAAGATAAAGTACAAGTGCTAATAGACAAAGTAAATCATCAATGAGAAGATAAAGGACATATCCACATATAATAAACCATAATAGGCCATAATGTTATGCAATTCAAACCCTAACCATGCTACACATGATGAACTGAGATTATTGCAAGAATGTAAATTAAGTAAATCCATGCATATTTACTGCAGTGCAGATATCCAGGTTCCAACCACCTCTGACACAAATTTTGCAAAAAAGCTTCGTCCAGGGGACCGTCGATTCCAGCAGAAATGCTTTGTGTGTTTCTAGTTCAGTTCACAGTTTTGTAAGATTAGAGATGCTATAAATAGATTTTTACCCACGCTCTATGAGGATCAAATTTTGGGTATAATCTTGCAATCTGGTTGCAAAATAGTTGCTAGAAGAGCACCAACTATTGGTAATATTGTTTCTCTAAGTATGTACATCTCAAGTGATAATAAAAGGAATACCTTTGCTTAGTTGCAAGGGATTTTTTAAATGTAACAGGACAAATTGTAAAACTTGTAAACATTCGGCCAATATTAAGACATTCCATAATCATGACAATACACTGAACTTTAGCATTAATAAGTTTATCAACTGTGATTCTAATCATGTTGCTTATAAAATTGATTGTACCGTGTGCAAAACATCTTACATAGGTTGCACAACTCGCAAATTCAAACGGCGAATTTTGGAACATCTACATGATATCTATGATGATTCCAAAGGCAATCACAATATTTCTTCAGTAGCCAAACATTTCATATTTTGCCACTCCAGGAACACTTCTTCTTTTCATGCCTATAGTATTGAGAAAATTGAGAAATCACCCCGTGATGGAGACATGTAGTGTCTTCTCCTTACCCGGAAGGCAAATTGGATTTATTAGGCACAAGGTTTCTAGATGGTCTCAATAAACGGAATGAAGTCATGTTTCATTATTAAAATTTATGCTATTGTTCATGTAATTTTTGTATCAGTTTTTCTTTTCCTTTTTTCAGTAAAATGTTTATATTTTGTATTCTGATAATACTTTTTATATGTGTATAATGGGATTGTTTTATCACATGATTTTGACATCATATTCATGATTGGTTCTTTTTTGTTTAAAGATGATAGGTAATGGTGTTTCATGAGCTTTGATAAAGATCACGGATGTGATCGAAATGCATTGCTTGTTATCTCTGGTCATCTGGTCCTTCCTGGAGCATTCATGTTTTAAAATTTTTTTTTCCAATAAAGGACTTGCATTTTATCCAAGGAGATGGAGCATTGCTATTTTTCTACTTTTTTTGTAAGATTTACATACCACCATTATCCAACTGTAACCGTGTTAAACTATATGGGAGAGTCATTGAATCCACAAAGAAAATTAGAATGTAAATATTTGGAAAGCATAGTTGATGAACTTATACAGTCATAAGAGCTCTGCAGAAAGTTCAATGCCAGGCACGACAAAAATTACAAGGAGGGTCATCCATCAACCGCTTAAAGGCAAGAACTAGCAAGTCTCATTCAGATATTGAATATTAAAAACACTTAATGTGCTGCTGTCATTTGGTGGTATGGAAAAGTGTGGCAAATTCAGGATTTGCTTATTTTATTGACAGCGAGCCTGTCAGCTTTCTCAATTGACAGGTGAAAGCGCCTATCAGTTATGACCCCCTCCCCAGCAGCGCTGAAAACTAGCTCAAACAAGATGCTAGCGGTAGGGCAGCAAAACACCTCCAAGGCATAGAGGGACATTTCATACCAAATGCCCAGTTTTGAGACCAAATAGTTGAAAGTCATAGAGGAAAGAGGGAATACAATGGTGTGGTCAGCCAGGTATTGCATGGTCATCTTTGAAAGCTTTTCCCTCCTTGTCAAAAACACCCATCTTCAGGCCATGAATGCTGGATTGCTGTCATGAAATTGGCCCACGCCTTTGACTCTACTGTTGCCTCTGCTTTGTGTCTCCTTGGCCTCTCCTCCCTGGTTTGGCAAGGAAGCTTTCTCTGGTTAATGGTCATGTGTTAATATGCAATTACATTGTGCATACATATTAACTTACTTTTCTCAGTTCAGATTCGTTTTTTATCCATTTCATTGTGCATCCAGTGAATATATGGGTATAACCGCCCTCTTACTGTGCTGGGAAAACCATCCTGTCTGGCCTAAGCTTTTACTAGTGGTTCAGCCGCTCAATCCTTGTTCACATTCGCGTCACTTGGCAAGTGAAAAGGTTTTAAATACTAGAGTAGGAACTGTTCCACAAGGGTTGCCATGACATGGCGGGATGGCTTGTACATTATTTTGATCAAAATTATGTTTACTAAATACCATTATTATTATTATTATTATTATTATTATTATTAACTTTATGCATTATTTGCAGTTTATTTTTTATTTTTTAGTTCAGGATATTTGTGTTTTTTGCTTTCTGTTTTCTCTGGTTAATGGTCATGTGTTAATATGCAATTACATTGTGCATACACATTAACTTACTTTTCTCAGTTCAGATTCATTTTTTATCCATTTTATTGTGCATCCAGTGAATATATGGGTGTAACCGCCCTCTTACTGAGCTGGGAAAACCATCCTGTCTGGCCTAAGCTATTGCTAGTGGTTCAGCCACTTGATCCTTGTTCACATTCACGTCACTTGGCAAGTGAAAAGGTTTTAAATACTAGAGTAGGGACTGTCCCATAAGGGTTGCCGTGACCTGGCGGGATGGCTTGTACATTATTTTGATCAAAATTATGTTTACTAAATACCCTTATTAGTATTATTACCTTTATGCATTATTTGCAGTTTATTTTTTACTTTTTAGTTCAGGATATTTGTGTTTTTTGCTTTCTGTTTTCTCTGGTTAATGGTCATGTGTTAATATGCACTTACATTGTGCATACACATTAACTTACTTTTCTCAGTTCAGATTCGTCTTTTAAGGAAGCTTTCCACCTGCCACTAGCTTTGTCTGATGGCAATTTTTTCAACATATTTTCCACAATGGTCTTCTGGTATAGCACAATTTTAGTAGACCATTTCACCTCAGGAAGAAGAGATGCAAAGTTTTTCTTGTAGCTTGGATCTAGCAGAGTGAGCAACCAGTACTCTTTTTTGGCCAAAATGAATGTAACACGAGGATCATTGGAAAGACAGCGGAACATAAAGTTGGTCATTTGTCTCAAGCTCCATACAGTCAGCACTTCCCTGTCTCCACCATGATGTCGTCTTGCCATCTCCTTCTTCTCCTCCCTATCATTTTCCAAATGCCCATCATCTAACCATCCACATAGGAGAGATGGGTAAACAGAAAAAATGGATGTAATAGGTTATATAAAAGAAATATCTTTATCCAAATCCCAAATATAGATAGAAATAGTCTATACCTCAAAAAAACTGAATGGCAGACCACTCGGGAGTAAGAGAACCAAAAACACTGGATAAGGATTGCAAAAAATCTCTGCACAATGGACCCTGGGTTGCAATTGCACTTTATTCTGTTATTTTATTTAGTGCAATCCACAACCCTGACACCCAGTAGTTAGCACTATTTTGAACCCTAAGAATACAAGCATCGTGCAGAGGATGAGCACATTCTTGCTGCAATACGTTGTGTTTGCTGCTTCCGTGAGGTCCAAGCTCATGGTTTGTTGGTTGTGGGGTAACACTCTATACCTTTCCGCCAACCACGAACAATAGAGAGGGGATCATTATCCTCTTCTTTTCCTGACTGTTGCGCGTACATCACCTCATTGTCTTCCAATTGTTACTCAACTCCTGCACCTTTATTAACAGTTTGAGCCCCCCTTGATCGCTGTAAACCACCCTCCCATGGCACCCACCTGTGCAACAAGTTTGGAAATTTGAGATTTTGTTATTCCTTCCACAGCCTTCTCTGCTTCCACCTCTTCCTCTGGAACCAGCACCATCTCATGCAGACTATTCAAATTGTACTCCAGCATGTAGATTATTGGAAAAGTGATGCTGATGAAGGCATCGTCAGCGATAACCATCTTAGCAGCCATTTCACAACTGTGCAGAAGGGTGCAGAGGTCCTTCATCTATGCCCACTCCAAAAGCATAATTTGCAACATGTCAACATGTCCGTACTGCGTTGGCACAGACGATGCAAAAGGATAAAATTCACCAGGGCTTGTCATTGCTGCCACAGTCGATACAACATGTGCAAAATGAATTCCATAATGTTGGAACAATGCTAATCAAAAGGTTAACCAGTCAACCAAATGATGCAAGTTGATGACCTGTGGGGTTTGATAGTTGGAAGTGAGCACACAGCGACTGTGCAGCAGCACAACCTGCCTGAGATAGTGGCATAGAAATTGCACTTCCACCAGGTTGAGGAAGTAAGCCATGCAAGGTATATTTGGGAGGATTTTCTGGCATAGGTTCCGCCATCAGGTTTGCACGGTTATCACACACAGCCTTCACTAGCTCCAGGTTCAGTGGAGACAGACATTGCTCTAACTCATTATACGCTAAAAAACCCTCTATAATAATAGAAGAAAAGGAATGTATAAAAAACTTTTTTTTTATGCTTCCAAAATCATACAATAAATCAACATTAATAAAAAGGATGCCTCATGTGAAAGGACAGGCACATTTCACTAACCATCCATAGGTTTGTTGTAAAGAAGTCCCACTCTAAACATTGCCTGCATTCTGCTAAACTAACTGGATCATTGCAGCTCTTCAAAAATACCACCAGTATACATACAGTATCTCTCTATCAGTATATGGATACAGAGATCCTAACTACAAATAAAGTGCTTTAGTGCCAATAAGGTGGATGGAAAATATAAACAGTACAAGCTGATGAGTTATAACAAAGGTCCTACAAAGTGCCTCAGTGCAAATGAACTAAATTCAACCCAGGTTTAACCCCTTTCTGACATCTGACATACTATCCTGTCCACGGTACCCGGGCCCCTATGACCGGGGACAGGATAGCACGTCATCGCGATCAGCAGCGCCCCCCTGAGGGAGTGTCGCTGATCGCGGCCAGGTGTCAGTTGATTATCACAGCTGATACCCGGCACTATGTGTCAGGGGTGGTCATGGACCGCCACCGGCACGTTAACCCCTGGCACACTGTGGTCAAACATGATCGCAGTGTACTGGGGGATTAGGGAAGCATCGTCAGGAAGGGGGCTCCCTCCGTGCTTCCCTGAGCCCCCCTTAGCAGCGCGATGTGCTGCGCTGCTCCAAGGGTCTCCTTCCCTGCAGGCCTCCGGATCCAAGATGGCCGTGGGGGCCTTCGGGGGCCTGCAGGGAGGCGGCTTCCTCAGTGCCTGCTGCATCCTGCTTCCTGAGGAAGCCTGCTGCAGCAACTGTCAGATCGCTGATCTGACACAGCGCTGTGTGAATTGTCAGATCAGCGATCTGACACATTACAGTGATGACCCCCCGGGACAAAGTAATAAAGTGTGAAAAAAAAAAAGGTGTAAAAATTCATTTTTTGTAAATAAAAACAAACAATAAAATTACACATATTTAGTATTGCCACATCTGTAACGACCGGCCCTATAAAACTGTCCCACTAGTTAACCCTATTAGTGAACCCTTTAAAAAATAAAAATAAAAAACAAAGCAAAAAGCAATGCTTTATCATCATACCGCCAAACATAAAGTGCAATAACATGCGATCAAAAAGATGTATAGAAATAACTATGGTACCACTGCAAACGTCATCTTGTCCCGCAAAAAATGAGCCACCACACAGAAGCATCAGTGAAAAAATAAAAAAGTTATAGCTCGCAGAATAAAGTGATGCAAAAATAATTATTTTTTAATATAAAATAGTTTTCATTGCATAAAAGCACCAAAACATAAAAAAGACATAAATGAGGTAACACTGTAATCATACTGACCCGAAGAATAAAATCGCTTTATCAATTTACTACACACAGAACGGTGTAAACGCACCCCCCAAAAGAAATTCATGAAATGCTGGTTTTTGTTCATTCTGCATCCCAAAAATCAGAATAAAAAATGTCACATGCCCGAAAATTAAACCAATAAAAACGTCAACTCGTCCCACAAAAAATAAGACCTCACATAACTCAGTAGGTCAAAATATGGAAAAATTATATCTCTCAAAATGTGGTGATACAAAAACTATTTTTACAATAAAAAGCATCTTTTAGCATATGACAGCTGTCAAACATAAAAACCCACCATAAATAGTAAATCAAACCCCCCTTTATCACCCCCTAGTTAGGGAAAAATAATAACATTAAAAAAATGTATTTATTTCCATTTTCCCATTAAGGTTAGGGCTACGACTAGGGTTTCCACTGTTTAGGCACATCAGGAGCTCTCCAAACGCAACGTGGCGTCTGATCTCAATTCCAGTCAATTCTGTGTTGAAAAAGTCAAGCAATGTTCCTTCCCTTCCAAGCTCTGCCATGCGCCCAAACAGTGGTTTACCCCCACATATGGGGTATCAGCCTACTCAGGATAAATTGTGCAAAAACTTTTGGGGTCCAATTTCTCCTGTTACCCTTGGGAGAAAAAATTTGCAGCAAAAATATCATTTTTGTGAAAAAAAATATGATTTTTTTATTTTTATGGCTCTACGTTATAAACTTCTGTGAAGCACTTGAGGGTTCAAAGTGCTCACCACACATCTAGATAAGTTCCTTAGGGGTCTATTTTCCAAAATGGGGTCACTTGTGGGGGGTTTCAACTGTTTAGGCACATCAGAGGCTCTCCAAACGCGACATGACACCCGCAGACCATTCCATCAAAGTCTGCATTCCAAAATATCACTACTTCCCTTCCAAGCCCCAATATGTGCCCATGCAGTAGTTTTCTCCAACATATGGGGTATCAGCGTTCTCAGGACAAATTGGACAACAACTTTTAGGGTCCAATTTCTCCTGATACCTTTGGGAATATAAAAAAATTAGGGACTAAAAGATCATGTTTGTGGAAAAAAATATGATTTTTCTATTCTCTCGCCCGGGCATTATAAACTTCTGTGAAGCACTTGGGGGTTCAAAGTGCTCACCACACATCTATTTAAGTTCCTTGGGATGCCTAGTTTCCAAAATGTGGTCACTTGCTGGGGTTTTTCACAGTTTAGGCACATCAGGGGCTCTCCAAAGGAAACATGACACCGGCAGACCATTCCATCAAAGTCTGCATTCCAAAATGTCACTACTTCCCTTCCGAGAACCGACGTGTGCCCATACAGTAGTTTTCTCCCACATATGGGATATTAGCATACTCAGGACAAATTGGACAACAACTTTTGGGGTCCAATTTTTCCTCTTACCCTTGGGAAAATAAAAAAAATTCGGGATTAAAAGATCATGTTTGTGAAAAAAATATGATTTTATTATTTTCACGCCGGGACGTTATAAACTTGAGGGTTCAAAGTTCTCACCACATGTCTAGATAAGCTCCTTGGGGGGGTCTAGTTTCCAAAATATTATCATTTGTGGGTAGTTTCCACTGTTTTGGCACATCAGGGGCTTTCCAAACGTGACATGGCGTCCGATCTCAATTCCAGCCAAGAGAGTCAAATGGCGCTGCTTCCCTTCCGAGCTCTGCCATAAGCCCAAATAGTCGCTTACCCCCACATATGGAGTATCAGCGTACACAGGACAAATTGCACAAAAACTTTTGGGGTCCTATTACCCTTGGGAAAATAAAAATTGGGGGTGAAAAGATCATTTTTGTGGAAAAAATATGAATTTTTAATTTTACGGCTGTACGTTATAAACTTCTGTGAAGCCCTTAGGGGTTCAAAATTCTCACTACACATCTAGATAAGTTCCTTGGGGGGGTCTAGTTTCCAAAATGGTGTCATTTGTGTGGGGTTTCCTCAGTTTTGGCACATCAGGGGCTCTCCAAACATGACATGGCGTCCGAACTGAATTCCAGTCAATTTTGCATTGAAAAAGTCAAACGGCGCTCCTTCCCTTCTGAGCTCTGTCATGCACCGAAACAGTGGTTCCCCCCACATGTCAGGTATCAGCGTACCCAGGATAAATTGCACAATAACTTTTGCAGTCCAATTTCTCCTGTTACCCTTGGTAAAATAAAAATATTGGACCTGAAGTAATTTTTTTTGCGAAAAAAAGTTAAATGTTCATTTTTTTAAACATTAAAAAAATTCCTGTGAAGCATCTGAAGGGTTAATAAACTTCTTGAATGTGGTTTTGAGCACCTTCAGGGGTGCAGTTTTTAGAATGGTGTGACTTTTGGGTATTTTCTATCATATAGACCCCTCAAAGTGACTTCAAATGTGATGTGGTCCGTAAAAATAAAATGGTGTTGTAAAAATGAGGAATCGCTGGTCAACTTTTAACCCTAATAACTTCCCAACAAAAACAAATTTTGGTTCCCAAAATGTGCTGATGGAAAGTAAACATGTGGGAAATGTTACATATTTAGTTTTTTGTGTGACTTAAGGGCATAAAAATTCAAACTTGGAAAATTGCAAAATCTTCAAAATTTTTGCCAAATTTCCATTTCTTTCACAAATAAGCGCAAGTTATATCAATGAAATTTTACCACTATCATGAAGTACAATATGTCACGAGAAAATATTGTTAGAATCACCGGGATCCATGGAAGCATTCCAGAGTTATTACCTCATAAAGAGACAGTGGTCAGAATTGTAAAAATTGGCCAGGTTATTAACGTGCAAACCACCCTTGGGGGTTAAGGGGTTAAGCATAATGAAAAGACCAAATGAAAAGGGTACATTACCTTAGTGGAAAGCCAAAAGTGTCCTATCGCCCACCCCCAATGTGCATTTCGAAGTTGTCTTCTTCCGAGGGCACAATTTTTAAGTGGAAATTTTAAGGCCTTCTGATGTGCAACTGAAATAAAGTTTTATCCCAAATGATTTGGACCAGCCAAGGGTGCCTTCTGAGACTGCCACACAGTTTTTTCACCATCTACTTCAATGCTAGAAGTTCGACTTCACAGGACAGTATCCTATCTATTTAACTGACAAGTTCACTTTCAGCACCAATGTTAGCACAGGAGTAACCTCTCTGTACTGTGACTAGAGTTGAGCGAAACGGGTCGAAAAATTTCAAAAGTCGCCGACTTTTGGCAAAGTCGGGTTTCATGAAACGAAACCCGACCCTAGGATGAGGTCGGCCACGAGGTCGGCCACGAGGTCGGCGACTTACGCGCCAAAGTCGCGTTTCAAAAGTTTGTTTTGCGCTCTTTTTCAGCCAATCAGGATCCACGGACACTGTGGGCAAAGTGATGACATAGGCAGGGGTCACCACCATCTTTCAGAAGGGCATGCAAGTGATTGGCTTGCTTTGGTGGGCGTCACAGGGGGTATAAAAGGGCGTGCACGCCGACCGCCATCTTACTTCTGCCGATCTCAGTATAGGGAGAGGTTGCTGCTGATTCTGTAGGGAGAGCGTTAGGCAGGGAAGAAGACAAAAAAACTGCTTCTGCTGCTAGCGATTTGGCCTGCACAACACACCAGTCACTGTGTGTGCAGTGCAAGGGGAGGCTTTATAGTGGTGTATCAGTGGTGTTGGTTGTTGGGCTGCCTTTTAAGGCTTCCTGACAGGCTGGCATTGCTGTTTACCCACTGCTCTGCAAACTGCTTTTTTAAAAGCAATCCAATCTCCCTTATCCTCTAGTCCCTTTTGTCACAGCTGTGCCATCGAGCCTGTGACATAGCGCTCAGATATTCATTGGGCCTCACACAATCCAAAAGTGTCCAGTGTCCAAAAGTGTGTGCAGAGATTCAAAATCTCCCTTATCCTCTAGTCACTTTGGTCACAGCTGTGCCATCGAGCCTGTCACATAGCGCTCAGATATTCATTGGGCCTCACACAATCCAAAAGTGTCCAGTGTCCAAAAGTGTGTGCAGAGATTCAAAATCTCCATTATCCTCTAGTCACTTTGGTCACAGCTTTGCCATCGAGCCTGTCACATAGCGCTCAGATATCAGTGGGCCTCACACAATCCAAAAGTGTCCAGTGTCCAAAAGTGTGTGCAGAGATTCAAAATCTCCCTTATCCTCTAGTCACTTTGGTCACAGCTGTGCCATCGAGCCTGTCACATAGCGCTCAGATATTCATTGGGCCTCACACAATCCAAAAGTGTCCAGTGTCCAAAAGTGTGTGCAGAGATTCAAAATCTCCCTTATCCTCTAGTCACTTTGGTCACAGCTGTGCCATCGAGCCTGTCACATAGCGCTCAGATATCAGTGGGCCTCACATAATCCAAAAGTGTCCAGTGTCCAAAAGTGTGTGCAGAGATTCAAAATCTCCCTTATCCTCTAGTCACTTTGGTCACAGCTGTGCCATCGAGCCTGTCACATAGCGCTCAGAAATTCATTGGGCCTCACACAATCCAAAAGTGTCCAGTGTCCAAAAGTGTGTGCAGAGATTCAAAATCTCCCTTATCCTTTAGTCACTTTGGTCACAGCTGTGCCATCGAGCCTGTCACATAGCGCTCAGATATTCATTGGGCCTCACACAATCCAAAAGTGTCCAGTGTCCAAAAGTGTGTGCAGAGATTCAAAATCTCCCTTATCCTCTAGTCACTTTGGTCACAGCTGTGCCATCGAGCCTGTCACATAGCGCTCAGATATTCATTGGGCCTCACACAATCCAAAAGTGTCCAGTGTCCAAAAGTGTGTGCAGAGATTCAAAATCTCCCTTATCCTCTAGTCACTTTGGTCACAGCTGTGCCATCGAGCCTGTCACATAGCGATCAGATATCAGTGGGCCTCACACAATCCAAAAGTGTCCAGTGTCCAAAAGTGTGTGCAGAGATTCAAACTCTCCCTTATCCTCTAGTCACTTTGGTCACAGCTGTGCCATCGAGCCTGTCACATAGCGCTCAGATATTCATTGGGCCTCACACAATCCAAAAGTGTCCAGTGTCCAAAAGTGTGTGCAGAGATTCAAAATCTCCCTTATCCTCTAGTCACTTTGGTCACAGCTGTGCCATCGAGCCTGTCACATAGCGCTCAGATATCAGTGGGCCTCACACAATCCAAAAGTGTCCAGTGTCCACAAGTGTCTGCAGAAATTCAAAATCTCCCCTGTCCTATAGACACCTTGTACCTTGTTTTACATTACTATATAGTTTGTTGGATTTTGTCTACATTTCTACCAAAAATGAGGAAGGCTGGTGGAAGAGGCCGTGGAATTGGGCGGGGGTTGGCAGCTGGTAATGATGGTGTTGGTGGTGGATCTGATGGTAGTGGCAAGAGCAAAATAGGACCGAATGCAGGAGGTGCTGACCCTGCGTCATCGCCTGGCTACATAAGGCCTCGAATGCTTAGTTTTCTAGGAGTTGGCAAACCGCTTTTAAAGCCAGAGCATCAGGAAAAAGTTTTGTCTTACATTGCTGACTCAGCCTCCAGCTCTATCGCCTCCTCTTCTTCAGTTGTAAAAAGTAAAAGCACTGAGTCGTCATTGGAGGCTCATGTTCATGAACCACACCTTTCCTTGTGTCCTTCACCCCAACCAAGATTGAAGGATGACGCAGGCCATACTACTGATTACTCCATGGAGCTGTTTTCACATACCATGCCTGGATTATCAAGTGAAATGGTGAATTACCCAGGCCAAGATGAATCTGACATGGAGTGCACTGATGCACAGCCGCTGATGGATGATTCTGCTGGTACATTCACTCAGAGCACTACATTGTCCTCGCAGTGTACAGAGCCAGATTCTGACCCTGATGAGACTCAGGTGCCCCTTCCCGCACACTATACCACCATACACGGTGACACAGAGGAAGGTGCACATGACATAGAAGAGGAGGTGATGGATGACCCAGTTGTTGACCCAGATTGGCATCCATTGGGGGAAGAGGGTGCTGCTTCCAATAGCTCAGATGAGGAGCATCCACAGCAGACATCGACATCGCAACAGCTGTTATCTGGCAGGCCCGGAGCACTCCAAAGACAGGTTCCAAACATCAAAAGAGTTGCTGGACAGCTTGTCCAGAGGGTCAAAAGATCACAGCGTGCTAGGCCGCAAAATGTCTGCCAAAGTAGGAAGAGTGCAGTGTGGCACTTTTTTGACCAAAATCCTCATGATCAGGCCAAGGTTATCTGTAAGAAGTGCGCAAAGACCTTTAGCCGAGGGAAAAATCTGAAAAATTTGAATACCAGTTGCATGCTTAGACATTTAACCAGCATGCACTTGCAAGCGTGGACACAACACCAAACCTCAAGTGCCACATGTGCAACTGATCACAACGAAGGTAGTCAGCAAGGCTACATTGTTTCCCCCACTGTAAGCCCACCGGTTAGCACAGCAGCAAATGTTGAGGTGTCGTTGCAAGACCACAGCAGTCAGGGAATCCCACTGTTATATCAACGAAAGACTGATTCTAGGCCATCAGAAAGAACACCAACTCCATCACCATCATCAACCCTCTCTCAGTCCGCCCTGTCCACCGCTACTTCCACCATATGCAGCTCTCAAGTCCAGCTCACCCTCCCAGACACTATGAGTAGGTCAAGAAAGTACTCAGTCTCTCATCCGCGTACACTGGGTTTGAACGCCCACATTGCCAAACTAATCTCATTTGAGATGATGCCCTTTCGGTTGGTGGAAAGCACAGCTTTCCGCGAACTCATGGCCTATGCAGTACCACGCTATGACCTACCCAGTCGCCACTTCTTCTCTCGCAAAGCCATCCCAGCCCTCCACCATCATGTGAAAGACCGCATTGTCCATGCACTCAAGCAGTCAGTGAGCGGAAAGGTGCACCTCACAACTGATGCATGGTCCAGTAGGCATGACCAGGGCCGTTACGTGTCCATCACTGCGCACTGGGTTAATGTGGTGGATGCAGGGTCCACAGGGGACAGCGGTGGTGGGACAGTGCTGCCTAGCCCACGGTATAGGAAACAGTTGGCTGTAGGCGTTCGACCCTCCTCCTCCTCCTCCTCCTCCAGAAGCGAAAGCTCGTCCACAGAGCGCAGTCGTATGAGCACTCCATCTGCAGCTGCCACTGTTGCACACGATGTGTCCCCCTATCGAGCAGCTAGTGGAAAGCATCAGCAGGCTGTGTTGCAGATGATGTGTTTGGGCGACAGACACACCGCCGAGGTGCTGGCCGAGTACTTGAAGCGACAAACTGAGTCATGGCTGGGCAGTGTACATCTTGAGGCAGGCAAGGTAGTTAGTGATAACGGCCGTAATTTTGTGGCAGCCATAGCCCTTTCAAAACTCAGCCACATACCTTGCTTGGCTCACACCTTGAACCTGGTGGTGCAGTGCTTCCTCAAAAATTATCCGGAATTAACAGCCCTGCTCCAGAAGGTGCGAAGACTGTGCGCGCACATCCGCCGGTCGCCTGTACACTCCGTTCGTATGCAGAAGCTGCAGCGATTGCTCCACCTTCCCAACCACCGCCTCATTATCAACATTGCAACAAGGTGGAACTCCACCCTGCACATGGTGGATCGGCTGTGCGAGCAGAGGCAGGCCATAATGCATTTGTGGGAGGATACACGGCCAGGCACTTTGAGAGCAGACATGGAGTTGACAGGTATGCAGTGGTCGAAGCTGAAAGACCTCTGTAAAGTCCTTCAGTGTTTTGAGGAATGCACACGGCTGGTAAGCGCAGACGACGACATCCTAAGCATGAGCATCCCACTTATGCGTCTGCTCATGCAAACTTTGACGCACCTTAAGGAGCAGACGTCTGCAGCCAATGTTGATGAGGAGGAAGAGGAGGAGGGAATCCTTGATGACATTCAGCCATTGTCTGCTCAGGGACCTCTCCTGGACGAGGTGGAGGAAGAAGAGGAGGAGGAGGATGATGATGGGGATGATTACTTAGGGGAGGAGCATACATCTCGTGGGGCAAGTGAAAATGTTGGCGTGGCAAGGTCTGGTACAGGGTTTGTGCGTGACTGGAGGGATATGGATTTGCCAGAAAGTGCTCCTCCACCCAGCACTCGCAGTGCATCATTGACACCGGGAACATTGGCCCACATGTCAGATTATGCCTTGCGGATCCTAAAAAGGGACCCCCGCATTGCCAAAATGATGAACGATGACGACTACTGGTTGGCCAGCATCCTGGATCCACGCTATAAAGGCAAATTACAAAACATCATGCCACAGGAGAACCTTGACCTAATATTGGCTAATAAACAAGCAACTCTGGTAAATCGGTTGCTTGAGGCATTCCCAGCACACAGCAGCGGTGATGGTTCTCACACGAGCCGTACGGGCCGGGGGCAGCTTGGCAGAGGTGTTCGTGGTGCACACAGCAGAAGTGGCGTTGGAGACAGGGGTTTCATGACAATGTTGTGGACTGATTTTTCAAATACCGCTCACACAACTGGTAATACTGCATCGATGGAAAGTGACAGGAGACAGCAGTTGTCAACTATGGTTACAAACTACTTTTCCTCCCATATCGATGTTCTCCCACACAGGTCATTCCCCTTTGACTATTGGGCCGCTAAACTGGACACCTGGCCTGAATTGGCCCAATATGCCTTACAGGAGCTCACTTGCCCAGCTGCAAGTGTGCTATCGGAAAGAGTCTTCAGTGCAGCTGGATCAATCCTGACAGAAAAAAGGACCCGCCTGTCAACCCAAAATGTGGATGATCTAACCTTCATTAAAATGAACCACGCATGGGTTTCCAAGGATTTTGTCCCACCTTCCCCTGATGACACATAGGGTGACAGAAAAATGGCTTGCTTTGGTCCACCTCTTCCTGGGACTTCACCTATTTCGCCTTTTGCATCAGCTGAATGTCCAACATCAACATATGCCACTTTCTAAAACTCCCTAACTGTGCTGCCTCCCCCCCCATGGCCAGGGTCACCACCTAGCGCACAACACCGTGCGAGTGCCGTTGCCCTGGACAGGTGGGTAGGCCGACTCTTGGGCGCGGGCACTGGCACAGGGTCCCTCATAGTGCAATCAAGTGTCTCTGACGGTGGTGGTGCACACCCGCCGTCAGACACACCGCTGTACTATAAGGGGCCCAGTGCCAGTACCGACGCCCACGAGTGGGCCCCCCTTGCTTGGGCAGGGCCCCAGCATTTGCAATCTTTACCTCTCCCTGCTCCTCCGCTGTGTAGTCTGGGCCGTCAAATCCATACTGTGCCTGACACCGTCTGAGCCTGCCTCCTGAGACATATATTTTGAATGTGTACGCTATCCATACATGTTATCTGGGGATACGGTACCCTTTCTAACCTTTGTGCAATCACGTGCAATCCATACTGGGCCTAACACCGTCTGAGCCTGCCTCCTGAGACATATATTTTGAATGTGTACGCTATCCATACATGTTATCTGGGGATACGGTACCCTTTCTAACCTTTGTGCAATCACGTGCAATCCATACTGGGCCTAACACCGTCTGAGCCTGCCTCCTGAGACATATATTTTGAATGTGTACGCTATCCATACATGTTATCTGGGGAAACGGTACCCTTTCTAACCTTTGTGCAATCACGTGCAATCCATACTGGGCCTGACACCGTCTGAGCCTGCCTCCTGAGACATATATTTTGAATATGTACGCTATCCATACATGTTATCTGGGGATACGGTACCCTTTCTAACCTTTGTGCAATCACGTGTAATCCATACTGGGCGTGAGAACGGCTGGCGAGCTGTTAAGCAAGCTACAGCACCTGTGGTTTGCACACGTAAGTTTTTAATTTTTTCAGGAATGACGGTTAGGCCTAATTCCGGAACTGCGGTTGACCTGCACTTACTGGGAAATCATTGTTCGCGGGTAATAATTGTAATCAGTGATCCCCATCACTAACGTTGTTCAGCGGGTTATCTGCACCTGTAAGCGACAAACGCTGGCCTTTTCAGTGTAGCGCACATGCAGCCACGGACATGTAAGGGCATGACACACCAGTTATTGGCCAATCTCATGTGCCAGAGCCTCACGTGTCCCTCTAGTAAGCCGGACTCGGACCGCGGGGCATGACGGAGTCTCGTTCGTTAACGGAATTAAGCTTGCAATGTGTGCATCTGTTCTGTAGCTGGCATGGTTGAGGTTTTCCCAGGTGGAGTCGAATTTAACCGTAGGCTCCACTCCTGGTGGTGCCCTTCTGGACATTCCTTTAAGGTTCAGCTTTGCAACCATACTGCCCACGTAAAACAAACACTTTGCCTTCATGAACGCTGTTTGGAGGGTCATGACTCGTGGGAATAACGCCGCCCAATCAGTTAACCTGCTAGAGAGATCCTTCGTTGCTCCCAAGCATGACATCACACTCCCTAGGAAGAAGGTAATGCCACTGTGGCGACCGTACTCCTGGGGGCGACACAAGTGCACTGATGCCCAGCCACTGCTCGATGAATCTGCTGGTACATTGACCCAGACCACTACATTCCCCTCGCACGCTACATGACCTGAATCTGACCCTGATGAAACTCAGGTTACCCTTCCCATATACAGTTCCATCTTACACGGTGACAAAGAGGAAGCTGCAGATGAAAGTGCAGGTTCGGCCCACCCGCCATCAGACACACCACCGTACTATCAGGGGCCCTGTGCCAGTGCCATCTCCAACGAGTGGGCCCCCCCTGCTTGCTCAGGATCACAGCACTTGCAAAGTTGAAATACTGTGCAGTGAGATGGAAGATGGGGACGACAAGGAGTCCAGACAAGTACAGGGATTCCCTAGCGAGGAGACTTATTTGATTGTTTTCAATGTTGGGACAGCAATTTTTGGGGAGCACTATACTCTGGAGAATGATAGATGGGGCCCACCATACACTGGAACATTCCAAAGGTGGACATCAGACACTGGAGCAGCATTTACAGGGCCCATTATACACTAGAGCATTAGAAATGGGGCCCATTATGTTTGGAGCATTATTTGGGCCCATAAGACAGTGGAGCTTCATCCATGGGGACCAACATATACTGTAGCATTATGTGGAGCTCATCATATACTGTTTCAAACATTATATGGGACCAATGATTCTGTATGGAGAAATAGATGGGCCTCTTCATGAGATGTAAAAAGTGAGGTATTTTTCATTGTACTATACCGCTATTTATCTGCCGTATCGGAGCATGATGAGTTGTGGTATGTGTTAAAGGGGCGCTCTTTCGCCCAGGGCACATGAAAACCTGCAGCCAGCCCTCCCCCCCACAATTTTAGCCAAATAACCCCCATTTTTCAGTGCGTAACTTGTATTATGAAGTTAATTAAGGTTGACAAGCTTAAGTAAGAAGAATTGATGCTTTTGGCATTCAAATGGGCACTGTAGGTGTGTTTCCTGTCCTCCTCTCACTGCCGACTTTTATTCCCCATTGACTTACATTGGGTTTCGTGTTTCGGGACGACCCCGACTTTTCCCTATAATCGGACGATCTTGCTCGACCCGACTTTTGGAAAAGTCGGGTTTCACGAAACGAAACGCGACCCTAAAAAACCAAAAGTCGCTCAACTCTAACTGTGACACTGAGACAATGGTGCCAGCAAAACAAGATTTTCACTTTTTATATGGCCAGGGCTAGAGTTGAGCGAAATGGGTTGGTCATATTCAAAAGTCGGCGACTTTCGCTGATGTCGGGTTTCATGAAACAAAACCCGACCATAGCGTGAGGTTGGCCACGAGGTCAGCGACCAGAGTGCCAAAGTTGTGTTTCAAAAGATGCTTCCAGCGCCCTTTTTCAGCAAATGATGGAGGATGCACACTGTGGGCAACGCGATGACATAGGCATCGGTCACCACCATCTTTGAGAAGGGCATGCAAGTGATTGGCTGGCTTTGTGTGGCGTCACAGGGGCTATAAAAGGGCATGACCGCTGACCTCCATCTTACTTATGCCGATCTTAGCATAGGGAGAGCTGCTGCTGCTGCTGATTCTGTAGGGAGAGCGTTAGGCAGGGAAGAAGAACCAAAATACTGCTTCTGCTGTTAGCGATTTCCACTTACAACACAACTCTGTGTGCAGTGACAGGGGAGGCTCTATTTTTGTGCATCAGCTCTGTTGGTTATTAGGCTGCCTTATAATGCTCCCTGATAGCTGCATTGCTGTTTGCACACTGCTGTGCAAACTGCTTTTTTAAAAGCAAAAATACTTTTCTTCCTCTTTTCTGCACAGTTACCAAGCATTCATTTTTCCACCGTTTTGTGTGTGCACTGTGCAGCAGTCCTTCTTATTAGGCTGCCTGCATCCCTACTTAGACTGAGAGCATCATTGTCAGCGTCCTCAAATCTCTAGGAGATCCAAATTCTCACCAATCCTATAGACACCCTCCACCTTGTCATACACCATCCAATTTCAGCCTGTTACATTGAGGTGTAATCTCTCCAGGTCCAGAGACAATAGTTCAGCGTCCTCAAATCTATAGTGAGATTCAAATTCTCACCAATCCTATAGACACCCTCCACCTTGTCATACACCATCCAATTTCAGCCTGTTACATTGAGGTGTAATCTCTCCAGGTCCAGAGACAATAGTTCAGCGTCCTCAAATCTATAGTGAGATTCAAATTCTCACCAATCCTATAGACACCCTACACCTTGTCATACACCATCCAATTTCAGTCTGTTACATTGAGGTGTAATCTCCACTGGGCCAGAGACAATAGTTCTGCGTTCTCAAATCTATAGTGAGATCCAAATTCTCACCAATCCTATATACATCCTCCACCTTGTCATTCACCATCCAATTTCAGCCTATTACATTGAGGTGTAATCTCTACTGGGCCTGAGACAATAGTTCAGCATCCTCAAATCTCTTGTGAGATTCAAATTCTCTCCAATAGTAGATACACCTTCTTTCTTGTTTTACAGTACCATATAGCAGGTGGTATTTTGGGTACATTTTCACAAAAATGAGCAAATATGGTGGAAGACGCCATGGAAGTGGGCGGGGGTTGCCAGCTGGTCCCAATGGTGGTGGTGGTGGTGTTGCATCTGTTGGTAGTGGCAAAAGCACAATAGCACCGAAGGCAGGAGGTGTTGAGCCTGCGTCATCGTCTGGCTCCACAAAGCCTCGAAGGCTCTCTTTTCTGGGAGTAGGTAAACCACTTTTAAAGCCGGAGCTTCAGGAACAAGTTTTGGCTTACATTGCTGGCACAGCCTCCAGCTCTCTCGCCTCCTTTTCTGAAGTTTCAAAAGATAAAAGCACTGAGTCGTCATTGGAGATTCCTGGTCAGGAACAACACCTTTGCTTGTGTCCTTCACCCCTACGAAAAGTGAAGGATGTGGCAGGCCACACTACCGATTACTCCATGGAGCTCTTTTCACATACCATGCCTCTGTTAGCAAGTCAAATCGTGAAATCCCCAGTCCAAAATGAATCTGACATGGAGTGCACTGATGCACTGCTAGATTTTTCTGCTGGTACATTCACTCAGAGCACTACATTGTCCTCGCAGTGTACTGAGGCAGAATCAGACCCTGATGAAACTCAGGTGCCCCTTCCCGCATACTATACCACCTTACACGGTGACACAGAGGAAGGTGCACATGAAATTGAAGAGGAGGTGATGGATGACCCAGTTGTTGACCCAGATTGGCATCCATTGGGGGAAGAGGGTGCCGCTGCCTGTAGCTCAGAAGAAGAGGAGGAGGATCCGCAGCAGGCAACGACATCGCAACAGCTGTTATCTAGCAGGACCGTAGTAGTCCAAAAACGTGTTACAAAAACCAAAAGAGTTGCAGGACAGCTTGGCCAGACGGTCAAATTAGCACAGCGTGCAAGGTCTCAAAATGTTTTCCAAAGCAGGAAGAGTGCAGTGTGGCACTTTTTTTAACAAAATCCTAATGATCAGGCAAAAGTTATCTGTAAGAAGTGCGTAAAGACCTTTAGCCGAGGGAAAAATCTGAGAAATTTGAATACCAGTTGCATGCTTAGACATTTAACAACCATGCACTTGCAAGCGTGGACGGACTACCAAACCTCACGTACCACATGTGCACCTGCTCCGAATGAAGGTAGTCAGCAACGCTACATCGCTAACCCCACTGTAAGCCCACTGGTTAGCACACCACCAGCAGCAAATGTCGAGGTGTCATCGCAAGGGCAAAGTAGTCATGGAATCACAATGTTATTGCTATGAAAGACTGAATCTAGGCCCTCAGCAACACCACCAACGCCATCACCATCACCAACCCTCTCTCAGTCCACCATGTCCACTGCTAATTCCACCATATGCAGCTCTCAAGTTCAGCTCACCCTACCAGACACTCTGAGTAGGACAAGAAAGTACTCATCCTCTCATCCGCGTACCCTGGCTTTGAACACCCACATTGCCAAACTAATCTCGTTAGAGATGATGCCCTACCGGTTGGTTGAAATCAAAGCTTTCCGCGAGCTCATGGCCTGCGCAGTACCACACTCTGACCTACCCAGTCGGCACTTCTTTTCGCGAAAAGCCATCCCAACCCACCACATGCATGTGAAACACCGCATTGTCCATGCACTCAAGCAATCAGTGAGTGGAAAGGTGCACCTCACAACAGATGCATGGTCCAGTAGGCATGGCCAGGGCCGTTATGTGTCCATCACTGTGCACTGGGTTAATGTGGTAGATGCAGGGTCCACAGGGGACAGCGGCGGTGGGACAGTGCTGCCTTGCCCACGGTATAGGAAACAGTTGGCTGTAGGCGTTCGACCCTCCTCCTCCTCCTCCAGAAGCGAAAGCTCGTCCACAGAGAACAGTCGCACGAGCACTCCATTCGCAGCTGCCAGTGTTGCACACGAGGTGTCCTAATATCGATCAGCTAGTGGTAAGTGTCAGCAGGCTGTGTTGAAGATCATGTGTTTGGGAGACAACAGACACACCGCGGAGGTACTGGCCAACTACTTGCAGCAACAAACTGAGTCATGGCTGGGCAGTCTACATCTTGAGGCAGGCAAGGTAGTTAGTGATAATGGCCGGAATTTTGTGGCAGCCATAGCCCTTTCAAAACTCAGACACATACTTTGCCTGGCTCACACCTTGAACCTGGTGGTGCAGTGCTTCCTCAAAAATTATCCGAAGTTAACACCCCTGCTCCATAAGGTGCGAAGACTGTGCTCGCACATCCACCGGTCGCCCGTACACTCCAGTCGTATGCAGAAGCTGTAGCGATTGCTCCACCTTCCCAAGCACCGCCTAATTATTGATGTTGCAACAAGGTGGAACTCCACCCTGTACATGGTTCAGAGGCTGTGCGAACAGAGGCAGGCTGTAATTCATTTGTGGGAGGATACACGGGCAGGCAGGCATGGAGTTGTCTAGTGTGCAGTGGTAGAAGCTGAAAGACCTCTGTAAAGTCCTTCAGTGTTTTTTCAGGAATGCACATGGCTGGTAAGCGCAGATGACGCCATCATAAGCATGAACATTCCACTTATGCGTCTGCTCATGCAAACTTTGACGCACATTAAGGAGCTGGCGTCTGCAGCCGAGGAGGAAGAGGAGGAGGGAAGCCTTGATTACAGTCAGCCATTGTCTGGTCAGGGAAGTCTCATTGACGAGGTGGAAGAAGAAGAGGAAGACGAGGAGGAGGAGGATGATGGAGAAGATTATTTTGGGGAGGAGGATGCTTCTCAGGGGACAAGAAAAAATGTTGGCGTGGCAAGGTCAGGTACAGGGTTTGTGCATGACTGGAGGGATGTGGATTTGCCAGAAAGTTATCCTCCACCCAGCACTCAGGGTGCATCATTGACACCTGGAACATTGGCCCACATGTCTGATTATGCCTTGCAGATCCTAAAAAGGGACCCCGCATTGCCAAAATGATGAACGATGATGACTACTGGTTGGCCAGCATCCTGGATCCACTCTATAAATGCAATTTCAAAAAACATCATACCACAGGATAACAAAGAGCTAATATTGGCTAACAAACAAGCAACTCTGGTAAACCGTTTCTTTGAGGCATTCCCAGCACACAGTGGTGGTGATGTTTTTCCAACGAGCCATAGGGGGCAACATGGAAGAGGTGTTCGTGGTGCACACAGCTGAAGTGGCGTTGAACACAGGGGTTTCATGACCATGTTGTGGACTGATTTTTCAAGTACCGCTCACACGACTGGTAATAATGCATCGATCGAAGGTGACAGGAGACAGCAGTTGTCAACTATGGTAACAACTACTTCTCCTCCCATATCGATGTTCTCCCTCACCGGTCATTCCCCTTTGACTATTGGGCCAGTAAACTTGACACCTGGCCTGAATTGGCACAATATGCCTTACAGGAGATCGCTTGCCCTGCTGCTAGTGTGTTATCTGAATGAGTCTTCAGTGCTGCTGGATCAATCCTGACAGAAAAAAGGACCCATCTGTTGACCCAAAATGTTGATGATCTAACCTTCATTAAAATGAAACATGCATGGGTTTCAAAGGATTTTGTCCCACCCTCCCCTGCTGACACGTAGGTTGCCAGAAAAATGGCTTGCTTTTGTCCTCCTCTTCCGAGGACTTCTCCAATTACTCCATTTGCAGCTGCTGAATGTCCAACATCAACATATGCCATATTTTCCACCTCCCTAACTGGGCTGCCTCCCCCCCACAGGGCCGGGGTCACCACCTGGCGCACACACCTGAGCGAGTGCCGTTGCCCTGGACAGGTGGGTGGGCACACTGGCCATGGCACTGGCACAAGGTCCCTCATAGTAGAATCAAGTGTCTCTGACAGTGGGGGTGCACACCCGCCGTCAGACACACCGGCGTACTATGAGGGGTCCTTTGCCAATACCGCTGCCCACGAGTGGGCCCCCCTGCTTGCTCAGGGCACCAGCACTTGCAATACTTACCTCTCCCTGCTCCACCACTGTGTAGTCTGGCCTGTTAAATACTTCACTGGGACTGCCAATACAAATTTGGTGAAATGATAGATGATGGTTAAGACATAGCTATGCCCTGTCCTGCATGGGCTCTATCTTCAGATGATCAATGGCTTCCATTTGTTAAGGACGCCGACTCACAATGAGATGAAGTGGTGGTTTATCATCAGCTTTCACGGTTTTCCGACTCACAGACGTGTGACATTCCTGCCCACATTTTTAAATGTATCCTCTCATGCCAATCCAATAGAATCACCTACGGCATGTGGCTTGTGTCTTTTGCACTCCAAAGTTACCTGACAGATCATGATAGGCAGTGAGAACAATGTCTACATCTCTCCCTGTGATCACAATTTGATGGAGATGAGTAACGGTGATAGGTTCCACAGTACTGCGATACAGCAAACCTTTCTTTACAAGAACTGTTTTCGCTGTCTCAACAAAGTAATTGAGGGTCAGCATCGCCTCTGAGTATTCTCCCGGGAGTTTTTACCGTGATTAGTAATTCCAAAATTTCTGCAATCAGCTGACTTTCCCTCTGTAGTTGTATCCATCTTGTTTCCTCTTGCGGAGAGTCTGGACTGTCTTACTGAGACTGAAATATATATGAAGATTGAAAAATACCCCAAGAGTGTATACTGGTGTACGCTTTGAATACATAACCCTTTTTCTACTTTTTAGATTCTTATCTAATCCATACTGAGGCTGTGAGTGTCTTTGTCGGACTCCGGAAATATACACGCAGATTTTTAATGTTTAAACTATGCTATATATACCTGCTATCCAGTGATACTGTACCCTTTCTCAACTTTCTACAATCACGTTGAATCCATACTGGGCCTGAGGCCATCTGAGTCTGCCTCCTGATATATATACATAGGTTTTTAATGTTTAAACTATGCTTTGTATACCTGTTATCCGGTGATACAGTACCCTTTCTCAATTTTGTTCAATCACGTCAAATCTATGCTGGGCCTGAGAACGTCTGAGTCTGCCTCCTGATATATAGACAAAGCTTTTTAATGTTTAAACTATGCTATATAGACCTGGTATCTGGTGATACTGTACCCTTTCTGCCAGGAAGTCCTCCTCCACCCACCACTCTAAGTGTATCATTGACACCTGGAACATTGTCCCACATGTGTGATTATTTCTTGCGGATCTTCTTGTTATATTGTGGTGTGATCCATCCTGAGCGTGTGACAGTCTGTGGGTTACTCCTGCAATTTATTTGTAGATTTAAAAATTACCCCAACTCTAGTATATACAGCTCTACACTTGTGATACATTACCCATTTACTGCTTTTTATATTCTGGTCTAATCCAAACTGACCAAGTGAGAGTTATTTTCTGACTGTGGAAATAAATACTGAGATTGACAACAATGACCCCTACACTGTGTACAGCTGTAGTCTTCAGATCCATTACCATTTTACGGCTTTTTATATTGTGTTGTAATTCATACTGAGCCTGAGAGCGTCTGTGTCTGCTTCCTGGAATATCTACGGAGATTTAGAATGTCTCAGCTATACTATATATACCTGCTATGTGATGATACTGCACACTTTTTCTACTTTTTATATTCTTGTCTAATCCATACTGAGCCTGTGAGCGTCTCTGTGTGACTGATGGTATATATAGGGAGATTGACAATCATCCTCTGACTGTATAGAGCTGTACGCTTCTGATACAGTACCATATATCTGATGTTATTTTGGGTTCATTTTCTGCAACATTTTGAAGTTTGGTGGAAGAGGCCGCGGACATGGGCGTGGGGGGGCCAGCTGGTGCTGATGGTGGTGGTGCATCTGCTGGTAGTGGCAAAAGCACAATAGCAGCTAAGGCAGGAGGTGTTGCGCCTGCGACATGGTCTGGCTCCGGAAAGCCTGGAAGGCTACGTTTTCTGGGAGTAGGTTAACCACTTTTAAAGCCGGAGCATCAGGAACTAGTTTTGGCTTACATTGCTGAAGCAGACTCCAGCAAATATGCCCTCCTCTTCTGAAGTTTCAAAAAATGCAAGCACAGAGTCATGAAGTGCTGGCTCCTGGTCAGGAAGAACCCCTTTCCTTGTGCCCTTCACCCCCACTAAAAGTGAATGATGCAGCAGGCCACACTTCACATTAGTCCATGTAGCTCTTTCTATCATACCATACCTGGGTTATCAAGTCAAATCGTGAATTCCCCAGTCCAAGATGAATCTGACATGGAGTGTGGGTGGCCAGCCAGGGCAGTGGGGTTAATCGGTACTGGGCCAGTGTCTTACAGGGATGTGTCACGTTGGTGGTGATGACCCGTTCCGTGGCCCTGGGCGTCCATGCAAAGGGGTGAATAACATTTATAGGTGAATGATACGTGACGCCAACTGTGGTTTCTGATCAGATTGACCCGCGCTGCAGTGTCGCTTCCCTGGGACAGAGGTTGTGGTGCAGCTAAGATGTAGAAGCCCTGCACAGGTAGGGCCATAGTCGCAGGGCAGATGAAAGAGTTGGTAGATGGTGTGCAGTGCAGGATGTAGCAGAGCCGTGCGCCAAGCGCAGGAGAAAGATGACAGACACAGTCATGCAGTTCCTTTACCTGTACTTGGTAAGTGCCGTCCAGGACCCAGAGTACAGATGGAGAAGGAGTTGGTTAGCATGGAAGCAAATTTGGAATTCTCTCTGTGCAGATAGGTAGTGTGGCCTCCGTTCTAGCACTTATCTGAGGTACTTGCAGTACTGAGTTCACTGAAGTTCCCCCTGTTGACTCACTTTTGGAACTTTCTTGTATGGCAGGCAGCCATAGCCTTTTCCTTCTGGCTCACACACGTTGCTGCTGGTGCCTCCAAGCCTTAGCTGGGAACAGAGCATTTACAGCTGCTACTTCCTCCGGTTTCTGCTGCAGGACCGTCAGTGTCCCTACAAACTCGGAGACCGGAATCCCGACCATGCGCTCCAGCTAGGAGTGAGTCTTAACGCTGCTCATACTCCAGCTCCCCTTCTCACGTCCACTCACTTCCCCTTCCCTTCACAGACTGCCCTAACTTCCCTCCTCCTGACCACAGAGAGCAGCTCCTCAGCAGTCAGGTTCAGAGGTCTCCCTGCTGGCCTGGATTGGGAACTGTGTTGTGCGTTGTTTTAACGGCTACAGAGATCCTTCGTTGCTCTCAAGCATGACATCACACTCCCTAGGAGGAAGGTAATGCCACTGTGGCCACCGTACTCCTGGGGGCGCCACAGGTACACTGATGCCCAGCCACTGCTAGATGATTCTGCTGGTACATTGACCCAGACCACTAGTTTCCCCTCGTACTCTACACAGCCAGAATCTGACCCTGATGAAACTCAGGTTCCCCTTCCCGCATATTATACCACCTTACACGGTGACAAAGAGGAAGGTGCAGATGAAAGTGCAGGTTCCTTGAGCAGGTGGGGGGGCATACTCATGGGCAACGCACTGGCACAGGGCCCCTCATAGTATGCAAAAGTGTCTCTGCCGGTGGTAGGGCCCACCTGCCATCAGACACACAGCCGTACTATGAGGGGCCCTGTGCCAGTGCTGTCGCCAACGAGTGGCACCCCTGCTGCTCAGGATCACAGCACTTGCAAAGTTGAAATACTTACCTCTCCCTGCTCCACCGCCGTGACATCTTCCATGTTTCCTGACAGTGACATTCTGGTCAGAGAGCGCGATGACATGACGTCTGTTTGCCCTCTGCCTAAACGGTCCAAGTGCAGTGAGATGGAAGATGGGGACGATGAGGAGTCCAAACTAGTACAGGGATTCCCTAGCGAGGAGACTTATTTAATTGTTTTCAATGTTGGGACAGCTATTTTTGGGGAGCACTATACTCTGGAGAATGATATATGAGGCCCACCATACACTGGAGCATTCCAAAGGTGGACATCAGACACTGGAGCAGCATTTACAGGGCCCATTATGCACTGGAGGATTAGAAATGGGGCCTATTATATATGGAGCATTATTTGGGCCCATAAGACAGTGGAGCTTCATCCATGGGGACCAACATATACTGTAGCATTATGTGGAGCTCATCATATACTGTTTCAAACATTATATGGGACCTATGATTCTGTATGGAGAAATATATGTGCCTCATTACTCTTTATGGCGCACTATGCGGTGGCCATAATACTGTATGGAGTAATATACTGTCCGTTTTTGGAGCTATTGGAGAATAAAAAATGGATATCAGTCATGAGATGTAAGAAGTGAAGTATTTTTCATTGTACTATACCGCTATTTCTCTGCCGTATCAGAGGATCACGAATTGTGGCATGTGTTAAAGGAACCCATTGACACTCTTTGGCCCTGGGCCCACGAAAATCTGGAGCCAGCCCTACTCCCCCCACAACTTTAGCCAAATAACCCCCAGTTTTCAATGCCTAACTATTATTGTAAAGTAAATTAAGGTTGACAAGCTTAATTAATAAGAATTGATGTTTTTGGCATTAAAATGGGCACTGTAGGTGTGTTTCCTGTCCTCCACTCACTGCCGACTTTTCTTCCCCATTGACTTGCATTGGGTTTCGTGTTTCAGTCGGCCTTCGACTTTTCACGATAATAGGCCGATTTCGTTCCTCCCGACTTTCTCAAAAGTCGGGTTTCATGAAACCCGAAAAAAGGGAAAGTCACTCATCTCTAGCCAGGGCCATGTTACTTTTAGTAGCCAGTCACAGAAAAGACCTTGTGTTATGGATAGTTTCTGTGCCCTGATTGGCTGACAGAATCAACACACATGAAGTTAATGGAAAAAAAGTTTGCCACTCCTCTAATCTCTCCACATGTTCCTTCAACCTCTCTACATGCCCTTCCCTCATCAAAGATGTCTCTTTGTCCTCCCCGCACATCATACAGCACCACTATCATAGCCAAAGTAATGTGACCAAATTTTGCCGACTTTGAGTAAAAATGCTTGTGAAAGCGAACAAGAATCCAAGGGTGCTACAATCTTGCTTAATTTTAAATTGGAGAATGCTTTCCGAACACGTTCATTCATCTCTAGTCGCTATATGTTTTAATGGGTATCATAAGAGGAGAGATATAAGGAGGAGTTGTATGCTCCATTTTAGGTCTTTATTTAAAAGGTTTCAAATTGGTGGAATATGTCCTCTGAATCATCATTTGTCATCAGCCCTTTTTATTATTTTTTTTTTATTATCTTCTTTCTTTTATTCAATGTTTGAGATCCTCCTAATGTGAATGATGTGTCCATATCAGTAAATAAGGGTAGTACTGAAAGTACATGTAATAATATTATCAGGCAATTTCTCACTTTTGCCTGTCATTTCCCCTTGGAGCTGTGCTGTATGCTCCGTATCCAGAGCCATAGCTATTAAACAGCGCGATTGTGGTGCAATGCAAGTGTCCATCAAGAGGCGATTCCCCAAATGCAGGGACTTTTCCTGAGCTGGTAAATAGTCCAGTTCCTGAATGACATTGAAGCTGCCTACTCTTTTGCTGGCATGGCGCTCCATGTCATTAGTGAAGTGGGTGGTGCTACCCTAGGGTAGAGTTAGTTTACTCACTGCTGCTTCAGTGATTGCTGTCAGCACTGGGCTTTTTATTCCGAAGACTAGTTCCTTTCTTCATACCACAGGTGAGTGAGATAATTCCATTAAATGTTGATGGAAGGGCCCAGAGATGGGTCAAGGAGTAGGTTGAAGGTCTGGAGTACTTCTTTTGGATGTCACTATCTTACGAGGAGAGATGGTACTCACTTGAGGTGAATGATTTCTGTGGAGAGGATAACAATGAAGTAGGCTTATTTACTTCTTTTTGTTGAGCAACATATTTATGTTCAGAAATATTCAAAGGAGTTCATTTTTCCCAAAATGAACCAGGGAGGGTCTTGAAGGTCTTAACTACAAAATGGCCGGTCCAGCTCTTCTTTTATCTCTTTATGAAGGCATTCCAGGCTTGGAGAGTTTTAGCAGAGTGTGACCATATTCCTGCACTCTCAGGCCACAACCTGGATTGTGTTTGTTCATCTTAAGCACCACCTGTTGTCATTTTTGCAGATTAGACAGCATTATTTGTTGCACATCTGGCTAAATTTTTGCTATTCAGTAATTGCCCTCCTGTAGCATTCATACACAGTCTAAAAAGTCAATGCTCTATGTCTATTTGTTCAGCTTTTGCTTTTAAAGTACAGCTCTGTCAGAGGTGTGTAGCAGTGGCTTATTCTTTCACCATTGATGACAAATGTATTATCTGTTGAAATGAGAGTGCCCATAAATGGAAAGTTCTTTAGGAAGGTGCCTACCATGTGTGTTCAGATACATGATAATATGACACTGTTGAAAGAACAAACAGGTCCCTCATTTCATTAACATCAAATGAAATGCCTGATTTGTAATATAAATTGCTATGTCTTCCTGTTTGTTTGTTTTATTTCTGTGTATAATTAACATGTTTCTTTACATAATTAAATGCAGATGTAGCACTTGTCATTTTACTAATTACACATGGTATCTCAGAACAGAACATGGAAATGTCATAATATGCTTAACACTTAACATAAGTAATTGGTTCTTAACAAATCTACACTATGCCCAAAAAATTCACATGTAATGAATACTCACAATTTCACACATTTCTTTTAACATACTGTATATAAAATGCAAAAACAGATAGTTTGACAGGCAGATATATTAGATAAAAAATAGCTATGAATTAGATAATGTATCATTTTTATTTGACTCCTATATAAAAATAATTTGGACATATTCATTATTATAGCCTCAATTGAATTAATCATTTTAATTTTAATACAGAGATTGTGTATAACCTTTGGGCTGTTCTGCTGAAATCAAACTGTGATTGTTTTAAAAAAAAGCCATCTGTCAGTCACTTCTACCAAATGTTATGTGAAAGAATGGAAAAATTAAATGTGAGCTACTGTTAAATCACATCATTAAGACTAATAAAAAATACAAAATTTCAAAGCTTTTAAACTTTTTAGTTCTATGTTTTATATTGTGATCTCGTAATCTTTTTTCCAGGTATATGTTTAAAAACCACCTACCTATCATCCAGTTTTGTGTAGCATTCCACAGTACCTGTGAACGGGGATTACTCGCTTTGCTGGTCGCTGAAGCATACGCTGGGACACTCAGGTTACAACAGTCCATCTGTTTTATTAAAGTACAGCATAAACCGCTACTCATGAGCCTAGTAGTATGCAGCAGCCAGTACACAGTCAGTTACACATTCGGCTCTATAGCAAACACAGTCTCTCACTGACTCCAGCCAGCATAACACAGATTCCAGTCCGTTACCTGTTGGTGTCAGTCACATAGGTTCCCCGATGCCTCTTATCCTCAGAGATATCCCACAAACACTTCTCAGTGACCCCGGTCAGTATTACTCACGGGTGTCAGACTGTCCACTCCAGAGGTATCTCACAGACCTCCTTCCTCTGGCTCAGACTAGCCAGCACTGTTTCCCCAGGCTGTGCAATGTCCAGCAAGCAGGTTTGATCGGGAGCCACACACGCATGGAGACCTCTCCTTCTCTGCATAAGGACCACTCTGTAGTGTCCAGCCTGGACACATGGAAATCTGTCCACACTGACAGACTCCCAAACACACTCTCCCATGTGCCAAACACATCTCCATTACTTAGCTGTAACAACACCCAGGTACCTATCACAAGGCTAGTCGGGTGTTCGTGACATCACAGCAGGTCCTCAAACACAACCACACAGGCTTTTACAGGGAAAAATGGGCACAGCGAGCACTCTCACCTCGGGGTGAGGTATATGGGCAGCCACTTCCATAGGTGTAAGGCAGAGCTCTCTGACTAACCCTATAAGCCCCCATTTTATAAATAACAGAAAAACTCCTGGAACTACAAGTCCCAGGATAACAGTATTATTTCAGGCTTACAGCGCAGAGGTCCTCTGTGACACATACTAGCCATTTACAATCCTGCCCGACACTATACGCCTCCATGCATATTCTGAGGAGCACATACAGCGCCCCCTATCGTTAATAATGGTCACTGCCTTACATACCCCCCTGTTCAAACTTATGGGGTTGAATATTTGTCACACACCTTGGGTCTCGAAACAGGTAACGCACATTACCTAGCCCCACCCTTCGAGAAAACAGTCTCAGTCGGTTTTGGGCATCATTCCATGTCATATCCTTGTTAAGTCTCTCCCACCCCCAACAGTCTGTATGTTGGCCTTGGGCTTCAGCCCTTGAGTCACCATCTGTCTGTGTCACCAGACCCTTTTTAGTAGCCACACTTTTCAAGAGTGCCCCTTCACACAACCTTTCTCTCCATGGCCGCCTCCCATGGTTGTTGCAGTCATGAGACCCATGTCTAGTCGAGCCTACTAGTTCATCTGAGTCTGACCCTTGGTCACTACATCCACTACCGGGTCTCCTGCCTATGCTACTCAGCCCTGAATTAACAGAGGAGTTACCACCTCTAACCCTCTTTGCTTCAGACTGCGTACTGCCAGTCTCCATAAAAGCCCCTCATTTCTCCATATCTCGGGCTGAAAGCGGTCGCCATCTTCTTTCCAACTCTTGTAAATGTACCTTAATCTGCATTTTTTCCTGGATCAGCTGCTCTTACTCCTGTAAATATGTCACCCGATATTCCAGGAGCATTCGAATGTTCCTAAGACTTTCCGCTGAGCCAACAACAATGAATGGAACCATGCCATCTTTACCAGTTACCCGGACTTCACCATCAGGTGGAATCCTGACTCTCACCACACTGAATCTATTCACGAGCTCTTGCATTACTTTTCCAAGTCTTCCAGTGACTTTCCCCATCATATTTCTGGGTGCAAGAATGATGCCTTCCACAAAGCCCAGCTGATTTTGAGCTTCCCTCTCAAGCTTCATTTGTCAAACAGCTTCCTTATTCCTTATTATTAAAATGATCATTTGTTTCGTGCGGAGGCATTGTAAATGCATATCCCTCAGGACAGCCACCCGATTCAATGTGATTTCCATAGTCGACAGTTTGACCAACTGCTGACTCTCAGGCACCCAGTGCATACTACATGCTTTGACTGCCTTTTTAAAGGCCTCATGCACATCCTCACCGGTACATGCTTCTCGCACCTCTTCGGGTACCTCTATCACACACTTGAAGAGCAAAGTCTCATTCTTTCCATGGACAGACGGCACCCGTTTTGCTACGGACCTTTCCATCAAGATCTCTGTCATGACCGGGTGATTGCCTTGTTCTGCTCTTAGTGCACACTCTCTCAACTTTACACTCTTCAAGACCCCTTTCTAAGAATGTCATTTGTAGATCTGCCTTGCTACCACTTGAGCATGGCCACTGTAAGTCTTCTACCACCAACTTCTCCTCTTGCAGAAGTCCTCTTATTGCTTCTCTAAGCACTTCTATATATTCACTTAAGGCCTTATTCACACTTTGCCACGTTGACAGGTGACCTCTGAGCTCAGAGACTTTCTTCTCTAGCTCATCCACTCTGTGCTCTGCCACTTGTCTCAGGTCCTTTTCTTGTTCAATATTCTCTATTATTGCCCCTTTAAGCATCTCTAAAGAATCATTGTTCTTGTTCCTAGCCTCCAAAGCTGTGTTTTCCTCAGATTTCTGGTCTCTCAGATGCTTTAATTCGGCCTGTAATTCTGTCACCTTTTGCTTCTGATGAGACAACTCTTTAGCGAGATCTTAAAAACCCTGTGCTTCCTTCTCTCCAAGCTGAGTCTTGACTGTCGAGATCTCGGACTCCAGGTGACGCACCTGATCTAGTGGTGCAGAGTTGACGACTTCCATGCTCGACACCTTCACCCTCACTTGAGGCTCTTCAGCCTCATGTTCTCTGGAGCCTTCATTTTGTGGAGCATCACCGTTACACTGTGTCAGTGTTTCACACAGCACTCAGCCCTAGCGGTTACTGTGGGCAATGATATGTCACTTTCCTTCCCGACCTCTTCAGTGGCTGGAAGAGTACTAACACCCTGAGTAAAAGCACAAGTCACTGTTTTTCCTTTACTGATATCCTAAAAAGGGTGCAACTTGTTCAGCCCCTTTTCGCCCTTTTCGTCTCGAGCGATGGGTGGAAGACATGCTATTTGTACCCGAGTTAACCCTACGGCACTCTTTTCCGCTTGTGTCCCCATCTGAATGGGAGTCACCACCACCCGATTGATCATCCTGGAACCAGCAGTCCCCACTTCTAACAATCACAGTTTCTGGTATGACTGCCACCATCATGTCACTAAGTTAGGCCCATCCCCTGTTCCCTTTGGTCATGCCTAACTTAGAACTGTCAAATCTAAGGGGTGCATTCTCCATACTACCTCCTATACACATTATCTCTACAGAAACCTTTCTTTTTACGAACCAGTCTCACAGGTCTTCCAAGCCCCCACCTATTACCTTAGTAAACTTTAAGTCCGGGACTACCATCACTTTGTAGTACGTGGAACCCTCAGTCGTGACAATGTAGAGGAATGCTGTCAAAGGTCCTTTATCATCCCCACTGGAGCCATTCACTCTCAACCTCATCCTAGGCGACACAGAATGCTCAGGAGGGATCCTCAGCAAAGACGCTCCACTCCCCGGTCTATCAGTCCCATCACACTTTCCCCATCTAGCCAGAAGTGACACTGTATCAGTTCACCAACCGATCCATCAACTATACAGCATGGACCTGCATAGCAGGAACTTTGCTGCTCCTGGCTACAGTTCAATGGCTCATTCGCTTGTGCTGACCCTTTGAGAGTATATATTTTCTGGACCTCTGATGTCCTCTTACGACACCTCACCAGTTCCTGCTGGCACTGCCACAGCTCCTGCTGCAGCCACAAACTGGCTGCTGATCACAAGCCCCTGAAACTGCAGCTCCTGCTACAGCAGAACCTCTTGCTGCAAGGCTCTGCAAGCCTCCAGACGGCTCTGCGTTGAGGATGTTGACCACCTTTGCAACCCCACAGAGTTAACGCTAGACACTTTCATTCCTCGTGGCCCCACTGAGCCACAGCAAGCTGATTTGAAAAAGGAAAAAAAAATTCATGAACCCACTGAACCACAGCAAACCCCTGCACACATGCTTCCTGGATTGTATGCCCACAGTCTAGCACCATATGTAGCGTTCCACACTACCTGTGGATGGAAATTACTCGCTTTGCTGGTCTTGAGCATATGCTGGGACACTCAGGGTTACAAGAGTCCATCCGGTTTATTAAAGTACAGCATAAACCGCTCCTCATGAACCTAGTGGTATGCAGCAGCCAGTACACAGTCAGTTACACATTCGGCTCTATAGCATAAACACAGTCTCTCACTGACCCCAGCCAGCATAACACAGATTCCTGTCTGTTACCTGTTGGTGTCGGCCACACAGGTTCCCGGATGCCTCTTATCCTCAGAGGTATCCCACAAACACTTCTCACTGACCCGGTCAGTATTACTCATGGGTGTCAGACTGTCCACTCCATAGATATTTCACAGACCTCCTTCCTTTGGCTCAGGCTAGCCAGCACTGCTTCCCCAGGCTGTTCAATGTCCAGCAAGCAGGTTTGGTCTGGAGCCACACATGCAGGGAGACCTCCTTCTCTGCATATGGACCACTCTGTAGTATCCAGATTGGACACATGGAAATCTTTCCACACTGACAGACTCCCAAACACTCCCTCCCATATGCCAAACACATCTCCATTACATAGCTGTAGCCACACAGAGGTACCTATCACATGGCTATTCACTTGATCATCACTGCAGATCCTCAAACACACAACCACACAATCTTCTGCACAAAAAAAGGGTACAGCGAGCACCCTCACCTCGGGGTGAGGTATATAGGCAGCCACGGAAAAAAAAAAAAAAGTTCCAGCTTCCAGGATAATAACTTTTTATTCCAAAATATAGATATAAAATTCCATATATAGCTTTCTCCCCATATGCAAATGGATGTGTGTCGGGCACTGAATCAGCTATGAGTTTCGACCCTTAGTGGATCTTTTTCACAGCTGAAAAATTAGTGACACGATGCAAGTCTTACATTTTTCAAGGACCAATAGAAATGACAAATACTGTCACTTGATTAGACAGATTAGACATGATTAGACAAAAAATTCCAACAATGAGACCAATAGTGTCACGAATTGGTTCATCAAATTAGCATCTTTGTATATGGGCAGATTCTCTGCTCCAACCTTTAATACTGGATTAACCAGGTTACCTTAAAGATTCCAGAGATGTTCTGGCTACTTTTTCGAAAATAAAAATGTGGCATGATAATTATATTTGGCTGAGTTGAGATGTTATATGGCACAGTTTATCCATGGAAGCGTTAAAGTTTTCTCTAGTCCATTTGAGTAATTATTCGGAAGATCCAATTCATTTTGTGTTACAGGTGGTTTATTTTCTTTTGAAACACATTTTTTTTTTCATTTGATGATACAATTTATTTGCAGAAATCAGGAGTTCCTATGGGAGTGAAATACTCCCCTTCGCTCGCCAATTTAACAATGGCGTACTGGGAAAAACAATTTATATATTTGGTGGAAAATCCATTTGTGCAGAGCATTAACTGGTATGGTAGATTCATTGATGATACCCTGATCATTTGGGAGGGGGATGTGGCTACCATACCAGTTTTCGTGGAATCTCTCAATTCTAATACATACAACATAAAATTTACCTACCAAACGGATAAAACTCATATCTTTTTTAGATCTAGAACTATAGGAAATTGAAGGACAAAATATTATGTCCAATACATACTGCAAACCTATTTCAGGGAACACGATATTGCATGCAGGCAGCGGACATCCTAAACATGTAATCAGGTCTATTCCCACAGGTGAACATATAAGATTAAAAAGAAATTGAACGGATAATCAAACTAAAAGCAAATAATTTGCTGAATTGCATAAAAAACTGAAAAAACACGGTTATCCCAACTGGATGTTGAAAAGAGCGGAGAGGATTGCATTGAAAAAGGACAGACCAGACTTATTAGAACCAAAAGAAAATCATGAAAATAAAAAGAGATATAAATAAAAAAACCTCTCTTAGGCTACTTTCACACTTGCGTTTTTTTGCGCTGCGCACCATGCGCAGTGCAAACGCACATAAAAAACACATCATTCGTTTGTGTGCCTTTTTTGCGGGTTTTGGTGCGTTTTTTAAAAAAAGCATGCGATTTTTGTGCATACGTGCGCATTACCATGCGCACCCATAGACTGTAATGGGTGTTTGGCTGTAAAAAAAACGCATTGCGTGAGCATGCAGTTTTTTTGGGCAAGTCGGACGCACAAAAAATACAACAGGATGCATTTTGTGCGCCCGAGAGCACACTACAAAAAAAGTATGTGCATACAAACGCATGTGTATGCGCACCTATGCACACCCATGTAAAAGATAGGGGAAAAAAACGCATGCGTTTCTTTGCGCTAAAAAACAGCGCAAAAAAACGCAAGTGTGAAACCAGCCTTAGTCTGGAATATAGCCTTCAGTTTGATAAAATAAATTTAAAAAAAAAAAAAAAAAAAAAAAAAAATCTACCAATTCTGTATGAGGATGACATTTTGTCAAAAATTTTAGAATCAGGTACTAATGACATTGCTAGATGTGCTCCAACTATTGGGGATTTGGTTTCTCCGAGTTTTTTCTCATCAGCACCTGTTTTAAATAACTGGGTGAAAACCGCAGGTTTTTTCAAGTGTGGTTCAGAAAAGTGCAAAATGTGCAAATATGCACATAAAACAAATAAGTTCAATAATTCAGACAATACTCAAACATTTAGCATTAAACAGTTTATTAACTGCAATACTGAAAATGTAGTATATAAAATACATTGTGATAAATGCAATTTGTCATATATACAGTCATGGCCAAAAGTATTGACACCCTTGCAATTGTGTCAGATAATATACAGTTTCTTCCTGAAAATGATTGCAAACACAAATTCTTTGGTATTATTATCTTCATTTAATTTGTCTTAAAAGAAAAAACACAAAAGAGAATGAAGCAAAACATTGATCATTTCACACAAAACTTCAAAAATGGGCCGGACAAAAGTATTGGCACCCTCAGCCTAATACTTGGTTGCACAACCTTTAGCCAAAATAACTGAGACCAACTGCTTCCGGTAACCATCAATGAGTTTCTTACAATGCTCTGCTGGAATTTTAGACCATTCTTCTTTGGCAAACTACTCCAGGTCCCTGATATTTGAAGGGTGCCTTCTCCAAACTGCCATTTTTAGATCTCTCCACAGGTGTTCTATGGGATTCAGGTCTGGACTCATTGCTGGCCACCTTAGAAGTCTCCAGTGCTTTCTCTCAAACCATTTTCTAGTGCTTTTTGAACCGTGTTTTGGGTTATTGTCCTGCTGGAAGACCCATGACCTCTGAGGTAGACCCAGCTTTCTCACACTGGGCCCTATATTATGCTGCAAAATTTGTTGGTAGTCTTCTGACTTCATAATGCCAAGCACACGGTCAAGCAGTCCAGTGCCAGAGGCAGCAAAGCAACCCCAAAACATCAGGGAACCTCCGCCATGTTTGACTGTAGGGACCGTGTACTTTTCTTTGAATGCCTCTTTTTTCTCCTGTAAACTCTATGTTGATGCTTTTGCCCTAAAAGCTCTACTTTTGTCTCATCTGACCAGAGAACATTCTTCCAAAATGTTTTAGGCTTTTTCAGGTAAGTTTTGGCAAACTCCAGCCTGGCTTTTTTATGTCTCGGGGTAAGAAGTGGAGTCTTCCTGGGTCTCCTACCATACAGTCCCTTTTCATTCAGATGCCGACGGATAGTACGGGTTGACACCGTTGTACCATTGGACTGCAGGGCAGCTTGAACTTGTTTGGATGTTAGTGGAGGTTCTTTATCCAACATCCGCACAATCTTGCATTGAAATCTCTTGTCAATTTTTCTTTTCCGGCCACATCTAGAGAGGTTAGCCACAGTGCCATGGGCTTTAAACTTCTTGATGACACTGCGCACGGTAGACACAGGAACATTCAGGTCTTTGGAGATGGACTTGTAGCCTTGATATTGCTCATGCTTCCTCACAATTTGGTTTCTCAAGTCCTCAGACAGTTCTTTGGTCTTCTTTCTTTTCTCCATGCTCAATGTGGTACACACAAGGACGCAGGACAGAGGTTGAGTCAACTTTAATCCATGTCAACTGGCTACAAATGTGATTTAGTTATTGCCAACACCTGTTAGGTGCCACAGGTAAGTTATAGATGCTGTTAATTACACAAATTAGAGAAGCATCACATGATTTTTCGAACAGTGCCAATACTTTTGTCCACCCTCTTTGTTATGTTTGGTGTGGAATTATATCCAATTTGGCTTTAGGACAATTCTTTTTGTGTTTTTTCATTTAAGACAAAGTAAATGAAGATAATAATACCAAAGAATTTGTGTTTGCAATCATTTTCAGGAAGAAACTGAGTATTATCTGACAGAATTGCAGGGGTGTCAATACTTTTGGCCATGACTGTAGGTTGCACAACAAGAAAGTTAAAAACTCGTATTTTAGAGCATATCAGGGACGTGGAAAACAATACAAATATGCGCAATATATCCATGGCCTCTAAACATTTCCTGACACAACATAATGTTAATTTAGAAACTACTGTATGTCAATTGTTGGAATAGAATGTGGTAAAAGCTCCAAACGTGGAGCAGATAGAAAAAAAAATGCTTCTCACAAGAGAAGCATTCTGGATCCTATATTTAGTCTCTAGATATCCCAGCGGTTTAAACAAAAGAAACAAAATCATGTATTAATAAATATTTCTGTATTTTAAATATATGTTAAACTTGTTTCTGTTTTGTATTTTAATGAATTAGCATAACGCAATCTTGCATTATGTAGACGAATGCGTGCAGGACCTGTCAATTTAATCATGTGACAGCAGTTGTCATTTCTATTGGTCCTTGAAAAATATAAGACTTGCGTCATGTCACTAATTTTTCAGCTGTGAAAAATATCCACTAAGGGTCGAAACGCATAGCTGAATCAGTGCCCGACACACATCCATTTGCATATGGGGAGAAAGCAGTATATGGAATTTTATATCAATATTTTGGAATAAAAAGTTATTATCCTCGAAGCTGGAACTTTTTTTTTTTTTCCTTGTCTACAATCAACTGTCCTTTGCATCCAGACGAGGTTCCATGCTCCGGCTGTGGTTGGTGAGCAGGTTAGGGCTTTTTTTCAGCCTGCTTTTTATATGTGTGTTTATATGGGAGCCACCCCATAGGTGTGAGGCACATGTGTGGTTAGTCATTCCCGCCCAGCACCCCTATTATAAATAAGCAAAAAACTCCTGTAACTACAAGTCCCAGGATAACAATATAGAATCATAGAATCGTAGAGTTGGAAGGGACCTCCTGGGCCATCTGGTCCAACCCCCTGCTCAAAGCAGGATTCGCTAAATCATCCCAGTCAGATGTCTGTCCAGCCTCTGTTTGAAGACTTCCATTGAAGGAGAACTCACCACTTCTCGTGGCAGCCTGTTCCACTCATTGATCACTCTAACTGTCAAAAAGTTTTTTCTAATATCTAATCTGTGTCTCCTCCCATTGCTTCTAGCCTTTCCTTGTGCAAATGAGAATAAAGTTGATCCTTCTACAATGTGACAGCCCTTTAGATATTTGTAGACAGCAATTAAGTCTCCTCTCAGTCTTCTCTTTTGCAAACTAAACATTCCCAAATCCTGCAGACCGGTCACCATTCTGGTCGCTCTTTTCTGAACTTGCTCCAGTTTGTTGATGTCTTTTTTAAAATGTGGTGCCCAAAACTGGACACAATATTCCAGATGAGGTCTGACCAAATAGGAGTAGAGGGAAATAATGACTTCACGTGATCTAGACTGTATGCTTCTGTTAATACATCCTAGAACTGCATTTGCCTTTTTTTGCTGCTGCATCACACTGTTGACTCATATTCAGTCTGTGATCTATTAGTATACCCAAGTCTTTTTCACATGTGCTGTCACTTAGCCCTATTCCTCCCATTCTATATATGCTTTTTTCATTTTTATTGCCCAGATGTAGTACTTTGCATTTCTCCCTGTTAAAAACCATTCTGTTAGTTACTGCCCACTTCTCCAGTTTATTTAAATCTTTTTGAATCCTCTCTCTCTCTTCTCTAGTATTAGCTATCCCTCCTAGCTTTGTGTCATCAGCAAATTTAATCAGTTTACCCTCAATTCCTTCATCTAAATCGTTGATAAAGATGTTGAACAATACAGGGCCCAGGACAGAGCCCTGTGGTACCCCACTTGAGACATTCTTCCAACTGGATGTGCAGCCATTTACGACCACTCTTTGGGTCCGATCACTAAGCCAGCTATGAATCCACCTAACAGTTGCCTTGTCCATTCCATACTTAGTCATTTTTTCAATAAGGATTGTATGAGAGACTTTGTCAAATGCTTTGCTGAAGTCAAGATATACTATATCTACAGCATTTCCTTGATCCACCCAATCAGTGATACCGTCATAGAAGGAAATTAAGTTAGTCTGACATGACTTATTAGTTACAAACCCATGCTGACTCTGTTTGATCACTTCATTCTTATCCAGGTATTGACTTACATGTTGTTTAATAATTTGTTCAAAGATCTTTCCTGGTATAGAAGTCAGACTCACCGGCCTATAGTTGCCTGGGTCCACCTTCTTCCCCTTTTTGAAGATAGGAACAACATTTGCTCTTCTCCAGTCTTCTGGCACTTCTCCTGTTCTCCAAGAATTTTCAAAGATTATGGAGAGTGGTTCAGAAATTTCTTCTGCTATCTCCTTCAGTACTCTGGGGTGTAATTCATCTGGACCTGGAGACTTGAATTCATTTAGGTTAGCTAAGTGTTTCCTCACTATCTTTCTGTTTATAGATATCCTGGATTCTTCTATTCCCTTAATAGGACAGTGAATAACAGTTGGTGTTACATTTCCTTTCTGAGAGAAAACAGATGCAAAATAGGAATTTAAAAGTTCAGCCTTCTCAACATCCTGTCTTACCATTTCATCATTTTCATCCTGTAAAAATCCTATAGCATCTTTGACTTTTCTTTTACTTTTGACATATCCCCAAAATCCTTTATTATTGCTTTTGACATCTCTTGCAAGCCTCAATTCATTTTCAGCTTTAGCTAATCTGATTTGTGCCCTGCAGATTCTGCAGACAGCATTATATTCTTCTTTAGATATGCCTCCCTCTTTCCATTTTATAAACATTTTTTTCTTCCTTTTTAGCATGTGCTTAAGTTCTGTGTTCACCCATCCTGGTTTCCTTAAATGCTTCCTATTCTTCCCTCTTTTCGGAATTGTTAACAACTGTGCTTTGAGAATTTCATTTTTCAAGATTTCCCATCCTTCCTGGACATTTTTGTCTTTAAGGATATCCAGCCATTGGATCCCTCCAATTATCTTTCTGAATCCCTTAAAATCTGCCTTTCTGAAATCTAACCTTGACGTCTGAGTCTTCACAGGTCTTCCGCCTCTAGTTATCCAAAATTCTAAAATAGCATGGTCGCTACCTCCTAGGGTTCCAGCCACTTTTACCTCCTCAACCATTTCCTCCCTGTTTATAAGGATTAGATCCAAGGTAGCAGTTCCCCTTGTTTTCTCCCCTACCTTTTGGAAGATAAAGTTGTCAGCAAGAGAGGATAAGAATTTCCTTGACCTGTTAGTTTTGCCTGAGAGAGATTCCCAACAAATGTCTGGATAGTTGAAATCTCCCATGACAACTATGTCATATTTTTTGGAGAACTTGGCCATTTGATGCATAAAGAGTTCATCCATATCTTCAGCTTGCACAGGCGGCCTGTAGTAAATGCCTACAATGGTGTCCTTTCCATTGTTCTGTCCTTGTATTCTTACCCAAACAGTTTCCACAGAACTCCCAGTCTCTGAAGCTTCAATCTCTGTGCAGATATACGCGTTTCTAACATACAATGCGACACCTCCTCCTCGTTTCTCAAGTCTGTTTCTTGCAAATAAGTTGTATCCTTCTAGTCTTGTATTCCAATCATGTGTATCGTCCCACCAAGTTTCAGTGATTCCAATGACATCATATTTCTTTTCCTGTGTTAGTAGTTCCAATTCTCCTTGTTTGTTGCCCATGCTTTGTGCATTAGTATAGAAACATTTTAGTTTGTGATTGGTTTCTCTTTCTCCAATATTTTTATTAATTAGATTCTTTCGTCTTTGTTATTCCTTTCCACTTCTATTAGCAGAGTTCTCAATAGCATTTGTCAGGTGTATGGCTTTTTCTGGTCTTTTGCTTCCCTTCCCATGTTGTTCTAGTTTAAAGCTCTCCTTACAAGTGTAGCAAGGCGACTTCCAAATACATGCTTTCCAGTCTTCGTAAGGTGCACCCCATCTCTAGCAAGTAGTCCATCGTATAAGTAGTTCACTCCGTGATCCAGAAGTCCAAATCGTTGCTGACGGCACCATCGACGTAGCCAGTTGTTCACCTGCAGAATCTTATTCCACCTCCTTGTTCCATGGCCATCCACTGGAAGGATGGAAGAGAAGACCACCTGCGCTCCCAGTTCTTTCACTTTCTTGCCTAAGTCTTCAAAGTCTCTGCAGATGGTTTCCAGGTCGTTTCTTGCGGTGTCATTTGTCCCCACATGTAGTAGCAGGAATGGGTAGTCATCTGTAGGTCTGAAGAGTCCTGATATCCTGTCAGACACATCTTTAATTTTTGCACCTGGAAGACAGCACATTTCTCTTGAAGTTATATCCGGTCTGCAGATAGCGGCCTCTGTTCCTCTCAACAGGGAATCCCCCCATGACCACCACTCTCCGTTTCTTCTTCACAACATTTTTCTTTCTCCATCCAGGAGGACTCTGAAGGCGTACAAGGTTGCTGTTTGTTGGCAAAGTCTTATCCTGATGTATTTCTTCATCATTTTCCTGCGTGAGAGCCTGGTACTGGTTTCTGAGCAGTATGGGTGCTGACTGCCTCCTGATCCTCCTGCTTCTCTGGGTCACATGTCTCCATTCCTCTGTTTCTTCAGGTGCACTTCGAATCTTTCTGTAACATGAAGAGATAATTCTGCTCTGTCCAAGAACTCTTCACCTTCCTTAATGATCTTCAACGTAGCCAACCTCTCTTCGAGATTTTGCAACTTTTCCTCCAACAGGGACACAAGCTTGCATTTGTGGCATGTGAAGTTTGGCTTTTCCACTGGTAAATCTGTGAACATGTAGCAAGAAATGCAGCTCACCAAATGGCTCCTGGCCTCTTCCATCTTGAGATTTCTTAAAAACGATGAAGGATGAGCCAAAATTCAAGACTCTTCCCCTGGTTTTCCGATTTCCTCTTTTCAGCTGCAACGGCCAAAACCCAGTGATCGTTGAGCTCGCGGAGACTCTTCACTTATCCCAGAAGGCACTGGGAATATGCAAATGATCTCCTCAAGACTCTTCCCCTGGTTTTCCGATTTCCTCTTTTCAGCTGCAACGGCCAAAACCCAGTGATCGTTGAGCTCGCGGAGACTCTTCACTTATCCCAGAAGGCACTGGGAATATGCAAATGATCTCCTCAAGACTCTTCCCCTGGTTTTCCGATTTCCTCTTTTCAGCTGCAACGGCCAAAACCCAGTGATCGTTGAGCTCGCGGAGACTCTTCACTTATCCCAGAAGGCACTGGGAATATGCAAATGATCTCCTCAAGACTCTTCCCCTGGTTTTCCGATTTCCTCTTTTCAGCTGCAACGGCCAAAACCCAGTGATCGTTGAGCTCGCGGAGACTCTTCACTTATCCCAGAAGGCACTGGGAATATGCAAATGATCTCCTCAAGACTCTTCCCCTGGTTCTGGCTTACAGTGCAGAGACCCTCTGCGACACATACTGGGCATTTCCAATTCTGCCAAACACTATATTCCTCCATTCATATTTTGAGGAGCACATACTAGCTGCCTTGCACATGTTACTCCTGTTAGTTGCTGTAACAGCAGTCTACTATTCATGTGCTCCTTGTGATCAGAAAAGGACTTGGCATAAAGATAAACCAGAGATCAATCTGTAGGGGATTATACCCTTAAGGAGGAGGAGCGCCGAGAGATGGCTGCTCTGGCATGAGGCTCCTGAGTTTTTTAGTTTTTTACCCCGTTTAATTGTTAATTCTCCCTTTGGTTCACTCACCATTGCGTAGCTACAGGATTCGGCAGAGCTGGGAGTAGTGTGGAGACTGCGATCAGCTGGGACCGGTGTCTTTCTGTCCTCGTGGAGCTCCGTGCCTGGATTCAGCTGGGAGAGAGTGAAGCTGCTGGCTGCCTGCCTTGTACCCATTTCCAGCATGCAGATGATCCCAGGATAGGAAACCTGGTGGAGTGTGCGGTGCTGGAGTTGTTCTGGAGATCTTGTGGTCCACATGGAGCTGTAGGGCTACAGGATTCGGCAGAGCTGGGAGTAGTGTGGAGACTGCGACCAGCTGGGACCGGTGTCTTTCTGTCCTCGTGGAGCTCCGTGCCTGGTTTCAGCTGGGAGAGAGTGAAGCTGCTGGCTACCTGCCTTGTACCCATTTCCAGCATGCAGATGATCCCGGGATAGGAAAGCTGGTGGAGTGTGCGGTGCTGGAGATGTTCTGGAGATCTTGTGATCCAGGTGGAGCTGAAAGGGTGAGCTGGGCAGGTTTGGACTGACTGTTGGCGTGTCCCCTGATGTCCCTGTCTTGTTGCACCCATGCCCTCCCCCCCAGCAGTGCTGGGAGCACCCTTTATGGAAAGTTGTACATTTAACTCTGCTAAGCTGTGACTGTTCAGTCTTTATAGCTACAAGCTGAGTGTAGTCATGGCCACTGCACTCTGTAAACCTACTCTTATGATTTCAAGGGACGATTTATTATTCTGGAATCATCCGCAATTTCTCATGGACTCCCCTTCTTGGAGCATGATTGCTAATTCAACAATTGAGTACATAAAATCCATTACTTCTGTGAAACCTGTGGAGGTGTACTGCAAGAGAGGTAGGAGAGGAGGCATCCTGGCACGCCTTCAGAGGAGAGGGTTCAGAACAGCTCTTCCTTCACTCCACTTGGCTAATGTCCGTTCCTTATCTAACAAAATGGAGGATCTGAACTTACTTTGTAACATGAGATCTGATATGGCCAATTCAGCTGCTCTTTGTTTTACTGAGACCTGGTTGAATGACACCATCCCTGATTGTAGTCTGGATCTACCTGGTTTTGTTATCTACAGAGCTGATTGTGTAGCTTCAGGTAAACAAAGGGGGGTGGGGTATGTCTCTACATCAACACTAGCTGGTGCTGTGATGTTAACATACTGGGAAAAGGCTGCTCTCCAGATCTAGAGGATGGGATGAAGCAATGGGATGAAACTGAATGGGAGGAGACACAGATTAGATATTAGAAAAAACTTTTTGACAGTTAGAGTGATCAATGAGTGGAACAGGCTGCCACGAGAAGTGGTGAGTTCTCCTTCAATGGAAGTCTTCAAACAGAGGCTGCACAGACATCTGACTGGGATGATTTAGCGAATCCTGCTTTGAGCAGGGGGTTGGACCAGATGGCCCAGGAGGTCCCTTCCAACTCTACGATTCTATGATTCTATGATTCTAGAGTACCTTGCACTCAATTGTAGACCATTTTACGCTCCAAGAGAGTTTTCATCTATGGTTCTGGTTGCAGTATATATTCCCCCTCCAGCATCTGTTAAAGCTGCTATTGGTGAATTAGCTTGCAAAATATCAGAATGGGAGAAAGGATCTCCTGAAGCATTTGTGATCGTAATGGGGGACTTTAACAAAGGAAAACTCAACCTGGATCTCCCCAAATTTACTCAACATATAAACTGCTTCACGAGAGAGAACAATACGCTTGATCACTGCTATACTGTCTTAAAAGGGGCCTACAGGGCAGTGAGGAGAGCAGCAGTGGGCTTTTCAGATCATTGTCTAATTCATTTAATTCCAGCCTACAGGCAAAGGTTGAAAACATCCAAACCTACAGTTTATACAAAGAAGACATGGTCTGAGGAGGCAAAATTGCAACTGCAAGCATGCTTTGAATGCACGGACTGGGAGGTATTCCTGGAAACATGCTCGGGTCTGGATGAATGGGTTGATGCAGTGTCCTCATATATCCGTTTTTGTGAAGACACGTTTATTCCATCCAAATCTGTCCACTTTCGGGGAAACAACAAGCCGTGGTTTACAAATAAAGTCAGGTTGATCCATAAGAGAAAAGAGGAGGCTTATAAAGCAGGCGATATTACTGAATTCAAGAAACTTAGGAACTCGCTATCTAAAGAGATCAAGTTAGCCAAACACGAGTATGCAAAGATTCTGGAGGAAAGGTTCTCATCAAAAGATACTAGATCTGCATGGAGAGGATTAAGAGAGGTCACCAATTATAAAAGCCACCCCACTATAGTGAACCCCAGCAGAAGTCTGGCAGCAGAGTTAAATGAATTCTACTGCAGATTTGAGGCAAGCTCTACACACAGTGGCTATTCATCTCTAAGCTCCTCAGTCTGTTCATATAAAGATCATTCATTGTGCAACACCCAAGTAGTGATCTCCGAGGCAGAGGTGATACGCATCCTGAAGGGACTTAAGGTCAAAAAGGCACCTGGCCCTGATGGTGTATCTCCAATGTGTCTGAAAGTATGTGCTACCCAGCTTGCCCCTATACTGACAAATATATACAATGTGTCACTGAAAGAGTGCGTTGTACCTCAGTGTTGGAAAAATTCCACAATTATCCCTGTCCCCAAGAAAGTGGGATCCTCTGAGTTGAACGACTATAGACCAGTAGCACTCACATCTGTAGCTATGAAAGTCTTCGAAAGAATTATGATGTCCCACCTGATAAAATTCACGCAGAAGCTATGGGACCCGCTTCAGTTTGCCTATAAGGAGAATCGTTCGGCAAACGACACTGTCAATCTGGCACTGAAGTACATTTTGGATCATACAGATGAACGGCACTCATATGTCCGGATTCTTTTCATGGACTTTAGCTCAGCGTTCAATACCATTGATCCGAATTTACTTCATAAGAAAATGGTAGCTCTTGGAGTCCCTCTCAACTTATGCTTGTGGATTTATAACTTCCTGACAGCCAGGATACAGAGTGTAAAAGTTGGACCATTCACTTCGGACACCTTGGTCACAAACATCGGGGCACCTCAGGGGTGTGTTTTGTCCCCGTTACTGTTTTCTCTCTATACGAATGATTGCATCTCTTCAGCAGACTCAGTAAAAATCTTGAAATTTGCCGATGATATGACACTGATTGGTCTCATCAGGGGAAATGCTGAAGACTTGTATCGGAGTGAGGTGGAAAGAATATGTGACTGGTGTAAAGCCAATAATCTTGTACTCAACACTAAAAAAACTGCTGAGATGGTTATGGATTTTAGGAAAGATCAACATGAGATACTTCCAATCTACATCCATGACGAAGTGGTTCTTAGGGTCACAGAGACCAAATTCCTTGGTGTTATCATCTCTCATGATTAGTGTTGAGCATTCCGATACCGCAAGTATCGGGTATCGGCCGATATTAGCGGTATCGGAATTCCGATACTTAGTTCCGATACTTTTGTCATATCGGATTCCGGAATCGGAATAGGAAGTTCCCATCATGCTATGAGCCTGCTTGCTTTGATTAAGCCAATGGGAATCCTCCGAAGTGTGGGCACATCCTGTTAGGCATGTAGGCATGTTAACTATTGGCATGGCTGTGATTGGCTGCCGAAATGATGTCATGATGCACTATAAAAGCCACCGCAGCCGCCATTTCTGGTCACTCTGCTGTGAATTCAGTTAGGGACAGGCTGCTGTAGAAGACTGTGAGGGACAGTTAGAAATAGCGATTCCACCAAACATCTAGTGCTTTACCCAGGCTACATAAACCACCACTGTAGCCTTCTTTGCCCTAGCAGCAGTGTTCACAGCTGTCTGCAAGGGCTGTGTGAGTGCAGCTCACGCTGTGGAGTGGGTCCTGCAGCCACGTCAGGCTGTAGGCCACCCAGTGTGATCACTGCTGCCTCATACATCTTTTATTTTTTGAGCTGCATTTTTTACATAATTTCAATCTAGTGTGCTTCCATCCGTATCCATATACGTTGGTTGCAAACACTAGTAGTAGACAGCGGAGCCTTTCTGCAGCCTTTCAGTGCTAGTGTCCACTTTGCTGCACTGTTCACGGCTGTCTGAGAGGTCTCTGACTGTGTGTGAGTGCAGCTCACGCTGAGTAGTGTGTCCTGCAGCTACGTCTGGCTGTAGGACGCTCAGCGTGCGTCAGTGCCTCACACATATTTTTATTTGAGTGCAGCTCATTTTTTCTTCTATTAGTGTGCATCCATCCGTCTCCATCTACGGTGGTTGCAAACACTATAAAGGAGTACACAGCGGAGCCTTTCTGCAGCCTGTCAGTGCCAGTGCCCACTTAGCTGCACTGTTGATGGCTGTCTGAGAGGCCTCTGACTGTGTGTGAGTGCAGCTCACGCTGAGTAGAGTGTCCTGCAGCTACGTCTGGTTGTAGGACGCTCAACGTGCGTCACTGCCTCACACATATTTGTCTTTGAGTGCAGCTCATTTTTTCTTCTCCTATTAGTGTGCATCCATCCGTATCCATCAACATTGGTTGGTTGCAAACACTATATAGGAGTAGATAGAGGAGCCTTTTTTTCTGGCCTGTGCCCTGCCGGCGCAGCCAGATTAGTATTACCCAATTTTTTTGGAGCCTCATCTTTTGCATTGTAGGTTACCTGCCTGCATTGTAATAGCTCCAAAAAGTTGGTGATACTATCAGTTTCAATTCTTGGGCGTGGGCGTGGGCGTGGAGTTTCAGCAGGGAGAGGGCGTGGGGATTCTACAGGTAGAGGACGTGGGGATTCTGGGCCTGCTGCGGGCACCAGTGGATCAGCATCCCCCAGTTTTAGCAGGCAACAGTCCTTTATGCGCAGCTTTGTAGGACCTCAACGTACCCCACTGCTGCGGGAGGAACAAATTGAAGCCGTTGTCGGATGGATGGCAGCTAACGCATCGACTTCAATTACTTCCGCATCCTCTCAGGGTCAGAGCACCGAAGAGCAACCATCTGTCTCTTCACCACCTGCCAAAGTGCCCAGGCAGTCAGAGAGACATGGACAGGAGCCATCACAGTCTCTACTTCTGTTCTCGGAATCTGTTGGCTTGGAAAGAGGGGGCCAGCCAAGCAGCATTCCTGAATGTGAAGAAGAGGGAGTATGCAGTGATGCGCAACTTCTTTGTCCCTCTGAATCTGAAGAGGCGAGTGGGCCAGTGCCTATGGTCAGCACACCTCAGTACGCATCAGATGATGACGAGACTCAGTTGCCACTTTCTGGTGCGTACGGTGCTGGCGAGACAACCCCGGAGAAGCAGCTGTTTGAAGAGGGGAGGGAAGATGATGAGGTCCTTGACCCATCATGGCGTGAGCAACAGGAAGGTGGTGGGAGCAGCTCGGAGGAAGAGATTCCCCTACCGGCCAAAACAGGAGGCAGAGGGAGGGGGAAGACTTGGTTGCCTGTACCCTCCACTTCGGCACCCGTTAGGAGCATTCCTCCTTCCAAAGGCAAACCGGGCGCTCCCAAGAGTTGCAGTGCGTGGTCCTTTTTTGACACAGTTGCAGATGACATTTGCTTTGTCAAATGCAAGCTGTGTCATCAGAGAGTCAAAAGAGGGAGAAATGTCAGCAACCTCAATACCACAAATATGTGGAAACATGTGCGCACCAAGCACGAGTTGGAGTTGCAGAGACACCCTGAAGACGTAGGCCAACGTACAGCACCACCTACCACCTCTTCAGTTCGTGTTGGGCCCTCTTCCTCCAGCTCACACACTGCTGGTTCGGCTTCCTCACAGGATCGCCAAGGAAGAACCTCTGCCACTGTTGTCCGGAGACCCTGTCAGATTACACCCATAGCAGCACGTTCCCATCCATCACAGCCATCGGTAGCACAGGCATGGGATAAAAGGCGCCCTTACTCGGCAAACCATCCCCGAGCACAGTCTCTGAATGCTGGCATTGCCAAACTTCTGGCAGTTGAAATGCTGTCATTCAGGCTGGTGGACATTGACACCTTCCGGGACTTAATGGCATTGGCAGTCCCCCAATACAACGTGCCCAGCCGCTTTTATTTCAGCAGGCGAGCCGTCCCTGCCCTGCAGAAACATGTTGAGGGCAAAATAAAACATGCGCTACTAAACGCCGTTAGTAGCAAGGTCCACCTGACCACCGATGCGTGGACCAGTAACCATGGACAGGGACGATACCTTTCCCTCACTGCCCACTGGGTCAATGTTGTGGAGCCGGGTACGGATCTGGAGAGTGGCGCTGTACGTGTTCTTCCAACGCCACGGATTGCAGGACTCCAGTCTGTACACATAGACTCCTCCTCCGACTCAAGTTCCTCAGAAACAGCAGAGCAGGAGCCTGTTACGACCGATATGAGCACAGCCGTGGCCAAACGTCAACAGGCTGTACTCAAATTAATTTCTTTGGGGAATCGAAGCCACACAGCGCAGGAGCTCTGGAATGCTATCAAGCTGGAGAGCGATGTGTGGTTTGGGCCAGCGAATCTCCAGCCGGGCTTGGTAGTGTGTGACAATGGCCGAAATCTGGTGGCAGCTCTTGGCCTAGGCAACCTCACACACATCCCATGTCTGGCACATGTTCTTAACTTGGTCGTGCAGAGCTTTCTGAGGGACTATCCGGATCTTGCTGCACTGTTGCACAAGGTCCGCATAGAGTGCGCTCACTTGCGACGTTCCAGCACGGCAAGATCGCGCCTCGCTGCTCTGCAGCGACGATTTGGCCTTCCGGAACATCGCATCATATGTGACCTACCCACCCGGTGGAATTCAACGTTACATATGTTGGAGCGGTTGTTTGAGCAGCAGGCAGCAGTCATGGAGTACCAGCTGCATCAGGCGCAAACAAGTCGCACTGTGCGCCGTTCACACTTCAGCACCATTGAGTGGGCCTCTATGAAGGACATCTGCCTCGTTTTGCGTGCCTTCGATGAATCCACGCGGATGGAGAGTGCAGATGATGCACTAGTCAGCATGACTGTCCCCCTTATCTGCCTGCTTCAACAAACACTGCAAGCACTAAGGGATGAGGTTTCAGAAGAGGTGGAGGATGAGGAGTCCCAAATGCCATCTGCTTCTGGACAGTCTGCGCTACGTGTTTCCTCACAAAGGCCTAGGCAGGGGACACTTTGTGAGGAGGATGAGGAGGAGTCGATGGAGGAGGAAGACATCTCTCCAGAGGAGGGAGGTACACAAACCTCTACTCAGTATGTACAGCGAGGGTGGGGTGATGCAGAGCAGGCCGAGGTCACGCCTCAAACAGGGGACAGCGGTTCTTTGGCAGTTGGGAGTCTGCAGCACATGGTTGATTTCATGCTGCAGTGCCTGAGAAACGACCGCCGCATCGCCCACATTCTCGTCTCGGCTGATTATTGGGTGTACACCCTCCTAGATCCTCGCTACCGGGACAGCGTACAAAGGCTCATACCAACGTTGAACCATGAGCGTAAAATGCGGGAGTACGAAGAGTCACTGGTGCAGTCCATAATGTTTTCCATTCCACCCGACAGCATTGTTGCTAGTGCTTTACAAAGCAGCTCTGTGCGTCGAGGCAGTGGAGGAAACTCTGCACAAAGAGGGAGCAGAGGCAGCGCCGCAGCACAAGGCAAGACCACTATGGCCCAAATGTGGCAAAGTTTTGTGTGTCCACCACAATTGTCTACACCATCAGCGACGCCTCGAGTCAGCAGGAGGCAACGCTTCCGTCAGATGGTGTCAGACTACATGTCTTGCCCTGTCGCTGTACTCCCAGATGGCTCTTCCCCCTTCAAGTTTTGGGTCTCTAAGCTGGATACATGGCCAGAGCTTAGCCAGTATGCATTGGAGGTGCTGGCTTGCCCTGCTGCCAGTGTATTATCGGAACGTGTCTTTAGTGCCGCAGGTGGTGTACTAACAGACCGTCGCACGCGACTATCTTCCGATAATGTTGACCGGCTGACTTTTCTGAAAATGAACAAGGCCTGGATCTCCAAAGACTTTGCCATTCCTCTTACAGACTAAATTAGTGGTTGGCAACTGTATCCAGGTCTGCTGGTGTGTTCATTTTTCTACCACCTGAACTATAATCCCTTTGCTTCAACACAGCCAGTTGTCGTTCAGATGTGTCGTCTGCACAGAGAAACACACTAGCTCCTGTGTTAGTGGGGTTCAGTAATGCCAGCTGATACCCTGCTGTGTGGACGGCAAAGTCACCAGCTCCATCAACATTCAAACCACTACTGATTTTTAACCGTGCCCAACTTAGGTCTCTGGCTCCACTGTCTCTACTATTTCCCCTGACCTCCAACCCCGCCATCTACATCTCTGAAGTGGCGTCAGCACAATCTACACTTGTTCCTGTGTTCCTGTGGCTCAGTCCCATCAGTTTATCCCCTGATGTGTGTCCGGCAAGGTCTCCTGCTCTGTCCACATTCCCATAACCAGTAGTGGGAATGAGGACAGCTGGCGAACTTGCCGGACAAACATCAGGGGATCAACTGACGGGACTGAGCACCAGTAACACAGGAACAAGTGTAGATTGTGCTGACGCCACTTCAGAGATGTAGCTGGCGGGGTTGGAGGCCAGGGTAAATAGTAGAGACAGTGGAGCCAGAGGCCTAAGTGGAGCATGGTTAGAATCAGTAGTAGTCCACAACCTCCATAAAAACCGCTGCCCATTGGCCTCTGCATGCGGCATGCGTAATCCTGGGCTCCAACAGCTTCAGTTGGTGTTCAGAAGTGTCGTCTCCACAGAGCCAAACACATTCGTTAGAGTGTTAGTGGGGTTCAGCACTGCCAGCTGTTTCCCTGCTGTGGAGATGGCAAGTCTCCTGCTGCCTTCACCTGCCAAAATCCAGTAGGCCACAGCCTGCTCCTCGCCTAATCCTGGGCTCCAACAGCGTCAGTTGGTGTTCAGAAGTGTCGTCTCCACAGAGCCAAACACCTTCGTTAGAGTGTTAGTGGGGTTCAGCACTGCCAGCTGTTCCCCTGCTGTGGAGATGGCAAGTCTCCTGCTGCCTTCACCTGCCAAAATCCAGTAGGCCCCAGCCTGCTCCTCGCCTAATCCTGGGCTCCAACAGCGTCAGTTGGTGTTCAGAAGTGTCGTCTCCACAGAGCCAAACACCTTCGTTAGAGTGTTAGTGGGGTTCAGCACTGCCAGCTGTTCCCCTGCTGTGGAGATGGCAAGTCTCCTGCTGCCTTCACCTGCCAAAATCCAGTAGGCCCCAGCCTGCTCCTCGCCTAATCCTGGGCTCCAACAGCGTCAGTTGGTGTTCAGAAGTGTCGTCTCCACAGAGCCAAACACATTCGTTAGAGTGTTAGTGGGGTTCAGCACTGCCAGCTGATCCCCTGCTGTGGAGATGGCAGTCTCTCCTGCTGTCTCCGCATTACAAAGACAGTAGGCCTCTGCCTACACCCTCCTATTTCCTGGGCTTCAACACAGCCAGTTGTAGTTCGGAAGTGCCGTCCACACGGAAAGAGATACTTGCTCCCGTGTCTCAGTGGGGTTCAGTAATGTCAGCTGATCCCCTGCTGTGTGGATGGCAGTCTCTCCTGCTGTCACCTCATTCAAAATACAGTAGGCCTCTGCCTACACCCTCCTATTTCCTGGGCTTCAACACAGCCAGTTGTAGTTCGGAAGTGCCGTCCACACGGAAAGAGATACTTGCTCCCGTGTCTCAGTGGGGTTCAGTAACGTCAGCTGATCCCCTGCTGTGTGGATGGCAGTCTCTCCTGCTGTAAACTCATTCAAAATACAGTAGGCCTCTGCCTACACCCTCCTATTTCCTGGGCTTCAACACAGCCAGTTGTAGTTCGGAAGTGCCGTCCACACGGAAAGAGATACTTGCTCCCGTGTCTCAGTGGGGTTCAGTAATGTCAGCTGATCCCCTGCTGTGTGGATGGCAGTCTCTTCTGCTGTCACCTCATTCAAAATACAGTAGGCCTCTGCCTATACCCTCCTATTTCCTGGGCTTCAACACAGCCAGTTGTAGTTCGGAAGTGCCGTCCACACGGAAAGAGATACTTGCTCCCGTGTCTCAGTGGGGTTCAGTAATGTCAGCTGATCCCCTGCTGTGTGGATGGCAAAGTCTCCTGCTGCCTACACAGTCGTACCACTACTGATTTTTAACCGTGCTCCAATTAGGCCTGTGGCTCCACTGTCTCTCGTATTTCCCCTGTCCTCCAACCCTGCCAGTTACAGCTCCGAAGTGGCGTCTGCACAATCCACACTTGTTCCTGTGTTACAGGTGTTCAGTCCGGTCAGTTAATCCCCTGATGTGTGTCCGGCAATGTCGCCTGCTCTGTCCACATTCCCATTATGGTAATGTGGACAGAGCAGGCGCCATTGCCGGACACACATCAGGGGATTAACTGACCGGACTGAACACCTGTAACACAGGAACAAGTGTGGATTGTGCAGACGCCACTTCGGAGCTGTAACTGGCGGGGTTGGAGGACAGGGGAAATACGAAAATCAGTGAAGCCACAGGCCTAAGTGGAGCTTGGTTCAAATTAGTAGTCTACAACCGATCTTAAAATTTCTTCAATGCAGCCTCAGCCTGCTCCGTGCTTGTCCCTGGGCTTCAACACAGCCAGTTGTTGCTCGGAAGTGCCGTCTTCACAGAGTAAAACACTAGCTCCTGTGTTTGTGGGGTTCAGTAACGTCAGCTGTTCCCCTGCTGTTTTGATGGCAATCTGTCCTGCTGCCTCCCAATTGACAGCACATCAGGCCTCAGCCTGCTAAGTGCTTGTCCTGGGCTCCAACATCGCCAGTTGCTGCTCATAACTGACTTTGGCACGGGTACTCCCTCCTGCCCAGCTTGGTTCCAGCCCTGCCTGCTGTTTCCGGGAAGTGTCAATGTCAGTTTGCCACCCCAAGTTGCCATGTCGTGTTGCGGTTGGGTTAGCCGAGGCTAGGGTGCCAGCAGTTTAGGTGCTTCCTATGTGGACTGCGGGTTCTGGTAAGAAAGGTTTGTTCCATAGTGCCAGTAGGACAAGCACCCCCTGTAGGACTGTGTGATTCGGTAACTGCGGCCAGCTTGCGGCATGCCAACTTTGCTTTTCAGGGGTAACTTCTGATACCCCTCCGGGTTCCAGCACCGTCAGCTGGTTCTCATCAGAGCCTTTGGCCTAGGTGCCTCCATCTCGGTATCCGAGTTCCGGCAACGTCTGCTGGTCCTTGGTAGTGCTTTGTAGCACAGGTACCTCCTGCTTAGTAACCGGGTTCCAGCACCGTCAGCTGGTCCTCGGTTGTGCCATTGGCTCTTATTCCTTCTGCTGCCCCTCCGGGTGCCAGCACTGTCAGCTGGTCCTCGCTATTTCCATTTGCTCTTGCAGCTTATGCTACCCCTCCGGGTTCCAGCACCGTCAGCTGGTTCTCGTCAGAGCCTTTGGCCTAGGTGCCTCCATCTCGGTATCCGAGTTCCGGCAACGTCTGCTGGTCCTTGGTAGTGCTTTGTAGCACAGGTACCTCCTGCTTAGTAACCGGGTTCCAGCACCGTCAGCTGGTCCTCGGTAGTGCCATTGGCTCTTGTTCCTTCTGCTGCCCCTCCGGGTGCCAGTACCGTCAGCTGGTTCAAGAGGACAAAGAACAGGAAGACAACCACCAAGATGCAGAACAACAAGAGAGAGAAGACAAAGAAGCATAAAAAAAGCAAAGCAGAAGAACATTAAGCATAAGACTAATACTCTGAGCAAATGATATTATCTTATTTATAAGCAGAAGAAGACTAAGCAGTGTATGGGGGTGAGTCCGTTCCTCCTCGTGGTGCCCCTGGAAAAGGCCTGCTGCTGCAGGCCAAACTGAACGCGGACAAATCCTGTTGTAAATCTTTTGTGACAGGCAGAACAGAAGAAGAAAGAAGAAGAAAGAAGAAGAAAGAAGAAGAAAGAAGAAGAAAGAAGAAGAAAGAAGAAGAAAGAAGAAGAAAGAAGAAGAAAGAAGAAGAAAGAAGAAGAAAGAAGAAGAAAGAAGAAGAAAGAAGAAGAAAGAAGAAGAAAGAAGAAGAAAGAAGAAGAAAGAAGAAGAAAGAAGACATACATGTCTGGCAAAATATAAATGAGGCTAACATAGTCAATATCTTTGTTACTCCTAACTAGAGTTGAGCGATACCGTCCGATACTTCAAAGTATCGTATCGGATGGTATCGGCCGATCTTTAAAAAAAGTATCGGTATCGCCGATTCCGATACCGGAAGTCCCATTCAAGTCTATGGGACTTCCGGTATCGGAATAAGAAAAACCCTTTCCTGCCCTTGTACAGCCTCTCTGGGGTCTGTACGGGCCTTTCGGGGGGCTGTGCCGGCCTGCCAGGGGGTCTGTGCAGGCTCCGGTGGTCTGTGCCGGCCTGCCGGTGGTCTGTGCAGGCTCCGGGGGGCTGTGCCGGCCTGCCGGGGGGCTGTGCCGGCCTGCCGGGGGGCTGTGCCGGCATCGTCCGATGGGACTACAAGTCCCATCGGGCGATGCCTGCTACCATGACAGTGATTGACACATTAGCCAATGATGGGACAGTAGTAGACCCATCATCCGGCTAATGTGTTAAATGTAAAAAAAAAAAAAAAAAAAAAAAAAAATTACATGCTACATACATACAACATGCATACTACATACATGCTACATTCATACTACATACTACATTCATACTACATAAATACTACATGCAACATACATACTACATATATACTACATGCATGCTACATACATACTGCATGCTACATACATACCACATATATACTACATACATACTACATACATACTACATACTACATTCATACTACATAAATACTACATGCAACATACATACTACATGCATGCTACATACATACTACATGCTACATACTACATGCTACATACATACTACATGCTACATACATACTACATATATACTACATGCATGCTACATACTACATGCTACATACATACTACATGCATGCTACATGCTACATACATACCACATACATACTACATATATACTACATGCATGCTACATGCATGCTACATGCATGCTACATGCATGCTACATGCATGCTACATGCATGCTACATGCATGCTACATGCATGCTACATACCACATATATACTACATACATACAATACATTCATACAATACATACATAGACATACAGTACATATAACATAGAGTAACATACTTACCAATACTTGTCACATTGTTGCCCGAAGCCATTGTCTTTTCCGGAATAAATATTAACATAACAAACCACAAAAATACTCACCCACGATCCGAAGCAGTCCACGAGTGTGTCCCACGACGATCTTGGGTAGAGAACTGCAGCATCAGCTGTTGCTGCCGTTCTCTACGGGCTGCAGGAATCCAATGACGGAAGGTAGGTATCCTTCCGCACTGTATTCCTCCGCCACTTAAAAAAAAAAAAGTCCCTAGTCTCACTTTATGCCATTGCTGTGTGGGAATTTCCCACGCAGCAATGGCATAAAGTGAGACTAGGGACTTTTTTTTTTTTTAAGTGGCGGAGGAATACAGTGCGGAAGGATACCTACCTTCCGTCATTGGATTCCTGCAGCCCGTAGAGAACGGCAGCATCATCTGATGCTGCAGTTCTCTACCCAAGATCGTCGTGGGACACACTCGTGGACTGCTTCGGATCGTGGGTGAGTATTTTTGTGGTTTGTTATGTTAATATTTATTCCGGAAAAGACAATGGCTTCGGGGAACAATGTGACAAGTATTGGTAAGTATGTTACTCTATGTTATATGTACTGTATGTCTATGTATGTATTGTATGAATGTATTGTATGTATGTAGTATATATGTGGTATGTATGTAGCATGTAGTATGTATGTAGCATGCATGTATGTAGCATGTATGTAGCATGTTTGTAGCATGTATGTAGCATGTATGTAGCATGTATGTAGCATGTATGTAGCATGTATGTAGCATGTATGTAGCATGTATGTGGCATGTATGTAGTATGTATGTGGTATGTATGTGGTATGTAGTATGTATGTAGCATGTAGTATATATGTAGTATGTATGTAGTATGTATGTGGCATGTAGTATGTATGTGGCATGTAGTATGTATGTAGCATGCATGTAGTATGTATGTAGCATGCATGTAGTATGTATGTAGCATGCATGTAGTATGTATGTAGCATGCATGTAGTATGTATGTAGCATGCATGTAGTATGTATGTAGCATGCATGTAGTATGTATGTAGCATGCATGTAGTATGTAGCATGTATGTAGTATGTATGTGGTATGTATGTAGCATGTAGTATGTATGTAGCATGCATGTAGTATGTATGTAGTATGTAGCATGTATGTAGTATGTATGTATGTAGCATGTAGTATGTATCTATGTAGTATGTATGTAGTATGTATGTGGTATGTATGTAGCATGTAGTATGTATGTAGCATGCATGTAGCATGCATGTAGTATGTATGTAGCATGCATGTAGCATGTATGTAGCATGTATGTAGCATGTATGTAGCATATATGTATGTAGTATATATGTAGTATGTATGTAGCATGTAGTATGTATGTAGCATGCATGTAGTATGTATGTAGCATGTATGTAGTATGTATGTAGCATGTATGTAGCATGCATGTAGTATGTATGTAGTATTTTTTTTTTTTTTTTTTTAACATTTAACACATTAGCCGGATGATGGGACTACTACTGTCCCATCATTGGCTAATGTGTCAATCACTGTCATGGTAGCAGGCATCGCCCGATGGGACTTGTAGTCCCATCGGACGATGCTTGCACAGACCCCCGGACATCAGCACAGCCCCCCGGCAGGCCGGCACAGCCCCCCGGCAGGCCGGTACAGACCACCGGCAGGCCGGCACAGCCCCCCACAGGGTGCACAGACCACCGGCAGGCCGGCACAGCCCCCCGGCAGGCCGGTACAGACCCCCACAGGGTGCACAGACCACCGGCAGGCCGGCACAGCCCCCCGGCAGGCCGGTACAGACCCCGGGCAGTCCACACAGCCCCCCGGCAGGCCGGCACAGCCCCCCGGCAGGCCGGCAGAGACCCCCGGAAGGCCCGAAATGACGGCGCATCATGATGCGCACACACCGCGCATCATGATGACGTCAGTCTGTCAATCAACTTTGAACTTCCGATTCCGATGCCGAATTCCGATATTGAAAAAATATCGGAAGTCGGTATCGGAATTCCGATACAGCAAGTATCGGCCGATACCCGATACTTGCGGTATCGGAATGCTCAACACTACTCCTAACATCTTTAAAAAAAAAGTTTAATTCCTGCTATTCCATTTGATTGGGCTAAACCTCTATGGCTTTAATGTCTCCTCCACCTCCCACAATACATTCTACATTATTCTTAGTTGTTTTTCTTCATGTAGAATTAACCTACAAGGAAAGAAAGGGTTTTTTTTAATTCCGATATTTTGGCCCCATTGACTTGCATTGGTTCCCGGTATCGGAATCGGCGATACCGATACTTTTTTTTTTTTTAAGATCGGCCGATCCATTCCGATCCGATATTTTCAAGTATCGGCTGGTATCGCTCAACTCTACTCATGATCTTAAATGGGGGAAAAACGTGGATGCTGTTATAAGAAAAGCACAACAGAGGATGTTCTTCCTGCGTCAGCTGAAAAGATATGGTTTGTCTAAGAATCTGCTGATCTTATTCTTTAATGCTGTCATCAGATCTGTGATTTGTTCCTCTCTGATAGTCTGGTATGGGGGAGCCACTGCGCATGACAAACTCCGCTTACAAAGGACTTTCAGAACAGCAGAGAGAATTATAGGCTCCCCCCTGCCTAAAATCCAGGATCTTTATGATAAGAGTATTCGATCCCACGCATTGAAAATTTCATCCGATCCCTCTCACCCGGGACACTCCTCATTCCAACTACTCCCTTCAGGACGTCGCTTCAGAGTCCCCAAATGCAGTACCAACCGCCATATGAACAGCTTCTATCCACTCTCTGTTCAACAATTAAATCGTCATGTGTAGACTATATACTGTATCTGTCTTGTTAGATGTTACTTGTTGTATCTGTTGTTATATATTATGTTGCCTCTTTGCCACAAAGAATTCCTTGTATATATATGTAATATGTACTTGGCGATAATAATAAATTTGATTTGATTGATTTGATTTGAATTTGATTAACCACTTCAAGTAATACCCAGATTGCCTAAACTATATCTAACATTAGTCAGGGGCTTCCCTTTTACATAAAACAAAAGAGTTGGCACTCTCAGACTGGTGATTTTTCTTAATATTCCCTATTAGAAAAATTGTTCACAAAGTCCAAAAGCTGGGTATGAATTTAACCCCTTCCCGACCTTTGATGCTACATAAGCGTTATGAAAGTCTGTGCCAATCTGACCCATGACGCCTATGTGGCACCATGAAAAGATCTCCCTTTGCGGGTCGGGTGACGAGGTTCAATGAAAGTTCACCCGACCCGCCGTTACAGGGGGACCTAGACTTGGCTACGATCACGCCTGGTGACCTTTTTGTCACTCCACTCACATCTGATTGGAGCAAGCGTCCATGTGCCGCTAGCACTCCAATCAGATGTGGAGGGGCGGAGTAAAATGATGGCTGCCTTGCTCCTACCCTGATCTGCGATCGCCGCCGCTGTCATCGCTGCTGGTGCCGCTACCACCACTGACATCCAGTAATCCCATCTTCTCCCCTGCCACCTAATTCCAGCCCCCACCTCTGCTGACTCTCCCCTGAGCATCTCCTGCCCCTCTGACTATCCCCCAGCACCCCTGATCATCCCCCTTCTACTGCCAGCTCTGCCAGCTCCTCAGCCCTCTCCTGCCTTACAGCCCCCTCCTGCCCTCCCGTGATCACCCCCATCAACCCTTACCCCCCGATAAACCCCTGCCCTCCAGATTAACCCCTGCTGCTGCTGTTTTTTTTATTTCCAGCTCCATCTCCTCAGCCATCCCCTGCCTCCCCATGCCTGAGAGCCCCCTTCTGCCTCTGGTGATCATCCCCCAGCACCCCTGATCATCCACAAGCATCCCTGATCATCCCTCCTGCTGCTGCAGGCTCCTCAGCTGCCTCCTGTTCCTGACAGCCCCCTCCTACCCCCCCGTGATCACCCCTCAGCCACAGTGATCACTCCAATAATCCCCTGCCCCATCAACTCCTGCCCCCATCAACCCTTACCCCCGGATTAACCCCTACCCCCCGGATTAACCCCTGCTGCTGTTTTTTATTTCCAACAACATCTCCTCAACCACTTCCTGCCCCCCTGTCCCTGACAGCCCCCTTCTGCCCCTGGTGATCATCCCCCAGCACCCATGAACATCCCCCTGCACCCCTGATAATCCCCCTGCTGCTGCAGCTCCTCAGCCACCTCCTGTGCCTGACAGTCCCCTCCTTCCCCCCTTGATCACCCCTCAGCCCCAGCAATCACCCCGATCACCCCATCTACCCCTGCCCCCGTGATCAACCCTTACTACCCTGATTAACCACTGTTGCTGCTGATGTTTTTTATATCCACTTCCATCTCCTCAGCCACCTCCTGCCCCCTGTGCCTGACAGCCCCTTTCTGCCCCTGGTGATCATCCCCCTGCACCTCTGATCATCCTCTGCCCCCCAGATCACCCCCTGATCACCCCCCCTGCTGCTGTCCCTGAATCCATCTCCACTTACATCTCCTCAGTCCCTTCCTGCCCCCTGCGAGCCTGACAGTCCCCTCCTGCCCCCGCGTGCCTGACAGCCCCCTCCTGCCCCCGTGTACCTGACAGCCCCCTCCTGCCCCCCGCGCACCTGACAGCCCCCTCCTGACAGCTCCTTCCTCCAGTAAAAAGTTTCACCAAATACTCGCACACTATAATAAAGCTTTATTTACATATGCACACAAACCACACACAATGTCCTGCTCATCCCAGTCCTCCCAGTCACAAAGAGTCTACTCAATTGAGGAGGCATATGAGATTATTGCCTCTGAAAATGATAGGGAGAGGACCCCACCTTTCTCTACTCTTTCCAATCTTCCTCCTCCAGCGATACATACTTATCACCACCAAGATGTCACAGGAAGAGAAATCGTCTGGAGCCCAGGGAGGAAGAGTCGGAAGCCTTGAAGGAAGAGTTGGAGACCTTGGAGGAAGTCCCACAGCCAAGTGTGAGTTTCCCCCAACCTAGTGCTAGTCATGCCCAACCTAGCACTAGTTCTCCCTCCTGGACCCCGTCCTTGAAAATTTTGCTCCACAGATTCCTGATTTTGTTCCCCAATCAGGAATCCAGCTTGAAACTGCCAACTTCAGGGAAATAGACTTTTTCAAAGTCTATTTCTCGGAATCAATCGTCAGTCTCATGGTGGAACAAACAAACTTGTAAGTCCAGCAATTTTTTTGCCCAAAACCCAAATACATCATTTTCTGCTTGGAGTCCCATTGACTCTGTAGAAATGATGAAATATTGGGGACTGGTCCTTCACATGTGGACTGTGAAAAAAAAACAGAATTTCGCCAATACTGGAGTACTGATATTTTATATCAAATGCCAGTATTTGGCATGGTTATGACTCAGAAACATTTTGAGGGGATTCACAAGTTTCTCCACTTTAGGGACAATACCGACAGCCTTCCCCGCAATGACCCGAATTTTGATAGAAAAGGAAATTTGTGTGGATGAATCCCTCATCCACTTCAAAGGGAGGCTTCAGTTACGTCAGTACCTGCCCAGCAAAAGGGCGAGGTATGGGATAAAACTCTACAACCTATGTGAGAGTACCTCAGGGTACACTCTCAGCTTTAGAGTTTACCAAGGAAAGGACAGTAGGATCCAGCCCCCAGAATGTCCACCTGCTCTGGGGGTGAGTGGGAAAATAGTGTGGGATTTGGTCCACCCTCTGCTTGATAAAGGTTACCATCTGTATGTTGATAACTTTTATACAAGCATCACACTATTTCAATTCCTCTCTGCCAGAGCTACCGCCGCTTGAGGTACCATGCGCAGAAACCAGAGGGGTGTCCCTTTGCCGCTAATTGAACAGCCTCTCCGAAAGGGTGAGAGCCAAGCCCAAAGTAGCGGCAACTTGCTTGTGGTCAAGTTCAAAGACAAAAGAGATCTTTTTCTTGACAACAATCCATGGTCCCAGCACCACGGCCACAACCGTTCGAGGTACCCCAGCACAGGTACACAAACTGGACTGTGCCCTGGGGTACAACAAACACATGGGGGAGTTTATCTTTCTGATCAAGTCCTCCAGCCCTATAGTGCCATGTGGAAGGCGAAGGTGTGGTACAAACAACTGTCTGTGCACATCGTACAAATTGCAATGTATAACGCATGCGTGCTATCACGATGTGCAGGCCAGACCAACACCTTACTTCAGTTCCAGGAGGAGGTGATAAAGTCCATTATTTTTGTAGAGGAGGACAGAGCGCGCCCCAGCACCCCTGGAACTCAAGTTTTCTGTATGGTACCAGGGCAACATTTTCCGCATGAGGAGAGAAAAAAAAGGTGCCGGGTATGCTATAAAAGGGGGACAAGAAGGGAAACCCATTTCCAATGTGAAATGTGTCCCGACAAACCTGGACTGTGTTTGAATGAATGATTCAGAATTCATCACACGTCCATGGACTAAACACATCCTGACACTCCACTACAGAACTGACCCACACCAGCCTATTGCAAAAAAAAAAGGGGGGGGGGGGGGGGAGACAAAAAGTGCAATAGGGTCTTATCCACGTTACAAAGGACAGTGTATCTTGAATTATGCTCACCTGGTTAGGATGAGATAAAGGCGTGTAGGTAGCGGCTGCTGCAGATCCACAGGTCTTCAATGACCAGAAGAAATGATAAATCCAAAGGGAGTTCATAGCTATATTCCGCGCTGCCGCTTTAGACAAATTCCAGGAGAGTGCTGTATGATTGCAGTGGCTTTATTCTACGCGTTTCAGGGGTCTCATGCCCCTTCATCAGGTATTTCCTGATGAAGGGGCATGAGACCCCTGAAATGCGTAGAATAAAACCACTGCAATCATACAGCACTCTCCTGGAATTTGGCTAAAGCGGCAGCGTGGACTATAGCTACGAACTCCCTTTGGATTTACCACACAAGCCTGACATACACAACACCACACACATCAACCTGACGTACACTACACCACACACACCAACCTGATGTAGTGCGTCAGGTTGGTGTGTGTGGCGTAGTGTACATCAGGTTGGTGTGTGGTATAGAATACGTCAGGTTGGTGTGTGTGGCACAGTGTACATCAGGTCGATGTGTGTGGTGTATACTATACCACACACACCAACGTGACGTACACTACACCACACACACCAACCTGATGTAGTGCGTCAGGTTGGTGTGTGGCGTAGTGTACATCAGGTTGGTGTGTGGTGTGGTATAGAATACGTCAGGTTGGTGTGTGTGGCACAGTGTACATCAGGTCGATGTGTGTGGTGTATACTATACCACACACACACCAACCTGACGTACACTACAGTACACTACACCATAAAACACACCAACCTGACAAACACTACCACACACGCCAAACTGATGTTGTGTGTCAGGTTGGTATGTGTGGCATAGTGTACATCAGGTTTGTGTGTGTGGTGTATACTACACCACACATGCAAACCTGATGTACACTACACCACCCTGACATACACTAGACCATTCACACCCCAACCTGACGTGTGTCAGGTTGGTGTGTGTGGCGTAGTGTACATCAGGTTGGTGTGTGGTGTGGTATAGCATACGTCAGGTTGGTGTGTGGCACAGTGTACATCAGGTCGATGTGTGTGGTGTATACTATACCACACACACCAACCTGACGTACACTACAGTACACTGCACTACACCATAAAACACACCAACCTGACAAACACTATACCACACACGCCAAACTGATGTAGTGTGTCAGGTTGGTATGTGTGGCATAGTGTACATCAGGTTTGTGTGTGGTGTATACTACACCACACATGCAAACCTGATGTACACTACACCACCCTGACATACACTAGACCATTCACACCCCAACCTGACGTGTGTCAGGTTGGTGCATGTGGCATAGTGTACGTCAGGTTGGTGCTTGTATGAGGTGTATACTATACCAAGTATATATGTAAAAACTCAGGAGGGCACTACTGAATAAGATATGCGGATCAACCAGCAGTCAGTATAAACAAACTGAGAAAATGGAGAAAAAGCTACTGACCAAAATGCAGGGATCACTGCAAAATTACAAATTTTATTGGTAACAAAAAGACAACATCCATGTAAAAACATTTAAAAAGTCATACAATGACGTGAAACTATCACAAAGGCTTATAATAAAGCCCAAAGAGCTCCGTCCAGTAAATGGACATATATAAAAAAGGCTCTAGAATATATCACATACAATAGCATATCTGCAATGAAGAAATGTTCAGAGATGTAATACTAAACATAATGATCCATTGAATAATCCATCCAAATAGACTATAGTACAATAATGAATGCAAGTGATAACAAATGTAAGCAACTGAGCCATGAAAATAAACACCATAGGGTACTAAGCATAGATGAAAAGTATAGCAACCATGGTGTAGCCAAGAGGCTAAAATGACCAAGATTAAATCCTGCCTGCATAGTCCCTATATAATGCCACTTACAAGGGGAAGCTTGTGGAGTGCCCTACGCGTGCCACACACCAAAAGGTGGCTTCATCAGGGGCTAGAGAGTCAGTCTGTTACACTTATTTAAATATGCTAAACAATCAGTACATATGTGCGGCAGCTGCAGCCACGTACCTAATTAGCTGCAATGGAGGCCTGAATGCACATGCACACCAGAGGAAAGAGAATAGTCCATGACTCACAGGTTATTTCCGGGTTTGGAGCAGTGTGACGAAACACTACACACTGCAGGTGCAGACAGGAATGACTCATCACATAATATAGGTTTAGAGCAGTGTGAACGTCACACCGCCCACTGCACCAATGCAAGCAAAGTAACGGAATACAAAAAGGTTGTGTGACATAATGAATGCCAAATGCGCAAGTGCGGTAGGCGCAAGATAAAATAAGCGCGATTCCACTGTGTGCCATGTCATTTAGCATATAAGCGGGCATACCTAAACATATAAGTGAGTAAAGTACATCAAAGGGAAACATATGCTATAATAAATCCCCATATGTAGGCGCCGTGGCACTGATCATCACAGTCTCAACAAATGGAAATTTCACAAAGTGTAAAAATGAGTGCAACTAATACAGACTATGCACCCATAACCAAGTAATGATATACAGTGCTCCCAGCCCGCAGACACGCAGCCCTTACAAAGTATATGGCTAAATGCAATGTCAGATCGCACTATGCTAAACGCACCAACTAAACACAGTATAATACTGGTAACGGAATTAGGTCAAATTTAGTGTTGCAAACACAAAGAGAACAAACAATATACCATTTTAAATCCACTGATTGAATGAGATTGAAGCAGGCCAGAAAGATCAAGCCTGTGCAGAAAAAAAAAAAAAACTAATCAGATAGCGTATACTGATTTCCGGGTTAGGCCAAAAAAGTTGTGTAACACAGTAAATACCAAATGCGCAAGCGCGGTCTCAGTAATAAATGACACATAGGCGCTGAAAAAAAAAAAAAAAACCTACTATATGACCTGTCATTTAGCATGTGTGCAGGCATACCTATAAATAAATAGAGGGCATCAAAGGGAGACGTGATATAATAAATCCCCATATGTAAGCTCCGCGGCACTGATTATCACAATCTCAACAAGTAGATATTATAAAACATACAAAATGAGCGCAACTGATACAAAACTGTGTACCATATCAATAGATACTATATAGATGCAAGCACGCATGGCTCATAGCGAAATAGAGATATAAAATGAAAAGTGATATCAGCCCGCAGACACGCAATCACACTATGCAAACGCGCCCACTGAACACAGTGGAATACTGATGCCAGAATTGGTTGAATTTGGTATTGAAGACGCAGCAGGAACATGTAATGTACCAAAAAAAAAAAAAAGTAGATTGCAGCTTTATATTAGTGGTTATACTAACGAAATTTCTTCCCCGATTGGTAAATAAACCAAGCGAAGGAAGATAACGCTCCACAAGCATCACCCCTAATTAAGTATGCACTATAACTAAGTATTTTAATGTATTAGAAAGATGGATCAGAGATGAAGGATGAAATCCAAGGTGGGCGATCCAAGAATAGACTATTGATATCAACAAATCTGACCGATTGGATAATCAAGTTCTTCTTCCCTTCTTTTTCCATTTGTAGGTTGATCGACTCATATCTTTTTGAACATAGTAGCTTGGATCTCCACTTTTTGGCAGCTTCTCAAGGTCTGACTTGTCCACTATGGGAGTCTACTTCTCTAGCAACTTTTGGAATAGTCTATTCTTGGATCGCCCACCTTGGATTTCATCCTTCACTCTATTCCTCGCTGGACTCAAATAATAAAACAGTACCCTGAAAGATATTCGGACTTTAACTTGGACTTAGATTTGATTTTTTTGTTCCAATTTCTGGATTTGCTTTATGTTCTATCCATGTTGTATGTCTATAATGGTTACTTTTTTGAAGTCCAGTGGACCCTGAGGTGGAGCTTGTGGAGTTTTAATTAATTTTCTCTGATCCATCTTTCTAATACATTAAAATACTTAGTTATAGTGCATACTTAATTAGGGGTGATGCTTGTGGAGCGTTATCTTCCTTCGCTTGGTTTATTTACCAATCGGGGAAGAAATTTCGTTAGTATAACCACTAATATAAAGCTGCAATCTACTTTGTTTTTTTTTTTGGTACATTACATGTTCCTGCTGCGTCTTCAATACCAAATTCAACCAATTCTGGCATCAGTATTCCACTGTGTTCAGTGGGCGCGTTTGCATAGTGTGATTGCGTGTCTGCGGGCTGATATCACTTTTCATTTTATATCTCTATTTCGCTATGAGCCATGCGCGCTTGCATCTATATAGTATCTATTGATATGGTACACAGTTTTGTATCAGTTGCGCTCATTTTGTATGTTTTATAATATTTACTTGTTGAGATTGTGATAATCAGTGCTGCGGAGCTTACATATGGGGATTTATTATATCACATGTCTCCCTTTGATGCCCTCTAGTTATTTATAGGTATGCCTGCACACATGCTAAATGACAGATCATATAGTAGGTTTTTTTTTTTTTTTCAGCGCCTATGTGTCATTTATTACTGAGACCGCGCTTGCGCATTTGGTATTTACTGTGTTACACAACTTTTTTGGCCTAACCCGGAAATCAGTATACGCTATCTGATTAGTTTTTTTTTTTTTTCTGCACAGGCTTGATCTTTCTGGCCTGCTTCAATCTCATTCAATCAGTGGATTTAAAATGGTATATTGTTTGTTCTCTTTGTGTTTGCAACACTAAATTTGACCTAATTCCGTTACCAGTATTATACTGTGTTTAGTTGGTGCGTTTAGCATAGTGCGATCTGACATTGCATTTAGCCATATACTTTGTAAGGGCTGCGTGTCCGCGGGCTGGGAGCACTGTATATCATTACTTGGTTATGGGTGCATAGTCTGTATTAGTTGCACTCATTTTTACACTTTGTGAAATTTCCATTTGTTGAGACTGTGATGATCAGTGCCACGGCGCCTACATATGGGGATTTATTATAGCATATGTTTCCCTTTGATGTACTTTACTCACTTATATGTTTAGGTATGCCCGCTTATATGCTAAATGACATGGCACACAGTGGAATCGCGCTTATTTTATCTTGCGCCTACCGCACTTGCGCATTTGGCATTCATTATGTCACACAACCTTTTTGTATTCCGTTACTTTGCTTGCATTGGTGCAGTGGGCGGTGTGACGTTCACACTGCTCTAAACCTATATTATGTGATGAGTCATTCCTGTCTGCACCTGCAGTGTGTAGTGTTTCGTCACACTGCTCCAAACCCGGAAATAACCTGTGAGTCATGGACTATTCTCTTTCCTCTAGTGTGCATGTGCATTCAGGCCTCCATTGCAGCTAATTAGGTACGTGGCTGCAGCTGCCGCACATATGTACTGATTGTTTAGCATATTTAAATAAGTGTAACAGGCTGACTCTCTAGCCCCCCTGATGAAGCCACCGTTTGGTGTGTGGCACGCGTAGGGCACTCCACAAGCTTTCCCTTGTAAGTGGCATTATATAGGGACTATGCAGGCAGGATTTAATCTTGGTCATTTTAGCCTCTTGGCTACACCATGATTGCTATACATTTCATCTATGCTTAGTACCCTATGGTGTTTATTTTCATGGCTCAGTTGCTTACATTTGTTATCACTTGCATTCATTGTTGTACTATAGTCTATTTGGATGGATTATTCAATGGATCATTATGTTTAGTATTACATCTCTGAACATTTCTTCATTGCAGGTATGCTATTGTATGTGATATATTCTAGAGCCTTTTTTTATATATGTCCATTTACTGGAGGGAGCTCTTTGGGCTTTATTATAAGCCTTTGTGATAGTTTCACGTCATTGTATGACTTTTTAAATGTTTTTACATGGATGTTGTCTTTTTGTTACCAATAAAATTTGTAATTTTGCAGTGATCCCTGCATTTTGGTCAGTAGCTTTTTCTCCATTTTCTCAGTGTATACTATACCACACACACTGATCTACACTACACCACACCACACCGCACACCAACCTGACGTAGTGTGGCAGGTTGGTGTGTGTGGCGTAGTGTACATCAGGTTGGTGTGTAGTTTATTGGGGTCATTTGTGGGGGAGCTCCAATGCTTAGGCACACAGGGGCTCTCCAAATGCGATATGGCAACCGCTAAATATTCCAGCATATTTTCCATTCAAAAAGTCAAATGGCGCTCCTTCCCTTCCGGGCCCTGCTGTGCGCCCAAACAGTGGTTTATGACCACATGTCAGGTATCAGTTTGATCAGGAGAAATTGCCCAACAAATCTTAGGATCCATTTTTTCCAGTTGCCCATGTGAAAATGAAAAAGTTAAGGCTAAAAGAAAATGTTTGTGAAAAGAAAAGTACTTTTTCATATTTACGGATCAATTTGTGAAGCATTTGGGGATTCAAAGTGCTCACTATGCATTTAGATAAGCTCCTTGTGGTGTCTAGTTTCCAAAATGGCATCACTTGTGGGTTTTTTTCTCTGTTTAGGCACACAGGGGCTCTCCAAACATGACATGGTGTCCATAAACGACATAGTGTCCTTCCCTTCCATGCCCGGACGTGTGCCCAAACAGTGGTTTATGATCACATATGAGGTATCAGTGTACTCAGCAGAAGTTGCCTAACAAATTTTAGGTTTCATTTTATCTTGTTGCCAATGTGAAAATGAAAAAGTTGATGCTAAAAAAAAAATTTTGCTGGAAAAATTAAAATGTCCATTTTTTCCTTCCATGTTGCTTTAGTTCCTGTGAAGCACCTGAAGGGTTAATAATCTTCTTGAATGTAGTTTTGAGTAGCTTGAGGGGTGTAGTTTTTATAATGGTGTCATTTTTGGGTATTTTCTGCCATGTAGACCCCTCAAAGTGACTTCAAATGTGAGGTGGTCCCTAAAAAAATGATTTTGTAAATTTTGTTGTAAAAATGAGAAATTGCTGCTCAACTTTTAACCCTTATAACTTCCTAACAAAAAAAAAGTTTCCAAAATTGTGCTGATGTAAAGTAGACATGTGGAAAATGTTATTTATTAAGTATTTTGTCTCACATAACTCTCTGGTTTAACAAAATAAAAATTTAAAATTTGAAAACTGCTAAATTTTAAAAATTTTCGCCAAGTTTCCATTTTTTTCATAAATAAATGCAAAAATTATCGACCTAAATTTACCACTGACATGAAGCCCAATATATCATGAAAAAACAGTCTCAGAATCGCTAGGATCCGTTGAATCATTCCTGAGTTATTACCTCATAAAGGGATACTGGTCAGAATTGCAAAAAATGGCCAGGTCATTAAGGTCAAGAAGGGATTAGGCTGAGTGCAGTTGCACTTTTTGGCCCTGCGGATTTTTCCGCACAGAATGGAAGAAATCCGGAGGTCAAATGACCTGCATTTTTCCTGCGGTTTTTGTGCGGTTTTCCACTTCCGTTCTCCCCCTGCGGATTTGGTGACAGGGGAGATGGAAAACCACACAAAAGAAGTAACATGCTGCGGATTTTGTACCGCAGGAAAACCACGCGGAAAAATCCGCAGCGCCTGCACAGCGGTTTTTTTTTTTATTGATTTTAAGGCTACTGTACATCACAATGCGGATATGCAATGTTTCTGCGCAGTAAAATCCGCTGCGGAACCGCTGCAAATCTGCATCATGGGCACAAAGCCTTAAAGAATTTGGAATCTTGGCATGCATAGTGGTATCCCACAAGCCTCCATGTTTCTAATTGTTGTAAAAGTGTGATGTCTTGTTGCCAAAGAAAGTTATAGAATTCTATCATCTTTTTAGGATGATGAGAATTTTAGAAAATGTATTATTCAATTTGTACAAATCACCAAAAATGTCAACCTCTATTTTACACATTGCACAAGATTATATTTAATGCAACAACTTTCATATCACATACTATAGCAGATGCTATTATGGTGTGTATGAAAGTTTAGGCAGGGAATGCAATGCATCAGTCATTTTAGGGTAAATGTCTTTCGTAAAGACGTCACAGTTCACAACTTCGCAATTGTAATATAGATTAAAAAATTAACACACAATATATTGCACAGATACGGTGTGTGAATAAACTGCAGTGAAGGATGGTTACATCCATTTAGCCATAGCCATATTCCATTTAACCATAACTATTTATTATGGGGGTCACTACATTTCTAAGGCTGTTTCGCAAAGCAAAGTTTGAAAGGAGTTGTATACAGTCCTAGGAGACCTCAGAATGTTATACATGTATTTTATGGACAATTGGACAACCAGCAATTCTAATTCCTGAGAGTTTATTCACAAATTGAAAAAAGATTTAATCATCTCTAGAAAACAGGCGTTTTATGCTATATCGGCATTATGAAGAATTTATCCAGTGGAATTGCCTGTATCAGCAAGAGCTGGAGACTTAACAGACTTATAAGGCTACAGTTTCCCTGCATATCACTGCTACAATAGCTGTCTCAAGAATCAAATTTACATTGCCTATACAGACTAAGTAGTTTAAAAGAAAACCAACATTAATTCCTATAAAATAAATATTTTAATTTATTCGTAAATATTATATTCCAACAGTAATAATATTCCTATATTTTCAGCTTTGACTTTGAATTCTTGTGTTAAACGAGCAATCTATGTTTTGTATAAATCAATGTAATTGTGTAAAAAGATGACTTAAATAAACATTTTGTCATTATTGATGCAATTCTAAAAACAATAAAACTAATAGAGTAACTGCCAAAAATAAAATTACTTAATATTCATGTGCAATCTTCACTCACTGGCACTTAAATGCTATCCGTGTGAAGACAAAACAAATTATATATCAGTAATAAATGTTGTAACCAAAAGTTAATAACTGACGTAAATATCAAGTTTTCATATTTTTTTTATTTTTGTGTTTTGAGATTTATATTAGAATTTTTCTTTAAATAACAAGGAAAAAAGTTTGACTTTTGGTGCAAAGCCATGTATTGCATGTTATCAATAACTTAAAGACAAGTAAATGAGTATTTAATTTATGTTCTTTGTATAAAACAATGTACATTCTTTAAAAAGAATAGATGATTGATGAAATCAAAACTAAATAACTGCATATAAATAAATGAAACTGCATATTAAGTAAGGTAACTATGGCTAAGCAGCATACAGTAGACTATATTAAGATGAAACAGAAGCTAGCTATATATGATAGATTATAGTGGTTGTCTGGGACTTAACAAATGATGACCTATCTTTTGAATAGGTCATCAGCATGAGACCCCTATCAGTCATCTGAAACCTTCTCCAGTAGATACTGATATAAAGTATGTTAAGGACAAAACACTGCAGTATTATTCATTGCTTAGAAGCTGCAGGAAAGTTCATATCTTTTCCTCCTATTCAATTTAATGACAGATAAACCGCAGTCCACACTAAGCAGCCTCCAAGCTGTAGTGTCCATTGCTTATATCAGGTCATTGCTGGAACAGATTTAAGGTGATCAATCTTAGGGGGTGTCGGGCATCAGACGCTTCAATGTTCTCTTAAAACTGACCTAGCCAGTGGATGGATCATTAATTGTTAAATTGAGGACAAACCTCTTCAACGTCAACTCATCTCAATGAATTTAATGTAATGGGATGTCATGCAGAACTGTTTCCTGCAATATTGAGGGACAGAGCGCTTGGCCACATTGGATTTAACCCCTTCCCGACCTTTGATGCCACATAGGCGTCATGAAAAGTCATGCCAAAATGACTCACGACACCTATGTGGCGTCATGAATTGATTGCTCCCCTGCGGGTCGGGTGACCGGGGTCACTGAAAGGTCACCCGACCGGCATACAGAGGACACCTTAGAGTTAACCACAGGGGGCGTGGCTTAGCCCCCACGTGCCTACGATCGCTCTGATTGGCAGTTTCACTTTTAACAGCCAATCAGAACGATTGTAATATTTCATTAATGAAATTTGATGAAATTTTACAAATCCAGCTGTGGCCGATGCTGAAATAGCATCGGGCATGGCTGGAGACACTGAACTGACCCCCCGAACTGACTGACAGCGCCGATCAGCCGCCGCCACCATCTGACGGCGCCGATCGGCATCCGCTGTCAAAATCTGCTCCCCCGACTTCCCTCTGGTCCCCCCCACCCTCTGATCACCCCCTCTCACCCTGCATGGTGGCTCCAGATTCCCTCTGGCCGTCCCGGTTTGCCACTGTCCCGGATCATGGGCGCCATCTTGGAAAATGGCGAGAGCATACGCAGAGCGCCCGCCGGGAATCTGCAATGCTGCACATTCTTTCATTTATTTTGGTCACTTTCACAGTGATCAAAATAAAAAAAGTAAATCACCGCCCCCCCTTATCACCCCCATAGGTAGGGACATAAAATAAAGAAAATATTTTTATTTTTTCATTAGGGTTAGGGTTAGGGCTAGGCCTAGGGTTAGGGCTAGGGTTATGGTTAGGGCTAGGGTTAGGGCTAGTGTTAGGGTTACGGTGGGAATTAGGGTTAGGGCTAGGGTTGGAATTGGGGTTAGGGTTGGAATTAGGGTTAGGGTTAGAATTAGGGTTAGGGTTAGAATTAGGGTTAGGGTTAGAATTAGGGTTAGGGTTAGAATTAGGGTTAGGGTTAGAATTAGGGTTAGGGTTAGAATTAGGGTTAGGGTTAGAATTAGGGTTAGGGTTAGAATTAGGGTTAGGGTTAGAATTAGGGTTAGGGTTAGAATTAGGGTTAGGGTTAGAATTAGGGTTAGGGTTAGAATTAGGGTTAGGGTTAGAATTAGGGTTAGGGTTGGAATTAGGGTTAGGGTTGGAATTAGGGTTAGGGTTGGAATTAGGGTTAGGGTTGGAATTAGGGTTAGGGTTGGAATTACAGTTAGGGCCAGAATTAGGGTTAGGGCTGGGTTGGGGTTGGGATTATGGTTAGGCTTGTGGTTAGGGTTAGAGTTGGAATTAGGGTTAGGGGTGTGTTGGGGTTAGGGTTGTGGTTAGGGTTATGATTAGGGTTGGGATTAGGGTTAGGGGTGTGTTGGAGTTGGAGATAGAATTGAGGGATTTCCACTGTTTAGGCACATCATGGGGTCTCAAAATGAGACATGGTGCCACCATTTATTCCAGCCAATTTTGCGTTAAAAAAGTTAAACAGTGCTCCCTCCAATTCGAGCCCCGACGTGCGTTCAAACAGTGGTTTACCTCCACATATGGGCTACCAGCATACTCAGGAAAAATTGCACAACAACTTTGGGGGTGTAGTTTCTCCTGGTACCCTTGGGAAAATAAAAAATTGGGGGCTAAATAATTATTTTTGTGGAAAAATAATTATTTTTTATTTTCACGGCTCTGCTTTATAAACTTCTGTGAAGCACTTGGGCGTTCAAAGTGCTCACCACACATCTAGATTAGTTCCTTGGGTGGTCTAGCTTCCAAAATGGGGTCACTTGTGGGTGTATTCTACTGTTTAGGTACATCATGGGTTCTGCAAACATAACATTACACCCGCAGACCATTCCATCAAGTCGGCATTTCAAAACGTCACTACTTCCCTTCCGAGCCCCAACGTGTGCCCAAATAGTGGTCCCTCCCCACATATGGGGTACCAGCATACTCAGGACAAACTGGACAACAACTTTTGGGGTCCAAATTTATCCTGTTACCCTGGTGAAAATAAAAAATAGTGGGCTAAAAATCATTTTTTGAGGAAAAAAAATATTTTTATTTTCACGGCTCTGCTTTATAAACTTCTGTGAAGCACCTGGGGGTTCAAAGTGCTCACTATGCATCTAGATAAGTTCTTTAGGGGGCCTAGTTTCCAGAATGGGGTCATTTGTTGGGGAACTCTAAAGTTTAAGCACACAGGGCCTCTCCAAACACGATATGATGTCCGCTAATGATTGGAGCTAATTTTCCATTCAAAAAGTCAAATGACACTCTTTCCCTTGTGAGCACTGCCGTGCGACCAAACAGTGGTACCAGCATACTCAGGACAAACTGGACAACAACTTTTGGGGTCCAATTTATCCTGTTACCATTGTGAAAATAAAAAATAGCAGGCTAAAAAATCATTTTTGAGCAAAAAAATTTGATTTTTTATTTTCACTGCTCTGCGTTATAAACTTCTGTGAAGCACTTGGGGGTTCAAAGTGCTCACCACACATCTAGATAAGTTCCTTCGGGGTCTAGTTTCCAAAATGGGGTCACTTATGGGGGAGTTCCAATGTTTAGGCACACAAGGGCTCTCCAAACGCGACATGGTGTCCGCTAACGATTGGAGCTAATTTTCCATTCAAAAAGTCAAATGGCGCTCCTTCCCTTCCGGGCCCTGCCGTGCGCCCAAACAGTGGTTTATGACCACATATAAGGTATTGGTGTGCTCAGGAGAAATTACTCAACAAATTTTAGGATCCATTTTATCCTGCTGCCCATGTGAAAACGAAAAAAACTGAGGCTAAATAAAATTTATGTGAAAAAAGTACTTTTTTTTTTTTTTTTTTTTTTTTTTTTTTTTTTTTTTTACAGATCAATTTGTGAAGCAACTGGGGGTTCAAAGTGCTAACTATGCATCTAGATAAGTTCCTTGGAGGGTCTAGTTTCCAAAATGGGGTCACTTGTGGGAGATCTCCAATGTTTAGGCGCACAGTGGCTCTCCAAACGCGACATGGCAACTGGAAAATATTCAAGCATATTTTCCATTCAAAAAGTCAAATGGCGTTTGAATGTAGTTTTGAGTAGCTTGAGGTGTGCAGTTTTTAGAACTGTCACTTTTGGGAATTTTCTGCCATATAGACCCCTCAAAGTGACTTCAAATGTGAGGTGGTCCCTAAAAAAAAAAATGGTTTTGAAAATTTTGTTGTAAAAATGAGAAATCGCTGGTCAACTTTTAACCTTTACAACTTCCTAACAAAAAAAATGTTTCCAAAATTGTGCTGATGCAAAGTAGACATGTGGGAAATTTTATTTAGTAACTATTTTGTGTCAGATAACTCTCTGGTTTAACAGAATAAAAATTCAAAATTTGAAAATTGTGAAATTTTTTTTCACTAATAAATGCAAAAATTAACGACCTAAATTTACCACTAACATGAAGCCCAATATGTCACGAAAAAACATTCTGGGAATCGCTAGGATACGTTGAAGCATTCCTGATTTATTACCTCATAAAGGGACACTGGTCAGAATTGCAAAAAATGGTCATGTCATTAAGGTCAAAATAGGCTGGGTCATGAAGGGGTTAAGCATGTGAGATTTGGAGCTCCTAATGGAGAAAAATAATTAAGTAAATGAAAAAGTATTTTTTAGTTCACCTGTCCACTTTGTGCATGGCTGCCATCCCAGGAAAATCTAATATGTAGTGAAAAAATCCAGCACCAAAGGGCTACACTCCAATGAACTGGTTATGACTAAGGGGCATATTTGGCCCTGAAACATGTAAACCAGTGTCTGGGACCTTAGCTATTTTTGCCAATTTTTATATTGTTGGCTGTCTATGCATCTATATGAAGATTTTGGAATAAAGTTTGTTGGAGTGTAACCCTTTGGTGCCGGACGCATTTGGCACAGATTCATTCCTCACTCAATGGAAGAACTTTGCTTCACCAAGTTGATTGTGAATGTTTATAGTCGAATGAGGGAAAAGCGTTTTTTGTATCACCTCTACAATTTGTGAAAGGGGTTGTCCAGCATTGACATTCTAATGAGGAGATTGTGACTATTTTAGTTGTCTTTTTCTGAGCGTCTCTCAGCTGATTATATAACCACAGACACATCACAAACAAACAACAGACATTTTAAAATCCAATTGTAAAAAAATATTTTTAAAACCCTAAATCTATGCATTTACGTAAAAATAAATAAATGCAAAATTGCACCAAAAGTGGCCTTCCATCTTTTAATAACAAAAATCTGCTTGTTTGTAGAACCGATATACGCAAAAAAAGTAAGACGCTATCATCACCTAAAATGAAATATACTTGAAATTACTATTAATAATATTTTTTTATTACTAGTTTAAAAATATAAATGCAGCTATCTAGTATGAGCTAACTTTAAGAAATAATACATTTTATCTGTCTCTTATTCTAGTTTATTGTACAGAATTTTATTTCTGTTTCTTGTTTATCTATGTTTCTCTTCTATATTTAGAAACATTATACTTAGCTAAGATTGATTTTCCCATTCCAGAGGATATGTGCAGAAAATATTATTCAGTAGATCTTGCTTTTGCTCCAATAGCTTCTGGAATGCTAGGAGAAAATGGTTAAGGGTTTATAAAAGCAATATTCATTGCATAACAATAACCAAGGTTATATTAAAGTACCAACTACATTGATTTTTCTCTTATACTCATGTGGGGAAAATATTTTTCTTTCTCTTTCTACTATTGATTAATGTTCTACATGACTGTATTTGTTCTTTGCAGACAGAGATACTTTATAGTAAAATAAATTTCTGATGCTGCCAAGCAGTTTTAGGGAATTTATTGAGTATGAGCCAAGGGGACTTTGTAGCAGTTGGTGCATGCCTAGTGGGTGGCCAGCAAATGGCCCAATTCAGCATCTGTCTATGTTTTTTTTCAACTTTAGATGCATTGAAGCAATAAAAAAGCCGCAAACCAGTTCTTATATGGACTAGCTGTTTATAAAAAGACAACAGGAAATGAATGGGTTAAAAGTAAATTTTAAGAAAACTGCCCAACCATTATTGAAATGTATTACTTTATATGTCAGGGGTCCTTAAGAAGTGACTCATGAGCCTATGATGTATGGCTTTCAATTGGTTGACTGACATCTTGGTGCATCAGAGCAATATCTGAAGAAAAAGTCTCCAGATGATGACTTTTTGGCCAGGGTCACAATTACGAGGGCAATGCGAGAAACTCGCACGAGTCTCTCTCCTCAATACCCGGCACTGCCACCGGCACTCGGGACTGGAGTGTGCGGCTGCATGTATTTCTATGCAGCTGAGCGCTCCAGTCCGAGTGCCAGAGGCACTGCTGGGTCGTGATGCGAGGGACTCAAGCGAGTTTCTCGCAATGCACTCGCAAGTGTGACCCCAGCTTTTGAATTGTGATGTACAGAAGAACAGCAATGGATGTGCATATACTGGCCATGGGAAAAAAGAAATATGTAAAGAAATGACAAGCTAGAGATAGAATGATCTTGCAGGTCTGAGGGGGGATTTAGGTTGAATGTTACAATGTGGTGGGTGGGCTTAATTCAAGAAAAACAAATTTAGACAGAGCTGAAACATCTGGTTTTAAGTATGCTGCCAATAACACAAATAGGTGCAAGGTCTTGGTGTGATTTCTGGGGGAAGTTGTTGCTGTCATTATAGCTGTAGAGGGCGGCCCTGCGTGTTATTACTAAGGGGAAGCACTGGACATTGCTACTCAGAGGGATCTGAATGCGGCTTGTGACTATTTGTTGGGGCTGAATGTGGCTCTTAAAGCAAGGTTGGTGACATCTGTGTTATGTAGTAGTTTCCAGGACACCATAAAGAATACCTGTCACAAGTCATAGGGTTACTCATTACATGTCTGATGACTATCTGGCTTTCTCACTAAACAGAGTATTAACTATCTAATATGCATAGAGCAGCATATTAAGTTGACAGATCCTCTTTAAAATCTCACTGACATTGGATGTTTGAATATATGCATACTGTATATACAAATTGTATACATATGAATTTTTAGTATCTGTGTGTGCCTTCAAACTAAACAAAGGTTAAGAGGTGGTGTATAACATACAGATGCTTGTGAAAGTATTCACATCCATGTAATGTTTGGTATTTTGCTATCTCCTTGTTTTGCTTTTTCAAGTTAAAGAACATGTCTACTACTGTCAACACTTGGTTTTCTTTTTATTTTGAAGCAAACAACAAATGGGACAAAATAACTGAAAATCTTCAGTGTCCATAACTATTCATCCCCCTAAAGTTAGTTAGTGGTTTTTAGAGCCAGATCTTTGTGGCAATTGCAGCTGCAAGTCGCTTTGAATAAGTCTTTATGATCTTTTCACATCTTGCTACTGGGATTTTTACCCATTCCTGAAGGCAAAACTGTTCCAGCTCTTTCAAGCTAAATGGTTTCCTCTGGTGAACAGCAACCTTAAAGTCTGACTACTAATTCTCAATTGAATTAAAGTCTTGGCTTTGGGCCCCATTATATTTAGCGATGCACCAGCGATCCCGACCACGAAACGACCTGGTAAGGATCGCTGGTGCATCACTAAATGGTCGCTAGTGAGCTGCCAAACAGGCAGATCTCTTCAGCAACGCAGCGACGCAGCAGCGGTCATTACTTACCTGTCAGACGCAGTGATGATGACGTCCTCCGCCCGCGTTCACGCGTTGCTCGTCGGCGCCAGCAGGAAGCCCAGCAGGAAGCCGCCGACGAGAAACGGCCCAGGACGTTCTCATGTGATCAGCTATAGCCAGCAGCGGAGCCAGTCGGAGGTAAGTATCACATGTAGCGATATTGCTAGCAATATCGATGCTGCGTCACAAAGTCGGTGACGCTTTAGCGACATCGCTAGCGATATCGCTATGTGTAAAGCCCCCTTTTGACTAGATCACTCCATAACATTTACATCTTGCTCTATAAGCCACATGGTTGTGTTGATTTAGCAGTATGTTTTGAGTCTGTCTTGCTGGAAGATGAACCTCCGAACCAGTCTCAAATCAGTGACAGACTGAAACATATTTTGCTCATGAATAGCCCTGTATTTCTCAACATCCATTTTCCTCTCAACTCACACCATTTTGCCTGACCCTGCTGCTGAAAAACATCCTCACAGCATGATGCTGCTAACATAATATTTCGCAGTGGGGATGCTTTTCTTGAGAAGATGAGCTGTTTGGGTTTTGTACCAGACATACCTCGCTGGCTAAAAACTTCAATTTTGGTCTCATATAACCACAACACATTCCTCCATATATTTGGGGAGTCTCCCACATGTCTTTTGGTAAACTCAAAATGTGCCTTACAATTTTTGTGTATAATCAAAGGCCTTTTTCTGCCCACTCTTAAGCCCCCGTTACACACTGCAATATCGCTGTAAAGTCACCGATTTTGTAACGTAGCAGCGATATTGCTAGCGATATCGCTACATGTGATACTTACCTCCGACCGGCTCCCCCGCTGATTATCACTGGTCACACGAGAAGGTCCTGGATCATTTCTCGTCGGGTGCTTCCTGCTAGGTTTCCAGTGGCGCCGACGAGCGACGCATGGACGCGGGCGGGAGGACGTCAGGATCGCCGTGTCTGACAGGTAAGTAGCGACCCCAGCGATGTTGCTGGTGAGATCTGCCTGTGTGGCAGCTCACTAGCGACCACTTAGCGATGCACCAGCGATCCATATCGTTGTCGGGATCGCTGGTGCATCGCTAAGTGTAACGGTACCCTTACATAAAGGCCCTCTCTATTTAGTGTAGTGGTCGTATGGACAAACACTCCAATCTATGCCTAGAAACTCTGCAGCTCCTTTATGGTTAGCTTTGTTCTTTTTTATGCCTGTCTGATTAATGTCCTACTTGCCCGGGCTCAGATTTTTGGTGAGTGGACCTCTCTTGGCAGGTTTGTTGTGGTACCATGTTCTTTCCATTGGACGATAATAGATTTGATGGTGTTCTGGGGGATCATCAGAGATTGTTGTTTTTTTTTTTTTTTTTTTTTGTTTTTTTTTATAACCCAACCCTGACTTGTAATTCTTAACAACTTTGCCCCCTACTGGTTTGGACATCTCCTTGGTCTTCATGGTGTTGTTTGGTTAGTGTTGCAGAAAAAGTGTGTATATACTGACAGACCATGTGACACATATATTGCACACAGCTGTACTTCCATTCACTAAGCATGTGACTTATGAAGGTAATTTTTAGGTGCTTCATCACAAAAGGAGTGAATACCTATGCACATGACAATTTTTAGAGCTTTGATGCCATAAATTAAATGTATGCCTATATTTTTCTCACTTCATCAACTTGGACTATTTAGTGTTTGATGCATCAAACACAAATCAGATTACAAAAATATTTAAACACAGGTTGTAACAGAAAAAATAGGTAACAAGCCAAGGGGGTGAATACCTTCCCAAGCTTTTGTAGCTACTGATGCATTAGATATCATCCTGATAGAATTGACTAATGTTTATACAGGAGATAAGTAAAATGTTGCCTTTCTTGTATCAACTGTACTTGCCATATACACACCTACTAGAAAATGAGGAGATAAGATACTGGACAGTTTTAAGAAAGGTAGCATGCCTGATGCAGCATGAGTGTCACCAGTAAGAGACAAAAAGCAAGATTTGGCTGGGGAGACAAATCGGCATTGCACATGTGATAAATCACATAAAACAAGTCCATAAAAAAACATAAAGTGGTCAAATTAGTTGTGTAGGGCTCACTGTGACTGGAGGAGGAGGTGGTGGAGGAAGTGTAGTAGGAAGAGGAGGCAACATGTAATGGGAAATGTCCAGCAATCTTTGGTGGTGGTAGGATATTTGCTGGAATGATTCTGCCTTTTGTCACAGCTGCCACTACATTGACCCAGTGGGAAGTTAGGAAGATGTAAAACCCCTACCTGTGCTTGCTGGTCAACATATCTGCTGTAATATGGACAGGGGCGGACACAGACTGTAGTGGGCCCCTGTGCAAGAAATTTTTCGTGCCCCCAAACCTTCATAGGGCAACAAAGTTATTTGTTATTTGTTGTTATCTAATATTGAGGCTATGCAGGGCTGGATATAATATCTGTATAGATCATAATGTAACCCCCGCATAGAATAGAATGCAGTCCCCTCATATAGTATAATGCAGCCCCTCCATAGAATATATGGCAACCCCTTCATAGGATATAATGCAGCCCCTTATATAGTATAATGTAGCCCCTCCATAGAATACAATGTAGCCCTCCTCATATAGCATAATGCAGCCCCCATTGAATATAATAAATATAATACAGCACCCCTATAGAATATAATGTAGCCCCAAATAGAATATAATACAGCCCACCTCCCCATAGAATATAATGTAGCCCCCCATATTATATAACACAGCCTCCCCTTATAGAATATAATGTAATATGTACCCCCATGGTATATAACACAGCCACATAGTATATAGCCCAGCACCACATGGTATATAGCCCATCCCACAATGGAATACAGCCCACCATTGTATATAGCCCACCATGGTATAATACAGCCCAGCATGGTATATAGCCCCCCAGAATGGTATAATACCGCCCAGCATGGTATATAGCCCCCCCAGCATGGTATAATACAGCCCAGCATGGTATATAGCCCCCCAGCATGGTATAATACAGCCCAGTATGGTATATAGCCCCCCCAGCATGGTATAATACAGCCCAGCATGGTATATAGCCCCCCCAGCAAGGTATAATACAGCCCAGCATGGTATATGGCCCCCCCAGCAAGGTATAATACAGCCCAGCATGGTATATAGCCCCCCCAGCATGGTATATAGCCCCCTCAGCATGGTATGATACAGACCAGCATGGTATATAGCCCCCCCAGCATGGTATATAGCCCCCCCCCAGCATGGTATATGGCCCCCCCCAGCATGGTATATGGCCCCCCAGCATGGTATATGGCCCCCCAGCATGGTATGATACAGCCCAACATGATATATAGCCCCCCAGCATGGTATAATACAGCCCAGCAAGGTATATAGCCCCCCAGCATGGTATAATACAGCCCAGCATGGTATATAGCCCCCCCAGCATGGTATAATACAGCCCAGCATGGTATATAGCCATCCCAAGCATGGTATAATAAAGCCCAGCATGGTATATAGCCCCCCAAGCAGGGTATAATTCAGCCCAGCATGTTATATAGCCCCCCAGCATGGTATATAGCCCCCCAGCATGGTATGATACAGCCCAGCATGGTATATAGCCCCCCAGCAAGGTATACAGCCCCCGCCAGCGTGGCCCCCCCCCCAGCATGGTAGATAGCCCCCCCCCCAGCATGGTAGATAGCCCCCCCCCCCCCAGCATGGTAGATAGCAGCCCCCCCCAGCATGGTAGATAGCAGCCCCCCCCAGCATGGTAGATAGCCCCCCCCCCCAGCATGGTAGATAGCCCCCCCCCAGCATGGTAGATAGCCCCCCCAGCATTGTATGATACAGCCCAGCATGGTATATAGCCCCCCAGCATGGTATATAGCCCCCCAGCATGGTATATAGCACCCCCAGTATGGTATAATACAGCCCAGCATGGTATATAGCCCCCCAGTATGGTATAATACAGCCCAGCATGGTATATAGCCCCCCAGTATGGTATAATACAGCCCAGCATGGTATATAGCCCCCCCCAGCATGGCCTCACAGCCCAGCATGGTATATAGCCCCCCAGCATGGTATATAGCCCCCTAGCATGGTATGATACAGCCCAGCATGGTATATAGCCTCCCAACATGGTATATAGCCCCCCCAGCATGGCAACACAGTCCAGTACTCACACTGATTAAAAAAAAAACAACACACTCCTCACCTTCTCCTCGTGCCTGCGTTGCTCCCAGCTCCTGTCTCCTCTCCTGCACTGCCTGGTACACAGTGAGAGCACGAAGACATCATCGCGCACCCACTGTGTCAGAGGCAGAGCGGGGAATGATGGGAGAGGGAGCGTCAGCTGACGCTCTCTCCTCCAGGCTCCATCATTGCCTCCTTCAATGCGGGGAGGGGGGTGGAGTTAGTGCTGGGGGCAGGCGGGCCCCCCTGCCTCACAGGGGCCCCTTTGCCTCCTGCAGCGCTGCTCTCTTCATTGCACTACACATGGCTAATTTGAATTTTGACATAATTAGCCATGCGGTGCTGAAGGCTGGAGGGGCCCCCTCTCCCCCGGGGCCCTTGTGCAATGCACGGTCTGCACAGGCGGTAGGTCCGCCCCTGAATATGGATCTTGACAGTGATGGTGTTGTACAGTGCACATCTTATCTGGTCAGACATTTGTGTGTGCAGGGCAGGGATGGCGGCTGGGAACAACGTACTGCGGGACAGCCACCGATATCACGATATCAGTTTTTAGAAACTGACGGACTCCATCAGCCAGAATGACAGCATTTCAAATGCAGTAATTTAGAAATGCTAATATTCAGTCGTATGGCTCATGGGTGCTCAGGATGCAGTTTCCTCTTTCTCTCCATGGTTTGGGGTACGGAGAGCTTAAAACTTACATGGAATGGGGTTGACATGGTCGATGACATTGCTGTTGGGGGTGGTGTTGCTATCACATCCTCCCTTTGCTGGTGAGTAGGTGGCCCTGTTCAAAGTACTGAGAGGAAGAGGTCGAGAGCACAACAAAAGAGAGAGCAGGAGGATGTTCAGATTTGTCATGCTTTTCAAGTTTTGTACTCCACTGCATCTTGTGCTTTCTTTTGAGATGCCTGATCATGCAGGTTGTGCTCACATTTAGAATATTTATGCCTCAATTGAGACTGTGAAGGCACAGTGTGCAACTGACCTGCCACTAGTCTTCAGTACATTGGGTGAAGGAGTCATACACCAGGGAGCTCCTTTGAGCTGGATTTTGGGGGCTCGAACAGAGGATGCTTCTAAAATGACTCTGGTGTCCTCCCACAACTTTACGAAATCCTTGTAAAGGACATCTTCATCAGGAACATCAGAAGGAACCATCACTGAAAGGGGAATCTCAGGTTGCTGACCAAACAAGATGTAGAATGGCGACTCTCCAGAGGCTTCACCATCTTGATTGCTGCATGAAAACTCAGCCCAGGGAAGTAGTTTCACCAAATAATTATGGTGGGCATTGACAAAGTGTAGCAGTTAGTTGCCCAGGACCTGGTTGACCCTCTCCACTTGTCCATTTGACTGAGGGTGATAAGCCAAGGAGAAGTCCAAGACGATATCCAGATGTTTACAGAGTGCATAACAGAATATGGAAGTAAACTATGATAGTCGATCGGATACAATGAGGCGAGGAAACCCATGCAGGCAGAGAATATGCTTAATGAAGCTGTCAGCCAATTCAGGAGCGGAAGGAAGAACAGATAATGGGGTAAAATGCTCCATTTTTGAGAAGCAATCCACGACTAGAAAAATGACGGTGCAACCCTCAGAATCTGGCAAATCCGTAATGAAGTCCATTGCTATGTGCTGCCAAGGAATAGATGGTATGGGTAATGGCAGGAGAAGGAAGGAAGCCATCTAGGAACTTTATTGCGGGCACAAGTCAGACAGGCAGCCACATAGGCATAGATCTCCTTCCTCATGGATGGCCACCAGTAATGAAGAGAGATCAATTGTAATGTCTTCCTTTGTCCCTTGTGACCATCCACCTTGGACGAATGACCCCAAGACAAAACCTGCTCCTTCTCAGATTTACCCATAAGGGTTTTTCCTGGAGGAATTTGCAACAGTCAGACAGGTGTAACCGTAACCATCTTAGAGGGTTCAATGATAAATTGAGGATCCTCTTCTTGTTCCCCAGACAGAAATGAGTGAGAGAGTACATCAGCTCTGACATTCTTGTCACCGGATCTGAAATACAAAAGAAAGTTAAAGCAGACAAAAAAAGACCACCTGGCTTGGCGAGGATTAAGTCTCTGAGCTGACTGGAGATATGCCAGATTCTTATGGTCTGTGTAGATCACTATAACTTTGTATGTAACCCCCCTTCCCATGTACAGCACCATGGAATTAATGGCGCTATATAAATAAATAATAATAATAATAATCACTACTGGATAAACTGCACACTCCAGCAGGTATCACCACTCCTCCAGTGCCATCTTAATGGCAAGCAACTCCCGATCCCTGATGGATTAGTTACATTCTGGAGCAGAGAAGGCCTTGAAGAAGCAGCTGCAGGACACGCAGCGACCCGAGGAGGACTTCTGCATAAGCTCTGGTCCCTAATGAGCATGCGTCCACCTCAAGGAAGAACTGTTTATTCAGATCCAGACAATGCAGAATGGGTGTGGTCGTCAAGAATCGTTGAGAGAGTGGAAAGCCTCTTCAGCCTCATGGGACCAGTTCTTTTGGATCGGCTCCCTTTCGGGTAGATGAGAGCAGTCAGAGTGGAGAGGTGCTGAATAAATTGCTGATAATAATTAGCAAAGCCATGGAATCCTTGGATTGCCTTGGCTCCCATGGGCAGCGGTCATTTTAAGATGGAAGAGACCTTCTCAGGATCCATCCTAAGTCTGGTATCTGAGACAATGTATCCCAAGAGAGGAAGAGAGGACTATTCGAAAACACACTTCTCATACTTGGCGTAGAGTCATTTCTTCCTAAGATGCTGAAGAACTTCCCGAAATACTCATCTGTGGGAGGCCAGATCTGGATAAAATATCAGAATATCATCCAGGTACACCACAATGCAGGTATAAAGCAGGTCATGGAAGATATCATTGACAAACTCTTGGAAAATGGCTGGTGCATTACTGAGACTGAAGCACATCACTCGTTATTCATAGTATCCGTCCCTGATGTTGAAAGCCGCCCTCCATTCATCTCCCCGGTGAATGCAGATTAGATTGTAGGCGCCTCTTAAATGTAATTTGATGAAGATCCTGGCACCTCATAATCGATCAAACAACTCTGGAATTAGTGGAATAGGCTATTTATTTTTCACCGTGATCTGGTTGAGACCTCGATAGTCTTTACAGGGTCGTAGAGATCCGTCCTTCTTCTTGACGAAGAAGAACCCGGCCCCAGCAGGTGAGGAGGATTTCTGAATGAACCCCCTGGCCAAATTCTCCTGAATGTAGTCCGACATAGCTTGAGTCTCAGCTGGGGACAGAGGGTAAATTCGGCCTCTAGGGGGTGTAGACCTGGGAATCAGGTTGATAGGGCAGTCATAAAGCCTGTGGGGTGGCAAAGTCTCTTTCTCCTTCTTGTCAAATATGTCAGCAAAGGACCAATAGGCAGGCGGCAAACTGGGCAGCGATGCTGGACTAGATGAGACCTTAGTTGGGTGTACAGGAGCCAGACACCTCCTATGATAGGAATGTCCCCAGTGGAGAAGCTCTCCAGTTCTCCAGTCCAACACAGGTTCATTCTGACGCAGCCATGGTAGGCCCAAGCAAAAGTCCTGAGGCATATTGGAGAGGACATAAAAGACTATTTTCTCCATATGGAGCATCACAATATGGACCTCAAGTGGCTCAGTAGCAAAACAAACTGTCTCCAGAAGAGTTCTCCCATTGACAGATGCTATTGCCTGGGGGTTCTGGAGTGGATGAACTGAGATTTGGAACCGATCCACTACAGCCTGAAGGATGAAATTTCCGGCTGCCCCGGAATCCAAAGATGCTGACTCAACAAACTGGGATTCACCTGTTGTCACGGCATCAGTAAGAATCAGGGGTAGAGACATCCTTTCCGTTTAGAGAGACCTCTCTTAGCACTCAAAGATGCCGGAGCTTCTTCGGTCCTTGAGAAAATGGAGCCAGGGGCTGCGGTTTACTTTCATGTGCCACCTCACTAGCATGCTCATGGAAGTATTGGTCTGTACGGATGGGAGTTGTCAAGGGTAGTTGGTAGGTCTTGACTGGCTAGCTCATCTTTAATATCTCCGGAAAGTCCCTCCCAGAATGTCACCACCAAAGCTTCGATATTCCATCCGAGTTCGGATGACAGGATGCAAAAGCGTACAGTAGCATTGGACTGATGTAAACTGAGAAGAGCTGAAGCTGCTGAGGTGGTTCGTCCAGGCTTATCGAACACTTAGCAGAAAGCTTCCAAGAATACTAGCAACTTGGATATGAGTGGATCCTCTCCAATATCGGATTCAGCAATGCCAGGGACTCGCCTCCAATGTGCGACATTAGAAACACCACCTTTGCTCTGTCCAGCAGGAATTGGTGTGGAAGAAGTTCAAAATGTAGCTGGTACTGGTTGATGAACCTGAGGCAGAGCTTCGGATTGCCATCAAAATGTAGTGAGGCTGCAAGTTGTGGGCCTGATCTTGAACTAAAAAAATTGTCTGGGAAGACTTCTGGTACATGGTCCATACAGGCAGGGTCCGGAATCCAGTGGGCTTCATGGCCTGAGCAAACTGTCACGATCGTGGTTTGTGGAACCACTGTGCCGTGGACCACGGAGAGCCTGGCAGGGCGTTACTAAGCAATCACCTGACTATTCACTAAAGACTCTGATGGTGAGGTTAGACTTGGCTCCGGATGAAAGTCAGGTACCACACAAGGGCAGGCCAAACGGTCATGCAAGAGAGGGACCCAAAGAACAGACTGGATGTAACAGCAGGCAGAGCTCATATCAGAGTGCAGCAGAATTTGCTTCAGAGTGCAGCAAGTGGGATTTGCACTTAGAGTACCGCAGGCAGGATTCATACTTGTATGCGACCTTACACAACATAGATTGAAACAGGAAGGTTGCTCAGGCACCTCCCCAGTGGAGAGGAAGCAATATATACATAATGCCTCAAAACCTTTGGCTGGGGAGGAAATAACAAGTGGACGCGCTGGCCCTTTAAGCGTATGGGAATGTTCATGTGAGTGCCCTTAGAACATGGCCAGAGGCCTGGCTGAAAGTGCTGCTGGGAGCATGCAGAGCTTGCTCTTCAGAGGGACCAATTGCAGCGCAGGTGAGTAAGCGGACATGCCGGGAAGCCAGCGTGGTGCTAACAGGAGGGAAGAATAATTACTAAGATTCTCTGGTGCCAATTAAATGCTTTTTGCAGGGCACTAGGTGGAAGAAAATGTGAAGTAACTGCAATCCAATCTAAAATGGCCTCCAATCTAAAATGGCCTCCAAATATTCTGGCAACACCATTCCTACTGCAGTGATGGGTACTACTATACATCATTTAATTTCCTGTCACTTGCGCACACCTGAAGAAAGTGTTACATTTGGACTTGTAACAGGTGAAGTTTGACCACATTCTCTACCTGCCGCAGCTACACCATCACCACCAGCAGCACCACAACCACATCCCCTATTTGCTGCTTTCCTCATTTTTTCCCCCCATAAAAAATACCTCATAGTCATGAGGCTGGATTCGGGCAAGCTACTCAAGGCTATTATACCATAGGGCAACAGGTTTTTATAACAAAGTACACGTTTTTTTTAAGAATACAAGCTTTTTATACAACAGTGCAATATAATTTTTGCCACAGAGGCAAAGGTTTACTATATATGGCATAGAGCAATGATTCATAGTACTAGGTTTATATGGTACACAGCAATAGGATTTTATCCCACAGATAAGAAGCTTTTTATGCGATAGCGCAATAGAATTGTTCGCCAGAGAAAAAGGTATTTATGCAACAGAGCAATAGTAGTTTTTGCTACAGAGAACATGCTTTTTATTCAACAAAGCAATATGATTTTGCTTCAGTTTAAGGTTTATATGGCACAGAGCAAAATGATTTTTTTGTCACAGAGAACAAGGTTTTTATGCATTACAGTAGATCAATAGGATTTTTTGCCTCAGAGCACAAGGTTTATATTGCACGGAGAAACACATTTTTTGTGCCACAGAGAACAATGCTTTTATGCAACAGAGCTATGGGATAACTTTCCAGAGAACAAGAATTTTATGTAACAGTGCCACAGGATTTTTTTGCCACAGAGCAACAGGCTGTTATGTCTCAGACCACGAGGCTTTATTAGCACAGAGCAATAGGCTGTTAGAGTAGTTTAAGCAAGTCTGGTATTGCACAGAGGAACAGGCTGTTAGGGAAGTCTACACATTGCTGCTATAGCACTCAGGAACAATATTTCCGGGCCCAGAGTACAAGGCTTCTATAGCACACAACACGAGGCTGATATGGTCAGAAAACCACACTGAAAGTGCATGAGAAACAGCACGTTGGCACAACCCATAACCTAGGCAGAACCTGTAACCCAGCTGTTATACAGGCATGGTTCCATGGTGCGCTGGCCAATCACAGCCATGTCCGTACTTTGCAGGGCTGTGATGGCTCCAGAAGTGCCCTCAGCTTAAAAGCTTGTTGATTATACAATTTTTTTCTCTTTGCAGTTGGGGTTAGGGTGAAAGTTGGGATTAGGGTTGATAACATTAGTTTTTCATATTGAATACATTGTTACTGTTAAGTGCAAGTGCTCACTAGTTGAGTTTGAATCAGGTGCTTGGGTTTGTACAGAGTATCACGGAACCTCCCATGATTTCTTGCGGTGTCTATCAACTGTGAAATATGCGTGGAGGGGACTCGAACATGTCACTCAAGTACCCAGGATACTCTGTGCATACCCGAGCAACCGATGCAAACTCGAGTAGCAAGCACTTGCGCTCAACACCATTGATGATGCATTCAATATGACGACCTAATGTTATCAAATTCTGTGTCGTACCTGTGGGTTTAAAATGATCAATATACCCCTGGATAAAATCCATGAAGGATGTGGTTTCCAAAATGTGGGGTTTACACTGTTTAGGCACATCAGGGGGGCTGCAAATGCGACACGGCATCCCCTAATTATGCCAGCAAAATTTACATTCAAAAAGTCAAATGACGCTCCTTCCTTTCCAAACCCTGCTCTGCTCCAAAACAGTAGATTTCCCCAACAAATGGGGCATCGACGTGCTAAGGAGAAATTGCACAACAAATTTTCTCCTGGTACCCTTGCAAAAGTAAAAAAGGATAGATTGTACATTGGAGTACAAAGTACTTTTTTTGTGAAAAAAATTAAATGTTCTTTTTTTCCTTCCACATTGCCTCAATTCCTGTGAAGTAACTGAAGGGTAATATACTTTCTGTCATATAGACCCCTCAAAGTCACTTTAAATGTGATGTTTTCCGAACTTCCATACAAAAAATGGTTTTGTAAATTATGTTAGAAGAATTAGAAATTGCTGGCAAACCTTTATCCCTTCTAACTTCCTAAAAAAAAAAAAAAAAAAGTGTGCTCATGTAAAGTAGAAATGTGGAAATATTTATTTAACTATTTGGTGTGACATAACTTTTTGATTTAAGGACATAAAATTTAAAAATTTGAAAATTGCAAACTTTTCTAAATTTTTGCTAAATTTCAAGGTTTTTTTTTTTTACAAATAAATGCAAGTCATACTGAACAAATTTTTACCACTATCGTAAAGTACAATATATCACGATAAAACAATCTCAAAATCAGTGAAATCTGCTGAAGCATTTCAGAGTTATATCCACAAAAAACTATACTGATCAGAATTGTAAAATTTGACTTGGTAATTAAGGTCAAAACTGGCTCGGTCACTAAGGGGTTAAATGACTAATTGTTGGTGCTGCTTTTTAAAAAAAAAAAAGCAGAGATGCCTGCCCATCCAGGCTTCCAGACAAATGCACTGGACCCATATAATTAAGATGGCAACACAGGTGCAAGGATACTGATGAGGCAACCGCTCACAGCCTACCAATACATGGAGGGGGTGGTTGCTATGTATATTGATTCACTGTAAAAACTTGTATGCGGTGCTCTTCACACTATGGCAATGCACAGCATCCAGGTCAACAACCTAGTAGTTTTACCCTTCTATTAGATCAGGCAGGCTGCTCAGCACTATCAAAATGCATGCCATGTGAACAGACACCACAGTTTGCAAGACCAAATGGGCCCAACTGCACCCTGAATAAAAGTGCAAAAAACACATGAAAAATGTGAGGTATTAGCTGATTTTTGGCCAAAATATGTGAGCCCGTAACCTGCGCCAAAGGTCCCCACATTTATGGGTCCTAACACTAAATCCTAACACTGAAATAGCGCAGAAAGAGGACTGTTTTAAAAACAAAACAAGCAAAAAAATATGCAAAACAATTTCTTGTGATACCTACCTTGGGGTCCTTCAAATGACTACTTAGAGCAAGAGATTAATAAACCAGTATTAACAACAATGGTGAAAATACAACAGCTTTATTCTGTTAAGCAAACAATAATATAAACCCTGAAGCCCATCCATTTTTGTCCACATTTTTAATACTAATGAAAACACTAGAATAACTATATTGAATAATTTGCAACTCTATTTTCATTAAGTTTTTTTCACATGATGAACAAAACAAAATAATGATTATTATGTAATACATTTCCGATGTATACAAGGTGCGTGAAATGGTTTGTTTAGTCAAAAATATTAATTTAAAAGATATTAAAACATTTGTCTTTGAAATGCTATCCTAAAACCCAAAATGTATTTATTGAAGGCAAATGTGTTTACCATATGTATTTGTATAAATGCATGCATATACATGATCTTGTGTTGCCCTCATGCTGTCATGGATAAATCTGCACTTTACGATTAAGTTTTTCCTAGCTGCTGGAATTAAGTGCAATGTTTATGCTAAATCCTCAAAATGTATTTCCAAAGGAACATACTGTATTTTCAGGCTACATGCCTTCAATGTGATTGTTTCAAACAAATTAATCTCCTAGTCTGAAGGCTAGAGGCAGCACATTATTTAAAGCTTAAACAGATGTTCATTTAGGAAGTCCAATTTAGATCAGTGGTGAAATTTTCCAAAAACAATTTTATGTACATTTATTTATGTTTAACACATATACAGTGCTCAGCATTAATGAGTACATCCCCTTTTAAAAGTAAGATGTTAATAAATATCTGACTGAATGCATGAACAGTTTTAAAAATTTTGACCATTCTGAGTTTTACAGGACATTTTAATCAATAACCTGAAAGTAAGGCTAATAATATAACTTTCATTAATAATAATAATAATCTTTATTTAGCACTAACATATTCAGCAGCGCTTTACAGTTTGCACACATTATCATCACTGTCCCTGATGGGGCTCACAATCTAAATTCCCTATCTTTGTCTTTGGAATGTGGGAGGAAACCGGAGTATCTGAAGGAAACCCAAGCAAACACGGGAAGAACATACAAACTCCCTGCAGATGTTGTTCTTGGTGGGATTCAAACCCAGGACTCCAGCACTGCAGTGCTATCCACTGACCCTCCGTGCTTACAAAAGCTTGAATTTTACTCAACTTAGTTGATGCAAAAGTGAACTCACCCCACATCAAACACAACTACATATAGTATTTTGCATGACCTTCATGATTTATAGGACTGCACCAAGTTTTCTAGGCATAAAATAAACAAGTTGGTGACATATTGCAGCAATTATCTTTTTCCATTCTTCAAGAACGACTTTTTTCAAAAACGAATGCTGGATTGAAAGTGATTCTCAATTTGTCCCTTCAGAATTCCCCATAGGTGTTCCATTGGGTTTAGATCAGGAGGTATAATTGGCTACTAAATCACTTTCATCCTGTTCTCTTTCAGAAATACAATAGTGGCATTAGATGTGTGTTTGGAATATTGTCATGTTTTAAAAATGCACATCTACCAAGGGCACAAAGTAATAGTGACATCTTGTCCATCAATATAGAGCAGCACATCTGTGAGTTCATGATGCATCAATGAAATATTGCTCTCCAGTAGCACTGATGTAGCCCCACATAAGGACACTGCCATCACCTTGTTTCAATGCAAGCATCATGCATTTTTCTTTGTACACATCACTTATGCCACGCCATACTGTTTTGAAGCCATCAATTCCAAAATCATTTATCTTGGTCTAATGAATCCAGAGTATAAAGCAGTGGTGGCAAACCTATGGCACATGTGCAAGAGGAGGCATGCCGAGCCCTCCCGGTGGGCACGGGTGCTATCTCCTAAGGACTAGTGCCCCACCACACTTCTCAGCCCCCTCACCATCTCCCTCATCACTAGCACTGTGGCCCCTCTCCTCTGCATGCGTACCATCCCATCACGTCACGCATCTTCGCATCCATCTGTGCATGAGCTGAGGATAGTGGCGGACAGTGCCCACAGGTATGATTGTGATATATGAAGAGACCAGATCAGCATTGGAACTGGAATAAGTGAGTAGTTACTATATATACTCGTGTATAAGCTGAGTTTTTCAGCACTTTTTTGCGCTGAAAATGCCACCCTCGGCTTATACACAAGTCAGTGCCCCAGAAGACGGCATGGGAGGGGGAGCGATGGAGCAGCAAGTCAAAGGAGGCAGGAGCCAGCTGCTGCGGCTAAAGTCTGTGTCCGCTGCTAAAGAGAAATGAATATTCACTGCACTGGCAGTAAATATTCATTTCTCTTATAGCGTACACAGTGTCAGCAGCAGTCGCCAGCTTCCAGCAGCTGCCAGGCTATCACGGGTGCTCACTCATTAAGGTAATGATATGAATATTCATCTTTCTCCACTCCCATGGGTGTGGAGAGAGGTGAATATTCACTCCCTTAATGAGTGGAGACACGTGATTGCTCGGCCGTAGATGCTGCTCATACAGGAACAAGATGCTGCTAGGGCGAACAGGGAAGGTAAGTAGGATTTTTTTATGCTTTTCTCATGGGGGTCATATATACAAGGATAGGGTTGAGGAACCATGCATACTAGGACAGGGATGACGAGCTAGGCAGACAAGAATGGGTATAAGGAGCCATGCATACAAAGATAAGGATAAGGAGCCATGCCTACAAGGATGGGGATGAGGAGCCATGCAGACAAGGATGGGAATAAGGAGCCATGCAGACAAGGATGGGAATAAGGAGCCATGCAGACAAGGATGGGGATAAGGAGCCATGCAGACAAGGATGGGGATAAGGAGCCATGCAGACAAGGATGGGGATGAGGAACCATGGATGCCAGAATAGCGATTAAGGCACAATGCATACAGTACCTGGCTTATACTCGAGTCAATAAGTTTTCCCGTTTTTTTGTGGCAAAATTAGGTGCCTCGGCTTATACTTGAGTCAGCATTTACACGAGCATATATGGTTTTTTATGTGAGGCCATTATACTGCGTGTAGCACTATGTGGGCATATTATACAGTATGAAATAGCATGTGGGGCCATTATACAGCATGGAGCATCATGCGGGTCTATTATACAGTATGGAGCATCACGTGGGACCATTATACAGTATGGAGCATCACGTGGGGCCAGTATACAGTATGCAGCATTGTGTGGGGCAATGCTGCAGTATGGAGCATTGTATGAGGCCAATATACAGTGTGGTGCATTATGTGAGGCCATTTTACTGTATGGAGCATTACATGAGGCCAATAAACAGTATGAAGCATCGTGTGGGGCCATTATACAATGTGGAGCATTATGTGAGGCCACTTTACTGTATGGAGCATTGTGGAGCCATTATTCAGTATGGAGCACTGTGTGGGGCCATTATACAATGTGGAGCATTATGTGAGGCCACTTTACTGTATGGAGCATTGTGGAGCCATTATTCAGTATGGAGCACTGTGTGGGGCCATTATACAATGTGGAGCATTATGTGAGGCCACTTTACTGTATGGAGCATTGTGGAGCCATTATTCAGTATGGAGCATCGTGTGGGGCCATTATACAATGTGGAGCATTATGTGAGGCCACTTTACTGTATGGAGCATTGTGGAGCCATTATTCAGTATGGAGCATCGTGTGGGGCCATTATACAATGTGGAGCATTATGTGAGGCCACTTTACTGTATGGAGCATTGTGGAGCCATTATTCAGTATGGAGCACTGTGTGGGGCCATTATTCAGTATGGAACACTATGTGAGGCTGTTATACAGGATGGAGAATCATGTCGGGCTATTATACTTCATGGAGTACTATGTTGGGCCCATTTCACTTTGTGCAGGACTATGTGGGGGCCATTACACTGTGTGGAGGACAAAGTGGAGCCATTATACTTTATGGAGATCTACAGTATGTGGAGCCATTTACTGTATGGAGCATTGTGTGGGGCAATTATTCAGTATGGAGCACTATGTGTTGTGCTGTTATACAGTATGGAGAATCATGTCGGGCTACTATACTGCATGGAGCACTATGTTGGGCCCATTTCACTTTGTGCAGGACTATGTGGGGGCCATTACACTGTGTGGAGGACAAAGTGGAGCCATTATACTTTATGGAGATCTACAGTATGTGGAGTCTTTTTACTGTATGGACAATTTTATGTGCCCGTTATACTGTATGGAGGGCTGTGTGGGGATTTCTGCAAGCTTTTAACTTGGCTCTCTGTGTATATGAGTTTGATATCCCTGCCTTAAAAGGCTTGTTCTCATCATGATAAAGGGTTACAATTGCAAAGAGGTTGTAAAAACATACAACTTTGCATTTTTACTTTTGATTAAAAATCTTCTCCATTCTCAACATTCTCAAGAACAATCCTTCACTACAATTGATGGCTTGTATCTTAGGCTTGGAGTCCAGCGCTTTCAAGCTCATTAATATAGACTCTATAGCGCACTAATGTACAAGTTTTCTTTCTAATCTAAAATCTCAGTATTCAGGGCACTTTGCAAAAAATGTGTCTCTAAAAGGTTTGCCATCACTGGTGTAGAGTCTCAGTAGCTTTCATAATTTTCAGTATGTTTAGTTAGGTTTTATTGTGCATGGGCTTTAGGAGAAGGTTTTGTGGACAACACCCAATCATGCCATTCCTCTGCAGAGTATGCTGAACCGTGTCATAAGAAACATACCCTTGTTTGGCTTTTTACTTCTTTAGCTATCTGCAGTGAACATGCATGTCATTTTTCTTCATCCCTTTTCATCAGAAACCTCTCCTGTTTAGGTGTTAACTTCACTGGTTGACCTGTACATCTCGGAGAGATGATTGAAGTTCCATATTTGAAAGTGTTTTACAAAACTTATGCTACAGTATTCAAACTAATAAGTAAAGCTTTCCTGATAAGTGATGGGCGAACCCGAACTGCAACGTTTGGGACACATACCAAACATCTAGTGTCCGTTCTTGAACCCCAAACATGGACATCTCCATGAAGTCCTTGTTACTACTCTGGTTTGGCAGCTTGAACATTGGGTGTTTCCCACCCTATCATCTGTGTGACAGCTTGAGAAACAACGACGGCAAGATGATTCGGTCAGAGTGCTGCAGTTCCTATGCTGACAGATAACAGTATGTGAGCCAGCAGATCTGACGGGCGGTAAAAAAGTTACCACCAATAAAAAGATTACCGCCGGTCACAGGTTTTGCTGATGAGTAATGCTCTCATCATCCTACACCTGCTCTTGCTGATAGCAGTGAGAGCACACACATGCTGATGAATATTCATCAGTCACCACCTGTGCAATAATTAATTTAAAAAAATGATGTGGCTTACCCTTCATTTTTGATAGCCAGAGCAGGAAAAGCTGACAGCTGTGGGCTGCAACCCCCAACTGTCAGCTTTATATTGACTGGTTATTAAAAATATTTTTTAGCTATGTAAATAAATAATTTAAAAAACAGGATGGGTTTCCCCAATTTTTGACAACCAGCCAAGCTAAATCAGGCAGATGGGGGCTGGTATTCTCAGAATGGGAAGGGGCCATGCATATTGGCCTTTCCCAGCCAAAAAAATTGCAGCTCACATCTGCCTCAGAAAAGGCACACCTATTAGAAGCATACATTTTGGCGCTTTACCCAGCTCTTCTTACTTGCCCTGGTGTGGTGGCATGTTAAGAAATAGATTTGGAGTTGATGTCAGCTGATTTATGGCCATTGACATCATGACCAAGAGTTAGTAATGGAGACTCCCCCATTACCAACGCCATAGTCAGATTGTAATAAAGACACAGCAAGAAAAAGTACTTTATTTAAAAGAAAAAGGCAAATTATACTCACCTTTCTGCCGATCGATGATCATGTCCCACTGTATAAGACTAAAAATAATAAAACACCATATTCCTCACCTGTCCGACAATAATACATTGATGCCCATGTCCACTGAAAAAGACCAAAAGTAATAAAACAACATATTACTCACCTGCCAAATGATAATCCAGTAATGGATACCAAGAATACACTGAGACAGGTACATGATTACGCTCCTGCACTGTGTAGCACTGACATGAGAAAGGTTACTGGAGTTCATAGCTGATGAACCCTGGTCACCTCACTGATGTCAGCGCTAGTGAAAACTTTCTCTCACAGCGAGCAGTGCCATAAGTGAGGTGACTGGGATTCATCAGTTGTACTCTCATCAGCCAACACCTATGACCTGCAGTCACCTTTTTACCGCCGATCAAAGCTGCAGGATCACACACTGTCATCTGATAGCATGAGAACCGCAGTGCTCTGACTTGCGTTAACAATCTTCCTACCAATCAGAGCCCTTGTTTCCTGTGCTGTCACGCAGATGAAAGCTTGGGGAACAGATTTTCAGGATTCCCAGTCATCTGAATGAGGTCTGTGATCGGCTTTGAGTTCAGATACCATTCTTTTACCCGAATAAAACTTTTTATAAATGTTTGGCGAAACCCTCTGGACCCCAACATTAGGGATGGGCGAATCTACTCGTTAGGACTCGTTACTCTGCGAGTAGTAGGGGACTCGCAGGAGTCGGTACTCTGCGAGTTTCCAAGCGATTACTCGCACAGTAACGAGTCCAATGCAAATGAATGGCAATCCTAGTTTTTGCAGAGTTTCTTAGCGATTTTGTGTCAGCAGCTGGACACAAAATCGCTAAGAAACTAGGATTGCTTGTATTAAACTGTGAAAAAACTAGCTAGGATCTCTCTCTCTCTCTCTCTCTCTCTCTCTCTCTCTCTCTCTCTCTCTCTCTCTCTCTCTCTCTCTCTCTCTCTCTCTCTCTCTCTCTCTCTCTCTCTCTCTCTCTCTCTCTCTCTCTCTCTCTCTCTCTCAGGAATCGCTGCAAAACTCGCATCCCCATTCATTAACATTGGACTCGCTAGACTTGCAACGAATAGCGAGTTTCCAAGTCGGACTCGTTACAGCCTAGCGATTCCGAATATTTCAGGATTCGCCCATCCCTACCCAACATCTATGCTTTCACTCAGTTCTATTCGTGATCTTCTTGCAACTTTCAACTTTATTGTGTAAAGAAATGTATCATCCATGTGATGCCATTGAGGACAGCATGACATAAGAATGGATTTTCTTTAAGTAACAGCCTTTTATACTCAACTATCTGCAGGACAACTCTTTAACCCATTAGTGCCCCATGACAGATACTCTATATGATATTTATCTAGAATATATCAGGGACGTTGGTGCAGAACGAAGCAGAGCGTGCTCTACACAGAGCAAATGGCAGCAATAATATACATAATACCAAAAATCTGCTTCTAACTGCAGAAAATGATGTGCCCGCCAATCGCTGCAGATAACCTCTTAAATGCCAAGATCAATTGCTTAGGCTAGTTTCACACTTGCTTTTTTTTGCAGCGCGTTTTTCCCGCAAAAAAACGCATTAAAAAAACGCATACAAATGCATACAAACGCTGCGTTTTTTTCCAGCATTTTAATGCGCATGCAGGAAAAAAACGCAGCGTTTTTGCGCGTTTGTATGCGTTTTTTGTGCGTTTGCGTTTTTTTACAGATTTTGGAAAAACCCCACAAAAAAGAAAAAACAACCATTCAACAACACACAAGACCAATGGGACTTCATTGTGGGTGTGGTATGTTAATATATATAGACCCTGTCTACAGTATCCTTCACATTTGCTTGATTCTTCTCGTGACCATGGATCTGCGCTGGAAGAGTTTTCACTTCAACTTGGATTTGGACATCGCGATGGCTCAGGCGTATGCAGTTGCTTGCCATGAACAAAGGAAGAGAGAGGCAGCGAAGACGGCGGCGTATGTGGATACATCCGATTGTTGAACTCCGGGAGAGCCGTGGGGCATACCACACCCTCTACAGCGAGCTACGTGCAAACCCGGAGAAATTTACTGATTATATCCGGATGTCCCACGAAAGTTTAATGGATTTGCTTGCTCGTGTCCAACAATCCATCCGGAGACAGGACACACAGCTCCGTCGTGCGATTCCTCCTGAGGAACGGCTACTGGTGACATTACGGTATGTTTTAAAAACAAAGGGGTGTGGTCTGATGTTTTTTTTTGTAAATTTAGTATTCAAAACCTTGGGTAATTAGTTTTCGTGAATGTACTAATCTTTTTTTTTTATAGTTTTTAAAAATAATATACATAAATATTAATTTTACTTCTTTGTCTGTTCACAGATTCCTGGCGACTGGAGAAACCCTATCCTCACTACACTTCCAGTACCGTATTGGAATCTCTACCTTGTCTGGAATTGTTGCTGACACCTGCCGGGCTCTCTGGAATGTTCTTTGCCCAGAATTTATGCCCCTGCCCACCGCTGAAAAGTGGATGGAAATTGCTGACAAATTCTGGACAGTATGCAATTTTCCCAACTGTTTGGGAGCTGTTGATGGGAAACACATACGGATCATCAAACCCCAAAGAACGGGATCTGAGTACTATAATTACAAAAAGTACTTTTCAATAGTACTCATTGCAATTGCGGATGCCGGATGTATGTTTGTAGCAGTGGACATTGGAGCATTTGGCCGTGGTAATGACTCGCAGGCTTTTAAAAACTCAGACATGGGCCGGAGGTTGTATGGCAACCAATTTAATTTCCCTATGCCACGGCCTCTTCCTCACACCGAAGCTCCGCCACTGCCCTTTGTAATGGTTGGCGATGAGGCTTTTCAAATGTGCGGAAACTTACTGAAACCCTACTCCAGCCGGGACTTGGACCACACCAAAAAAATTTTTAATTACAGGCTGACCAGGGCCAGAAGAACTGTCGAGTGTGCTTTTGGGATTCTTGTTTCCAGATGGCGAATTCTGGGCACGGCCATTAATCTTAAACTTGAAACAGTCGATGAGGTGGTGAAGGCCTGTGTGGTTCTACATAACTTTGTGATGGCTAAAGAGCACCCGACCTTTGAACTGGACGATGATGCTCCTAACCCATTGCCTGAATTCACTCAGCACACTCTCAGGTCATCCGTTGAAGTTGGCCAAATGAGGGACAAATTTGCAGCCTACTTTATTTCTGATGTAGGACGGGTGCACTGGCAAGATGAAATGGTGTAATGTTGTTGTTTATGGTAATAAAAATCCTTATTTGATACCATTACTGAGTGCACTATATTTTTTAAACTCCAATTAATTAAAAAACTTCCCATGTATAACTGAATTTTGTTATGTTCACACACCTGGGCAGGTAAATACACATACGAGTTAAAATGCAGCATTGCTAGTCTGCGTGAAATATATTGGAATGAGCAAAGCTGCAGTCCATGAATCAGGAAACCATTTTTTTTCAAGAGAAAATTGTGCAACTAGTTTAAAACAAAGTATGTGATTTTCTCAAAACACAACCCTCAAAACCCAACCCCAATGAAAGTCCATGGGGAATACAAGTCAGCATTGAGTGGATGAATGTAATCTGCTCATGTAATCTGCTCCATTACAAGTTATTACACTAGGCCTTGGAATGACTATACTAGGCCGTGGTATTTCAAATATGAGTATAGTAGGCCTTGGGGCTAGTAGTATAGTAATATGTGAAATACCACGTCCTAGTATAGTCATAACAAGGCCTACTCGATTTTGGCCAACTAGTATCTTGTTTCACAAAAAACAAACGGGTGAAACTTGACAAGTTTCAACAGTTTGAAAATAGATTCTAGTTGGTAAAACTAGAGTTATTACACTAGGCCTTGGAATGACTATACTAGGCCGTGGTATTTCAAATATGAGTACAGTAGGCCTTGGGGCTAGTAGTATAGTAATATGTGAAATACCACGGCCTAGTATAGTCATACCAAGGCCTACTGTAATAACTCGATTTTTAACAACTAGCATCTTGTTTCACAAAAAACAAACTGGTGAAACTAGAAAGAAACTTATTGTTTAGACAAGTTTCAACAGTTTGTTTTTCATGAAACCAGATTCTATTTGGTAAAACTAGAGTTATTACACTAGGCCTTGGAATGACTATACTAGTCCATGTTATTTCACATATGACTATACTAGCCCTTGGGTTGTTTTTTAACATGTATTTACCCATCAGTGTGTGTGAGCGGCGCAAACAACATTAATGAAACTTATTAATGGTGAACCACAAATGTAAATTTATTTTTTATCACAAAAAAAAACTAAAAATTATTTTTTACGGCGTTTGGGGGCAGATGGTTTCAATTTGGGGGTGTGCAGGGAATATGCAACACTTGCAGTTGAAGACGGTGTTTGAGGGGAAGGGGCAACAAAACTTGTGGGGGAAGGTAGTCCAGTTAAGGGAATTAAACTTGGAACACTTGTAGGAGAGGAAATCTGTTCAGTTACATTAGTTGTAATGGCATGTCGCCGTAGGCTTGTGTGCCTGGACCGACTTTGGCCCAATGCCCGCCTTGATTGATTACGCCTTGAAGTAGGGGCAAATATGGAATGTAGGTCCCCCGTCTGCTGGTATGGCGGCTGCTGCTGAGGTGGCGGCTGCTGCTGAGGTGGTTGCGGCTGCTGCTGAGGTGGTTGCGGCTGCTGCTGAGGTGGTTGCGGCTGCTGCTGAGGTGGTTGCGGCTGCTGCTGAGGTGGTGGCTGCTGCTGCTGAGGTGGCTGCTGCAGCTCTTCGTTGTCAGTGCTCGTCCTTGCAGGAGGACTGGTGGCGGCAGTGATGGCCCAGGTTTGCAGAGTGGTGGTGGCAGGGCTACTACATGTTGTTGTAGCGGCAGGGCTGTTCCATGTTTGCCTAGTGGTGGCTGAGCTCCACGCATGCATGGGATTGGCGGTGGTGCTCCAGACAGGAGCAGCGCTTGCCATGGTGGTGTCGGTGAAGTGACCAGCTGCACTCAGACTTGTGGTGGTGTAACGGTGGGTGTCCTGGCTTTGAATAGAGGTGTCCGTGCAGTGGTATGCAGCACAAGTCGGTAGTGAGGTGAAGCGAGTCAATGGTGGCACAGGTGGAAAGGACACCACTGACTGCTGACCGTACCGATTATGCTGCATAGCCTGCAAGAAAGCATTGTTGCAGGCCTGCAGCACATTCAGCTGTTGATCAGGACTAAGGTGTTCCGCCATGCCCTTTTCAATCTTACTAAAAAAATGGTGTGCTGGTCTGTTGAGGTCGGCCTCCAGACGGTCAAGGCGCTGTTCTACAGAATTGAAGCGGTGTTCAAAGTGGTTAAAACCACGTTCCATGAGTGCAAAACCGCTTTCAACTCTGTCGGACAGTGACTTGAGGCTGGAATTAAAGGCCTCGCTCAAATGCATAAACTCGGGCAAGACATTCCTGTCCAAGGCCCTCTGCCGCTGGCGGGTAGTGCCCGCATAACCAGTGGCAGAGACCTGGGACAGGGGAACACCTGATGGCCCAGCTTCCTGGTCACCAGCTGTGTGTGTGGTTGACCTGCAAGGTGCTTCCTGGCTGTCGGATGGCTGGGACGGGTCAGAGGACGTCCGAGGAAGGACCGCTCCAGGGCCAGGTTGCAGGGTGCTGCTCCAGGTGCTGTGGAAGAAAGGAAAATCATTACTACCATGCCTTTACAAGAAGCATCAGCTGTGGATTAGAAAAACACAGATTAATAAAAATAAAAACCCAAAATGTATAATACTTACGATCTTGTGGCAAGGACCGGTCTTAGGAACTGCAACGCGTGATAGTGACGGTATCTAGTTCTGGTCCTTGACGCAGATCCACTGCGAACCTGGCCCTCAGCACGAACATCACTGTTGAAGCGGTCCTTGATCGAACGCCAACGTGTTCGGACTTTGTCCACTGTTGATAAAAAAAAAACAGTGCCGTCAAGGACAACAGTCACTGCGGCACAATGTAGCAATACAATACTCAAAGCAGTCACTGTAGACCCCGATGACACTGTTGGGTTTCCTGCTAGAATACGCCTAGCACGAAACCCAACAGTGCCATCAAGGACAACAGTCACTGCGGCACAATGTAGCAATACAATACTCAAAGCAGTCACTGTAGACCCCGATGACACTGTTGGGTTTCCTGCTAGAATACGCCTAGCACGAAACCCAACAGTGCCGTCAAGGACAACAGTCACTGCGGCACAATCTAGCAATACAATACTCAAAGCAGTCACTGTAGACCCCGATGACACTGTTGGGTTTCCTGCTAGAATACGCCTAGCACGAAACCCAACAGTGCCGTCAAGGACAACAGTCACTGCGGCACAATGTAGCAATACAATACTCAAAGCAGTCACTGTAGAACCCGATGAAACTGTTGGGTTTCCTGCTAGAATACGCCTAGCACGAAACCCAACAGTGCCATCAAGGACAACAGTCACTGCGGCACAATGTAGCAATACAATACTCAAAGCAGTCACTGTAGACCCCGATGACACTGTTGGGTTTCCTGCTAGAATACGCCTAGCACGAAACCCAACAGTGCCATCAAGGACAACAGTCACTGCGGCACAATCTAGCAATACAATACTCAAAGCAGTCACTGTAGACCCCGATGAAACTGTTGGGTTTCCTGCTAGAATACGCCTAGCACGAAACCCAACAGTGCCGTCAAGGACAACAGTCACTGCGGCACAATGTAGCAATACAATACTCAAAGCAGTCACTGTAGACCCCGATGACACTGTTGGGTTTCCTGCTAGAATACGCCTAGCACGAAACCCAACAGTGCCGTCAAGGACAACAGTCACTGCGGCACAATACAGAGCAGGGAAATACTCACTAAACGCCTTTTTGGAGGATGCTGTGGCGCTGTCCCAGCCATCCATCAACGCTGCGGCCACCTCATTCCATAGCCGCCGGGTCACCACATTGTCCTTGTACAGCCGGTCACGGCTGTCCCACAACGGCGAACGCTCCTGGACCAGGCTGATGAGCTGCTCATTATCCAGGTAGACGTCTTCATCCCATTGTGGAACCTAGACAAAACACATTCATTAGAATAATCAAATTTAAATTGAATAAAAAGTTACAAAAAAAGAAACAAAAAAATGAGTAAAAATAGAAGATAAAAAATAAAGAACATTACAAATCATTTGATACTTACATTCCGTATCACCACCGGGACTTGGCTTCGCTGCTCCTGCTCTTCGCCCTCACTAGTGCCGTCCGCAGATGATGATGACGATGTCTTAAAGTTGAAAAAAACGTAAGAGATTTGGAGAAGCAGCAGATATACTTACCAGATGCACGAAAATAATCACCTCACGGTCTGCTTGCGCCAATTCCTGCCGCGATGGGGAATACTCGGATTCTGAAGACATACTGCATGTAAAAATAATAAAAATCATTAGTACATACATAATTTAAAAGGACAGGCATATAATGTAATATACTCACATTCTTCGCTGATATAATGGGTTCTTGGTTGACTGTCTGCTCTTCAATCTGTCAGTGTAGTAGTGGCAGAGTTTTGGCAGGCACCTCCTTTATATAGCCTTTTTTTTTTTTGACTTTAGAAGATTCTAACTAGGATAAAAAGTGGACACCACCCAAAAAACGCAGCGCTAAAAAATCGCATATCTGCGCATGCCAGTGCGCACGTATGCGCATCCATAGGCTATAATGGCCATTTTTAGCGCAAAACGTGCGCATGCGCTTTTTTCCAGGGCCAAAAAATGCAACATGCAGCGTCTGGAAAATACCAACGCACACCCCAAAAAAACGCAGCGCATGAAAATCGCATACATGCGCTTACAAGCGCGCATGTATGCGCACCCATGTTAAATATAGGGGAAAAATCGCATGCGCACGTATGCGTTTTTTTCCAGCGCTAAAAAACGCAAATGTGAAACCAGCCTTACAGCCACATTTAAGCTCTGCGATCCAGCCTGTATACTAATTTGGGCAGCTATCAGCCACTTTCTTTGATGAAGTTTGAGAAGACTGATGAGCTGCTATGCTAGCTGGGGGCAATGCATGCATGCTGTCATGTGATCGCTTTTGTTACATCCTGCCTATGAGTCATAAAAGACAGTGATTATTTTTACTATATATAGCAACACTGTGGAATTAATGAATATAACAGAAGCGATCTTATGAATACAGTTCCATATCCCCTGTGAGGATTGAAAAATAAAGTAAATAGTAACATTTATAAAATTAAAAGAAATACTAAACATAGATATGATTTTGTATTACCCCCGTTTCCTCAGTCAACATAAAAGAAATGTAAAAAAAGTAAATACTTTTTTAACCCCTTCACCCCCAAGGGTGGTTTGCACGTTCATGACCGTGCCAATTTTTACAATTCTGACCACTGTCCCTTTATGAGGTAATAACTCTGAAACGCTTCCATGGATCCTGGTGATTCTGACAATGTTTTCTCGTGACATATTGTACATCATGTTAGTGGTAAAATTTCATTCATATAACTTACATTTATTTGTGAAAAAAAATGGAAATTTGGCGAAAATTTTGAAAATTTCACAATTTTCCAACTTTGAATTTTTATGCCCTTAAATCACAGAGATAAAGCACACAGAAAACTTAATAAGTAACAACTCCCACATGTTTACTTTAAATCAGCACAATTTTGGAACCAAAATTTTTTGTTAGGAAGTTATAAGGGTTAAAAGTTGACCAGCGATTTCTAATTTTTACAACACCATTTTATTTTTACGGACCACATCACATTTGAAGCCACTTTGAGGGGTCTATATGATAGAAAATACCCAAAAGTGACACCATTCTAAAAACTGCACCGCTCAAGGTGCTTAAAACCACATTGAAGAAGTTTATTAACCCTTCAGGTGCTTCACAGGAATTTTTTGAATATTTAACTTTTTTTCACAAAAAAAAATAATTCAGGTTCAATGTTTTTTATTTTACCAAGGGTAAAAGGAGAAATTGGACTGGAAAAGTTATTGTGCAATTTGTCCTGAGTACGCTGATACCTGATATGTGGGGGGGAACCACTGTTTCGGCGCATGGCAGAGCTCAGAAGGGAAGGAGCGCCGTTTGACTTTTTCAATGCAAAATTGGCTGGAATTCAGATTGGACGCCATGTCACGTTTGGAGAGCCCCTGATGTACCTAAACAGTGGAAACCCCCCACAAGTGACCCCATTTTGGAAACTAGACCCCCCAAGGAACTTATCTAGATATGTGGTGAGAACTTTGACCCCACAAGGGCTTCACAGAAGTTTATAACGTACAGCGGTACATTTAAAAAATCATATTTTTTCCAAAAAAATGATCTTTTCACCCCCAATTTTTATTTTCCCAAGGGTAACAGGACCATAAAAGTTATTGTGTAATTTGTCCTGAGTACGCTGATACCCCATATGTGGGTGTAAATGACTATTTGGGCGCATGGCAGAGCTCGGAAGGGAAGAAGCGCCATTTGACTTTTTTGGCTGGAATTGAGATCGGACACCATGTCGCGTTTGGAAAGCCCCTGATGTACCAAAACAGTGGAAACCCCCCAAAAATGACACCATTTTGGAAACTAGACCCCCCTAGGAGCTTATCTAGATGTTTTGTGAGAACTTTGAACCGCCAAGGGCTTCACAGAAGTTTATAACGTACAGCTGTACAATTATAAAATCATATTTTTTCCACAAAAATGACCTTTTCACCCTCAATTCTTACTTTCCCAAGGGTAACAGGACCCTAAAAGTTATTGTGCAATCTTTCCTGAGTTCGCTGATACCCCATATGTGGGGGTAAGCCACTATTTGGGCGCATGGCAGAGCTCGGAAGGGAAGCAGCGCCATTTGACTTTTTTGGCTGGAATTGAGATCGGACACCATGTCGTGTTTGGAAAGCTCCTGATGTACCTAAACAGTGGAATCCCCCCACAAGTGACCCCATTTTGGAAACTAGACCCCCTAAGGAACTTATCTAGATGTGTGGTGAGCACTTTGAACTCCCCCAGTGCTTCACAGAAGTTTATAATGCCCGGGCGTGAAAATAAAAAAATCGTATTTTTTCCACAAACATGATCATTTAGTCCCCGTTTTTTTTTATTTTTCCAAGGGTACCAGGAGAAAATGGACCCCAAAAGTTGTTGTCCAATTTATCCTGAGTACCATGATACCCCATATGTGTGAGAAAACTACTGTATGGGCCCACGTCGGGGCTCGAAAGGGAAGTAGTGACGTTTTGGAATGCAGACTTTGATGGAATGCTCTGCAGGTATCATGTTGCCTTTGGAGAGCCCCTAATCTACCTAAACAGTGGAAACCCCCCACAAATGACACCATTTTGGAAACTAGACCCCATAAGGAACTTATCTAGGTGTGGGGTGAGCACTTTGAACTCCCCCAGTGCTTCACAGAAGTTTATAACGCCCGGGCGTGAAAATAAAAAAAATCATATTTTTTTCCAAGAAAAATGATATTTTTGCCCCAAATTTTTTATTTTCCTAAGGGCAACAGGAGAAATAGGACCCCAAAAGTTGTTTTGCAATTTGTCCTGAGTAGGCTGATACCCCATATGTGGGGGTAAAACACTGTTTGGGCGCATGGCAGAGCTTGGAAGGGAAGGAGCACCATTTGACTTTTTCAACACAGAATTGGCTGGAACTGAGATCAGACGCCATATTGCGTTTGGAGAGCACCTGATGTGCCCAAACAGTGGAAAATCCCTAACCCTAATCTCAGCCCTAACCCTAATGGGAAAATGGAAATAAATACATTTTTTTTATTTTATTATTTTTCCCTAACTAAGGGGGTGATAACAGGGGGCTTGATTTACTATTTATGTCGGTTTTTATTTTTGGCAGCTGTCACACGCTAAAAGACACTTTTTATTGTAAAAATAGTTTTTGCATCACCACATATTGAGAGCTATAACTTTTGCGTATTTTGACCCACTGAGTCATGTGAGGTCTTATTTTTTGCGGGACGAGTTGTCGTTTTTATTGGTATCATGTTCGGGCACATAACATTTTTTGATCGCTTTTTATTCCGATTTTTGGGACGCGGAATGAACAAAAACCAGCGTTTCATGAATTTCTTTTGGGGGGTGCGTTTACATCGTTCTGCCTGCGGTAAAATTGATAAAGCGCTTTTATTCCTCGGGTCAGTATGGTTACAGCAATATCTCATTTATGTCATTTTTTTATGTTTTGGCACTTTTATGCAATAAAAACAATTTTATATAAAAAATAATTATTTTTGCATCGCTTTATTCTGCGAGCTATAACTTTTTTATTTTTTCTTTGATTATACTGTGTGGCAGCTCATTTTTTGCGGGACAAGATGACGTTTTCAGCGGTATCATGGATATTTATATCCGTCTTTTTGATCATGCGTTATTGCACTTTTTGTTCGGCGGTATGAAAATAAATCATTATTTTTTGATTCGTTTTTATTTTTATTTTTTAAGGGGTTCGCTAAAGGGGTTAACTAATGGGACAGTTTTATAGGGCAGGTTGCTCCGGATGCAGTGATACCAAATATGTGTACTTTTATTGTTTTTTTTTATTTCCAAAAAATGAATTTATTAGGGAATATTTATTTTTTTTTATTTATTTAGCGATTTTTTTAAAATTATTTTTACACTTTTTTTAACTTTATTAGGTTGTCTCAGGGGGACATCACTGTCCTGTGACAGATCGCTGATCTGTCACATCACAGATCACTGTGACAGATCAGCAATCTGTCACAGGCAGTGTGCAGGTTTCCTCCTTGCCTGTGCTTTGCAGGCACTGAGGAAGCCAGCTCTCTGCAGGCCCCCAAAGGTCCCCGTCGCCATCTTGGATCCGGGGACCTGCAGGGAAAAAGCCCCCTGCAGCAGCGCTGCACATTGTGCTGCTGTGGGGGGCTCAGGGAAGCACAGAGGGAGCCCCCTCCCTGCTGATGCTTCCCTTTAACCCCCAGTACACCGCGATTGTGTTTGATCGCAGTGTGCAAGGGGTTAACGTGTCAGGGCGGTCCGTGACCGCCCCTGACTCATAGTGCTGGGTGTCAGCTGTGATAGTCAGCTAACACCAGGCCGCGATCAGCGGCGCTCACCACGTAGGCGAAGCTGATCGTGCTAGACGTACTATCCCGCCCATGGGCATAGGGGCCCGAGTCCCATGGACGGGATAGTACGTCTGATGTCAGAAAGGGGTTAATATCAACATTTTGAAAAAAGTCCAATCTATCAAAATATAAAATTAATATACACATTTTGTAAAAACTGTAAAGAGAAAAAAAATCAAAACATCAGTATTTTGGGGGTTGAAGTTGCCGCAAATAAAAATTTGAAGTGATCCAAGATCATAGTTAGCCAAGTGGAAGAGGAAATGATCTCTAAAAGGCCTAAAGTTAAAGAAAGATGACATATTTCATTTGCATTTTAGGCAAAAAATAAATTTTTTTACATTTTAAAAATTACAAAAAGGAAAATGATCTGATGCAAATGTTTTGGCACCTTTGGAGATTTATGTGCTCTGATAAATTTGTCCAAGGTTTCAGATCTTAATTAGCCTGCTAGTGTTAGGAAAGGCCATGTTATGCAAATTTGCCAGCTTTATAAAAAGCCAGCCTCCTCTAACCTTGTGCCATAACGCTGCAGCCATTAGTTCATCTAAGCAGCTGCCTAGCACTCTGAAAATCTAAAATGAGGAGTCCCACAAAGCAGGAGAAGGCTACATAAAGATAGCAAAGCATTTTCAAGTTGCCCTTTCCTTAGTTCAAATATGATTAAGAAATGACAGTTAAATAGAATAGTGGACTTCAGGATAAGGTCTGGAAGACCAAGCAAACTTTCAGTGAGAGCTGCTCGTAGGAATGCTAGAGAGGCAACTCCGAACTCCAAACCGCCACTTGACTACAAATAAACTGGAGTTCTGGTACTTTGTTCTACTGTTCAGAGACACCTGAACATATATGGCATTAATAGGAGAGTCATCAGAAGAAAACCTATTCTGCATGCTAACCATAACAACCTAAGATATATGCAAAGAACATATAAACAAGCCTATGCATTTTGGAAACAAGTCCTGTGGACCAATGAAGTTAGAATAGAACTCTTTGGTCACAATGATCAAAGGTATGTGTGGAGAAAATAAGGCACAGAACATCAGGAAAAGAACATCTCAGCAGTCATAAAGCAAGGGGGTGAATCCACCATGCTTTGGTGTTGTGTTGCAGTCAATGACACAGGGAAGACTTCTTGAGTAGAGAGAAGAATGCATTTAATGAACTTTCAGCAAATTATTTATCCAAACATAACACCATCTGTTACAAAGCTGAAATTGAAAAGAGAATGACTTCTGCAAATGGTTAATGATCCTAAACACACATCAAAATCCACAATAGACTACATCAAAGGTGCAAGCTCAATGTTTTGCAATGGCCCTCACATTCCCCTAATCTAAACATCATTGAAAATCAGTGGCTAAACCTCAAAATAACAGTGCATGCAAGAGGACCCAGGAATCTCACAGAACTGGAAGAATTTTCCAAGAAAGAGTGGAATAAAAAGAATTGAAATACACTAACTTCAAAAAGCATTTACAAGCTGTAATACTTTCAGTGGGTGCTACTAAATTATAGCCATGAAGGGTGTCCAAACCTTTGCATTGGCCCATTTTCCTTGCTGTAATTTTTAAAAAGTAAAAGATACATTTGTTGTTTTTACTAAATTACAAAGGAAATGTGTCATATTTAACTTTAGGTCCTTTAGAAATCATTTTATCTTCAACTTAGTTAACTGTTCACAATAAAAGTAATTTTGATCAGGGTACCCAAGTTTTTAAATGCCACAACTCATGTTATAAAAGGACAAGACCTTATATGACATTTTCAGCAGATAGATAAAAAAGTTACAGCTCTTGTAAGTAAGGAAGGGAAAAATGAAAGTGCAAAAGTAAACAATAATTGCTTGGTACTTAAGGGGTTAATGAATAATTATTCTTACTTGTTGATAAATTTGTGTTAATTAAAATTTGTAGCCAAAGCTTTAGCTTTGCTCCTGACATTTTTATTGGTGTGTACTCATTTTTGCAACTTGATCTTGAATGAATCTGTTAAGAAAATTACTTTTGTGCGTAATAACAAATCTTGTTTGCTATCGATGGCCCACATTGGTGAGAGTATTTCCTCTACAAAAACATGTCAAGTCTCAAAGGAAACTAAGGGATTTCTGATAAATTTGACAAATCTGTTGGTTTATACTCTTTTATTCACTTTCTATTCATCTATTTTTTTTTTAGCATTATGATGGTATAAATGCAATGTCAGTATGGACAGCAGCTAATTTTTCCTCGTGTTCTCGTGCTGCAGTTCTGGCTTTGAGCATCATTTCTAATAAACTATTTTTGCTTGGATTTCTGCTTCTTCTTTTGTGTTACATTTTTATAAAGTTTTAGGGATAGTGCTTTCTTGATTGAATTGACTCTAGGGACCCACTATTCAGCTTTATGCAAATACCTGTAAGCGGTCATAGTGGAGTGTTGGCTGTGAAACACAGGCGGCTCCTGCACGTCTACTGTGCACACACCATAACTGTGAAGTACAATTACGGTAGTTTGCTTTGAGGGATTTCTTTGATGAAAACAATTTATCTCCGATCCACAGGTTAGGTAAATAAAAACTTATTGATCTGTGGAAGCTCACTATTGGAAACTGCATCGATTGGAAGAATGAAAACCTTTTATCGCTGACAGGATGAGGGACCTATATATGATTTGAAAGACGGACACTGGCATTATAAGACACACCTCCATTTAACGTAAAAAAAAATTTCTCTTTCTCTTCACCAAATTTGGGGGTGCTTCTTTTAATCACGTGCGTCTTATATAGCGAAATATACAGTAATTCTTTATCTGGTTTTGGGTGTGATTTTTTTATTGCCCACATCTGCTACTTGCAAGGTGAGTTTAAATGTGCTAACAAATTTGTCCTGCTTATTTTGGGGCTTTTGTGTGAAATGATGTCCAATTGCTTTTTTTTCTCTGTTGTCTTGTGCTGTTCCAAAACACACAAAGGAAATAAACATGTGTATAGCAAAACATGTGTTATTGCAATAATTTTCATGAAAAAACATTTCATTTTCTGAAACAATTTCAAGGGTGCCAACAAATGTTGCAATGATTGCATAATGCCCTCCCTATAGTCTTTTGTATATCATATTCCACTCCCCAAAATCCTCCATATAGTATAATGCACCCCATAGTCCTTCATTTTGTATAATGCACTGCCATAGCGCTCCATACAGTATAATGGGCCCCAATAAGTCCTCCATATAGTAAATTGCATCCCATTGTTCACCTACAGTATACTGCACTCCTCATTATCCTCCATATAGTATGATACTCACTCCATAGTCAACAATTTAGTTTATGTTGGTACCGTCAAATCACATTCACACTGGTAACGTGCAAACCAGGATGACAAATGCCTAAACCTGACAGATCCCTGTTCAGATGAGGAAAAGCCCTTCTCTGACCCTGATCTCTACCTGTCTGACCGTGGAGGTTGGCAACCTAATAAAACGCAATGGTTGCCACACTCGACGGTTGCTTTCCCTGAATGCCTTTATCAGCTCGTATGATCAACCGTTACCCCAAACCACCAGAAGCAAATATAACAAAACAAAAACACCCAAAGAAAAGGTGCATCAGTTGTGGTTAGCTAAAGAGATGCTGACCAAATAACAAAGATTCAAGGGTTTGAATCCAGAAGCATGACAGTATAATGCACACTCCTTAGTCCTCCAAATAGCATATGCACTCCCCATGTACTCCATATAGTATAATACACCTCATTGTCCTCCTTATAGTATCATGTACTCCCTATAGCAAACTGTATAGTATAATGCACACCCTATAGTCCTCCATATAGTATAATGCACCCCATAGTCTTCCACACAGTATAAAGGCCTCAAAAATGTATTTACTGATTAAAAATGCAAGACTCACCTCTCCTCATAATATAATGCACACCCCACAGCCCTCAAAATAGTATAATTCACCCCATTGTCCTTATAGCATAATGCAGTTCCTAAAGACCTTTATATATGGTTTAGCACACTCCCCATAGTCCATATATTATAACACACTTCAATAATCTGCCACAGAGTGTAACGCACCTTCATAGTCATCCATAGAGTATAATGCACCTCATAGTCCTCCATATGGTATAATAAACACTATGGTCCTCCATAAAGAGAATTGCACTTGTTAAAGTCCTCTATAAAGATAATCTATTCCCCATAGTCCTCCATATAGTATAATGCACCCCATACACCTCCATATGATATAATGCATTCCTCATAGTCCTCTATACAGTATAATGGGCCCCACATAGTCCTTCATATAGTTTAATGCACCCCATAGTCCTCCTACAGTATGCTGCAGTCCCCATAGTCCTTTACATGGTATATTGCACCCCATAGTCCACTCCCCATTGTCATCTTAAAAGTATAATACACACCCCATAGTCCTCCATGTAGTATAATCCATTCCATAGTTCCTCTACAGTATACTTCACATCCCATAATTCACTATATTGTATAAAGAACCTCATAGTCTTCCATAGATATTATGGTCATCACAAAGTACTCCCTGATTAAAGGGAATTTGTCACCAGAAAAAAGCTATTAACCTGCAGAGATAGCATTAATTTGCAGGTTAATAGCTTTTCTAACCATCCCGGTGCTTGCACATACTCAAATTAGCCTTATTCTCACCAGCAGCATACAGGTTTCAGTCACAAGAGCCCTGAAGAAGAACCCTGACTGACAGCTAAGCCCAATGCAGGGCAAGTGTCAGTCAGGGCTGGGGCATGGTTACAGTGAGAACCTGGTGCTTGTGAATAGCAGCCACTTCACTGCTATTCACAGTTGCCCGAGACAACAAGGAAAGTGAACTATAGCAGAGGTTCGTGTCAACATTAAATTGGTAAATAAGGTAGTGTCTATTGTTTTTATTGTTTTTAATTCTGTCCTTTTATGTTTTTAAGGTATTTTTTTCTGTAATACTTCAGATTTGTTAGATTACCATGGACCCACATGGATTTTTTTTTCTTAAAAAAATTGGTAAACTAGTGATAGTGTTGGTGAATTTTGATTCAAATAAAGTCTTTTTTTCAGTGTGTGTGTTTTATTTTTTATTACATGGTTAGTAATGGGGAAGTCTGATAGACCAATACTAGCACGATGTTAGCTGTGATTTTCAGCAAATCACAGCTGTCATCAAATCGAACTACCATTACCCTGATTGTCACCGAACCAGGACATTCGTGAAGAGCCAGGCAAGGCACCACATTTTTTTGCATATGTGCTTATTTCTTTTGACTACAGAGTTAGTAATAGTGGTGTTTGACAGATAGCTCTCCATTACTAACCCTAGGGAATGATGTTAATGACAGCTGCTGACATCAACCCCACAAATCCTTTACTCCGATTACCAACGCACCAAGGCTATTGGGAATAACCGAGACAAAGTTACAAAATTGGTGCATCTAATGGATGAGCCAATTCTGGGGGGGACTGTGGGCTTGTATTTTTAGGCTGGGAGAGGTCCAACAAACAGGGGCCTTCCCAGCCTGATAAAGCAAGACTGCAGCTGTCTGTTTTAACTTGGCTTGTTATTAAAAATAGGGGATACCCATGTTGTTTTTTCATTTATTTATTAGTAGTGATGAGTGAGTATACTCATTACTCGAGTTTCCCCAACCATGCTCGGGTAGCCTCTGAGTATTTTGGTGTGCTTGTAGATTTCGTTTTTGTCGCCTCAGCTACATGATTTGCATCTGCTAGACAGCCTGAATACATGAGGGGATTGCCTAACAATTAGGCAATCCCCACATGTATTCAACATGTCTCGCAGCAACAAATCATGCAGCTGCGGTGACCCAAACTAAATCTCCGAGCATGCCAAAATACTCAGAGACCACCCGAGCATGCTTGGGGAATCCCGAGTAATGAGTATACTCGCTCATCACTGTTTATTAGGTTAATCCACATATAGTAAACTACACACACATGGCACTATTACTCTGACAACATTGTTCCCAGCAGCAACCTGTGAGTCAGGTATGCGTCAAGGAGTCTTTCTCACGCTGCTCTCATTCAATTTGAGTACTGTTTATAGCCATTTCAGGGATTTTTCTGCTCCGCAAGCCCTCCTATTAGTTTCTTCTGGAAAAATGTTTCCCATTGACTTCCAAAATACATGTTATTTGAGTGGAGCCCATCTGAGAATCTGACGTGCTTGATTCAAGTGCCAAGAATCGAGCATTTTAGTGTTTTATCATCACTAATGATATTTAGTCTATACAAAAAATGCATTATATAACTCACCCAACCTTACTATAATGGATAATAAATAAAAGTCAAAATGACTCAATGTGCATACATTTAATCTTTTTACACTAATTAAAGGATTAAGACTTACAAAAGCCAAAAAGAAGTGAAAATAAGTGACATGACCATTCTTCAGATGTTGTCTGCTTAGAATCCATCAATATCTTATGTGAATTGAAAAATGTTGTAAAAACTATGCAAAAAACGTCAAGGCACTTTTTGAAAAACATTATTGGTATGTTGCTGCTTCTGAAACAATGCACATCATAAGCACATGCCCAAACTCTTCAAATTTTCCTCAGAATCTCAAAAATCTTCAAAAACTTGTAGTTTGCACTCAGTTTTGGCTCCAAAAACTTCATTAAAAAGACTAAATGGTCAATTCATTAAAACGGGTGTTGCACATACCTGTCTTAATAAACGGTTCATTGGTGTACAATGTGCCAAATTCATTAAGAAGAGCATACCATTTAATGAATCTGCCTCATCTTATCTGTGGTGTTTGCATTCTTGTGTCTCGACAGCAACACAACTTGAGTCAGGGACTAGAGTAATATTTCTGGCTTAAGAAAAGCCACACTCCTTCTCAACCTGGCTTCTCCCAAGCTTTACTCATTTTGGTGGAGCTACTTCAAACTGTCTTGAAAATAGCAAAAGTCCTAAATTTTTTGCACAGCTTCATATTGCTAAAAATAGTCTTTTCAAAGCATTTTCCACCAGTTTTATGGCATAAAAGCTGTGATGAATTGGTCCATCAGCTTCACATATTAAAAGTCTTATGATATGTACTCTTGGCAATGAAACTAATAATGCATAATCTAATACTTAAGTTAGATTTCATAGAATCATAGAATCGTAGAGCTGGAAGGGACCTCCTGGGCCATCTGGTCCAACCCCCTGCTCAAAGCAGGATTCGATAAATAATCCCAGACAAATATCTGTCCAGCCTCAGTTTGAAGACTTCTATTGAAGGAGAACTCACCACCTCTTGTGGCTGCCTGTTCCACTCATTGATCACTCTAACTGTCAAAAAGTTTTTTCTGATATCTAATCTGTCTCCTCCCATTCAGTTTCATCCCATTGCTTCTAGTCTTTCCTTGTGCAAATGAGAATAAAGTTGATCCTTCTGCAATGTGACAGCCCTTGAGATATTTGTAGACAGTTATTAAGTCTCCTCTCAGTCTTCTCTTTTGCAGACTAAACACTCCCAAATCCTGCAACCTTTCCTCATAAGACAGGGTTTGCAGATCGGTCACCATTCTCGCCACTCTTTTCTGAACTTGCTCCAGTTTGTTGATGTCTTTTTTAAAATGTGGCGCCCAAAACTGGACACAGTATTCCAGATGAGGTCTGACCAAAGAGGACTAGAGGGCAATAATGACTTCACGTGATCTAGACTGTATGCTTCTGTTAATACATCCTAGAATTGCATTTGCCTTTTTTGCTGCTGCATCACACTGTTGACTCATATTCAGTCTATGATCTATTAGTATACACAAGTCTTTTTCACATGTGCTGTTGCTTAGCCCTATTCCTTCCATTCTGTATATGCTTTTTTCATTTTTATTGCCCAGATGTAGTATTTTGCATTTTTCCCTGTTAAAAACCATTCTGTTAGTTGCTGCCCAGGGCTCCAGTTTATTTATATCTTTTTGAATCTTCTCTCTCTCTTCTATTTCTATATTGTGCAGCATTTTCTCTGAGTCCAACTAGTTTTCTATGAAAGCAAACGTGAGTGATGAATGATTACTTTACTGTTTAGTGATGTCTGTGAATGACCTGTCCATCCGAGCATATCCTGTAGTAATGGATTGCTTAGATTAACATATCAGCTTTTCCCAGTATCAGAGTTGATGGCTAGATTTGTGATGATCTGCTAGTCTCTTGAAGAAATGTGCAGAAAGTGGAAATTGTACCATATTTTCTTGCAATAGTACTATACAGAAAGTTATTAGTCTTGGTACAATGCTATAGCTCTAGGAAGTTTTACAGATGAAGCTTTTGTGTCCTTTGTTATAAGAAACATTTATTCAAGGTCAACTATTAACGTCTCTTCAATTATTATAATTTACATATGTGTCTACAGATAGACTCGTAAGTTTTTTTTCAACTGGAAATACAATTTTGTTACAGTATCCTTCAGCAAAATCCATTCAGTGTGCTGCTTTTACTTAAGTACTTGACATTTCCATGCAAATATCAATCTATTTATTTAAAAGACATTAGGAAGGAGATGTGTAGTATTAAAACCATAAAGATGTGGAGTATTAAAATCAAAAAGTAAATGAAAAGCAAACTCTATGAAAATAAGAGGGATTTTTGGAAATAAATATTGCTAAATATTTCTGAAAGGTTAGGAATGTTGTTCATTATTAGTTTAGCAGGAGTGTAGTGGTTATAGTCATTTTAAAGCGTTACATCTGTGCCCCTTACCTCAGCAAGACCCTTGGCAGAGCTCCCGTCCTCATGCTGTGAGGGCCGTACCTCAGAGAGACCCCTGGTGGGCCCTTTGCTCTCAGTCCATTTCCGGCTGTCCTGCTCCTTCCCCTGCTTCCTGGAGAACGCCAACACATCCCCTGATATGAGATTAAGGCCACGTGCATGCTCTCTACGTATCTTAAAGAGACAGCGCACATTTTTCAAAAAGAGTAATTAACCAATGGCAGCGGATTTTGATATTTCTTGCCCCTCCGCTATAGGGAGGGGGCCGGAGCAACGAGTATATACTGTTGTTATTCCCAGCTCTGTGTCTGCTCTGTCTGCACTTCTGTAGTATTCCATCTAGTACTCTGCTTACACTGTTTGTTTCTTCAGAATGTCAGGGACCTGTTATTCGGCTGTGCATGCCAACGTTTGTACCAACTGCTTCAGTTCCATCTCGTCCTACCGCTTAGCCATCCGAACCGCTGGACTATGCCAGTTCCATTGGAGTCAGCTTCCACCTGCATACCCGAAATTTGCCGGTTACTGTCAGTGGCAGCTTCTATCCATATACCAGGTACCCGCCGGTCAGCTCCACCATATCTGTATATTCTGTTTACCCATCTGTCCCACTGGGACAGCTGCCACGTGTCCAGGGTCTAACTGGAGGTAGAACCTGTGTCCCCCTGGTATTCCATTCTGATCCTGTTCGAGAGGTCTTACTACGGATACCTGGGGCTCGCTAGTCACGCCCCCTTTGGAGCCCCCTGGACTGTGGTCCTGAGGTTCCACTCAAAAAATAAATGAGTGTGAACTTCACCACATGTGCCTCCACTTCCAATCCATAAAGCAAGGGTGTAAAATTTACTGCCTGTGAGCCACATGGGGCCATTGATGCCATTCTGTATTACCCAACCAATTGGACAAAAAAATGCTTGTTTGACAGGTAATATGTAAGCAACCACAGACCGCTAAGAGCAGGGGCTAGCAAGTACTAATGAGTGACTTTGTCTACATCCTTGGATGCCTCATGCATCACTTGAAAATGGTCTCCTGACTCATTTAGTACTCTGGAAAGGAATATATGAATTAGAGAGGTGGCCTTCCATGCCTGTGACTCCACTGTAATTCATGGGATAGATAAAGCATTAGGTAGTAAGCACAAAACCCCTAACAAAAGCCATGTACGTTCATTGCATTTTCCTTATAAGGGTATATTCACATATTTTTTTTGCGAGGTTTCAAAAGTGGATTTTACTACAAAATATACAGTATATAAAAAATTCTTTGTATTGATTTTATTGATAAGTGCTAGAAATAACATGAAAGCAACAGCACTGTGTGAACCAGAAAGCCATTTTTCCATTAAAGTCAAAAGAGGCTTATTCAAAACTTGTTTTTTTATATGTATTTTAGAGCAGAATTTATTTATAAATGCTTGTAAAAATCCTCTGAGTGAATATACCATTGGAGTGCTGCTTGATGGAATTAAGATCACATAATTAGAAATTTCACCTATCAAACATTTATGGAATATGCTTTTCATATAGTCTAAATGTCACAGAAGGTAATACCCACTATAATTTTACTTGAGGCTCTTGGGATTGGTTCAGTTAGACATTGGACAAAAAAGTTTGTGCACCCCTGTTTAAAGGGAACATGTCATGTGATTCTTGCTACCCAAACGATGCCATACCAGTCAGGGACCATGCCAAGACACAATTCTAGTCAGGCGCCAACAAGGCCTGCTTCTCCCAGCATCATTTCAAATGATTGCCATGTCTCTCTCTATGGCTTTGGGAGAAGTCAGCGGGAAACAGATCTAACTATATATTCTATGAAATGTTAGTGTTTTAGAGACAAATACATATCCATGCAATACTGCAGCTAAGCTCCAAATTATGCTGTCCAAAATGTATGAGATATGTACAGTGGCATGTAAAAGTTTGGACACCCCTCATCAAAATATTGTTACTAATAACAGTTAAGCAAGTTGAAGATGAAATGATCTCTAAAAGGTCTAAAGTTAAAGATGACATATTCCCTTTGCATTTTAGCCAAAAATATATAAATATAATTTCATCTTTCATATATTAAATAATTGTCAATTCAAAACTTTGAGCAGCTTTCAAATTTGTGTGGTGAGATAACTTTGATCTAGGTTTTAGTCCTTAACCTATTCACCCCGAAACCTGTTTTCAACATACTGATCAGGCCATTTTTTTTCAATTCTGACCAGTCACTTTATGAGTACAAAAACTAGGCACTCAAAAAGAAAAATTGATTTGACAGGTCCTTTGTTGTGAAAGGCATCCAGTTGAGTACATTCCTTTAAACGTTTTCGGTCATACAATTGACCTTCATCAGAAACAGAATTACTTTCACAGTTGGTTTTAACTGAGAGGAGCTGTATGGAAAATTCCATATATTATTATTAAAGAACCGCTGTCGTGAGTAGGCACTATTCAGTACTGGGTATATTCGTTAATAATGTGGAGAAACAGACGTCTGAGAGGCAGCAGCTACCATTCATGTAGGAAATCACAAGATCCACGGGATTGACACCTTAAGTTTATGCAGGGACCGGTATCCTGGTGATTCTGAGAATCTTTTCTCTTGACATATTGTATTTTATGATACTGGTAAACTTTCTTCGATATGACTTGCAATTATTTGTGAAACATCTGAAAATGGGTGAAAATTTTGAAAATTTAGCAATTTTTGTGCCCTTATAAACAAGAGAGATATGTCATACAAAATAGTTAATAACACTTACCACATGTCTGCTTTACATCAGCACAATTTTGGAATCAAATATTTTTGTTAGTAAGTTATAAGGGTTAAAAGTTAACCAGCGATTTTACATCTTTTCAATAAAATTTTAAAAATCATTTTTTAGGAACATCTCACATTTGAAGTCACTTTGAAGGGACTATATGACATAAAATGCCCAAAAATGACAAATTCAAAAACTGCCCCCCTCATGGTACTCAAAAACACATTCAAGAAGTTTATTAATCCTTCAGGTGCTTCACAGGAGCTGAAGCAACGTGGAAGGAAAAAAATGAACATTTAACTTTTTAGTCACAAAAATGATCTTTCAGCAACAATTTTTTTATTTTCACAAGGGTAAATGGAGAAAATGGACTACAAAAGATGTTGCACAATTTCTCCTGAGTTCACCAATACCCCACATGTGGGGGAAAACCACTGTTTAGGCGTACGGCAGGGCAAACCCCCACAAGTGATCCCATTTTGGAAGCTAGACCCTTCAAGGAACTTATGTAGCTTTGTGGTGAGCACTTTCAACCCCAGGTGCTTCACAGAAGTTTATAATGTTGAGCTGTGAAAATAAAAATCACACTTTTCCCAAAAAAGTGATCTTTTATCAACAATTTTTTTTATTTTCATAAGTGTAAAAGGAGAAAGTTGTACACTATTGTTGTTGAGCAATTTCTCCTGAATGCGCCGATGCCCAATATGTGAGGGGAAACCACTGTTTGGGTGCATGGCAGGGCTTGGAAGGGAAGGAGCGCCTTTTGACTTTTTGAATGCAAAATAGGCTGGAATTGAGAGCGGACACCATCTTGCATTCGAGAGCCCCTGATGTGCCTAAACTTTGGAAAACCCACACAAGTGACCCCATTTTGGAAACTATACCCTTCAAGGAACTTATGTAGCTGTGTGGTAGGCACTTGAAATTTGGAAATTTATAACGTATAGTTGTGAAAGAAAAACATTTTTTCCAGAAAAATGAAATTTTAGCAACGATTTTTTTATTTTCACAAAAGTAACAGGAGAAAATGGTACACTAAAGTTGTTGTGCAATTTCTCCTGAGTATGGCAATACCCCATATGTGGGGGAAAACCACTGTTTGTGTGCATGGCAGGGCTTGGAAGGGAAGGAGCATCTTTTAAGTCTTTGAACACAAAATTGGCTGGAATTGAGAGCGGACGCCATGTCACATTTAAAGAGCCCCTGATGTGCCTAAACATTGGAAAACCCCCACAAGTGACCCCCTTTTTGGAATATAGACCCTTCAAGGAACTTATGTAGCTTAGTGGTGAGCACTTTCAATCCCAGGTGCTTCATAGAAGTTTATAACGTAGAACTGTGAAAATAAAAAAATAATCACATTTTTTCCACAAAAATGATATTTTATCAACAATTTTTTTTTATTTTCACAAGTGTTAAAGGTGAAAATAGTCCCCTGATGTTGTTGAGCAATTTTTCCTGACTATGCCGATACCCCATATGTTGGGGAAAACCGCTGTTTGGGTGCACGGCAGGGCTCAGAATCGAAGGAGTGATATTTTGGATTGCAGACTTTGATGGAATGGTCTGCGGGTGTCATGTTGTGCTTGCAGAGCCCCTGAGGTGCCTAAACAGTGGAAATTCCCCACAAGTGACCCCATTTTGGAAACTACACCCCTGAAGGAATTTATCTAGATGCTTAGTTTTATAATAATGATTATAATACTATTGGCTTTACTGGTGTATGAGTTTATAATGTGATGTTATCTGTAAGATGTGTGGGCAGTACTAGCAGGGCGCATGTAGTGAAGGGGTTAATCAGCCTGATAGTGTTATGGCTTGCTCACTATCATCACTTGAAAGGCCAGATGTAAAATTTGTCAACTTTATAAAAACTCAGCCTCTTCACCATAAAATTCAGCATCAGATGTATACAAAATAACATTTAAACAAACCTGATGCATTTTGGAAACAAATCCTGCGGAGCGATGAGGCTAAAATAGAACTTATTGGCCATAATCATAGAATCATAGAATCGTAGAGTTGGAAGGGACCTCCTGGGCCATCTGGTTCAACCCCCTGCTCAAAGCAGGATTCGCTAAATCATCCCAGTCAGATGTCTGTCCAGCCTCTGTTTGAAGACTTCCATTGAAGGAGAACTCACCACTTCTCGTGGCAGCCTGTTCCACTCATTGATCACTCTAACTGTCAAAAAGTTTTTTCTAATATCTAATCTGTGTCTCCTCCCATTCAGTTTCATCCCATTGCTTCTAGTCTTTCCTTGTGCAAATGAGAATAAAGTTGATCCTTCTACAATGTTTAGATATTTGTAGACAGCTATTAAGTCTCCTCTCAGTCTTCTCTTTTGCAAACTAAACATTCCCAAATCCTGCAACCTTTCCTCATAAGACAGGGTTTGCAGACTGGTCACCATTCTGGTCGCTCTTTTCTGAACTTGCTCCAGTTTGTTGATGTCTTTTTTAAAATGTGGTGCCCAAAACTGGACACAATATTCCAGATGAGGTCTGACCAAAGAGGAGTAGAGGGAGATAATGACTTCACGTGATCTAGACTGTATGCTTCTGTTAATACATCCTAGAATTGCATTTGCCTTTTTTGCTGCTGCATCACACTGTTGACTCATATTCAGTCTGTGATCTATTAGTATACCCAAGTCTTTTTCACATGTGCTGTCACTTAGCCCTATTCCTCCCATTCTATATATGCTTTTTTCATTTTTATTGCCCAGATGTAGTACTTTGCATTTCTCCCTGTTAAAAACCATTCTGTTAGTTGCTGCCCACTTCTCCAGTTTATTTAAATCTTTTTGAATCCTCTCTCTCTTCTCTAGTATTAGCTATCCCTCCTAGCTTTGTGTCATCAGCAAATTTAATCAGTTTACCCTCAATTCCTTCATCTAAATCGTTGATAAAGATGTTGAACAATACAGGGCCCAGGACAGAGCCCTGTGGTACCCCACTTGAGACATTCTTCCAACTGGATGTGCAGCCATTTACGACCACTCTTTGGGTCCGATCACTAAGCCAGTTATGAATCTACCTAACAGTTGCCTTGTCCATTCCATACTTAGTCATTTTTTCAATAAGGATTGTATGAGAGACTTTGTCAAATGCTTTGCTGAAGTCAAGATATACTATATCTACAGCATTTCCTTGATCCACCCAATCAGTAATACCGTCATAGAAGGAAATTAAATTAGTCTGACATGACTTATTAGTTACAAACCCATGCTGACTCTGCTTAATCACTTCATTCTTATCCAGGTATTGACATACATGTTTAATAATTTGTTCAAAGATCTTTCCTGGTATAGAAGTCAGACTCACCGGCCTATAGTTGCCTGGGTCCACCTTCTTCCCCTTTTTGAAGATAGGAACAACATTTGCTCTTCTCCAGTCTTCTGGCACTTCTCCTGTTCTCCAAGAATTTTCAAAGATTATGGAGAGGGGTTCAAAAATTTCTTCTGCTATCTCCTTCAGTACTCTGGGGTGTAATTCATCTGGACCTGGAGACTTGAATTCATTTAGGTTAGCTAAGTGTTTCCTCACTATCTTTCTGTTTATAGATATCCTGGATTCTTCTATTCCCTTAATAGGACAGTGAATAACAGTTGATGTTACATTTCCTTTCTGAGAGAAAACAGATGCAAAATAGGAATTTAAAAGTTCAGCCTTCTCAACATCCTGTCTTACCATTTCATCATTTTCATCCTGTAAAAATCCTATAGCATCTTTGACTTTTCTTTTACTTTTGACATATCCCCAAAATCCTTTATTATTGCTTTTGACATCTCTTACAAGCCTCAATTCATTTTCAGCTTTAGATAATCTGATTTGTGCCCTGCAGGTTCTGCAGACAGCATTATATTCTTCTTTAGATATGCCTCCCTCTTTCCATTTTATAAACATTTTTTTCTTCCTTTTTAGCATGTGCTTAAGTTCTGTGTTCATCCATCCTGGTTTCCTTAAATGCTTCCTATTCTTCCCTCTTTTTGGAATTGTTAACAACTGTGCTTTGAGAATTTCATTTTTCAAGATTTCCCATCCTTCCTGGACATTTTTGTCTTTAAGGATATCCAGCCATAATGATCAAAGGTATGTGTGGGAAAGAAGGGCACATCATTTCAGGTAAAGAACATCCCACCAACCATTAAGCATGGGGGTGGACCATTCATGCTTTGGGATTGTATTGCAGCCAATGACACGGGAAACATTTCACCTGTCGAAGGAAGAAAGAATTAATTGAAATTTCAACAAATTCTTGATGCAAACATAAAACCATCTTTAAAAAAGCAGAAGTTGAAAATTTTAAAATATGATAGTTACTACAAATGGATAATGATCCAAAACGCATGTCAATATTCACAATAGATTACTTCAAAAGTTTCAAACTCAAGGTTTTACACTTAACTGATCTGAACATCATTGAAAATCTGTGCCTAGACCTCAAAATAGCAATGCATGCAAGATGACCCAGGAATATCACAGAAGTGGAAGAATTTTGCATCTAAGAATGGATGAAAACCCTTCAAACAAGAATTGAAAAACAAATGCTTGGCTACAAAAAACATTTTCATTCTGTGATACTATCAAAAGGGAGTACTACTAGGTAATAACCCTGCAGTGTGTCAGACGTTTGCATTTGCCCATATTCCTTCTTGTAATTTTGAAAATGTCAAAGATAAAAATATATATTTATATATTTTGGGGCTAAAACAAAAAGTCAATATGTTATCTTTAACTTTATATCTTTTAAAGATCATTTCATTTTCAACTTGCTTAATTGTTGTACACAATGACAGTAATTTTGACCAGGGGTGCCCGAACTTTTACATGCCAATTTTTATTCCTGGCCACATACTGATTAGACTGTTTTCAGACTCGCTCAATGCATTTGCAAATACATTGAGAAAGGCCTCGCCCATCTACTCGGAATGTGTCTGAGATTATGCATATCATATACTTGCAGTTATATTACTTCCATTCCCGACATCAGCACTGGAAAATCCTCACAGCTCACAGTGCGCACTATGTGAGGTACTATGTGAGGATTCAAAAGTTTGCAGTCATATAGAGTGTGACCGAGTGTGACATTCAAAAGATCTGACCGCTCCACAGGGCTCTGGTGATACACTGACAGGAGGTAATATGTCCCGCAGTGCATCACTGAGCTGCTGTGAGAGTTCACCGGAGTTCATCACTCCGGTGTTCTTACTTTATGGCAGTACCTCTGTGTGAGAAATTTTCCACACAGCAGTGCCGTAAATGACAGCTTGGAGCCGATCAGCTGATGCACTGCAGGGGCAATTATCTCCTGTCAATGTATCACCAGTCGGGTAGAGCGGTCTCTTGATGTGACTGTTTTACATGTGAGATTGCTATGGACAATCAGGATTATCCTGGACTACAGCAGACATAGAGTATATATTGGTTTTTTTTTTACGTTATTTCTGGGAGACGAGGGCGTTGGGGATTTGGTTTGTGGTGAGTATAATGTGTCTTTATTTCTATATGAATATGTATTTATTATGTATCAATATGTATGTATTATGTGAATAATGAATATGTATGTAATTTTACTTTTCTTTAACTGTGAGCACAGGTGCTGGCAGGTGATACCACTCTCCCATCAGTGGCACCTGCTGTCACAGTTATTAGTGACACCAGTGATAGCCCAAAGGGAGCAGTAATCTCATGGGCCGAGCCTGCTTCACCGCTGTGGGTCACAGTCAGCTGCAGAATCACGCTGCCATCTGACAATGATCGACAGTACCGACGGTAGCGTTACTGCACCCACAGACACCCGCACACAACTGCAGACACACACACACACATCTGGACCCGTGGAAGCATGTGTAATGCGAAACGGCCGTCGACCTGCTCTGTTCACTGCATTCCTGCACGTACCTAGGCCGACATAAACCTTGTCCATATAATTGATGGCTTAATAAAGGACTGTGTTTTTTTAAACTGAGGCTAGTTTCACATTAGCGTTTACTCCACGCAGCGCACAGTGCCGCTAAGCCCCGCCCCCTGACGGCTCCCTGCCCGCCCCATCCAGTCATCACCGCCTACTATTGCACATGGACACTTGCGATCTGCGCACCCTATCTTTAGCATGCGCTAGCAGGATTTTTGCGTGCGCTGTGCACTTTTGAAGGTGTGCCGAGTGTGCCGAAATGCAACATGCTGCGTTCGGCGCACACGGGCGCACCTTCAAAAGTGCGCAGCGCACGCCAAAATCCTACTAGCGCACGGCCAGCGCATGATCTGCGCACCCTATGCTACAGATAGGGTGTGCAGATCACATGCGTCCATGTGCGATAGTAGGCGGCGATGACCAGATGGGACGGGCAGGGAGCCGGCAGGGGGCAGGGCTTAGTGGCGCCGTGCACTGCGTGGAATAAACGCTAGTGTGAAACTAGCCTAAAGCCATGAGCGCTGCATTGTTCTCTTCTTGGATGCTGAATTTTCTGGATTTGCTTTCCTATGATGTCAAATGCAGGCCTCTCTCATCTTTTTAAGTGGGAGAACTTATTGGTGCCTGATTAAATACTTTTTCCCCTCTGTATGTGTAACATAACAACCTGTACAGTTAGTGTAACATACATTATGTGTATATGGGACATAGAGTGCATGTGTGTATAGAATACATGTTATGTGTATGTACAGCATACAGTGAATGCAGCACGCAATTTGTGTGTATACAGCATCAAATGAACCAGCAAAATAATGTATATCTTTGTACTGTGTTAGCCAGAAGATAGACAAATATTCAGGATTGAGAGTCCTCAGTAGTTGATACCTTTTAATGGCTAACTGAAAAGATGGTAACACATTGCAAGCTTTCGAGACTACTCAGGTCTCTTCTTCAGGCTAGACTAATACAAAATCTGAAGAGTCACATATTTATGCACAATACAACACAGAAAAAATGCAATGGATAAGACAAGTGACGTGAAGCAGAACTATCAATATGGGAGAGGGAGAAACATAAATATTGGACCAGTGCATAGATAAGGAGTCCGGATGTTTTATAGTCCTCTGATTGGGGTCTCCTAATGTGTTGTGATGCCCCCACCAGGTTTTGAAAGCAAATTCCTTAATTGATGTAAAAAGACATAAATCCATGCGACACATTCATTCCAGCACTGAGAGTGTCAAAGGTCGCCATAAATTTATACTCCCAAACACGTCTCTCTCTATGAGATGTGAAGTTACCTTTCAATACCAGTAATTTCATATCCATGGTGTTGTGGTCCATCATACAAAAATGTTTTGCCACAGGTAGATCCATTCTTTTTTCTCTTATTGTGTGACGATGAGCATTCATCCTTGTTCTAAGCTTTTGTCCTGTCTCCCCCACATACAGACCCCCAGTTGGACATTTAGTACAAATAATTAAGTACACCACATTAGATGTAATGCAGCTGAAAGTACCTGGGATCTTGTAGTCCTGATGTGAGTTGGGGATCTTTATCTTGTCCGCGGTCATTATAAATGGACAAGTTTTACATTTTTTCTGGTTGCAAGGAAAGGTTCCTGCAGCTGTTGGAGATGACAGGGAGCTTCTGACAATGATGCTTCTTAAATTTGGGGGCTGCCTAAAACACAGCATTGGGGGGTCTGGAAAAATGGATTGTAATCGGGCATCTTTTTGTAGTAAAGGTTGTAATTTCCGTGCAGCTCCCCTTAGCACTTCCAGATTTGGGTTGTAGGTGACGACTAGAGGCACCCGGTTATTTTCTTCTTTAGCTTTGTAATGTAGCAGGTGATTCCTTGACATTCTGGTGGCTCTTGTAATTTGGTTTTCAATTGTTCTTGGATGGTAGCCCTGATTCAAAAAGGTCTTTTTGAGGCGACCAAGGTGTTTGTCTCTATCCATGGGGTTAGAACATATACGATTGTATCTGATGGCTTGGCTATAGATAATAGAGTTCTTTATGTGTTTTGGATGGAAACTGTCCCATTTAAGGTATGTTGGACGGTCGATTGGCTTTTGATACAGGGATGTCTCTATTTCATTGTTTTTTAGCTTAATGATGGTGTCCAAAAAGTTAATTTCAGTGCTGGAGTAGTTGAGTGTTAAATTGATGGTGGGATGAAATTGATTAAACTGTTCGTCTTCACATCTCACATCTTCACATCTCAGAGAGAGAGACGTGTTTGGGAGTATAAATTTATGGTGACCTTTGACACTCTCAGTGCTGGAATGAATGTGTCGCATGGATTTATGTCTTTTTACATCAATTAAGGAATTTGCTTTCAAAACCTGGTGGGGGCATCACAACACATTAGGAGACCCCAATCAGAGGACTATAAAACATCCGGACTCCTTATCTATGCACTGGTCCAATATTTATGTTTCTCCCTCTCCCATATTGATAGTTCTGTTTCACGTCACTTGTCTTATCCATTGCATTTTTTCTGTGTTGTATTGTGCATAAATATGTGACTCTTCAGATTTTGTATTAGTCTAGCCTGAAGAAGAGACCTGAGTAGTCTCGAAAGCTTGCAATGTGTTACCATCTTTTCAGGTAGCCAGCAAAATAATGCTCATTTAAAGGGTGATTGCATCATTTATGCTGGAATTAAATTCATCGTTTGTGTTCGCACATCGCTCGTGAAAACAGGTCATGTGTTGCTTTTAACATGAAAAGTATGAGGACAGATCAACCTATTAGTGATTTTTCTGCTCTATCATTTCTTATTAGTCTGTATAAACAGGTCAGTAAACAAGTGCTATTCGAGTTGAATATTTACATAACTTTCTTTTCTAAACTCTTTGAAGTATATTTTTAAACGCCTTTAAGATACATTAAACAGAATTTCAATCACTTAAAATTCTCTGCCACATGGAAATTCAACAAAGTGATTAATCGCTTAACAATTCTCTGTGACTGTGATATATCTTACAGTGCTTGTACCCATTCTGCTTGGCAATATACTGCAGACACAGGATGCCTATTGTTGAATTTTAAAAAATGCAAAGTAGAAGCAGTTGTGCGTAATTTGCAATGAAAAGTTGAAACTGGTTTTTGATCTGAGGTTTTAGCCAAGCTGCGCGACACAGCTTTTATTGAGGTTGACCTGGATAGAAAGTTGTTAGAAGTTGTAATTGTGGTTCACAAAGATCTTGAGAGGAATGTATAATCCACAAACTAAGAACAAGTAATATGAATGAATTACATCGGGGAAACATATATAATTTCAGTATAAAAGTTATAATAATATTTTTCAGGAAGATACAAGCAAGCTAAACGGCAAACGATATTATGTACTGCCGAAATTATCAAAATGTATATTCATATTCAAACAACCAGAAATCTTCTAGAGGGATAATTGTTTGCCTGATTTATTTCTAAGTCAACAAAGATTGCATGCTAGAAAGAAATACTTTATATTAATTTAGGTATCATAGAATCATAGAATCGTAGAGTAGGAAGGGACCTCCTGGGCCATCTGGTTCAACCCCCTGCTCAAAGCAGGATTCGCTAAATCATCCCAGACAGATATCTGTCCAGCCTCCGCTTGAAGACTTCTATTGAAGGAGAACTCACCACCTCTCGTGGCAGCCTGTTCCACTCATTGATCACTCTAACTGTCAAAAAAATTTTTCTGATATCTAATCTGTGTCTCCTCCCATTCAATTTCATCCCATTGCTTCTAGTCTTTCCTTGTGCAAATGAGAATAAAGATGATCCTTCTGCAATGTGACAGCCCTTGAGATATTTGTAGACAGTTATTAAGTCTCTTCTCAGTCTTCTCTTTTGCAGGCTAAACATTCCCAAATCCTGCAACCTTTCCTCATAAGAAAGGGTTTGCAGACCGGTCACCATTTTGGTCGTTCTTTTCTGAACTTGCTCCAGTTTGTTGATGTCTTTTTTAAAATATGGCGCCCAAAACTGGACACAGTATTCCAGATGAGGTCTGACCAAAGAGGAGTAGGGGGCAATAATGACTTCATGTGATCTAGACTGTATGCTTCTGTTAATACATCCTAGAATTGCATTTGCCTTTTTTGCTGCTGCATCACACTGTTGACTCATATTCAGTCTGTGATCTATTAGTATACCCAAGTCTTTTTCACATGTGCTGTTGCTTAGCTCTATTCCTCCCATTCTGTATATGCTTTTTTCATTTTTATTGCCCAGATGTAGTACTTTGCATTTTTCCCTGTTAAAAACCATTCTATTAGTTGCTGCCCACTGCTCCTGCTTATTTATACCTTTTTGAATCTTCTCTCTCTCTTCTCTAGTATTAGCTATCCCTCCTAGCTTTGTGTCATCAGCAAATTTAATCAGTTTACTCTCAATTCCTTCATCTAAATTGTTGATAAAGATGTTGAACATTACAGGGCCCAGGACAGAGCCCTGTGGTACCCCACTTGAGACATTCTTCCAACTGAATGTGCAGCCATTTACGACCACTCTTTGGGTACGATCACTAAGCTAGTTATGAATCCACCTAACAGTTGCCTTGTCTGTTGTGAGTTAATTTTCACCTTCGTCACTGAGGTCTGGTGAACTCCCTATTCTGGTAAAGGAAGGTAATGAGCCTGATTATCAGGCACCTGAGCCTAATGAGGATGACTGGCTGAGTGGAGTCACTGACTGGATATAAGGCTGCCGACGCCCTTCTGCCCTGCGGGTGATTTCTCTGTGGACTTCTAGGACACCAGTCTAATTCCTGCTTCCCTAAAGCTAAGTTTTCTGCTTTGCCTGTTTGCATTTATGTTTTGTTTTTGTTTTCCTTGCTTTTCTGGATTCTGCCATTCCCTGCTGGGATGAGCTGAATCTCCTTTTGCCGGTTGCTCTGTCTTCAGAATATTCCTGAGTACTGACATAGCTTTTTTGAAGCCTAGCGTCTTCAAGGCCTTTTTCACTGTCAGTCTGTTGGCTCTTATTTTCATAGGGTTTTTCACGGATTGCAGACAGCAGCCTTCCTGTCCCTTCCTATCTAGGTAGTTTGGGCCCCGTCTTTGCTCAGTCTATCTTTCTGTCTGTGTTAGTGTTTTCATCTTGCTTCACCGTTATTATATGTTGGGGGCTGCCTATTGCTTTTGGGTCTGCTCTGGGGCAGTTTAGATTTCCCCTTTCTTTCTTTAGGCCTATTTAATTCTCCGGCTGTGATCGAGGGGTCTAGGGCATCGTAGGAACCCCCCACGGCTACTGTTAGTTGTTGTGATAGGATCAGGGGTCTGCAATCCGATAGCTGCCAACCTCTCTGGTTTTCTGGACTTACAGTAGCTAGCATTTCTGCTTTTGCCTCCTACGGTGACTCAATCATAACAGAATCACCCACCATACCGCAGATCCTAGGGTACTCAATAGCAGGAAAGAATTGTGTTTTTAAAAAAAAAAAAAGTGTGTGTATATTCTTTCCTCTATATCTCTGAGGCCGTAGAGGGAATTTTTTTTTCTCTCAATGGAGATAAAGCAATTGTCTGATCGTGTGTAGCAGCTCGCTGCGGAAGTGCTGGGAATTTCCGCCTACCTTGCTCGCTCGCATGCTGTTGAACCAAAGATCCCTACACCTGATGTATTTTTTGGGGATCGATCTAAATTTTTGAGTTTCAAAAATAATTGTAAATTATTTTTTGCCTTGAAGCCTAACTCGTCAGGGAGCTCCGCGCAGCAGGTTAAAATTGTCATCTCTTTGCTGCGTGGTGATCCCCAGGATTGGGCGATTTCTTTGAAACCAGATGATCCTATTCTGACTAATGTGAACGCATTCTTTCAAGCTTTGGGGTTGTTGTATGACGAACCTAATGCTATTGATCAGGCTGAAAAGACCCTGTTGGCATTAAACCAGGGTCGTGATTCTGCAGTTGTACTGTCAAAAGTTCCGAAAGTGGGCGGTCCTTACTACCTGGAATGATAATGCCTTGGCTGCTCTCTTTTGGAAGGTTTTGTCAGAAGCCATAAAAGATACTATGGTGGGATTTCCTGTTCCCTCTGGTCTGGACGATTCTATGTCATTAGCCATTCAGGTTGATCGGCATTTACGTGAACGCAGGATTGCACGAGAGGTGTTGCCACCAGTTGAACAGACGTCTGAACCTATGCAATGTGATAGAGTTTTGCCTAAGGCGCAACGTCAGGAGTTCAGAAGGCGTAATAAGCTGTGTTTTTTCTGTGGAGATGCCTCGCATATTATTTCTGTTTGTCCTAAACGAGAGAAACGCTTTGCACACACGTTTTCTGTTGGTGGTGTTAAACCTAAGTTTCTTCTGGCAATTACTCTGATCTGCTCCCTGTCCACATTTTCCACCAAGGCTTTTGTGGATTCGGGAGCAGCGCTAAACCTAATGGACTTGGATTTTGCTAAACGTTGTGGATTTCCGATGACACCTCTGCAGACGCCTATCCCTTTGAGGGGGATTGATGCAACTCCTTTGGCTAAAAATAAACCTCAGTTTTGGACGCAGGTGGTCATGCGGGTCGCCCCAGACCATCAAGAAAATTGCAGATTTTTGGTGTTGCATGGTCTGCATGATGCCGTTGTTCTGGGGTTTCCCTGGTTGCAAATTCATAATCCAGTTTTGGATTGGAAGTCTGTGTCTGTGGTGAGTTGGGGTTGTCGGTGTGCCTTTAGTGAGGCTCTGGTTTTTTCCACCTCTCCTCAGTCGCATGATGTTCCTGACTATTTGGCGGACTTTTATGATGTATTTAGTGAGAATGAGTCTGCATCCTTGCCTCCTCATAGCAGTTATGACTGTGCAATTGAACTAAGACCGGGGTGTAAATTTCCCAAGGGTCGGCTCTTCAATTTATCTGTACCCGAGCACGAGGCTACGAGGTCCTATCTTAAGGAGGCGTTGGAGAAGGGTCATATTAGACCATCCTCTTCACCCTTAGGTGCCGTTTTTTTTTTTTTTGTGGCCAAAAAGGATGGTTCTTTAAGGCCTTGTATTGATTATCGTGCCCTCAATAAAATTACTATGAAATATCAGTATCCGTTACCCCTGATTTTGGATCTATTCTCTAGAGTTAGAGGTGCTTGCTGGTTTACCAAGCTTGACCTCAGGGGGGCGTATAATCTTATCCGCATTAAGCAAGGGGATGAATGGAAGATGGCGTTTAATACTCCGGAGGGACATTTTGAGTACCTGGTGATGCCTTTTGGGCTCACTAATGCCCCTTCTGTCTTCCAGTGCTTCATGAACGATATTTTCCGAGATTTTGTCGATAAATTTTTGATTATCTATCTGGATGATATTTTGATCTTCTCCAAGGATTGAGATTCTCATGTGGAACATATTCGGACTGTGTTCCGGATCTTGAGGTAGAATTCCCTGTATGTCAAAGGATTGAAATGCCTTTTTGGAGTACAGAGGATTTCATTTTTGGGATTTATTTTGTCTCCGTCAACTATTGAAATGGACCCGGCCAAGGTACAGGCCATTTATGATTGGGTTCAGCCCACTTCTTTGAAGGCCCTCCAGAAGTTTTTGGATTTTGCTAATTTTTATCGGAAATTTAGAGCAAAATTTTCTAGTATTGCCAAGCCATTGACTGATCTGACCAAGAAGGGTGCTGATGTGTTGAATTGGTCTCCGGAAGCTGTTGCTTCCTTTCAGGAGCTGAAGCGAAGATTTACCTCCACCCCGGTTTTGCGGCAACCTGATGTCTCACTCCCGTTCCAGGTAGAGGTGGATGCTACTGAGATTGGTGCAGGAGCTGTTTTGTCCCAAAAGGATCCTGTAACATCTAAAATGAATCCCTGTGCTTTCTTTTCCTGAAAGTTCTCTCCATCTGAACGTAACTATGATGTGGGGAATCGGGAACTGTTGGCCATGAAATGGGCATTTGAGGAGTGGAGACATTGGTTGGAGGGAGCTAAACATGAAGTTGTGGTCCTCACTGACCACAAGAATTTGATTTACCTAGAGTCGGCTAAACGCTTAAACCCTAGACAGGCTAGGTGGGCCTTGTTTTTTACACGTTTTGATTTTGTGGTCTCTTTTCTTCCTGGAACTAAGAATGTCAAGGCAGACGCCCTCTCTAGGAGTTTCTTTGCTGATTCTCCTGTGGTGACCAAGCCTGCAACCATCTTAGGCGAAGGGGTAGTTCTTTCTGCCATCTCGCCCGATTTGAGACTTGCTCTGCAAGAGTTCCAGTAGGACAAACCTGAGCGTTGTCCCAGTGGAAAGTTTTATGTTCCTGACCAGTGGAAGAAGAGAGTGATGTCTGAAGTTCATTGCTCTGCATTGGCTGGTCATCCAGGTATTTTTGGTACTAGAGACCTGGTGAGTCGCTCTTTTTGGTGGCCCACCTTGTCTCATGTTGTCAGGAATTTTGTGCAGTCCTGTGGGACTTGCTCCCGGTCTAAATCTTGTTCTCGCTCTAGTGGGTTGTTGATGCCTTTGCCGATCCCCAGGAGGCCATGGACCCATATTTCAATGGATTTCATCTCTGATATGCCGGTCTCTCAAAGAATGACTGTTATTTGGGTGATTTGTGATAGGTTCTCTAAGATGGTTCATCTTGTACCACTCCCTAAGTTGCCATCTTCCTCTGAGTTGGTGCCCCTGTTTTTGCAACAGGTGGTTCGCTTGCACTGGATTCCTGAGAACATTGTATCTGACAGAGGAGTTCAGTTTGTGTCTACTTTTGGAGGACTTTCTGTTCCAAGCTGGGAATTCAGTTGTCCTTCTCTGCTTTTCACCCTCAGACCAATGGGCAGACAGAGAGAACAAACCAGACCTTGGAGTCGTATTTGAGATGTTTTATTTCCACTGATCAGGATGATTGGGTTTCATTTTTGCCCTTGGCCGAATTTGCTTTAAATATTGGAGCTAGTTCTGCCACTTTGATGTCACCTTTTTTTTGTAACTTTGGGTTTCATCCTCGATTTTCTTCAGGGCAGGTGGAGCCTTCTGCCTGCCCAGGTGTTGACACTGTGGTGGAGAGAATGCACCAGATCTGGGACCAAGTGGTGGATAAGTTATCTCTCTCCCAGGAAAAGGCCCAGCAGTTTTCCAATCGACATAGGACCATTGGTCCCCAGTTTAAGGTTGGTGATATGGTGTGGTTATCATCAAAAAATATTGCTATGAAGGTGGCTTCTCCTAAGTTTAAGCCTAGATTTATTGGACCTTACAAGATTTTGGAGATTATTAATCCGGTCTCTTTTCGTTTGGCTCTTCCTGTCACATTTAAAATCCATAATGTGTTCCATAAGTCCTTGTTGAAGAGGTTTGTTGAACCAGTTGTTCCTGGGGTGGCTAGGCGGAGACTCCAGTATTTGGTTAAGTGGAAGGGTTATGGTCAGGAGGATAATTCCTGGGTCTCTCTCTGATATTCATGCCAAAAGATTGGTGCATGCCTTTCATCGGGCTCACCCTGATCGCCCTGGTGGCGTGGTTGAGGGTTCGGTGACCCCTCCTCAAGGGGGAGGTACTGTTGTGAGTTCATTTTCCCCTTCGTCACTGAGGTCTGGTGAACTCCCTATTCTGGTAAAGGAAGGTAATGAGCCTGATTATCAGGCACCTGAGCCTAATGAGGATGACTGGCTGAGTGGAGTCACTGACTGGATATAAGGCTGCTGATGCCCTTCTGCCCTGCGGGTGATTTCTCTGTGGACTTCTAGGACACCAGTCTGATTCCTGCTTCCTAAAGCTAAGTTTTCTGCTTTGCCTGTTTGCATTTATGTTTTGTTTTTGTTTTCCTTGCTTTTCTGGATTCTGCCATTCCCTGCTGGGATGAGCTGAATCTCCTTTTGCCGGTTGCTCTGTCTTCAGAATATTCCTGAGTACTGACATAGCTTTTTTGAAGCCTAGCGTCTTCATGGCCTTTTTCACTGTCAGTCTGTTGGCTCTTATTTTCATAGGGTTTTTCACGGATTGCAGACAGCAGCCTTCCTGTCCTTTCCTATCTAGGTAGTTTGGGCCCCGTCTTTGCTCAGTCTATCTTTCTGTCTGTGTTAGTGTTTTCATCTTGCTTCACCATCATTATATGTTGGGGGCTGCCTATTGCTTTGGGGTCTGCTCTGGGGCAGTTTAGATTTCCCCTTTCTTTCTTTAGGCCTATTTAATTCTCCGGCTGTGATCGAGGGGTCTAGGGCATCGTAGGAACCCCTCACGGCTACTGTTAGTTGTTGTGATAGGATCAGGGGGCTGCAATCCGATAGCTGCCAACCTCTCTGGTTTTCTGGACTTAGCTAGCATTTCTGTTTTTGCCTCCTACGGTGACTCAATCATAACACTTGTCCATTCCATACTTAGTCATTTTTTCAGGTTTTCTTCATTCCTTTTGGATTACTCCTTTAATTGGCTAAACAAACACTACTATATAAATGTCACCAAATTAAATTTAGTTCTGGTTCTGAAATAGGCAAAGTTATACAGAACTACTACATTATTATCGCCTTAGATGTTCACCTCTTTTTTTAACTTAAGTTTGTGTATTTGAGACTGAAAATATTTTTTTCAATTAGGTTTCAATAAAAGTTTTACATCAATTGATTTTTACATGCTGTTTGATTCTGTGTAGATTTTACTTCGGTGTGATCTACTCTGTGGTCATATGTATGCCAGAAAGAACTCAGAAAAAGAAGGCATAAACTCTCCAATCAGACTGTCAGAATGTGAACCCAAACCCTCTCTAACCCAAACAGACTCATTCTGCATACAGCAATCCGCAAGCTAAGGAAAGCAACAACTGCAACATTTTTCAGGTTGTACAATGCAAAATAATATTGTGGTACCGTGTTAGACAGAAAAATAGATGTAAATACTTATGTCCCCCAAAAAAATACTTTTCTCATTGTTTTGGGGGGACATAAGTATTTACATCAAAATTTTTCATGAAACCAAATTGTTAAATTATTTTTGATCCCAAATAAATGCATTTCAGTAAATATAAAAGTATTTACCAAAAATGATAATCCTCGTTAAGGAAGTGGTCAATTTTTATTTTCTATTCCCGTTATCTCTTCTAATAGCCACCAAATTGCCAAATCGTGTATTGAAATTTGAAAAAAATTCCAAGCAAGGTGAAATGTTAAATGAAAAACACAATTCCATCATTGTGGTGTCTTTTTTAGCATTTGTGTGGAACTGCTTCATGGCGAAAAATGCTGGAATAACGGTCAGTTAATTCCTTTTAACCTCATGGCATGTTGTAAACCTGATGCGGTTTGAAGGCATTAAATATTTTGTATCTATTAACAAAAAACAAAGTGGTTTTACAATAGAAATTATTAGGAAGAGCCTTTCAAGTGTTTTCTGAGAGATTTTTCAGACCTCTCTTAGAGTGGACTTGCTCCCTAAAATGCCAAAATAAAATGTAAGTGAATATATTCTAAGGTGTCAGAAACAGGGCATTCAAGCAAGCCAGGGGCACCACATGATCTTGATGTTGGGGGACCATTTGCCCTAGAATGAGCCACCAGATAGCACAACTTTCATTGATTGATAGTGGCATTTAATGGGTTAAGTAGCAGTAATCAGAGCAGCTGCTAGAGGCAGACACTTCCTGAACATCACAGTTCGGGCTCATACTCACGTGCAAGAGACTCGCACGATTCTCGTGCGAGTCTCTCACATGAAAACCTGGCACTGCATGCAGCCGCATGCTCCGGTCCGAGTGCCAGTGGCAGTGCCAGGTTTTCATGCGAGAAACTCACATGAGAATCTTATGAGCCCTTAGAATCTGCCTATTATGGAGCAGGCTCAGCTTCAGAGCCTGCTTCACGCACCTCAGCCATTTTCAAAATTCAGCAGCAAAATTTAGCCTGCAAGTAGATTCTGGTGAATGATATCAGCAGGTTTTCCTTGCTGAGACCATTTAGTAAGGCTAGTTTCACACTAGCGTTTGGAGGCGCAGCGGACGCTCGCTGTGAAGCTCCACCCACTGCCGTGCCTCCTCTGGTCAGCTCCGCCTATAGGCGCAAGTCGCTGCATGCGGCCTGCGTACCCTATCTATAGCATTGGGTACGCAGGCCATGCGCAAGTATGCTTTTGCTGCTGCATGCGTCCTTTTCACGGTGCAGCGACCTGCGCCAAATGCAACGTGTTGCATTTTGGTGCGCTCGCCGCACCGTGAAAAGGATGCATCCGGCGGCAAAAGCATACCTGCGCATGGCCTGCGTACCCATTGCTAAAGATAGGGTACGCAGGCCGCATGCGCCCATAGGCGGAGCTGCCCGGAGGAGGTGTGACAGGGGGCGGAGCTTCACGGCGAGCGTCCGCTGCACCTCCAAACGCTAGTGTGAAACTAGCTTAAGGTAAAGCTGATGGCTTATTGCACAATTTCATGTGAACGCTCCCTCTATAGTGACACTAGGAATAAGTGGTTGTCTAAACAATCATCACAACAATCACAAATGTTAGTATGTTATGGCTCAATATAACTATTCCACAGTGACATAACCATTCATAAAGTTTCTTTAGCAACTTTAGTAGTTACTACAATCTTCCCAAATGTTTCAAAAGATTATAAGAATATGTTTTCTAAAACTGTGATCCTAAAAATCTTCAAAATACTCTAAACTATAAAATCATATAAATCCTCCTCTTTTCATAGAAAAATACTTGTGAGTTCTTTGATAAAGAAAGAAGTCCATTTGTAGTAAAATTGAGAATGAATTTTTACAAAATAAAATAGAATCTAAATTACACCTGTACAAGATATAGACAGTCATTGTACAAATCAAATACGTAGAAACTGTGACTGGCAATAGTACAATGTACAATAATCCATTTTATGTAAAAATGGCACTGCTAACAGCATCAGTATAGTTCGTGCTTTATCTTCTCCCAAATATTACAGCATTTTCTATGGTAATTTCCACTTAAAGAGGAATAAATGTCACTAGTATTGATTCTCTTTTCTCTTGTACTGTCATCACACATAGAGATAAAAGCCCTAATTGCTTAACAGATACAAAATGTATTCATGCGCACATAACAGATGCAAATGTAGGAACTTTGTTAATATCTAAAGACCATTTTATTGTACAGACCTTGACAAATCGTTATCTTTTAAAACATAAAAGTTGCAATTTTATTTGGAATTTTGAACACTTAAAGCTTTACACACGTTCAAAGCTGAGGAGGATAAAACATCATAACACTGCGAATGTGAACAATACAGATATAAACTAAATGGCTTGGAAATGTTACTCGGTGTACTTTAAAGATATCTGTTCATTTATGCAAATGTACTCTTTATTGTATTGCTGTAGATGTGGCCTTTGAATTCCGAATACCTGTGTGTATGAAAATAGACCAGGCTATATAGTTAAAAGTTACATTTGACTAACCGCCTAATGTTTTCTATTACAACTTGAATACTCCTAGCTTTTTCTCAGCAACTGTTCAAGATACAGCAAGAATGAAACGCTAACGTGTCCAACGTGGATTTATTACAAGATATCTGCTTTACATTTAACATATGGAAGCACAGCTGTAAGAGATGAGTGGATCTTTTGAAATTTGAATTTGTTTGCTTCTCTAAATTTCCCAAGTAATTTTACATAACAAAAATCCTCTAATTGCCTGGAAAATAAGTGTGTAACACTTAGAAATCAACGTGGATTGTATAGAACCAATTTTTAGCTCTGTAATGCAAACATACCATATATACTCGTGTCTATATGCTAACCCGAGTATACGCCGACCCCCCCCCCTAATTTTGCCACAAAAAACTGGGAAAACATATTGACTCGCGTATAAGCCTAGGGTGAAAAATGCAGCAGCTACTGGTAAATTTCAAAAATAAAAATAGATACCAATAAAAGTAAAATTAATTGAGACATCAGTAGGTTAGATGTTTTTGAATATCAATATTGAATCAGGAGCCCCATATAATGCTCCATACAGTTCATGATGGGCCCCATAAGATGCTCCATACAAAATACACCCCATGTAATGCTGCACAAAGGTTAATGATGCCCACATAAAGTGCTCCATAGAATATTATGCCCCATATAATGCTCCATATAGGTTATGGCCCCATAAGATGTTCCATAGATTATGCCCCATAAGATGATCCATAGATTATTTCCTCATAAGATGCTCCATAGATTATGCCCCAATATGCTGCTCCATAGAATATGCCCCCATATGCTGCTCCATAGAATATGCCCCCATATGCTGCTCCATAGAATATGCCCCCATATGCTGCTCCATAGAATATGCCCCCATCTGCTGCTCCATAGATTATACCCCATATGCTGCCCCATAGACTATGCCCCCATATGCTGCCCCATAGACTATGCCCTCATATGCTGGCTAAACACATCACCGTGCCCCCTGCTGGCTAAATGTCACTGACACAGCATGCAGCAGACAGCAATGAGCAGTGTGGGAATGGGGACAGGTGAATATCGCTATACTTAACACCTCTGGAGCGGTTTCTGCAGCCTCGCTTCTCCAGGTCTCCCTTCAGCGGTCACATGATTCCGCTCATTACACTCATGAATATGCGCATATTCATGAGTGTAATGAGCGATACCACGTGACCACTGAAGGCAGGAAGGGAGACCTGGAGAAGCAGATGGCTGCAGAGACTGCACCAGGGGGGTGGTCAGAATGATCTGTGACACCCCTGCTCCCCCTCCCCCACCGACCACAGGCATATGATTCATGTATAAGACGAGAGGGGGACTTTCAGCCCCAAAAAATGGGGTGAAAATCTCTTCTTATACACGAGTATATACGGTAGTCTTTTTAATGTCCAATTGAGCTCAACCCATCTGGCTATGGGAAAGCGGATAATGCAGTTGTCTCATGATGAGTCTAGCTCTGCCACATCTACAGTGTGTCAGTAAAGTCATGGTGCACTTTTGACCAGTCACTGGAAAGCAACAAGAAACAATATAAATGTGAAATCTGCTCCAAATAAAAGAAAAACTTTCCAAGTTTCATACCTATTCAGTGCAGTTCAATGTGGGCTCCATTTGTTGCCCTACACACATCCAAATGATAGTGAAGTTCTTGCCACACACGGGAAAGCATGTCTGGTGTAACAGAGTAAATAATGTCTGTGATTCTCTGTTTTAAGTGATTACTGTCAATGATACGTTCAATGTACACATGTTGCTTCACATAACCCCAAAAATAAAAGTCTAATGGCGTCAGATCCGGGGATCGTGGTGGCTATGGCTTTGACCTGTGACTGGTCAAAAGTGCAGTATGACTTTACGGACACACTGTATATGCCAGGATGAAAACTGGCATGATTCGTGTGTTCAGCCTGCGATACATCAGAGACACTGAGCTGCACGTAACAGTACAGCATCAGTGTCTCATGGTGACGCGAATAAGGTGAACAGAGTTCTTAGCCAATGAATTCCATTCACCTCACTGACATCAATGCTAGTGAGTGAGAAAGTTTGACAGAGTTCATTGGTTATGAACTCTGCTCACCTTTCTTATGACCGCAAAAGACACTGATGCTGCACTATGATTAGCAGCTCAGTGTCCCTTCTGGCTGGCAGGCTGAATGCTCACATCATGACATCTAGACTCATCAAGAGACAAGTGGATTATGTTCTTGTCAGAGAGGGGAGGAATATGGCTGTTTCTTTTTTACTCTTTTACAGGGGACATGGTCATCAGAGTATTATCTTCACATCAGACAAGTGAGAAATATGGTGGTTTATTATTTTCTGCCCTTTGACATGTGACATGATTGGATGTAAAGGCGGCTTTTTTATTTTTATTTTAAGTAAAAGTGTCTCTGTCTTTATTTCAAATAAAGTATGTTATTCTGGTTTTGTTTTTTCTACAATTTAATTATGGAATTAGTAATAGGTTTGTTTCATGGGTGCCTCTCCATTGCTTGATGTCAGCGGTCATAAAATAGCTGATATCAAATCCACAAATATTACTCCCCTTACCACCACACCAGAGCAAGTGGTAAGAGCCAGGCAATGCATCAGAATTGGCACATTTAGTAGATGCACATTTTCTGGGGTGGCTGCAGGCTGCTATTTTTAGGCTGGGGGCAAATATCCATGAGATTACCAGCCCCCTCCTGCCTGCTTTAGCTTGGCTGGTGTCAAAAATTAGGGGTACCCCACGTATTTATTTATTACATAGGCATCGGTTGATGAATGTTATGCGACAGCAGGCGTACACTGAAGAGAGAAGTACTCTGTCATCAATCGATGCCTGTAACCTTTTTACCGCTGGACAGAGCTTCTGGCTCACATGCTGATGTTCACAGTGCCAAATCTGAACAGGGGCTGCAAGAGTTGTCTAGCCTGGGTGTTTTTTGAGACCACAAAGTATGATGAAACAAATGTTATTTGTCAAGTTTGCAATAAAAAAATCAGTTGAGGCAAAAAATTGAATTATTTGACAACGACATGCATGAACCAGCACATGCATGATCAACATGCCTTGAGAATCTCACTACGCTAAAATGCGGACTAGCGGGTCGTGCAAACCACCAGCTGTCCCATCAACCCCAATTGCTACTTCTTACTACTCTGTCACTATTCCAAGTCTTCTCACATGGATCTCTGGCCACAGAAACTAGAATTGTTTAACTACCACAGTCAGGGTTAGTGAGAGCCACATAACTGTTACAGAAATAGACATGACTGCTGCTTTAGTGTCATCTAGCACAGGGTTCCCCAACTCCAGTCCTCAAGGCCCACCAACAGATCATGTTTTAAGGATTTCCTTTGTATTGCACAGGTAATGAAATTATCACCTGAGCAATACTAAGGAAATCCTGAAAACATGATCTGTTGGTGGGCCTTGAGGACTGGAGTTGGGGAACCCTGATCTACTACAACAAATCTTTATCAATCCACCATAACATCTCCAGCTGCACCACACTCACAGTCCAGCAGTTTGTCCTGTTCTCCATACTGCAAACTCTCTCAGCACAGCAGCCAGCCCTCAGTCCCGCAGTTGTGGTCATGTAAAATAATGTTTCCTCCTACACATGGCAAAGCTAAAATTTTGAACTCCAGCATCTCTAATATGTTAACCATTAAATCTGTTGGCCACACAAATGCTGCCTTTCCACCTGGTAAACACAGATGGTTTGCAAAAAGTTATGGCAGTCGCAATCTCCCAGTAAAAGTTTCCCAGTCATCATTACTTCTTTAATAAATCTGTGCCTGCGGTATACCAGCATGTCACTGACAACATCCATGAAATAAATCAATGTCTGCCAGGGTGGATTTCACCACTGCCACTTGGGCGAACAAACATGGGCAGGAGCGTTACATCTCGTTGACTGAGCACTGGGTGACTCTGGTGGCTGTGGGGGCAGCCGGTCAAGGAGCTGCTCCACAAGTCTTTGAATCCCCAAGGCTTATGGGACAAACTTCTGTATCTAACTCTTCCTCCACTGCTTCTTCCTCATCAACCTCCTCTAGGGTCTGTACGTGTGCCTTCAACCTCTCCCTAAATCAGACATGTGTACCAACAGTGCAGATAGAATCTCTCCCACCTCTGTACTGAGCAGCCAGGGCTCACCTCAATCAGGGAGTGTTTAAAATAATATGCCTTGGATCAAGGCTGCATTAAAGCAATAGCTGTTTCCACTTAACCTGGAGCCAGGGAAGGCTTGGTTTGATAACGGTGCAAACTTGGTCGCAGCCCTATGCCATGACAACCTCACACATGTGCTCACATTCTCAACCTAGTTGTACAGCAATTTCTCCGCCAGTATTCTGGCCTGGATGCACTGCTGCAGAAAGCATGGTCACTGTGTGCTCTCTTCCGCCTATTGAACCCCGCAGGTTATCGACTTGCATTACTACAGAAGTCTTTCAGCCTACCGATTAACTGTTTCATTAGCAAATGGAACATGTTGCAGCAGCTGTGACTGCAGCGAAGAGGCCTGGTGCAGTATGTCCTTTTGCATAGCCTGGGTCAAAGCAGTCAGGACATGGTGAAAATCACACTTGCAGAGTGGGCACAGATGAATGACCTCTACACCTTCTGCACAGTTTTGAAATGGCTATTAAGATGGTTAGCAATGAGTATGTCATTATCAGCATCACTATTCCAGTCATCTACATGCTGGAGCATACTTTGAATACACTGCGTGAGGAGGTGATGGTCCCAGATAAAGAGTTGGAAGCACAGAAGAATGCCGAAGGATTAACAATATCTCAAATATCCGGACTGTCGTCGCACAGGCGGGTGCCATGAGAGCGTTGCTTACAGTGATCAAGGGAGGCTCCTAGTAGCACACAAACTGTTAGTGAAGATGCAGGAGCCGAGGAACAAATTGAGGAGGACGAGGTGATGAGCTCGCAACAGTCAGGAGGTGAAGAGGATAATGATACATTTACTGTTGCCTGTGGTTGGTGGGAGGGGATGGAGGAAGCAACCTTGAGTGTTACCCAGCCACCAACAAAGCATGGACTTCATGGAAGTGCCTGACACATGAGTACCTTCTTGCACTTTCTTCAAAATAATGCCCATATCCTTAGGGTTAGAAATAGTGCTGACTACTGGATTGCCACTCTGTTAGATCCACTGTACAAAAGTAAATTTAGCCAGATGTTTCCCCCCTGGAAAGGGAAGCACGTATGCTGGAGCATCGAAATACGCTTGTTGAAAATCTTAAGAGTTGTTTTCTTCAAGACAGCAATGAGGCACACAGCGTGCATACCAGTTGTAAACATCCAACTCTGGTAAATTCAAGATGTCATCGCCAAAACATTAGCAGCAGCAGTGTAAGTGGCAAAAGCAATTTCTGTGAGTCTTTTAACTCATTTTTTAGACCAGCCCGTGCACCAGCAGAACAGAGTACAAGTCTGATATTTTGTAAACGACTGAAGAGGATGGTGCAGGGGTATATCAAGCTCAAATCTATGCCAGGAGTAATTTGCCCTTTTTGCATTTTAGGCTTCATTAATGGAAGAGTGTCCTGACTTCACCTGTCATGCCTTGGAGGTTTGTCATGTCCGGCGGGCAAGGCTCACTCAGAAAGTGTCTCCAGCGCTGCTGGTGGTGTCCTGACTGATAAGCGCATTCGGTTGTCTCCTGAAAATGTAAACTGCCTAACTTTCATCAAAATGAACAAGTCTGTGGAAATTGATGCTACTTTTGTGGTATGTGGCAATTATATTTTGAAATCTGGAGACTCCATTTTGGTTCCCCATCTGGTGGGTTACCTGTGGTGGAAGATGTGTCAGAGGCCTATTATAATGTTTCTGCTCTGTAGAAATTGATGGCAATTTAGTGCTGTGTAAGAATTATTTTTGACGTGTAGACTCCCAGTTTGGTCTCCATCTGGTGGGTTGCTCATGTAAGTAGGGCTCCTAGAAAGTAAGGCCTGCACTTACTTTCAGTCAACTTCCTGTGTTACTTTTCTTACATTTTAATATCAATAGTAGTTTATGAAACTGATGTTTGTGCCATCTCAGTGTGGCTGGATTAAAAAAAAATTGGAAGTGTTGCATGAGGTGTGAGGTGTATCAACTTAGAAGGCTTACACCACTCACTTTACCACCAAGTCTTCAATAAAATTTAAATTCCAAGCTATAAATTCTGGGCCAGACCCTGATACATCATGCATGGTCCATGGGTGACTGCTTGTGTGCCATTATAACAGGTTATCCTCTTGATCAATTGATCAGTAAACTACCTGTGTTGCTATTCTTACATTTTTCTATCAATAGTAGTCTATGAAACTCATGTTTGTGCCATTTGCGTGTGGCTGTCCCAGCTAAGAAGGCTTACATGTCTCCCTTAACCATCAAAGGACCATGGCTGACTGCTGCTGTATCATTTACACATTTCTAATGTTGGACAATTGATGCCACTTTTCATGGTGTCTGTCCCTAAATTTAGCTGTTTGGGAAGGTTTTTCTCACCCCTTTAGGTGTAGGTCCTCCTTCTCCTCTGCTGAGCTACTCAGCTGCATGCCTCTGGGTTTACACCAAGTGTGATCTACTACCTCATCATCATCCTCTCTGTTCTCCCACTTCTCGCCCTGAAAGGCACCCTCCTCCTCTTCCTGCCTTGACAACACAGTACAGTCAGCAGGCGCCTCAAATATCTGAGTCTCAACTGCCTGTCAACTGAAAAAGCTAACAGAATGACTCTTAAAATAAGGAACAAAGCTTGGATAGACCTAAACTTCTCAATCAAAAGGAATGATAGCAGTAGAACATACAGCCAACTCAAATATTCCTCTTTTTCTGTTGTATTCCAATGCACCCTTTCTAAACCAAAAAAGTATATTGTTAATTGTTTCTTCTTTTTCTAGCCCACCTCCTACTCTAACTCAAAATGATCTCTCCTCCAGCACCTATCAATACACTAAATGCAGCTAGCAGTGGTATTAATAGAGAATAGAATAGATGTAACCCTGATAAGGACTGTTGGTTTTAGGTTGCAGCACTAAGGACTGTAAGGCAATAATCCCTGACTAGATGCATGTAATACACCATCCCTACTCTGTCAAATAAACCTACTTGACTTTCAGAAAAGAGTGGTATAATTAGAGAATAACATCTGTTTAAATTGTCCGTGAAAGGAATTTTGCTTGTACATGGCAGCAAAAAGGACTGGAATGTCAACCCTGGCTAGATACCTGTAATTTGCTTTCTCTATTCAGCTGGCTAACCCTAAAAAATGCAGATAAGAGCTTTATTATTAGAGAAGATAATATATTTAAATTGTCACTGAAAGGAGTTTTTCTTCTATGTTGCAGCACCAAGGACTATAAAGCACCACAATCAACCCTAACTGGATGCCTGTAATTTGCTTTCTCCACTCAGCCAGCTAAGCATAAACAAATTGTTATTATTACAGCATAGAATCCATTTAAAATTGTCCATAAAAGGTGTTTTGCTTGTATATGCTAGAACCAAGTACACTTAATGCAATCAACTCTGCCAAAATGTCTATAATATGCTATCTCTTCTCTGCCAGCTAACTCTAAATGAATTGCAGAAAAGAACATCACAATTAAAGAATATAATTTATTTAAATTGTCCCTGAAGACTTTTGCTTTTATATGGCAGCATCAAAGACAGTAACACAATCAACCCTGACAAGATGCCTGAAATTTGCTATCCCTACTCTGCCAGCTAATCCTACATGAGCTGCATATAGGAGTGGTGCCTCTAATACACTATTCCTATTTCAACAGCTAATCCTTTCCTAATTGCAGATTAGAACAGTATTATAGAATAGAATCTTTTTGAATTAGCTCTAAATAGGGTTGTTGGTTTAATTTTGCACCAGCAGCTCCTGGAATGCTATATAACAGGCTGTTCATTCTGCAGCAGAAACTCTCCCTACACTATTTCCAGGTACAGTCAACCAAATATGGCATCACCGGGGCTCATATAGACCCAGTGACTCTATTCGGCTGGCCAATCACTGTAATGCCAGTAGCCAACATGATTGGCAGGCAATCCCCGCATGTTTAGTGGTTGAAAATGAAGTGCCAAACATAAAGGGCTCGGAATTGAGCGTGGCGCCTGAGTACACTCGCCCATCAATACCACTAACACATAGGCAAATCTACAATTTCCTACACCTGCGATAAAATTTCATTTTGAACCCTCTCCTATACACAACATCAGCGGTTTGAGCAGTTGCCATGTGCAATTTGGATATTTACACTCATGTGCAAACTACCTGCTTTTCCTAATTCTCTTAATGCTCATTGAAAAACTAGAACATCTGCTTCACTGAAAGAGGTAGTAAGAGAAGTTAGTTGGCATGTGACCATAAGTATGAAAATTGTATGTTAGTAGTCATGATGATGAATTGACGATGATTGATGAAACTAGCAAGCAGAGACAAATCCTGACAGTGATTACATTACACACAGTTAGGATATGGCATGCTGCAGAGCTTAAAAGGAACCTGTCACCCCCCACCAAAATACGTTGGAAAGAGGAGGAGGGAGATGGGGACAGGCGCAGAGATCCTCACTGCACAGGCACCAGATTCCCAGCCCCGCAGTGTGAATACATCATAACACACTGCGGGGCGGGATCTGGAGCCTCCGATACACGCAGGTGCAATATCCTTACATCATCCCTTGATGTAAGTTTCTGGGCAGCATGCACGGCGCATGCTTGAGAAATGTTTGCAGAGCGCAGGCGCTAGTCACGTAAGGAGGAACAGAGGCAGCGCCCGGAGGCAAGAGGGGGGTGATGGATGGCTGCAAAGCAGTTGAGACAAGGGGAGAAAACATACCTCCATGACGCAATAGAGGTATGGCGGGCAATTTATAAAAGTCTTTATTTCAGCATTCCTAGAGATAATAAACATAAGAACCACCTTCACAGAATGCGGCCTTAGTGCTGCTGAAGGTAGCTCTTTTACTTTAATAGGCCCATGGGGGTGACAGGTTCCCTTTAATTTTATAATTGATGCTCCTTTCATTTGTATAGATAAAGTAACTCTTAACTTGTCAGATGGCACCATACTTTTTAACATAGCTATGTATCATATTATCTATCAAGTTATGGATTGCTACATTTGTACATGATCAGAACCAAAAACAGTAAAGGATTGCAGAACCACCATCACTACATGAATATTTAAATAGAACCAGCACAGCACAGAAATACAGAATCCCAACTGCTTTAGGTACAGGAATACATTACCAGAACCACCATCAGTACACATATATATTACTAGAATGGCCATTAGTACATGGCTACATTATCAGAACCACCAACATTACATAAATACAACATAATAGCCATCCTTAGAACAGGAATTCATCACCAGAATCACGATCCGTACATGTATAAATTACCTGAACCGCAATCAGTATATGAATACATCACCAAAACCACCCAATGTACAAGAATACATCACAAGGCTAATACAGCAATCAACTTCCATCTTAGGTTATCCTCATATACAATTCCATCACATAAACCTACAACTTGCAGAATTTCCTTAATAATGACTCAGAGATATTGTGAGTTGATGTTAACAACTAGAGTTGAGCAAATTTTTCAAAATTTGATTCAATTACGATCAGCGGCGAATATTATTTTTGCAATATTGTCCGAACGTCATTGGAGTGAATGGGAGTAAAAATTACCGAATATGTTCAGAATGGAAACATAAATTCAGCGTGAATAGGGTTCCAATATCACCCGAATATGGAAAATCAGATTCGGCAACTAATTCCGAACATATTTGCTCATATGCCTTTCGACATTCACAGCTTGTCTCTGCAGATTTTCATCTTCTTCATTCTTCTGTAGCACATCCTAACACAGTGTTCTTAAAAATAACAGTCCCATTGTAATGCTCCTGTATAAAGTTATCTGCCCTGAATAAAAAAATTGCTCCTCACTGTGCTCCCTGCACAAAACATGAAACACCCATTGTCCCCCTTATGGTACATGGACTCCATGTTCTATGAAATATAGCCTTTACATTGTCAACATTGAACCATAACTACCATCACTTTCCTTATTAGCTATAACCATCGCATATTCTGCCTTTACTAGATATAACTGCCTCACTGTCCTCACTTAGTAGCTATAACCGCTATACTGTCCACCTTTATTAGCTTAATTTAAAATAAGCTTTGGAGACAGATTCTCATGCAGATTAGTTTAATGGCCATAGTCCAGAACAGTGCATGTACTTATAAGAAGAACTTGGATTTCTCTGAATAAGACATTGAATTACAGATTTCAAGATATACGGTAATTTTATTTATCTTCCTATGATCTGTGTGCAAATATAGATAGCTTAGGAGATTTGATAGATTCCATAATGATAGATTTCCTTCAATGTCTAGCTGTGACATCATCAAGGTTACTAGCAGTCACTGATACTGCATTCCCAGCCATGCCCCTGAACTGGAGTTACCTCCCTCTAGTGAGATCTTTGCTTGAATAGTGAGAAAGACTCATGGTGCAGTGCTGAGCTCAGAAAGTTCACCGCAGTTCACTGTGAGAAATTTCTCCTGTGAACTGCAGTGAGACTTTAAATAAATAAATAATTTTTAAAAATTACATTGGTCCCCCCATTTTTGTCAACCAGCCAAGCTAAAACTGACAGCTGTGGGCTGGTATTCTCAGGCTGGTAAAGGCCATGGATATTGGCCCCCCAGCGTAAAAATATAATCCAGCAACTTCCAAGAAATGGCGCATCTATTAGGTGCACCAATTCTGGTGCTTTGCTCAGCTCTTCCCACTTGCCCTGTGGTGGTGGCAAGTGCAGTAATATCTGTGGGGTTGAAGTCACCTTTGTATTGTCTGGTGACATCAAGCCCACGACTTAGTAACTTACATTTATATTACCCAAAGCTGAACTTTGTTTAACCGTTCTGCCGAACCTCTCGGACCCGAACATCCAGGGGTCTACCCATCTTTAGTCTGTATGTATCACCTTGGATATCACCTTATTAATTGAACTGTGATTAAAAAGTATATTTAAAGCATATTCCAAAGTATTCTCACTATTGCTCCCTTGCTATCAATGTGTTCTAGTATATATTTTATGACTCTCCTTATGTGGTTTCTTATTTGGGTCCATGTGATCTCTCTTTTCATATCTAGACTTTTCTCCTAATTTAAAAAAGGTTTTTGTCTTTGGGAAGTAAATTATTAGTAGAATATTTCTGTCGATCACGTTTGAGTTTGGACAATTTTTCTTATTATCTCTTTCTCATAAAGAACTAATTTTTTATCGATCTTATTAATAATAATTTAAATTAAATTGTGGGTGCTTTAAATAATTCTCTAATTTATGCAGCAATTATTAAATGGTGACTGATTATGGCAAATATCTTCTCACTTACTAATTAGTAATTCTAAATTTTTCGTGACGTACTCAATCAAACACTTTTCCCAATTACTGGAATAGACTTTATCATCTGGAAACGCTGAGGTGAAGGATAATAGCAAACCTTTAGGGATAATATTTTCATCTATATAGATTTTTAGAAACACTTTTTCAAGAAAGGCTAATGCTTCAATTTTCAAATGATTTTCCAATTGCATTTTTTTTAATACTTTCATCTTATGAGATGTATACTGAGTTTGTCATGAATTGATATGAGGATGAGTAAATGTGATTTTACTGGCTTACAATTTTATTAGTCCTGTGCATCTCTTGAGTCTCTAACGGAAACAGCTCATATTAAAAAATATTGTTTTTAAAAGCTCTAAAGTCTGAAATAGTTCATAAACCTAGGGTTTGCTGCCGACTTCCAATTGCAAAGATATTTAAACAATGAACTGAAATTACAAAGGCAGGATCCACCAATGTATATTTTCAAAAAAGTACAAAGAAAAAATGTTCTCCTTTAGTGTATGTAGGTGTAAGGCCAGTGTCAGACTTGCAAGAGCAATGCGAGAAACTCGCGAGAGACTCTTGCATCAATACTCGGCATTGCCGCCGGCGGTTCGGATCTGAGCTTTCAGCTGCATAGAAATGCATGCAGCCACACACTCTGGTCCTCAGTGTATTGATGGGAAAGACTCGCGTGAGTTTCTTGCATTGCAAGTTTGACGCTGGCCTAACCCGTACCTACTGCAATAGATGTCCTAGTGTGTTGTTCATCTAAAGGATTTAACAAGTATGGCCACAGTGCGTCAGTAAAACTCGATGCATTAACGGGTTAAACCTGCAGCTCTTTTTAAATTCAAATGCAGAAATCTTCCTCAGGCCTAAAGATACACCTGTTGGATTCTAATTAAAAACCTATGTTGGTTGTAAACTGGGCAAAATTTAAAGGGAGGAGACAAAACAAGAGTTTATAAAATAAACCAATATAATTCTTCAAGATCATTTATTCACATATATATATATATATATATATATATATATATATATATATAAAAAACAATCAGAACTCTTTTCAGGATAATAACATACCAACTAATCTCTGACTCATTTTTTGTGGGATTTTTTCCACTTAAATGCATTGCAAGAGGTCTGAATTGGCTAGATGAAAGGCTTCTGATGGGGGTGCGTGACATTCCCCATATGCCAGTGTGAGGAGATGAGACCTATAGGCCATGAAATAAACCTCTTTGATATGAAATATACAAATTACCTCTTCAGACACTTGTTGGGATTAGCAATCATACTGTCAGAGACACCGCACTGAACTTGCTCACTGAGCCCGTGCACGTGTCCTGAGTAAAGCGAACTGTGCTCAAAGCTACCTGTGGAGCGGGCAGCAACCGAATAGATGCGTACTTCAGAGCTGCAGGTCCTGAAGCACGTGGCTGCTAGAAGCGTGGCCTAAATTCCACAGAGCTAGGAGCTGCAAGAGAACTCCTAGCAGGGTAACTGCGAGACAAAGTTACCAAGGGGCATAGACAGTGAGAATAGTCAGGACGTAGCCAATGAGTCACACACAGAGGTAGCTGTAGGGTACCAAAGGGGGCGAGCAGAGAGTAGTCAGGTCACATGCAATGAGTCATACACCGATAGTTGCAAGGTACAAGAGGGGCGAGCAGAGAGTAGTCAGGTCACATGCAATGAGTCATACACAGATAATAACGCAGTACAAAATCAACAGGCAAACTCACAACGGGAAACAGAATTGGGTCAGAACCATATAAACAAGCTATAGCAACAAACAGGCAAACGGGGGTCAGCACACTAGGCCAATGGCAAAAGTATAACTGGCAGGGATTGAAGCTACCCAGGGGTTTATGAAGCTCTCCCAGAACCAGAAAGAGGCCACAATCATTAACCCCAAGTTTGCAGGTCAAAACCTGCACAGAGCTCCAGACATTAACCCCCGGTGTGCAGCTCAAAAACCCTCACTGGGATCATGACAGTACCCCCCCTCTCAACGGGGGGCCTCCGGACCCCAGGCTTCCCCGGGTACTTGGCATGGAATGCCTGAACCAGGCGATCTGCATGTACCAAGCGAGCAGGGACCCATGAGCGCTCTTCTGGTCCATATCCCTTCCAGTGGACCAGGTACTGCAAAGAGCGGCGCACCCGCCGAGAGTCCACAATATGTCCGACCTCATACTCCAATTGACCCTCCACCAGCACTGGAGGAACAACAGTCTCAGAGTTCTCTTTGACAGATCCTGCTGGTTTCAACAGAGACTTATGGAACACATTAGATATTTTTAAGGAGGCGGGGAGACGCAACCTTAATGCCATTTGGGTTAACTAATGCACCCGCTATTTTCCAAAATTTCATCAATGTTGTGTTTTCTGATCTGATAGGCCGTTTTGTTATTATTTATTTGGATGATATTTTGGTGTATTCCCCGGACAGTCAATCTCACTTGCAACATCTAAAGACAGTTCTCCAGAGACTCAGGGAGAACCAATTGTTCGCCAAATTGGAAAAATGTTCATTTTTTGTACAGGAGCTGTCTTTTTTGGGGTTGATTGTGTCCTGTGAGGGGTTTCGTATGGATGCTAAGAAGGTGCTGGTGATCGCTAACTGGGTTCAGCCTCGAGATCTCAAGGGGCTCCAGCGCTTCTTAGGATTTGCGAACTATTACCGGAGATTCATTAAAGGTTTCTCACAAGTGGTGAAACCACTCACGGATCTTACCCAGAAGGGAGCTGATGTAAAAAATTGGTCTGTACTCGCTAAGGAATCCTTCTCAGCGATTAAGAAATGTTTTATGTCTGCCCCGGTGTTGGTGCAACCTGACCCGTCCAAACCATTCATTGTGGAGGTGGATGCTTCTGAAGTGTGGGGTGGGGGCTGTGCTGTCCCAGGGTCCGGCCACCCTTACCAATCTCAAACCCTGTGCCTTCTTCTCCAAGAAGTTCTCTTCAGCTGAGAAAAACTATGATGTAGGCAATAGAGAACTTAGAATCATAGAATCATAGAATGGTAGAGTTGGAAGGGACCTCCTGGGCCATCTGGTCCAACCCCCTGCTCAAAGCAGGATTCGCTAAATCATCCCAGTTAGATGTCTGTCCAGCCTCTGTTTGAAGACTTCCATTGAAGGAGAACTCACCACTTCTCGTGGCAGCCTGTTCCACTCATTGATCACTCTAACTGTCAAAAAGTTTTTTCTAATATCTAATCTGTGTCTCCTCCCATTCAGCTTCATCCCATTGCTTCTAGTCTTTCCTTGTGCAAATGAGAATAAAGTTGATCCTTCTACAATGTGACAGCCCTTTAGATATTTGTAGACAGCTATTAAGTCTCCTCTCAGTCTTCTCTTTTGCAAACTAAACATTCCCAAATCCTGCAACCTTTCCTCATAAGACAGGGTTTGCAGACCGGTCACCATTCTGGTCGCTCTTTTCTGAACTTGCTCCAGTTTGTTGATGTCTTTTTTAAAATGTGGTGCCCAAAATTGGACACAATATTCCAGATGAGGTCTGACCAAAGAGGAGTAGAGGGAAATAATTACTTCACGTGATCTAGACTGTATGCTTCTGTTAATACATCCTAGAATTGCATTTGCCTTTTTTGCTGCTGCATCACACTGTTGACTCATATTCAGTCTGTGATCTATTAGTATACCCAAGTCTTTTTCACATGTGCTGTCACTTAGCCCTATTCCTCCCATTCTATATATGCTTTTTTCATTTTTATTGCCCAGATGTAGTACTTTGCATTTCTCCCTGTTAAAAACCATTCTGTTAGTTGCTGCCCACTTCTCCAGTTTATTTAAATCTTTATGAATCCTCTCTCTCTCTTCTCTAGTATTAGCTATCCCTCCTAGCTTTGTGTCATCAGCAAATTTAATCAGTTTACCCTCAATTCCTTCATCTAAATCGTTGATAAAGATGTTGAACAATACAGGGCCCAGGACAGAGCCCTGTGGTACCCCACTTGAGACATTCTTCCAACTGGATGTGCAGCCATTTACGACCACTCTTTGGGTCCGATCACTAAGCCAGTTATGAATCCACCTAACAGTTGCCTTGTCCATTCCATACTTAGTCATTTTTTCAATAAGGATTGTATGAGAGACTTTGTCAAATGCTTTGCTGAAGTCAAGATATACTATATCTACAGCATTTCCTTGATCCACCCAATCAGTAATACCGTCATAGAAGGAAATTAAATTAGTCTGACATGACTTATTAGTTACAAACCCATCATATTAGTTACAAACCAAATCTTGCGGTCAAGCTGGCGTTTGAGGAATGGAGGCACTTTTTGGAAGGGGCGGCTCACCCTATCACGGTTGTCAAGGATCACAAAAATTTGGCATACCTTGAATCTGCTAAGAGGCTTACTCCTAGACAAGCCCGTTGGTCACTTTTTTTTTCACGATTTCAGTTCTCAATTACTTTTCGACCGGGGTCCAAAAATGTTAAAGCGGATGCCCTGTCCAGAAGTTTTGATCCAGTGTCTCCCCCTGAGCCGCCGTCCTCCATTCTTCCCCCAGGGGTGGTAGTGGCGGGGGTCTCAACTGAGTTGGAACAAGAAATCCTAAGGGCTCAGGCCCTAGCTCCGGCAACCAGGCCAAGCGATAAACTGTTTTTTCCAGATTCATTGCGGCCTAGACTTCTGCAGGAGTTTCATGATTCTAGGCTGAGTGCTCATCCAGGTATCACGGCCACTAGAGAGGCAGTAGCCAGGGGTTTTTGTTGGCCTTCGTTAAGGTCCGATGTCAAGGAATTTGTTTCTGCTTGTGGCATATGTGCCCGTTCCAAAAGCTCGCATAACCGACCGGCTGGGGAACTCATACCTTTACCGGTTCCTGATAGGCCATGGACTCATCTTTCCATGGATTTTATTACCGGCCTTCCACCTTCCAGGAGCAATACCGTGATCTGGGTGGTGGTGGATAAGTTTTCTAAACAGGCCCATTTCTTTCCCTTGGCAGCATTACCTTCAGCAGAAACGTTGTCAAGATTGTTTGTGCAGCATGTGGTCCGATTGCATGGGGTACCCCTGAATGTGGTGTCTGACAGAGGTGTGCAGTTTGTGGCCAAATTTTGGAGGGCGTTCTGTATGAAATTGGGCATCTCACTCTCCTTCTCGTCGGCATATCACCCGGAGAGTAATGGTCAGACAGAACGCACCAATCAATGCCTGGAGCAAATTCTCAGGTGTCTGACCTCCGCCAGACAGGAGGATTGGTGTGATGCTTTACCGTTGGCTGAATTCGCTTTTAACAACCGGGTGAGTGAGTCCACCAACATGTCCCCATTCCTGATTAACTATGGCTTTAATCCGCATTTTGGGGAGTTTTATCGGGTGGATTCCGGTTGTCCAGGAGCAGAGGGGTCCGTTCAACGGTTAAAAGACCTCTGGGCTGAGGTCCAGCGTAATATCTCTCGAGCCCAGGGGAGATACAAATATTTTGCGGACAAAAAGAGAGCCTCGGGAGACATGTTTCAGGTGGGAGAGAAGGTTTGGCTCTCCACGCGTAACATCAACTTAAAGGTACCATCAGTTAAGTTGGGACCAAAGTTCATTGGTCCGTACGAGATTATGTAGATAGTCAACCCTGTGGCATATAGGTTGCGTCTCCCCGCCTCCTTAAAAATATCTAATGTGTTCCATAAGTCTCTGTTTAAACCAGCAGGATCTGTCAAAGAGAACTCTGAGACTGTTGTTCCTCCAGTGCTGGTGGAGGGTCAATTGGAGTATGAGGTCGGACATATTGTGGACTCTCGGCGGGTGCGCCGCTCTTTGCAGTACCTGGTCCACTGGAAGGGATATGGACCAGAAGAGCGCTCATGGGTCCCTGCTCGCTTGGTACATGCAGATCGCCTGGTTCAGGCATTCCATGCCAAGTACCCGGGGAAGCCTGGGGGTCCGGAGGCCCCCCGTTGAGAGGGGGGTACTGTCATGATCCCAGTGAGGGTTTTTGAGCTGCACACCGGGGGTTAATGTCTGGAGCTCTGTGCAGGTTTTGACCTGCACACTTGTGGTTAATGATTGTGGCCTCTTTCTGGTTCTGGGAGAGCTTCATAAACCCCTGGGTAGCTTCAATCCCTGCCAGTTATACTTTTGCCATTGGCCTAGTGTGCTGACCCCCGTGTGCCTGTTTGTTGCTATAGCTTGTTTATATGGTTCTGACCCGATTCTGTTTCCCGTTGTGAGTTTGCCTGTTGATTTTGCACTGCGTTATTATCTGTGTATGACTCATTGCATGTGACCTGACTACTCTCTGCTCGCCCCCTTTGGTACCCTACAGCTATCTCTGTGTGTGACTCATTGGCTACGTCCTGACTATTGTCACTGTCTATGACCCTTGGTAACTTTGTCTCGCAGTTACCCTGCTAGGAGTTCTCTTGCAGCTCCTAGCTCTGTGGAGTTTAGGCCACGCCTCTAGCAGTCACGTGCTTCAGGACCTGCAGCTCTGAAGTACGCATCTATTCGGTTGCTGCCCGCTCCACAGGTAGCTTTGAGCACAGTTCGCTTTACTCAGGACACGCGCACGGGCTCAGTGAGCAAGTTCAGTGCGGTGTCTCTGACATTGGCCAGTTATAATGTCAGAGACACCGCACTGAACTTGCTCACTGAGCCCATGCGCGTGTCCTGAGTAAAGCGAACTGTGCTCAAAGCTACCTGTGGAGCGGGCAGCAACCGATTAGATGCGTACTTCAGAGCTGCAGGTCCTGAAGCACGTGACTGCTAGAGGCGTGGCCTAAACTCCACAGAGCTAGGAGCTGCAAGAGAACTCCTAGCAGGGTAACTGCGAGACAAAGTTACCAAGGGGCATAGACAGTGAGAATAGTCAGGACGTAGCCAATGAGTCACACACAGAGGTAGCTGTAGGGTACCAAAGGGGTCGAGCAGAGAGTAGTCAGGTCACATGCAATGAGTCATACACCGATAGTTGCAAGGTACAAGAGGGGCGAGCAGAGAGTAGTCAGGTCACATGCAATGAGTCATACACAGATAATAACGCAGTACAAAATCAACAGGCAAACTCACAACGGGAAACAGAATCGGGTCAGAACCGTATAAACAAGCTATAGCAACAAACAGGCACACGGGGATCAGCACACTAGGCCAATGGCAAAAGTATAACTGGCAGGGATTGAAGCTACCCAGGGGTTTATGAAGCTCTCCCAGAACCAGAAAGAGGCCACAATTAGAGTTGAGCGAAACGGGTCGAAAAAATTCAAAAGTCGCCGACTTTTGGCAAAGTCGGGTTTCTTGAAACGAAACCCGACCCTAGGATGAGGTCGGCCACGAGGTCGGCGACTTACGCGCCAAAGTCGCGTTTCAAAAGTTTGTTTTGCGCTCTTTTTCAGCCAATCAGGATCCACGGACACTGTGGGCAACGTGATGACATAGGCACGGGTCACCACCATCTTTCAGAAGGGCATGCAAGTGATTGGCTTGCTTTGGGGGGCGTCACAGGGGGTATAAAAGGGCGTGCACGCCGACCGCCATGTTACTCATGCTGATCTCAGAATAGGGAGAGCTGCTGCTGCTGCTGATTTTGTAGGGAGAGCGTTAGGCAGGGAAGAAGACACCAAAAACTGCTTCTGCTGCTAGCGATTTTGCCTGTACAACACACCAGTCACTGTGCAGTGCAAGGGGAGGCTTTATAGTGGTGTATCAGTGGTGTTGGTTGTTGGGCTGCCTTCTAAGGCTTCCTGACATTCCTGCATTGCTGTTTACCCACTGCTCCGCAAACTGCTTTTTTAAAAGCAATCCCAATTTTTTTTTTTGTCCTGCTGAGAAGAAGAAGAAAAAACTGCTTCTGCTGCTAGCGATTTTGCCTGTACAACACACCAGTCACTGTGCAGTGCAAGGGGAGGCTATATAGTGGTGTATCAGTGGTGTTGGTTGTTGGGCTGCCTTCTAAGGCTTCCTGACATTCCTGCATTGCTGTTTACCCACTGCTCCGCAAACTGCTTTTTTAAAAGCAATCCCAATTTTTTTTTTTGTCCTGCTGAGAAGAAGAAAAAAAAACTGCTTCTGCTGCTAGCGATTTTGCCTGTACAACACACCAGTCACTGTGCAGTGCAAGGGGAGGCTATATAGTGGTGTATCAGTGGTGTTGGTTGTTGGGCTGCCTTCTAAGGCTTCCTGACATTCCTGCATTGCTGTTTACCCACTGCTCCGCAAACTGCTTTTTTAAAAGCAATCACAATTTTTTTTTTTTGTCCTGCTGAGGTACTGAGCGTGCATTTTTTCACACCATACAGCGGTGTACGCTCCTCACACAGTACCGTGTAACGGCTGTTATCACAGCCACAGTGAAGCTATCAGTGAGTCACTCTGTGAGAATAAGTCGAGGACATGTTCCGTTCTTACAGACCTGCACTCTAGGGAGATTCCAATTCTGCCCAATTCTACATACACCTTGTAGTTTGTGATACACTAGCCAATTTCTGCCTGTGACAGAGCGCTCAGATGCTCAGTGGGCCTCACACAATCCATAAGTGTCCAGTGTCCACAAGTGTGTGCAGAAATTCAAAATCTCCCTTATCCTCTAGTCACTTTGGTCACAGCTCTGCCATCGAGCCTGTGACAGAGCGCTCAGATACTCAGTGAGCCTCACACAATCCATAAGTGTCCAGTGTCCACAAGTGTGTGCAGAAATTCAAAATCTCCCTTATCCTCTAGTCACTTTGGTCACAGCTCTGCCATCGAGCCTGTGACAGAGCGCTCAGATACTCAGTGGGCCTCACACAATCCATAAGTGTCCAGTGTCCACAAGTGTGTGCAGAAATTCAAAATCTCCCTTATCCTCTAGTCACTTTGGTCACAGCTCTGCCATCGAGCCTGTGACAGAGCGCTCAGATACTCAGTGGGCCTCACACAATCCATAAGTGTCCAGTGTCCACAAGTGTGTGCAGAAATTCAAAATCTCCCTTATCCTCTAGTCACTTTGGTCACAGCTCTGCCATCGAGCCTGTGACAGAGCGCTCAGATACTCAGTGGGCCTCACACAATCCATAAGTGTCCAGTGTCCACAAGTGTGTGCAGAAATTCAAAATCTCCCTTATCCTCTAGTCACTTTGGTCACAGCTCTGCCATCGAGCCTGTGACAGAGCGCTCAGATACTCAGTGGGCCTCACACAATCCATAAGTGTCCAGTGTCCACAAGTGTGTGCAGAAATTCAAAATCTCCCTTATCCTCTAGTCACTTTGGTCACAGCTCTGCCATCGAGCCTGTGACAGAGCGCTCAGATACTCAGTGGGCCTCACACAATCCATAAGTGTCCAGTGTCCACAAGTGTGTGCAGAAATTCAAAATCTCCCTTATCCTCTAGTCACTTTGGTCACAGCTCTGCCATCGAGCCTGTGACAGAGCGCTCAGATACTCAGTGGGCCTCACACAATCCATAAGTGTCCAGTGTCCACAAGTGTCTGCAGAAATTCAAAATCTCCCTTATCCTCTAGTCACTTAGGTCACAGCTCTGCCATCGAGCCTGTGACAGAGCGCTCAGATACTCAGTGGGCCTCACACAATCCATAAGTGTCCAGTGTCCACAAGTGTCTGCAGAAATTCAAAATCTCCCCTGTCCTATAGACACCTTGTACCTTGTTTTACATTACTATATAGTTTGTTGGATTTTGTCTACATTTCTACCAAAAATGAGGAAGGCTGGTGGAAGAGGCCGTGGAATTGGGCGGGGGTTGCCAGCTGGTAATGATGGTGTTGGTGGTGGATCTGATGGTAGTGGCAAGAGCAAAATAGGACCGAATGCAGGAGGTGTTGAGCCTGCATCATCGTCTGGCTACATAAGGCCTCGAACGCTTAGTTTTCTAGGAGTTGGCAAACAGCTTTTAAAGCCAGAGCATCAGGAAAAAGTTTTGTCTTACATTGCTGACTCAGCCTCCAGCTCTATCGCCTCCTCTTCTTCAGTTGTAAAAAGTAAACGCACTGAGTCGTCATTGGAGGCTCATGTTCATGAACCACACCTTTCCTTGTGTCCTTCACCCCAACCAAGATTGAAGGATGACGCAGGCCATACTACTGATTACTCCATGGAGCTGTTTTCACATACCATGCCTGGATTATCAAGTGAAATGGTGAATTACACAGGCCAAGATGAATCTGACATGGAGTGCACTGATGCACAGCCGCTGATGGATGATTCTGCTGGTACATTCACTCAGAGCACTACATTGTCCTCGCAGTGTACAGAGCCAGATTCTGACCCTGATGAGACTCAGGTGCCCCTTCCCGCACACTATACCACCATACACGGTGACACAGAGGAAGGTGCACATGACATAGAAGAGGAGGTGATGGATGACCCAGTTGTTGACCCAGATTGGCATCCATTGCGGGAAGAGGGTGCTGCTTCCAATAGCTCAGATGAGGAGCATCCACAGCAGACATCGACATCACAACAGCTGTTATCTGGCAGGCCTGGAGCACTCCAAAGACAGGTTCCAAACATCAAAAGAGTTGATGGACAGCTTGTCCAGAGGGTCAAAAGATCACAGTGTGCTAGGCCGCAAAATGTCTGCCAAAGTAGGAAGAGTGCAGTGTGGCACTTTTTTGAACAAAATCCTCATGATCAGGCCAAGGTTATCTGTAAGAAGTGCGCAAAGACCTTTAGCCGAGGGAAAAATCTGAAAAATTTGAATACCAGTTGCATGCTTAGACATTTAACCAGCATGCACTTGCAAGCGTGGACACAACACCAAACCTCAAGTGCCACATGTGCAACTGATCACAACGAAGGTAGTCAGCAACGCTACATTGTTTCCCCCACTGTAAGCCCACCGGTTAGCACAGCAGCAAATGTTGAGGTGTCGTTGCAATGCCACAGCAGTCAGGGAATCCCACTGTTATATCAACGAAAGACTGATTCTAGGCCATCAGAAAGAACAACAACTCCATCACCATCATCAACCCTCTCTCAGTCCGCCCTGTCCACCACTACTTCCACCATATGCAGCTCTCAAGTCCAGCTCACCCTCCCAGACACTAAGAGTAGGTCAAGAAAGTACTCAGTCTCTCATCCGCGTACACTGGGTTTGAACGCCCACATTGCCAAACTAATCTCGTTTGAGATGATGCCCTTTCGGTTGGTGGAAAGCGCAGCTTTCCGCAAACTCATGGCCTATGCAGTACCACACTATGACCTACCCAGTCGCCACTTCTTCTCTCGCAAAGCCATCCCAGCCCTCCACCATCATGTGAAAGACCGCATTGTCCATGCACTCAAGCAGTCAGTGAGCGGAAAGGTGCACCTCACAACTGATGCATGGTCCAGTCGGCATGGCCAGGGCCGTTACGTGTCCATCACTGCGCACTGGGTTAATGTGGTGGATGCAGGGTCCACAGGGGACAGCGGTGGTGGGACAGTGCTACCTAGCCCACGGTATAGGAAACAGTTGGCTGTAGGCGTTCGACCCTCCTCCTCCAGAAGCGAAAGCTCGTCCACAGATCGCAGTCGTACGAGCACTCCATCTGCAGCTGCCACTGTTGCACACGATGTGTCCCCCTATCGAGCAGCTAGTGGAAAGCGTCAGCAGGCTGTGTTGCAGATGATGTGTTTGGGCAACAGACACACCGCCGAGGTACTGGCCGAGTACTTGAAGCGACAAACTGAGTCATGGCTGGGCAGTGTACATCTTGAGGCAGGCAAGGTAGTTAGTGATAACGGCCGTAATTTTGAGGCAGCCATAGCCCTTTCAAAACTCAGCCACATACCTTGCTTGGCTCACACCTTAAACCTGGTGGTGCAGTGCTTCCTCAAAAATTATCCGGAGTTAACAGCCCTGCTCCAGAAGGTGCGAAGACTGTGCGCGCACATCCGCCGGTCGCCTGTACACTCCGTTCGTATGCAGAAGCTACAGCGATTGCTCCACCTTCCCAACCACCACCTCATTATCGACATTGCAACAAGGTGGAACTCCACCCTGCACATGGTGGAGCGGCTGTGCGAGCAGAGGCAGGCCATAATGCATTTGTGGGAGGATACACAGCCAGGCACTTTGAGAGCAGACATGGAGTTGACAGGTGTGCAGTGGTCGAAGCTGAAAGACCTCTGTAAAGTCCTTCAGTGTTTTGAGGAATGCACACTGCTGGTAAGCGCAGACAACGCCATCCTAAGCATGAGCATCCCACTTATGTGTCTGCTCTTGCAAACTTTGATGCACCTTAAGGAGCAGGCGTCTGCAGCCAATGTTGATGAGGAGGAAGAGGAGGAGGGAATCCTTGATGACATTCAGCCATTGTCTGCTCAGGGACCTCTCCTGGACGAGGTGGAGGAAGAAGAGGAGGAGGAGGATGATGATGGGGATGATTACTTAGGGGAGGAGGATGCATCTCGTGGGGCAAGTGAAAATGTTGGCGTGGCAAGGTCTGGTACAGGGTTTGTGCGTGACTGGAGGGATGTGGATTTGCCAGAAAGTGCTCCTCCAACCAGCACTCGCAGTGCATCATTGACATCGGGAACATTGGCCCACATGTCAGATTATGCCTTGCAGATCCTAAAAAGGGACCCCCGCATTGCCAAAATGATGAACGATGATGACTACTGGTTGGCCAGCATCCTGGATCCACGCTATAAAGGCAAATTACAAAACATCATGCCACAGGAGAACCTTGACCTAATATTGGCTAATAAACAAGCAACTCTGGTAAATCGGTTGCTTGAGGCATTCCCAGCACACAGCAGCGGTGATGGTTCTCACACGAGCCGTACGGGCCGGGGGCAGCTTGGCAGAGGTGTTCGTGGTGCACACAGCAGAATTGGCGTTGGAGACAGGGGTTTCATGACAATGTTGTGGACTGATTTTTCAAATACCGCTCACACAACTGGTAATACTGCATCGATGGAAAGTGACAGGAGACAGCAGTTGTCAACTATGGTTACAAACTACTTTTACTCCAATATCGATGTTCTCCCACACAGGTCATTCCCCTTTGACTATTGGGCCGCTAAACTGGACACCTGGCCTGAATTGGCCCAATATGCCTTACAGGAGCTCGCTTGCCCAGCTGCAAGTATGCTATCGGAAAGAGTCTTCAGTGCAGCTGGATCAATCCTGACAGAAAAAAGGACCCGTCTGTCAACCCAAAATGTGGATGATCTAACCTTCATTAAAATGAACCACGCATGGGTTTCCAAGGATTTTGTCCCACCTTCCCCTGATGACACATAGGGTGACAGAAAAATCATAGAATCATAGAATCATAGAATCATAGAATCGTAGAGTTGGATGGGACCTCCTGGGCCATCTGGTCCAACCCCCTGCTCAAAGCAGGATTCGCTAAATCATCCCAGTCAGATGTCTGTCCAGCCTCTGTTTGAAGACTTCCATTGAAGGAGAACTCACCACTTCTCGTGGCAGCCTGTTCCACTCATTGATCACTCTAACTGTCAAAAAGTTTTTTCTAATATCTAATCTGTGTCTCCTCCCATTCAGTTTCATCCCATTGCTTCTAGTCTTTCCTTGTGCAAATGAGAATAAAGTTGATCCTTCTACAATGTGACAGCCCTTTAGATATTTGTAGACAGCTATTAAGTCTCCTCTCAGTCTTCTCTTTTGCAAACTAAACATTCCCAAATCCTGCAACCTTTCCTCATAAGACAGGGTTTGCAGACCGGTCACCATTCTGGTCGCTCTTTTCTGAACTTGCTCCAGTTTGTTGATGTCTTTTTTAAAATGTGGTGCCCAAAACTGGACACAATATTCCAGATGAGGTCTGACCAAAGAGGAGTAGAGGGAAATAATGACTTCACGTGATCTAGACTGTATGCTTCTGTTAATACATCCTAGAATTGCATTTGCCTTTTTTGCTGCTGCATCACACTGTTGACTCATATTCAGTCTGTGATCTATTAGTATACCCAAGTCTTTTTCACATGTGCTGTCACTTAGCCATATTCCTCCCATTCTATATATGCTTTTTCCATTTTTATTGCCCAGATGTAGTACTTTGCATTTCTCCCTGTTAAAAACCAATGGTTTGCTTTGGTCCACCTCTTCCTGGGACTTCACCTATTTCGCCTTTTGCATCAGCTGAATGTCCAACATCAACATATGCCACTTTCTAAAACTCCCTAACTGTGCTGCCTCCCCCCCATGGCCGGGGTCACCACCTAGCGCACGACACCGTGCGAGTGCCGTTGCCCTGGACAGGTGGGTAGGCCGACTCTTGGGCGCGGGCACTGGCACAGGGTCCCTCATAGTGCAATCAAGTGTCTCTGACGGTGGTGGTGCACTCCCGCCGTCAGACACACCGCTGTACTATGAGGGACCCAGTGCCAGTACCGACGCCCACGAGTGGGCCCCCCTTGCTTGGGCAGGGCCCCAGCATTTGCAATCTTTACCTCTCCCTGCTCCTCCGCTGTGTAATCTGGGCCGTCAAATCCATACTGTGCCTGACACCATCTGAGCCTGCCTCCTGATGTATAGACATATATTTTGAATGTGTACGCTATCCATACATGTTATCTGGGGATACGGTACCCTTTCTAACCTTTGTGCAATCACGTGCAATCCATACTGGGCCTAACACCGTCTGAGCCTGCCTCCTGATGTATAGACATATATTTTGAATGTGTACACTATGCTATCCATACATGTTATCCGGGGATACGGTACCCTTTCTAACCTTTGTGCAATCACGTGCAATCCATACTGGGCCTAACACCGTCTGAGCCTGCCTCCTGATGTATAGACATATATTTTGAATGTGTACGCTATCCATACATGTTATCTGGGGATACGGTACCCTTTCTAACCTTTGTGCAATCACGTGCAATCCATACTGGGCCTAACACCGTCTGAGCCTGCCTCCTGATGTATAGACATATATTTTGAATGTGTACGCTATCCATACATGTTATCCGGGGATACGGTACCCTTTCTAACCTTTGTGCAATCACGTGTAATCCATACTGGGCGTGAGAACGGCTGGCGAGCTGTTAAGCAAGCTACAGCACCTGTGGTTTGCACACGTAAGTTTTTCATTTTTTCAGGAATGACGGTTAGGCCTAATTCCGGAACTGCGGTTGACCTGCACTTACTGGGAAATCATCGTTCGCGGGTAATAATTGTAATCAGTGATCCCCATCACTAACGTTGTTCAGCGGGTTATCTGCACCTGTAAGCGACAAACGCTGGCCTTTTCAGTGTAGCGCACATGCAGCCACGGACATGTAAGGGCATGACACACCAGTTATTGGCCAATCTCATGTGCCAGAGCCTCACGTGTCCCTCTAGTAAGCCGGACTCGGACTGCGGGGCATGACGGAGTCTCGTTCGTTAACGGAATTAAGCTTGCAATGTGTGCATCTGTTCTGTAGCTGGCATGGTTTGAGGTTTCCCAGGTGGAGTCGAATTTAACTGTAGGCTCCACTCCTGGTGGTGCCCTTCTGGACATTCCTTTAAGGTTCAGCTTTGCAACCATACTGCCCACGTAAAACAAACACTTTGCCTTCATGAACACTGTTTGGAGGGTCATGACTCGTGGGAATAACGCCGCCCAATCAGTTAACCTGCTAGAGAGATCCTTCTTTGCTCCCAAGCATGACATCACACTCCCTAGGAGGAAGGTAATGCCACTGTGGCGACCGTACTCCTGTGGGCGACACAAGTGCATTGATGCCCAGCCACTGCTCAATGAATCTGCTGGTACATTGACCCAGACCACTACATTCCCCTCGCATGCTACCCGGCCTGAATCTGACCCTGATGAAACTCAGGTTACCCTTCCCATATACAGTTCCATCTTACACGGTGACAAAGAGGAAGCTGCAGATGAAAGTGCAGGTTCGGCCCACCCGCCATCAGACACACCACCGTACTATCAGGGGCCCTGTGCCAGTGCCGTCGCCAACGAGTGGGCCCCCCCTGCTTGCTCAGGATCACGGCACTTGCAAGGTTGAAATACTGTGCAGTGAGATGGAAGATGGGGACGACGAGGAGTCCAGACTAGTACAGGGATTCCCTAGCGAGGAGACTTATTTGATTGTTTTCAATGTTGGGACAGCAATTTTTGGGGAGCACTATACTCTGGAGAATGATAGATGGTGCCCACCATACACTGGAACATTCCAAAGGTGGACATCAGACACTGGAGCAGCATTTACAGGGCCCATTATACACTAGAGCATTAGAAATGGGGCCCAATATGTTTAGAGCATTATTTGGGCCCATAAGACAGTGGAGCTTCATCCATGGGGACCAACATATACTGTAGCATTATGTGGAGCTCATCATATACTGTTTCAAACATTATATGGGACCAATGATTCTGTATGGAGAAATAGATGGGCCTTGTCATGAGATGTAAAAAGTGAGGTATTTTTCATTGTACTATACCGCTATTTCTCTGCCGTATCGGAGCATGATGAGTTGTGGTATGTGTTAAAGGGGCGCTCTTTTGCCCAGGGCACATGAAAACCTGGAGCCAGCCCTCCCCCCCCACAACTTTAGCCAAATAACCCCCATTTTTCAGTGCGTAACTTGTATTATGAAGTTAATTAAGGTTGACAAGCTTAAGTAAGAAGAATTGATGCTTTTGGCATTCAAATGGGCACTGTAGGTGTGTTTCCTGTCCTCCTCTCACTGCCGACTTTTATTCCCCATTGACTTACATTGGGTTTCGTGTTTCGGGACGACCCCGACTTTCCCTATAATCGGACGATCTTGCTCGACCCGACTTTTGGAAAAGTCGGGTTTCACGAAACGAAACTCGACCCTAAAAAACCAAAAGTCGCTCAACTCTAGCCACAATCATTAACCCCAAGTGTGCAGGTCAAAACCTGCACAGAGCTCCAGACATTAACCCCCGGTGTGCAGCTCAAAAACCCGCACTGGGATCATGACACATACAAAACAATGTTGACTGTTAAGCGACCATTTACACATGACTTAGGATAAAAGCCAAACCAGATTTATCATAAATAAATAATTAAAATAAATAAAACTATCCGTTAGGACGTAAATGTGTGTTCTCTGTGTGCATGTGTGCAGTACATTTTGCCGTCCATGTTGATGGCAAAAAATGGACATGTTAGCGTGTTTTGCCCACGGACACACAGTCCATGGGAACACACTGACATGTGAACAGACCCAATCATTTGAACTGGATACCATGAGTACATGTCTCCAGTATGTGTGAAAACTGTTACCACACGTACCGGAGACACGGACGTGTGAAAGAGGTCTTAGGTAATTTGCTAACCCATGTTAATAATAAGGAATTTGCAATGTGTTTAAAAAAAGAAAAAGTTTTAATGACATTGCACATGCTATTTAACCCCTTTGAGATCTAGCCTGTTTTCACCTTAATGACCAGGCCAATTTTTTACAATTCTGACCACTGTCAATTTATGAGGTAATAACTCTGGAATGCATCAATGAATCCTGGTGATTCTGAGAAAATGTTCTCGTGACATATTGTACTTTATGATAGCGGTAACATTTCTTCGATATGACTTGCTTTTACTTGTGAAAAAAATGGAAATATAGTGAATATTTTGAAAATTTGGCAATTTTTAAAATGTTAATATTTATGCCCTTAAAACAGAGACTCAGTTAATAAATAAATAACATTTTCCACTTGTCTAATCTACATCAGTACAATTTTGGAACCAAATTTTTTTCGTTAGGAAGTTATAAGGGTTAAAAGTTGACTAGTGATTTTTCATATTTTCAACAAATTTTACAAAACCATTTTTTTAGGGACCATATCACATTTGAAGTCACCAAAAAGCGACACAATTATAAAACCTGCACCCCTCAAGGTAATCAAAACCACAATCAAGAAGTTTATTAACCCTTCAGGTGCTTCACAGGAATTTTTGGAATGTGGACGGAAAAAATAAACATTTACTTTTTTTTCACAAAAATTTTCCTTTAGACCTTTTTTTTTACTTTTGCAAGGGTAACAGGAAAAAATGGACCTTAGATTTTGTTGTGCAATTTCTCCTGAGCATGCTGTTACCCCATATGTGAAAGAAATCCACTGTTTGGACACACAGCAGGGCTCAGAAAGGAAGGAGCGCCATTTGTTTTTTTAAATTTAAAATATGCTGGAATAACTAGCAGTTGCCATGTGGCATCTGAAGAGCACCTGATGTGCCTAAACAGTGGAAACCCCAACAATCGACACCATTTTGGAAACTAGATTCCTTTGGAACCTTATCTAGATATGAATTGAGCACCTTAAACCCCCAGGTGCTTCACAGAAGTTTATAACATTAAGTACTTTCAGTATTTTGTGACTAGAGGGCCCTCCATCATTTCTCCAGCCATGGTCCTGGTTTGCCTACTTGTCTCTTGCAACCAGCCTAGGTCCTGCAGTCTGCTAACCAGTTCCTGGATCCTGGCTCTAGCATCTGCAAGAAAAGCAGTGGTGAAGGCTAAAACCTGGGTTTGGGCCTTGGTGGTTCTGTGAAAGTGGCCAGTTCTAGACTACAGGCTCCTGCCACCTCCACTGTCACATCGCCTTGATTTGGCTTCAATATTCCTTTGATCACTCCTTCAAAAGTCTCGCTTGAATCTGCCATCATTGTTGCTCACTAAGCACGTTACATTGTGTGGATGAGTAATTGAATTCATAAAACAAATTTCAATGCTTTATGGAGTGCTATATGCCACTAAAATGTATTGCAAAGTACCTAATATTATATGGATGAGTAATTGAATCCAGAAAACTTTTACAACGCTTTTTTGGAGTGTAATATAATTCAGAAATTTGCCACAAAGCCCGTAATACTGTATGGATGAGTCACTGAAGCCTGAAAAAAATTTCAATACATTTTTGGAGTATTATATATCATAGAAATGTACCACAAAGCACGTAGTACTCTAGGGGTGAGTAATTGAATCCAGAAAAAAAAAGTAAAACACTTTTTGGAGTATTATACACCGTTGAAATGTACCACAAAGCAATTAATACTTTGTGGATTAGTAACTGAATCCATAAAAATTTGTCAACGATTTATTGGAGCATTCTATACTACAGAAATGCATCATAAAGCATGTAATGTAAGGATGAAAATATAGCAATTTTTTCAACCCCAAAACATAAAATAATGTAATCAATTGCAGCACATATATATTTAGCAATTGAATGCAGAACACTAAGCTCTGCCTGGAGACTGTATTCTGCCACTCACCCTTCTCCTGCAAAAGTCCCTCATCAGAATGCATCCGATACAAGCGCTCTTAGTATGATTGTTCAGAATCAACAGAGGGATCAATGCCAGAGGACTCTTATTCGTTTAACTGTGCACACACAGCCCTGGACAAGCACTCTCTCCCTCCAATAAGAGCTATGCCTGAGCAGTGTAATGGCATCAGTGTGGCGATGCCTGTCCTTTTGAATCCCCTGATTATGGCATTACAGTGAATGGGAGGGAATCCCTGAATGCTTATTGGCTGGGTAACAGGGGCCAAACATGCTGAGTGGGGATTCAAGTTTCAAATTTGAAAACCATCTAATGCTCGACGAGTGCCATGCAGATCCAAGCACCCAGATATTGGAGTGATACAATATCGCCGAGAATGTTCACTCATCATTATTAGTTATCAAATTACACTTTTCTTTGCCATAAAATCCCATTGCTGTAATTTATGTGTTAACCTCTTCATGTCATATGACATACATTTACGTCATGAGTCGAGTCCCTGATTTTGATGCATGCTTGCAGGTCAAGCCTCCCTTTTCCCAACAGATGATTGATGATTTTATCAGCTATCTTGTGCCTTAAACTGCTGCCAGGGGTGTTAACCTGTTACATGCCACTATTAATCTCTGACATGATAGCGGGGTGCAGATGGGTTGCCATGACAGCTGATTTCTGCTGAAGACCTCGTGCCTGTCATTATGATACTCCTGCAAAAGACTATATTCAGCTTGCATTTATAAGAGATCATGAAATCTGCCCATCGTTGACCCCCATCACGTGATCGAGGGTACTGATGTGCTGGCATGACAAACAGAGGTCTCCTGGAGACGTCTATGGTTGTTACTGCTGGACAGCTATGAGCGCTACCCAGTGGTCAGCGCTCATAGCAAGTGAGGTATTCTGCTACATGCAGGCGATCTGCTCATCGCCTGTATGTAGCAGAGCCGATCGCATTATGGCAGCTTCTAATCTCCAATGGAGAAAATTAAAGCATGCCAAAAGCGAAAAGAAAATGTTTTTAAAAATAAAAAAATATAAAAGTTCAAATCACCCCCCTTTCGCCCCATTGAAAATAAAACAATAAAAAAATCAAGCATACACATATTTGGTATCGCTGCGTTAAGAATTGCCCAATCAATAAGAAAAAGGAATAACCTGATCGCTAAATGGCATAGCGAGAAACAAGTCAAAACACCAGAATTATGTTTTTTTGGTCACCATGGCATTGCATTAAAATGTTATAATGGGTGATCAAAAGATCGTATCTGCACCAAAATGGTATAATTAAAAATGTCAAAATAAGCCCTCACCCATCCCCAGATCACGAAAAATGGAGACACTATGGGTATTGGAAAATGGTGCAATTTTTTTAAACAAACTTTGGAATTTTGTTTCACCACTTAGATGAAAAACCTAGACATGTTTGGTGTCTATGAACTCATAATGAACTGGAGAATCATAATGGAAGGTCAGTTTTAGTATTTAGTGAACCAAGTAAAAATGCCAAACAAAAAGCAAGTGTGGGATTGCACTTTTTTTGCAATTTCACCATACTTGGAATTTCTTTACAGTTTTCCAGGACATGATATATTAATGTTCAAAAGTACAACTCATACCTCAAAAAACAAGTCCTCACATGGCCATATTGATAAAAAAATAAAACATTTATGGTTTTGGAAAAAAGGGTAGCAAAAATCAAAAACGCAAAACCAAAAATACCTCCGGTCATGAAGGGGTTAAGTCATGCAAGTGTGCAAGAAGGAATTAAATATGTCACTCAAAGCACTGAGAGCGGTGGCTCAAATCAAGTCCTGGCCCTGACTGACAGTCAGCTCCGTACCGATGCACTGCTGGACGTCAATCAGCACTTGGACGTGCTTACAGCTGCTACTCTCGGTGCTGTGAGAAGTAACTATAGTCGTTCCCAGTACACATGCGCTTTTGAAATCTAGCACCTCCCTTGAGAATTAAAGATAGGCCGGAGCCACACTAAGGCCGGGGTCACATTTGCATGAAAATCGCACGAGTCTCGCATCTCAATACCCGGCACTGCCACCGGCATTCGGGACCGGAGAGTACGACTGCATATATTTCTATGCAGCTGAGCGCTCTGGTCCTGAGCGTCGGCAGCAGTGCCGGGTATTGAGATGCGAGACTCGGGCGAGTTTCTCACAAGTGTGACCCTGGCCTAACATAGAATATGGCCGAGTGCTATGCGATAAAACATCGCATAGCACTCAGCCCAGTGTCACTCTATGGGGCAGCTCAAATCTGCGATTATTTTATCATGCTGAATTGGCATGCAAGAACAATCGCAGCATGCTGCTATTGGCACTGAGACTCAGTCGAGTGTGGTGCGCTATACGCCAACGACAGCAGAGGAGAAGATGGAGAGATTAACTTCCCCGCCTCCTCTGCAGCTGTGCTCTGATCCTCTTTACAAGAGGCTCGGAGCACATTAGCATGACTCTAACTCACGCTTATAGCAGAGCTATAGATGAGGGTCATTAGCATATCGCATTGATGCTCTCGCATCGGATGACATACACTAGTCTGACTCCATCATTGATTTTCTCGCTGGTGCTCAACTTTCAGTATGGCGACCAGGCATCTTTGCAATGTTATTAACTTGCAGATTAACCCTATATCTGCAGGTTAATAGCTTTATCAGACCAGTAAGATTTGATTTCAGGGAATTATATAATCTAGTATGGATTATTACTGTTCAGTTATTATGCAGCATCTACTACAGAAGAAATGTAATATTACATGTGACTATTCAAATAAATGTAATACATAGGTGACACCTGTATGCCACAGTATGTATTACTGCTGAAAACTAGGTCCGACATTATAATGCAGGGGGCATTTATGCACATGTAATCTAAGTACATGTATCAAAGTACTGGCAGTTATAACATGGATGAATGTGACACGCATCTCTATTCTCTTCATACAGGTAATCAGCTCTTTCAATCTCTGCTCTGAATCAACACCTGTGTTTCTCCATTCAATGTCAGCAAGCAGTTAATCCTGAATGCTATCTATCTGTTTTCAACTATGCAAGCTTATATCTGGTAACCAGCTCTTTCAATCTCTGCTCTGAATCAACTCCTGTGTTTCTCCATTCAATGTCAGCAAGCAGTTAATCCTGAATGCTATCTATGTGTTTTCAACTATGCAAGCTTATATCTGGTATATAGTTATTTCAACTTACTCTGCTTGTACCCTTATGTTGTGAGGTCAAGAATCTTTTCAAAGTGCTTTATGATCCATGTAGTGCTTGACATCTGTTTATCTGACCACAACATTTTATTGGGTCCTGCTGTCTCAATTTAGCTTGATTGATTAACGAGAAGAGAGAGAGCAAAAAAAAAAAATCTTAGCATTAGGGTACCATTACACATAGCGATGCACCAGCGATCCCGACAACGATATGGATCGCTGGTGCATCACTAAGTGGTCGTAGTGAGCTGCCACACAGGCAGATCTCACCAGCGACATCACTGGTGTCGGGGGTCGCTACTTACCTGTCAGACGAGGCGATCATGACGTCTTCCCGCCCGCGTCCATGCGTCGCTCGTCGGCGCCACAGGAAGCCCAGCAGGAAGCGCTCAGCGAGAAATGATCCAGGACCTTCTCGCGCGACCAGCGGTAACCAGCGGGGGAGCCGTTCGGAGGTAAGTATCACATGTAGCGATATCGCTAGCAATATCGCTGCTACGTCACAAAATCGGTGACTTTACAGCGATATTGCTATGTGTAATGGGGGCTTTAACCTCCTATATATTCAGACATAGCTTGGGGGAGCATTTATGCAGGGGGCATTTATGCACATGTAATCTAAGTACATGTTTCATAGTACTGGCAGTTATAACATTGCAGTTAGACAGGGCAGGAGACAGGTAAGACATTTATATAAATCTACTCCCTGTACATTTGGAGTACAACAAATATATACCATATGCATTTGTGTAATTTATATCCTGGCTGCTGCATTCACACACATCCACTGCCCTGGCATTAACTCTCTACACTCCATCCATATCGGCCCCTCACTCCTTTCCTCTCCTATGTATAGCACTCACGCTCTTTTCACATTGTTAAATTGAACAGATCCAGTCAGTCCCACCATTCAACATAAGAGACGCTCTCACAAATCACTTAACCATCTGCTCACTCTTTCTATCCTGCTTCTCCTAGTCGCAGGAGACATTGCTCCCAACCCTGGTCCCCCATGTTATAGAAAGTCAAACCCCCCAACTGCTACACTCAGAAACCCCTCTAATCTTATTAATATTCCTTGCATGCCATCTGTCTCTCTTAATTATGCACTTTGGAATTCTCGCTCAGTGTGTAACAAACTCTCTTTCATTCATGACTTTTTCCTTTCTAAATCTCTTAACCTCCTGGCTCTTACTGAAACCTGGATCCTGCAGTCAGACACTACCGCTGCTGCTGCTCTTTCATACGGGGGACTACACTAATCTCATACCCCAAGATCAGACAATAGAGCAGGTGGAGGCGTTGGTCTGCTCCTATCACCAAAATGTACCTTTCAGGTTTTCCCTCAACTACCCTCACTAGTCTTCCCTTCTTTTGAGGTCCATGCCGTCAGACTCTACACCCCCTTCTCCATGCAAGTGGCGGTGGTGTATCGTCCTCCTGGCCCCTCCCATCAGTTCCTGGATCATTTTGCCACTTGGCTTCCACATTTTCTCTCCTATGACATCCCTACCCTCATCATGGGAGATTTCAGCATCCCCATTGCTCTTCCCCTCTCTCCATCTGCTACTCACCTTTTATCTCTAACCTCCTCGCTTGGCCTTTCACAGCTTACTAATTCTCCAACGCATGAAGACAGAAACTCCCTCGACTTGGTCTTCTCTCGGCTTTGTGCAGTGGATGATTTTGCAAACTCCCCTCTCCCGCTCTCTGACCACAATCTTATTTAATTCTTTATCAAGAACTACCAGGCTGCTCAGGTCACACCCACTGTCCATACTTATAGAAACATACAGGCCATTAACACCCAGAAACTTATGAAGAACTTGCAGTCTTCATTGGCCCCTATCTCCTCCCTCTCATGTCCTGATTCTGCATTGAAGCATTACAATGAAATACTTCAAAGTGCCCTGGATGAATTTGCACCCCCTATAAATAGAACACCACAACGCAGATGGCAACAACCCTGGCACACGGTGCAAACACGTTTCCTGCAGCGGTGATCCAGGTGCGCCGAACGTCTGTGGAGAAAATCCAATCTACATGAAGATTTCATCCATTTTAAGTTTATGCTTAGAACATACAACACTGCCCTTCACCTCTCTAAACAAGCCTATTTCAACACCCTCGGCACCTCACTGTCCAATAACCCGAAACATCTTTTTGACACTTCATTCTCTACTCAACCCAAGAGTACAGGCCCCAACAACGGAGCTCAGAGCTGACGATCTAGCCAATTACTTCAAAGAAAAAATTAACCAGATTCGACAGGAAATTATCTCCCAATCACCTCATACCATGCACTATCCTCCCTCCCCCACTGCATCTAGCTCACTCTCTGATTTTGAACCAGTCACAGAAGAAGAAGTAAGCAGGCTCATTGTATCTTCTCACCCAACCACTTGCACCAGTGACCCATTTCCGTCACATCTCCTCCAGTCCCTTTCCCCTGCTGTCACCCCTCACCTAACTAAAATATTTAACCTCTCTCTTTCTTCTGGTATCTTTCCCTCCTCATTTAATCATGCCATCATACATCCACTACTTAAAAAACCATCCCTCGACCAAAACTGTGCTGCTAACTATAGACCTGTCTCTAATCTTCCCTTCATCTCTAAACTCCTGGAATGCCTGGTCCACTCCCGTCTGATCCGCTATCTCTTTGATAGCTCTCTTCTCGACCCTCTCCAATCTGGTTTCCGCTCTTTACAATCTACTGAAACTGCCCTCACTAAAGTCTCTAATGATCTACTAACAGCTAAATCAAATGGTCATTACTCCATGCTAATTCTCTTGGATCTCTCTGCAGCATTCGACACTGTGGATCATCAGCTCCTCCTCACTATGCTCCGTTCCATTGGCCTCAAGGACACCGTTCTCTCCTGGTTCTCCTCCTATCTCTCTGACCGCTCCTTTACTGGATCTTTTGCCGGTTCCTCCTCCTCTCACTTTCCCCTTACTGTTGGGGTTCCTCAAGGATCGGTTCTAGGCTCCCTCCTCTTCTCCTTTTACACTGCCCCTATTGGTAAAACAATCAGTAGATTTGGTTTCCAGTACCATCTCTATGCTGATGACACCCAATTATACGCTTCTTCTTCCTGACATCACGCCAGCCTTTCTAGAAAACACCGGCGATTGTCTAAACGCTGTGTCTAACATCATGTCCTCACTATATCTGAAACTGAACCTGTCAAAGACTGAACTCCTGATGTTTCCTCCCTCTACTAATGTACCTATACCCAACATTGCCATTTCTGTGTGTGGTTCCTCTATTACTCGTCAGCAACAGGCCCGCTGTCTTGGGGTCCTACTTAATTCCGAGCTTTCCTTTGCCCTCCACATTCGATTACTGGCTCGCTCTTGTCATCTGCACCTCAAAAACATTTCTAGAATTCGACCTTTTCTTACTTTTGACTCTGTAAATACTCTTACTGTTTCTCTTATTCATTCTCGTCTCAACTATTGTAACTCTCTTCTAATTGGTCTCCCTCTTACCAAACTCTCCCCTCTCCAATCTGTCTTGAATGCTGCAGCCAGGATCATATTCCTCACCAATCGTTACACCGATGCCTCTACCTTGTGCCAGTCATTACACTGGCTACCCATCTACTCCAGAATTCAGTATAAACTTATTACCCTCACCCACAAAGCCCTCCATGGCCCAGCACCACCCTACATCTCCTTCCTTGTTTCAGTATACCACCCTACCTGCGCCCTCCATTCTGCTGATGACCTGAGGTTAGCATCCTCAATAGTCAGAACCTCCCACTCCCGTCTCCAAGACTTTACACATGCTACGCCAATTCTTTGGAATGCACTTCCCAGGTCAATACGATTAGTCCCCAATCCCCACAATTTTAAGTGTGGCCTGAAAATGCATTTATTCAGACTGGCCTACCATCTCAACACATTAACCTAATCTATCCCTGTGTAGCACAGACAAAAGTTTTACCAGAACCAGATTGCCCGCATCATGTTCCCACATGCTTTATGCATCCATTAGCCCTCTGTGTTTGTACTGTTACACACTTAACATTATGGCTGGTCCAAATAATCAGGGCAATTGTTACCACCCACCTTTCGTGTCTACCTCTTTCCTCATGGACTGTAAGCTTGCGAGCAGGGCCCTCTTTCCTCTTGGTATTTGCTATAATCTATGTGATTATTGTTATGCTGTAATGTCTATTGTCTGTACAAATCCCCTCTGAAATGTAAAGTGCTGCGGAATATGTCGGCGCTATAGAAATAAAATGTATTATTATTATTATGTTAAATTGCCCTCAAAACATATGATAATGGCTTATTAAAAATGAGACAACCCTTCTAATGGTAAATTTAGACATACTTGTAGCTAGAATTAATACGTACCATGGTTGGATAACTAGAATAAAGCAATAAACAAAAACACCACATAGCTGATACATATAGCCACTTGCAAAAAGTTGCCATTTTTTAAGATTTTTTTTTTACCAGTGCTATAAGACATTTTCTATAATAAGAAAAGTGAAATCAGGTATTCCAGTGTTCTAGTTTTATAAACGTGGTGTTATTCAGTCATTTGCCCTTCAGGCACAATATGTTACATCTTGCAGTTTCTTCATTGCTACAGATGTCTTTACCTGTCATTTATGTTTATTAGCATTTCTATAAAAAATGGAAAGTGCTGACTGTACTTTAATTCACTAGAAATATAGAATGCTTGCAAGAAAGATAAAATAAATGGCTTCTGTGCAAATCAGATAGAGAAAAGAGAATAAAATAATAAAGAGGTTACGTGCTTCACTCGCAGCATTTACTATTTTACAGACATATATTCAGTACAAGGAATTGTTAAGCTTGCACATATTGTGGATGTTGTAAAATATACTATTTAAGTGTAAAACACAGATATGTACTCTAACCTTATAAAATAGAGCCATACACCAATACAATAAAGATTTATTTATACAGTAAAACACTAAATGCTGTGGTCATCATATATTTAAAATTGTAAGCAAAACACTATAATACAATTGTAAAGTAAAAAAAAAACATTTTCAACATTTTGTTCAATAACTTTTATTCATGTTGGTTGACATATTGTATAAATAGTAGAAATGTCAAGAATCAGCAAATCAATTACAGGGTTTGCTTTAGATAAATATCCTGACTAATTTTTTGTGTTATAACCTCGTCCAAAACTTCCATAATTGTACTTTCTATATATTTGTTTAGAGGCAACAGAGAACTTTCTGATGCGTTTAGCTCGGCACTTCCTGCATAGACATTATGAAGTTAGTCAAAGTGGTTGTCTACTACTCAAGCAACCCCTTCTCAATCACTTTGTTTCCACCTTGTAAAATAATAACACTTTTACTTACTTCTGGTGCCGGTATTCTTTTGGTATCAGGAATGGCACTCCCGGGTATCATGTGACATTGCTGTGCCTCACAGTTCCTGTGGCAAACAATGCTGTCTTCACTCTCCAAACCATCTGAAGAACCATATACATCAGAAGAAATGGAGAGAGCAGCAGCTCTCATTTCCTCCATATGTAAATGATTTTTCCGAAAGCAGAGAAAGTGAAGCCAGTGCTGATTGGCAGGAGTCGCGTGACGTAAGATTATTATGTAATCCCAGTACCGCCTGTGTTGACTCCGCTGGTGCAATGCCGCTATTGGAACTGATTACAAGTGTTATTATTTTACTTGGAGAAACATAGGGATTGAGAAGGGGTTGTCCGATTAGTGAATAACTCTTCTAAGATAAACTGTTTGCAAGATAGATTCCTTCCATAAAGACAAAAAAGGTTGTGGTTGATCAAATAATAAGCTTTTTTCATAACATTGGCACAAATTTCCTGAGTGGTCCTTGTCATGGGTCATGAGCCTCCCAGGTCTATTCACGTCCTGTTGTTTTAAACTCTTTACCCCCGAAGATGGTTTGCATGTTAATGAGGAGCCAATTTTTATAATTCTGACCACAGTCACTTTATGAGATAAAAACTCTAGAACGCTTCAACGAATCCCAGTGATTCTGAGACTGTTTTTTCTTGACATATTGTACTTCATGATAGTGGTAAAACTTCTATGATATGAATTGCATTTATTTGTGAAAAAAATGGAAATTTAGCAAAAATTTTGAACATTTTGCAATTTTTGAATTTTCATGCCCTTAAATCACAGAGATATGTCACACAAAATCTAACACATAAAGCTCAAAGTGTGTATGTATGTGTGTATGTATGTGTGTGTGTATGTGTGTATGTGTGTATGTCCGGGATAGGCATCCGCACCGTCGCAGCTACAGCAACAAAACTTGGCACAGTCACACGTCTGGACCCCGAGAGCGTCCTAAGCTATGTTGTGAGGCGAAATTTTAACCCTGCGCGTTCCAATTCACCAAACAATTTTGCCCCTATCTACATACTGGGGGAAAAAGTGTGTGCGCGTCAAGCCCCGCCCCTCATTGTGATGTCATAATGCCCCTATTTGCATACTGGGGAAACAGTGTGTGCGTATCAAGCCCCGCCCCTCATTATGATGTCACAATTGTTGCCATGGCGACGCTGATGTCATCATAGGTTGCAAGCCCTGCCGCCTCTCATTTTGATGTCATAATGGTTGACTATGGAATGGAGGATGTGTGATGAGTATATGGGCACTGGACTATGGGATGGAGGATATGTATGATGGGCATATGGCAATGGGACTATGCGATGGAGGATGTGTGATGGGTATATGGGCACTGGACTATGGGATGGAGGATATGTATGACGGATATATGGGCACGGGACTATGGGATGGCGGATATGAATATGGGCACGGGACTATGGGATGAAGGATGTGTGATGGATATATGGGCACTTGACTATGGGATGGAGGATATGTTTGACGGGTATATGGGCACAGGACTATGGGATGGCGGATATGTATATGGGCACTTAACTATGGGATGGAGGATGTATGATGGGTATATGGGCATGGGACTATGGGATGGAGGATGTGTGATGGGTATATGGGCACTCGACTATGGGATGGAGGATATGTATGATGGGTATATGGGCACGGGCCTATGGGATCGTGGATATGTATGATGGGTATATGGGCACGGGACTATGGGATGGAGGATAATTATAATTTTCTATAACTAACCACAGTTAGTTACTATGCCCGGGCAGCACCGGGCTCTTCAGCTATTTGTTATAACTAACCACAGTTAGTTACTATGCCCGGGCAGCGTCGGGCTCTTCAGCTAGTAGTACATATATACTGCATTCATACAACATACATACATACTACATACATACTTCATATATACTTGATTCATACAACATCCATACATACTACATACATACTACATTCATACAACATTCATACATACATACTTCATATTTACTACATTCATACAACATACATACATACTACATACATATTTCATTTCATAAATACTACATTCATACAACATACATACATACTACATACATACTACATTCATACAACATACATACATACTACATACATACTTCATATATACTACACTCATACAGCATACATACATACATACATACTACATACATACTACATGTATACTAAATTCATACAACATACAATACATACATATAGACATACAGTACATATAGCATAGAGTACATACTCACTATCACTTGTCACTTTGATCCCCGAAGCCAGTGTCATCTGTAAAAAATATTAAAATAACAAACAACCGATATACTCCCTGATCTGCAGAAATCCACGAGTGTCCCACGACGATCTCCCGTGGAGAACAGCAGCATCAGCTGATGCGACCGCTCTCTAGGGGCCCCAGGAATACAATGACGGGAGGTAGGTATCCTTCCGCACTGTATTCCTCCACCACTGTAAAAAAATAGTCCCTAGTCTCACTTTTGGCATTGCTGTGTGAGAAAGTTCCCACGCAGCTTTTGCCATAAAGTGAGACCAGTGAACTATAGTAACCTCTCAGTGATGCACTGCAGTAGATCGTCGTGGGACACTCATGGATTTCTTCGGATCAGGGAGTATATTGGTTGTTTGTTATTTTAATATTTTTTACAGTGAGATGACACTGACTTCGGGGATCAAAGTGACAAGTGATGGTGAGTATGTACTCTTTGTTATATGTACTGTATTTCTATATGTATGTATTGTATGAATGTATTCTATGAATGTATTGTATGTAGTATGTATATAGTATGTATGTATGTTGTATGAATGTAGTATGAATGTAGTATGTATGTAGTATGTATGTATGTTGTATGAATGTAGTATATATGTAGTATGTATGTAGTATGTATGTATGTAGTATATATGAAGTATGTACAGTGGGGCAAAAAAGTATTTAGTCAGTCAGCAATAGTGCAATTTCCACCACTTAAAAAGATGAGAGGCGTCTGTATATTACATCATAGGTAGACCTCAACTATGGGAGACAAACTGAGAAAAAAAAATCCAGAAAATCACATTGTCTGTTTTTTTTTCATTTTATTTGCATATTATGGTGGAAAATAAGTATTTGGTCAGAAACAAAATTTCATCTCAATACTTTGTGATATATCCTTTGTTGGCAATGACAGAGGTCAAACGTTTTCTGTAAGTCTTCACAAGGTTGCCACACACTGTTGTTGGTATGTTGGCCCATTCCTCCATGCAGATCTCCTCTAGAGCAGTGATGTTTTTGGCTTTTCGCTTGGCAACACGGACTTTCAACTCCCTCCAAAGGTTTTCTATAGGGTTGAGATCTGGAGACTGGCTAGGCCACTCCAGGACCTTGAAATGCTTCTTACGAAGCCACTCCTTCGTTGCCCTAGTGGTGTGCTTTGGATCATTGTCATGTTGAAAGACCCAGCCACGTTTCATCTTCAATGCCCTTGCTGATGGAAGGAGGTTTGCACTCAAAATCTCACGATACATGGCCCCATTCATTCTTTCATGTACCCGGATCAGTCGTCCTGGCCCCTTTGCAGAGAAACAGCCCCAAAGCATGATGTTTCCACCACCATGCTTTACAGTAGGTATGGTGTTTGATGGATGCAACTCAGTATTCTTTTTCCTCCAAACACGACAAGTTGTGTTTCTACCAAACAGTTCCAGTTTGGTTTCATCAGACCATAGGACATTCTCCCAAAACTCCTCTGGATCATCCAAATGCTCTCTAGCAAACTTCAGACGGGCCCGGACATGTACAGGCTTAAGCAGTGGGACACGTCTGGCACTGCAGAATCTGAGTCCATGGTGGCGTAGTGTGTTACTTATGGTAGGCCTTGTTACATTGGTCCCAGCTCTCTGCAGTTCATTCACTAGGTCCCCCCGCGTGGTTCTGGGATTTTTGCTCACCGTTCTTGTGATCATTCTGACCCCACGGGGTGGGATTTTGCGTGGAGCACCAGATCGAGGGAGATTATCAGTGGTCTTGTATGTCTTCCATTTTCTAATTATTGCTCCCACAGTTGATTTCTTCACTCCAAGCTGGTTGGCTATTGCAGATTCAGTCTTCCCAGCCTGGTGCAGGGCTAAAATTTTGTTTCTGGTGTCCTTTGACAGCTCTTTGGTCTTCACCATAGTGGAGTTTGGAGTCAGACTGTTTGAGGGTGTGCACAGGTGTCTTTTTATACTGATAACAAGTTTAAACAGGTGCCATTACTACAGGTAATGAGTGGAGGAAAGAGCAGACTCTTAAAGAAGAAGTTACAGGTCTGTGAGAGCCAGAAATCTTGATTGCTTGTTTCTGACCAAATACTTATTTTCCACCATAATATGCAAATAAAATGAAAAAAAACAGACAATGTGATTTTCTGGATTTTTTTTCCTCAGTTTGTCTCCCATAGTTGAGGTCTACCTATGATGTTAATTACAGATGCCTCTCATCTTTTTAAGTGGTGGAAATTGCACTATTGCTGACTGACTAAATACTTTTTTGCCCCACTGTATGTAGTATGCATGTATGTTGTATGAATGTTGTATATATGTAGTATATATGTAGTATATATGTTTTTTTTTTACATTCAGCACATTAGCCGAATGATGGGACTACTACTGTCCCATCATTGGCTAATGTGTCAATCACTGTCATTGTAGCAAGCATAGCCCGATGGGACTTGTAGTCCCATCAGACGATGCCTGCACACACACAACCCCCGGCAGGCCCACACATACCCCCGGCAGCCTGCACAGACCCCCGGCAGGCCTGCACAGACCCACGGCAGCCCACACAGACCCCCAGCAGGCCCACACAGACCCCCAGCAGGCCCGCACAGACCCCCGGCAGGCCCGCACAGACCGCACATCATGATGACATCATTTCAGCAGCCAATCACAGCCATGCCATTAGTTAACATGGCTAACAAAACTGGCTTATTGCATTATGGGAACTTCCGATTCCGGTATTCGATATTGTAAAAATATCGGTACTCGGTATCGGAATTCCGATACAGTGAATATCGGCCGATACCCGATATTTGCAGTATCGGAATGCTCAACACTATATGTGAGTCAGAAATGCATGCAGGCATATTCTCCAGGCTCTTCCCATTCTGTTTTATCACTTTCCCATCCATTTCAGCCTTTTCCTCATGCCCCCAGACCAGACCCCTTTGTAGCGTCCAGCAGAATATTACTCGAATTTCCCATTGGCTTGCATTGTACTCGCTATTCAGAACGAATATGCGATTTATACAAAGTACTCGTTACGAGTATAGAGATTATGAATATTATTGTACTTGCTCATCACTAGTTTTCAAATAAGTTGGGATTTTCATAAAATCCTGAAGGGCTGAGGACAGCCCATAACCCGGCCCACATGGGATCATCACAGGGGACTGTGTGGGTGTAGGTCAATTGCTTATAAATCATCAAGACAAATTATAATCTGTGTCCCGTAGTGAGATACACATTGTGTATGCATGAATCCCATTTGTGGAAGTCCCCCAAATCGTAGTGCTGTCCATCGGCTAAGTTGGCCTCTTTCTGTGAGTGGCCTAGTATGTACTTTTGTTAATCAGTTTTATTTTCTGCAATTGTGCATGCTCTATTTCCTTGTTCCCTTTGTAAAATCTTTTGTATATTTTTCATTAACACTGCCTCCCTTTGTATGAAATATAAAATGTAATAGTTCTGTTCCTTTTGTTCTGCAAACTTCGCCTCAAAGCCATACATTACTTACCAGGTGCCCAGTCAACTTGATTATTAGAAAAAATTACTGCTGGTGGCAACAAGCAGTGTGGGATTATCGTTGAGTAGCGGGTATATACATTTTCCATGCGTTGGAATCGGATGTGTTTATACCATGAGTTCAATGTTAGTTTCCCTATAACCAACCTTTTTGTGATGACAGCCTATGGCCTCCTCTGTTAATAGTTGGCCAATTGTGTAATTGTTTGGGCGATAGGGGGCAGCAGGGAACTGCTCAACACTAAGATCACACCAAGTGGCTCTGCGTGACTTTCCTGGGCTGCGATTTCCTTGACAGTAACAGCCTATTTAACAGCTCACTGCAGTATCAGACTTCTTAGGCTACTGCAAGCCGGTGGTTTCCGTGTTTGCAATGAGGCCAAGACCCAAGAAAGTTCAACTAAATCGTCTTTATTTTCAAAGATCGCAAAAATAAATCCAGAACTTTTATCCTACAGTTAGCAGCTGGAGTGTCTGTATCAGTCTGTTGCCGTGGGCGACAGCATCATTGTATCACTCTTTGGTGAGTCAGTAGAGTTGCCTTCTGAGTCCAGACTCATTCATACTTGTACTGAACAGAGCCTCCTGCTTTGAAGCTTGCAAACAAAACACTGACACACTCAAACCTCAACTAAAAGTTTATATGGGTTTCATGGAAATGGGCCACTCAAAAAAAACTCAGAGTGCATGGAAAGGTCCATCTCACTACCAATCCAGAGATCTCTCCAAAAATAAAAGCCCATGTCAGGTTTTCTTAAATCTGACTTGATCAAATACGATGTCCAAATCCACTTTCTCTTTTATTTTGCATTTTTTGCAAGGGGATTGGTGTGAGGGGGGACTGGGCACTGGCCATATTTTATTGTTGTTGTTAGATGGGCTCCACAGTCAGAAGCGCAATCCTTATACAGTTCTGCGCCTGCCAGACTGTGGAGACCTGTGTGTCGTAACTAGTGCCTTCCCCCCTCCCTCCAATCCCATAATGAAACACAGACAATCCTAGATGGGTTGAACAGATCGGTCACAGTTTATTAATTACATAATCAGAGAAAGGCAATTACACTTCGTAACGGGCAGCTCGCGCCGAGATCCTGTCCGCATTCGACAGGCAAGTTGGCCCAATGAGCGGTTACGTTTGCCCTTCTCTGCTTCTACCGCCACAGAGGATCCTGTGTATAACCTACACGGGTCTCCGACCCCCACCCATCAGCGTTAGGGCCTGTTCAACCCCATCCTGTAAATCAGACAGGAAAATATTGAGGCCAATGTCGGTCAGGTGAACTCCGTCTGGTTTTAATATTCTTGGGTTATCCCGGTGAAGATGGTGGTGACGAATTACGATACCGCCTTTTCCTTTCACAAATTTTCCCATCCGGGCGTTGAATTTCCTCCTTGTGTGCTCTATGGCTTTTTTTATCTCATGCGCCTCGCCAGACAACCCGTGGTATCATCTCTGACCACACCAGTATCATATTTGTGAATAAACAGGGGAGCCATTCTATATCCGTTGTCATCCATTTATACAGATCCGACACCTTTTGCTTGCCAAGATCATTGCAACCCTCGTATACCACCATTATCACCGGGCGCTTTGCCCTCCTTGAAATGTCAACCATCTCTTTGAACACCTGTTTCCATTGGAGGCCTCTGATACCCCTCCAGTTAACCTCTAGGCCCGGGAGGTAAAGATTCCTTCCTCCCGGACGCTGTTTGGCCCTTTTTTCAGCCCAATAGACATAGGAATGTCCTACAACCCAAACTTCAACTCCTGCAAGAGATAGCATATGTTAATTCAGCAAATCAGGTCTTATGTATCTGGCGAAGCATGCGGATTTCCAACGCCCCATTCTCTGCACCTCGGCCTCTGACACTCCTGCCCTAGCTGCTTCTGTAGCTGCCCCGATACAGAACGAATGTGTCCTGTACTCTTTTGGATTTGCGTATTTTTCTCCAAGCATAGCTTAAAAATTGCTTGGAATTGGTACTTAGTCAGAGGGGACCCGTCTGTATGAGTGAGGAAAAATCTACTTGCGTGCTTTATTACAGCGTATCTTTCGACTATCTTTAGCGGGCAAACAGGGCCATTTCATGCGTTAACCAGAACCCATGAGCCCCTACCACTGGGATCGCACTTGGATTTCCTAACCCGAATGCGCATAACGTCACTGCATATAACTATGTCCTCATTAATTAAACCACCTTCCGACGCGTTTTTTGACCGTGGTAATAATTCGCTGATGCACAGCGCTCCGAAAAAGGCGATTGCAAAGGCTGCAGATATGAGGACCGCATCGTATTGTGATGTGCAGACTGATGGGGATATGGAAATAATGTCATGCAATAATCTCAGTGATATGGGGCGGCGGCATTTTTGGCTTGGTTGAAGCCTTTTCCATCCTTTGATTGCTTAATGAAAAAATACTTTGTTACATCTGTCCATCCCATTAATTGAAAGAAAAAGGCTAACCCCAATAATTTCCGTTGCGCCGACATCCCCGACGCCCCACTTTCCTTCAGCTGTACTAGAAACTCTGCCGTCACTGAGCCTTGTGTACGTTCACATCTATCGACTGGCCTACCCTGAATTAATGAGCACCACTCCACCCAAGCCTTACCATAGACCTGCCAGGTAGCTGGCGACACGGAGGCACGGATTAGGGGCATCAGTGATTGGCCACTATGTCCCACAGATATAGTGGACACTGAATACCCAGGGTTTGCACATTGAGATGCTGGATTCTGAAAACCTGCCAATTGGAAAATAACAATGCGTTAATCATATTGTCGTCTACTTCCACCACAATGGTGGCTCTACACCAAATATTGTTTTGTAGGCATAGTAGCGCTAACCGACGTAATAGAGCAAGTATGGGCAGGGATGAAGATGACATGTAGTTTAGACACCTAGCTGTTATCATATTTTTTGCTTGGAAATGAATGTTGCTATTTTTCAACTGATTAGCCCATATCTCCACAGCTACGACTATTGCAAATATCTCTCCTAGGGCTGGGTCGCGACCCCAGCTTGATGTGGTCCATAGCTCCGGCCAGTCATTTTTGCACCATTGGTTTTTGTAGATTGCCGCGAAACCCTCTTTTTTTGCTCCACCCTATTGCCAACCCCAAGTCCTTGCTTGCAGTCTCTCTAGCCATGACACATGTGTGACCGTTGTACGATTGTAGGAACGTCTGCCATACTAGTAAATCGGCTTTTAACGCACGAGTGAGCCTAATTCTATGGCCGGGTTGAGAAGCTCCCTTAGTTGCCAATGATAATCTGCGTGAGAAAGCCCTGCTAACCGTCATTACGCGGCAGGCAAAAATCAGAAGACCCAATAATGCCTGCATTTGCTGGAGTGTTACCTTGTTAACTTTGCAGAAGCCTTCAAGCGCATCTGCTGCATTTTTTGTATTTTATCCAGCGGTAAGCGGAAAACCATCAGATCGGTATCTATCTCGATGCCTAAAAAGGGCAAAATATTGCATGGTCCTTCTGTTTTTTTCGGGCGACAATGGTACACTGAATTGCCGTGAGATAGTTTTGAATTTCTCTAGTAGGTAAGAGCAGAGTTTAGAATTCCTGGGGCCGACGAAAAAAAAATCATCGAGGTAGTGAATTAGGGATTTGCTGCCTGTTTCATACCGAACTACCCAATCCAAAAAGGTACTAAATAACTCGAAATAGTGACATGAGATGGAGCATCCCATTGGTAAGCACATATCAAAATAATAGTGCTGGTCCACTTTGCATCCCAGTAGGTGGTAACATTTGGGGTGCACCGGTAGTAACCAGAATGCCAATTCTATGTCAGATTTAGCCAGCAGGGAGCCGGGTCCGGCTGCCTGGACTAGGTCTACTGCCTTATCGAAGGACGCGTATGTGACAAACGCCTCTTCTTGGGAGATGGCATCGTTAACAGATTCGCCCTTTGGATGAGACAAATGATGGATTAGTCGATATTTACCGGGTTCCTTTTTTGGGATAATGCCTAATGGTGATATTCTGATATTTTTGAAGGACAGTGACTGAAAGGGGCCTGCTATTCTACCTAATTCCATTTCCTTTTGTATTTTTTGTCTTAGGATTTCAGAGAATTCACAAGCAGATTTTAAGTTCTCGGATACGGTTGGTGTTCTTGTAAACTTGAAAGGGATAAAAAAGCCGTCCGTAAAACCTGATAGTAGTTGCTGTGCCGCTTTTTCATTGGGGTAGAGATCTAGCCAGGGGGCCATCGCGTTTACGGTCACTGGGGTTCTGCCTTGCAGGCGCTTTGTATGGCTGTCGAGTGCACCTTGATGCTGGATGTCCCCCCTGCAAGCTGAGCAATCGTGTCTGAATTTGCATAGTGTGTAGAAGCCGCAGTTTCCCTCATTAAACAGCCAGCAGGCCCCGGGATTTCGTACGACCACTGAGTTTTGACCTGCGGCTGTGGAGTAATTAGTGGTCGTAGCTGAAAAGGGGGGCTGCTTCTGCGACAGCATGAGACGCAGCCACACGTCTGTCGCTTTAACTCCCCAGCCTAGATCGGGCTGTAGGGCCAGCCGCCTGCGGAACTCCTCGTCGTACCGACAACAGGCTGAACCGCCGTGCGATTTGTATGAACTAACTATCGTGTCTTGATATATAAATAATTCGGAGCAGCGTTCTGGATGCTTCTGGCCCATAATACAGCCCAATACTGTGAAGGCCTGAAGCCAATTGTTCATAGTAAATGCTATTTTTGGTCTATTCCTATCATATCCCTGTTCATTATTTTTATCCACCGTCTGTTGGTCAGCTGATAACAGCGACCATATGTCAACATAATCATTGTTCCAGATCTTTTGCCTAGTCTCCTGATCTATGTGAGCGCCTAGCGGGCTTATCCCGCAGAAGAAGGCGTCTTTGTGTAAACTCGCTGATTGTGTAGTTGTAGTGCTCCCCACTCTGTCGCTTGGATGCGATAGGTGTACAGTCATGGCCAAAAGTTTTGAGAATGACACAAATATTAATTTTTCCAAAGTCTACTGCTTCATTTTTTCTAATGGCAATTTGCATATACTCCAGAATGTTATAAAGAGTGATCAGCTTAACAGCAATTACTTGCAAAGTCAATATTTGCCTAGAAAATGAACTTTATCCCCCAAAACACATTTCAACATCATTGCAGCCCTGCCTTAAAAGGACCAGCTAACATCGTTTCAGTGATTGCTCCATTAACACAGGTGTGGGTGTTGATGAGGACAGGGCTGGAGATCAATCTGTCATGATTAAGTAAGAATGACACCACTGGACACTTTAAAAGGAGGCTGGTGCTTGGCATCATTGTTTCTCTTCTGTTAACCATGGTTATCTCTAAAGAAACACGTGCAGTCATCATTGCACTGCACAAAAATGGCCTAACAGGGAAGAGTATCGCAGCTAGAAAGATTGCACCTCAGTCAACAATCTATCGCATCATCAAGAACTTCAAGGAGAGAGGTTCCCTTGTTGCCAAAAAGGCTCCTGGGCGCCCAAGAAAGACCAGCAAGCGCCAGGACCGTCTCTTAAAAGTGTTTCAGCTGCGGGATCGGGCTACCAGCAGTGCAGAGCTTGCTCAGGAATGGCAGCAGGCAGGTGTGAGTGCATCTGCACGCACTGTGAGGCGTAGACTCTTGGAGTAAGGCCTGGTCTCAAGGAGGGCAGCAAAGAAGCCACTTCTCTCCAGAAAAAACATCATGGACAGACTGATATTCTGCAAGAGGTACAGGGAGTGGACTGCTGAGGACTGGGGTAAAGTCATTTTCTCTGATGAATCCCCTTTTCGATTGTTTGGGACATCTGGAAAACGGCTTATTCGGAGAAGACGAGGTGAGCACTACCACCAGTCTTGTCTCATGCCAACTGTCAAGCATCCTGAAACCATTCATGTGTGGGGTTGCTTCTCAGCCAAGGGAATGGGCTCTCTCTCAGTCTTGCCTAAAAACACAGCTATGAAAAAAGAATGGTACCAGAATGTCCTCCGAGAGCAACTTCTCCCAACCATCCAAGAGCAGTTTGGCGATCAACAATGCCTTTTTCAACATGATGGAGCACCTTGCCATAAAGCAAAGGTGATAACTAAATGGCTCAGGGAACAAAACAGAGATTTTGGGACCATGGCATGGAAACTCCCCAGATCTTAATCCCATTGAGAACTTGTGGTCAATCATCAAGAGACAGGTGGACAAACAAAAACCTTCAAATTCAGACAAAATAAAAGCATTGATTTTGCAAGAATGGACTGCTATCAGTCAGGATTTGATCCAGAAGTTGATTGAGAGCATGCCAGGGAGAATTGCAGAGGTCCTGAAGAAGAAGGGTCAACACTGCAAATATTGACTTGCTGCATTATCTCATTCTAACTGTCAATATAACCTTTTGTTACTCATAATATGATTGCAATTATATTTCTGTATGTGATAAAAACATCTGACATACACACATAAAAACCAGAGGGCAGCAGATCATGTGAAAATATAATATTTGTGTCATTCTCAAAACTTTTGGCCATGACTGTAGAATTAGGTCCTTTATCGCTGCGGTTAACTCCTTCTCTTTCATGTTACCCCCATAGTGTAATAATTCCCCGCCAATTTTTGTAAACTCACCGCTGCATGATTCTATAGGAGTGAACACCGATCCTGGAGGAACCCCGGCTCCCGCTGATGTTGACGGGGTGATGTCACAGGATGGGTAAACTCTGGCACCCGCTCTAGTGGTTGACTGGCCGATGCGTTGTCTGGAAACCAGGGAAGCTTGAGAAGCGCATTCCTGGTTGTTAGCCAATGATGGAGCGCATGACGAACTGTCGTGCGCTCGAGCCAGATTACAACCATGTGATGGCAGAATTACAGCTCTTTCTCGTGCGACTTCATGGTAGCTGGTGTGGCTGAAAGCCATGGGGGATGGTTCTCCCCGGTTGATAGCCCTGGAGGGTGCGTGCGACTTAGTGCATTTGCCGCGTACCCGATATCGGCCCACTGGACTCTGGGACTGGGATGCATCGGACCCTTCAGATGTGGCTGATGAAAGCCATCCTGAGGCCCGTGATCTGCGGCTGCTCCTATGCGAGCTGCATCTGCGTCGGTACCGTGAGGTGCGTTTAGAGGGGTGGCGGGAATAGTGATGGGGCTGCTGGAGGTAGATTGGGAGGATGTGTGGCATCTACGCCTGCGTCCGCCGTTACTTTGTTGTGTCTCTGGGGGGGCTATATCAGTTGCAGGTGGGGGGTAAATGGTCGTAGTGGGTCCTGTCCTGCTGCTTAGTAAAGGGACGGTTAGGGGGTTAATATACTGAGTGCTGGGATATGATGTGGCAGGGGTTAATGGGACATCTTGTTTGGGCTATAGGGGGAGGTGAAAGTATCAGTGTGCTTGGTGTTACTAGCGATATGTCAAAGCAATCTGAATTGTATAGCTGTGGAGCTGCTGTGAGTTCATTTTCCCCTCCACCACTGAGGCCCGATGAACTCCCTCTTCTGGTGGAGAAAGGTAGTGAGCCTGATTATCAAGCACCTGAGATTAATGATGATGACTGGCTGAGTGGAGTTACTGACTGGATATAAGGCCGCCGACGCCCTTCTGCCCTGCGGGTGATTTCTCTGAGGGATCCTTGGAGACCAGTCTGAATTCCTGCTCTTCTAAAGCTAAGTTTTCTGCTCAGCTTTTTGCATTTGTGCTTTGACTTTGTTTTTGCTTTGTTTTTCTGGATTTCTGCCATTCCCTGCTGGGGTGAGCTGAATTCCTTTAGCTCTGTCTTCAGAAAATACCTGAGTGCTGATATAGTTTTTGAAGCCTAGCTGCTTCAGGGTCTTTTTCCATATCAGCCTGTTGGCTTATGTCTTTGATAGGGTTTTGGCAGATTGCAGACAGCAACCTTCCTTTCCTGTCCTGTTTAGTTAGCATGGGCCCCATCGTTTGCTCAGCCTATCTTTCTATCTTTGTGAGTGTTTTTTCATCTTGCTTCACCGTCATTATATGTTGGGGGCTGCCTTTTACTTTGGGGTCTGCTCTGGGGCAGTTTAGATTTCCTTTTCTGTCTTTAGGCTATTTATCTCTCCGGCTGTGATCGAGGGGTCTAGGGCTCCGTAGGAACCCCCCACGGCTACTGCTAGTTGTGTTGATAGGTTCAGGGGTCTGCAATCTGATAGTTGCCAACTTCTCTGGTTTTCTGGACGTAGCTTCTATTTTTGTGTCTGCCTCCTACGGTGACTCTATCATAACAGAATCACCCGCCATATCGCAGATCCTAGGGTACTCAATAGCAGGAAAGAATTGTAAAAAAAAAAAAAAAAAAAAAAAAAGTGTGTATATTTTTTCCTCTATATCTCTGAGGCCGTAGGGGGAATTTTTTTTTCTCTCAATGGAGATAAAGCAATTGTCTGATCGTGTGGAGCAGCTCGCTGCGGAAGTGCGGGGAATTTCCGCCTACCTTGCTCATTCACATGCTGCTGAACCAAAGATTCCTACACCTGATGTATTTTTTGGGGATCGGTCTAAATTTTTGAATTTCAAAAATAATTGTAAATTATTTTTTGCCTTGAAGCCTAACTCGTCAGGGAGCTCCGCGCAGCAGGTTAAAATTGTCATCTCTTTGCTGCATGGCGATCCCCAGGATTGGGCATTTTCTTTGAAACCAGATGATCCTATTCTGACTAATGTGAACGCATTTTTTCAAGCCTTGGGGTTGTTGTATGATGAACCTAATGCTATTGATCAGGCTGAAAAGACCCTGCTGGCATTGAACCAGGGTCGAGATTCTGCAGAATTGTACTGTCAAAAATTCCGAAAGTGGGCGGTACTTACTACCTGGAATGATAATGCCTTGGCTGCTCTCTTTCGGAAGGGTTTGACAGAAGCCGTAAAAGATACTATGGTGGGATTTCCTGTTCCCTCTGGTCTGGACGATTCTATGTCATTAGCCATTCAGGTTGATCGGCGTTTGCGTGAACGCAGGATTGCACGAGAGGTGTTGCCACCAGTTGAACAGGTGTCTGAACCTATGCAATGTGATAGAGTTTTGTCCAGAGAGCAGCGTCAGGAGTTCAGAAGGCGTAATAAGTTGTGTTTTTTCTGTGGAGATGCCTCGCATATTATTTCTGTCTGTCCTAAACGAGAGAAACGCTTTGCACACATGTTTTCTGTTGGTGGTGTTCAACCTAAGTTTCTTCTGGCTATTACTCTGATCTGGAGCAGCCCTAAACCTAATGGACTTGGATTTTGCTAAACGTTGTGGATTTCCGATGACACCCCTGCAGACGCCTATCCCTTTGAGGGGGATTGATGCTACGCCTTTGGCGAAAAATAAACCTCAGTTTTGGACCCAGGTGGTAATGCGGGTCGCCCCAGACCATCAAGAAAATTGCAGATTTTTGGTGTTGCATAATCTGCATGATACCATTGTTCTGGGGTTTCCCTGGTTACAAATTCATAATCCAGTTTAGGATTGGAAATCTGTGTCTGTGGTGAGTTGGGGTTGTCGGTGTGCTTTAGTGAGGCTCCGGTGTTTTCCATCTCTCCTCAGTCGCATGATGTTCCTGACTCTTTGGCGGACTTTTATGATGTATTTAGTGAGAATGAGTCTGCGTCTCTGCCTCCTCAAAGGAGTTATGACTATGCAATTGAGCTGAGCCCGGGGTGTAAATTTCCCAAGGGTCGACTCTTCAATTTATCTGTACCCGAGCACGAGGCTATGCGATCCTATATTAAGGAGGCGTTGGAGAAGGGTCATATTAGACCATCCTCGTCACCCTTAGGTGTCGGGTTTTTTTTTGTAGCCAAAAAGGATGGATCATTAAGACCTTGTATTGATTATCGTGCCCTCAATAAAATTACTGTTAAATATCAGTATCCGTTACCCCTGATTTTGGATCTATTCTCTAGAGTTAAAGGTGCTTGCTGGTTTACCAAGCTTGACCTCAGGGGGGAGTATAATCTTATTCGCATTAAGCATGGGGATGAATGGAAGACGGTGTTTAATACTCCGGAGGGACATTTTGAGTACCTGGTGATGCCTTTTGGGCTCACTAATGCCCCTTCTGTCTTCCAGTGCTTCATGAACGATATTTTCCGAGATTTTGTCGATAAATTTTTGATTATCTATCTGGATGATATTTTGATCTTCTCCAAGGATTGGGATTCTCATGTGGAACATATTCGGACTGTGTTCCGGATCTTGAGGGAGAATTCTCTGTATGTCAAAGGATCTAAATGCCTTTTTGGAGTACAGAGGATTTCTTTTTTGGGATTTATTTTGTCTCCGTCAACTATTGAAATGGACCCGGCCAAGGTACAGGCCATTTACGATTGGGTTCAGCCCACTTCTTTGAAGGCCCTCTAGAAGTTTTTGGGTTTTGCTAATTTTTATCGGAAATTTATAGCAAAATTTTCTAGTATTGCCAAGCCATTGACTGATTTGACTAAGAAGGGTGCTGATGTGTTAAATTGGTCTCCGGAGGCTGTTTCTTCCTTTCAGGAGCTGAAGCGAAGATTCACCTCCGCCCCGGTTTTGCGGCAACCTGATGTCTCACTTCCGTTCCAGGTAGAGGTGGATGCTTCTGAGATTGGTGCAGGAGCTGTTTTGTCCCAAAGGGATCCTGTAACATCTAAAATGAATCCCTGTGCTTTCTTTTCCCGAAAGTTCTCTCCATCTGAACAAAACTATGATGTGGGGAATCGGGAACTGTTGGCCATGAAATTTGCATTTGAGGAGTGGAGACATTGGTTGGAGGGAGCTAAACATCAAGTCGTGGTCCTCACTGACCACAAGAATTTGATTTACCTAGAGTCGGCTAAGCGCTTGAACCCTAGACAGGCTAGGTGGGCCTTGTTTTTTACACGTTTTGATTTTGTGGTTTCTTTTCTTCCTGGAACTAAGAATGTCAAGGCAGACGCCCTCTCTAGGAGCTTCTTTGCTGATTCTCCTGTGGTGACCAAGCCTGCTACCATCTTAGGCGAAGGGGTAGTTCTTTCTGCCATCTCGCCCGATTTGAGACTTGCTCTGCAAGAGTTCCAGTAGGACAAACCTGAGCGTTGTCCCAGTGGAAAGTTGTATGTTCCTGACCAGTGGAAGAAGAGAGTGATGTCTGAAGTTCATTGCTCTGCTTTGGCTGGTCATCCAGGTATTTTTGGTACTAGAGATCTGGTGAGTCAGTCTTTTTGGTGGCCCTCCTTGCCTCGTGATGTCAGGAATTTTGTGCAGTCCTGTGGGACTTGCTCCCGGTCTAAATCGTGTTCTCGCTCTAGTGGGTTGTTGATGCCTTTGCCTGTCCCCAAGAGGCCATGGACCCATATTTCAATGGATTTCATCTCTGATATGCCTGTCTCTCAAAGGATGACTGTTATTTGGGTGATTTGTGATAGGTTCTCTAAGATGGTTCATCTTGTACCACTCCCTAAGTTGCCGTCTTCCTCTGAGTTGGTGCCCCTGTTTTTGCAACAGGTGGTTCGCTTGCACGGGATTCCTGAGAACATTGTATCTGACAGAGGAGTTCAGTTTGTGTCTAGATTTTGGAGAACTTTATGTTCCAAGCTGGGAATTCAGTTGTCCTTCTCCTCTGCTTTTCACCCTCAGACCAATGGGCAGACAGAGAGAACAAACCAGACCTTGGAGTCGTATTTGAGATGTTTTATTTCCGCTGATCAGGATGATTGGGTTTCATTTTTGCCCTTGGCCGAATTTGCTTTAAATAATAGAGCTAGTTCTGCCACTTTGATGTCACCTTTTTTTTGTAACTTTGGGTTTCATCCTCGATTTTCTTCAGGGCAGGTGGAGCCCTCTGCCTGCCCAGGTGTTGACACTGTGGTGGAGAGAATGCACCAGATCTGGGACCAAGTGGTGGATAAGTTATCTGTCTCCCAGGAAAAGGCCCAGCGGTTTTCCAACCGACATAGGACCATTGGTCCACAGTTTAAGGTTGGTGATATGGTGTGGTTATCATCAAAAAATATTGCTATGAAGGTGGCTTCTCCTAAGTTTAAGCCTAGATTTATTGGACCTTACAAGATTTTGGAGATTATTAATCCAGTCTCTTTTCGTTTGGCTCTTCCTGTCACATTTAAAATCCATAATGTGTTCCATAAGTCTTTGTTGAAGAGGTTTGTTGAACCTGTTGTTCCGGGGGTGGCACCTCCAGACCCTGCATTGGTTGAAGGTAACATGGAATATGAGGTAGAGAAAATACTGGATTCCAGTCTGGCTAGACGGAGACTCCAGTATTTGGTTAAGTGGAAGGGTTATGGTCAGGAGGATAATTCCTGGGTCTCTGCCTCTGATATTCATGCCAAAAGATTGGTGCGTGCCTTTCATCGGGCTCACCCTGATCGCCCTGGTGGCGTGGTTGAGGGTTCGGTGACCCCTCCTCAAGGGGGAGGTACTGTTGTGAGTTCATTTTCCCCTCCACCACTGAGGCCCGATGAACTCCCTCTTCTGGTGGAGAAAGGTAGTGAGCCTGATTATCAAGCACCTGAGATTAATGATGATGACTGGCTGAGTGGAGTTACTGACTGGATATAAGGCCGCCGACGCCCTTCTGCCCTGCGGGTGATTTCTCTGAGGGATCCTTGGAGACCAGTCTGAATTCCTGCTCTTCTAAAGCTAAGTTTTCTGCTCAGCTTTTTGCATTTGTGCTTTGACTTTGTTTTTGCTTTGTTTTTCTGGATTTCTGCCATTCCCTGCTGGGGTGAGCTGAATTCCTTTAGCTCTGTCTTCAGAAAATACCTGAGTGCTGATATAGTTTTTGAAGCCTAGCTGCTTCAGGGTCTTTTTCCATATCAGCCTGTTGGCTTATGTCTTTGATAGGGTTTTGGCAGATTGCAGACAGCAACCTTCCTTTCCTGTCCTGTTTAGTTAGCTTGGGCCCCATCGTTTGCTCAGCCTATCTTTCTATCTTTGTGAGTGTTTTTTCATCTTGCTTCACCGTCATTATATGTTGGGGGCTGCCTTTTACTTTGGGGTCTGCTCTGCGGCAGTTTAGGTTTCCTTTTCTGTCTTTAGGCTATTTATCTCTCCGGCTGTGATCGAGGGGTCTAGGGCTCCGTAGGAACCCCCCACGGCTACTGCTAGTTGTGTTGATAGGTTCAGGGGTCTGCAATCTGATAGTTGCCAACTTCTCTGGTTTTCTGGACGTAGCTTCTATTTTTGTGTCTGCCTCCTATGGTGACTCTATCATAACAGGAGCGCTCTGATCGGTCTGGCTAGACCGAACAGGGTACTCACCAGCTGCAGTACTGTGTGTTATGAGTTCATTTTCACCTTCACCATTGAGGTCTGATGAACTCCCTCTTCTGGTGAAGGAAGGTAGTGAGGCTGATTACCAAGCACCTGAGCTGGGAGAGGATGACTGGGCGACGGGGATCTCTGACTGGATATAAGGCAGCCGACGCCCTTCCTCCTTACTGGTGATTTCTCTGTGGAATTCTAGGAGACCAGTCTGATTCCTGCTCCTCAAAAGCTAAGTTTTCTGCTTTGCCTTTTTGCATTTGTGTTTTGGTTTTAGTTTGCCTTGCTTTTCTGGATTCTGCCATGCCCTGCTGGGGTGAGCTGAATTCCTATTTTGTCGGTTGCTCTGTCTTCAGAAAATACCTGAGTACTGACATAGTTTTTTTGAAGCCTAGCGTCTTCAGGGCCTTTTTCCCTGTCAGTCTGTGGGCTCTTATTTTCATAGGGTTTTTCGCGGATTGCAGACAGCAGCTTTCCTATCCTGTCCTGTCTAGTTAGCTTGGGCCCCATCATTTGCTCAGTCTATCTTTCTATCTGAGTTAGTGTTTTTTCTTCTTGCTTCACCGTCATTATATGTTGGGGGCTGCCTATTGCTTTGGGGTCTGCTCTGGGGCAGTTTAGATTTCCCTTTCTGTCTTTAGGCTAGGCAGTTCTCCAGCTGTGATCGAGGGGTCTAGGGCATCGTAGGAACCCCCCCACGGCTACTGCTAGTTGTTGATAGGTTCAGGGGTCTGCAATCCGATAGCTGCCAACTTCTCTGGTTTTCTGGACTTAGCTAGCATTTCTGTTTTTGCCTCCTACAGTGACTCATTCATAACAACTGTGTGTACAGCTTGTCCCCAGGCACCCCCGTGCAGGCTTAGAGGCTGCACCTGCCCGGGGTAGCGTGGAGACCTGGCCAGGACTTCTCTCCCTCTGACACTGCAGGGATAGGATATGATTTAATGCAGTGGGCAGGGCTTGGCTCTGTGAGACTGGAGAGTGGGCGGAGCTGGCAGGAACCCGGGACTGACGCTTCCTGGCCTGCTTGCGGGAACGCAACCCTTGTATATGATTCCCCTCTTAAATTAAAAAAAAATCATCAAAAATTATCACTTTTTGGGTGAAGATGCCTGCCTTGCTGGTCATTATACACAGGCTGTGCAAATAGTAAAAGGCATGACCTTTTTCTATGCAGTGGTGCAAAAATGATCCTTGATTGCAGAGTATCAAGATAGGAAATATGTGGCTGGCATGGCTATGCAGTGACAGTAGAAGAAGCCACACATTAGAAAAATAGGATGGGTAAGAATATGTCTGCCTGGGTTATGGCCAGTCTTCAGCAACATCATTACAGTATAGCATTATAAAACACAGTGGAGATGTTGCTGGCATGACTGTGCAGAAGTATAGGCATAAGTGATGAGCGAGTATGCTTTTTACTCGAGATTTCCCGAGCATGCTCGGGTGATCGAATATTTAGATGTGCTCGGAGATTTAGTTTCTGTCACCATAGCTGCATGATTTGTGCCTACTAGACAGCTTGAATAAACGTGGGGATTTCCTAACAAACAGGCAATCCCTACATGTATATCCAAATACTCGGAGATCACTCGAGCATGCTCGGGAAATCTCGAGTAAAGAGTATACTCGGTTATCACTAATTGGCATAAGTTTTGTGAGCTTTCAATGGAAGATCTCAAAGCAACACATGCTCCAGTTTGACTGCTGCATAATATACTCCGGTTCTGCTTTACACTGCATGTACTGATAGTCCAACTTATGCAGAATCTAATTCCAGGGGGTTGAGATATTGCAAATAAGAAAGCACTCTGGCAGACTGATTAGTCTACTTTGTGGCACATGATGCTTTGTGGGGGAATCATAGTGTGCGTGGACTGTGGGCTCTTACTCTGCGTGTGAGTCCTAATACTGTGTTGCAGATGGCTTTGAGAACTCTCACACTGCCTGTGGGACCTGTGGAGGAAATTGTTTTGTGTGTGGGAGACAATACTAATACTGCTTGTGGGAGATAAAATGCTGTGTATGACACTGTAGGGGCCGTCATACTGCTTGTGGGACCATTATACTGTAGCTTTAAATGTTGGGAGATATTGCTCCTCTGAATTTTTATTTATTTTTGGGGGGGTAGTGGAGGTGGTTGGAAAAAGGATTCAGTTAGGACTTTTGCTATTGTGTCCTGTGAATTCAATGTATGCCACTGCCTTAATCTAATTCCTACTTGGGATTTTCTCTAGAGTTCTTCAACTACTGATAGTGACTCTATGCAGCTGATAATTAGAATTTCCTCTGCCACTATGTACAGAAGGTGATTGTTTATATCTTCAACTGCAGTAAGTTATTTTAGTGTAGTATCTTTCTTAGCCTTTGGAGTACTGTGGATTAGAGGATTAAGATTCAATGATGGATTGGAAATTTCACTATGTTCAGCATTAAATATTTTGGCAACGGACAGATTCAAGCTCATGGTGTCTCTGTAAGAGGCTAGGCAGTAGAGAGAAATTGCAGTGCACACAGTAGTGGAGGTGAAAGGAACTCCTAGAAAGGGCGTCTGCCTTAACATTCTTAGTACCCGGAAGAAAAGAGACCACAAAATTAAAACGCATGAAAAACAAGGCCCATCTAGCCTGTCTAGGATTCAAGCGTTTGGCCGACTCCAGATAAATCAAATTCTTGTGATCGGTGAGGACCACAACATGATGTCTAGCTCCCTCCAACCAATGTCTCCACTCCTCAAATGCCCATTTCATGGCCAACAATTCCCGATTCCCCACGTCATAGTTGCGCTCAGATGGGGAGAACTTTCGAGAAAAGAAGGCACAGGGATTCATCTTAGAAGTCACAGGGTCTTTTTGGGACAAAACAGCTCCTGCACCAATCTCAGAAGCATCTACCTCCACCTGAAATGGAAGTGAGACATCAGGTTGCCGTAAAACTGGAGCTGAAGTAAATCTCTGCTTAAGCTCCTGAAATGCTGAGACAGCCTCAGGAGACCAATTCAGCACATCAGCACCCTTCTTGGTCAGATCAGTCAGTGGTTTGACAATACCAGAAAAATTACCTATAAATTTACGATAGAAATTAGCAAAACCCAAAAACTTCTGGAGGGCCTTCAAAGAAGTAGGCTGAACCCAATCATAAATGGCCTGTACCTTGGCCGGGTCCATTTCAATAGTCGATGAAGACAAGATAAATCCCAAAAATGAAATCCTCTGTACACCAAAGACGCATTTCGATCCCTTAACAAATAGGGAATTCTCCCTCAAAATCCGGAACACAGTCCGGACGTGTTCCACATGAGAATCCCAATCACTAGGAAAGATCAAAATATCATCCAGATAGATGATCAAATACGGAAAATATCATTCATAAAGGACTGGAAGACAGAAGGGGCATTAGTGAGCCCAAAAGGCATCACCAGGTACTCAAAATGTCCCTCCGGAGTATTAAACGCCATCTTCCATTCATCCCCGTGCTTGATGCGAATAAGATTATACGCCCCCCTGAGGTCAAGCTTAGTAAACCAGCAGGCACTCTTAACTCTGGAGAATAAATCAGATATCAGAGGTAACGGGTACTGATATTTATCCGTCATCTTGATAAGGGAACGATAATCAATACACGGTCTTAATGAACCATCTTTCTTGGCCACATAAAAAAACCCAGCACCTAAAGGTGACGAGGATGGTCTAATATGACCCTTCTCCAACGACTCCTTAATATAGGATCGCATAGCATCATGTTCGGGTACTGATAAGTTGAAAAGTCGACCCTTGGGAAATTTACACCCAGGCATCAACTCAATTGCACAGTCAGTTATAACTCCTATGAGGAGGCAAAGATGCAGACTTGCTCTCACTAAACACATCAGAAAAATCGGCTAGATAATCAGGAATATCATGAGACTGAGGAGAGGTGGAGAAAACAGGAGCGTCCCTAAGAACACACTGACAACCCCAACTCACCACAGACCCAGATTTCCAATCCAAAACTGGATTATGAGTTTGCAACCAAGGAAAACCAAGAACAATAATATCATGCAAATTATGCAGCACCAAAAATTTACAATTTTCATGATGGTCTGGGGCAACTCGCATTGTCACCTGGGTCCAAAACTGAGGTTTATTCTCTGCCAAAGGAGTAGCATCAATACCCCTCAAAGGAATAGGTGTCCGCAGAGGCGTCATGGAAAAACCACAACATTTAGCAAAGTCCAAATCCATCAGATTCAACGCTGCTCCTGAATCCACAAAAGCCTTCGTGGAAAACGTGGATAAGGAGCAGATCAGAGTAATTGCCAAAAGGAACTTAGGTTGTACACTGCCCACAGCAAATGTGTGTGCAAAACGTTTCTCTCGTTTAGGGCAGACAGAAATAGTATGAGAGGCGTCGCCATAGAAAAAACACAGCTTATTACGCCTTCTAAAGTCCTGACATTGTGTCATAGACAAAATCCCATCACATTGCATAGGTTCAGACGTTTGTTCAAAAGGTGGCAGCGCCTCCTGTGTAGTTTTATGTTCACGTAAACGCTGATCAACTTGAATGGCTAATGACATAGAATCATCCAGACCAGAGGGAACAGAAAATCCCTCCATAACATCCTTTACGGTCTCTGATAAATACTTCCGAAAGAGAGCTGCCAATGCACTATCATTCCATGTAGTAAGTACCGCCCACTTTCGGAATTTTTGACAGTATAACTCTGCAGAATCCTGACCCTGGTTTAATGCCAACAGGGTTCTCTCAACAGCATTAGGTTCATCATACAACAACCCCAAGGCATCTGCATCCACATTAGTCAGAATAGGATTTTCAGGTGTCAGAGAAAAAGCCCAATCCTGGGGATTGCCACGCAGCAAGGAGATGACAATTTTAACCTGCTGCACAGAGCTCCTCGATGAGTTAGGCTTCAAGGCCAGAAATAATTTACAATTATTCTTAAAATTCAAAAATTTAGACCGATCCCCAGAAAACACATCAGGAGTAGGGATCTTAGGTTCAGCAGCATGTGACTGAATGAGGTAGGTGGAAATTCCCTGCACTTCAGCAGCAAGTTGCTCCACACGATCAGACAATTGCTTAATCTCCATTAGGAAAAAAAATAAAAATCCTCCTACGGCCCCAGAAAAAAAGAGGAAAAAATATAAAAAAAAAAATTCTGTTATGAATGGGTCACCGAGGAGAAAAAGGCAAAACAAGCTAAGTCACAGAAAACCAGAGAGGTTGGTAACTATGCAGATTGCAGATCCCTGATCCTAACCACACAACTAGCAGCAGCCGTGGAGCGTACCTACGATGATCCTAGACGCCTCGTCACGGCCGGAGGACTAAATAAGCCTAAAGCCAGAAAAGGGGAAAACTAACTGCCCCAGAGCAGACCCCAAAGGAATAGACAGCCCCCACACATGTATTGATGGTGAATCAAGATGAAAACACAAACACAGGCAGGAAAATAGGCTGAGCAAATGATGGGGCCCAAACTAACTAGAAAGGGCAGGAAAGGAAAGACACTGTCTGCAATCTACAAAAAACCCCACAAAAATAATGTCCAACACTTCTGATAGCAAAATTAACCCTGAAGTCACTAGACTTCTCCCACTATATCAGCACTCTGAAATATTCTGAGACAGAGCAAAAAGAGGCCAATCTAATAAGGGCCAAAAAGCAAATTGGCAAATACAGATAAATAAGAGTGGAAATTCAGAGCAGCCCCAGCCGGGGCTGGCTGACCACACAAAAAACTAAATAGACCAACAAAATCAAGTGTGAACATTAGCAGAAAAACTTAGCATTAGATGACTGGAACAGAGCTGAAATCCAAGATCTGACAAGCCAGAAGGAATCACCAGCACCAGAATAGGGCGTCAGCTGTCTTAAATCCAATCTGAGATTCCTGAGGTCCAATCGTCATCCTCCTTATCAGGTAGCAGATCTCTACTGATTAAATCAGCCTCACTACCTCCTGTTACCACCAGAGGGAGCCTGGAAGGAGAACTCACAACTGGTGGACCAGAGAATGAACTCACAAAACCCCTGCTTCCCAAAGGGGACAGATCCACATCAAGGCATCACCAGCTAGGTAGGACATGATGTATCCCACCTTGACCCGGTCAGAGGGGAAGCAAGCTGCATTCTGCAGGATGTAGTGCAGGCACTTTTTCAGGAACCCTTGGCACTCTTTGAGGTCCCCATAGAACCTAGGTGGCTCTGCTGGGTCGTGCTCTTCATAGGCCAGGAGCTGCTCATAGATGGCCTTGGAGACTATGAGTGATTCAGAAGTCTCAACAATTGGAATCACGCAAGGCGGAACAAACTCTTCTGGTGGATCACACTGGCAGGGAGAAAGTTTATCATGCTCTGCGAGCGGAAGGACATGGGACTCAGCGGGGACCATGGCCTGTGCAAACTGTCATGCTCGCACCTTGGCTGAGTGGTGCAAGCCGGGGGGTTGTGACCCCACTGTGCCACAAACCAGACTACCCTGGAAGGGGCGTAACTACGGCAGCTACCTCAGTCTTCATGGGAGCATCTGATGGTGAGGTCAGGCTTGTGTGGCAGGTAGCTGCCGGGTGCCAATCCAGGGTGGTGCCTGGCTGTGGCTGCTGATCCCACTCGGGAACAGGACACTTGGACAGGTGCGAGCGACAAGCAGGCTGAGACACAGGGCAAGCGGACACGAATGAGACACAGGGCAAGCAGGCATGGCTTGGTACACTGGCATGCAGGCACGGCTTGAATACACAGGACTGCATAAGAACCAGAGAGTTCTGGCTCCACCCCCTATATGCACATAGCCAGGAAACATACAGAAGAGCAGAGGCACAGAGCACAGGGCTGGCAATAGACAGAATTCACAGCATGACCCGGAGCAGTGAGTAAGTTGATGTGCGGGGGATGGGAGGCCATGCAGTGACGCCAGCAGGGTTTTTACAGTACTCAGGACAAGTTGGAAAACAACTTTTGGGTCCAATTCCTCCTATTACCATTGAGAAAATTAAAAATTTGGGACTAAAAGATCATTTTTGTTGGAATTATATATGATTTTTTATTTTCACAGCCGGGCTTTTGGTTCAAAGTTCTCACCACACATATAGATAAGTTCCTTGTTTCCAAAAAAGGGGGCAATTGTGTTTTTTTTTACTGTTTAAGCATATCAGGGGCTCTGCAAATGGACCATGACTCCCGCACACTATTCCATCAAAATTTGCATTCCAAAATGCCACTACTTCCCTTCCGAGTCCCGATGTGTGGCCAAACAGTATTTTTTCGCACATATGGGGTATCTGCACACTCAGGGCAAATTAGACAACAACTTTTGGGGCCCAGTATCTCCTGTTAACCTTTTGAAAATTAAAAATTGGGGACCAAAAGATAATTTTTGTGGGAAAAAATATTTTTTATTTTCACAGGCAGGCATTATAAACTTTAGTGAAACACTTGGGGGGTTCAAAGTTCTCACCATACATCTAGATAAGTTCCTTTGGGTGTAAAGGTTCCAAAATGTGGTCACTTGTGGGGCATTTCCACTGTTTAGGCACATCAGGGGCTCTTTAAACGCGACATGATGCCCACAGACCAGTCCATCAAAGTCTGCATTCCTAAACGACACTACTTCCCTTCCGAGCTCCGACAGGTGCCCAAACAGTAGTTTTCTCCTAAATATTGGGTATCAGTGTACTTAGGACATATTGGACCAAAACATTTGGGTCCAATTTCTCCTGTTACCCTTGTGAAAATTATAAACTAGGGACTAAAAGATCATTTTTGTGGTAAAAAAAATAGGATGTTTTATTTTCACAGCCAGGCGTTGGGTTCAAATTTCTCACCACACATCTAGATAAGTTCCTTGGAGGGTAAAGTTTCCAAAAAGGGGGCACTTTTCGGTTATTTTTACTGTTTAGGCACATCAGGGGCTCTGCAAATGGAACATGACTCCCGCAGACCATTCCATCAAAGTCTGCATTTTAAAATGTCACTATTTCCCTTCCGAGGCCCGACGTGTGCCATAACAGTATTTTTTCCCACATATGAGATATCAGCGTACTCAGATCAAATTGGATTCAATCTCAATTCCAGCAAATTTTTGTTTGAAAAAGTCAAACAGCGCTCCTTCCCTTCCTTGCCCTGCCGTGAGCCCAAAACATAGTTTTCCCCCGCATATGGGGTATCAGCGTGTTCAGGAGAAATTTCACAACAACTGTTTTTGTCCATTTTTTTCTTTCATGATTGTGAAAATAAAAAAAAATTGTTGCTAAAAGAACATTTTTGTGGCTAAAAAGTTAAATGTTCATTTTTCCTTCCACGTTGCTTCTGCTCCTGTGAAACTCCTGAAGGGCTAATAAACTTCTTAAATGTGGTTTACATCAGCTTGAGGGGTGCAATTTTTAGAATGGTATCACTTTTGGGTATTTTCTGCAAAATATAGACCCCTCAAAGTGACTTCAAATGTAAGGTGGTCCCTAAAAAAAATGGTTTTGTAAATTTTATTGTAAAAATGAGAAATTGCTGGTGAACTTTTTACCCTTGTAACTTCCTAACAAAAAAAAAAAAGTTCTAAAATTGAGCTCATGTAATGTAGACATGTGGGAAATGTTATTTAAATGTTTTAAGGGCATAAAAATTCAAAGTTTGAAAATTGCAAAATTTTCGCCATATTTCCATTTTTTTCATAAATAAACAGGTCATATGGAAGAAATGTTACCCCTAACATGAAGTACAATATGTCACAACAAAACATTCTCAGAATCGCCAAGATCCATTGAAGCGTTCCAGAGTTATTACCTCATAAAGGGACAGTGGTTAGAATTGTAAAAGTGGTCCGGTCATAAACCCCTTTCTGCCATCTGATGTACTATCCCGTCCATGGGACCCGGGCCACTATGCCATGGATGGGATAGTACGTCATAGCGATCAGCAGCGTTCACATGATCGCGGCTGGGTGTCAGCTGATTATCACAGCTGACACCCGGCACTGTGTCAGGGGTGGTCACGGATCGCCCCCGACACATTAATCCCTGGCACTCTGCGATCAAACTCGATCGCAGTGTACCGGGGGTTTAGGGAAGCATCAGCAGGGAGGGGGATCCCTCCGTGCTTCCCTGAGCCCCCTGCAGCAGCGCAATGTGCAGCGCTGCTGCTGGGGCCTCCTTCCCTGCAGGTCCCCGGATCCAAAATGATGGCAGGGACCTTCGGGGGCCTACAGGGAGGCGGCTTCCTCATGCCTGCAAAGCGATCTGGCACATGACAGTTATGCCCCCCTGGGACATTGTAATAAAGTTTTTAAAAAAAGTGTAAACATAATTTATAAAAAATCGCTAAATAAATTTAAAAAAAATTTATTCCCTAAAAAATTCATTTTTTGGAAATAAAAAAAACCAAAACAATAAAAGTACACATATTTAGTATTGCCACATCCGTAACGACCTGCCCTATAAACCTGTCCCATTAGTTAACCCCTTTAGTGAACCCCTTAAAAAATAAAAATAAAAATCAAGCAAAAAATAATGCTTTATTATCATACCGCCGAACAAAAAGTGCAATAACGTTCGATCAAAAAGACGGATATAAATATCCATGGTACCGCTGAAAACGTCATCTTGTCCCACAAAAAACGAGCCACAATACAGTGCCATCAGTGAAAAAATATAAAAGTTAAAGCTCGCAGAATAAAGTGATGCAAAAATAATTATTTTTTATATAAAATTGTTTTTATTGCATAAAAGCGCCAAAACATAAAAAAAGACATAAATGAGGTATCGCTGTAACCATACTGACCCGAAGAATAAAACCGCCTCATCAATTTTACCGCACGTGGAATGGTGTAAACGCACCCCCCAAAGGAAATTCTTGAAATGCTGGTTTTTGTTCATTCTGCTTCCCAAAAATCGGAATAAAAAACGACCAAAAAATGTTACGTGCCCGAAAATAGTACCAATAAAAACGTCAACTCGTCCTACAAAAATAAGACCTCACATGACTCGGTGGGTCAAAATATGGAAAAATTATAGCTCTCAAAATGTGGTGATGCAAAAACTATTTTTAAATAAAAAGCGTCTTTTATCGTGTGACAGCTGCCAAACATAAAAACCCGCTAAAAATAGTAAATCAAACCTCCCGTTATCACCCTCTTAGTTAGGGAAAAATAATAAAATTAAAAAAATGTATTTATTTCCATTTTCCCATTAGGGTTAGGGCTAGGGCTAGGGTTAGGGCTAGGGCTAGGGTTAGGGTTAGGGCTAGGGTTAGGGCTGAGATTAGGGTTAGGGGTGTGTTGAGGTTAGGGTTGGAGTTAGAATTGGGGGGTTTCCACTCTTTGGTCACATCAGGTGCTCTCCAAAAGCATGGCGTCTGATCTCAATTCCAGCCAATTCTGCGTTGAAAAAGTCAAACGGTGCTCCTTCCATTCCAAGCTCTGCTATGCACACAAACAGTGTTTTACCCCCACATATGGGGTATCAGCCTACTCAGGACAAATTGCAAAACAACTTTTGGGGTCCAATTTCTCCTGTTACCCTTAGGAAAATAAAAAATTGGGGCAAGAATATCATTTTTGTGAAAAAAAATATGATTTTTTTATTTTCACGCCCGGGCGTTATAAACTTCTGTGAAGCACTTGGGGGTTCAAAGTGCTCATCACACATCTAGATAAGTTCCGTGTGGGGTCTAGTTTCCAAAATGGTGTCACTTGTGGGTGGTTTCCACTGTTTAGGTACATCAGTGGCTCTCCAAAGGCAACATGACACCTGCAGACCATTCTATCAAAGTCTGCATTCCAAAACATCACTACTTCCCTTCCGAGCCCCGAAAGGTGCCCATACCCCATATGTGGGAGAAAACTACTGTATCAGCGTACTCAGGACAAATTGGACAACAACTTTTGGAGTCCAATTTCTCCTGCTACCCTTGGGAAAATAAAAAAAAATTGGGGACTAAAAGATCATGCTTGTGGAAAAAATATGATTTTTTATTTTCACGCCCGGGCATTATAAAATTCTGTGAAGCCCTTAGGGGTTCAAAATGCTGACCACACATCTAGATAAGTTCCTTGGGGGGTCTATTTTTCAAAATGGTGTCATTTGTGGGGGGTTTTGGCACATCAGGGGCTTTCCAAACGCAGCATGGCGTCCGATCTCAATTCCAGCCAAAAAGTCAAATGGCGAATGCTTCCCTTCCGAGCTCTGCCGTATGCCCAAACAGTAGTTTACTCCCATATATGTGGTATCAGCGTACTCAGGACAAATTGCACAATAACGTTTAGGGTCCTGTTACCCTTGGGAAAATAAAATTGGGGTGAAAAGATCATTTTTATGGAAAAAATATGATTTTTTAATTGTACGGCTGTACGTTATAAACTTCTGTGAAGCCCTTGTGGGTTCAAAGTTCTGACCACATATCTAGATAAGTTCCTTGGTGGGTCTAATTTCCAAAATGGGGTCACTTGTTGGGGATTTCCACTGTTTAGGCACATCAGGGGCTCTCCAAATGTGACATGGCGTCTGATCTGAATTCCAGCCAATTTTGCATTGAAAAAGTCAAATGGCGCTCCTTCCCTTCTGAGCTCTGCCATGTGCAGAAACAGTGGCTCCCCCCCACATATCAGGTATCAGCACACTCAGGAGAAATTGCACAATAACTTTTGCAGTCCAATTTCTCCTGTTACCCTTTGTAAAATAAAAAAATTGGACCTCAAGTAATTTTTTTGTGAAAAAAAAGTTAAATGTTCATTTTTTTTGAACATTCAGAAAATTTCTGTGAAGCACCTGAAGGGTTAATAAACTTCTTGAATGTGGTTTTGAGCACCTTGAGGGGTGCAGTTTTTAGAATGGTGTCATTTTTGGGTATTTTCTATCATATAGACCCCTCAAAGTGACTTCAAATATCATGTGGTCCGTAAAAATAAAATGGTGTTGTAAAAATGAGAAATCGCTGGTCAACGTTTAACCCTTATAACTTCCTAACAAAAAAAAATTTTGGTTCCAAAATTGTGCTTATGTAAAGTAAACATATGTGAAATGCTACTTATTAAGTTTTTGTGTGCCATAGCTCTGTGATTTAAGGGCAAAAAAATTCAAATTTGGAAAATTGCGAAATTTTAAAAATTTTCGCCAAATTTCCGCTTTTTTTCACAAATAAATGCAAGTTATTTGAATGAAATTTAACCACTAACATGAAGTACAATATTAAATTAGAAAATGGTAGCACACCAAATATGAAATATGTGAAATACAAATAGCAAAATGGCTTTAGTAATACATTTCATAATGGCTTTTGTAAGGCATATCAAATATGAAATAAGTGAAATATGAATAGCATAATGGCTTTTGTAATCTAGAAAAACATATGAGATACTTAGCACAAAATTTGTCCAAAAGATGTGAGCCCATTCACCAACGACAAGGTGATCTCAGATTGAATGGGTCCCTATACTGACTGACTGGTGTGAACTGACCTCTGGCTAGTAACATGATAAAGCCTGTATATATAGGACGATAGGAACCAAACATATACAGGCTTTATCATGTTACTAGCCAGAGGTCAGTTCACACCAGTCAGTCAGTATAGGGACCCATTCAATCTGAGATCACCTTGTCGTTGGTGAATGGGCCCACATCTTTTGGACAAATTTTGTGCTAAGTATCTCATATGTTTTTCTAGATTACAAAAGCCATTATGCTATTCATATTTCACTTATTTCATATTTGATATGCCTTACAAAAGCCATTATGAAATGTATTACTAAAGCAATTTTGCTATTCGTATTTCACATATTTCATATTTGGTGTGCTACCATTTTCTAATTTAATATGTAAGTTGCCTTTTGGTATGCACCTATTCAGACTAGTTCTAGATGTGCCGTCAGTTTTTTCTATTACATGAAGTACAATATGTCATGAGAAAGCCATGTCAGAATCACTAGGATCCATGGAAGCGTTTCAGAGTTATTACCTCATAAAGGGACAGTGGTCAGAATTGTAAAAATTGGCCCGATCATGAACGTGCAAACCACCCTTGGGGGTTAAAGGGTTAATGTGCAAACCACCCTCGGGGTAAAGGGGTTAAAAGCTTCCAGACTGAGGAAAACCTAAATCTTTGACTGCGAAATTCAGCAGTGTTGAACTCTGCAGTTACCAGCCTTCTCCCTCTAGTAACCCAATTGCCTCTTCCTGCCTGTTTTGGTCTTGCTGATCCCTCCCTCTCAATGCTACTGGCCTTGCTCTGTGTAACAGCATTCCAGGTTGGGTTGGTGTCTTCCACATCCACCACATCGTCTTCCACTGCAGCACCCTGGTCCTTCTGACTTGGTGACTTAACAACAACCTGACTTATCAGCTCTGTCTCATCATCATTTTCCTCCCTTGACAAAATGTGCCATTCCCACCTTCATCTTCATGTGGCTGAGGCTGCTCTAAGTTTTGTGCATCACTTAACAGCATCTCCTCCTTTCCATCTTTGAACATGCAGGGTGAGAGTCCACAATTAAGAAGTGTTGTTGTAAAAAGAACCTCAATGCTCCTTGTGTGGGATCACTAGCCTCATGGGACTCAAAATGGTTTGAGGAACGAGTATCAGAGTGACGAATAATTGATCCAGACTACTCTGCACATTCTGATTTGTGTTCGGTTTCCCGAGCATTTTTTCTTGAAGTCCGCAAAATTCTGTCACAGATCAGTAAATAATCGTGTTTCCACTAATGCTTTTACTTCAATTTTCTCTAGAATAGTGGTGCTGTATGATGATTGGGCGAGATTTGTTTTTTGCAAGAGGGGTGTGGACTGTAGGGAGGTCAGAGGAGCATTGGAGTTTTTTATTCACTAAATATGTGTGCATTCCGGCGGCCAGTCAGGGTGCAGAAACCATCCACAACATCATGACACAAGGTATTCTATGACTGGTTACCAAACTCACATGTCCCTCTCCATATAAAAAGCAGACATCTTGTTTTGCTGGTGCCATTTTATCGGTGTAATAGCGCTGAGAGGTGGCTCCTGCTGCTGCAAGTAAACTTCTCATTTAGTTAGAAAGGTCTTGTCCATGTGTGAATTCGATCTTGAAAAAATATTTTATTAGTTAAAAAAACAAGATTGGTTATACACCAAAAAACGAGACTAAAACAAAAATGTATTCAACCAAAAACCATAAGGCAACAACTAGGAATCCCTAATAAATACACCTTACACCTGCCTGGCCGCGGAGGTTGGCACCCTAGAGGGGAACGTTGTGGCGCTCCCGCTCAACAATGGCTATCCCAAGGGGCCCTGATACACCCTACAGCCACTAGTGAGACCTTCTACCTGATGTCTAGAGGGACCCCTCACGCTAGAAAAAGATAATCCTGCTCTATAGAGGGTCCTATGTCCCTTGAAAGTTAAAAACAATAGAACACAACTGGCATAAGGTGGCATAAAATGGGTGACAAAGTATCACAGGAGCCCCTTCAGATACACTAGGTCACAGAATATCATGCACAGATACAATAGGGCTCATAAATTGACTGAACATGTTAATCAGTATCAATTGGCGATACACTAGCCTTTTTACACAAGCACCCCCTTGTTTGAGTTCAATAGCAGCCCCAGCAATCAAAAAAACAATAATACTGGAAGCATTTTTCTGATACCACAGCGATAATATCCTACTGGTATCAAATTGCCACATAGCTTAAAGTCCAGCCAAATATGCCAAAGCAGATACCAAATACTTCGGGATGGCCCTACACCATGGCAACCTCACATACGTTCCTTGCATGGCTCACAACCTCAATCTGGTGGTAGAACAGTTTCTCCGACACTATCCTGGTTTGGATGCACTGCTGTAGAAAGCACGGTGTGCTCACTTCCCTTTGATTTGTAATGTGCCAACATGGTAAAATGGAGAAGATACGGATCTTGGAAAATGGCTCAAATTTTTTTTTCTACAAATTTTAGATTTTTTTCATTACGTAAATTGTAAGGAACCTATACATGTTTGGTATCTACAAACTCACAATGACCTGGAAAATCATAATGTCAGGTCAGTGTTAGAATTTAGTGAACATGGTATAAAGAAAATGCATACATAAATAATCGTGGAATTGCAATTTTTTTGCAATTTCACCTCACTTAGAATTTATTTTCCTGTTTTCCAATTCACTATATGTTAAAATGAAGTTGTTCAAAAGTACAACTTGACTCGAAAAAAAACAAACAAACAAGCCCTTACACCACCACACTGATGGAAAAATAAAAAAGTTAAGGCTCTGAAAAGAAGGGGAGCAAAAAAATGAAAATCACTTGTGGTTTCCAAAGTAAAAAGGTCGCACTCTGCGAGATAATAGTGAAGATTTATTGACACATAATTACATGTCACGTCGGGGATGTGATAACAAGAGGCCATTTGACACTCTTGTTATCACATCCCCGATGTGACATGTAATTATGTGTCAATAAATCTTCACTATTATCTCGCAGAGTGCGACCTTTTTACTTTGGAAACCACAAGTGATTTGTTATGAGGTCAAGCACCCGGGAATCCTCCATGTGAGCTCACCGCCTGCTGCAAGCCACGGATCCTAGCACGGTAACAGCGGTGCCGCCCGCTTCTTCTTTTTTAAAAAAATGAAAATGCAAAAATGGAAAATGATGGTCAGAAATAATTTACAAAATTTGTTACCACACTTAACTAATCCTGGAAAAATATTATATCAACCAGAAGTACTAAGGGTACTGTTACACTTAGCGATGCACCAGCGATCCCGACAACGATATGCATCGCTAAATGGTTGCTAGTGAGCTGCCACACAGGCAGATCTCACCAGCGACATAGCAAGGGTCGGGGGTCGCTACTTACCTGTCAGACGCGGCAATCCTGACGTCCTCCCGCCCGCGTCCACGCGTTGCTCGTCGGCGCCACAGGAAGCCCAGCAGGAAGCGCCCGACGGGAAATGGTCCAGGACGTTCTCGCGCGACCAGCGATAAACAGTGGGGAAGCTGGTCAGAGGTAAGTATCAGACATAGCAAATATCGCTAGCAATATCGCTGCTACGTCACATAATCGCTGACATTAATGCGATATTGCTAGCGATATGGCTATGTGTAACGGGGGCTTAAGCGTGACAAAAATCCTAATGTGCTAATTGTCTCTTCAGAGACAAAGAGGACTAGAACTCTTGTGCCACTTATTGGAAGTAGCAATCCTAAAAGTCAACTTTGACCTTCTAACGAGCCTTGTCACATGACTTAGGATAAAAGCCAAAATTATAATCTAAATTTTTTCAGATATTGTGTTTTGGGTTACTGCCCCTTGTCATTGTAAAGTGTGAATTCTGGTTTGGTTGGGTGAGAGGCATCTGATGGGAATCCAAGGGGTAATGTTTTTCCTTGCAGAGACTGACATGTCAAGCCTTGCTATGCTTCTCTGGACACTAGATGTCACTCGTGACAAGTCAATATCCACAAAGAGAAACATTACCCCTTGGATCCAGATTAAAAATCCTACTGGAACACCAGCCATTATAATATCCACCTTGTAAAAGCCTAGACTAGAGCTGCTTGGTCTGTTCTCATCTTTTATGCTGGCTGTTATAGTGCCCTCTGGCTGCATTAGACCATGTGATTTGATACATATATAAAGAATTAAGGGGAAACTCACAATTGCCTGACTTTTCAGCAGTGAGTGAAATGGAGCAAGGATTTTTTTTCTTTTTTTTGCAATCTGTGCAGGGACCTGAACATTTGAGCAAATTCAATTTGAAGTCAATGTTCAATCTTAAAATATTATCTTGGTAACGTTAAACCATCTGTAATCTGAAATTACTCATCAGCAAGTTTAATATCTAAATTCCAGGCAAAATGCATTATATTACTTGTAGTCTCAGCATGATTTGTGACACATGTCATCAATTAAACTATATTTTTCAAGTTTATTCAGCTTCTTAGTTCAATGCCGACCAATCTGAAATTTTCAACATGGAGAAACATTCTTTCCTCTCTTAGTTATCATTTCTTTGACACATAAAGGAAAGGCTGAGGACATTTTTTTTATATGATGATTTGCAATGCTAAACCTTGAACACAAGAGGGCAATATTGAATAATATAAGATTATTTACATTTGATTCTATCTTTTACTCATTTCTTTAAATAAATGAAAGCTAAGAACACACAAATACCCTTAGATTTTGTTTGATAATTTAAAGGTTTATAGCTAAGATGCAAAAGTGTCAACGATCAAAATAGACTCACTATATCGGCATTTATAAGACAGATGATTTAATTGCCCTGTCCATCAATTAATCCACCCTTGTTTGTATAATCCATTTAAAAAAAGAAGAAAATATGTATAAAAATGTTAAAAAGAAGTTAACTAGGAAAAGAAAGTGTCATGAAACTAATAACAGACACCTAAGCAAATAACATAAGTCACAGATAAAAAGATTTAAAAAAAAATCAAATGTCCACCAAATGTAATAAAGGAAATTCAATTATACATGCATTATGTACAATGTTCATGTTACTAGCTATATGCTATCTTCCTTATATCTCATTTGCAAGCTATTGGACTAACTCAATTCTTGAGCATTTGTACAATTAGACTTCCATTCATGCAATGTTTTGGCAGCTTAGTGTTCACAGTCACATATCTGGGATCATAAATGTGTGTGAGATACAGGATGCTGCAGAGATATTATAATACTGGAGATTTTCTTGTGCTAATGCACAGCATGCACAATATACAACAGCTTTGGACACCTCTAATTGTGATTTGGAGAAATTAAATATTTGGCATAAGGCTTCATTTATGCATTGCATTTGGGGCTATCCTTTAAATACTTGAGAATTTGGTTTCAGAGTAAACCTTGAAGAAATCATAAAGTGCAATGAAAAAACTGGATTTCAAATGAACTTTTTTTTTTTTACAATGTTTGAAAAGATGAACACTGTATGTGGCAATGCCCAGAGTTCTTTTGTTCAGTTGCAGTCTATGGCTTCTTCAGCTGTTCTTTCTGAATCCATGAAATGTGAAATTCAGAAATGATGATGAACTACACAAAAACACTGTGGACAGGATTTAACTGGAGTTTCAGATCTGACACATATAATTAGGAGCAAACATGCACACACTAATTTGTTTTATATTGCATACTTGCAGGCACACAAACACATTAAGTACATACATGTGTATATACATACTAGCTGTTTCCAGCCAGCTAACGCTCGGCACGCTCATTGCTATCTAATTAACGCTGCTGGTGATAAAACTAAAGTAAATAATGACAACATTTTGTGTGTGGTGATGTGGTTGGGGGGCGGGATTATGTGTGGTGATGTGGTGGAGAGCCAGGATTATGTGTGGTGATGTGGTGGAGAGCCAGGATTATGTGTGGTGATGTGGTGGGGGGGCGGGATTATGTGTGGTGATGTGGTGGGGGGGCGGGATTATGTGTGGTGATGTGGTGGGGGGCTGGACTGTGTGGTAATGTGATGGGGGCGGGATTATGTGTGGTGATGGTGTGGGGGCGGGATTATGTGTGGTGATGGGGTGGAGGCCCGGGATTATGTGTGGTGATGTGGTGAGGGGGCGGGATTATGTGTGGTGATGTGGTGGGGGGCGGGACAGGACTGTGTGGTGATGTGGTGGGGGGGCAGGATTATGTGTGGTGATGTGGTGGGGACGGGATTGTGTGTGGTGATGTGGTGTGGGGGTCGGATTGTGTGTGGTAATGTTGGGGAGGGTGGGATTGTGTGTGGTAATGTGGTGGGGGCGGGATTGTGTGTGTGTTGATGTGGTGGGGGCGGAGCTACTGTGCAGGGGGCGGGATTAGCGAGTTATCACGATGCCTCATATATAGATGTTGCTAGCACAAAAGTACAAAAGAGTAAAGGCATCAGGGTAAACAATTGTTTACTCTATTCTCAATGTACTACTCAGTAGATCAAACTCAGATGGAATCTTTGCCCTAAGGCCCTCACATTAGATTAATATTGGCCAAACCCACTGATATTGATGGGCTCAGCTGACGGTCTAATACTGTAAGTATGGTGCACAAGCAGACTAAAGTTGGCAGAGATGTTGATGGCGCTTATCTGATTTCGGACTACAGCTCACATTGCTCTCCCAGAGATAAGTCACCAGCCAATGTGTCGTTAGTGGCTTTCCCTTAGAAAACATTAGCACTTTGGCAAACTATCTCTGCAGTGTATGGGAGAGTTGGCTAATATGGATGCCAGCTGAATGATTGCCCGAAGCATCGTTTGGTCGACTGATAGCTTAAGGAGGTAACTACTTATAATGAAACTAGATGGTGGCCTGATTCTAATGCATTGGGTATTCTAGAATATGGACAGTGGGAGACCGACGTTCAAAAGATGGTCCAGGATGATCCACCACGATCGGCGATCTCACAGCGGGGTCCTGGTCGCTGCTGCGTGTCACACAGAGGCTAAGTACCCATGGAAATTTAAGCAGCATTTCCCAACTCCCGCCGCGGGAAAAACGGATGCCAGACGGGCGCGACCAATCAGCGACGCGGGACTTCTGTTACAGATAGACAGAATTAGACGATTATATAGACGATTATAGATCATAAGATGTGCACATACAAAATCAAAACACTGTGAAGAGCAAATGGGTAACAAGGTTTGGAACTATTGACATTTAGGCTCCATATCTCACCATCCACTGCTGCTTCGAACATGAGACTCTGATGATTTTATATACAATCATCTTGGCTATCTCATGCATAAATTTGACTTGCGACTATTTAGCATATCATTAGTAAATCTTTTTGTTCCTGAATTATACAAAATACAACCTGCTTTCACATTCCCTAAGGCTACGGCACACGTTGCTTATTTATTAATTTATTGCGGATCCACAACGGATTTTCCACTGTGTATCCACTATAAATCCACAAGTGTTTATCAAAACAATGTTAACCCCTTCATGACCCAGCCTATTTTGACCTTAATGACCTGGCCATTTTTTGAAATTCTGACCAGTGTCCCTTTATGAGGTAATAACTCATAAATGCTTCAAAGGGTCATAGCGATTCTGAGGCTGTTTTTTCATGACATATTGGGCTTCATGTTAGTGGTAAATTTAGGTCGATATTTTTTGCGTTTATTTCTGAAAAAACGGAAATTTGGTGAAAATTTTGCAATTTTCAAATTTTGATTTTTTATTCTGTGAAACCAGAGAGTTATGTGACACAAAATAGTTAATAAATAACATTTCCCACATGTCTATTTTACATCAGCACAATTTTGGAAACAATGTTTTTTGTTAGGAAGTTATAAGGGTTAAAAGTTGACCAGCGATTTCTCATTTTTAGCACAAAAGTTACAAAACCATTTTTTTAGGGACCATTTCACATTTGAAGTCACTTTCTGACCAGTGTCCCTTTATGAGGTAATAACTCAAATGCTTCAATGGGTCATAGCGATTCTGAGGCTGTTTTTTCATGACATATTGGGCTTCATGTTAGTGGTAAATTTAGGTCGATATTTTTTGCGTTTATTTCTCAAAAAACGGAAATTTGGTGAAAATTTTGCAATTTTCAAATTTTGAATTTTTATTCTGTTAAACCAGAGAGTTATGTGACACAAAATAGTTAATAAATTACATTTCCCACATGTCTATCTTACATCAGCACAATTTTGGAAACAATTTTTTTGTTAGGAAGCTATAAGGGTTAAAAGTTGACCAGCGATTTCTCATTTTTAGCACAAAAGTTACAAAACCATTTTTTTAGGGACCATCTCACATTTGAAGTCACTTTGAGGGGTCCATATAGCATAAAATACCCAAAAGTGACACCCTTCTAAAAACTGCACCCCTCAAGCTACTCAAAACTATATTCAAGAAGATTATTAACCCTTCAGGTGCTTCACAGGAACTAAAGCAACGTGGAAGGAAAAAATGGACATTTTAATTTTTCCAACAAAAATTTTCTTTTAGCATCAATTTTTTCATTTTCACATGGGCAGTAGGATAAAATGGATCCTAAAATTTGTTGGGCAATTTCTTCTGAGGACACTGATACCTCATATGTAGTCATAAACCACTGTTTGGGTGCACGGCAGGGCCCGGAAAGGAAGGAGTGCCATTTGACTTTTTGAATGGAAAATTAGCTCCAATCATTGCGGACATCATGTCGCATTTGGAGAGCCCCTGTGTGCCTAAACAGTAGAAACCCCTCACAAGTGACCCCATTTTGGAAACTAGACCCCCCAAGGAACTTATCTAGATGTGTGATGAGCAGTTTGAATCCCAAAGTGCTTCACAGAAGTTTATGACGCAGAGCCGTGAAAATAAAAAAATTATTTTTTTTTTCACAAAAATAATTTTTTAGCCCCAATTTTTATACAATTTTAACTACATGGACAGGCGAGGTCATGACATCATCAATGACATCATGACATATATGTAGATTTCTAGAAATTATAGAATTAATACACAGTGCATTTTAAGACCTACTTCATCACTGAATAAGCGTGTCAGGTCAATAGTCACTATTTTCATCATCAGAAACTGCTTCCTCACTCATATTGTCACAATGCCCTTCTTGACATCGTCCGCATACCCGTGAACAGGTAAGTACGTATCTTTTGCAAGTGCACCGAAGTGTACTACAACCACGAGAACAATTGCAGTGAATTATTTTCAGAAGTGTTTCAGGCGTGGGTAAAGTATCCATCATCACTGGAACTAGACTGTTGTTTTGCAATTCCCATCCCCATTCAGTAGTGTCCATGGCCTCACCATTGTCCATCCAAAGCATCGCTTGGAGGTAACTCCGAAGAGCATGATACTTCGTTGCAGAGGAGGTCGGTGGCAGTCATTCAGGTGTAACAAAGATTTTGGCTGAACCAACTTTTTTGCAGAGAGCAGAATACCTCATTGCAGACAGATTGTCTCCAGGTTTGCCCCCGAACAATGCCACCATCGCTTTACACCCAGCGTCTTCAATCTCAGCTCTGTTTTTGTTAGGTGTGGAAAAGATTTTAGCACAGCTATTTAAGACCGAGTCTCCCTTCAAAACCTTGTGTAGACCGAGTTTTTTTCCGATTCAAAAAACCGCGGAAGTGGTATCACAACCTGTGAATGCATGAAGGAACAGAAGACTGCTGCAGACATGGTTTCCCAGGAACTTCTTCATAACCTTAATGTCATATACTGTTGCAGGACTCCCTTTATCCGAGTAGAAATAAAGCTTGTTGCCATCGCTGGTTGACGCGTGATGAAGTAACAACACCAAAAGATCTGTATCTTCGCCAATGAGACTAGTACTTTTGTTGGATGACATTGACACTGCTGCCTTAACAATCTCCACATCTGCATCCCCTCTGATTGTATTACGTGACAACCTCTGTCATTCATGCGCTGTGAAATGAGATTGATAAGAGACTGTTTGCTCTCCACATTCGAAAGGAAGTCCTCCTTTTTCCTTACAAATTTCGTTCCTTCAGCAATGTTCACTTTGTTACTTGCTCGTTTTTTGCACCGTCGCTGATGGGTAATATCCTTAGTGTTTGGTCCTCCAATGTAACCATCAAATACTATCATAGCCTTACCATGGTGATCTAGTGTGAAAGATGTATAGTCTTCAGCGATGGAACAATATGTCTCTCCTTCTGACCACTTCAGTCGATGGAGAAGAGAACCTCCATTAAGAACATAATGTTCCACTTCTGGTACATCCTTGAGTACTGCGTCATCTGAACTCTGTTCTTTTATAGCAGCCATCAGTTGTGCTTTGTTTGGTTTGCGTAAGAGATGTTTTGCCTCAAAGAGGGATGGTGGGTATGGTGAAAATTCATAGGCCATCACCTCAGCAAGGGAAAGATCAGCAGTTTGAGACACCACAAGAAACCTTGGGAACAAAAGAGCGGGGTCTATTGTTTTGTCCTTAGCCACGTCAATAGCCTCACTGGATGCCAGGGTCTTGGCTTTCATTGACCGCTTGTACTTAACTGAAAACAGTGATTGACCCTCCATTGTTGCCACTATTTCTCTGCCAATGGTGAACAGGTTATAGACATTCACATCCTTATTTGCATTGACACCGGTGATAATATTGCAAAGAGACACTTCATCAGAGAAAGGTGAAAAGGTCTCGAGTTTATCTGCAATTTTCTGCAAGTCTTCACGATCTCTTCTCGTCCTTGACGTTCTTGCCTCCTTGTGTTGTTCACTGGTGACAAAGCTCTGGCGAGTGAAACTGTCATGATCCAGGACGGGATTTCGCTTTGACCCGTCCTGGTTAGACTAGGGGTTGATTGTGCTGCCTCTCTCTGGCAGCAGGAGGCTATTTAGTGCTCACTGGACCTGGGTCCGGTGTCAGTTATACTCCTGCCCTCAGCTGAGTTAAGTGACCTCTTGTATATGTGTGCCTTGTGCCTGATATCTTGCTTGTTTGTTCGGTTGTGATCTGGTTCTGTCCCTGTTACGAGTTCTGCCTGACCCTCTTGTACTGCGCTACCTCTCGTGTATGACTCTCTGCTTGTGACCCGACTTCTCTCTGCTCGTCCCCTTGGTACCACGTTGCCCTCTTGTGTATGACCTTTGGCTCTGTCTGACTACCCGTCTGTTCGTCCCTCCTGTACCTCATTCGCCCGTACTGTGTGTGACCTCTGTTTTGCCTGACTCTGAGTTGTTGTATGGTGTCCTGTCCTATCTGAATACAGGACGCTAAGCCCCGCCCCTTGCAGTCACATGACCATAGGTCCCGTGCACATTATTCAGTTTTAGTGTCCGCAGGTCCTATGCATCTTTACTTTCCAGCACTGACTGGATCCTGACACTATTAGCCTGAAGCACGCATGGTCACCTCTGCTGCCCTGCTCCCCAGGTATCTTTTAGCACTGCTTCTGTTCTCAGGACACGCGCACTGGCTCTATGAGCTAGTGCAGTGCGTTGTCTCTGACATTATAACTGACCCATACCATTTTTTTTTCTCTGCTCCCATTCACCTGTGTGTGTGATGGATCCTGTGCATGCTCTTTCTGAGCAGGTTAAGCATCTGACGCAGATGTCTCAGAAACTCTTTGGAGAACAAAGAGTCCTGGTTCAGTCTCAGCAGCTGATCGCTGACACTGTGCAGGGGGTTCTTTCATTGGGGGATCGGGATGTTACATTAATTTCCCCTGAGTCTCCAGTGAAGTTACCAGATACCTTTTCTGGAGATAAAAATGACTTCAGAGTGTTCAAGGAGGGCTGTAAGCTTTTTTTTTCCTTAAGACCACAGTCTGCTGGGGATGAAAGTCAGAGAGTGGGGGTCATTATGTCTCTGTTAAGGGGAGCCCCCCAAGCTTGGGCTTTCTCCCTTCCTACCACGGCCCCTGAGCGTATGACTGTGGATGCATTTTTTGAGGCCCTGGGGCATATTTATGATGACCCTGATCGGGTGCGTATGGCTGAGGACAGGCTGATGAATGTTTGCCAGGGGAAACACTCAGCCGAGTGGTTTTGCTCAGAGTTCAGACGCTGGGCTGCTGAGGTCTGCTGGAACGACGCTGCTCTCCGGGGGTTGTTCCGCAGAGGCCTGTCTGAGCATCTGAAAGACGCCTTGGCTCTCCACCCCCCACCTGATGCCCTGGAGGAAGCTATGACACAGGCCGTCCGAATGGATCGCAGGTTACGGGCAAGGGGAGTGATACAAACCGAGACATCATTGTTCTCCCAAGTAAGGGGAGCCAGTTCTTCACTGAAAATCACGGCGATGGGAACCATCAACCGTAAGGAGGAAGAAAGGAGGCAACGGCACGTGAGAAAATGCTGTGTTCACAGTGGCGAGTCTGGACATGGGAAAAAGGATTGCCCCTCCCGGCCACTAACCAACAAACGACTGAGCCCGGGTTATTATCGTGGAGGTCACCCAGGCTCTCAGGTACCCTTTTCTGCATTTTCTAAAATGTCATTCCAAGTGGAACTTTGTTGTAGGGGTGTCTCCACATCCACAACTGCCTTCGTGGATTGCGGTTCATCATTGAACTTTATTGACTCTGACTTGGTGGCCAGGTGTAAGTTAGGGACAGTTAGGTTGGAGACTCCGATTCACCTTGTTGCTATTGACAAAACACCACTGGGTAAGAATGACATTGTGTTTTGTACTGAAGAGTTTCTCCTTTAAGTGTGTTCCTTACATCAGGAACGTATTTCATGTTTTGTAATGAACAACCTGCCTGCGGGACTGGTGTTGGGGTTCCCCTGGTTACAGTTGCATAATCCTGTGATTAATTGGGAATCTCGGGATATTGTTAAATGGGGTCCCTATTGCTCTGAGAAATGTCTTGTTTCTGTGTCTGTGTCGTCCGTGGGTCTAGAAGGCATTCCGGAGTGCCTGATAGATTATACTGACGTTTTCTCCGAAAAAGAGGCTGAGGTTTTACCACCACACCGCCCATTTGATTGTGCCATTGACCTGGTTCCAGGTGCTAAATTGCCCAAAGCCCGCCTGTATAACCTCTCGGGTCCGGAACGGGCTGCGATGAAGGAATATATTTCTGAGAGCCTCCGTAAGGGACATATTCGTCCTTCTGTTTCTCCTGTGGCGGCAGGGTTCTTTTTTGTAAAAAAAAAAGACGGTGGTTTGCGCCCATGCCTCGATTTTCGTGAGTTAAATAAAATAACTGTGAGGAATACTTATCCCCTTCCACTTATTCCTGATTTATACAATCAGTTGTCCGGAGCTAAGTGGTTTTCAAAATTAGACCTACGGGGAGCGTATAACCTTATCCGAGTCCGGGATGGAGATGAATGGAAGACCGCCTTTCTCACTACTGAAGGGTTGTTTGAAAATTTGGTCATGCCCTTCGGCCTGACCAACGCTCCAGCGGTCTTCCAAAATTTCATAAATCATGTGTTCTCCGATTTGATTGGACGTTTTATGGTGGTGTATTTGGATGACATTTTAATCTACTCGCCTGATAAACAGACTCACATTGGTCATGTTCGGGCAGTTCTCCAAAGGCTCAGGGAGAACTGTCTGTTTGCTAAACTTGAAAAATGTTTATTTTTTGTTCAGGAACTGTCCTTTCTGGGGTTCATCGTGTCTGCTGAAGGGTATCGCATGGATCCTAATAAGGTGCAGGCCATTCTCGAGTGGGTTCAACCGTGTGATTTGAAGAGTCTGCAACGTTTCCTAGGGTTCGCTAATTATTATCGGAAATTTATAAGGGGGTTCTCACAGGTGGTTAAACCCCTCACAGACATGACTCAAAAGGGGGCCGATATCAAGAATTGGTCAACCGCAGCGGTAGCGGCATTTCAGTTTTTGAAAAAATGTTTCATGTCGGCCCTGGTTCTTATCCAACCGGACCCCTCTGAACCATTTATTGTTGAGGTAGACGCCTCAGAGGTGGGGGTGGGGGCGGTATTGTCCCAGGGACCCGCCACTTTGACCAATTTAAGACCTTGCGCCTTTTTCTCAAAGAAGTTCTCTCCGGCAGAGAGAAACTATGATGTGGGGAATCGGGAACTTCTGGCCGTAAAATTGGCTTTTGCAGAATGGAGGCATTTTTTGGAGGGGGCTGTCCATCCTATAACGGTAATCACGGACCACAAAAACCTAGCTTACATCGAGTCTGCTAAAAGGTTGACTCCCAGACAGGCTAGATGGTCACTTTTTTTTTCTCGATTCAACTTCTCGATCACTTTCCGACCAGGATCCAAGAATATCAGAGCGGATGCGTTGTCACGCAGTCTAGATCCGGTGTCCCCCCCGGAACCTCCATCCTCCATTCTTCAGCCTGGGGTGGTGGTGGCAGAGGTTTCTAATGTGTTGGAACGAGAGATTCGAGAAGCCCAGGCTCTTGCACCTCCAGCTAAGCCGGTGTATAAACTTTATGTGCCAGCTCAGTTTCGTCTCAAGGTCCTCCAGGAGTTCCATGACTCAGTTCTGGGTGGACATCCAGGGATCTCAGCGACCCGGAAGGCCATTGCTAGAATGTTCTGGTGGTCTTCTTTAGCCTCTGATGTTGGGGAGTATGTGTCTGCGTGTGAGGTTTGTGCCCGTGCGAAAACTCCCCATAACCGGCCGGCCGGGGAATTGGTACCACTGCCAATTCCTGAGAGACCATGGACTCATCTGTCCATGGATTTCATCACCAACCTTCCCCCTTCCAAGGGTAATACCGTGGTCTGGGTCGTAGTGGACAGGTTTAGTAAGCAGGCACATTTTGTACCTTTGGCAGCTCTACCTAATGCGGAAACATTGTCCAGATTGTTTGTGGAGCATGTGGTGCGGTTGCATGGGGTACCCCTGAATGTGGTGTCTGATAGGGGAGTGCAATTTGTGTCCAGATTTTGGAGAGCTTTTTGTAGGAGGTTAGGTATTAGTCTGTTCTTTTCATCCGCCTACCATCCAGAGACTAATGGGCAGACTGAGCGGACCAATCAGTCTCTGGAGCAAATTCTGCGTTGTTTGACCTCAGCCCGACAGGATGATTGGTGTTCTGTGTTACCATTGGCTGAGTTTGCTTTTAACAACCGCACTAACCAGTCTACGGGTACATCTCCTTTTTTTTGCAATTATGGGTTTCATCCTCATTTTGGAGAATTTTCCCGCTTGAATTCTGGGTGTCCTGGGGCGGACGAGTCGATCCAGCAGTTGGGGGAGGTATGGCGGGAGGTCCAGAATAACATTACGAAGGCCCAGGACAAATTTAAATTTTTTGCGGACAAAAAACAATCCGTGGGTCCAGTGTTTCAGGTCGGGGATAAGGTATGGTTATCCACCAAAAATATAAGGCTCAAGGTCCCCTCTGCGAAGCTTGGACCCAAGTTTATAGGTCCCTATGTAATTACCGAAGCAGTTAACCCGGTGGCTTTTCAGTTGCAGCTCCCGCCATCTCTGCGGATCCCAAATGTTTTCCATAAGGCCCTTTTGAAACCTGTGAGGTCCAGTGGGGAGGGATCATCATCTTCCCCAACACCGGTTCTGGTAGATGGGCAGGCTGAGTACGAGGTGGAACGAATTGTCGACTCCAGGTTGGTCCGTCGCGCCCTTCAGTATTTGATACATTGGAAGGGCTACGGTCCTGAGGAACGCTCGTGGGTTCCTGCTCGATCAGTTCATGCGGATCGGTTGATCCGAGCCTTTCACGCCAAGTACCCTGAGAGACCTGGGGGTCCGGTGGCCCCCCATTGAGAGGAGGGTACTGTCATGATCCAGGACGGGATTTCGCTTTGACCCGTCCTGGTTAGACTAGGGGTTGATTGTGCTGCCTCTCTCTGGCAGCAGGAGGCTATTTAGTGCTCACTGGACCTGGGTCCGGTGTCAGTTATACTCCTGCCCTCGGCTGAGTTAAGTGACCTCTTGTATACGTGTGCCTTGTGCCTGATATCTTGCTTGTTTGTTTGGTTGTGATCTGGTTCTGTCCCTGTTACGAGTTCTGCCTGACCCTCTTGTACTGCGCTACCTCTCGTGTATGACTCTCTGCTTGTGACCCGACTTCTCTCTGCTCGTCCCCTTGGTACCACGTTGCCCTCTTGTGTATGACCTTTGGCTCTGTCTGACTACCCGTCTGTTCGTCCCTCCTGTACCTCGTTCGCCCGTACTGTGTGTGACCTCTGTTTTGCCTGACTCTGAGTTGTTGTATGGTGTCCTGTCCTATCTGAATACAGGACACTAAGCCCCGCCCCCTTGCAGTCACATGACCATAGGTCCCGTGCACATTATTCAGTTTTAGTGTCCGCAGGTCCTATGCATCTTTACTTTCCAGCACTGACTGGATCCTGACACTATTAGCCTGAAGCACGCATGGTCACCTCTGCTGCCCTGCTCCCCAGGTATCTTTTAGCACTGCTTCTGTTCTCAGGACACGCGCACTGGCTCTATGAGCAAGTGCAGTGCGGTGTCTCTGACAGAAACCCTGCGTTGCATCACTGTAGGAAGAGGACACTGGCACAGACAGAGTCCACAAGGCCCTCTGATGTTCGGACATTCCACTTCCTCTGGTAGTCCTCCTGCAGTTTTTAGGGAGCGCATCAGAGCTTGCTCGATGACTAGGTCACAACCCAGGCCTGCCCAGTACTGATCAGTCCACCTTACAACATGCAAGCCATTCATAAATCTATGGAAGACTGATGGCATATCATCTTCCAGAGTGGTCATAGACTGGAGGTAAAGGTAGGCAGCCTTCACATAGTTCCCATGCCCAGCAGCTGCAAGAATGGGCAAACATTCGGCTACAGCATGAAGGTGCGTCAGCCAGGATCCTGTACGATCGGCCTCGATAAGCTCCCTTGCAATTCCAACCATCTGTTGGTAATTCAGTCATAGTTTACTGGTGCTAGAATGAGTGGATAATCCGTTTCGTTTGGTGGACAAGAGGTGGACAATTTCACTAAGGCAGGTAGAAGTGATGACTGAATTCAAGTCACACACCCCTGTCAGTGTCCGAGCATACAACTGCTCAAGTTCTTGCAACAGGTCTGCAAAACCAGGATGGTTGCAAAGTACTTTGTCTGCAACTTGCTGAGTAAGACACTGATCAAGGAGGAGATGGCCACGAACTGCACGCTGAACTGCCTTTCCAGTCATGATGTGTTGCACAGCATTGTCAACGTAAATTATTCCCAAGATCTCTTTGATTCCACTCCCATCCATCAATGTTCCTATGGCACCCATAAGACTCATCAATGTGTGGAAGCTCCCGAGCATCAGAACAACATCTCAAACCGGGCTGTCATCAGGCACCTCGTGTTTGATTTCTGACGCTTTCCAGTAGAGTGGCTGATCGAATGTAAAAACTGCAGCTGATTGGTGTTTATCAGCAAGGTTGCACAGATACTCAAGAGTAGAGAAGATGCATGACTTGTCTCCGGAATACATGTCAATGATGGGCAGGAAGATTACCGAAGAGGACCCCGGATGATCACAGTCTTTATGCAGCATGTGCATCTTTCCATTCCAGCTCGGTGCAGGCTGTTTGAAGCGTAAATACATCTCCCACAATACATCAACATTATGGTCCATGGCATCGAGAAATGGCAAGGGCTTGAATTTTATGTTTCGGTGAGTGTGTTTTGCGAAACGGTATTCCCTTACATCAACTCTGCTTTGTTCAACTATCTCCAAGTCTGCAGTCTTCCGTCTGAGAACAGTGCGACTGACCTTCCTTCCTGGAGTCACAGTAGCTACCATTCCCTTGCCGTGGAAAGTCCCCTTCCCATCTAACGTGATGATATTATGATCGACGTTGTCCGCAGTGAACAGCAGTGCCGTATCCAGTCTGTCTATGGTACCACCGAGTACATACTGACCAACAGAAGCGGCAGCGTTTTCCTCGAATCGCTGAACTTCCGAATATGATGAACAATATCCCATGGCTGAGAGACTGTCTACAAGATATCGAGACCTGAAATGTTGATGGAGCTGGACTGCTAACCCAAGCTGCAATGGAGCTACTACAGCCCTGGGACGTATAGCCTGAACAACTGATTGTCCAATGCTTGCGACCTTCCTGTGAATGTCCTTTCCAATGAAGAGGGTTTCAAGCAAGCAAAGCAAACTCAGGGGGAGATAATCTAAGGCAGACTGACATTTAAGCGAAGAAGTCTTCGGATATTCATCAGTTGAAGATGGGATCTTAGACTTGATATCGCTCTTGATTAGTTTGGCCGCAGTCTCTATGATGGCTCTCTTCTGGGCTTCTTCATCCATTTCCTGACTACGGAAATAGTCCCTCAGGATTATTCTGGTCTTTTCATGGAACATTACAATGTTAGGCAACCCTTCACACTCTGCTATGAATAGCGAATCGCCATACCTCTCCTCCAGCCTATACCTCAGCCATTTATTACTATAGGCAGCACTGTCTCCTTCTACAAGATACTCCATAATTTTCTTTGCAAGATCTGTGACAGTCAGTTGCTCTTCATCGTTGTCCTCGAGAAATGCACACATTCTCATGAACACTTGCTCTTGGTCCATGTTCATCGGTCTCCCTACCTTCCACGGTTTCTTTGTAGTAGATCCACCACCATGACGCATAGGAATTCCGTAATTTGTACGAAAGTTAATGTCACATGAACGATGATACAGTCTGCAGCATGTAAGTCCTTCCCAAAGTGCGCGATTCTCCCTGAATGGTGATTGCCCAGTCATCATTACGCTGTTTGCAATGTGACAAGAAGGACCTTACAAATCCATCCGTTTTAACAAAGCTATAGTCATCGAAATCACTACTAGATCTTGTCTTCACCACTTCATGTCCACAGAACAAACACTGCCTCGTGCTATCATAGGATCCAGTAGACACCCATGTACCTCTCTTGGCAGGTGAACGATGAACGGAAGTAGCTTTCTTATGCAAGTCTATTTGCTTCTTGTTTATGTAGTTCATATGACATCTCTTGTGCACCACTGCTCCAGCAGCTACCACAGTGCTAACGTCCCTCTCAATACTGGCTTTATTGATCCCTTCAGCTCCTTTCGCACCAATCACCTCTCTTTCTCCGTCATCTTCTACTTAATGGCTGCATAAGGGGCAAGTTTCTTGACCTTCCATCATTCTCAGCTCTGTAAAAGAAGATAAAAAAATTGTTAAATAATAAATATAATAATAGTAGTAATTGTAAAAGAAATATGATAGACACTGAAAGGTGAGAAACATTTAACATTTTACAGCTTTGGCGGCCATATTCTTTGACGTCACATTTGGACCCTTTGCGGCAACCCTATCTTGGTAAACTTTTAGTATGTTTTTCCCTACATGTAATACTACCTAAAAAAACAATAAAACGCTTTCTTGGAATTTGTTCAAGGTAAAGGATTTGTTTTTCGTATTTTGACTGGACTATTCAAGTTATTATAACCTCAGGAATGGTAATATATACAAAAATACGCCGAGGGACAATGTGCAAATAAGCAATAATTTGTGCAAAATGCAAGCATGAGCATTGAAGGCAATTAGAAGAACAAGTGTATATGCAGTACAAGATACATATATTATAAGCCAAAGTTCAGGGTCACACTTGCAAATGTGATGTGAGAAACTCACGCGAGACTCTCGCATCAATACCCGGCACTGCTGCTGACACTCGGACCGGAGTGTGTGGCTGCATAGAAATACATGCAAAGTGTGACACTTGGAGTCTCAGTCATCTATTTTGTCTATGCTGCTAGAGAGGTAAAGGTGCAGATGAGAACCGATATAAAAGAAAACATATCCCCCACGTTTGTTACTGGTAGGAAAAGAGATGAACCCGGAGCCACATGTGTATCGCACTCAAAGGGGTGGCTTCAATAAGGGTGGTATGCACTGTGTGACTTGTGGATCCTATTTACATATTTTTCACTGTGGTACCCTCTTGCACTAGCTCTCCCCTGGTAGGCATTGCGTTTCCATGACTTTACTGTACTTTGTATAAAATGGCACTTGTTTCACATACTTACTTCTAGTGCTGTCTTTTATGTATTTTTATGATGCATTACAAATTGCTAATGAGTCCTGCTGACCAGATGTTTGACTTCGGCATCCTGTCACAAGACTTTCTGTCTATATTATAAATGAAAGGGCAACTAACCAAACTTTATTTAATTACCACGTTATGACAAGTGGTATTTAAAAGTACTTCAGGACTAACTGGTGGCTATCAGGCTAACTGGCAAAATCTCTGCATACAGGCAACATTTTCTTTGATGCAGAAAAGTGTATAAATTTATGTTTAATTGTTCATTGTTAATGTTACCATGTTAATTTATTATTTTCTAAAGGATACTAGTAGATATTTCAAGAGGAGGAATGTCTTAATGAATTGGGTTTATAAATATTAATATTGCAATTTAAGAACATTTTTATCTTGTGAAAAGAATGAAAATATACTAAACATAACTTTTACATAAACTAAAGGCATGGAAAAATAGCTTCATCCCTGGAAGCCCAAGAGATTCCTATAAATATTTTAGTCAAGACATAGACTGAGTCAGCAGTGAAATTCAATTATCCAATATATTAACAGAACAAATCAAGTTAACCTTAAGAATGTTGCATTATAAGTGCATTGATTAAATCTGAATTGCTCACCTAAAGGTGATAAAGATCAATTACACAGCAGCGTATATATTATTGGGGGAAAGGTCTTCAGTGTTTTTAAAGTAATTTATGGGCAAATATATTAAAAAGCCACAATAGCAATATTCATGTTTATATATTATCATCAACATAATGCAGTCATCAGCAATAATTATATTAACAACATAATAAATATTAATTACCACACAGAAAAAGAATGGATTTTTTTTTTAATAGTTGCATATTTATTATTAAACCTGTGGAGTATCTGCTGTGACACTAGTCACTACTCATAGACAAGCCATAAATCCGGGTAGACAAGGGGTTCTGGGTCAGACACCAAGAGGATGCATCATAAACAAAGGGGTAAGGCGAGGGCATAGTCAGTTCACAGTCAGGTCAGCATGGTAGAATGGTAGAAGATGAAGACAAAAGGGTAAGACAAATAGATGGTCAAAGGCAAGGTCCGAGGTAGGACAACAAAGATCAAATGCAGGAACACTGAGAAGAGATTAAGCGCACATTATCTGAGGCAAGCTACAGCTAGCACTAATTGGAGACAGAGAGCCAGCTAAATATCCAGGTAATTACTCTAATAGTCAACTCATTTAAGAAGTCACAACACATCTTGGCACTGATTGAATGGCTGAGTTGTCACTCAACACAGTAACTGCTCAGTACGCCCCAGCCTATGATTGGCTGTCTGAGCTGGCCGTTACCATATTGACAGATCAGCACACCCCTGTCCTAGTTTGGATTTCTGAACTGTTAAGGTACTGTCACACTAAGCGATATCGCTAGCAATATTGCTATAATTTGTGACGTTATAGCGATATTGCTAGCGATATCGCTGTGTCTGATACTTACCTACGACCGGCTCCCCCACTGGTAATCGCTGATCGCGCGAGAACGTTCAGGACCGCTTCTCGTCATCAGCTTCCTGCGGTTCTTCCTGTGGAGAGACGAGTGACGAGCGTGGAGCCGGGCGGGAGGACGCAGGATCGCCTAGTGTGACAGGTAAGTAGCGACCCCCATCCCCAACGATGTCGCTGGTGAGATCTGCCTGTGTGGCAGCTCACTAGCGACCACTTAGCGATGTACCAGTGATCCTGACCGCGCCATATCACTGGTCGGGATCGCTGGTACATCGCTAAGTGTGACAGTACCTTTACTCACTGCTTCCAGATACACCGATATTCAGAATTGTGACACCTGTCAGGAGGGCTATTCGTGCAATGTCCAAAAGTTATCCCTTATTTTTCTGGAGACAAAAGAGTTGCATTATTTTGAATGTGAAAATGTTATGACATGTTGTCACCAAGTCTTTTAAAAAATTATTAGAGCTGTTTCTTGAGAGTACAAAATATGAGAGTACAAATCCCAGCATCAGTAGTACTGTTTAACACTACAAAATCCAGTGGGCTACAAATAAGTGTGTGGCTGGTGTGACTGTGCATTAGCTTTTACAGAAGCACCATGGAAAATAATTTGTTATATGAACACATTTATAGCAAAAACTATGATTGTGTGATATTTTAATAATTTGGCCTGACCTGGAGAATTATACTGCTAGGTAATTTCTATTGCATTCATAAAAACTCACAAATGTTAGTAGATTACTCAACATCAGTGAAATTAAAGTTGATGAAAATTCCTTTTCATAGTTTCCACCTGCAACTTTTCCCGGTATTAGTAGAAGGCTTAGAGGGAAACTTTCTGACTTTAAGCTTGTAAACATAGTACCTGGTCCATATTTGCAACTAAGCAAAACAGATTTGGTGCTTAGGGTGGTGGGCAGCACCAAGATGGAAGCAAAAATAATTTAGTCATCTTCTAAACTCGCTTCCCCTCTGATAGACAATGTAGTTGCACGTTCAGGGTCAGAGAAGCACCAATCAGCTACCTGCTGTGATGTACAACAGAGTTTTATCGATATAAACTGGGTACGCCCATTGCTTAAGGCTGAGAATTAGTAAAGCTATTGCTATAGACTGCATATTAGGGGAGTTACAGAGTAAGGTATAATATGGAGAGGTTAAGTATAGAGAGTGGAGCAGCATGGAGGGGCTCAATATAGAGAGATGGACAGCATTGAAGGTCCGTATAAACAGTAGGGCAGCATTGGGGTTCAGTATAAAGTGTTGAGCAGCAAGGTGGTCTCAGTATGGAGAGTGTGGAAGCTTATGGGACTTAAAATAGAGAAGGCGCAGCATGAGGGGATGTATAGAGGAAGGCACAGTATAGAATGTTCAACGGGATGAGTGTTACATTACACAAGGGTGGATGATGTGGTCATAGCAGGCACTGGGGGATTTCATAGTGGGAATTTTTCATACGAAAGGAAAGTGTGGAAGTTATAGAATGTAGCAGAGAGAGTGAGGGGATTTTTTTTTTTTTTGCAGGGACCATAGTGAGGAGCAAGGGTTTTTTAGGAGCACAGCATGAGGCTTAGTTAGGGCACAACATGGGTGTTTTTTTTTTCATTCAGTCTGCATTATAATAACACTTATTTTTAAGGTCACTGTGTCGGAACGTGTTGTAGAAGACCGGAGAAGAGGGAAGTCTGCAGCAATGACCTATAGCTAAATATATTTTATTGGGATTTAATGTGATTTATCAAAACAAAGTAGCAAGTATTTATGAAGTGTAAAAGAAATACTGGAAAAAATAGAAAAATACAGCCAGCTCACAGTCAGTCTTCTCAGTTTCACGAAACTCTGTTTTGTCTTGACGTGATTAATGATAAACTTTCAATGTTCCAGCTCCTTCAGTAAAATCCAAAGTTAATTCGTTTTCATTAAAACATTTTTCAATGCTCCTGAACCGCTCTCTTGACAGGGAAGGTACATATCGCAGATCGATCTTTATCACAGATGATATCCTACAAAAATGGCAGTGAAATTGTGAAATAACCAATCAACCTGTTTGAGTATGTCATGTGACATGCTGCAGGCTCTAATTGCATGTATTTATGATCACATAAAATAATTAAGGAAAGGTTGATAGAAACAATTACCGTATATACTCGTGTATAAGCCAAGATTTTCAGCTCAATTTTTGGGCTGAAAGTCCCCCTCTTGGCTTATACGCAAGTCATATACTGGGGGTGGGTGGGGGAGAGTGAGATGGGGTGTCAGAGACCATACTCACCCCCTCCTGGCACGTCTCTGCAGCCCTTGCTTCTACCTCAGTCGTCTGCTTCCTGCGTTCAGCGATCACGTGGTGCCGCTCATTAAACTCATGAATATGCGCATATTTATGAGTTTGAGCGGTACCACATGACCGCTAAATGCAGGAAGCAGAAAACTGATGGAGAAGCAGGGGCTGCAGAGAAGACCGTGCGCCAGGAGGGGGTGAGTATGACGGGGCAGAGCAATATTCACCTGTCCCTGTTCCATCGCCATGCACTGCTGTGTCTCCGGGTCCTCCTGCTGTGACATTCAGGTCAGAGGGTGCGATGACGTAGTCAGTGCACTCCATTTGCTGGACGTCACTGCAGAGACCCAAGAAACAAAGCGGTGGATGGCGATGGAACAAGGACCGGTAAATATCGCCAGTGCCGGGCTGCTCAGGACACGGGCACCTGGCCCCCAGCGATGGAGACGTGAGTATGTCATTTTTTTTCAATTGCAGCAGCAGCGGCAGCAGCAAATAAGAGGTATTTATGGAGCATCTTATGGGGCAGCATTAACCCTTGTGCAGCAGCACATGAGGGTTATTTTTGGAGCATCTTCTTGGGTCAGCATTAACCCTTGTGCAGCAGCATATGGGGGGTATTTATGGAGCATCTTATGGAGCAACATTAAAACTTGTGCAGCAGCATATGGGGGGGTATTTATGGAGCATCTTATGGGGCAGCATTGACCCTTGTGCAGCAGCATATGGGGGTTATTTATGGAGCATCTTCTTGGGCCAGCATTACCCCTTGTCCAGCAGCATATGGGGGCTATTTATGGAGCATCTTATGGGGCAGCATTGACCCTTGTGCAGCAGCATATGGGGGTTATTTATGGAGCATCTTCTTGGGCCAGCATTACCCCTTGTGCAGTAGCATATGGGGGCCATTTAAGGAACATCTTATGGGGCAGCATTAACCCTTGTGCAGCAGCATATGGGGGTATTTATGGAGCATCTTATGGAGCAGCATTAACCCTTGTGCAGCAGCATATGGGGGAATTTATGGAGCATCTTATGGAGCAACCTTAACCCTTGTGCAGCAGCATTAGGGGGATATTTATGGAGCATCTTATGGGGCAGCATTAACCCTTGTGCAGCAGCACATGGGGGGTATTTATGGAGCATCTTATGGGGCAGCATTAACCCCTGTGCAGCAGCATATGGGGGTATTTATGGAGCATCTTATGGGGCAGCATTAACCCTTGTGCAGCAGCATATGGAGGTTTTATCTATGGAGCATCTTCTTGGACCACCATTAACCCTAGGCTTATACGCGAGTCAATACGTTTTCCCAGTTTTTTGTAGCAAAATTAGGGGGGTCAGCTTATACAAGGGTCAGCTTATACATGGGTATATACAATAAACAAAAAACCTTAATACAGTATATTTACATAGAACCTCGGTTTCAATATCAAAACAATTTATTAATTTAATATCAAACAATTCATGAGTTGCAATTCATGTAGTATGATTAGTGTTGAGCGATACCATCCGATATTGAGAAATATCGGATCGGAAGTCCCTTTCAAGTCAATGGGACAGAAATATCGGAATTAAAAAAAACCCTTTCTTTACCTGCACATCCTGTTCAGGAGGGGGGAAGAGTGTGGGCGGTGTGTAGGCGGACACTGTGTGTGTCTGTGTGTGCGGGCAGGGTCTGTGCGGGCCTGCTGGGGGTCTGTATGGGCCTGCTAGGGGTCTGTATGGGCCTGCCGGGGGTCTGAACGGGCCTGCCAGGGGTCTGTGCAAACTGCTGGGGGTCTGTACAGGTCTGCTGGGGGTCTGTACCGACTGCCGAGGGTCTGTGCAGACAGACGGGGGTCTGAACAGGCCTGCCGGGGTTCTGTGCCGGCTGCCGGGGGTCTGTGCCGGCCTGCCGGGGGTCTGTATGGGACTGCCGGGGGTCTGTGTGGACTGCCGGGGGTCTGTGCCGGCCTGCCGGGGGTCTGTACGGGCCTGCCGGGGGTCTGTGCAAACTGCCGGGGGTCTGTGTGGACTGCCGGGGGTCTGTACAGGCCTGACAGGGGTCTGTGCGGACTGCCAGGGGTCTGTGCGGACTGCCGGGGGTCTGTGCGGACTGCCGGGGGTCTGAACAGGCCTGCCGGGGGTCTGTGCAGACTGCCGGGGGTCTGTGCGGGCCTGCCGGGGGTTGTGTGTGTGTGCAGGCATCGTCCGATGGGACTACAAGTCCCATCGGGCTATGCCTACTACAATGACAGTGATTGACACATTAGCCAATGATGGGACAGTAGTAGTCCCATCATCCGGCTAATGTGTTGAATGTAAAAAAAAAAAAATATGCATACTACATACATACTACATATATACAACATTCATACAGCATACATACATACTACATATATACAACATTCATACATACTACATAAATACTACATACATACTACATATATGCGACATTCATACAACATGCATACATGCATACTACATATATACTACATTCATACAACATACATACATGCATACTACATACATACTACATACAGTATATACTACATTCATACAACATACATACATACTACATACATACTACACATACACTACTTTCATACAACATGCATACATACATAGTACATACTACATACATACAACATACATATAACATGCTACAGACATACAAAATACATACTACAGACATACTACAGACATACTACACATAATACATTCATACAATACATACATATAGACATACAGTACATACAACATAGAGTACATACTCACCATCACTTGTCACTTAGTTCCCCGAAGCCAGTGTCATCTATAAAAAATATGAAAGGCAAACAAGCAATATACTTCCTGATCCACAGAAATCCACGAGTGTCCCACGATGATCTCCCGTGGAGAACAGCAGCATCAGCTGATGCGACCGCTCTCTAGGGGCCCCAGGAATCCAATGATGGGAGGTAGGTATCCTTCCACACTGTATTCCTCCACCACTGTAAAAAAATAGTTCCTAGTCTCACTTTTGGCATTGCTGTGTGAGAAAGTTCCCACGCAGCTTTTGCCATAAAGTGAGACCAGTGAACCATAGTAACCTCTCAGTGCTACAGTGCAGGAGATCGTCGTGGGACACTCGTGGATTTCTGCGGATCAGGGAGTATATTGCTTGTTTGTTTTTTTCATATTTTTTATAGATGACACTGGCTTCGGGTAACAAAGTGACAAGTGATGGTGAGTATGTACTCTATGTTATATGTACTGTATGTCTATATATGTATTGTATGAATGTATTGTATGTAGTATGTATGTAGTATGTATTTGGTATGTCTGCAGAATGTTGTATGTATGTAGTATGTACTATGTACAGTATGTATGTTGTATGAATGTAGTATATATGTAGTATGTATGTAGTATGCATGTATGTATGTTGTATGAATGTAGTATATATGTGGTATGTATGTAGTATGTAGTATGCATGTATGTATGTTGTATGAATGTGGTATGTATGTAGTATGTAGTATGCATGTATGTATGTTGTATGAATGTAGTATATGTGAAGTATGTATGTAGTATGCAGTATGTATGTATGTTGTATGAATGTAGTATATATGTAGTATGTATGTTGTATGAATGTAGTATATATGAAGTATGTATGTAGTATGTAGTATGTATGTATGTTGTATAAATGTAGTATATATGTAGTATGTATGTAGCATGTATGTTGTATGAATGTAGTATATATGAAGTATGTATGTAGTATGTAGTATGTATGTATGTTGTACGAATGTAGTATATATGTAGTATGTATGTATGTTGTATGAATGTTAATCATGCCTGTCCGAGGCCTCGGCGCCACCCATGATCAGTACATCATGATGCCCCGTGCGTCGCTGCCTCCTCTTGATCTGAATCCCAGCGTCGGCGCTGTAACAAGTGTTCTCGGGCATGCACAGTGCGCGCTGCCCGAGAACCGACATCAGACTATTACGCCTGCGCATTGTGGAGTAGTTTACAGTGGAGCTGGTCGGATTAGCACCGGTCCTCATTGTAAACTATTTAACCCCTTGTGAAGGATTACAGTGTGGGACATGACTGAATGGCAGAGAGGTAAGGATATTATTGAATTTTTATGTTTTTTTTTTGCAGATCATGGTTTAATTTTGGAATAGCAGAGTAATAAATATTTGTCAAAAACTTGGTGTCTTTATTTCATTAAAATACTTTTTAATTAATGTCTGTGTGTTTTTTAACCCTTTAATAGTCTAGGGTTAATAATGGATCAGTGTCATCTTGACACCTCTCCATTATTAATCGGCTTAATGTCACCTTACAATCGAATGGTGACATTAACCTTTTGCTATTAACCCACTCGCCACTGCTACAGGGCAATGGTAATAGAGAGGATAAGTGCCAGAAAAGGCACTTCTTATAGATGCGCCTTTTCTGGGGTGTCTGGGGGCAGATTTTTGTAGCCGGGGGACAAAAACAATGGTCCCTCTCAAGGCTATTAAAATCTGCCCTCACTCACCTGCTTTACTCCTATGGTTGACAATTACCGAGGGAGCCCACACATTTTTTTAAAACTAATTAACCCCTTAAATTAACACCTACACCTCCCAAATTTTACACACAAACCCTCATCTAATTACTAGTGAAAGACATATAAATAAAATGAAATGAAATGGTTTACTGTATGTAAGCAATGTGTCATTTCATGTCGGGTTGGGGAATGATTTTACAAAAGCTGGCAATTGATTTTGCGGCTATTCTGCTATGTAGAACTCTATGAAATATATATATATATATATATATATATATATATATATACACGTATGTCTAAATGACATGTATGTGTATATACAGTGTATATATATATATATATATATATATATTCTATGTGTCTATATCTATTGTTTCATTTGTGTTTTAAAACCTGTCATTGGGCTCCATTATATGCCCATTTTGCAAGCCTGCGAGAAAATCTCGGCAGACGGATGTCACACGGATGTCAAACAGATGCTTAGATGCAACAAAATCGCATCCTTTCCTTTAAATCGGATGACATATGGATCACTGTTCATGAAACATTTGTGCGATTTTGGTCCGTCAAAAACTGACCAATTTTTTTGTCGTTATGTGTGACTCTTGCCTTAGTGTAGGAATACCAGAATATATTAGACACATATCCATCTCAACTAACAGTCCTTCTGAGGACTAATCCAGCTGCATAGATATCAGTGCTAGGCAGGCAAGCAGTGTTTGTGGCAGACTGTAATGCCTATAGCAAGATGGTCCATTCCAGTTTTGTCTGCTGCTACTCCTTTTACATATATTTCTAGACATAGCCCCAGGTATCAGGAGCCAGGAATAATTTTGTTTGGATCTTAATACTGATTATTTGCTTAAAATGCAATCCAGAGAACACTGGTTTCTGCTCCATTTGCTTGTTGGCACTGCATAATAGAGCCTTTCCATATTACAGTGCTAAAATCCATCTACTTAAAATTATGGTTTGTCAGTCACACGGATCACATATAAAAAGTGCGCTCAAAATTCTGCCATTTCTGGCCTCCATTTAAATTTTGTTGCAGTGTGTTAGCAAAGTTATTGACACCAGTTTGCTGGTAAAAATAGTTACCTACAAGCCAGCTATTTAAAACTGTGATTTTCCATCACACAGATCACATATAAGTTTGCTCCAAACTCAGCCGTGTGTGGTGAACGTGGAAAATATTGTCCTCCATTTAAAATGAGCAAGGTGCGTGGCAAGGGATAGGGAACTGGACATGATGGTGATGATGCATGCAGAGGCCAAGACCCATGTGTCACAGTCACGTGTGTCTGGACGCAGCGAGTACCGCAAGGCAAACCCATATGACATATGTGACCCTGGATACACCGCCTCCAGTGGGGCGAATTTAAATAATAAGACGTGCAGCTGGATACACCGCCTCCAACTGGCGAATTTAGGTCTTACACGTATTTATACAATAGTCTGAAAACCCCGCCTCCAGTAAGGCAAATTTAAATAATAAAGGGGAACCTGGGTAACATTAACAATGGTGGGCCCTGCGATAGGGAATAGGGACGTGGAGACCTCCTGCACTCCCCTGAGCCAGAGTCCCTGCACTCCTAGTGTTCCCTATGCCGGTTACACATCGGGCGATGCACTGGAGCCTTAAAACCCTGACTCGCCCTGACCCTAAACCCTCACTAGGGAATTGGTCGGTGCGGAAACTAATCCCACCACTGCACTAAACACACACAAGGGAAAATGACAATACAGGGGGAACACCACTTAGCTTTGCTCTCTAGCATACGCTCCTAGCAACAGAGCCCACCACCTGCGTGCATCTTCTCCTCCACCCGGATCCATCACCATAACTGGATCCATCACCATAGTGCAGCCTTGGAGCAGAGTCCACCACCAGTTGCAGCTGCCCAGTAAACAGAGTCCCAAAGATGAGTCCAGCTTCTGCCAAAAAGTCAAGCATGCTTGAGTCCAGTTTTCAGCAACCAAGTCCAGCATGCTGAGTGCAACTCTCACCATCGTCGCCACTCCACCAAGCCATGCAAGCACCTCCTGCTGACACCATAAACTGCGACTCCACCACGCCGTGCCAGCCCTCCATGCAGACTCCATAGCTGACTCAACCCCTCTGGCTGGGCTGCCCAGGACTCTCATTCAGCTCTTTCTTTCACCCAGGCTTCCTTGAGGATGACTTTTTCACAATATCACCAACAGTGAACAAACACAACTGAACTCTTTTATAGAGCCTCACACCTGATTTGTAATTAAGTGCACATTAAACCAAAGAAACAAAAGTGCACTACCACTCACCACCACCAGGGCAACTTAGAATGAATGACACCACGTGTAATAATTCTAATGGCCACCGGGGGCAATCAACCCACTTTGGCACCAAGCCAAAGGAAAAAAGTTCACTTTGTCCATTTACTTGTCAGATCCACCTTGGATCATGACAGTACCCCTTCCTTAATGAGGGGCCTCTGGACCCTCAAGACCACTCCTCATAAGGGAAACACCCACAGCTGGGACGCCCATATCCAGAGTTCACCCCAACCACTACCTGACACTTCAGGTTTATGACAAACGCATCGCTGGTAATGGCAAAATATGTTCTGGAGGCACCACTCATCTCCAAAGCGCCAACCTGGGGAACGAGTTATGTATGTGTATGTTTGTTATGAGCTGGTAAGACTCCACAACACACTTCCACAGGATGCTTTTTGGTGGCCACCCATACATGCTTGTTCACACACAGGTCCGAACCTGAACGTTTATTGCCACACATTCGTTTGTCAAAATAGGGTGAACTCTTTCTGGAACTGACAAAAGAGGCATCCCCCTGCTGTCACCACACTCACACCCCCGCTATTCACCAAGGGACACCACCCTCCAACCCTTTCACCATGAGGTCTGCGCCTCCCAGGGTTGGTTAATGGCGAGGGGTGAGATTTGTCCAAACTCCCTCGCAGCACACCTGCCGCTCACACCTGGAGGAGAAGGGGACAGGAATATGGAGGTAATATACACTCACTGGTCGCCTTCCTCCAAACGACCAGGAGGGGGCGGCCTCTTCAGTGGTATAGAAGATTTGGAGTCAGCCCCGCGGACTATAGCACCAGTCTGCTCACTACAGGGACATACCCCTTCACCTCGGGGAACCCCAGACAGCACCATGGGGATCACCAACTCCACCCACCTGTCTGGGTACATCCGCCTGTATGAACAAGTCCCGCTCCCCAGCAGCAACTCTAGGGGCACTTTGCCAGAGCCGCAGGAACATGGAGGAAAAATACACTCTCTGCTTGCCTCCACACGACCAGGAGGGGCGGCTTCTTCGGTGGTATTGAAGATTTGGCGTGAGCCCCGCGGACTATACACCAGTCTGCTCACCACAGGGATGTACCCCTTCACCTCGGGGAATACCAGGCAGCTCCGTGGGGCACCAACTCTTCCCACCTGCCTGGGTACCTCCACATGCATGAGCAAGTCCCGCTCCCCAGCAGCGACTCTAGGGGCATTTTGCCAGACCGCAGCCACCAATTGATTTTCTGGTGAAGTCAACGGGAAGGCCCCAGACCCTTATAACTACTGCTGCAGCGGCTCTAACACACCATGCCGCTCCTCACTCACCTCAGTGAGGCCCGGCAGCAATTACTCAGCGGCCTCCACATGGCCAAGGCTCACCAGAAAAAAAATGTTGGGTTGGTGATAATGTCACGGTCACGTGTGTCTGGACGCAGCGAGTACCGCAAGGCGAACCCATATGACACACGTGACCCTGGATACACCGCCTCCAGTGGGGCGAATTTAAATAATAAGACGTGCAGCTGGATACACCGCCTCCAACTGGCGAATTTAGGTCTTACACGTATTTATACAATAGTCTGGAAACCCCGCCCCCAGTAAGGCAAATTTAAATAATAAAGGGGAACCTGGGTAATATTAACAATGGTGGGCCCTGCGATAGGGAATAGGGACGTGGAGACCTCCTGCACTCCCCTGAGCCAGAGTCCCTGCACTCCTAACGTTCCCTATGTCGGTTCCCCACCGGGCGATGCACTGGAGCCTTAAAACCCTGACTCGCCCTGACCCTAAACCCTCACTAGGGAATTGGTCGGTGCGGAAACTAATCCCACCACTGCACTAAACACACACAAGGGAAAATGACAATACAGGGGGAACACCACTTAGCTTTGCTCTCTAGTGTACGCTCCTGGCAACAGAGCCCACCACCTGCGTGCATCTTTTCCTCCACCCGGATCCATCACCATAACTGGATCCATCACCATAGTGCAGCCATGGAGGAGAGTCCACCACCAGTTGCAGCTGCCCAGTAAACAGAGTCCCAAAGATGAGTCCAGCTTCTGCCAAAAAGTCCAGCATGCTTGAGTCCAGTTTTCAGCAACCAAGTCCAGCATGCTGAGTGCAACTCTCACCATCGTCGCCACTCCACCAAGCCATGCAAGCACCTCCTGCTGACACCATAAACTGCGACTCCACCACGCCATGCCAGCCCTCCATGCAGACTCCATAGCTGACTCAACGCCTCTGGCTGGGCTGCCCAGGACTCTCATTCAGCTCCTTCTTTCACCCAGGCTTCCTTGAGGATGACTAATTCACAATATCACCAACAGTGAACAAACACACCTGAACTCTTTTATAGAGCCTCATACCTGATTTGTAATTAAGTGCACATCAAACCAAAGAAACTAAAGTGCACTACCGCTCACCACCACCGGGGCAACTTAGAATGAACGACACCACGTGTAATAATTCTAATGGCCATCGGGGGGCAATCAACCCACTTTGGCACCAAGCCAAAGGGAAAAAAGTTCACTTTGTCCATTTACTTGTCAGATCCACCTTGGATCATGACACGAAGCTGTTGGCAAGCTGAAATTGTGTCACATCAAACACCCATATCTTCTTGCCTGACTTTCCTGTCCCAATTATTGGGGACCGCAGCACACCACTCTTGAACTCAGAGCAGTGTCAAAAGGTTGTTGGTTGGATATCAGATAATGCTTCCAGTCACTTTGCCACCACCACCCTGTCTTTCAGATGGTCAAGTCTCAGTAGCCGTGAGTCTGGACCGCATATTCCTCACCCTGATCCTCTTTTCTGCCTCCATGCCAAGTGCCCAGAAACAACTGATCCCACACTTGGACACACCGAAGAGCTCTTCACTTTTCCATTTATAAATTTTGGTGTCTCGCCTGGTCCACTTGAAGTGGGGCAAGAGAAGATTGCATGCAGCAATTCCCAAATATTTGAGCAGCCACGGTCACATGAAGGCAATGGTGGAAAAGTGTCACAAAAGGTGGACGATGATGAGACACAATTGCCAGAAATTCAGAAGGAGGACCAGGGTACGCAAGTAGAAGACGAGGTGGTGGATGTAATAGTAACTGACCCAACCAGGCAGAAGGACATGCAGAGTGAGGACAGCAGCACACAGGGGGAGGCAGGAAGAAGCAGTGTGGTGACCGCAGACTGAAGGTGGGCAACAGTTTCCCGTAACATCAACACGACAGAAGTTGCCAGTCCAACTTTTAGGTCTTCCTGAGTCTGGTTGTTTTTTAAAGACTCTGCTTATAACCCCAAAAAGGCCATTTGTACCTCATGCCAGGCCAGCAACAGCAGAAGTAGCAAAACTATCACCATCACATGGCAGCATTGCACCTGACTTTGTGGGCAGAACCCCAGGGTCCAGGAAGAGTGTCTGCGGGTGATATCACTGCTTATTCCACTATTGTGCATTCAAGCCAATATCTTGTCCATGGTGCATGCAAAGATGTCTCCTGCACGGCACCTGTTGTTGCACACATTCAACAAGCACCATCAGCAAGCACGTCCACATCCTTGTCACACTGTAGCATTCAGTTGTCCATACCGCAGTCCTTGGAATGCAAGTGCAAATGTGCAGCCAAAGCCCCACAGGCCACACCACTAAATTCCCACATTTCACGACTGCTTGCGCTCAAAATGTTGTCTTTTAGGCTTGTGGAGAAGCTTTCCACAACCTGATGGAAGCGACCGTCCCTTGGTACTCGGTCCCCAGCCGCCACGATTTCTCCCGGACTGCCATCCCCGCATTACACAAGCACGTGTCCCACAACATTAGCACTAGTGTTGAGCATTCCGATACCGCAAGTATCGGGTATCGGCCGATATTAGCTGTATCGGAATTCCGATACTTAGTTCCGATACTTTTTTCATATCGAATACCGGAATCGGAAGTTCCCATAATGCTAGGAGCCCGCTCGATTTGATTCAGCCAATGGGGATCCTCAGAAGTCTGGGCACATCCTGTTAGGCATATAGGCATGTTAACTACTGGCATGGCTGTGATTGGCTGCTGAAATTATGTCATGATGCACTATTAAAACCGCTGCAGTCGCCATTTCTGGTCACTCTGCTGTGAATTCAGTTAGGGACAGGCTGCTGTTGAAGACTGTGAGGGACAGTTAGAAATAGCGATTCTAAAAACAATATTGTGCTTTATCCAGGCTACATAAACCACCACTGTAGCTTTCTTTTGCCTAGCAGCAGTGTTCACAGCTGTCTGCAAGGGCTGTGTGAGTGCAGACCCACGCTGTGTAGTGTGTCCTGCAGGCACGTCTGCTTGTAGGCCGCCCAGCGTGTGTCTCTGCCTCATACACATTTTTCTTTTATTGCTGCTTTTTTTTTCTCCTGTATGGTGTGCTTCCATACGTATCCATATACGTTGGTTGCAAACACTAAAGGAGTGGACAGCGGAGCCTTTCAGCAGCCTTTCAGTGCTATAGCCCATTTCTCTGCACTGTTTTTGGCTGTCTGATAGGTCTCTCTGTGTGTGAGTGCAGCTCACGTTGCAGTGTGTTCTACAGCCACCGCTAGCTGTAGTCCGCTCAGCGTGCGTCACTGCCTCATACATAGTCCTTTTTTTGCAGCTAATTTAGCCAGATTTTTGCTCCTATATTAGTGTGCTTCCAACCGCATCCATTGTCATTGGTTGGTTGCAAACACTATATAGGATTAGATAGAGGAGCCTTTTTGCTGGCTTGTGCCCTTCAGGGCCAGCCAGACTAGTATCACCCTATTTTTTGGAGCCTCATCAATTGCATTGTAGGTTAGCTTCCTGCATTGTAATCGCTCCAAAAAGTTTGTGATACTATAGCTTTCAAACTTTGGTCACATCCTTTTCTTTCCCCCCCCCAAAAAAAAAAGGAAATAAAGTTCACCAAACACTCCACTTTACAGTTGTCTAGGCCACATTAGATCTTATTAAAGTGTAGTACACACACTCTTAGCCAAATTAGTGTTTCTTATACTGGTTAGCAGGTGTTCAGGAATAAGAACACTAAGCCACCCCTTTTTTACTTTTCTGCCTATCTTTATCAGTCTATCAAGATGAAGAAGGCAGGGAGTAAGGCACGTGGTTGTGGCCGTGGAGTTTCAGCAGGGAGAGGACTGGGGGATTCAGCAAGGAGAGGACGTGGGGATTCGGTGTCTGCTGCGGCCACCAGTGACCCGGCATCCCCCACTTTTACCAGGCAACAGTCCTTCATGCGCAGCTTTGTAGGACCTCGCCGTACCCCACTGCTGCGTGACGAACAAATTGAAGCCGTTGTCGGATGGATGGCAGCTAACGCATCCACTTCAATGACTTCCGCATCCTCCCAAGGCCAGAGCACTGAATTGCCCAGGCAGTCTGAGAGCCCTGGACAGGAGCCATCTCAATCTTTACTTCTGTTCTCAGAATCTGTTGGCTTGGAAAGAGGTGGCCAGTCAAGCAGCATTCTAGAGCGTGAAGAAGAGGGAGTATGCAGTGATGCGCAACTGCTTTGTCCCTCTGAATCTGGAGGCGGGTGGGCCAGTGCCTATTGTCAGCACACCTCAGTGCTCATCTGATGATGATGAGACTCAGTTGCCAATTTCTGGTGCGTACGGTGCTGGCGAGACAACCCAGGACCAGCCGGTGCTTGAAGAGGGGAGTGGAGATGATGAGGTCCTTGACCCATCATGGCGTCAGCCACAGGAAGGTGGTGGGAGCAGCTCTGAGGAAGAGATTCCCCGAACATCCAAAAGAGGAGGGAGATGGCGGGGGCAGACTTGGTTGCCTGTAGCCTCCACTTTGGCACCCGTGAGGAGCAATCCTCTTCCAAAACACAAAACGGGCACTCCCAGGACTTGCAGTGCGTGGTCTTTTTTTGACACAGTTGCAGATGACATTTGCTTTGTCAAATGCAAGCTGTGTCATCAGAAAGTGAAACGAGGGAAAAATGTGAGCAACCTCAATACCACAAATATGTGGAAACATGTGCGTACCAAGCACGAGGTGGAGTTACACAGACACACTGAAGATGTAGGCCAACCTTCAGCAGCACCTACCACCTCTTCAGCTCGTGTTGGGGCCTCTTCCTCCAGCTCACATACAGCTGGTTCGGCTTCCTCACTGGAACGCCATGGAAGAACCACTGCCACTGTTGTCCAGAGACCCAGTGAAATTCCACCCACTGAACCACGTTCGCAGTCATCAGCACACTCCCAGGCCACTCACCAGCAATCGGTAGCACAGGCATGGGAGAAAAAGCGGCCATACTCGGCAAACCATCCCCGAGCACTGGCTCTGAATGCCGGCATTGCCAAACTACTGGCCCTTGAGATGCTGTAATTCAGGCTGGTGGAGACTGACACCTTCCGGAACTTTATGTCATTGGCAGTTCCACAATACAATGTGCCCAGCTGCTTTTATTTCAGCAGGCAAGCCGTCCTTGCCCTGCAAAAGCATGTGGAGGGAAAAATTAAAAATGCGCTACTAAATGCCGTCAGTAGCAAGGTCCACCTGACCACCGATGCGTGGACCAGTAGCCATGGACAGGGACGATACCTTTCCCTCACTGCCCATTGGGTCAATGTTGTGGAGCCGGGTACAGATCTGGAGAGTGGCTCTGTACGTATTCTGCCAACTCCAAGGATTGCAGGAATGCAGTCTGTACATATTGAGTCCTCCTCCTACTCTAGTTCCTCGGAATCAGCACTGCGTGAGCCTGTTAGGCCAGATATGAGCACAGGTGTGGCCAAACGTCAACAGGCCGTCCTTAAATTAATTTCTTTGGGGAATCGGAGCCACACAGCACAGGAGCTCTGGAATGCCATCAAGCAGGAGAGCGATGTGTGGTTTGTGCCAGCGAATCTCCAGCCAGGTTTGGTAGTGAGTGACAATGGCCGAAATCTATTGGCAGCTCTGGGCCCAGGCAACCTCACTCACATACCATGTCTGGCACACGTGCTCAATTTGGTCATGCAGAGCTTTCTGAGGGACTATCCGGATCTTGATGCACTGCTGCACAAGGTTTGCCTAGAGTGTGCTCACTTGCGGCGTTCCAGCATGGCAAGATCGCGCATTGCATCTCTGCAACGACGATTCCGCCTGCCAGAACATCGCATCATATGTGACCTCCCCACCAGGTGGAATTCAACGTTACATATGTTGGAGCGGTTGTGTGAGCAGCAGGCAGCAGTAATGGAGTACCAGCTGCATCAGGCGCAAACAAGTCGCACTGTGCGCCGGACACACTTCACCACCACTGAGTGGGCCACTATGAGGGACATCTGCCAAGTTTTGCGTGCCTTCGATGACTCCACGCGGATGGCCAGTGCAGATGATGCACTAATCAGCATGACTGTCCCCCTCATCTGTCTGCTTCAAAAAACCTTACAAGCACTAAGTGAGGAGGTTTTTGAAGAGGTCGAGGATGAGCAGTCAGAAATGCCATCTGCTTCTGGCAAATCTGCGCAACGTGCTTCCACACAAAGGCCCAGGCAGGGGACACTTAGTGAGGAGGATGACGAGGAGTCAATGGAGGAGGAGGAACACATCTCTCCAGAGGAGGGAGGTACACAAGGCTCTAGTAGTCAGTGTGTACAGCGAGGGTGGGGTGATGCTGAGCAGGCAGAGATGCTGCCTCAAGCTGGGGACAGCGTTTCCGGTCCAGTTGGCAGTCTGCAGCACATGGTTGATTTCATGCTGCAGTGCTTGTTAAATGACTGCCGCATCGCCAACATTCTCCACACGGCTGATTATTGGGTGTACACCCTCCTAGATCCTAGCTACCGGGACAACTTACAAAGCCTCATACCACAGTTGAACTGGGAGCGAAAAATGCGGGAGTACCAAGAAACACTTGTGCAGGCCATCATGTTCTCCATTCCCCCCGCAAGTGTTGCTGGTAGTGCTTTTCAAAGCAGCCATGTGGGTAGAGGCAGTGGAGGAAGCTCTGCACAAAGAGGTAGCAGAGGCAGTGCCGCAGGACAAGGCAAGGCCAGTATGGCCCAAATGTGGAAAAGTTTTGTGGGACCGCCACAAACGGCTACACCATCACAGACGGCTCCAGTCAGCAGGAGGCAACGTTTCCGTCAGATGGTGACAGACTACTTGTCGTGCCCTGTTAGTGTTCTCCCAGACGGCTCTTCCCCATTCAAGTATTGGGTCTCTAAGCTGGATACATGGCCAGAGCTTAGCCAGTATGCATTGGAGGTGCTGGCTTGCCCTGCTGCCAGTGTATTATCGGAACGTGTCTTTAGTGCTGCAGGTGGTGTGGTAACAGACCGTCGCACGCGACTATCCGCCGATAATGTTGACGGGCTTACTTTTGTGAAAATGAACAAGGCCTGGATCTCACCTGAATTTGCCAGTCCTCTTCCAGAATAAATAATTGGCTGGCAACAGGATCCAGGTCTCCTGTTGTGTTCATGTTTCTATGACCTGAACTTTATTTCCTGGGCTACCGCAATGCCCGTTGTTGCTCAGAAGTGCTGTCCGCACAGACAAAACACTCGCTCATGTGTAAGTGGGGTTCGGTAACGTCAGCTGATCCCCTGCTGTGTGTATGGCAAAGTGTCATGCTCCCTCCACAGTCAAACAACCTCAGATTTACACCTGGCTCCAAGTAGGCCTCGGCCTACTACCTGATTTTCCCTGGGCTCCGACACCGCCGGTTGGTGCTCAGAAGTGCTGTGCGCACAGACAAAACACTCGCTCATGTGTAAGTGGGGTTCGGTAACGTCAGCTGATCCCCTACTGTGTGTACGGCAAACTCTCCTGCTGCCTACAACTTCTGACTACCTCTGATTTAATATGTTCTCTGATTTGCCCTCTGTCTCCACTCTGTTTTGAGTATTTCCTCCGGCCTACAACACCGCCTGTTTCTGCTCTCAAGTGCCGTCTGCACAATCCTCACTTGTTCCTGTGTTACCTGGGTCCTGTAACATCTGCTCATCTCCAGAGGTGAGCACGGCAATGTCTCCTGCTTTGTCTACATTCCCACTACTTGTAGTGGAAATGTGGACAGAGCAGGAGACATTGCCTGACTCACCTCTAGGGAGAAGCTGCTGTTACAGAACCCCAGTAACACAGGAACAAGTGTGGGTTGTGCAGACGGCATTTCAGAGCAGCAACTGGCGTGGTTGGAAGCCAGAGGAAATACTCGAAACAGAGTGAAGACAGAAGCCTAATTGGAGTACGTTGACAGTTAGTAGTAGTCTAGAAACAATCGCAAACTGCCACCAAGTAGGCCTCGGCCTACTACCTGATTTTCCCTGGGCTCCGACACCGCCAGTTGGGCTCAGAAGTGCTGTCTGCACAGAAAAACACACTTGTTCATGTGAAAGTGGGGGTCAGTAACGTCAGCTGATCCCCTGCTGTGTGGAGGGCAAACTGCTGCTGCCTCCAAATTCAAACAACGTCTGATCTTAAATTGCATCCAAGTTGGCCTCAGCCTACAAAATTACTATCCCTGGGCTCCAACATCGTCAGTTGTTGCTCGGAAGTGCTGTCCACACAGAAAAACACACTTGTTCATGTGAAAGAGGGGGTCAGTAACGTCAGCTGATCCCCTGCTGTATGGAGGGCAAACTGCTGCTGCCTCCAAATTCAAAATACCACAGCTTTACACCTGACTCCTAGTAGGCCTCGGCGTGCACCCTGATTGTCCCTGGGCTCCAACAACGCTAGTTGGTGCTCGGAAGTGCTGTCCACACAGGAAAACACACTTGTTCATGTGAAAGTGGGGGTCAGTAACGTCAGCTGATCCCCTGCTGTGTGGAGGGCAAACTGCTGCTGCCTCCAAATTCAAAATACCACAGCTTTACACCTGGCTCCTAGTAGGCCTCGGCCTGCACCCTGATTGTCCCTGGGCTCCAACAACGCTAGTTGGTGCTCAGAAGTGCTGTCCACACAGAAAAACACACTTGTTCATGTGAAAGTGGGGGTCAGTAACGTCAGCTGATCCCCTGCTGTGTGGAGGGCATACTGCTGCTGCCTCCAAATTCAAAATACCACAGCTTTACACCTGGCTCCTAGTAGGCCTCGGCGTGCACCCTGATTGTCCCTGGGCTCCAACAACGCTAGTTGGTGCTCGGAAGTGCTGTCCACACAGAAAAACACACTTGTTCATGTGAAAGTGGGGTTCGGTAACGTCGGCTGATCCCCTGCTGTGTGTATGGCAAAGTGTCCTGCTCCCTCCAAAGTCAAAATACCTCAACTTTACACCTGGCTCTTAGTAGGCCTCGGCCTGCACCATGATTGTCCCTGAGCTCCAACAACGCCAGTTGGTGCTCGGAAGTGCTGTCCACACAGAAAAACACACTCGTTCATGTGAAAGTGGGGTTCGGTAACGTCAGCTGATCCCCTGCTGTGTGGAGGGCAAACTGCTGCAGCCTCCAAATTGTATCTACTTCAGATTTAAACATTTTCTGATTTGGCCTCTGTCTCCACTCTGTCTCTAGTATTTCCCCTGACCTCCAACACCACCAGTTCCTGCTCACAGTTGCCGTCCACGCATTCCACACGTGTTCCTGTGTTACTGGGGTTCTGTAACGTCAGCAGATCCCCCAATATGTGTCCACCACTGTCTCCTGCACTGTCCACCTTCCCACTGCAAGCGGTGGGAATGTGGACAGAGCAGGAGACAGTGGCAGACACACATCAGGGGATCTGCTGACATTACAGAACCCCAGTAACCCAGGAACACGTGTGGATTGGGCAGACGGCTGCTGTACGCATAAACTGGCGGTGTTGGTGGTCACGTGAAATCCTGCAAACAGAGTGGAGACAGATGCCTAATTGGAGCACATTGACAGTCTGTTGTAGCCTACAAACAATCTAAAACTGCCACCAAGTAGGCCTCGGCCTACACCATAATTCTCCCTGGGCTCCAACAACGCTAGTTGGTGCTCGGAAGTGCTGTCCACACAGAAAAACACACTTGTTCATGTGAAAGTGGGGGTCGGTAACATCAGCTGATCCCCTGCTGTGTGGAGGGCAAACTGCTGCTGCCTCCAAATTCAAACAACGTCTGATCTTAAATTGCCTCCAAGTAGGCCTCAGCCTACAAAATGACTATCCCTGGGCTCCAACATCATAACTTGTTGCTCGGAAGTGCTGTCCACACAGAAAAAAACACTTGTTCATGTGAAAGTGGGGGTCGGTAACGTCGGCTGATCCCCTGCTGTGTGTATGGCAAAGTGTCCTGCTCCCTCCAAAGTCAAAATACCTCAACTTTACACCTGGCTCTTAGTAGGCCTCGGCCTGCACCATGATTGTCCCTGAGCTCCAACAACGCCAGTTGGTGCTCGGAAGTGCTGTACACACAGAAAAACACACTCGTTCATGTGAAAGTGGGGTTCGGTAACGTCAGCTGATCCCCTGCTGTGTGGAGGGCAAACTGCTGCAGCCTCCAAATTGTATCTACTTCAGATTTAAACATTCTCTGATTTGGCCTCTGTCTCCACTCTGTCTCTAGTATTTCCCCTGACCTCCAACACCGCCAGTTCCTGCTCACAGTTGCTGTCCACGCATTCCACACTTGTTCCTGTGTTCCTGGTGTTCTGTAACGTGAGCTGATTCCCCAATGTGTGTCCGGCACTGTCTCCTGCGCTGTCCACCTTCCCACTGCAAGTGGTGGGAATGTGGACAGAGCAGGAGACATTGGCAGACAAACATCAGGGGATCTGCTGACATTACAGAACACCAGTAACCCAGGAACACGTGTGGATTGGGCAGACAGCTACTGTACGCATAAACTGGCGGTGTTGGTGGTCACGTGAAATCCTGCAAACAGAGTGGAGACAGATGCCTAATTGGAGCACGTTGACAGTCTGTTGTAGCCTACAAACAATCTAAAACTACCACTAAGTAGACCTCGGCCTACACCATGATTGTCCCTGGGCTCCAACAACGCCAGTTGGTGCTCGGCTGTGTCTTTGGCACGGGGACTCCCTGTTGCCCAGCCTGGTTCCAGCACGCCTGCTGTTTCCGGGTAGTGTCAAGGTCACTATGCCACCAATCCGTTGTCCTGTCGTCTTGCGGCCGGGTTAGCCGACTCTACGGTGCCTGCAGTTTAGGTGACTCCTATGTGGGCTGCGGGAACTGGCACTGAAGGCTGGATCCGTAGTGCCAATGGGACATGGACCCCCTGTAGGACTGTGGTTTTCGGTAACTGCGGCCGGCTTGCGGCCTGGCTACTTTGCTTTGAATGGGTACCTTCTGCTACCCACCCGGGTTCCAGCACTGTCTGCTGGTTCTCGCCAGAGCCTTTGGCGTAGGTGCCTCCATCTCGGTATCTGAAGTCCAGCACCGTCAGCTGGTCCTTGGTAGTGCTTTCTAGCACAGGTACCTCCTGCCTAGTAACCGTGGTCCAGCACCGTCAGCTGTTCGTCGGTAGTGCCATTGGCTCTTGTAGCTTTTGCTACCCATCTGGGTTCCAGCACCGTCAGCTGGTTCTCGGCAGTGTCTTTGGCACGGGGACTCCCTGTTGCCCAGCCTGGTTCCAGCACGCCTGCTGTTTCCGGGTAGTGTCAAGGTCACTATGCCACCAATCCGTTGTCCTGTCGTCTTGCGGCCGGGTTAGCCGACTCTACGGTGCCTGTAGTTTAGGTGACTCCTATGTGGGCTGCGGGAACTGGCACTGAAGGCTGGATCCGTAGTGCCAATGGGACATGGACCCCCTGTAGGACTGTGGTTTTCGGTAACTGTGGCCGGCTTGCGGCCTGGCTACTTTGCTTTGAATGGGTACCTTCTGCTACCCACCCGGGTTCCAGCACTGTCTGCTGGTTCTCACCAGAGCCTTTGGTGTAGGTGCCTCCATCTCGGTATCCGAAGTCCAGCACCGTCAGCTGGTCCTTGGTAGTGCTTTCTAGCACAGGTACCTCCTGCCTAGTAACCGTGGTCCAGCACCGTCAGCTGTTCGTTGGTAGTGCCATTGGCTCTTGTAGCTTTTGCTACCCATCTGGGTTCCAGCACCGTCAGCTGGTTCTCGGCAGTGTCTTTGGCACGGGGACTCCCTGTTGCCCAGCCTGGTTCCAGCACGCCTGCTGTTTCCGGGTAGTGTCAAGGTCACTATGCCACCAATCCGTTGTCCTGTCGTCTTGCGGCCGGGTTAGCCGACTCTACGGTGCCTGTAGTTTAGGTGACTCCTATGTGGGCTGCGGGAACTGGCACTGAAGGCTGGATCCGTAGTGCCAATGGGACATGGACCCCCGGTAGGACTGTGGGTTTCGGTAACTGCGGCCGGCTTGCGGCCTGGCTACTTTGTTTTGAATGGGTACCTTCTGCTACCCACCCGGGTTCCAGCACTGTCTGCTGGTTCTCGCCAGAGCCTTTGGCCTAGGTGCCTCCATCTCGGTATCCGAAGTCCTGCACCGTCAGCTGGTCCTTGGTAGTGCTTTTTAGCACAAGTACCTTCTGCTTAGTAACCGTGGTCCAGCACCGTCAGTTGGTCCTCGGTAGTGCCATTGGCTCTTGTTCCTTCTGCTACTCATCCGGGTGCCAGCACTGTCTGCTGGTTCTCGCCAGTTTCTCAGCCTTCTTGTACTTTCTGCTACATTTCCAAGATCAAGCTTTTTGAAATTGTCTTTGGTAATCCTTATTGATCTCCATGACGATGACCCTGATGATGACGACCCTGAAGACCACACCAAAGAAGACCAGAAATATGACCCTAAATAATAAGACCAAGAGGACAAAGAACATGAAGACACCCACCAAGATACAGAACAAAAGACAGAAGAACAAGAAGCAGAAGAAGCAAAAGCAGAAGAACAGAAAGCAGAAGAACATTAAGCGTAAGACTAAAAATTAGCATAGAAAAAAATCAAAATTATAAGCAGAAGAAGACTAAGCAGTAAATGGGGGTGAGTCCGTTCCTCCTCGTGGTGCCCCTGGAAAATGCCTGCTGCTGCAGGCCAAACTGAACGCGGACAAATCCTGTTGTAAATCTTTTGTGACAGGCAGAACGTAAGGTGTAATCTTATAACTTTTATAGATAAGTACTACAGGAATGCCTGTCACCATAAGAAAATGAAGACAAAGAAGAATAGGAAGAAGATGAAGAAATAGCATATTAAAATTAATAATAGCTGAATAAGAAGAATATGAAGAATGGAAAAAAAAATTAATGGGAAGAAGATGAAGAAGAAGAAGATGAATAAGGTGAAGAAAAAGTTGATGAAAAAAATGCTACTGCTGCGGATCATGAAGGAGAAAGTGTGAGAGAAGTACAAAAGAAGGTGAAGAGCATGGAAGTTGTGAAACATACAGTTCATATCTGACAAAATATAAAAAAGGTTAACATAGTAAATATCTTTTTAACTCTGAACGTATTGAAAAAAAAAATTGGAATTAATGCTATGCCATGTGATTTGAATAAACCACTATGCTTTTAATGTCTCCTCCACCTCCCACAATACATTCTACATGATTCTTATTTGTTTTCAATTATGTAGAATTAGCCAACAAGGAAATAAAGGGCTTTTTTTAATTCCGATACCGGAAGTCCCATTGACTTGAATGGGACTTCCGGTATCGGAATTGGCGATACCCGATATTTTTTTCGTATCGGGCGATACCATCCGATATGATATTTTTGGGTATCGAACGGTATCGCTCAACACTAGTGAGCACTAAAATGCTCGGGTGCTCATTACTCGAACCGAGCAATTGTTAATACTCGCATGATCATTTTGAATAGCGAGTATAATGGGAGTCAATGAGAAAGCCGAGCATTTTTCCTGCAAACACTACAAAGAGATCTGGGAGCAATGAAAATGTTCAAATGGATGGGATAAGTGCTGAATGGAAGGCGAACAGCATGGTGAAGACCCCTGGAAGCATCTTTTACTCCCAGATCGCTGCTGAAAACAATGGTGTCACACTTTTACTCTCCTTTAAGGAATTACAATATAACATTCCAAACCGATGAGAAATTGCATTTTCCAAGAAAAAATGTTATGAAATATTTCCTGCATAGTGATTTGAATATGAGACAAAATTTTAAAATTATGTAAAAAATATATACTGCTCAAAAAAATAAAGGGAACACAAACAGCCTGTTGCAAATGGAATAGTGTCCCCTTTATTTTTTGAGCAGTATATAAATTAAATAAAACAAAATGTATTTTTTACTAAATAATAAGAAATTTCAGTTTGACTTATGAAGAAAGCTAGATCTGCCAAAAACAGGTGACTCAGATACACCCTGTGTTAGACATAAAGTAGGGTGGCTCAGTGGTTAGCGCTGCAGCCTTGCAGCGCTGGGGACCTGGGTACGAATCCCACCAAGGACAACATCTGCAAGGAGTTTGTATGTTCTCCCCGTGTTTGCGTGGGTTTCCTCCGGTTTCCTCCCACATTCTAAAGACATACTAATAGGGAATTTAGATTGTGAGCCCCATCGGGGACAGTGATGATGTGTGTGCAAAAACTGTAAAGCGCTGCGGAATATGTTAGCGCTAAATAAAGATTATTATTATTATTATCATACACATTCTGTTCAAATTGTTATGTATTGTTAGGCCGGGGTCACACTAGAGAGGAATACGGACGAGTGAGAGGCGCAAAAATCACGCATTAGACACGGACCAATGATTCTCTATGGTCCCTCGCACCAGCCGTATATTTCTCATCCGTATTCTACGGTCCATGCCAATCGCAGCATGCTGCGATTGTCAGCTTACTACGGCCGTAGTACGCCAATGCAAGTCTATGGGTGCGCAAAAAATACGGATTACACACGGACCAGACGTGTGACCTGCGAGCAATATGCAGGTCTTTTGGCTGGTGACAGGAAATGGGCCAATCCATCATCAGGAAGCCTAAACATGCAAATGAGCACAAAAAGCGCTCCAGACATCCAGGAAGTAAGCCTCCACGGAGTACAGCAGCATCATGGCGTCAACTTACATTAATGTGGAAATGTTAATAGTCCTGGTGCAGGAGCATCCCGAACTCTGGGACCAACGTGATGCCCATTATTCCAACCGGGCAAGAAAGGAGGTGTCATGGAGGCGCATCTGTCGCCAGATGTACCATGACTTTGGTGATCGGCCACGTGAGGAGCAGCATAAAATTCGTAAGTACAAGCCAAAACATGAGTAACCTTAGCGCACAACAAAAAAGGAATATAGAATCAGCACCCCCCTTCCTGTGCTTGTACTTTTTTCCTCATGAGACCGTTAGATTTGGATGTGACACGTGGATTCACACAGCCATAATTTGGGTTTAGGCCACAAGCTCCTCATCCTCCTAGACAAACCAATTATTAAGTGTAGCTATTTCATACATCAACTAAAGAGACCCTGTGTATCTGCCCAATTAGATATGCCACCATGGGTAGAAAGCACACCCCAGAAGGCCCCATGCCTAGACTACTGGTAGCAAATGTGACCTATCAAATATGTGATTTTGACAATATTTCCTGTCACATTGCAGTGGAAGTTATGATGAGACGCTGGCGAAGCATCCGGGACCAATGCCGCCGGGAACGCCAGCAGCGGTCCAGGAGTGGGGATGCTGGCTACGTTAAAAGAAAATATATCTATTACGATCACCTCTCCTTCCTCGCCCCAATTCTGGATCTGAGACCGTAAGTAGATACCTCACACCACATTACACAGATACTTTACAGGGCCAAAAATAGGTATTTATTTTTGGCTCTGTTCTATTTCTTCACAGAACTCAGTCCAACCTTATGCACAGAGGCACTGGCTCAGATACAGAGCCCATCATTGATCCTGGGTCTGCAGGGGAAGTGGCTGGCCCATCTTCTCCCCCTACTAGGAGCAGGGGTGAAGATTCGAGTCAGGATGTGCCATTGCCTGCGCCCCAAAGCGCACCACCAGGAACATCTGGTGCTGCTGCTGCATCAGCACCAGCAGAGGATCAGGGCAATATCAGCAGCAGCGCAACTGGCCACATCCGGGGCTCCCCTCAGCCTGCTGCCACATCCCGGCGAGGAAGAAGCCGAAGATGGCAAATACCTTCCCCTGATACCCGCACTAATGTGGACACTGGGGTCCTGAATTATCTAGCCAGAGTTAACACTGATGATGGGGAGGAGGCATACTCTCGCAGCCTGGCCAATTATCTCCGTGCCCTTTCCCGTGAGGTCAGGCTCCGTATTAGAGGATGCTTTCAGATCCTGCTTGATGCTTGCACATACCCCAATACGCCCTACGAACTCTTTGAATACATTGAGAGGTGGCAGCTTTCACCACGAAATCTCATGCACCTTAGGCACCCCCCACAAATGCAAGCTCAAGCAGGATCTGAGGATCCTCAAATATGTGGGCCTACACCTCACCCCCTTCCTCCCACTACTCAACCTTCTATTCAGCAGCCACAAACGTCAACCTCTAGCCAACCCCACCAATATGGCCACTTGTACCCACCCAGTGTTGGAGGCTGGTCCCAACCTGGTTGGGGACGATATGGCTATCTTGGTGGGTATGAGCCACGTGCCTACCACAGCCAACAAGATGCCCCTCCCCATCATTACTCTGGCCAGTACCCCCAACATTCCCAGGAGGCAGGACAATTCCCACATCATGGGCAACAGTATGGCCCCACTAGGGCGATGTTGGCCACAGTGTCCAGCAGCACCCACAGACTGCTCTTCCACGTTCCCCTTACCCATCCTATGAGGATTTATAAGTCTGATGGCCGTAGATGTCCAGTGCGGTTTCACTGGTGCTACAAATACAAAGGAAAAAACAGGTGGTCTCCATCTCCAAACTTTGTTTAAAAATTTAACATTCAAATTTTTGAACGATGTTTTCCAATCATATTAAGAATCCATCATGACAGGCAAGGCTACCTCATGCCTTTCAGACAGATATTACATGTCTGTACAAAAGAGAATATTTAAATGCGCTATACTGTAAAGTCAAAGGATGAAAAGACACTACTCACTTGCTAATGCCTAGGAAAGGCGTGCTGGCCTTAGTGAAGTAGTCACCTTTTTTGCTAGCAATCTATAGTACCAAATCAAGGCGACCAGCCTTCAGAATATCACGCTCTCTCTATGTCTTAACAAGTGATTTTTGTTTTTTCATCCGTTCTAGTATAGCATGGTTAAATATTCTCTGTTCTACAGACAGGTAATATCTGTCTGAAAGCCGTGAGGTAGCCTTGCCTGTCATGGTGGAATATTTCTATGATTGCAAAACATTCTGAAGAAATGTGAGTGTTATCTTTTAGCATTAATTTTGTTTTTGGTGATCACCTATTTTTTGCCTTTGTATTTAAATTTTCTCATGCAGCAATGTTGTTATTGCCTAATTTTTTTTGGGTTATGTTATATAATGTTACTTTTCAAAAAAGTTTAATAGTGCAAAAAGGGCAATTTTGGCCATTGCCAAAATTTACATATGGCAATATTATGTTTGCCTTTAAGATAAAATAAGCAAAAAGGCAAAACTAAAAATTTGTCTACTACAGTTAACGTCTCTGTGTGATTTCTCAAAAACTCTGTCAATATACTAACATACACTAACCAATGCAATGAAACAGTCATAGAATCATAAGGGGTTGAATAATATATATTTAGACACACTTAAAGAAACAAATTATAACATAGACACAGAATGCTCTTGCCAAGAAGTTGCCCCCTCAGGTGAGATAAAGTAATTAGTGAAAATATCACGCACTTTGAGGCCAGAGAGCGGTCTACGTTGAGGGTTCATAGGTGGTCTCACCCTGCGCACATTGTCTGGCCTACGCACAACACCAGCAGAGGAGGAACAATCATGTATCCTGGTGAAGTTATGAAGAACCACACAGGCTTTCACAACTTCATTAACATTCTGTTCACTCAACTGAATGGCAGACTGGAGTACCCGCCATTTGGCACAAAGAATGCCAAAGGAACACTCCACCAGTCGCCTAGCACGTGATAGGCGCAAGTTAAAAATTCTGCTCCTGTGGTCAAGGTTGCGCCGGGGATATGGCCTCATGACATTGCGCGATAACTGAAATGCCTCATCTGCCACAAGGACATAAGGGACTGATTCTTCAGTGGAGCCTGGTAGCTGGCGTGGTGTTGGTAGATCCAACTGGTTGGTGCGTAGCCATTATGGAAGTATTGAAGACTCTAGAGTCTCCCGTCCTTCCATACGCCCCAATGTCAACAATTCTAAACTTGTATTGAGGGTCTACCAGAGCCAACAATACAACAGAAAAGTATTGTTTATAATTGAAGAATTGGGAGCCAGAGTTCGGCGGCTTACGCACCCGGATATGTTTGCCATCCAGGGCCCCAATACAATTAGGAAACTGGCAGTCCTCCTCAAAGTCCCTTGATATCCTCAACCAGTCTTCCATCCTGGGCTCGGGCATGACCACTTGATGGAGTCTTGTCCAGATTCCTGTACATGTAAACCTCACTATGCCTGAAATGGTTGATCTTCCAATGAGAAACTCATGGTGGAGGGCGGCATAAGACAGGCCAGTGGACAGGAAGCTGTAGAACAACAGAAATTGATAATTTTAGAATGCATAAAGTCCAAAAACATCAGTTACATGCCGACCAAACTTGGTAGGAATTGAGATAGAATAACACACACATATTTGGTTGCACAATGACTAAGTGACATGCAGTACATATTAGAGCTAACATTCTGGTGTGTAAGTTGAAACATATTTTGAGTAAGATGAGGGCATTAAACTTAGTCCAAGAAGGCAAAAAAACATACTTTAGCACACACATTATGAACATAGAGAATGTGGTTGTGTAGTACATACCGTATTGTGAGTAGAAGTTGCTCCTCTGCAGATATAGCTTTGCGCATCCTTGTGTCCTGAAAGGTTATCCCAGGGCGCACTGTCTCCAAGAGTCGATCAAATGTGGAAATGCTCATGCGACAGTATTGGTAAAATTTCAGTGGATGCTCCCGCAGAGAAGAATAGAGGCGGTGAAAATGACCTCTTGTGAGTCGTTGCCTCAAAAGTGGATGTACCCACATGCGTCTCCTCCTCCGCGGATCCACTATCACTGGGTATGGTTGCCCAAAGCACCGTGACAAAAGCCAGTTGAAGAGAACCTGCTCAGTTGTATTGAAACTCAGACCCTCTGCCATGTTGCACATACAACACCAACACACCTAGTGAAGGCAAGGTCACAAATGGACAGAATGGAGGCAGCCACCTGTTCCTGAGCCAATAAATAGGGTGGAGGCTACTGATTTAAATTGTTACCAGGCCTCAAAACCGTTAAATGTCCATTTTGCAAGGCTGCGAGAAAATCTCGCTATACGGATGCCTTACGGATTACATACGGATGCTCACATGCGCGAAATACGCGACCGCACCTTGCTTACGGATGACCTACGGACCACTATTTAGAGGTCATTCATCCGTATTACGCCTGTAAACTACAGACCGTATTTTGCGCAGGTTAGTGTGACCCCGGCCTTACTCTCCTTTAAGGAATGACAATATAACATTCCAAACCGATGAGAAATTGCATTTTCCAAGAGAAAATGTTAAGAAATATTTCCTGCATAGTGACTTGAATATGAGACAAAATTTTAAAATTATGTAAAAAATATATACTGCTCAAAAAAATAAAGGGAAAACAAACAGCCTGTTGCAAATGGAATAGTGTCCCCTTTATTTTTTTGATCAGTATATAAATTAAGTAAGCCAAAATTTATTTTTTACTAAATAATAGGAAATTTCAGTTTGACTTATGAAGAAAGCAAGATCTGCCAAAAATAGGTGACTCAGATACACCCTGTGTTAGACATAAAGTAAGGTCTCATACACATTCTGTTCAAATTGCTATGTATTGTTACTCCTAGACTCATAAAGGTTATGCACTTTTGAGGGCTACATGCCACAAAAATGTACTCCAGGCCATGGAATAGTCTATGTCTGAGCAATATAATGCCAAAATTTCTCCACTATTTCAGCATCTCTTGACAGGAAAAACACAACTGCAAAAAAAGCATGTTTTTGGTGTGTTTTTGCTTGTGTTTTTGATTGACTTGAGAGAAGTGAATGCTCAAAAATGCAGGTCAAATATGCACAGAGGATTGACATGCTGCAGATTATTTGTGAACCAAATCTGTAAGACAAAAATATTCAACATGTGCATGACATTTTAGCTTTCTCTTTCACTTTGATGGCATCAGGTTTTGCTTCAGGTTGTGTCATAAATTAGTGCAGAAAAAAAATGTGTGCACACAACTTAAATTTTTGAACAAAAGTTTTGAGAGTTATATTACTAACTAAATGTACCCACGGATATGTAATACCCTATGGATAAGCAATATAACACCAATACATTTGGAACAAGTTTTTGAGGGTTATATACCAATGAAATGTAATTCTCTATTGTAGAGTCACAGAATTGTATCTTAACCCCTTAGTGACAGAGCCATTTTACAGCTAAATGACCAGGCCAATTTTTACAATTCTGACTACTGTTACTTTATGAGGTTATAACTCTGGAACATTTTAACGGATCCCACTGATTCTGAGATTGTTTTTCGTGACATATTGTACTTCATGTTAGTGGTAAAATTTCTTCGATATGTCTTGTGTTTATTTATGAAAAAAATGGAAATATGGCAAAAATTTTGAAAATTTTGCAAGTTCAAAATTTTAAATTGTTATGCCCTTAAATCAAAGAGATGTGTCACATAAATTTCTTAATAAATAACATTTCCCACATGTCTACATTACATCAGCACAATTTTGGAAACAGCATTTTTTTTGTTAGGAAGTTGTAAGGGTTAAAAGTTGTCAAGCGATTTCTCATTTTTACAACAAAATTTACAAAACCATTTTTTTTAGGGACCACATCATAGTTAAAGTCATTTTGAGGGGTGTACATGACAGAAAATACCCAAAAGTGACACCATTCTAAAAACTAGACCCCGCAAGGTACTCAGAACCACATTCAAGAAGTTTATTAATCCTTTATGTGCTTCACAGGAACTAAAGTAATGTGGAAGGAAAAAATTAACATTTAACTTTTTTTTGCCAAAAATTTACTTCAGAACCAATTTTTTTGTGTTTTCACAAGTGGTAAAAGAGAAATTAAACAACAAAATTTGTTCTGCAATTTCTCCTGAATACGCCATATGGGGGGGTAAATCACTGTTTCAGTGCATGGCAGAGCTTGCAAGGGAAGGAGCGCCGTTTGACTTTTTCAACGCAGAATTGGCTGCAATTTAGATCGGAAGCCATGTTGCATTCGGAGAGCCCCTAATGTTCCTAAACAGTGGAAACCCCCAACAAATGACTTCATTTTGGAAACTAGACCCCTTAAGGAACTTATCTAGATGTGTGGTGAGCACTTTGAACCTTCAAAGTACTTCACAGAAGTTTATAACGTAGAGCCGTGAAAATAAAACATAATTTTTTTCCACAAAAATGATATTTTTGCCCCCAAATTTTTATTTTTACAAGGGTAACAAGAGAATTCATACCCCCACAGTTGTTGTGCGATTTGTCCTGAGTGCGCTGATACTCCATATATGGGGGTAAACCACTGTTTGGGCGCACGGCAGAGCTCAGAAGGGAAAGAGTACCGTTTGACTTTTTCAATGCAGAATTGGCTGGAATTGAGATTGGACGCCATGTCGCTTTTGGAGAACCCCTGATGTGCCTAAACAGTGAAAAAAACCCACAAGTGTCACCATTTTGGAAACTAGACCCCTGAAGGAGCTTATCTATATATGTGGTGAGCACTTTGAACCCCCAAGTGCTTTACAGAAGTTTATAAACGCAGAGCCGTGAAAATAAAAAATCACTTTTTTTTCCTCAAAAATGATTTTTTAGCCCGCTATGTTTTATTTTATCAAGGGTAGCAGGAGAAATTGGACCCCAAAAATTGTTGTGCGATTTGTCCTGAGTACGATGATACCCCATATGTGGGGGGAACCACTGTTTGGGCGCATGGGAGAGCTCGAAAGGGAAGGAGCGCCATGTGGAATGCAGACTTTGATGGAATGTCTACGGACGTTATGTTGCGTTTGCAGAGCCACTGATGTGCCTAAACAGTATAAAACCCCCACAAGTGACCCCATTTTGGAAACTAGACCCCCAAAGGAGCTTAGCTAGATATGTGGTGAGCACTTTGACCCCCCAAGTGCTTTACAGAAGTTTATAAATGCAGAGCCGTGAAAATAAAAAGTCTTTTTTTTCCACAAAAGTGATTTTTTTAGCCCCCAATTTTTTTATTTTCCCAACGGTAACAGGAGAAAATAGATCCCCAAAGTTGTTAAATAGTGGAAACTGCTATGAATGAGTCACCGAGGAGGAAAAAACAAAAATCAAGCTAAGCCCAGAAAACCGTAGAGGTTGGTAACTAGCGGATTGCAGACCCCTGTTCCTATACACACAACTAGCAGTAGCCATGGAGTGTGCCTACGGTGGTCCTAGACGCCTCGTCACGGCTGGAGAACTAAATAAGCCTAAACAAAGAAAGGGAAAATCTAAACTGCCCCAGAGCAGACCCCAATGCAATAGACAGTCCCCAACATGTATTGTCAGTGAAACAAGATGAAAACACAAACACAGATAGAAAGATAGGCTGAGCAAACGATGGTGCCCTCACTAACTAGAAAGGACAGGAAAGAAAAGCTGCTGTCTGCAATCACGCAAAAAACCCTGCCAAAAAATGTCCAACATGTCAGATAGAAAAAGGCCCTGAAGTCGCTAGACTTCAATTCCCTATATCAGCACTCAGGTATATTCTGAACACAGAGCAAAAGAGATCAACTGATCAGAGACAAAATGGGGATTCAGCCCATTCCCAGCCAGGGCTGGCTGAACACAAAAACTAAGTAAACCAGATGAAAACTCATATGAACAATAGCAGAGAAAACTTAGCTTTAAGAAGGCAGGAACCAAACTGGAAACCAGAAGCCACAGCCAGTAGAAATCACCAGCAAGAAACTAGGGAGTCGGCTGCCTTAAATCCAATCAGAAATTCCTGATGTCCAATCACAGTCCTCTTCCTCAGGTAGCCGGTCTCTGCCATTTAGATCAGCTTCATTACCTCCCTTCACCAACAGAGGGAGTCCAAATAGAGAACTCACTACTCCTCTGTCAGCACAGCCAGCTCCATAACCCTCATCAGAAGCCAGAGGCAAACCCGAAAATGAGCTCACAACAGGAAACCCCTCAATTCTTGCTCTAATCCTAACCCCAACACATCCCTAACTCTAATCCCAATGCTAACCCTAATCCCAACCCTAATCCCTAATCCTAATTCTAACCCTAATCCTAGCCCTTACCCTAATTCCAACCCTAACCCTAATTCTAACCCTAACCATAATTCTAACCCTAACCCTAGCCCTAACCCTAACCCTAGCCCTAACCCTAGCTCTAATGGAAAAATGAAAAAAAATATATTTTCTTTATTTCATTATGTTTGCCTATCTAAGGGGGTGATAAATGGGGGGCTATTTACTATTTTTTTTATTTTGATCACTATGATAGTTTATCATAGTGATCAAAATGAATGAATGGAATCTGCCGACTGGAGCCTGCACATTCCCGGCGGGCGCATTGCGCATGTGCCCGCCATTTTCTCTGGATCCAAGATGGTGGGGCCCACCGCAGGAAGCCGCAGGGTCCCAGGACCACCGGGAGGGGGCCAGAGGACCACCGGGAGGTACAGGGGGATCGGGGACCTTATTTCATTCTCCTCTGATGTGTGATCACATCAGAGGAAAGAGAAATTAAATGCAAAATTGCGGCTTTTTTAACGGTCGCCATTACAGGGTTAATAACAGCGATCGCAAAAGCGGGGTCGGTAAAAACTGACCCGATTCATGTTCTTTGGGGTCTCGGCTAGACCGAGAAAATCTAGATACTGGGGGGCGCTATTTACATTCTCCACAGCGCCGTGCATTACCGGCGCTGTGGTTTAAGTGCCCTTAATTACCACCGTTAAAAAGCGTATCAGCGGTTGTTAAGGGGTTAATTAACCAGATGCCTATTTTTAGCAAACCAGAAAGAATAGACTGTTATGTACATGTTGAATTTTGTATTTATGTGTTTCTTTCTGTTTGATCAAATTTGTTTGGTCAAATTTGTTTGGTCTATTTGTCATAACATATTGTGCTCTTATCCTTGATGACTAGTGATGTTTACTGATATGCTAATTATGCAATGAATAGGCCAGATAGTTTATTTACTTCATAAACAGAGGAGGAAAAACTATGCAAATAGATTAAATAATCAAGTAATACTGCTTGATCTCATCTACATTCTTACCATTTATGCAAATAATGAATGAAGGACACTTCTAATTATTAAAGGAGGTTACATGCCTCTATATTGGGGGGCCAGAGAGAACCAGAGATTCAGACAAGACATTTAAACATCAGGGGGACTCTACAGGACTGTAGCCAATACATCTTGGCTCCATCACAAGGGACACAGATTTATCATTCAACAGGATACCAACTTAGAGGACTTTGGCCCTGGCTGTAAGAATATAGATCTGCTCCACTGACCATCACTGATCCATGGATACTTTTGGTAAAACCAGGTTGGGACCTGCCAGTCAACTGGAACCTGTGGATTCATTTAAGTCAGGATTGAAACCCTCTGGTCGTCTGGCAACATGGAGATGTTCAGAGAAGTCATGTTTTGGTCTTAAGGTCATCTGGCATTGTACCTCAATGAACTGTCATCTTCCTAAGCTTGTCAATACCTTCTTCCCTCTGTGTGTGCCACAGATGGGGTAGCTGGCCTTGAAAGATGAAGCCAGGTTGTGACTGTGTACCTGAATGGAATGTCATCTTTCTACACTTGTTGTTACCTCCTCTTTGTGTGCGTGCCACAGGCAGGATAATTGGCCCTGGAAGATCTGAAGTAACAGCTGCTAATACCCCAGTGACTCAGCGGAAGGTTGAGACTCTGTAATGTGCACCATCTTGTGCATTTGCTGGGACTGTTCTAAGTGTTATTGGCCTGTTTACTGGTTCAATAAAGCATTGCAACACTGTTCTACCCTCACCTTGTGTTGTCTGAGTAGCGTTTAGCCCATGCTAAAAGGAGAGTGGGCGTTTGGTGGGACGATCCCTGATCCATGCGGTTTCAGTTAGCCGACCCCTCGTGTCTCCACATTATGGTGGCAGTGAGATACTGTTCAGCTCGACGGAATCGGGGGAGTTGCAGGGGACTTGTTCTCACACATCGTCTAGGGCTTCACAACCAGGGCTACATACAGACAGACTCAGCAGACCATTGATGAGGCATGCACAGCACGTTTTGGATGCCACTGTGTCAATCCGCATCAACTCAGCCTTGGGAAGGAGACCAGAGTGAATATATGACCTCAACAAGAAAAGGAAACAACAGGAGCTTTGCTAGTTTTGAAGGATTGAATGGAATTTAATCTAGGAACTACAGGATGTGGAGGACTCCATGTGTGGACACAATGGATATGAGTTGTTTCTCTCAATTACATGTGGAGTCTATTTTTGCAAGGAGGACATGGAATATGCTCTGAGGAAAGAGGATGATAGAAAGTTTTGCTGCCATGAAGGTGAGACCTCTTACATTAGTGACTGTGCTTCCATACATGGAATTATGCATTAGGTGAGTACAACAGTGTTTAACCCCTTCACACCCGAGCCTGTTTTTGCCTTCGTGACTGGGCCAATTTTTTCAATTCCGACCAGTGTTACTTTATGAGGTCATAACTCTAGAACGCTTCAATGGATCCTACTGATTCTGACACTGTTTTCTCATGACATATTGTACTTCATGCTGGTGGTAAAATTTTTTAGATATGAGCTGCGCTTATTTGTTAAAAAAATCAAAATTTGGCGAAAATTTAGAAAATTTTGCAATTTTCAAACTTTTAATTTTTATGCCCTTAAATCAGAGAGTGATATCGCACAAAATAGTTAATAAATAACATTTCCCACATGTCTACTTTACATCTGCACAATTTTGGAAACATAATTTTTTTTAGGAAGTTATAAGGGTTAAAAGTTGACCAGCGATTTCTCATTTTTACAACAAAATTTGCAACACCATTTTTTTTAGGGACCACCTCACATTTGAAGTGAGTTTGGGGGGTCAATATGACAGAAAATACCCAAAAGTGACACCATTCTAAAAACTGCACCTCTCAATGTGCTCAAAACCACATTCAAGAAGTTTATTAACCCTTCAGGTGCTTCACATGAATGAATGGAATATGGAAGGAAAAAATAAACATTTAACTTTTTTTCACAAACATTTTACATCAAAACCATTTTTTTTATTTTCACAAGTGTAAAAAGAGAAAATGAACCACAAAATTTTTTGTGCAATTTCTCCCGAATACGCCAATACCCCGTATGTGGGGCTAAACCACTGTTTGAGCACACAGCAGAGCTCAGAACGGAAGGAGTGTCATTTGACTTTTTCAATGCAGAATTGGCTGGAATTGAGATCGGATGCCATGTAGCATTTGGAGAGCCCCTGATGTACCTAAACAGTGGAAACCCCCCACAAGTGACCCCATTTTGGAAATTAGACCCCCCCAAGGGACTTATCTAGATGTGTGGTGAGCACTTTGAACCCCCAAGTGTTTCACTAAAGTTTATAATGTAGAGCCGTGAAAATAAAAAAAATCATTTTTTTTCCACAAAAATGATCTTTTAGCCCCCAATTTTTATTTTCACAAGGGTAACAGGAGAAATTGGACCCTAAGAGTTGTTGTCCAATTTGTCCTGAGTATGCTGGCACCCTATATGTGGGAGAAAACTACTGTTTGGGCACACGGTGGGGCTCCGAAGGGAAGTAGTGACGTTCTGAAATGCAGACTTTGATGGAATGGTCTGCGGGTGTCATGTCGCGTTTGCAGAGCCCCTGATGTACCTAAACAGTGGAAATCCCCCACAAGTCACCCCATTTTGGAAACTATACCCCCCAAGGAACTTATCTAGATGTGTGGTGCGCACTTTGAACCCCCAAGTGTTTCAGTAAAGTTTAGAATGTAGAGGCGTGAAAATAAAAAAATCATTTTTTTTCCACAAAAATGATCTTTTAGCCCCCAGTTTTTATTTTCACAAGGGTAACAGGAGAAATTGGACCCTAAGAGTTGTTGTCTAATTTGTCCTGAGTACGCTGGTACCCCATATGTGGGAGAAAACTACTGTTTGGGCACACGGTGGGGCTCGGAAGGGAAGTAGTGACGTTCTGAAATGCAGACTTTGATGGAATGGTCTGCGGGTGTCATATTGCATTTACAGAGCCCCTGATGTACCTAAACAGTGGAAACCCCCAATTCTAATTCCAACCCTAACCCCAACACACCCCTAACCCTAATCTCAGCCCTAACTATAACCCTAACCACAAACCTAACACCAACACACCCATAACCTTAATCCCAGCCCTAGCCCTAACCCTAGCCCTAACCCTAGCCCTAACCCTAACCCTAACCCTAGCCCTAACCCTAACCCTAACCCTAACCCTAGCCCTTGCCCTAGCCCTAACCTGTGTACCTGCTTTTTTCTTTTTTTTCTTTACTTTTTTTTTATTTTTGTGACAAGATCGCTGCGCTGCGATCTGACTCATAGTAACGCCACTTCTCCTCTGATCTCACACTGACAGATGATCAGAGGTGAAGCAGCGTTACTATGTGAAAAGATCGCTGCCTGGCACATAATAATGCGACTTCTCCTCTGATCTCACAATGACATATGATCAGAGGTGAAGCAGCGTTACTGTGTGACAAGATCGCTGCCTGACACAGCTGTGCCAGGCAGCGATCAGCTGTGCCAGGCAGCGATCTAGTCACACAGTAACGCTGCTTCACCTCTGATCATCTGTCAGTGTTAGATCAGAGGAGAAGCCGCGTTACAATGAGTGAGATCGCCGGGAAACAAGCAGCTTTCCCAGCGATCGCTCCCATTGGCTGCTGTGACGCTGACGTCATCAGGACCTGAACCAATCAGGTCTCGATGACGTCGGGGGTCCTAGCATACATTGTGCACCGGGATCCCCGTGTTGTAAGGTATGTGGGGGTCCCGGGGGGCACAAAACCGCCAACAGTAGATAAACGTCGGCGCTGCACAAAGCCCAGCAAGCGCCAACGTTTATCTACTGTGGGCGGTCGGGAAGAGGTTAATATTTTTAAAAAAGAAAGCAAAACTGTGCTTTGCTTTATCTCTAATGAAAGACTTTATTCTTGCTGTGTCATTATTTACCTTATAATTATTTACCATTATAGGATTAGTAATGGATAGGTGTCTTATAGACACCTCTCCATTAGTAATCTGTGGGCTTGATGTCACCTGACATTACAAATGTGACATTAACCTCACAAATATGAACCCCACTTGCCACCACTACAGGGCAATACCCCTATCAGTCACCCCTTCACTCATTATTATTAGCATCAGCAGGAGTAGGCTGATGGGAGTAATAGTCCCATCAGCCGATACCTACTGCCATTATTATCACTTGAATACAACTCTAAACATTCTGCCGGCGATCAGCAAGAGCAGTGGAGAATGAGGAGAGTCGTCTTCAGCATCCGGTGCTGGGGAACAGTTTTTACTGTAGCGTTGCTTCCCTGGTGCCCTCCGTGTGTTACTGGTTCAGCACACAAGCGGCACACGGTTGCCACACATGTGTTACAAGTATTACACACACGGACAATGACATTTCTGGTACTGTTTTAATGTTAGAAATTTTCCCACGGCACTTGCACTAACGGCGCTCGCGATAACGTCAGAAATGTGAAGTGAGCTTATTGGCTGTGAACTCACAGGACCTTTCTTAAGGCTCCGGGAGGGTGAGAACTTTTTTAAAAAATTTTTTTACTTACAGTAATAGATGATAAATGAGATATCTTAGTGCACAAATTGGCCAATTAATCATGTATGCCCATCAACCATGGCAAGGTGACCTCCCTCTGGTGGGTCCCTGCTCTACAATATAAGCGAGTTCTGGGCCAGCAGCCTACAATTTTGGAAAAACATGTCACTACCGGGCTATGCCTACAATTTATGGACAGGTAGAGCTTATAACGGCACCTGCAAGGCCAATGGGAGGAGTGAAAGATCAGACTGGAGGCAGGCAGCATCCAGTAATTAAATACACAAAAAACACAATCAGCACCTCCTAATGTGAACACGTGCAAGCTGAAAAAACTGCATAACATAGACAAAAAAGAACACAGCAGCACATGTGCATGAATCTAGGCAATGTGAAAACACAGAAAAACATTAAAAACATTCAATTTAGAAAAAAATTTTCAGGGCCAGGTGACCTCCCTTTGATGGGTCCCTGCTCTACAATATCTCACTTCTGGGCCACCAGCCTACAATTTTGGACAAACAAGGGGAGCACTGTTAGCATGTGGAGAGAAGCCGTCAGGGACCTGTCTGTAGGTTTGGTGCACAGTGCCCTCACTCCTCAGCAGCTATTAATATTTTTTCTCTGAAACACTGCAGCCAAACATGCCTGGTGAGAGACTACTGCCGGGGCTGATACACCCTGCACAAACCATGAGCGTCATGTATCTCCTGCCAGGCTCCCTTTAATAACTTTATTATAATAATAATGTTTCATACTATAACAGTATTACATATAACACAGCTCATGCCGTGGTTACTGTATGAGGGCTTGTTATACTCACAGGTTGCGCTAATAATAAGACCCCGGCTATAAGAATAATAAGCCCCCTACCTCTCCTTCAGCCCTCCAAGCAGCATCTATTACATGTGATGGAGTTCATAACACTAAACACTGTAATAACAGTTAAGCCCCCGTTACACACTGCGATATCGCTAGCAATATCGCTGTAAAGTCACCGATTTTGTGACGTAGCAGCGATACTGCTAGCGATATCACTACATGTGATACTTACCTCCGACCGGCTCCCCCGCTGGTTATCGCTGGTCGCGCGAGAAGGTCCTGGACCATTTCTCGTCGTCAGCTTCCTGCTGTGACGACGAGCGACACGTGGACGCGGCCGGGAGGACGTCTTCATCACCTCATCTGACAGGTAAGTAGCGACCCCCGACCCCTGCGATGTTGCTGGTGAGATCTGCCTGTGTGGCAGCTCACTAATGACCACTTAGCGATGCACCAGCGATCCATATCGTTGTCGGGATCTCTGGTGCATCGCTATGTGTAACGGTACCCTTATAATAATAAGGTTCCCCACTGTGTCCTCCCTCCATCACCACTTCAGTTCCCACCCTGCCCCATCCTCTCCCATACAACCCCACAGTGCCTTGTCCTCCCTCCACCACCTTCCAGAGCCCACCATGTCCCCTTCCTCTCACATTCACCCCACAGTGACCATTACATACCTGAATATAGTAAACCTAATACATTTTGGCCATAGTCTGATGAAGTTTGCAGGAAGGTGGTTTATGGATGGCACCTGCAATTTCTGATCCCACTGCTGCAGGTGCACAGCATATGATGAGGTCAGACATGGGCAGGCAGTGTCTGAGGTAACTTTAATGTGGGCACTAGGACCCAGGGGGTCTCCAGCGTGCATGAACCAGAGCACACAGGAAGCCTGCAGCACTGACAGCTGAGGAGGTCAGAAACTTATCAGCCTAGTTATGGCTGCACACTACACTGCACAGAGACTGCTAACCCTGCTAGTCAGCGTGCAGCATCTCAGGAAGATAGGGGAGCAGGCAATCTGCCGTGGTCTCCCTGAGTGCTGCCTGAGGACCGAAGCGGCAGTTGCTCTGAGTGGGCCCCTTCATGTGACCAGGCCCAGGGCAATGGCCCCTTCTGCCCCCCCAGTAGCTAAGCTACTGCCTGGACTGGAGGGAGAAATCTGTCTCACTGCCATCATACAAATCTCTCCAAAATAAAAACCCAATACAGGTTTTCCTAAACTGACATGGTTAAATAACTTGACCCAGTCCACACTTAGTTTTATTCTGCATGGTGGCCTCAGCCATGGTTGTGATTACAATGCACTCCAGCAGTTCAGTATGCTTCTAAGCACATTCTTAGGGATAGATAACAACCCTCACATATGATTCCCTTCACTATCTCACATCATTTAAAAGTTGCATTAGGGAAAGGCTCAAAATAGGAAACAAATCTATATATAGAAATTCACAACTATGATGCAAAAAAAGTATAATTATTAAAGCCACATAAATTCTGCCATTCAAGTCAATTAATCCAATGTACCTCTCTTTGGGTATGATGTTTTTTACAGTTATCTCCTCTTATGCCTTGGATGAAAGAGCAAGAGTTCTGATCATTGATTGAACAGAACTGCCTGCATTATGCTGGGGACAGATTCTTATAGAAAAATTACAGTAGGACATACAATACGGAGTGACATAAGCTATGATGTATTAGAGATGCATGAAATAGGGATTTCCTATCTTATTTAAGGATCGCTAGCCATCAGCTTGAATCTGTGATAGAACCTGGTGACAAGTCCTTCAAAGTGATTTTAGAAAAAAAAAAAACAATTCACTGAAAAAGATATCAAATCCACAAAAATTCAAGGAAAAAAAAAGCAGACATACTTACTAATACCTAGTTACATTTAAAATGATTTGCATAATGCAGAAAGTCTTTGTGATAAGATACAGAGACAGTGCTTTAAAAATAAATAGCTATAAAACAAATGCATTGTCATTGTACTGAACAAATGTTTTCACCCCACTTAGAGGAGAAAATTATTTTTTTTTGTCAACTACTCTCATATCTCATTGTCTGGTAAAGGTCGTACATGAGGAAAGCCTTTTTGCTAACTCAGTATGTGCTTATAGTATACTTGACAATATGTATTCTAAATAGAGCTGATGTGATTTGATTCACAGGACCCAGTCCTGTGGCTGCGACTCTTATGTGACGATTCTTCTTTTGATTAGCCAGGGAAGTATTCAGGATAGAGAATGTTCTGAGGATTCCCACTCAACGACCATAGATTACTGATATGGCCGCTGGACCAGGACCTATGAATCAATTCACAGCCATTCTATTTGTAAACTACACTAAATAATTAATTATATTATTACTATTTGTAAGAGGAATAATAGCTGCAAGGTTACAATGAAATGATTGCTGACTCTTGTAAAGCCTACATGGCATCAGCATGCAAAGTGCTAGATATTGCATTTAAACTACCCACCTTAAAAGTGTAAATCGTAGCACATGACTATTTTGATTTTACTTGGTGTTTGTAATTTTTTGCCTGAGGTTTCTGAACTAGGCTTACGTCGAGGTATTTTGCACAACCAGCTGTTACTGCCTTATGTCTTTGTGTTTCACTGGTTTTGTTGTTGGGCAATTAAAAAATCTTCAAATAACTGTCAAATAGATGAGGAATGTTACCGGAGAATGCACTTAATACCCTAGAATTTACCTTTGCTTCATAACTTCCTGCTTCTCTTTGTGCACATCAGTATAGTATAGAAAGGGTGGCTCTTTCACATGAGAAAATATAGATTTCTTTCTTTAATTGATGATAAGTAAAAGGTAAGAAATGCCTAGTGACAACCAGTAAAACTTGAAATTAAATATGTGTTACCATTCACATACTTTACTGTAATATATTGTACTGAGCAATATACTAAAAAGTTTTATGGGCTGATTCGATTGTTCACTTAGGACTCTAAAAAGAGTTTTTATCATTTCAGCTTATTCTTTTTATAAGGAATTAATAGCCAATACTTGTGCAATAAATGAAGACGAAATGCATTTTCAATACACTTTATGCAACAATTTCTCCTAGTTTGCTATGTATGTTGTGATAATAGATATGAAATTTGACTTTATTTTTTTTTCCTTGCAATGCTAAAGATTAGGGATGAGCGGTCCCATGGAAGGTTGGGTTCCTTGGGTTCAGCAGAACTTTAATCCAAAGCCCAATTTGGGTACCAGAACTTGTTCTAAACTTGACTCTGGACCCAAACGCCATATAATTCAATGAGGACAGGAACTTTCTTGCTGTAAAATAGCTGTAAAATGTTCAAAGTAAGGGCTAGAGGGCTGAAAAAAGAAGCAAGATGGGGTTAAGAGAGGGATTATTGCCCTGTAAACAAATGTGGACAGGGAATATACTTAAAATAAAATATAATAAAAAATATCCTTTGGTAAAATGTTAGGTAAGATTTCATAAATTTTGAAGAGATCATAGAATCACATGAATGGCAAAGAAGCATCAGCGGTCATCTCCAGGGAGATCAAAGAAGATCTTCCAATAACTGTGAGTCCAGCAACCATCAGAAGACGCCTACATAAATCCAAACTATTTGCTAGAAACCCTTATGAAGTACCATTGCTGAAAATGACGTCTTGAAAAGGTTACAGATTGCTAAAGAACACATTGTCTGGCCTAAAGAGATGTGATACAACATTATATGGACAGATGAGAGCAAGATTGTTATTATTGGGTTTAAATGCTGCATATGGTTTGTGAAATGACCCATAAACACTGAACTAAAGCCACAGTACACTGTCAAGACTCGAAAACATGGAGTTGCAAGCATAATGGTTTGGGGATGCTTCTCATAAAATGGAGTTGGGCCCATTTATTACATGTGCTTCTCACAAGATTAGAATATCATCAAAAAGTTAATTTATTTCAGTTCTTCAATACAAAAAGTGAAACTCATATTATATAAAGTCTTTACAAACAGAGTGATCTATTTCAAGTGTTTAATTCTGTTAATGTTGATGATTAGCTTACAGCCAATGAAAGCCCAAAAGTCTTTATCTCAGTAAATTAGAATACTTTACAACACCAACTTGAAAAAATGATTTTATAATCCAAAAAGTTGGTTTGCTGAAATGCATGTTCAGGAAATGCACTCAGAACTTGGTCGGGGCTCCTTTTGCATCAATTACTGCATCAATGTGGCGTAGCATGAAGGTGCTATGGAAGCCCAGGTTGCTTTGATAGTAGCCTTCAGCTCATCAGCATTGTTGGGTATGGTGTTTCTCATCTTCCTCTTGACAATACCTCATAGATTCTCTATAGGGTTAAGGTCAAGAGAGTTTGCTGGCCAATCAAGCACAGTGTTAATGTTGTTTTTAAACCATGTATTGGTACTTTTGGCAGTGTGGACAGGTGCCAAGTCCTGCTGGAGAATTAAATTTCAATCTCCAAAATGCTTGTCGGCAGAGGGAAGCATGAAGTGCTCTAAAATTTCCTGGTAAACGGCTGCGCTGACTTTGGTCTTGATAAAACACAGTGGACCTTCCCCAGCAGATGACATGGCTCTCCAAACCATCACTGATTGTGGGAACTTCACACTATACCTGCAGCAGCTTGGATTATGTGCCTCAATCACTCTTCCTCCAGACTCTGGGACCTTGATTTTCAAATGAAATGCAAAATTTACTATCATCTGAAACCAACATCAAGGACCACTGAGCAACAGTCCAGTTCTTTTTCTCCTTGGCCCAGGTAAGACACTTCTGGCGTTGTCTATTTGTCATGAGTGGCTTGACACAAGGAATGTGACACTTGCAGCCCATGTCCTGGATACGTCTGTGTGTGTTGGCTCTTGAAGCAAAGACTCCAGCACCAGGCCACTCCTTGTGAATTTCCCCCAAATTTTTGAATGTCCTTTTCTTACCAATCCTTTTAAGGCTGTAGTTATCCTGGTTGCTAGTGCACCTTTTTCTACCACACATTTTCCTTACACTCAACTTTCCATTAGTAAGCCTGGCTACAGCACTCTGTGAGCAGCCAGCTTAATTAGCATTGATCTTTTGTGGCTTACCCTCCTTGTGGAGTGTGTCAATGACTGCCTTCTGGACATCTGGGACCTTTTTAAACGCTTAGGAAGCCTTTTATATGTTTTTGCTAGTTATTCTAGTTTACTGAGATAATGACTTTTGGGTTTTCATTGTCTGTAAACCATAATCATCAACATTAACAGAAATAAACACTTGAAATAGAACACTCTGTTTGTAATGGCTCTATATAATATATGAGTTTCACTTTTTGTATTGAAGAACTGAAATAAATTAACTTTTTGGTGATATTCTAATTTTGTGAGAAGCACCTATACTTACCTGGCACCATGGACCAGTTTGAATATATAAAAATAGTGGAAGAGGTTATGTTGCCTTATACTGAAGAAAAATGCCAGTAAAATAGGTATTTCAGCAGGACAATGAATCCAAATACATCCCCAAGAGGGCAATATCCTGGCTCCAGACCAAAAAGAATAATGTTTTGAAGTGGCCAGCCCAATCGCCAGACCTCAATCCTATTGAAAATTGGAAAGTGACATCAAAATTCTGTTTTTGATATAAAAACCTAAGAATGCAAAGGAATTGAGGAATTTAGTCCAGTCAGCTTGGTTGTTATAAGTTTGTACTAGAACTCTATGGAGCCCGATGACGTGGGTCAGAAATTAAGACAGACACAGTATATCACAGTTCAAGATGTATATACAGTGGGGAAAAAAAGTATTTAGTCAGTCAGCAATAGTGCAAGTTCCACCACTTAAAAAGATGAGAGGCGTCTGTAATTTACATCATAGGTAGACCTCAACTATGGGAGACAAACTGAGAAAAAAAAAATCCAGAAAATCACATTGTCTGTTTTTTTTTCATTTTATTTGCATATTATGGTGGAAAATAAGTATTTGGTCAGAAACAAAATTTCATCTCAATACTTTGTGATATATCCTTTGTTGGCAATGACAGAGGTCAAACATTTTCTGTAAGTCTTCACAAGGTTGCCACACACTGTTGTTGGTATGTTGGCCCATTCCTCCATGCAGATCTCCTCTAGAGCAGTGATGTTTTTGGCTTTTCGCTTGGCAACACGGACTTTCAACTCCCTCCAAAGGTTTTCTATAGGGTTGAGATCTGGAGACTGGCTAGGCCACTCCAGGACCTTGAAATGCTTCTTACGAAGCCACTCCTTCGTTGCCCTGGCGGTGTGCTTTGGATCATTGTCATGTTGAAAGACCCAGCCACGTTTCATCTTCAATGCCCTTGCTGATGGAAGGAGGTTTGCACTCAAAATCTCACGATACATGGCCCCATTCATTCTTTCATGTACCCGGATCAGTCGTCCTGGCCCCTTTGCAGAGAAACAGCCCCAAAGCATGATGTTTCCACCACCATGCTTTACAGTAGGTATGGTGTTTGATGGATGCAACTCAGTATTCTTTTTCCTCCAAACACGACAAGTTGTGTTTCTACCAAACAGTTCCAGTTTGGTTTCATCAGACCATAGGACATTCTCCCAAAACTCCTCTGGATCATCCAAATGCTCTCTAGCAAACTTCAGACGGGCCCGGACATGTACAGGCTTAAGCAGTGGGACACGTCTGGCACTGCAGGATCTGAGTCCATGGTGGCGTAGTGTGTTACTTATGGTAGGCCTTGTTACATTGGTCCCAGCTCTCTGCAGTTCATTCACTAGGTCCCCCCGCGTGGTTCTGGGATTTTTGCTCACCGTTCTTGTGATCATTCTGACCCCACGGGGTGGGATTTTGCGTGGAGCACCAGATCGAGGGAGATTATCAGTGGTCTTGTATGTCTTCCATTTTCTAATTATTGCTCCCACAGTTGATTTCTTCACTCCAAGCTGGTTGGCTATTGCAGATTCAGTCTTCCCAGCCTGGTGCAGGGCTACAATTTTGTTTCTGGTGTCCTTTGACAGCTCTTTGGTCTTCACCATAGTGGAGTTTGGAGTCAGACTGTTTGAGGGTGTGCACAGGTGTCTTTTTATACTGATAACAAGTTTAAACAGGTGCCATTACTACAGGTAATGAGTGGAGGAAAGAGGAGACTCTTAAAGAAGAAGTTACAGGTCTGTGAGAGCCAGAAATCTTGATTGCTTGTTTCTGACCAAATACTTATTTTCCACCATAATATGCAAATAAAATGAAAAAAAAACAGACAATGTGATTTTCTGGATTTTTTTTTCTCAGTTTGTCTCCCATAGTTGAGGTCTACCTATGATGTAAATTACAGATGCCTCTCATCTTTTTAAGTGGTGGAACTTGCACTATTGCTGACTGACTAAATACTTTTTTTCCCCACTGTATCTATTGAAGAAATATGCACTTCAGCTGACAGATGCAAAAGCAGACAATAAGACAGTCTCAGTAGTATGCACAAGTAGTAGTACAGACCGGGGGTGCGAATACCAGTCCAGCAATGCGGAATCCAGGACCCAGAGCCCAGGCCTAATGGAGGGCAGACCGTAGCAGAGGTGGGCACAGAGCAGGTATAGCAGCAGAGTCCTTCCATGGTATCTAGATACAGAAACAAGCGGGTTATCCCGAAGAGTAGAAGGGGCAAACAGGTTGCTAGTCCTTCCAGCTTGGTAGTAAGTAAAGAACAAGATACACAAGCAATGCATAGTGTGCATAGTTCCCTTATGTATACAGCAAACAGGAAACAAGGAGTCTCAGACAGGAAACAAGATGGCCCCCGTGAAGCCAGCAACTCCATCTTGGTTAAGGGCAGAATCCATCAGAAGTAAGGGCAAGAGCAGACAAAACAGTGTTATGATGAGTCACCGAAGGAGGAAAAAACAAAATACTAGCTAAGTCCAGAAAAACCAGAGAGGTTGGCAGCTATCGGATTGCAGACCCCTGAACCTATCCACAACAACTAGCAGTAGCCATGGGGGGTTCCTACGGTGCCCTAGACCCCTCGATCACAGCAGGAGAACTACATAGCCTAAAGACAGAAAGGGGAAAAAGTAAACTGCCCCAGAGCAGACCCCAAAGCAATAGGCAACCCCCAACATATAATGACGGTGAAGCAAGATGAAAACACTAACACAGATAGAAAGATAGGTTGAGCAAATGATGGGGCCCAAGCTAACTAAATAGGACAGGATAGGAAAGCTGCTGTCTGCCATCCACAAAAACCCTATCCAAAATGAGCCAACCGACTGATAGGAAAAACAGGCCCTGAAGTTGCTAGGCTTCAATAGACTATATCAGCACTCAGGTATATTCTGAAGACAGAGCAAAAGATCAACAGATCAGAGACAAAAATGGAATTCAGCTCACCCCCGGCCGGGGATGGCAGAACTCCCAAAAAACAAGGCAAAACAAAAACAAAACTGAAGAGTACAAAGCAGAGCAGAAAAACTTAGCTTTGAGATGCAGGAATCAGACTGGTCTCCAAAAATCCAGCAGGATCACCAGCAAGGCAGAAGGGCATCAGCTGCCTTATATCCAGTCCTCAATTCCAGCCACCCAGTCATCATCTAGCTGCCCAGGTGTTTGGTAATCAGCCTCACTACCTTCCTTCACCAGAGGAGGGAGTTCATCAGACCTCAATGGTGAAGGGAAAAATGAACTCACAACAGTACCTCCCCCTTGAGGAGGGGTCACCGAACCCTCATCCATGCCACCAGGGCGATCCGGGTGAGCCCGATGAAAGGCACAAACCAATCTTTTGGCATGAATATCAGAGGCAGAGACCCAGGAATTATCCTCCTGACCATAACCCTTCCACTTAACCAAATACTGGAGTCTCCATCTAGCCAGACGGGAATCCAGTATCTTCTCTACCTCATATTCCATGTTACCTTCAACCAATATAGGGTCAGGAGGTGCCACCACAGGAACTACTGGTTCAACAAACCTCTTCAACAAGGACTTATGAAACACATTATGAATTTTAAATGTGACAGGAAGAGCCAACCGAAAAGAGACCGGATTAATAATCTCCAAAATCTTGTAAGGTCCAATAAATCTAGGCTTAAACTTAGGAGAAGCCACCGTCATAGCGATATTTTTTGATGACAACCAAACCATATCACCCACCTTAAACTGGGGACCAACAGTCCTACGCCGGTTGGAAAACCGCTGGGCCTTTTCCTGGGAGAGAGACAACTTATCCACTACTTGGTCCCAGATCTGGTGCATTCTCTCCACCACAGTGTCAACACCTGGGCAGGCAGAAGGCTCCACCTGCCCTGAAGAAAATCGAGGGTGAAAACCAAAGTTACAAAAAAAAGGTGACATCAAAGTGGCAGAACTAGCTCTATTATTTAAAGCAAATTCGGCCAAGGGCAAAAATGAAACCCAATCATCCTGATCGGCAGAAATAAAACATCTCAAATACGACTCCAAAGTCTGGTTTGTTCTCTCCGTCTGCCCATTGGTCTGAGGGTGAAACGCAGAGGAGAAGGACAACTGAATTCCCAGCTTGGAACAGAAAGTCCTCCAAAATCTAAACACAAACTGAACTCCTCTGTCAGATACAATGTTCTCAGGAATCCCGTGCAAGCGAACCACCTGTTGGAAAAACATGGGCACCAACTCAGAGGAAGATGGCAACTTAGGGAGTGGTACAAGATGGACCATCTTAGAGAATCTATCACAAATCACCCAAATAACAGTCATTCTCTGAGAGACAGGCATATCAGAGATAAAATCCATTGAAATATGGGTCCATGGCCTCCTGGGCACCGGCAAAGGCATCAACAAGCCACTAGAGCGAGAACAAGGTTTAGACCGGGAGCAAGTCCCACATTACTGCACAAAATTCCTGACATCATGAGACAAGGCGGGCCACCAAAAAGACCGACTCACCAGATCTCTAGTACCAAAAATACCTGGATAACCAGCCAATGCAGAGCAATGAACTTCAGACATCACTCTCTTCCTCCACTGGTCAGGAACATACAACTTTCCACTGGGACAACGCTCAGGTTTGTCCTCCTGAAACTCTTCCAGAGCACGTCTCAAATCGGGCGAGATGGCAGAAAGAACTACCCCCTCACCTAAGATGGTAGCAGGCTTAGTCACAACAGGAGAATCAGCAAGGAAACTCCTAGAGAGGGCGTCTGCCTTGACATTCTTAGTGCCCGGAAGAAAAGAGACCACAAAATCAAAACGTGTGAAAAACAAGGCCCACATAGCCTGTCTAGGATTCAAGCGCTTGGCCGACTCCAGGTAAATCAAATTCTTGCGGTCAGTAAGGACCACGACTTGGTGTTTGGCTCCCTCCAACCAATGTCTCCACTCCTCAAATGCCCATTTCATGGCGAACAGTTCCCGATTCCCCACATCATAGTTACGTTCGGATGGGGAGAACTTTCGGGAAAAGAAAGCACAAGGATTCATTTTAGATGTCACAGGATCTTTTTGGGACAACACCGCTCCTGCACCAATCTCAGAAGCGTCCACCTCCACCTGAAACGGGAGTGAGACATCAGGTTGCCGCAAAACCGGAGCAGAAGTGAATCTTCGCTTCAGCTCCTGAAAGGAAGAAACAGCCTCCGGAGACCAATTCGGCACATCAACACCCTTCCTAGTCAAATCCGTCAATGGCTTGGCAATATCAGAAAAATTAGCTATAAATTTCCGATAAAAATTAGCAAAACCCAAAAACTTCTGGAGGGCCTTCAAAGAAGTGGTCTGAACCCAATCTTAAATGGCCTGTACCTTGGCCGGATCCATTTCAATAGTTGACGGAGACAAAATAAATCCCAAAAATGAAATCCTCTGTACCCCAAAAAGGCATTTAGATCCCTTGACATACAGGGAATTCTCCCTCAAAATCCGGAACACAGTCCGAACATGTTCCACATGAGAGTCCTAATTCTTGGAGAAGATCAAAATATCATCCAGATAGATAATCAAAAATTTATCCACAAAGTCTCGGAATATATCGTTCATGAAGCACTGGAAGCCAGAAGGGGCATTAGTGAGCCCAAAAGGCATCACCAGGTACTCAAAATGTCCCTCCGGAGTATTAAACGCCGTCTTCCATTCATCCCCATGCTTAATGCGAATAAGATTATACGCCCCCCTGAGGTCAAGCTTGGTAAACCAGCAAGCACCTTTAACTCTGGAGAATAGATCAGAAATCAGGGGTAATGGATACTGATATTTAACAGTAATTTTGTTGAGGGCATGATAGTCAATACAAGGCCTTAATGAACCATCCTTTTTAGCCATGAAAAAAAACCCAGCACCTAAGGGTGAAGAGGATGGTCTAATATGACCCTTCTCCAATGACTCCTTAATATAGGATCGCATAGCCTCGTGCTCGGGTACAGATAAATTGAAAAGCCGACCCTTGGGGAATTTACACCCCGGGTTCAGCTCAATTACACAGTCATAACTCCTATGAGGAGGCAAAGACGCAGACTCATTCTCACTAAATACATCATAAAAGTCAGCCAAATAGTCAGGAACATCATGCGACTGGGGAGAGGTGGAGAAAACAGGAGCATCACTAAGGGCACACCGACAACCCCAACTCACCACAGACACAGATTTCCAATCCAGAACTGTTTTATGGATTTGCAACCAGGGAAACCCCAGAACAAAGGTATCATGCAAATTATGCAACACCAAAAATCTGCAATTATCTTGATGGTCTGGGGCGACCCGCATTACCACCTGGGTCCAAAACTGAGGTTTATTCTTCGCCAAAGGAGTAGCATCAATACCCCTCAAAGGGATAGGCGTCCGCAGAGGTGTCATAGGAAATCCACAACGTTTAGCAAAATCCAAGTCCATCAGGTTCAGAGCTGCTCCCGAATCCACAAAAGCCTTGGTGGAAAATGTGGACAGGGAGAAGATCAGAGTAATTGCCAGAAGAAACTTAGGTTGAACACCACCCACAGAAAACGTGTGTGCACAAAGTTTCTCTCGTTTAGGGCAGACAGAAATAATATGCGAGGCATCTCCACAAAAAAAACACAGCTTATTACGCCTTCTGAACTCCTGACGTTGCGCCCTAGACAAAACTCTACCACATTGCATAGGTTCAGACATTTGTTCAACAGGTGGCAACATCTCTCGTGTAGTTTTGCGTTCACGTAAACGCCGATCCACCTGAATGGCTAATGACATAGAATCGTCAAGACCAGAGGGAACAGGAAATCCCACCATAGTATCTTTTACAGTTTCTGACAAACCCTTCCGAAAGAGGGCTGCCAAGGCACCATCATTCCAGGTAGTAAGGACCGCCCACTTTCGGAATTTTTGACAGTACAACTTTGCCGAATCCCAACCCTGGCTTAATGCCAACAGGGTCTTTTCAGCCTGATCAATAGCATTAGGTTCATCATACAACAACCCCAAGGCTTGAAAAAATGCGTTCACATTATTCAGAATAGGATCATCAGGTTTCAAAGAAAGCGCCCAATCCTGGGGATCGCCGCGCAGCAAAGAGATGACAATCTTAACTTGCTGCGCGGAGTTCCCCGATGAGTTAGGCTTCAAGGCAAAAAATAATTTACAATTATTCTTGAAATTCAAGAATTTAGACCGATCCCCAAAAAACACATCAGGAGTAGGAATCTTTGGCTCAGCAGCATGTGAATGAGCTAGATAGGCGGAAATGCCCCACACTTCAGCAGTGAGCTGCTCCACATGATCAGACAATTGCTTCATCTCCATTGAGAGAAAAATTCCCTCTATGGCCTCAGAGATATAGAGGAAAAAATATGCACAAAAAAAAAAATTCTGACACACTTTTTTTTTTCCTTTTTTTTTTTTTTTTACAATTCTCTCCTGCTATTGAGTACCCTAGGATCTGCGGTATGGCTGGTGATTCTGTTATGATGAGTCACCGAAGGAGGAATAAACAAAATACTAGCTAAGTCCAGAAAAACCAGAGAGGTTGACAGCTATCGGATTGCAGACCCCTGAACCTATCCACAACAACTAGAAGTAGCCGTGGGGGGTTCCTACAGTGCCCTAGACCCCTCGATCACAGCCGGAGAACTACATAGCCTAAAGACAGAAAGGGGAAAAACTAAACTGCCCCAGAGCAGACCCCAAAGCAATAGGCAGCCCCCAACATATAATGACGGTGAAGCAAGATGAAAACACTAACACAGATAGAAAGATAGGTTGAGCAAATGATGGGGCCCAAGCTAACTAAATAGGACAGGATAGGAAAGCTGCTGTCTGCCATCCGCAAAAACCCTATCCAAAATGAGCCAACCGACTGATAGGAAAAACAGGCCCTGAAGTCGCTAGGCTTCAAAAGACTATATCAGCTCTCAGGTATATTCTGAAGACAGAGCAAAAGATCAACAGATCAGAGACAAAAATGGAATTCAGCTCACCCCCGGCCGGGGATGGCAGAACTCCCAAAAAACAAGGCAAAACAAAAACAAAACTGAAGAGTACAAAGCAGAGCAGAAAAACTTAGCTTTGAGACGCAGGAATCAGACTGGTCTCCAAGAATCCAGCAGGATCACCAGCAAGGCAGAAGTGCGTCGGCTGCCTTATATCCAGTCCTCAATTCCAGCCACCCAGTCATCATCTAGCTGCCCAGGTGTTTGGTAATCAGCCTCACTACCTTCCTTCACCAGAGGAGGGAGTTCATCAGACCTCAATGGTGAAGGGAAAAATGAACTCACAACAAAACAGATATGCAGTCCCAGTCCTTACATTGGGCTGGAATATCTGTTTGCATGTGTCAGATCTTACTTGACACCATGCCACACAGATGTAAAGCAGTTATCAGAAATAAAGGTTATATAATTAAGTATTAGTTCAGTGATTAACAGAAAAACTAAGTCTGTATATGGAAATGCCGACATTGGTATTTTTTTGAACAGTTTCTTATTCCTTTAACTTTTAACAGTTTAAAAATGTATATTTTTTTCTTGTTTTTTACAATGCCACCGACCAATGTTGAGACCTAAGCCTCCTTATGCTCTGACTGGTAAGATTTGTAAGAAAAAGACTGAGTTTTCCTGGACTGTATCATATCCAAAGAGAGCAGCTCTATGCATGTGTACTCACTTGTCTAGTAAGATAAAAATTAAATAAAATCAAAGACACTTGACCCGCTTCAGGCAAACATCTGGCTTCTTCCGAGACCCAGATACAGCAATTTTAGCAGCTAAGCAGATAATAAGGATTTAATTTTTAATAATCCTTTGGGATTATTAGAGTGCTAATATTTTAGGAGTACCTATTGGTGAAGCTTTTGTGTGAGTCATACATCACAAAAAGGCATAAACTTAGATCCAGATCCTTTCAACTTCTGTGAAATGCAATAAATATGTAAACTAGACGCATAATTGCAATAATGTCTAAAGTATGCCTTTTATGACTGAATTTTCTACGTCACCAACAGCACAAAATGCTTTCATTGGTTCTTTCACTGATTTTGTTGAATTACTTTAATATTTATTATAGATTTTTTTAAATTGATTATGATTGAAGATTTCAAAGATTTGTTGGATGATTGAATAGATGATAACTCGAAAAGATGGTAAAAATCCTTAACCAATACTGCAATTCAAGCAGCATATTGTACTCTGCAGTCACAATATAATCTATTGTATTAACCATAATTTCTCTGTATTTAGCTCTAATTGGCAGTGTTTTTCAGTATAATAGTATTGAGTCACTATATAGCAGTTACATATATTAGTGGTAATTGTGTGGTGGTATTATTTGAGTCTTGAATTGTTGCTTTATTTATCACATAGTTTTTTTCCACATTGTGTTTTGATAAAGAAGCACTCCCATCAAAGTATTTATCCTTTTAATATATTGCAGTCACCATATAATATAGCACTGCATACTTATAATTGCTCATATTGCCCTTCAACACAGTTAAAGGGAACCTGTCATGTGAAGTAATGCTATAAACAGCGGTGGCTGTAACTGCACCCCTGGCACTGATTGACATCCGTCTTTAATGATGTGGGGCACTGTTACAGCTATCTCTCTCTATACACAGAGTGGAGACTAAAGCCGGATCGGGAGGTCATTTCCTCCCTGCCACGAGACTCTCTGTGCACGGTGTCAGAACATTATTAACCTGTGGATTAACCCCATACCTACAGGTTATTAGTGTTATTTCACATGATAGATTTCCATTATTTCTTTGCTTTCCATTAAGTCGATGACATCCTGACTAAAACAACAGACTAGCTGAATCATTCAAAGCTCTAGGTAAAACAAGAAGTCCCTTTTCACTGCATGAGTCATCATTAGAGTTGCAATTCTACATCATTGCAAACTCCCTGGGAGAGGGGATGAACAGAGCAGCTGGGTAAGGAGTTCAAGCAAAGGTGGAGCTTGGTAACTGGTTAGAATGCCAAAACAAGCGATTTTAAGTACACAGTGCTATATAAAATTATGATTTCAATAAACTAAGATGATACAAGCTATTATTGTGAGGCTCCTTTAAGGAACAGTATGGAAATATTGTTTGATCATGATATAGTGGCAGTAATTAGTGTTGAGCATTCCGATACCGCAAATATCGGGTATCGGCCGATATTCTCGGTATCGGAATTCCAATACTTTTAGCATATCGAATACCGGAATCGGAAGTTCCCATAATGCTATGAGCCAGTTTGATTTGATTCAGCCAATGAGGAATCCTCAGAAGTGTGGGCACATCCTGTAAGGCATGTAGGCATGTTAACTAATGGCATGGCTGTGATTGGCTGCTGAAATGATGTCATGATGCACTATAAAAGCCACCGCCGCCATTTCGGGTTCACTCTGCTGTGAATTCAGTTAGGGACAGGCTGCTGTTGAAGACTCTGAGGGACAGTTAGAGATAGCGATTTGCAAAATAATATTGTGCTTTACGCAGGCTACATTATTAAATCACTGTAGCTTTCTTTTGCCTTGCAGCGCTGTTCAAAGCTCTCTGCAAGGTCTGTGTGAGTGCAGCTCATGCTGTAGTGTGTCCTGCAGCCACCTCTGGTTGTAGGCCGCTCAGCGTGCATCACTGCCTTATAGATATTTTTGCTTTATTGCTGCTCATTTTTGATTAATTCTCCTATAAGTGTGCATCCATCCGTATCCATATACATTGGTTGCAAACACTATAGGAGTAAACAGTGGAGCCTTTCTGCAGCCTTTCAGTGCTAGTGCCCAGTTATCTGCACTGTTCACTGCTGTCTGTGAGGTCTCTGTGTGTGAGTGCAGCTCACGTTGTAGTGTGTTCTGCAGCCTCTGTGGTTGTAGTCCGCTCAGCGTGCGTCACTGCCTCATACATAGTCCTTTTTTTGTTTTATTGCAGCTCATTTTTCCTGATTTTTTTCTCCTATTAGTGTGCTTCCATCCGTATCCATCTACATTGGTTGGTTACAAACACTATATAGGAGTAGATAGAGGAGCCTTTTTGCTGGCTTGTGCCCTGCAGCCGCAGCCAGATTAGTATTAGCTTATTTTTTGGAGCCTCATCTATTGCATTGTAGGCTACCTTCCTGCATTGTAATAGCTCCAAAAAGTTTGTGATACTATCGCTTTCACATCTTTGGTCACATCCTTTTTGTTTTTTTTGAAAAAAAGACACGTAAATAAAGTTCACCAAACACGCCACTTGACAGTTGTGTAGGCCACATTAGCTCATATTAAAGTGTAGTTCACACACTTGATAAAATTAGTGTTTCTTATAACTGTTAGCAGCTGTTCAGGAATAAGCACACTAAGCCCCCCCTTTGTACTTTTCTGCCTATCTTTATCAGTCTACCAAGATGAAGAAGGCAGGGAGTAAGGCACGTGATCGTGGGCGTGGAGTTTCAGCAGGGAGAGGACGTGGGGATTCTGTGCCTGCTGCGGGCACCAGTGACTCAGCATACCCCAGTTTTACTAGGCAACAGTCCTTTATGCTCAGCTTTGTAGGACCTCGCCGTACCCCACTGCTGTGGGATGAACAAATTGAAGCCGTTGTCAGATGGATGGCAGCTAACACATCAACTTCAATGACTTCCACATCCTCTCAGGGCCACAGCACTGAAGAGCAACCATCTGTCTCTTCACCTCCTGCCAAATTGCCCAGGCAGTCAGAGAGCCCTGGACAGGAGCCATCTCATTCTCTACTTCTGTTCTCAAATCTGTTGGCTTGGAAAGAGGGAGCCCACCAAGCAGCATTCTAGAATGTGAAGAAGAGGGAGTATGCAGTGAGGCGCAACTGCTTTGTCCCTCTGAATCTGAAGAGGCGGGTGGGCCAGTGCCTATGGTCAGCACACCTCAGTACGCATCAGATGATGAGACTCAGGTGCCACTTTCTGGTGCGTACGGTGCTGGCGAGACTACCCAGGAGAAGCAGGTGTTTGAAGAGGGGAGTGTAGATGATGAGGTCCTTGACCCATCATGGCATGAGGAACAGGAAGGTGGTGGGAGCAGCGCTGAGGAAGACATTCCCCGAACGGCCAAAACAGGAGGGAGAAGGAGGGGGCAGACTAGGTTGCCTGTAGCCTCCACTTCAGCACCCGTTAGAAGCATTCCTCTTCCAAAACCCAAAACGGGCGCTCCCAGGACTTGCAGTGCGTGGTCCTTTTTTGACACAGTTGCAGATGACATTTGCTGTGTCAAATGCAAGCTGTGCAATCATAAAGTCAAAAGAGGGAAAAGTATCAGCAACCTGAATACCACAAATTTGTGTAAACATGTGCAGACCAAGCACATGGTGGAGTTACAAAGACACACTGAAGACATAGGCCAACCTACAGCACCAACTACCACCTCTTCAGCTCGTGTTGTAGCCTCTTCCTCCAGCTCACACACAGCTGGTTTGGCTTCCTCACAGGATCGCCATGGAAGAACCTCTGGCACTGTTGTCCAGAGACCCAGTGACATTCCCCCCACAGCACCACGTTCCCTGTCATCCTCACACTCCCAGGCCACTCTACAACCATCGGTAGCACAGGCATGGGAGAAAAGGCAGCCATACTCGGCAAACCATCCCCGAGCACAGGCTCTGAATGCTGGCATTGCCAAACTACTGGTCCTTGAAATGCTCTCATTCAGGCTGGAGGAGACTGACACCTTCCGTAACTTCATGGCTTTGGCAGACCCACGACACAACGTGCCCCGCCGCTTTTATTTCAGCAGGCAAGCCGTCACTGCCCTGGAAAAGCATGTGGAGGGAAAAATTAAACATGCGCTACTAAACGCTGTCAGTATCAAGGTCCACCTGACCACCGATGCGTGGACCAGTAACCATGTATAGGGACGATACCTTTCCCTCACTGCCCATTGCGTCAATGTTGTGGAGCCGGGTACAGATCTTGAGAGTGGCGCTGTACGTGTTATGCCAACTCCAAGGATTTCAGGAATCCAGTCTGTATACATTGACTCCTCCTCATACTCCAGTTCCTCAGAATCAGCGCTGCAGGAGCCTGTTACGATCGATATGAGCACAGCCGTGGCCAAACCTCAACAGGCCATACTGAAATTAATTTCTTTGGGGAACCGAAGCCACACAGCGCAGGAGCTCTGGATTGCCATCAAGCAGGAGAGCGCCATGTGGTTTGTGCCAGCGAATCTCCAGCCAGGCTTGGTAGTGTGTGACAATGGCCGAAATCTGGTGGCAGCTCTGGGCGTAGGCAACCTCACTCACATCCCATGTCTGGCACATGTGCTCAACTTGGTCGTGCAGAGCTTTCTGAGGGACAACCTGGATCTTGATGCACTGCTGCACAAGGTCCGCATAGAGTGCGCTCACTTGCGGCATTCCAGCATGGCAAGATCGCGCGTTGCAGCTCTGCAGCGCCGATTTCGCCTTCCGGAACATCGCATCATATGTGACCTACCCACCAGGTGGAATTCAACATTACATATGTTGGAGCGGTTGTGTGAGCAGCAGGCAGCAGTAATGGAGTACAAGCTGCATCAGGCGCAAACAAGTCGCACTGTACACCGGTCACACTTCAGCACCACTGAGTGGGCCTCTATGATGGACATCTGCCACGTTTTGCGTGCCTTCAATGATTCCATGCAGATGGCGAGTGCAGATGATGCACTAGTCAGCATGACTGTCCCCCTTATCTGCCTGCTTCAAAAAACACTGGAAGCACTAAGGGAGGAGGTTTTGGAAGAGGTGGAGGATGAAGAGTCACAAATGCCATCTGCTTCTGGACAGTCTGTGCAACATGGTTCCTCACAAAGGCCTAGGCAGGGGACACTTTGTGAGGAGGATGAGAAGGAGTCAATGGAGGAGGAAGACATCTCTCCAGAGGAGGGAGGTACACAATGCTCTAGTAGTCAGTATGTACAGCGAGGGTGGGGTGATGCAGAGCAGGCAGAGATGACACCTCAAGCAGGGAACAGCATTACTTGGGCAGTTGGGAGTCTGCAGCACATGGTTGATTTCATGCTGCAGTGCCTGAGAAATGACCGCCGCATCACCCACATTCTCAACACTGCTGATTATTGGGTGTACACCCTCCTAGATCCTTGCTATGGGGACAACTTACAAAGCCTCATAACACCGTTGAACCGGGAGCGTAAAATAGGGGAGTACCAAGACACACTGGTGCATTCCATCATGTTCTCCATTCCACCCGAGAGCAGTGCTGCTAGTGCTTTACAAAGCAGCTCTGTGCATCGAGGCAGTGGAGGAAGCTCTGCACAAGGAGGGAGCAGAGGCAGCGCCTTAGCATAAGGCAAGACCAGTATGACCCAAATGTGGCAAAGCTTTGTGTGCCCGCCACAAATGTCTACACCATCACAGACAGCTCCAGTCAGCAGGAGGCAACGTTTCCGTCAGATGGTGACAGACTACATGTCTTGCCCTGTCAGTGTACTCCCAGACAGCTCTTCCCCCTTCAAGTTTTGGGTCTCTAAGCTGGATACATGGCCAGAGCTTAGCCTGTATGCAATGGAGGTGCTGGCTTGCTCTGCTGCTAGTGTATTATCGGAACACAACTGTAGTGCCGCAGGTGGTGTACTAACAGACCGTCACACGTGACTATCCTTCGATAACGTTGACCGGCTTACTTTTCTGAAAATGAACAAGGCCTGGATCTCGCCGGAATTTGCCAGTCCTCTTCCAGAATAAATAATTGGTTGGCAACAGTATCCAGGTCTCCTGTTGTGTTCATGTTTCTACCACCTGAACTGTAATCCCTGGGCTCCAACACCGCCAGTTGTTGCTCAGAAGTGCCATCTGCACAGAAAAAAACACTAGCTCCTGTGTTAGTGGGGTTCAGTAACGCCAGCTGCTCCCCTGCTGTGTGTACGGCAATATCTCCTGCTCCCTCCACATTCACCCCGCATCAGATATTAAACTTGCTCCAATTAGGCCTCAGCCTACTCCTTGATTGACCCTGGGCTCCAACACCGCCAGTTGTTGCTCAGAAGTGTCGTCTGCACAGAAAAAAACACTAGCTCCTGTGTTAGTGGGGTTCAGTAACGCCAGCTGCTCCCCTGCTGTGTGTCCGGCAATGTCTCCTGCTGCCTCCACATTCAAACTACATCAGATATTAAACTTTCTCCAAGTAGGCCTCAGCCCTCACCATGATTGATCCTGGGCTCCAACACCACCAATTGTTGCTCAGAAGTGCCATCTGCACACAAAAGAACACTAGCTCCTGTGTTAGTGGGGTTCAGTAACGCCAGATGCTCCCCTGCTGTGTGTCCGGCAATGTCTCCTGCTCCCTCCACATTCAATCTACATCAAATATTAAACTTGCTCCAAGTAGGCCTCAGCCTACACCATGATTGATCCTGGGCTCCAACACTGCCAGTTGTTGCTCAAAAGTGCCATCTGCACAGAGAAAAACACTAGCTCCTGTGTTAGTGGGGTTCAGTAACGCCAGCTGCTCCCCTGCTGTGTGTACGGCAATATCTCCTGCTGCCTCCACATTCAAACTACATCAGATAAAAAACTTGCTCCAAGTAGGTCTCAGCCTACACCATTAGTGATCCTGGGCTCCAACACTGCCAGTTGTTGCTCAGAAGTGCTGTCTGCACAGAAAAAAACACTAGCTCCTGTTTTAGTGGGGTTCAGTAATGCCAGCTGCTCCCCTGCTGTGTATCCGGCAATATCTCCTGCTGCCTCCACATTCAAACTACATCAGATATAAAACTTGCTCCAATTAGGCCTCAGCCTAAACCTTGATTGACCCTGGGCTCCAACATCGCCATTTGTTGCTCAGAAGTGCCGTCTGCACAGAGAAAAACACATGCTCCAGTGTTAGTGGGGTTCAGTAACGCCAGCTGCTCTCCTGTTGTGTGTCCGGCAATATCTCCTGCTGCCTCCACATTCAAACTACATCAGATATAAAACTTGGTTCAATTAGGCCTCAGCCTAAACCCTGATTGACCCTGGGCTCCAACATCGCCAGTTGCTGCTCAGAAGTGCCGTCTGCACAGAAAAAACACATGCTCCAGTGTTAGTGGGGTTCAGTATCGCCAGCTGCTCCCCTGCTGTGTGTCCGGCAAAGTCTCCTGCTGCCTCCACACTCAAACTACATCAGATATAAACCTTGCTCCAATTAGGCCTCAGCCTAAACTCTAATTGACCCTGGGCTCCAACATCGCCAGTTGTTGCTCAGAAGCGCCATCTACACAGAGAAAAACATATGCTCCAGTGTTAGTGGGGTTCAGTAACGCCAGCTGCTCCCCTGCTGTCTGTACGGCAATATCTCCTGCTCCCTCCACATTCACTCCGCATCAGATATTAAACTTGCTCCAATTAGGCCTCAGCCTACTCCTTGATTGACCCTGGGCTCCAACACCGCCAGTTGTTGCTCAGAAGTGTCATCTGCACAGAAAAAAACACTAGCTCCTGTGTTAGTGGGGTTCAGTAACGCCAGCTGCTCCCCTGCTGTGTGTCCGGCAAAGTCTCCTGCTGCCTCCACATTCAAACTGCATCAAATATAAAACTTGCTCCCAGTAGGCCTCAGCCTACACCATGATTGATCCTGGGCTCCAACACCGCCAATTGTTGCTCAGAAGTGCCGTCTGCACACAAAAAATCACTAGCTCCTGTGTTAGTGGGGTTCAGTAACGCCAGCTGCTCCCCTGCTGTGTGTCCGGCAATGTCTCCTGCTCCCTCAACATTCAATCTACATCAGATAAAAAACTTGCTCCAAGTAAGCCTCAGCCTACTCCATGATTGACCCTGGGCTCCAGCACCACCAGTTGTTGCTCAGAAGTGCTGTCTGCATAGAGAAAAACACATGCTCCTGTGTTAGTAGGGTTCAGTAACGCCAGCTGCTCCCCTGCTGTGTGTCCGGCAAAGTCTCGTGCTGCCTCCACATTCAAACTACATCAGATTTTACACTTGCTCCAAATAGGCCTCAGCCTACTCCATGATTGACCCTGGGCTCCAACACCACCAGTTGTTGCTCAGAAGTGCCGTCTGCACAGAGAAAAACACTAGCTCCTGTGCTAGTGGGGTTCAGTAACGCCAGCTGCTCCCCTGCTGTGTGTCCGGCAATGTCTCCTGCTGCCTCCACATTCAAACTACATCAGATATAAAACTTGCTCCAATTAGGCCTCAGCCTAATCCTTGATTGACCCTGGGCTCCAATATCGCCAGTTGTTGCTCAGAAGTGCCGTCTACGCAGCGAAAAACACATGCTCCAGTGTTAGTGGGGTTCAATAACACCAGCTGCTCCCCTGCTGTGTGTCCGGCAAAGTCTCCTGCTGCCTCCACATTCAAACTACATCAGATAAAAAACTTGCTCCAAGTAAGCCTCAGCCTACTCCATGATTGACCCTGGGCTCCAGCACCACCAGTTGTTGCTCAGAAGTGCTGTCTGCACAGAGAAAAACACATGCTCCTGTGTTAGTGGGGTTCAGTAATGCCAGCTGCTCCCCTGCTGTGTGTCCGACAATGTCTACTGCTGCGTCCACATTCACACTACTACTGATTTCAAACTTGCTCTAATTAGGCCTCTGGCTCCACTCTTTCTCTAGTATTTACCCTGGCCTCCAACACCGCCAGTTGCTGCTCAGAAGTGCCTTCGGCACAATCAACACTTGTTCCTGTGTTATTGCGGTTCAGTAACGTCAGCTGATCCCCTGATGTGTGTCCGGCAATGTCTCTGTCATGATCACGTGTGTCAGGACGCAGATGTTTCCGCAAGGCGAACCCATGTGACACACGTGACCCTGGATACACCGCCTCCAGTGGGGCGCATTTAAATAATAAAACGTGCAGGTGGATACGCCGCCTCCACCTGGCGAATTTGGGAATTACACGTTATACATACAATCTGGAAATCCCGCCTCCAGAAAGGCGAATTTAAATAATAAAGGGGGAACCTGGGAAACTTTAACAATGGTGGGCCCTGCGATAGGGAATGGGGAAAAGGAGACCTCCTGCACTCCCCTGAGCCAGTGTCCCTACACTCCTCACATTCCCTAAACAGGCTCCGCACCTGTCGCCGCACGCGTACCTTATCGCCCTTGCTCGCCCTGAGCCTAAACCCTCACTAGGGAATGGGTTGGTGCGGAGACTAATCCCACCACTGCACTAATAACACACATGAGGAAAGAGACAATACAGGGGAAACACCCCTTATCTTTGCTCTGTTGCATGCGCTCCTAGCAACAGAGCCCACCACCTGTGTGCATCTTCTCCTCCACCCTGATCCATCACATAACTGGATCCGTCACCATCGTGCAGCCTGGGAGCAGAGTCCATCACCACTTGCAGCAGTCCAGTACACAGAGTCCCAAGATGAGTCCAGCCTCTGCCAAGAATCCAAGCATGCTCGAGTCCAGTTCTCAGCAACCAAGTCGAACATGCTGAGTGCAACTCTCTTCCTAGTCGCCACTCCTCTAAGCCATGCCCGCACTTCCCGCCGACACCACAAACTGCGACTCCACCAAGCCATGCCAGTCCTTCCTGCAGACACCATTAGCTGGCACTCATCCTCTCTGGCTGACTGCGCAGGACTCCTATCCCGCTCCATCCTTCCACCAGGCTCTCCAACAACTCAGAAGGAAATATCACCAGCGGTGAGTGAACCCCCTAAGCACACCTTTATAGGGAGTCACACCTGATCCCTAATTAAGTGAACATTAACCTAAACCTATGGTGCGATACCGCTAACCACCACCGAGGACAGTCAAAACACCTTTGAACTCAACCAAAGTAAAAAAAGTTCACTTTGTGCTTTTAATACCGCCAGATCCAACACTGGATCATGACAGTCTCCTGCTCTGTCCACATTCTCACTACTAGTAGTGGAAATGTGGACAGAGCAGGAGACATTGCCGGACACACATCAGGGGATCAGCTGACGTTACTGAACCCCAGTAACACAGGAACAAGTGTTGATTGTGCAGACGGCACTTCTGAGCAGCAACTGGCGGTGTTGGAGGCCAGGGTAAATACTAGAGACAGAGTGGAGCCAGAGGCCTAATTGGAGCATGTTTAAAATCAGTAGTAGTCTACAACAGATATTAAACTTGATGAAATTAGGCCTCAGCCTACACCCTGATTGACCCTGGGCTCCAACACCGCCAGTTGCTGCTCAGAAGTGCCGTCTGCACAGTCAACATATGCTCCAGTGTTATTGGGGTTCAGAAATGTCATCTGATCCCCAGCTGTGTGTCCGGCAATTTCTCCTGCTCTGTCCACACTCACACAACTACATATTTTAAACTTGCTCCAATTAGACCTCTGTTTCCACTCTGTAGTATTTTCCCTGGGTTCCAGCACCGTCAGCTGTTTCCCGGCATTGTCTTTGGCACAGGTCTCCCTCCTGCCCAGCCTGGTTCCAAATTGGTATGGAGATATCTGTATACTTAAATTAAAACTTAGCTTTTAATGTTATATTAATATAAAAAACTGTGTGTCAAATTAAGGTGCCAAATAAAATAGTGATAGTGTCTGTGCAACCGTGCCCATAAAATAAAATTGTATTAAGACGCCTCCTATTGTCCAGATATGAGCGGATTACAATCCTCTTTGTTGTCTATATAGGCCAGGTATTAATAATACCAAACACTAGCCAGAGAGCATCTCAATATAAACAACACAACATTTTTTAGAGGTTGTCTTAGGTACCTAAAACATCAGTCCTATACTCATTTCCAATATTTAAGGACAATTGTCATTAGAGTGCGAATCATATAAATAAGATATCTATTTCCCCAATATCAGATATCTAATACATTGACATATTTTTTAGGGTCAAAAGGAACAATATATCGCATCTATGGAGTCCAGTATAGTGTAGTGCCTATATTCCACCAAAATACTGCATATTAACTACTCTCATGATGCATTATTAATATGTCCTTATACTCATCTCATGTGTATTAGTCCTATACACTGATGCCTGTATATGCCCTCTTGTGGAAAAGGCCTCCAGTCTTTAAAAGAGCTTCATGTCTGCATTCATCTGGACCGCCTTAATCCAACGCCGTTCTCCCAACGCGTTTCATCTAATCAGGACTCATCAGGGGAGTTTGTGGAGTTCAAATAGACTCTATAGGATTAAGGCGATGAGTATAAGGACATATTAATAATGCATCATGAGAGTAGTTAATATGCAGTATTTTGGTGGAATATAGGCACTACACTATACTGGACTCCATAGATGCGATATATTGTTCCTTTTGACCCTAAAAAATATGTCAATGTATTAGATATCTGATATTGGGGAAATAGATATCTTATTTATATGATTCGCACTCTAATGACAATTGTCCTTAAATATTGGAAATGAGTATAGGACTGATGTTTTAGGTACCTAAGACAACCTCTAAAAAATGTTGTGTTGTTTATATTGAGATGCTCTCTGGCTAGTGTTTGGTATTATTAATACCTGGCCTATATAGACAACAAAGAGGATTGTAATCCACTCATATCTGGACAATAGGAGGCGTCTTAATACAATTTTATTTTATGGGCACGGTTGCACAGACACTATCACTATTTTATTTGGCACCTTAATTTGACACACAGTTTTTTATATTAATATAACATTAAAAGCTAAGTTTTAATTTAAGTATACAGATATCTCCACACCAATTTGCTATACACATATTGATCGGTATTGGTAAAATAGACCCCCGCTTATACTACCAGCCTGGTTCCAGCATGCCAGCTGTTTCTGGGTAGAGTCAATGTCACTTTGCCACCAATACGTTGCCCTGTCGTGTTGCGGTCAAGTTAGCCGAGTCTATGGTGCCTGCAGTTTATTGGCTTCCTATGTGGGCTGCGGGATCTGGCATCAAAGGCAGGTTCCGTAGTGCCAATAGGACAAGCACCCCCTGTAGGACTGTGGGTTTCGGTAACTGCGGCCAGCTCTCGGCCTTGCAACTTTGTTTTTCATGGTTACCTTCTGCTACCCATCCGGGTTCCAGCACCATCAGCTGGTTCTTGGCAGTGCCTTTGGCTTAGATGCCTCCTTCTCGGTATCTGAGTTCCAGCAACATCTGTTGGTCCTTGGTAGTGCTTTCTAGCACAGGTACCTCCTGCTTAGTAACCAGGTTCCAGCACCGGCAGCTGGTCCTCGGTAGTGCCATTGCCTCTCGTTCCTTCTGCTGCCCCTCTGGGTTCCAGCACTGTCAGCTTGTTTTCGCTAGTTCCATTGGCTCTTGCAGCTTCTTCAACCCATCCGGGTTCCAGTACCGTCAGCTGGGTCTCGGCAGTGCCTTTGGCTTAGGTGCCTCCATCTCGGTATCCGAGTTCCAGCAATGTCTGCTGGTCCTTGGTAGTGCTTTCTAGCACAGGTACCTCCTGTTTAGTAACCGGGTTCCAGTAACTTCAGCTGGTCTTCGGTAGTGCCATTGGCTCTTGTTCCTTCTGCCACCCATCCGGGTTCCAGCACTGTCAGCTGGTCCTCGGTAGTTCCATTGCCTCTTGTTCCTTCTGCTGCCCCTCTGGGCTCCAGCACCGTCAGCTGGTTCTCGGCAGTGCCTTTGGCTTAGGTGCCTCCATCTCGGTATCCGACTTCCAGCAACGTCTGCTGGTCCTTGGTAGTGCTTTCTAGTACAGATACCTCCTGCTTAGTAACCGGGTTCCAGTAACGTCAGCTGGTCCTCGGTAGTGCCATTGGCTCTTGTTCCTTCTGCTACCCATCCGGGTTCCAGCACCGTCAGCTGGTCCTCGGTAGTTCCATTGCCTCTTGTTCCTTCTGCTGCCCCTCCGAGTTCCAGCACTGTCAGCTGGTTCTCGGCAGTGCCTTTGGCTTAGGTGCCTCCATCTCGGTATCCGAGTTCCAGCAATGTCTGCTGGCCCTTGGTAGTGCTTTCTAGCACAGGTACCTCCTGCTTAGTAACCGGGTTCCAGTAACGTCAGCTGGTCCTTGGTAGTGCCATTGGCTCCTGTTCCTTCTGCTACCGATCCGGGTTCCAGCACCACCAGCTGGTCCTTGGTAGTTCCATTGCCTCTTGTTCCTTCTGCTGCCCCTACGGGTTCCAGCACCGTCAGCTGGTTCTCGGCAGTGCCTTTGGCTTAGGTGCCTCCATCTCAGTATCCGAGTTCCAGCAACGTCTGCTGGTCCTTGGTAGTGCTTTCTAGCACAGGTACCTCCTGCTTAGTAACCGGGTTCCAGTAACGTCAGCTGGTCCTCGGTAGTGCCATTGGCTCTTGTTCCTTCTGCTACCCATCCCGGTTCCAGTACCGTCAGCTGGTTCTCTGCAGTTCCTCAGGATTCTTGTACCTTCTGCTAATTTCCAAGTTCAAGCTTTTGGAAATGGTTTTTGGTTATCACTCTGGATCTCCCTGACGACGACCCTGAAGGCGACGGCCCTGAAGACGACCCCGAAGAAGACGACGACCACGAAAGCGATGACCCTGAAGACGACGACCCGGATGACCACCCCGAAGACCAAAAAGATGACCAAGAGGACAAAGAACATGAAGACAACCACCAAGATACAGAACAAGAGACAGAAGACCAAGAAGCAGAAGACCAAGAAGCAGAATATTAAGCATAAGACTAAAACTCAGAGCAAAAGATATTATCTAAATTATAAACAGAAGAAGACTAAGCAGTGTATGGGGGTGAGTCCTTTCCTCTGGAAAATGCCTGCTGCTGCAGACCAAACTGAACGCGGACAAATCCTGTTGTAAATCTTTTGTGACAGCCAGAACGGAAGGTGTAATCTTCAAACTTTTATAGATAACAACTACAGGAATGCCTGTCACAAATAAGAATATGATGAAGAAGAAGAATAGGAAGAAGATGAATAAGTAGAATATGAAGAAGAATAATAGTTGAATAAGAAGAATATGAAGAATGTACAAAAAAAAATAATAGGAAGAAGGTGAAGAAGAAGAAGATGAATAAGGTGAAGAAGTTGATGAAAAAGATGCTGCTGAGGATGATGAAGGAGAAAGTGTGGGAGAAGTAAAAAGGAAGGTGAAGAGCATGGAAGTAGTGAAACATACATATCTGACAAAATATAAAAAAGGTTAACATAGTCAATATCTTTGTAACTCCGAACGTCTTTAAAAAAAAAAAAAATATTCCTGCTATTCCATTTGATTGGGCTAAACCTCTATGCCTTTAATGTCTCCTCCACCTCCCCAATACATTCTACAGTACATTATTCTTAGTTGTTTTTCTTCATGTAGAATTAACCTACAAGGAAATAAAGGGTATTTTTTAATTACGATATTTCTGTCCCATTGACTTGCATTGGTTTCCGGTATCGGAATCGGCGATACCCGATACTTTTTGGGTATCGGTCCGATCCAACCCGATCCGATATTTCACAATATCGGATGGTATCGCTAAACACTAGCAGTAGTTCAAAATGTATTCTTGTAAATATATCTTTTAAATACCCTACCAATGCTCCACAAAAAAACTGATATCAGTGCTACATGCTGTCTTCTGTGTCTACTAAACATAATTCATTGATTGAGTATGGATTTTTTTGGTACTGTGACAACGTCACTGGCAAAGTTTTTGAGGGGAGAGACCTTTCACTGAGGCTATTAGTTTCATTAATTTGAAATGCAGAAGTTTGCTCCAGCATAATATGTGTTGAGAGGGTTTTTTGTAAACAACCATAGAGTGGGTGGGAGGTTGTCCACCTTATCGCCACCACAGAGTGTGGTTTTGGGTTTAAATAGTTGGCTTCCTGAGCCATCCAGTGTTCAGAGTGTTTGGAGAGGCTAACTCCAGAGAAGTGTTTGTGCAAACCTGAACTGTGTGTTTTGCTAACCCTGAACTGGAGGATCCCCGCTACAACAAGGACTGTGCTTTGTGTTACCAATTTGCTTTGTTTTCCTGTTCTTTCTCAAAGGACTGTATTTACTTTTTCCTTCACCATGGTTTATGCCACATATATAATGCCACATATATAATAAACCAGTAAAGATTTTAAAAAGACAATGCTCCCATGTCTATCTACATGTACTGCTGAGTGAGCCAATCTACCACACTGCAACATTTCAGCATTTTGAGCCCCACACACAAAGGCCATACTTTGAGACTTGTCCGACTTATAATCCCATATTTATCCAAGGGCATACATATCATTGTGCATATTGTGCAGCCACAAAGAGGCAAAAGAGATTAGGGGGCCCATTTCCACCTATAAGGCATTATGATGAGTTATTGCACTGCCAAGGGCCCATATATTGTTCTTTGACTGGGACCAAATTCTGTGCTTGAATGGCACTGTATACATGGATGGACATATTTTTGTGTTCATATTAACATTCAAAATGTACTTAAATTTGTGCATTTTTGTTCAAAAGTACAAGCAAAGGAAACTAAATGAATAAAGGCTATGACAAAAATCCTTGTTATGTTTTGGAGCATGGAACAATACCAAAGGAAATATAATTAGGCATATGTGTGTAAGTAATACATGTCAAACTCAGACCCGTGGGCCAAATCTGGCCCGCAGTGTAATTATATGATACCTGAAAAGAAATACCCTTTGTCTACTTGAGCTAGCTCACTTTAGTAGCCAGCATACACTAATACTATAAATCCACATCTCACATACTCCTACTTTGTCACCATTTGCAACCACAAACATACCAATGATGCTGAGCACCCGTTCCCTCCCCTGTTCATGCCTCCAACATGTCACATCACTCTCTTGATGATGCGGCATTGCAATCACTTTCATACCCTAAATGTGATGCAACCTCAGAGCCACATGCCAGGACTTCTCCAGAGAGCAGAGTCTCAACAACGAAAAGTTGGCCAAACTTAAACTTGACTCCTGGTAAGTATCCTGGGAGCACTAAGAACTTTCGAATGATATTGTAAATCCCATGTGCTTGTATTGTATAGATAGCTGCAGTTGACGATCAGATGTTATAACTGCCAGATGTACAGGTAGTGTCCATTTACAGTGTCCACTTACCTCTCATCCAATACATGTCTGTTGACAGAACATCGCACAGTGGGATATTAAGTGGCTGATGAGACAAGGGTCCTTTCTTTCAGCTACGGGAGGTCTCAGATGACTTTGTCCTAGAAGCTGGCTCTATGATTCAAAATCCACTGATCTCATCTCTGTACATGGTTACATTCTTGTATATTATTGTTTCAGGATTACATTGCTCACATTTACAGCATATTTCTATGTTAATCCATTCTTTACATTTATTGTGCAATTGTGTGAAAAAGCGTTTGCCCCTTCCTGATTTCCTATTCTTTTGTATATTTGTCACACTTACCGTATTTTTCGCTTTATAAGACGCTCCGGATTATAAGACGCACCACAATTTTTGAGGAGAAAAATAAGAAAAAAATATTTTTTAATAAAATGGTGGTGCCTCTTATAATCCTTGCATCTTATTGCTTACCGGGGTTGGTGGCTGCGGTGTAGAGGGGTCCCAGGCTCGCTGCTGGAGGAGGCAGGCGTGGAGTGATGCTGCAGGCCGCATTCAGGGATGAGGGGGGGGCTCCGATGTGTGCTGTTGCTGCTGCAGAGTCTTGTGCTGGTGTCAGGTTTCTCCACTTGTCCGGCGGTTGGAGGCCGGTGCTGCAGGTGCTCCGGTGCGGCGTTGTGTGTCCATCGATGCCCGGGGCTCTGCCGACATTGTTTGACAGACCAGAGCCCCAGCATTTCCTTGGTTCCCTGTATATGTGCGCTGAAGTGCCGGTAAAAAAAAAATGGCCGCCGGCGCGTGCGCAGATGGGATCTCGGGACCAGTTCTCGAGAGATGAGATCTGAAATCTCATCTCTCGAGAGCTGGGTCCCGAGATCCCATCTGCGCACGCGCGGCGGCCATTTTTTTGCAGGCACCACCGCGCGCACACAGGGAACCCAGGGAAAATGGCCGCCGGCGCGTGCGCAGATGGGATCTCGGGACCCACCTCTCGAGAGATGAGATTTCAAATCTCATCTCTCGAGAACTGGGTCCCGAGATCCCATCTGCGCACGCGCCGGCGGCCATCTTTTTACCGGCACACAGGGAACTGAGGAAATGCCGGGGCTCTGGCCTGTCGCACAATGTTGGCAGAGCCCCGGGCATCGACGGGCACACAACGCGGCACCGGACACACCCGCAGCAGCGGCCAGCAACCGCCGGACGCCCCCGATCACAGCCTAGGTAAGGCATGTCCGCTTTGTAAGACGCACCCCTGTTTTCCCCCCAAATTTTGGGGAAAAAAAGTGCGTCTTACAAAGCGGAAAATACGGTAAATGTTTCAGTTCACCAAATATAAGTATTAGACAAAAATAACACAAGTAAACACAAAATGCAGTTTTTAAATTAAGATTTTCATTGTTGAGGGAAAAAATAAATACAAATCTAGAGTGTCCAATGTGAAAAAGTGATTACCCCTTTAAACATAAATTAATCATGGTTTATCACATCTTTGGGAAGTTGAGTTCAAATTCACTAGAAACACCAAGGCTTGATTTCTGCTACATCTATTCTCAATCAAGAAATCACTTGAATAGGATGTAAGAGAAGGAACATTTTTCTGGTGATCTGCTTAGCGCTGCCCAGGATCCTCCATTCACCATAAAAATGTTTAATCTTACTGGATCTTCAAGCTGTCCATGTTCAAGCGGGAGGGCTTGAATGAGGGTATAAAAACACAGGACAATACTGGGAGGATTGAGAATCTTAGCCTAACTCTTTTGAGGAGATCAGTGATTATTGATGACAATGAACCAAATAATTTTATTCTCTTGATATGTTTTATGATGAGTAGAACATATACAGTGGGTACAGAAAGTATTCAGAACCCTTTAAATTTTTCTCTTTGTTTCATTGCAGCCATATGATAACTTCAAAAAAGTCATTTTTTCCTCATTAATGTACACTCTGCACCCTATCTTGACTGAAAAAAAGTAGAAATTTTTGCAAATTTATTAAAAAAGAGAAACTGAAATATCACATGGGCAAAATTTTTCATACCTTTTGCCCAGTATTGAATTGAAGCACCCTTTTGAGCTAGCACAGCCATGAGTCTTCATGGGAATGATGCAACACATTTTTCACAACAGGATTTGGGGATCCTCTGCCATTCTTCTTTGCAGATCCTCACCAGTTTCATCAGGTTGGATGGTGAACATTGGTGGACAGCCATTTTCAGGTCTCTCCAGAGATGCTCAATTGGGTTTAGGTTAGGGCTCTGGCTGGGCCAGTCAAGAATGGTCACAGAGTTCTTCTAAAGCCACTCCTTTGTTATTTTAACTGTGTGATTATTATTAATAATAATAATAATAATCTTTATTTACATAGCGCCAACATATTCCGCAGTGCTTTACAGTTTTACAGTTTCAAAACACAAGTCATAAGTAACAACGTTAACATTACAATAATTAAAGCAAAATAAGACGACCCTGCTCATGAGAGCTTACAATCTACAATGAGGTGGGGGAGATACAAAGTACAGGTGTGTATTTACAATGGTGTATTTACAGTGATGGTCCAGCCATCTTGAGGGAGTGAGGGATGGATGTAGATAGCCCATTCACTACACATGCACACTTACACATAGAATGACTTTGATTAGTGAACGTGATAGGCAGCTCTGAACAAATGTGTCTTGAGGGAGTGCCTGAAGCTATGCAAATTGTGGATATTCCTAATTTCTTGGGGTAGAGCAATCCAGAGGATTGGCGCAGCCTGGGAGAATTCTTGGAGTCGGGAGTGGGAGGTACGGATTAGTGCAGAGGTTAGTCGAAAGTCGTTTGCAGAGCGCAGTGGTCGGATAGGCCGATAGACAGAAATAAGGGAGGAGATGTAGGGGGGTGCTGCACTGTGGAGAGCTTTGTGGGTAAGAACAAGTACTTTGATTGGATCCTATAATGAATGGGCAGCCAATGTAAGGACTGGCGAAGAGCAGACGCGTCCGAGTACCGATTAGCCAGATGGATGACCCTGGCTGCTGCATTAAGGATGGACTGGAGAGGGTACAGTCAAGTAATGGGGAGACCAATTAATAGAGCGTTACAGTAGTCCAGGCAGGAGTGGATCAATGCTACAGAGGGGTTTTTTGTTGTTTCCATGGTGAGCAAAGGGCAGATTCTAGAGATGTTTTTAGGTGTAAGTGGCAAGAGCGGGCAAGAGATTGTTATGGGATGTGAAGGAGAGATTGGTGTCAATCATAAAACCCAGACAGTGCGCCTGCTGCTGGGGTATGATTTTGGTGACACCCAAGGAGAGGGAAATGTTGGATTTAGGGAGGTTAGTAGATGGTGGGAGCAGAAGAAGTTCAGTTTTGGAGAGGTTGAGTTTCGGATAGAGAGTGGACATGATGTTGGAGACTGCGGATAGACAGTGACTGGCGTTCTGTAGTACAGCAAGGGTAAGGTCGGGGGATGACATATATAGTTGTATGTCATCAGCATAAAGATGGTACTGAAAGCCAAATCTGCTGATGGTCTGTCCAATTGGGGCCGTGTAGAGAGAGAAGAGAAGGGGGCTAAGGACTGAGCCCTGAGGTACCCCAACAGCGAGAGGAAGAGGAGATGACGTGGAACCAGAGAACAAAACACTGAAGGAGTGGTCAGAAAGATAGGAAGAGAACCAGGAGAGAGCAGTGCCCTTAATGCCTAGTGACTGGAGCCTAAAGAGTAGGAGATGGTGGTCAACAGTATGGAAAGCTGCAGATAGGTCAAGAAGAATGAGCAGAGAGTGGTCACCATTACATTTTGCTGTCAGAAGGTCATTGGTCACTTTGATGAGTGCTGTTTCAGTCGAATGTAGGGGGCAGAAGCCGGACTGTGAAGGGTCTAGAAGGGAGTGAGTGGAGAGGTAACGGGTAAGGTGGGAGTAAACTAGGCGATCCAAAAGCTTAGAGATGAAGGGGAGTTCGGAGACTGGTCTGTAGTTGTTTGTGCAGGATGGGCCGAGAGCGGGTTTCTTTAGTAATGGAGTAACAATGGCGTGTTTGAAGGAGGATGGGAAAATGCCCGAGGAGAGGGAGAGATTAAAGATTGCAGTTATATGAGTTGTGACGACTGGAGAGAGAGACTGGAGGAGATGTGAGGGAATGGGGTCGGTAGTGCATGAGTCGGATGAAAGGAAGAGAGGAGTCTGGAGACTTCTTCTGTGATGGGGTCAAATGTGGAAAGTGAGCCAGGGGAGATGCAGGAAGGGATGGGAGTCACAGCACTTGGTGGTTGGGAGCAGATTTCCTGATGGATATTATCTATTTTTTCTGTAAAGTGGGAGGCCAGGTCATCAGCACAAACGTCTGTGATAGGGGCTTGTGCTTTTGGCCTAAGGAGGGAGTGAAAAGTGTCAAAAAGTTTCTTGGGGTTGTTGGCTAGTGAGGAGATCAGGGTGGTAAAGTAAGTCTGTTTGGCGAGGTGAAGGGCAGCGTTATAGCTTCTTAGCATAAATTTGAAGTGGATGAAGTCTTCTGGTGTGCGGGTTTTTCTCCATTGGCGTTCAGCACTCCAAGAGCATCGCTGGAGAAGTTGAGTTTGTGATGTGAGCCAGGGCTGTTTTACTCAGTGCTTAGAGGTTCTGAGGGTGAGGGGAGCTTCTTGGTCAAGGGTGCTTCTAAGAGTGTCGTTGTAGTGATGAACAGCCAGATCAGGACAGGAAAAAGAGGAGATTGGGGACAGTGATGAGTGTAGGGAGTCTGAAAGTTTCTGAGGGTTAATGGCTTGTAGATTTCTGAATGTGTGGTAGGTAGGAGTGAGCTGGGGTGGGCGAGAATTTGTGAGCGTGAAGGAGAGAATGTTGTGGTCAGAGAGTGGAAGCGGTGAGTTATTTTGGTGGGAGATTGAACAGAGCCAGACAAAGACCAGATCAAGGGTGTTACCATCTTTGTTTGTCTCAGAGATTGAAAGCTGTGAGAGGCCAGGTTAGTGATAGAAGCTGGGATGCAGGTGTGGAAGTAGGGCTCTTAATGGGGATGTTGAAGTCTCCCAGAATAAGAGTTGGTAGTTCTGAGGACATGAAGTGCGGCAGCCAGGCTGAAAAGTGGTCAAGGAAGTGGGTGGGTGAGCCTGGGGGCCGGTAAATGACCGCTACTCTGAGGGAGAGGGGATGGAAGAGTCTGATGGTGGTGACCTCAAAAGAAGGGAATGAGAGTGATGGAACTGGGGGGGTGACCTGGAAAGTGGATTGTTGGGACAGGAGTAAGCCAAATCCACCACCAAGTCTGTTTGTGGGTCTCGGGGAATGGGAGAATTGTAAGCCACCATAGGAAATGGCAGCAGGAGAGATAGTGTCAGAATCCTGAATCCAGGTTTCAGTCAGGGCCAACAGATTAAGAGAGTTGTTCAGAAAGTAGTTGTGCAGGAAAGGAAGCTTGATACAAACAGACCGTGGATTCCAGAGGGCACAATTAAAAGATGGTAATGAGGCAGTGCAAGTAATATTAATAAGATTATTATGGTTTCGATATGAGGTAGGGTAGGGTTGGGGGATGGTGGACAAGGGTTGGGGGGAGATGAAATCAGTAGGAGTAGGAAGATAAAGAGCAAATAGTTGTTGGAATTGTAAGTATTTTTCTGCGATGTGTTTGGGCAAGATGGGCTGAGGTTTCTCAGGAAGGTAAGGAGTGCATGGGAGCTGTACATGGGAGAGGGAAGTATAGAGGGGCTGATGTGTATGAGACGTGATGGAGGGGGATGGGTTGGTGAATGTGAATGCCAAGAGAGCACAGTAGGATAGAAAAAAAGCACATGGTTAAAGGGGAGAGCAATGTGTGGGTTACCTGACTCCTGCCCTGTTTAACTGCTATTGATAACTGCAGTTTACTTGATGCTTAGTTTTTGTGATGCTTTGCTTATGGGATGCTTGCGTGCTGTACCCCACACTGCGTGCTTCCCCTTAGGAACTACTGGGTAATTGTCTTGTTGGAATATAACCTTCAGCCAAATCTGAGGTCCAGAGCACTCTGGAGGAGGTTTTCATCCAGGATATCTCTGTACTTGGCTGAATTCATGCTTCCTTCAATTGCAACCAGTCGTCCTGTCCCTGCAGATGAAAAACACCCCCATAACATGATGCTGCCACCACCATGTTTCACTGTTGCGATTGTATTGGGGAGGTGATGAGGAGTGCCTTGGTTTCTCCAGAAATACTGCTTAGAATTATCATCAAAAAGTTCTATCATCAGACCAGAGAATCTTATTTCTCATAGTCTGGGAGTCCTTCATGTGCTTTTTTTTTAGCAAACTCTATGCGGGCTTTCATATGTCTTGCACTGAGGAGAGGTCACTCTGTCATAAAGGCACAACTGGTGGAGGGCTGCAGGGATAGTTGACTTTGTGGAACTTTCCTCATCTCCCTACGGCATCTGTGGAGCTCAGCCACGGTGATCTTGGGGTTCTTCTTTTCCTCTCTCACCAAGGCTCTCCCATGATTGCTCAGTTTGGCTGAACGGCTAGGTCTAGGAAGACTTCTGGTGGTGCCAAACTTATTCCATGTAAGGATTATGGAGGCCACTGTGCTCTTAGGAACCTTGAGTACTGCAGAAATTATTTGGTAACCTTGGCTAGATCTTTGCCTTGCCACAATTATGTCCCTGATCTCCTTGTCCAGTTCATTTGACTAGTGATGAGTGAGTGTACTCATTACTATTCACTATTCGCACAGATAGTACGGTATTCGAGTTACTCGTTACATTGAGAGTATTTGTGTACTCGCCTTGCTGTATTCGGATATCCCTCTATGCATTTTGGTGCCTCCTTTGAAGCCACTAACATGCTGGGCTTCTTAACCAATCACAGTATTGCCACAGACATATTGGTTGTGGCATTACTGTGATTGGCTGGCCCAGCGTTATAGGTTCTATTTAAGCCCTGCAGCCGCCATTTTGCACACATTGCATCCAGAGCCTGCTTTCTACAAGCATAGGGAGAGATCGTTCAGCTGCTAAGGAGAGTCTTTAGTCCTCTTGATAACACAAAAGCCCTTTTCAGGGCGATCTGCAGTATATACTAGGTCATTGTAAAGAAGGAAGAGAGAGATACTCGAGCAGAGACAGTTTAAAGGAGCCAGTCACTAGCTCAATAATACCACCAAAAAATAGCTCTATTCATAGCTGAAGACACACAACAAGGTCAGAGTACAGGGAGGGAGAGATTGTGTATTAGGTAGGTAGAGGTTAAAGTGTTCTTCCAGTGTCCATCTTAAAACAACTCTTGTTAGAGGCAAAGCAGCATTTTCCAGGACACAGAGGACTAGCATTTTGTGCTGCCTTTTAAAGCACCGGTCTATTTTGCCTGCTGTTTTTGGGGTCAGAGCTTGGCTTCTGCTGTCCATATTAGTCCACTTAAAAAGATGTTAAGTGACCTACGCAAAGCAGTAATCCAAGCATTTCCTACTGCCTGATACTAAGCACACACAAGGCCATTTTACCTGCTGTTTTTGGGGTCAGAGCCTGGCTTCTGCTGCCCACATTAGTCTGCGTAAAAAGGCATTATGTGCCCTACGCAAAGCAGTAGTCCAAACATTTCCTACTGCCTGCTACCAAGCATGCACCAGGTCATTTTCCTCACTATTTTGCTGGGTGTTCCGCCTCTGCGCTACACAAGCACATGTTGAACAGGATGAACCATGCTCTCACCACGGGAAGGTCCACCTAACAACAAGCACCTGGGCAAGTTGTTGTATACAGGGACAATACATTTCTGTCATGGCACACTTTGTGAACCTGGTGGAGGATGGGACAAAGGCAGCAACTGGAACATCACACATCCTACCCACACCAAGAATAGTTGGCCCAAATTCTGTCAGGGTTTCTGCCTTTTCATATTCCACTTCCACTCTCCCCTCCTCCTGCTCCTCATCCTCTGCTGAAGTACCCTCCCCGTCACTGCCAAGCTGGGACCATTATCAGTGCATTGCCAAAGTGCCAACATGCTCTACTGAAGCTGATCTGTTTAGATCATAAATAACACACTGCAGCAGAGCTGTGGCAAGCTTCAAAACAACAGAGTGATCAGTGGCTCTCCCCGCTGCACCTCCAACCCGGTCTGGTCATCTGCGATAATGGGAGTAACCTGGTGGCGGCTTTAAAGGTCAGAAAGTTGGTACACATGCCATGTGTTGTGAGTTTATTTTCTGGTCTACCAGTTGTGAGTTCTCCTTCCAGGCTCCCTCTGGTGGTAACAGGAGGTAGTGAGGCTGATTTAATCAGTGGAGATCTGCCACCTGATAAGGAGGATGACGATTGGACCTCAGGAATCCAAGACTGGATTTAAGACAGCCAACGCCCTATTCTGGTGCTGGTGATTCCTTCTGGCTTGTCAGGTCTTGGTTCTCAGCTCTGTTCCAGTCAGCTCAAGCTAAGTTTTTGTGCTAATGTTCACACTTGATTTTGTTGGTCTATTCAGTTTTTTGTGGTCAGCCAGCCCCGGCTGGGGCTGTGCTGAATTTCCACTCTTATCTATCTGTATTTGCCAATTTGCTTTTTGTCCCTTATTAGATTGGCCTCTTTTTGCTCTGTCTCAGAATATTTCAGAGTGCTGATATAGTGGGAGAAGTCTAGTGACTTCAGGGTTAAATTTGTTATCAGAAGTGTTGGACACTATTTTTGTAGGGTTTTTGGCAGATTGCAGACAGTGTCTTTCCTTTCCTATCCTTTCTAGTTAGTTTGGGTCCCATCGTTTGCTCAGCCTATTTTCTTGCCTGTGTTTGTGTTTTCATCTTGTTTCACCGTCAATACATGTGTGGGGGCTGTCTTTCCTTTGGGGTCTGCTCTGGGGCAGTTAGTTTTCCCCTTTTCTTGCTTTAGGCTTATTTAGTCCTCCAGCTGTGACGAAGCGTCTAGGTTCATCGTAGGAACGCTCCACGACTGCTGCTAGCTGTGTGGTTAGGATCAGGGATCTGCAATCTGCATATTTGTGAGGTTCCTGAAAACTTTGAGTACTGCACCAACCTCGTGAACGGAGACCAGGCTATTATCAGCGTAACCATCCCGCTGCTGTGTCTCTTGAAACAATCACTGCATAATCTCAAAGATGTAGCTTTGAGTGCCCAGCATGTAGGTATGGAGGCAGATTTCCAAATGGGTGATATGACCAAGCCCAGCAAATATTCTGAGGCAACATTGGGTGATGAGGAGGAAGATGAGAAGGATGAGGAGGGAGAGGACTTGTTTTTCTGTTCTACCGAGGGGACTCCTAATGCTAGAGAGGGGACACCCAACCCAAGTTTCATGTCTTTGCAGCCTAGATGGACTGGAGAGGAGGAGGTGAAGGAGGAGTAGAGTCAGCATGAGGAGAGGATGGGAGCTGTTCCTACTGTTGGAGATACAGAACATTTGCCTTTTTGCAGCTTGGCTCACATGGCATATTTTATGTGTGTCTATGGCAAGACCCTCATTTTATCCAACAACCAATACTGGTTGGTCATCTGTCTCGATCCACAGTACAAGGAGAAATTTCCTTCTCTCCTTTTGGAGTCACTAATGAGTGTTGCAATGGAATCGTTCAAGTGGGCCGTTGTAGATCAGTTGCTGAAAACATCACCCTCAGACAATGCTGGTGGCAGAGGTAGCAGCTGTTTTCAACACAAAGGGATAATGGGGAGAGACATGAACACCAGATCCAACAGAGGTGGGGGGAAAATGTGCAAAAATTGGGCTATTTGAAATAAACCAGCACAACAGCAAGGGTTATCTGTGCCTGTAACAAAGCCAAGGTGGGAGAAGTTGCAGAACATGGTCAAGGGGTACTTAAGTGACCATATGTGCATCCTTTATGACGCTTCAGTTCCCTTTAATTATTGGTTGTCCAAGCTGAACACTTGGCGCACCCTCTCCTTATACACCTTGGAGGTGCTGGTCTGTCCGGCTGCTAGTGTGATGTCAGAGAGTGTTTTCAGTTCCACTGGGTCAATCATCACTGATAGGCACACACGCCTCTCCACGGAAAATGCAGACAGACTTACTCTCATTAAATTCAACAAGGACTGGATATCTTCACAGTTTGCAATCCCTCCAGATGACAGCAAGACAACCTAAATTTACCAAAAATGCTGATTCATGCTACTGTTGCTAAAGTCCACCATGACTCAGCCCATAGGGTTAATTTTTACAAACCTAAAAACCCTATGCACATTGTGCAGTGGACAATCCAGTACAGTATTCCTACTCCAATCTAACTACTATTTGTGATTAGAGGCCCTTGGGATGGTGGCTTCCTGCATCAACCATGACTCAGCCCATAGGGCTAATTTTTTAAAAACCTTATGCACATTATGCAGTGGACAAATCTTGAACGTAGAGTAGTCCTAAGTAACTAATATTTGTCATTGGAGGCCCTTGTGACAGGTTGTCCCACATTGTGACTGACATAGGGGATACATATTTAATAGAAATCTAGGTTTGGTAGTTGTTCTTGTGTATCTGTAAAAGTGGCGTAATACTATGACAAACTTATTCCCAGAAAGTATATATGAGTCAGAAATGCATGCATGCATATTCCCCAGGCTCTTTCCATTCTGTTTTATCACTTTCACATCTATTTCAGCCTTTCCCTCAGACCCACAGATCACTTTAAATGAACACAAGTAAACCTTATTGGTCACATAAGCAGCCTTAGACAATATATGGCTGTATCAACAATTAAAATTGAAAAATGCTGCCAATATATATAGAAACAATTTGAGACAAGTATACGAAAAGTAGGCAGGGCCATTGCAGCTAATATAATGTTAGAAAAGGCGGAACGCACTAAATAAAAATAATAATAAAGTGCGTTCGCCGCTCAGGGTCCACCGTGCAGTAGGTGTTACAACCAATGCTGAGTAATGGCAGATGAGCAATATGGAGATATAATGCGCACGGGTTCAACTTCACCCGAAGTGCGCAGAGCGGGCTCTGTTCACACACAGAGGCGCCGCAACAAAAACATGCAAAAACACTGAGCCTGTTAGAGTCACAGGCCTCAGTTAAATGCACACACGTTATAAGGTCACAGGAGCAGGAACTAAGACAGAGGGGCTGCGTCCATCTAGACCTACCGTGTGTGCAGCGTCGCTACTGCGAACTCCAAGAAGGGCTGCAACAGCAGCGCGGCGCAGGACACTGCTGCTGGACGGCACAGCTACAAAGCAGGCGCTATGTCGGACGCTAGCGCAGAGGTGCGGTGTGCACAGTGGCCTAAGGCTTGCCACAGACTGGCGCAGACTACTGAACTAAGGCTAGTTTCCCACTAGCGTTTCTGCCGTCTGCGCACGGCCGCCGATAAGCCCTGCCGCGTCCCCTCCTGACATCACTGCCTATTATCGCACATGGCCGCATGCGATCTGCGGACTCTATCTTTAAAATAGGGTGCGCAGACCGTGCGCTAGTAGGATTTTTGAGTGCGCTGCACACTTTTGAAGGTGCGCCGAGCACGCCAAAATGCAACATGTTGCGTTTGGCGCACACCGGTGCACCTACAAAAGTGTGTCTAATATAATTGGTCTTACCCACTCCCAGCAGTACATGGTTACATGTCTGCCCATGTGCTTTACCTTGCCTATCCTTGCCGGTTTATGTGACCAATAAAGTTTTTGTTAATTTATTTGGAATTTGGATTGTATCTTATTGTTTTTTCTCCCCCTTGGTTTTGTCATTTTGACAACCCGTTCATGTTTTGGTCCTTTAAAATATATCTGAGGTGGCCTGATATATGTATATAAATACAAGTGCATATTCAGATTTATTTGATAACTATTTGATTATTCTTATTACTATTGGCCAATATCACCCTTGACATTTCAATATCTATCATACATCTATACTATTACCCAAGACCCCTTTGTAGGGTCCAGAAGAATATTACTCGCATTTTCCATTAACTTGCATTGTACTCGGAACGAATACGCAATTTTTACAAAAGTAATTGTTACAAGTATAGCGATTATGAATATTACGGTACTCACTCACTACCTTTGACCTCATGATTCTCATTTGGTCTGACATGCACTGTGAGCTGTGAGGTCTTATATAGACAGGTGTGCGCCTTTACATATCAAATCCTATCAGTTTAATTAAACACAGCTGGACTCCAGTGAAGGAGTAGAACCATCTCAAAGAGGATCACAAGGAAATGGACAGCATGTGACTTAAGCCCCCGTTACACACTGCGATATCGCTAGCAATATCGCTGTAAAGTCACCGATTTTGTGACGTTGCAGCGATATTGCTAGCAATATCGCTGCATGTGATACTTACCTCCGACCGGCTCCCCCGCTGGTTATCGCTGATCGCGCGAGAAGCTCTTGGATCATTTCTTGTCGTCAGCTTCCTGCTGGGGCTTCCTGCTGTGACGACGAGCGACGCGTGGAGCCGGGCGGGAGGACGCAGCATCGCCGCGTCTGACAGGTAAGTAGCGATCCCCGACCCCAGCGATGTCGTTAGTGAGATCTGCCTGTGTGGCAGCTCACTAGCGACCACCTAGTGATGCACCAGCGATCCTGACCGCGTCATATCGCTGGTCGGGATCGCTGGTACGTCGCTAGGTGTAACGGTACCCTTAAATATGAGTGCATGAGTAAAGGGTCTGAATGCTTATAACCATGTGATATTTTAGTTTTTCTTTTTTAATAAATTTGTAAAAATTTCTACATTTCTGGGTTTTTTTCAGTCAAGATGCGGTGCAGAGTTTACATTAATGAGAAAAAAATGAACTTTTTTGAATTTACCAAGTGGTTGCAATGAAAAAAAAAGAGTGAAAAATTTAAAAGGGGTCTGAATACTTTCCATACCCACTTTATAATGGTTTGAACACAGTGTACATGGTGCATTTATGCTTTCATTGAAGAAGGGGCAAGAACTGCTCTGAAATGTGTAGAAAATAAACATTTATAATTTATTCAACGTTTTTATTGTCACTGGGCAGCGCTAAGTGGATCACTTGAAAAATGTTACTTCTCTTATCTCAAACCTGGAATCAAAATTGGATCCAGAAGGTGGAGCAGCAGGTAATAGGATCATAAATCTAGCCTTAACCAGTGTTGTGCCTGAGTTGCACAACCATCACAGTTTGAAAGCACCTGCATAATTTTGTATTATTCCTTGATCTTGATTGATCCGCACAAGGTGTGCTTTCTTTTTTCCCTTTTATCAAACAGGGTCTACCTGACAAAGTGAAGTAGACCAAAAGATCTTCAAAAGCTAGACATCATGCTGCAATCAAAAGAAATTCTGTAACAAATGAGAAACAAAGGAGTTGAGATATATCAGTCTGGAAAAGGTTATAAAGCCATTTCTCAAGATTCAGGACTCCAGTGAACCACAGTGAGAGCCATTATTCACAAATGGCGAAAACTTGGAACAGCGGTGAACCTTCCAAGCAAGGGCCGGCACATCAAAATTACGCTAAGAGTGCAGTGAAGACTCATCCAAGAGGTCACAAAAGACCCTACAACAACATTCAAAGTACTGCAGGCCTCACTTACCTCAGTTAAGGTCAGTGTTCATGACTCTACCATAGGAAAGAGACTGGACAAAAATGGCCTGTATGACAGCGTTCCAAGATGAAAAAAAACAACTGCTGAGCAATAAGAATATAATATAAAGACTTGTCTCAGTTTTGGCAGAAAATATCTTAATGACACCTAAGATTTTTGGAAGAATACTCTATGGACTGGCGAGACTCAAGTTGAGCTTTTTTGAAGTTGTGTGTCCCATTACATATTGCGTAGCAGTAACACAGCATTTCAGAAAAGGAACATCATGCAAACAGTAAAATATGATGATGATACTGGGATGGTCTGGGGCTGTTTCGCTGCTTCAGAATCTGGAAGACTTGCCATGGTAAATGGAACCATGAATTCTGCTGTCTACCAAAAAATCCTGAAGAAGAAGGTCTGTCCATTTGTTCATGAACTCAAGCAAAAGAATACTTGGTTTATGCAGCAGGACAATAATCCAAATCATGCCAGCAAGTCTAACACTGAATGGTTTAAGAAAAAAAATTAAGACTTAGCTGTGGCTTAGTCAAAGTCCTGACCTTGATACAATTGAGATGCTATGGCATGACCTGAAAAAGCGGTTCATGCTCGGAAACCCTCCAATGTGACTGAATTACATCAAGTGGGCCAAAATTCCTTCAGAACGTTGTAAAAGACTCTTTGCTAATTATTGCAAACTCTTGATTGCAGTTGTTGCTTCTAAGGGTGGCCCTATCAGTTATTAGGTTTAGAGGACAATCACTTTTTCACACAGGGTCCTGGTAGGTATGGATTTCTTTTTCCCTTAATAATAAAGACCTTCATTTAAAAACTGCATTTTGTGATTACTTGTGTTATCTTTGTCCATTGTATATGGTGATATGAAACATTTAAGTGTTACAAATATGCAAAAGATTAGGAAATCAGGAAGGGGGCAAACATTTTTTCATACAACTGTATATTTCTTCACATAGAATTTACTTAAAAGGTCGCAATAGGGTCTTATTGAAATGTAACAAGCTGATAGAAAGGTATATTTGCTCACCTTGCAGAGTTGTGCGAGACATTGGATAACTAGAGGAGGAAGACCTGTGAAGACCTGTGAAGACTCAGACGTCAAGGTTAGATTTCAGAAAGGCAGATTTTAAGGGATTCAGAAAGAGAATTGGAGGGATCCAATGGCTGGATATCCTTAAAGACAAAAATGTCCAGGAAGGATGGGAAATCTTGAAAAATGAAATTCTCAAAGCACAATTGTTAACAATTCCGAAAAGAGGGAAGAATAGGAAGCATTTAAGGAAACCAGGATGGATGAACACAGAACTTAAGCACATGCTAAAAAGGAAGAAAAAAATGTTTATAAAATGGAAAGAGGGAGGCATATCTAAAGAAGAATATAATGCTGTCTGCAGAACCTGCAGGGCACAAATCAGATTACTAAAGCTGAAAATGAATTGAGGCTTGCAAGAGATGTCAAAAGCAATAATAAAGGATTTTGGGGATATGTCAAAAGTAAAAGAAAAGTCAAAGATGCTATAGGATTTTTACAGGATGAAAATGATGAAATGGTAAGACAGGATGTTGAGAAGGCTGAACTTTTAAATTCCTATTTTGCATCTGTTTTCTCTCAGAAAGGAAACGTAACATCAACTGTTCTTCACTGTCCTATTAAGGGTATAGAAGAATCGAGGATATCTATAAACAGAAAGATAGTGAGGAAACACTTAGCTAACCTAAATGAATTCAAGTCTCCAGGTCCAGATGAATTACACCCCAGAGTACTGAAGGAGATAGCAGAAGAAATTTTTGAACCCCTCTCCATAATATTTGAAAATTCTTGGAGAACAGGAGAAGTCCCAGAAGATTTGAGAAGAGCAAATGTTGTTCCTATCTTCAAAAAGGGGAAGAAGGTGGACCCAGGCAACTATAGGCCGGTGAGTCTGACTTCTATACCAGGAAAGATCTTTGAACAAATTATTAAACAACATGTATGTCAATACCTGGATAAGAATGAAGTGATTAAACAGAGTCAGCATGGGTTTGTAACTAATAAGTCATGTCAGACTAACTTAATTTCCTTCTATGACGGAATCACTGATTGGGTGGATCAAGGAAATGCTGTAGATATAGTATATCTTGACTTCAGCAAAGCATTTGACAAAGTATCTCATACAATCCTTATTGAAAAAATGACTAAGTATGGAATGGACAAGGCAACTGTTAGGTGGATTCATAGCTGGCTTAGTGATCGGACCCAAAGAGTGGTCATAAATGGCTGCACATCCAGTTGGAAGAATGTCTCAAGTGGGGTACCACAGGGCTCTGTCCTGGGCCCTGTATTGTTCAACATCTTTATCAATGATTTAGATGAAGGAATTGCGGGTAAACTGATTAAATTTGCTGATGACACAAAGCTAGGAGGGATAGCTAATACTAGAGAAGAGAGAGAGAGGATTCAAAAAGATATAAATAAACTGGAGAAGTGGGCAGCAACTAACAGAATGGTTTTTAACAGGGAAAAATGCAAAGTTCTACATCTGGGCAATAAAAATGAAAAAAGCATATACAGAATGGGAGGAATAGGGCTAAGCAACAGCACATGTGAAAAAGACTTGGGTATACTAATAGATCACAGACTGAATATGAGTCAACAGTGTGATGCAGCAGCAAAAAAGGCAAATGCAATTCTAGGATGTATTAACAGAAGCATACAGTCTAGATCACGTGAAGTCATTATTTCCCTCTACTCCTCTTTGGTCAGACCTCATCTGGAATATTTTGTCCAGTTTTGGGCACCACATTTTAAAAAAGACATCAACAAACTGGAGCAAGTTCAGAAAAGAGCGACCAGAATGGTGACCGGTCTGCAAACCCTGTCTTATGAGGAAAGGTTGCAGGATTTGGGAATGTTTAGTTTGCAAAAGAGAAGACTGAGAGGAGACTTAATAGCTGTCTACAAATATCTAAAGGGCTGTCACATTGTAGAAGGATCAACTTTATTCTCATTTGCACAAGGAAAGACTAGAAGCAATGGGATGAAACTGAATGGGAGGAGACACAGATTAGATATTAGAAAAAACTTTTTGACAGTTAGAGTGATCAATGAGTGGAACAAGCTGCCACGAGAAGTGGTGAGTTCTCCTTCAATGGAAGTCTTCAAACAGAGGCTGGACAGACATCTGACTGGGATGATTTAGCGAATCCTGCTTTGAGCAGGGGGTTGGACCAGATGGCCCAGGAGGTCCCTTCCAACTCTACGATTCTATGATTTAAAAAGCCTATGCCCCTGACGCTGCAGCTTCCAAAAGGTAGTATCAGATATTTTGCCAGGGCAATGAAAGTATCCTGCGCTGCAGGTTGGGCATATTGGTGGTAAAATACAGCTGTATCCTGCGCTGCAGGTTGGGCATATTGGTGGTAAAATACAGCTGTATATTGTCTAATATAATTGGTTTTAACCGCTCTCTGCAGTGCATGGTTACATGTCTGCCCATGCCCATGGAAAAAAAACATATAGATCTATTAATTAAATTGTACTTTGTTTTGTGGGACAACCCCTTTTAATGTTTTTACATATGAAAAGGGTCATTGCTATATGTGCTGATAAGGAAAACCATCCTAAATTATAGTAATTTTTTATTAAATATTGTGATGCACCAACTAGAGGTATATTGAGAGACAGGTATGTATCGCACAGACAGAGGTCTGCTGCGATCTGAATCCAGGACAGGTTGCTGGGTCTTGTTGTCCCACAAACCTGTATATTAGTAAAGTGATGGATTTAATGGTTTACCAGGAAGTGATGGGTGGGTCTGGTTAACCACATACCTTCCAGGGGGTGTGTCCCTGTGAGGTCAGAAAGGTCCTATATGCTTCCTGATTGCAAGACACATGGAGAGAGGAAAAGGCCATGTGGGACTCTGGAGCTGGCTGGAGCTCCTGAAAATCCAGGAAGCTAATGAGGGTCTGGACAAGGGATAGGACCAATATAAAGCCAGTTTGTTAAGCAGGTAACACAGAGCATGGGGAACTGTGTGCACGGACGGCAGTCAGTTATTGAAAGGTGCAGACATAACTGCAAATGAAATGGACTAATAAGTCATATACAGTACGTATCTGTAAAGTGTGCATATGTATCTGCTATTGAGAATGAACTGAATGTGATGTCTACATGGCCTACAGTGGTTTATAATGATGTAATAAGCCAGAACTGGAATTGTTTAAAGGAAGAAACGGTTGCTGTATGTTTTGAATATCGCTGCCAAGTGAGTGGACCTTAACCTGCTTAGTGATCGCTACGTCACAATATCCAAGTTGGCTCGTGAGTTGGCCCCAGAATTTGTCCAAATATTTTAATTTGGGCCCCCGATGTATGTGAGTGTAACATTGCTGGACTCTAAATGATTTCATTACAGTCATAAACTTAACTTTTTTAATGTTCTTGACATCAATATAGATTGCTTCTAAGGTTGGATTCAGCTGGAGTCTGCAGTTTTTAACTTTTAACAAGCTATCCACACCTTTATGTGCAGAATGTTTTGTATAAATGTTTGCAGACTACAGATAAGGAAAAGAAAAATGCTTGTTTCAACTCCTTCCATTAAACTAACACAAAATTCAGCAACAATTTACTTATTTTACTCCAGCAGTGGCGCATAATGCATACATAATAGTTAATATTGACAGATAAAAATAAATATAGTGAAGATGAAATAAAGAAAAGACAGGAAAGAAAATGAAAAGAAAAAGAGAGAGTAAAGAATGAGAAGGAAAGGAAGAAAGGAATAGCAGAAGACTCTAGCTTTATAGCATAGCACAGCACTTGGGGAAAAAAAAAAAAGTCATCTATACTTCCTGCCTAATAAAATTGCTCCTGTTCTTCCGGCAAATTTCCCTCCTCATACAATCTTAGTATTGCAGGTAACAGTATTCTTTGCAGATAACTTCTGCTGCCATGGGTAACTGTATAGAATAAAAAAAATTAAAAAATTATTAAATATACGGAAGGAAAATGACTTTTGGCTCTTTCTCGCTGCAAAAAACATGACTGTGTTATGGTAATTTTTCTAATTTTTCCATTATATAATACATATAGAACATTCTCATTATTCATAGATAACATAAAATAAGTACGAGTACGACTTCACGACCGATTGCATTTCTCAGCTTCTTAAATAGGTAGTATTGAGGGCTTGTGCATAAATCTCATTTTTATAGCATATATATATATATATATATATATATATATATATATATATATAAAGCTCAAGTGTGTATGCATGTATGTATGTACTGTATGTACGTGTGTATGTATTTGTGTATGTCCGGGATTGGCATCCGCACCGTCGCAGCTACAGTCACAAAATTTGGCACAGTCACACGTCTGGACCCCGAGAGTGTCCTAGGCTATGTTGTGAGGTGAAATTTTAACCCCGCACGTTCCAATTCACCAAACAATTTTGCCCCTATCTACATAATGGGGAAAAAGTGTGTGTGTATCAAGCCCCGCCCCTCAGTATGATGTCATAATGGTTGCCATGGCGACACTGATGTCATCATAGGTTGCAAGCCCCGCCGCTCATTATGATGTCATAATGGTTGACTATGGGATGGAGGATGTGTGATGGGTATATGGGCACTGGACTATGGGATGGAGGATATGTATGATGGGTATATGGGCACGGGACTATGGGATGGCGGATATGCATGATGGGTATATGGGCATGGGACTATGAGATGAAGGATGTGTGATGGGTATATGGGCACTGGACTATGGGATGGAGGCTATGTATGACGGGTATATGGGCACGGGACTATGGGATGGCGGATATGTATGATGGGTATATGGGCACGGGACTATGGGATGGCGGATATGTATGATGGGTATATGGGCACGGGACTATGGGATGGAGGATATGTATGATGGGTATATGGGCATGGGACTATGAGATGAAGGATGTGTGATGGGTATATGGGCACTCGACTATGGGATGGCGAATATGTATGATGGGTATATGGGCATGGGACTATGGGATAGAGGATGTGTGATGGGTATATGGGCACTCGACTATGGGATGGTGGATATGTATGATGGGTATATGGGCATGGGACTATGAGATGAAGGATGTTTGATGGGTATATGGGCACTCAACTATGGGATGGTGGATATGTATGATGGGTATATGGGCACGGGACTATGGGATGGAGGATAATTATAATTTGCTATAACTAACCACAGTTAGTTACTATGCCCAGGCAGTGTCGGTATCTTCAGCTAGTATATATATATGTATATATATATACTGTATATATCAAAATAACAAAATGGTTGCACTCAATTGCATTAATGCATATCAATGTGAAATACATGAAGTGTGAATAGCATAATGTCTTTTGAAATTTAGGAAAAACACATGAGACGCTTAGCACAAAATTAGGCCAAAAATGTGAGCCCATTCACCAACGTCAAGGTGATCTCATGGATCGGATGGGTCCCTGACCTGACTGCCTAATGTGAACACTTACCTCTGGCTAATAGCTTGGTAAAGCCTGTATTTATAGGAAGGTCGGAACCAAATGTAATTGGATGTAACTAAAACCACAGCATGGTGAAAGGCGGAGTGCTTAGTCACTTGTTCAGACTAGTTCTTAATGTGACATATACATATCTACAGTATATATATATATATATATATATATATATATATATATATATATATATATATTGTGAGGTAGCGCTGGCATTTATTTAGGGGATTCTCGCTAGGCAGCGAACAAATCACATCCGGCACAGGTTTTCCAACAAAACATAGCAGTACATGCGGTTTATTATGCAACCATCACAGCAACAGACAGTTCATTTCACCAGCATAGTGTCCACTACAGAGTTTCCCTCTGTTAGCAATGTCCAGCATACACAGGCTCTTCAGCCTCATCATTAGCTCACCCACGTCAGGGTTTCCTCATGGCTGTTGCTCCATGCTGCAGACGTCCACTCTCTCCTCTGGAACTCTCAGACGCTGGCAGCCATTACACACAACTACTCCACAGGCTGTTAGCCAGGAGACAACTCTCCTCACGGGACCTTCCACTCTGGACCAACCAGGTCCCTGCATTCACCACATGTGACCTACCCTGGCCACATTATATGGTCCATAGCCACGCCCACCGGGTCACATGACTATGACCTCATCACAGGTCCTTCACACACTCACATAGCCTTTTACTACAGGCGTTTTAGACAAACCCCTGGGTGAGTTTGTAGGTAACCAGACCCGCACATCTCTCTAGTTACCTGAAGACTTCTCCCTTACACATTGAAACGACACCTCAGCAGTATCACTGCTGGTCAATACATGCATCAGTCTCCATCTCAAGGTCACCCACCTTGAGATACATAATGGTCCTTCATGGTTCTACCATTCATCCTTTCTCCTAGGACATCCGCACAGCACCCCCTAGCGGACACAGTGGTTACTACACCACAATATATATATATATATTGTATATAATATATATATATACAATATATATATATATATATATATATATATATATATATATACAATATATATATATTATATATATATATACCGCTCAAAGAAATAAATGGAACACAAACAGCCTGTTGCCTGAGCAGTTTATATATGTGTATCATTATATAGCATAGCATAACAATGACATTTTTTCAAAAATCTGTAACAGTGTAATTACATTGACATTAGATATTTCTACAGGGATGTCCTCTATTGGGACGCGTTGTGTCGATGATCTTCATGGTGACCTCGGGCCACAAGATAGCCATGGGGTCCTTCAGGGTCCTGCAGGGTATGTGGCATGTGATCGTATGCTAAGAGCGGGCACTGACATGTCTCCTTCCCTGCCTGTCAGACGCTACTCTGAATCTCTACAGCGCATAAGCATTGCAGAATATCAGATCAGTGATCTGTCACTGTACAGTTGATGACAATGTAAAAAAGTAAAAAAAAAAGTTGTTTAAAGTATAGATATATTACAAAACAAATCCCCAAATAAAGAACCAAAAATATGAAAAAATATAAAATACCTTTATTTATATAATAAAAAGTACTGAGTATACTCAAGTATATGCACATTTTTTGTGCTGAAAATGTACTCCTCGGCTTATACTCAAGTGAAGGTCCAGAATATGGGGGGAGCTGCAGTGGAGGAGCAGTGGGTCAAAGAGGCAGAAACCGAATGCTGCAGCTAACTCCTGTGCCCACTGCTAAAGAGAACCGAAAATTCACTGTGTTAGCAGTGAAAATTCATTTATCTGTAAGGCCGGGGTCACACTAGAGAGAAATACGGATGAGTGAGAGGAGTAAAAACCACGCATTGCACACAGACCAATGATTCTCTATGGGGTAGCTCCCATCAGCCGTATATTTCTCAAGTGTATTTTACGCATGCTGCAAATGTCAGGGTATTCCGGCCAAAATATTAGAAATGCAAGTCTATGGCTGCGCAAAAAAAACGCATTACACACGGACCAGATGTGTGACTTGCAAGAAATACACACCGGGTGTCGTTTAGAAAAGCTGGCAATACAGTGAGCTCATCAGTTCACCTCAGGTCAGCCAGGCGACTCTGCGCAGCCTCACTGATGTCATTGGCTGACCTGAGGTGAACTAATGAGCATGTGAAAAAATGCAGAAACGTTCCCACATTAATTAGTTCATCTCAGAGCAGCCAGGGAGGCTGCGCAGAGATAAACTAATTCATTCTGGCAGTGGTTTACATGGGGCTGGTTGCATTAGCACTGGTCACTGTGTAAACCACTTAACTCTTTCTGATAGATTGCAGTGGGGGACCTGACTGAGCAGTGGAGAGGTAAAGATATGTTTGATTTTTTGTTTAATTTTTTTACAGGTCGATGGTTTATTTTTGGATTACCAGAGCAATAAATCTTGTCAAAAACTAGGTGTCTTTATTTGATTAAAATAATTTTTAATTAACGTCTGTGTGTTTTTTAACCTTTTAATAGTCTAGGGTTAATAATGAATAAGTGTCTAATTGACACCTCTCCATTATTAATTGGCTTAATGTCACCTTCCAATTGCAAGATAACATTAACCCATTAATATTAACCCATTAGCCACCGCTACAGGGCAATAGGAATAGAGAGGATAAGTGCCAGAAAAGGTGCATCTTATAGATGAGCCTTTTCTGGGGTGTGTGTGGGAAAATTTTTGTAGCCAGGGGGGCCAAAAGCAATGGTCCCTCTCAAGGCTATTATAATCTGCCCTGTTATGAATGGGTCACCGAGCAGGAAACAACCTAAACATGCTAAGCCCAGAAAAAACAGAGAGGTTGGTAACTATGCAGATTGCAGATCCCTGATCTTACCACACAACTAGCAGTAGCCGTGGAGCGTGCCTACGATGAACCTAGATGCCTCATCATGGCCGGAGAACTAAATAAGCCTAAAGCAAGAAAAGGGAAAACTAACTGCCCCAGAGCAGACCCCAAAGGAATAGATAGCCCCCACACATGTATTGATGGTGAAATAAGATGAAAACACAAACACAGGTAGGAAAATAGGCTGAGCAAACGATGGGGCCCTGACTAACTAGCAAGGAAAGGAAAGGACAGACACTGTCTGCAACCTGCAAAAAACCCTACAAAAATAATGTCCAACACTTCTGATAGCAAAATTAACCCTGAAGTCACTAGACTTCTCCCACTATATCAGCACTCTGAAATATTCTGAGACAGAGCAAAAAGAGGCCAATCTAATAAGGGACAAAAAACAAATTAGCAAATACAGATAACTAAGAGTGGAAATTCAGCACAGCCCCCAGCCGGGGCTGGCTGACCATGCAAAAACTGAATAGACCAACAAAATCAAGTGTGAACATTAGCAGAAAAACTTAGCTTTAGATGACTGGAACAGAGCTGAAGACCAAGAGCTGACAAGCCAGACGGAATCACCAGCAACTGAATAGGGCGTCGGCTGTCTTAAATCCAATCTGAGACTCCTGAGATCCAATCATCATCCTCATTCTCAGGTGGCAGATCTCCACCGATCAAATCAGTCTCGCTACCTCCCGTCACCACCAGAGGGAGTCTGGAAGGAGAACTCACAACTGGTGAACCAGAGAATGAACTCACAACACTGCCCTCACCCACCTGCTTTACCTCTCTGTTTGCCATTTTGTCGCGGGAGCCCACACATTTTTTCCAACAGATTAACCCCTTAATTTAACACCTAGACATCCCAAATTTTACACACAAACTCTAATTTAATTATTAGTCAGGGACATATAAAAAAATGCATGAAATGAAATGGTTTACTGTATGTAAACCATGTGTCATTTCATGTCGGGTTTGGGAATGATTTTACAGAAGCCAGCAATTGAATTAGGGCTATTCTTCTATGTAGAACTCTATGAAATGTAAATATATATATATATATATATCTGTATTCTATGTGTATATATCTATTCTTTCGTTTGGCTTTTAACCTATCATAGGGATCCATTATATGTCCATTTTGCAAGCCTGCGAGAAAATCTCAGCATACGGATGCCATACGATTACATACGGATGCTTACATGCGCAAAGTACGTGACCACACCTTGATTACGGATGACATACGGATAACTATTTAGGGGACATTTCTCCATTTTACGCATGGAAAATACGGACCGTATTTCCCGTAGGTTAGTGTGACCCCAGCCTAATAGTGTGCACAGTGTCAGCCACTGCAGCTGGCTCCTGCAGAGGCTGGGTGGTCACATATGCCCACTACTTAAGAGTAATGAATATTCTCCTCTCTCCACTCCCACTGTGCACGCTACTTAATAGCAATGAATACTCATTGCCCTCCACGCACATAGTTCCAGCATAGGGAGCGGTGAGTATTCCGGCAGGTGTGCTCTGCTTGTAAACAGGCCATGATGCCACTGCTATGCACTGCTTACAAGCATAAATCAGCTGCTGGCACCGGAACAAGAGGTGCGAGGGAGCACAGGAAGGTAAGTATAATGGTTTTCTTTTTTATGTTTTTTGATGGGGGCCATGCATACAAGGATGGGGATGAGGGGACAACGCATACCAGGTTTATACTCGAGTCAATAAGCTTTCCCAGTTTTTTGTGGTAAAATTAGGTGCATTGGCTTATACTCGTATCAGCTTATATTTGAGTATATATGGGACACAAAAAACTATAAATTATCATCATATCGGCAAACAAAAAAATGCGACCAAAAAGATGAATGTAAATAAAAATGGTACCGCTATAAACATCATCTAGTCCCACAAAAACAAGCCACCATAAAGCTCCATCAGAGGAAAAATAAAAAAGTATAGCTCTCAGAATAAAGTGCTGGAATAATAATAATGCTTTCTATAAAATAGTTTTTAATGTGTAAAAGCATCAAAACATAAAAAAGATATAATGGGGTATTGCTGTGATTGTACAGACCCAAAGAATAAAGCTGCTTTATCAATTTTACCAAACACAAAATGGGATTACAAAAAAACAAAAAAAATCCTGAATTACTAAGGGACCGTTTTAAAAGTTTAGGAAGCCTTTGCAGTTGTTTTTGTTAATCATTCTAATTTACTGAGATAATGACTTTTTGGTTTTTATTGGCTGTAAGCCATAATCATCAACATTAACAGAAATAAACACTTGACATAGATCACTCTGTGTGTAATGACTCTATATAATACTTGAAATTCACTTTTTGTATAGAAGAACTGAGATAAATTAACTTTTTGATGACATTCTAATTTGTGAAAACCACCTGCAGATAAGTTCCTTAAGGGGTCTATTTGCCAAAATGGGGTCCCTTGTGCCCTTGTGGGTGTTTTCCACTGTTTAAGGACATCAGGGGCTCTCCAAATGCGACATGGCGCACGCTTTCGATTCCAGCCAATTTTATATTAAAAATATCAAACGGTGCTTTTTCCCTTCTGAGCCCTTCTGTGTGCCCAAACAGTGGTTTTCCCCACATATTGGGTATCAGTATACTTAGGAGAAATTGCACAACAAATATTTGGGTTCTTTTTTTCCTGATACTCTTGTGAAAATAAAAAAATGGGTCCTAAATAACATTTTTGTGAGATAAAAGTTAAATGTTCATTTTTTCCTACCTCATTTCTTCAGTTCCTGTGAAGCACCTGGAGAGCTAATAAACTTCTTGAATGTGGTTTTGAACACTTTGATGGGTGCAGTTTATAGAATGATGTCATTTTTGGGTATTTTTTTTGTCATGTAGGCCCTTCAAAGTCACTTAAAATGTTATGTGGTTCCTAAAAGAATGGTTTTGTAAATTTTGCTTCAAAAATGAGAATTCGCTGGTCAACGTTACAATTTCCTAACAAAAAAAAAAAAAATATTTCAAAAATTATGCCAATGTAAAGAAGACATGTTGGAAATGTTATTTATGTAAGTTTTGAAATATTGACAGTTTTCAACTTTTATATCTGGTGATGAATGGGAAATTACAACCAAGCCGTCAGGAAAAAATCAGTATTATAATAACAATAAACCTGAGGCTAAAAAAGATTCTTTCAATATACGTGGTTCTTTATTGTAAATAATAGTCACACAATTCCCCAACGTTTCGGCCGTACTGGCCTTTTTCAAGGGTATCTTATCTAAATAAAACATAAAATTAACATCAAATCACATACTTTGAATTATTAAATAAAATAGATAAAATGTTGACTGGTATTCAATATGTACAAATATTAAGCTGACATGCCATTGAAATGACAAAACCATAAATACATCCAGTATCCATCATTGGAGGTAGTTCACATAGGGAAAAAAAATTTGGGAAATTTTTCAAATTAATTACAGCCTAAGGCAGTTTCAGGTATCACAATATGGTGGTTATATAGGATAATTGATTATATACCTGTGTGACCATAAATTGAAGATTCAAGTTTCTGAAAGAAGTATAGAGAAAAAAAGAAAGGTTTTCAAGTAAGATATAGCCCATCAAGAAACATCATGTGTGACATCATTATTGTGAACAAAAGGCCAGTTCCAAATAACAAACCTCTAGATAGAATATGCGGTAGAACAGGACAGCGCCGCGGTCAGAGGAAGGAGTGAGTATAACACCACCAAGCGAAACTTTTTATACCATTTTAATGAAGGAATGTAAAACAGCTGAAAGACTCAGGATAACGCTAGAGAGCGCATCTGCAGACCGTCAACCAGGACGGAAGTGTGGCACAAAGACGGAAGTGGGAAATATCAAGGAAAAAAAAAGTGAAGGAAGCGAAGCATAAGAAGTATTTGTGTGCACACATGCGCCGTTCAGTCGTGTGAACGAAAGTGGGGCATACTCAAACCAGAAGTGGGGCTTAATAGCAAACGATATAGTAAAAAGATTATCTATGAAAGATGTAAGACATAATGACATCAAACAAAGCCCGTACTGAACGCCATCTCTGTACAGATGTACCCAGTAGTTTTTATCATAAAAACGGTGGAGTCTTGTATAGCAAAAAAGTCCAAAAGTAGCGCTATCCTTGCGCAGTCCTATAGAAGGGACAAATAGAAAACATATATAATCAACAAAACAAGTATAATAGAATCATATGTAATAGATCCATAATAGCGCATCTATGTTAAATCATATAGAGTACCAAATGCTATATACATCATGTGAGATGAGTAAAGAGGAAAAAAATAAAAGTAGAACCATGGAAACTTTTTAAATAATATGTTTATTTATTTGGAGCGGGTCATACTTGATACCCAATCAAAAATTAATTTGAAACCAAATAGTGAATACCATACTCCCACGATTAGGTCTGTAGAGAAAAAAAAGGGGGAAACAATGATGAATAATAATTTATAATGAAATATATATGATATAAAACATAATTTTCCAAGAGAAGTATTTATACACATATAATAATAATACTACATTGAAAATATATGACCAGTTATTATAATAGTAATAGACTGATAAATCCCAAAATAATAAAATAATAAAAGAGAAGAGGCTCACCAATTCCATCATGCTGATAGAAGAGGAATTTTTTTTTGTTTATTAAATAAATATGTATATACATACATTAGTATATGTATACATATACAGTACATATCAATGTTATCAGTGAAAAACTTCATATTCACGATTGAGACCGAAGGGCTCCAATGTTTGAAGCGTATATATCCAATATGCTTCTCTTTCTTTTAATTTTTGTATTCTATTGCCACCTCGTCTAGCCAATGGTACACTTTCTATAATCTGATAGCGAAGTCAGGAAATATGATGATTATGAGAAATAAAATGGGCTGGAATGGGTAGTAGAATTCTCTTACATCGAATAGTTGACTTATGTTGTGAAATGCGGTCCCGGATATGTTGGGTTGTTTCCCCAACATATCTGAGACCGCACGGACACTTAATCAAGTATACTACGTAGGTCGAGTCACAACAGTGATAGTTCTTAATAGAAAAGATCTTCCCAGATAAAGGATGGGTAAATGTGTCCCCCTTAATGATATTAGAACATTGTAAACAATGTAAGCATGGGAAAGTCCCATTGTGCTGTGGTCTAAGTAACATTTGTCTATTAGAGTTGCGTAAACTACCAATATCCACCCTTACCAATAAGTCTCGAAAGTTAGGAGATTTTTTATAACAGATCAAAGGAGGAACTTGAAATTCCAAGATCTGAGGGTAAGAGTCAGTGAGAAGGGGCCAGTGTTGGCGGATAATCTTGTGAAACAGATTTGTAAAAGGATGATACGTATTAACAAAGGCCACTTTGCTAACCTTGGCGGTCGGTTTAACTGTAGACAAAGATGGGAGGGACAGCACAGAATCCGGGTAACCCCGAGATTCAAATTTGGATTTTATTTCAGCATAGCGAATGGTGCGAGTGTGATTATCTGTCACTATACGCTCGATCCGTAAGAATTGACCTTTAGCCGATGGAAAAATCTGAGAAATTTGAATACCAGTTGCATGCTTAGACATTTAACCACCATGCACTTGCAAGCGTGGATGGACTACCCAACCTCACGTACCACATGTGCACTTGCTCCGAATGAAGGTAGTCAGCAACGCTACTTCGCTTCCCCCACTGTAAGCCCATCGGTTAGCACACCACCAGCAGCAAATGTCGAGGTGTCGTCGCAAGGGCAAATCAGTCATGGAATCACAATGTTATTGCTACAAAAGACTGAATCAAGGCCATCAGCAACAGCACCAACACCATCACCGTCACCAACCCTCTCTCAGTCCACCATGTCCACCGCTAGTTCCACCATATGCAGCTCTCAAGTCCAGCTCACCCTACCAGAGACTCTGAGTAGGACAAGAAAGTACTCATCCTCTCATCCGCGTACACTGGCTTTGAACGCCCACATTGCCAAACTAATCTCATTAGAGATGATGCCCTACCGGTTGGTTGAAAGCAAAGCTTTCCGCGAGCTCATGGCCTACGCAGTACCACGCTATGACCTACCCAGTCGCCACTTCTTTTCACGAAAAGTCATCCCAGCCCTCCACGTGCATGTGAAAGACCGCATTGTCCATGCACTCAAGCAATCAGTGAGTGGAAAGGTGCACCTCACAACAGATGCATGGTCCAGTAAGCATGGCCAGGGCCGTTATGTGTCCATTACTGCGCACTGGGTTAATGTGGTGGATGCAGGATCCACAGGGGACAGCTGCGGTGGGACAGTGCTGCCTAGCCCACGGTATAGGAAACAGTTGGCTGTAGGCATTCGACCCTCCTCCTCCTCCAGAAGCGAAAGCTCATCCACAGAGTGCAGTCGCACGAGCACTCCATCCGCAGCTGCCAGTGTTGCACACGAGGTGTCCCACTATCGAACAGTTAGTGGTAAGCGTCAGCAGGCTGTGTTGAAGATGATGTGTTTGGGCAGCAGACACACAGCGGAGGTACTGGCCGACTACTTTCAGCAACAAACTGAGTCATGGCTGGGCAGTCTACATCTTGAGGCAGGCAAGGTAGTTAGTGATAACGGCTGGAATTTTGTGGCAGCCATAGCCCTTTCAAAACTCAGACGCATACCTTGCCTGGCTCACACCTTGAACCTGGTGGTGCAGTGCTTCCTCAATAATTATCTGGAGTTAGCACCCCTGCTCCATAAGGTGCGAAGACTGTGCTCGCACATCCGCCGGTCGCCCATACACTCCAATCGTATGCAGAAGCTGCAGCGATTGCTCCACCTTCCCAAGCACCGCCTAATTATTGACGTTGCAACAAGGTCGAACTCCACTCTGCACATGGTTCAGAGGCTGTGCGAACAGAGGCAGGCTGTAATTCATTTGTGGGAGGATACACGGGCAGGCACTTTGAGGGCAGACATAGTGTTGACAAGTGTGCAGTGGTCGAAGCTGAAAGACCTCTGTAAAGTCCTTCAGTGTTTTGAGGAATGCACACGGCTGGTAAGCGCAGACGACGCCATCATAAGCATGAGCATCCCACTTATGCGTCTGCTCATGCAAACTTTGATGCACATTAAGGAGCAGGCGTCTGCAGCCGAGGAGGAAGAGGAGGAGGGAAGCCTTGATGACAGTCAGCCATTGTCTGCTGAGGGAAGTTTCGTGGACGAGGTGGAGGAAGAAGAGGAAGAGGAGGAGGAGGATGATGATGGGGATGATTACTTAGGGGAGGAGGATGCATCTCATGGGGCAAGTGAAAATGTTGGCGTGGCAAGGTCTGGTACAGGGTTTGTGCGTGACTGGAGGGATGTGGATTTGCCAGAAAGTGCTCCTCCAACCAGCACTCGCAGTGCATCATTGACACCGGGAACATTGGCCCACATGTCAGATTATGCCTTGCAGATCCTAAAAAGGGACCCCCGCATTGCCAAAATGATGAATGATGACGACTACTGGTTGGCCAGCATCCTGGATCCACGCTATAAAGGCAAATTACAAGACATCATGCCACACGAGAACCTTGACCTAATTTTGGCTAATAAACAAGCAACTCTGGTAAACCGGTTGGTTGAGGCATTCCCAGCACACAGCAGCGGTGATGGTTCTCACACGAGCCGTACGGGCTGGGGGCAGCTTGGCAGAGGTGTTCGTGGTGCACACAGCAGAAGTGGCGTTGGAGACAGGGGTTTCATGACAATGTTGTGGACTGATTTTTCAAGTACCGCTCACACAACTGGTAATACTGCATCGATGGAAAGTGACAGGAGACAGCAGTTGTCAACTATGGTTACAAACTACTTTTCCTCCCATATCGATGTTCTCCCTCACTGGTCATTCCCCTTTGACTATTGGGCCAGTAAACTTGACATCTGGCACAATATGCCTTACAGGAGCTCGCTTGCCCTGCTGCTAATGTGTTATCTGAAAGAGTCTTCAGTTCTGCTGGATCAATCCTGACAGAAAAAAGGTCCCGTCTGTCGACCCAAAATGTTGATGATCTAACCTTCATTATAATGAACCATGCATGGGTTTCAAAGGATTTTGTCCCATCCTCCCCTGCTGATACGTAGGTTGCCAGAAAAATGCCTCGCTTTTGTCCTCCTCTTCCGCGGACTTCTCCATTTATTCCATTTGGAGCTGCTGAATGTCCAACATCAACATATGCCATTTTTTCCACCTCCCTAACTGGGCTGCCGGGATCACCACCTGGCGCATGCACCTCGTCCAGGAGAGGTCCCTGAGCAGACAATGGCTGAATGTCATCAAGGATTTCTTCCTCCTCTTCCTCCTCATCAACATTGGCTGCAGACGCCTGCTCCTTAAGGTGCGTCAAAGTTTGCATGAGCAGACGCATAAGTGGGATGCTCATGCTTAGGATGGCATCGTCTGCGCTTACCAGCTGTGTGCATTCCTCAAAACACTGAAGGACTTTACAGAAGTCTTTCAGCTTCGACCACTGCACACCTGTCAACTCCATGTCTGCTCTCAAAGTGCCTGGCCGTGTATCCTCCCACAAATGCCTTATGGCCTGCCTCTGTTTGCACAGCCACTCAACCATGTGCAGGGTGGAGTTCCACCTTGTTGCAATGTCGATAATGAGGCTGTGGTTGGGAAGGTGGAGCAATCGCTGCAGCTTCTGCATACGAATGGAGTGTACAGGCGACCGGCGGATGTGCGCGCACAGTCTTCGCACCTTCTGGATAATTGTTGAGGAAGCACTGCACCACCAGGTTCAAGGAGTGAGCCAAGCAAGGTATGTGGCTGAGTTTTGAAAGGGCTATGACTGCCACAAAATTACGTCCGTTATCACTAACTACCTTGCCTGCCTCAAGATGTATACTGCCCAGCCATGACTCAGTTTGTCGCTGAAAGTACTCGGCCAGCACCTCCGCGGTGTGTCTGTCGCCCAAACACATCATCTGCAACACAGCCTGCTGATGCTTTCCACTAGCTGCTCGATAGGGGGACACCTCGTGTGCAACAGTGGCAGCTGCAGATGGAGTGCTCGTACGACTGTGCTCTGTGGACGAGCTTTCGCTTCTGGAGGAGGATGGTCGAATGCCTACAGCCAACTGTTTCCTATACCGTGGTCTAGGCAGCACTGTCCCACCACCGCTGTCCCCTGTGGACCCTGCATCCACCACATTAACCCAGTGCGCAGTGATGGACACGTAACGGCCCTGGCCATGCCGACTGGACCATGCATCTGTTGTGAGGTGCACCTTTCCACTCACTGACTGCTTGAGTGCATGGACAATGCGGTCTTTCACATGATGGTGGAGGGCTGGGATGGCTTTGCGAGAGAAGAAGTGGCGACTGGGTAGGTCATAGCGTGGTATTGCATAGGCCCTGAGTTCGCGGAAAGCTGCGCTTTCCACCAACCGATAGGGCATCATCTCTAACAAGATTAGTTTGTCAATGTGGGCGTTCAAACCCAGTGTACGCGGATGAGAGACTGAGTACTTTCTTGACCTACTCATAGTGTCTGGGAGGGTGAGCTGCACTTGAGAGCTGCATATGCTGGAACTAGCGGTGGACAGGGCGTTCTGAGAGAGGGTTGATGATGGTGATGGAGTTGGTGTTCTTTCTGATGGCCTAGATTCAGTCTTTCGGTGATATAACAGTGGGATTCCCTAACTGCTTTGGCCTTGCAACGACACCTCAACATTTGCTGCTGTGCTAACCGGTGGGCTTACAGTGGGGGAAACAATGTAGCGTTGCTGACTACCTTCTTTGTGATCAGTTGCACATGTGGTACTTGAGGTTTGGTGTTGTGTCCACGCTTGCAAGTGCATGCTGGTTAAATGTCTAAGCATGCAGCTGGTATTCAAATTTTTCAGATTTTTCCCTCGGCTAAAGGTCTTTGCGCACTTCTTACAGATAACCTTGGCCTGATCATGAGGATTTTGTTCAAAAAAGTGCCACACTGCACTCTTCCTACTTTGGAAGACATTTTGCGGCCTAGCACGCTGTGCTATTTTGACCGTCTGGACAAGCTGTCCAGCAACTCTTTTGATTTTTGGAACCTGTCTTTGGAGTGCTCCGTGCCTGCCAGATAACAGCTGTTGCGATGTCGATGTCTGCTGTGGATGCTCCTCCTCATCTGAGCTATTGGAAGCAGCACCTTCTTCCCCCAATGGATGCCAATCTGGGTCAACAACTGGGTCATCCATCACCTCCTCTTCAATGTCATGTGCACCTTCCTCTGTGTCACCGTGTATGGTGGTATAGTATGCGGGAAGGGGCACCTGAGTCTCATCAGGGTCAGAATCTGGCTCATTACACTGCGAGGACAATGTAGTGCTCTGACTGAATGTACCAGCAGAATCATCTATCAGTGGCTGTGCATCAGTGCACTCCATGTCAGATTCATCTTGGCCTGGGTAATTCACCATTTCACTTGATAACCCAGGCATGGTATGTGAAAACAGCTCCATGGAGTAATCAGTTGTATGGCCTGCGTCATCCTTCAATCTTGGTTGGGGTGAAGGACAAAAGGAAAGGTGTGGTTCATGAACATAACCCTCCAATGACGACTCAGTGCTTTTATTTTTTACAACTTCAGAAGAGGAGGCGATAGAGCTGGAGGCTGAGTCAGCAATGTAAGCCAAAACTTTTTCCTGAAGCTCTGGCTTTAAAAGCGGTTTGCCAACTCCTAGAAAACTAAGCCTTCGAGGCCTTGTGGAGCCAGACGATGACGCAGGCTCAACACCTCCTGCATTCGGTCCTATTTTGCTTTTGCCTCTACCATCAGATCCACCACCAACACCATCATTACCAGCTGGCAACCCCCGCCCAATTCCACGGCCTCTTCCACCAGCCTTCCTTATTTTTGGTAAAAATGTACACAAAATCCCACAAACTATATAGCAATGTAAAACAAGGTACAAGGTGTATATAGGACAGGGGAGACGTAGAATTTCTGAACACACTTGTGGACACTGTTGGATTGTGTGAGGTCCAGTTAATATCACACCGCTATGTCACAGGCTCAATGTCGCAGGTGTGAAAAATGTCACTATAGGACAGGGGAGATGTAGAATTTCTGAACACACTTGTGGACACTGTTGGATTGTGTGAGGCCTAGTTAATATCACACCGCTATGTCACAGGCTCAATGTCGCAGGTGTGAAAAACGTCACTATAGGACAGGGGAGATGTAGAATTTCTGAACACACTTGTGGACACTGTTGGATTGTGTGAGGCCCAGTTAATATCACACCGCTATGTCACAGGCTCAATGTCGCAGGTGTGAAAAATGTCACTATAGGACAGGGGAGAGGTAGAATTTCTGAACACACTTGTGGACACTGTTGGATTGTGTGAGGCCCAGTTAATATCACACCGCTATGTCACAGGCTCAATGTCGTAGGTGTGAAAAATGTCACTATAGGACAGGGGAGATGTAGAATTTCTGAACACACTTGTGGACACTGTTGGATTGTGTGAGGCCCAGTTAATATCACACCGCTATGTCACAGGCTCAATGTTGCAGGTGTGAAAAATGTCACTATAGGACAGGGGAGATGTAGAATTTCTGAACACACTTGTGGACACTGTTGTGTGAGGCCCAGTTAATATCACACCGCTATGTCACAGGCTCAATGTCGTAGGTGTGAAAAATGTCACTATAGGACAGGGGAGATGTAGAATTTCTGAACACACTTGTGGACACTGTTGGATTGTGTGAGGCCCAGTTAATATCACACTGCTATGTCACAGGCTCAATGTCGCAAGTGTGAAAAATGTCACTATAGGACAGGGGAGATGTAGAATTTCTGAACACACTTGTGGACACTGTTGGATTGTGTGAGGCCCAGTGAATATCACACCGCTATGTCACAGGCAGAAATTGGCTAGTGTATGACAAACTACAAGGTGTGTATAGAATTGGGCAGAATAGGAATCTCCCTAGAGTGTAGGTCTGTAAGAACGGAACATGTCCTCGACTTATCCTTACAGAGTCACACACAGATAGCTTTCTGTGGCCGTGATAACAGCCGTTACATGGTACTGAGAGAGGAGCGTGCACGTACACCGCTGTCCGGTGTCCGTAAAATTGTCAAGCTCTGTGTTTTTTAAGTATACGGACTGACACACGCTGTCTCTCTATAGTTTTGAATGTGATCAAACAGCAAATATACTTAACTGTTTGAAAAGCAGACAAAACTAGAAGGTGGAGGTCTGTAAGAACCGAACATGTCCTCGACATATTCTTACAGAATCACACACAGATAGCTTCACTGTGGCCGTGATAACAGCTGTTACACAGTACTGAGAGAGGAGCGTGCACGTACACCGCTGTCCGGTGTCCGTAAAATTGTCAAGCTCTGTGTTTTTTAAGTATACGGACTGACACACGCTGTCTCTCTATAGTTTTGAATGTGATCAAACAGCAAATATACTTAACTGTTTGATAAGCAGACAAACCTAGAAGGTGGAGGTATGTAAGAACGGAACATGTCCTCGACTTATTCTTACAGAGTCACACACAGATAGCTTCACTGTGGCCGTGATAACAGCCTTTACACGGTACTGAGAGAGGAGCGTGCTCGTACAACGCTGTCCGGTGTCCGTAAAATTGTCAAGCTCCGTGTTTTTTAAGTATACGGACTGACACACGCTGTCTCTCTATAGTTTTGAATGTGATCAAACAGCAAATATACTTAACTGTTTGAAAAGCAGACAAAACTAGAAGGTGGAGGTCTGTAAGAACGGAACATGTCCTCGACTTATTCTTACAGAGTCACACACAGATAGCTTCACTGTGGCCGTGATAACAGCCGTTACACGGTACTGAGAGAGGAGCGTGCACGTACACCGCTGTCCGGTGTCCGTAAAATTGTCAAGCTCCCTGTTTTTTAAGTATACGGACTGACATATGCTGTCTCTCTATAGTTTTGAATATGATCAAACAGCAAATATACTTACCTGTTTGAAAAGCAGACAAAACTAGAAGGTGGAGGACTGTAAGAACGGAACATGTCCTCGACTTATTCTTACAGAGTCACACACAGATAGCTTCACTGTGGCCGTGATAACAGCCATTACACGGTACTGTGTGAGGAGCGTACACCGCTGTATGGTGTGAAAAAATGCATGCTCAGCACCTCACCAGGACAAAAAAAAAAATTTGGATTGCTTTTAAAAAATCAGTTTGCAAAGCAGTGGGAAAACAGCAATGCAGCTATCAGGAAGCCTTATAAGGCAGCCTAACAACCAACACAGCTGATCCAGAAAAATATAGCCTCCACTTGCACTGCACACACAGTGACTGTTGTGTTGTACAGGCAAAATCGCTAGCAGCAGAAGCAGTTTTTGGTGTCTTCTTCCCTGCCTAACGCTCTCCCTACAGAATCAGTAGCAGCAGCAGCTCTCCCTATTCTGAGATCAGCATGAGTATCATGGCGGTCGGCTGCACGCCCTTTTATACCCCCTGTGACGCCCCCCAAAGCAAGCCAATCACTTGCATGCCCTTCTCAAAGATGGTGGTGACCCCTGCCTATGTCATCACATTGCCCACAGTGTCCGTGGATCCTGATTGGCTGAAAAAGTTCGGAAAGCAAACTTTTGAAACGCGACTTTGGCGCTAAAGTCGCCGAGCTCATGGCCGACCTCACCCTAGTGTCAGGTTTCGTTTCATGAAACCCGACTTTACCAAAAGTCAGTGACTTTTGAAATTTTTCGACCCGTTTCACTCAACTCTAATAATAATAATCTTTATTTTTATATGGCGCTAACATATTCCGCAGCGCTTTACAGTTTGCACACATTATCATCACTGTCCCCGATGGGGCTCACAATCTAAATTCCCTATCAGTATGTCTTTAGAATATGGGAGGAAACCGGAGTACCCGGAAGAAACCCACGCAAACACGGGGAGAACATACAAACTCCTTGCAGATGTTGTCCTTGGTGGGATTCGAACCCAGGACCCCAGCGCTGCAACGTTAACCACTGAGCCACCGTGCCACCATAATACTGTATGGAGTAGTATACTGTCCGTTTTTGGAGCTATTGGAGAATTTAAAATGGATATCAGTCATGAGATGTAAGAAGTGAAGTATTTTTCATTGTACTATACCGCTATTTCTCTGCCGTATCAGAGGATTATGAATTGTGGCATGTGTTAAAGGAGCCCAGTGACACTCTTTGGCCCAGGGCCCATGAAAATCTGGAGCCAGCCCTACCCCCCACTACTTTAGCGAAATAACCCCCAGTTTTCAATGCCTAACTATTATTGTAAAGTAAATTAAGGTTGACAAGCTTAAGTAATAAGAATTTATGTTTTTGGCATTAAAATGGGCACTGTAGGTGTGTTTCCTGTCCTCCACTCACTGCGGACCTTGGTTCCCCATTGACTTGCATTGGGTTTCGTGTTTCAGTCGGCATTCTACTTTTCACAATAATCGGCCGATTGCGTTCGACCCGACTTTTGAGAAAGTCGGGTTTCATGAAACCCGACTCGACCCGAAAAAAGGCAAAGTCGCTCATGCCTACTAATCAAAGCACCATACTAAAACCCCCCCACCGGTCGCCCCGGAGCATGAACATATCATTAACTCAAAACTGAAAATAAAGATTAAACAACAACCACAAGACAGATTTCATCAACCAAGGTATCATTTTAATCAGTATAATGGCACCGTCTTGAAAGTATGTGTAGGTTACAATGCACAATACTGCTCAGAGGTTTCCTTTAAATCAGAGAGTTATGTCACACAAAATAGTTAATAAATGACCTTCCTCTCATGTTTACATCATTACAATTTTTGAAACATATTTCTTTAGTTAGGAAGTTAAAAGGGTTAAAATTTGACATTTTTTCATTTTTCAAGCAAAATTTACAAAACAATTTTTTTAGGGACCACATCACATTTGAAGTGATTTTGAGGGGTCTATATGACTGAAAGTACCCAAGTGACACCATTCTAAAAACTGTACCTCTCAATGTGCTCAATACCACATTTAAAAAGTATATTATTAACTGAAGCAATGTGGAAGGAAAAACTGAACATTAAATGTTTTCACAAAAAATTTACTTTAGACCCAAACTTTTTTATTTTCGCAAGGGTATCAGGAGAAAAGAGGAACCCAAATTTTTTTGTGCAATTTCTCCTCAATATGCCGATATCCTATTTGTGGGAGAAATCTGCTGTTTGGGTGCACAGTAGGGCTTGGAAGGGGAGGATCGCCATTTGACTTTTTGAATGTAAAATTTGCTGGAATAACTAGCGGACACCATGTCACGTTTGTAGAGCCCCTGGATGTGTCTAAACAGTGGAAAACCTCTCAAGTGACCCCAATATGGAAACTACACCCCTAAAAGATTTTATCTGGGGGTATAGTGAGTATTTTGAACCAACAGGTACAATACAGAATTTGATCAAAATATTGAATATGTCATCATTAGTATTGAGCGCAAGTGCTCACTGCTCCAATTAGTATCGGGTTCTCAGGTATTCATTGAACATCATAGATGTTTGAGTGACATGCTGGAGTCCTGACCTGCATGTTTCACGACTGTTAGACACCCCAAAAAATCATGTGAGGATCCTCGATACTCCATGCATGCCAGAGCATCAGATGCAAACTTGAGTAGCAAGCACTTGCACTCAACACAAACCATAATAAACCATAATAAACCCCTACCCTAACCCTAACACAACCCTAAGCCTAACACTCCCCTAACCCTAACACAACCCTAACCTCAACTATAACCCTAACACTACCCTAACACAGCCCTGACCCCAACACTAACTCTAACCATAATGCTAACTCAAACCCTAACACTAAGCTCAACTGCAAAGAATGAAAAAAAAAAAAAATATATATATATATAAAATCATTTTTATCTAACTAAGGTGGTTACAAAGGGGGGGGTTATTTACTATGCTTTTTTTTTCATTTTGATCACTGTGATAGAGTTAATTACTGTGATCAAGATAACCTGCACGATGCTTTCTGTGGGCCCTCATACAACCCTCATAAAGTCTGTTTATGACAGTATGCTAAGAAACTTGTACAACAGTTGACCAGGGAAGTCTTTGACAATGTCCCTTGTAGCGCAAAGGAGCAGATCCTTTTGCTGAGTTGATGACTTTCAATGGTTTTGTTGGTCTCTCTTCAAATAACAGCATATGTCCTGGTATCAATTTGCTGGTCTTGAGACTGTACTGGGTAGAGATGAGTGAATATGTTCGGAAAACGGTCACCAAAACATAAATTCGGCACAAATATGGTACATTCGGATTGGTGATTGGTAACACGAGGATTTTTTTTTTAAATCGGAAAAGGTCGGAAACATTCAGGAAAAGATAGAATAAAAGCCAGCAATTCATCTGCCATGTTCAGTAAAATCACAACATGACAGGTTAGAAAAAAATTGATAGAATAGATATATACACATAGAATATATTGATATATAGATGTCAGAGACACACACACATATACTGTAGATGTCAGTGACAAATACAATTAGTACAGTGTGTGTGCAGCATGTACATGTGTTTAATTATTAAAAGATTATTTTTCAAAAAGCAATGATGTAGGCTCTCGTGGAATTTTCTAACTACTAGAGGGAAAGTCGAAGGCTGGGGGCCAATGTTTTTAGCCTGGGAAGGGGGTAATACCCATGGAGCTTCCCAGGCTATTAATATCTGGCTATTAAAATATGTGACCCCAGGGTCCCCCTACAATTAATAACCAGCAGAGACTATGTAGACATCTGCAGGCTGATGTTAATCGCATAGGAAGAGGCCAAGGATACTGCCCCCAGGCTGAAAACATCAGCCCTTAGCTGCCCCAGAAAAGGTGCATCTCTAATATGCACCAATTCTGGCACTTAGCCTCGCTCTTCTCACTTGCCCTGTAGCAGTGGCAAGTGGAGTTACAGTTGGGGGTTGATGTCACCTTTGTATTGTCAGGTGACATCAAGCCCCAAGGTTAGTAATGGAGAGGCATCAATAAGATGCCCCATTACTAATCCCATAGTCAGATTGTAAGAAAACACAGACACCCAGAAAAAAAAGTCCTTTAATTGAAAGAAATACACAAATTCCTTTAATAATCTTTATTAAACCATACTTACGACCTCGCCTATTTCCCCGATGCTCTTATTATCTGGAAAAGAGGTAAAAAAAACAAACAACAATATTCCTTACAGCTATGCCAAAGGCGGCAAGTAACGAGAGTGGACCCTCTGGACCATGGTACCGAATCTCCCCCGAGTGAGCACATCAGATGGGACCAACCCCTATACAGGGATCGTTAGGGGGCAGGCTCAGTGACCTCAAGTACTACGACTGCCAGGACCAGGGGTTGGCTCAGGAGGAAGGTACCCAAAATATAGATGAGACAGGGGAAGCTGGGAGAGGACAACAGATAAGGCAGGAGTAGGTATAGGGGAGGCAAAGAGTATGGAAGGCACGAAGGTGGAGAGGGTCCAGAGGCAGAGGGTATACGGAGGTGGAGGAGGAACGGAGAACCAGGAGGACGGAGGACAGGAAAAGACTCTGAAAAGACAAGGAGGTAGACACACAAAGTAAGCAAGCAGGCTGGCTAAATGGCAGAAAAACAGTAGCGAAAAGGGCCTAAGTATAGGTATAGAACACGATAATCAGGCGCCTCCACTAAGGGAGGGCGGCCTGAAATACCTTGTGCCTGTCCCCCATTGGACAAGTAGTGTTATCGGGTCAGGTCATACTGGTGGATAAAGGATGTGGGGACTTGCGAGGCCGGGCCCTAAGGGGTATGTACGAGAAGACCGTGCGCACAGCCGACGGCACAGAGGGAACGCGTCGGGGTGCCCGCGCAGCTACACACCGGGGAGCAGGAAGGTGAGGAGCACAAGGCAGGATGGGAGCAGCAGCTGGTGCAAGCCCAGGAGCGGTGAGTATGGGGCTAACACTTACCTTTCCGCAGAGATGCTTTTAATCCATTTGTCCCACAAGGGATCTAGCTCTGCTACATCTAGATGGCAGGCTGCATGATGCAACCAGGCAGCCTGTTATCAAGTAAACACTGCTATTCCCTGTCTGAAGGCACCATGAATGTGAGAAAGATTTCCTGCTTGCAGTGCCATCTGACAGGTCCTGCAAGTTCACAGCCAATGAACTCACTTCAGCTTTGTGACATCAGCGCGAGCACCATGGGAAAATTTCCCTACGGCGCTTGCATTGACATCAGAAAGGTGAAGTGAGTTCATTGCCCATGAACTCACAGGTCCCAGCAGGGATGAACTCCCTTGACCTCAGCACCATGGAAAAAAATCAGTGAGGATGTCTTTATTTCAATTTCAGTGACTTCACCGCACATCACGGTGAGAAATTCTCACGGTGATTTGCTGTGAAGTCACTGATCTTGAACTGTGGTGACATCATCGCTAACTTTTTTCCATGGTGCTGAGGTCAAGGCAGTCCAGCCCTGCTGGGAACACAGCCTCAGTGACCTGAGGTACCCTTGATGACGTCACTTCCAGTCACTCAGGCTGAGCTTGCAGAAGCTCATTCACCAGTGATTCTCAGCCTGGGCGGTCACATCTTGGCACCATTCAGGTTGAAAACTATTAATCCCCCAAACATGGATTATAGCGTGGGACAGAACGATAGACAGGTATGACATATTGTTGCTTTTTTATTTTAGTTTTATTACAGGAGAACAAGGACTTCATTAGAATTAGACATTATGTGAGTATAACTGTGTTTGTTATTTTTAAATAAAATGGAAAATTGTGCTTTGTCTTATCTCTAAGGCTAGTTTCACACTTGCTTTTTTTTTGCAGCGCGTTTTTCCCGCAAAAAAACGCATTGAAAAAACGCATACAAACGCATACAGATGCTGCGTTTTTTTCAAGCATTTTTATGAGCATGCATGAAAAAAACGCAGCGTTTTTATGCGTTTGTATGCGTTTTTAGTGCGTTTTTACCGCGTTTGCATTTTTTTCCAACATTAGGTGGCCCCTCACACTAACCCAAACCATGACTTTACTAACCCTAACCCTAACCCTAACCCTAACCCTTACCCTGACCCTAACCCTAACCCTTAACCAAACCATACCCTGATCCTAACCCTAACCCTGACCCTGACCCTAACCCTGACCCTAACCCTAACCCTAACCCTGACCCTATCCCTAACCCTAACCCTAACCCTAACCCTGACCCTAACCCTAACCCTGACCCTAACTCTAACCCTAACCCTTAACCAAACCATACCCTGATCCTAACCCTAACCCTAACCCTAACCCTAACCCTGACCCTAACCCTAACCCTGACCCTGACCCTAACCCTAACCCTTAACCAAACCATACCCTGATCCTAACCCTAACCCTGACCCTGACCCTAACCCTAACCCTTAACCAAACCATACCCTGATCCTAACCCTAACCCTGACCCTGACCCTAACCCTTAACCAAACCATACCCTGATCCTAACCCTAACCCTAACCCTAAGCCTGACCCTAACCCTAACCCTGACCCTAACCCTAACCCTAACCCTGACCCTGACCCTAAGCCTAACCCTTAACCAAACCATACCCTGATCCTAACCCTAACCCTGACCCTGACCCTAACCCTGACCCTAACCCTAACCCTAACCCTGACCCTGACCCTAACCCTTAACCAAACCATACCCTGACCCTAACCCTAACCCTGACCCTAACCCTAACCCTAACCCTGACCCTGACCCTAACCCTAACCCTTAACCAAACCATACCCTGATCCTAACCCAAACCCTGACCCTGACCTTAACCCTAACCCTAACCCTAACCCTAAACCTCCTTAACTAACCCTAACTCTAACCCAAACCCCTAAATTCCATTGTCTAAACTAATGGTAAAAAAAAACGCATGTGCAAAAAAACGCATACATAAGCATGCCAATGCGCACATATGCTCACCATAGACTTATAATGGGTGTCTTGCTGTAAAAAAATGCATTGCGCGCGCATGCGTTTTTTTGAGGCAAGTCGGACGCCCAAAAAATGCAACAGGTTGCATTTTGTGCGCCCGAGCGCATACCGCAAAAAAACGCATGCGCGGAAAAACGCGTACAAACGCATGTGTATGCGCACATAAGCGCATCCCATGCAAAGTATAGGAAAAAAAAAACGCATGCGCTATTTAGCGCTAAAATACCGCGAAAAAAAACGCAAGTGTGAAACCAGCCTAATAAAGGGCTTTATTCTGGCTGTGATTTTATTTACCTTACAACTATAGGATTATTAATGGATGGGTGTCTTTTAGCCACTTCTTCATTACTAATCTGCGGGATTGATGTCATCTGGCAATATAAAGGTGATATCAACCCCCACAAATAAGAACCCCACTTGCTAACGATACAGGGTAAGAGAAAAGATTTGGGCAAAGCACCAAAATTTGCACATCTAATACATGTGCCTTTTCTGGGCAGCTGCAGGCTGATATTTTTAGGCTGGGGGGGCCTATATTCATGGCCCCTTACCATCCTGGGAATACCAGCCCCCACCTGTGAGCATTAGCAAGGCTGGTTGTCAAAAATGGGGGGTCCACAAACCATTTTTTAAAATTATTTATTTAAATAATTAAAAATACAGCATGGGGACCCCTCTATGCTTAATAACCAGCCTTGCTAAAGTGAACAGATGAGGGTTGCAGTCCCCAGCTGCGAGTTTTGCCTGGCTGATTATCAAAAATACAGAGGAACCCACGCAGGTTTTTTTTTTAAATTATTTATTTACAGCATAGGAGTGGCTGATGAATACTCCCATCCACCGCTCCTGTTCTCACAGCTGACACCAGTGAATGGAGGTAAACTTTATACCTCCAATCTCAGTGCTCATGCTGTCTTCTCACAGTGTGGGAACCGCTGCTCTCTGACCGGGGATGATTTCACAGTCGATCAAAAGCGCTACACCAGTGCTGTCACACAGAGAGGGAGACACTGGCTTTTGTACCGTGTATGTTCGGCTATATTCAGCGATTTAATTGACGATTAAATCGGCGAATATTGCAAATTCAGCAATCGTGAGCTGAACTGAACATTGAAATATTCACTCATCTCTAGTACTGGGAGACGCATGAAACCTTCTTGCATCAATACTTATGAATGTGCTTTGCTGGAGGGTCTGTACTATTTGTTCAATCTACAGTGGCTGCAGGTGATATCTCATGCTATCAGTAGGACACTAGAAAAACACAAAATTAGAGAAGAATTAGGAAATAGTGAGTGCCTGAGCTATCACCGGCAAAACCATTCCCTTTTTTGGGGTTGTCTTACTGGTGCCTATCCAGTGCATCAGTTTTCACTTTCATTTGCACCAAAATTGATTAATATAACTAAACTACATTGTCTAACAAATTGACAGCCATGACCTCTATTTACCACCTTTTTTTGAGCAGGGTAGTATTTAATTCTTGCTGTGAGTAAAATATTATACTGCTAATCCATTATTCCATAGACGGCTATAAATATAAATATTAATTAAATATTTAAATATCTACAAATTTTTCACATTCAACATTTCTTTTCAAATAAGAGAAGTCTAAGCAGATTTTTACATTTGTCAGACACAATAAATATTTGAAATTGCCTTTTTTTTTGTAATGCATAGGAATTAATCATGTAGAAAAGAAAAGACATTCTCTTTTCCTTCTCAATACTGCTGTTCAACAACCCAGAGTAACACTTCTAACATAACATTTTATGATACATACATACATAACTTGCAGTATACACACATTAAATGTGTTATTTTTTCTTGTGACTTCCAAGTTTGGAAATAAACTTTCAAGGCTGCAGTATTCTCTACAGATTATGTTTGAGGTTGGATGGGCGCGCCCAGCTATGTTATGCTTGTAATGTTGACTGTCCTCAGGCTTGAAAGAACCTTTCAAGAGCAAAATATCATTGCTTGGAGAGTTATGTTCGTACTCTTTACTACTGTCAACAACGTGTATTATTGTTTTTGGTTTTTTTTTTCAATGTAATAATGTTGTGTTTTTTTTCTCTCTCACCTTACATAGTTATATACATTTCCAATAATGCAATATTTCATAAATCTATCATAGCAAATCTACTTCAACATTGAATAATTATAAAGGTATGTATGCGTCTTTGGCTCTTGCTCAGACCTGAGATAGTAATTAACAATGAACTATTATGAAACATGCAAAAATGTAAAGGAATAGTATTCAGTATTGGCAGTGACCCAGAGGTGTAGCTAGGGCTTTAGCTCTGGGGGGGGCAAAACATCAGAGTGGGCCCCTTACGAGGTAACCCTGATTACAACTATAGCGGCGCACCCTAATTGTCGGCATAGGGGAACCTCAGCCGATGACCATGGTATTACTGAAAATAAATCTCTATGAAAAAACAACACTGTTATTACCGCCATATAGTGCTAGATACCACTACTGCAGAACATATAGGAGATTACAGTACAGATAGTAATAGTGACTTACAGGTGATGTTCTTTCTGATGGAAATGTTCACTTTTCTCGTCCTTTCCATCTGGCCCAGGCCGACACGATAACTTCTCCAGCCAGGACTCGGCTGCAGATATTACAACAAAGACACATATGATTTCTCACATTTCCAGCACCTTTCCCATCTCTGCCTGCCCAACCTACTCATCCTACTTATACCCCAATATTGAACCAGGTCTGCGGTATGTTAATGTACCTGCTGTAAAAAAAAACAGGTCTCCTCTTACTGCCCCACATAGAGTAATGCCATCTCTGTGCCACTGTGAAAACAGTGTTCACATTTTGTCCCTAGAAAGAAATAATGCCACCTTTGACAGTCACAAAACAATGAGTGCCCCTATAACAATAATGCTTCTTAAGTGCCCACTTAACATTTAATAATGTCCCCTGTGTCTCCTAATGTACAGCTCCCCTACACACAGTATGAGGGGCCCACAGCTTCCATATATACAGTATGATGGGCCCGCAGCTCCTCCATGCACAGCATGAAGGGCCCACAGCTGTCCTATACATAGCAGGGTGGGTTCACAGCTCTCCTATGCACAGTATGAGGGGCCCACGGCTGTCCTATACATAGCAGGGTGGGTCCACAGCTCTCCCATGCACAGTATGAGGGTCCCACAGCTGCCATATACACAGTATGATGGGCCCACAGCTCCTCCATGCACAGCATGAAGGGCCCACAGCCATACTATACATAGCAGGGTGGGTCCACAGCTCTCCTATGCACAGCATGAAGGGCCCACAGCTATCCTATACATAGCAGGATGGGTTTATAGCTCTCCTATGCACAGTATGAGGGGCACACAGCTGCACTCTACATAGCAGGATGTGTCTACAGCTCTCCTATGCACAGTATGAGGGGCACACAGCTGCACTATACATAGCAGGGTGTGTCTACAGCTCTCCTATGCACAGTATGAGGGAAACACAGCTGCCCTATAAACAGTATGATGGGCAAACTGCTTCCTCAAACAAAATATAACGACCCCCACAGTAGTCCACACAGTGTATAACAGCCCCCACAGTAACACCTCACATTAAATAATGGCCTCCACACTGTCTAATGGATCCCATGGTAACCCCAATATTATATATTGGCAGTCACACTTTATATTAGCCTCTACAGTAATACAGTACATACTCCACACTGTATGATGGTCCCTACAATATAGAATGACTGTCATGCTAGCTCTCACATTGTATAATGGCCCCACACTAGTCCACTTTATATTGGCTCCCAGACTGTATGAGGGCCTCTCACAGTAGTCCCCATATTATCCCCCTAGCTGTGTAATGGCCCTCTCCTTAGCTCCTAAACTGTATACTGGCCCCAACAGTAGTCTTCACACTGTGTAATGGCCCGCACATTAGCTCCCATGCTTTATAAGGGCCCCCTGAAATTGCATTCACATTGGACTAATTGGATTGTGAATAAAATGTAATTCTTGTTGCATACCTCTTGAGTGCTGAGTTTCACTTATATTAACATTTAATAATGTCCCCTGAGTCCCCCCATGTACAGTAATTATGGCCCCACATTCAGTGATGTGAATAGGCGATCATGTGACCGCAGGTATACAACTTGCAGTCATGTGTCGACTACACTCCTTCGGTTTCATTCAATTCTTTTTTTATTGAAAGGCCCCAAACATATCTAGTCAGCTCGTGCAAATAGCATACATGAGCTTGCATGACCCTCCTGACCGCACCCAATCAGACTCATAGATGCAGGTGCACTGCACCTTGTCATGATTTGGCAGTCTGCAGTCACATAGATTGACTGCAGACTTTTATTCCAAGTCTGGATTACCCCTTTAAAGGGAGCCTGACAGGTGATACAGGCTGCTCAAACAATGTGCAGCGTGTATCAGCCCCGGCTGTAGTATCTCACCAGGTAGGTTTTGTTCTGTAAAACTGCAGTATTTCAGTGAAAAACATACTAATAGCTGCTGGGGAGTGAGTGGTGATGTGCACTAGTCCTACGGACAGGTCCTTAGCTGCTTCTCCCCACCCGCTGTCAGTGACTGACAAGTGTCAGAGAGATGACAGTCACCGTCAGCAAGCAAGGAGAAGCCGCCAGGGACCTGTCTGTAGGACTAATGCACAGCAGCGCTCACTCCTCGCAGCTTTATAGAGCCAAACATACCTCGTGAGAGACTACAGCTGGGTCTGATACGTGCTGCACAAACATGAGCATCCTATATCACCTGTCAGACTCCCTTTTCTAACTTTATTACAATAATAATAAGTTACATACTATAACATTATTACATATAACACAGTTCATGCCATGGTTACTGTATGGGGGCTTGTTATACTATCAGGGTGGGCTAATAATAAGACCCCGGCTGTAAGAATAATAGTCCCCCTACCTCCCTATCAGCCCCCCAAACAGCATCTATTACATGTGATGGAGTTCATAACACTAGTTCCCACCCTGTCCCCATCCTCTCACATTCACCCCACAGGGAGCATTACATACCTGAATATAGTAAATCTAATACATTCTGGCCACCCTCAGATGAAGTTTGCAGGCAGGTTGCTCATGGATGGCACCTGCAATTTCTAATCCAGGTGCTGCAGGCGCAGAGCATATGGTGAGGTCAGACATGGCCAGGCAGTGTCTGAGGAAATGTAATTTGGGCACTAGGACCCAGGGGAGAGCTCCAGCGTGCATGAATCAGAGCACACAGGAAGCCTGCAGCATTGATGGCAGAGCAGGTCAGAAACTGATCCCTGATGAAGGAAACCGTGTTTTTTCCAAAACTAGTCGGAGAGGAATTGGTCCACTGTGCTCCCTGTAATCTATCACGTGACCGGTGACATCACGAAGGTCCTGTTGACTCACCTCACACCACAGCTTCACATCGTGCACACTGCACGCCGGCGCGCCGCTGGAAGAGGGGAGCGTGGAGTGTCTGTCACCGGCCGGGACAGCACTCCTGAAGAGCCATGGTATTAACCCACATTTATCTGGCAAATATCATTCAATCTGACTTCACATCAAGATATACAGCGCTCTTTACTGGTCCTCTGGAGTCCAGACATCCACTCAGATTACATCTTCGATAATAACTATCTAACTTGGAGCAATCCAATTCATTTGTGTGTATTTTTTAGTTCACTAGAAGCTAAAGGGGTTCATTATTACGCACAAATTTTAATTATTTATTTATTTATATTTTATTGATCACATTGGTGGTGTGTGTTCCTAATTTGCAGCAAGTGTTCCTCTCTTTTTTCTACAGTTGCTAGCGCCACCTACAGTCTATACTAGGTCAGAAACTTAGCCTGGTTCTGGCCTCACACTACACTGCACAGAGACTCTGCCACTCTGTTAGTCAGCGTGCAGCGTCTCAGAAAGATAGGGGAGCAGGCAATTTGCCGTGATCTCCCTGACTGCTGCCTGAGGACATAAACGGTCCAGGTGGGCCCCTTCATGAGACCGGGCCCGGGGTGGTGGCCACCTCTGCCCACCGCCCATTAGCTATTGTACTGCAGTGACGTTAATGATAGACATAGAGTACAGACAGTTCTTTGGTCCAAGAACACAGAGATACCATTTATCATTATCATTATTATCTTATTTGGCACAACTGCATGAGCATTTTGCAGTACTCTAAGGTCTTCATCGTGATAATCTTGGTGTCAAAGTTGATTTGGGCACCAGTGTTAAAATAAGATTTATAACTCCATTTTTTTCTACGTCTTTAATGTTATTATCCTCATTGTCTCAAGCTAAACATCTAATATGCTCATAAGATCAAAAAAGATTTAGCCATCTGTAAAATATTATTTCAAGCTATCAGTTTCACTCAACTTAAATTCTTATCTCTATCAAATGAATTCAGAATGTACTCAGCATTACATTTCTAATACCCTTTTTAGTTTAGCTTCCTCAATACTTTTAGATGAAGTGGAAGGTTGGCACATATTCATAAGTCCAAAGCTTACACACACACACCCTATATTACAATTATACTGTAAACAGAGCTTTGAAAAAGTGTTCATACTCTGAACTTTCCCAACTTTTTTCACGAAACACCCACAAACGTAAATGTATTTCAATGGGATTTTAAGAATATTCCAACACTAAGTAGCAAGTATTTTTGAAGAGTAAAGGAAATTATACATGGTTTTCTAATTAGTTTAATAATATAAATCTGAAAATTATGACTTGCATTAGTATTCAGCCTCCCTGAGTCAATAATTTGTAGGACCACAGTTTGCTGCAATTACTACTACAAGTCTTTAAGGGTATCTCAACCAGCTTTGCTCCTCTAGGCTAGAGGCTGATATGTTTGCCCATTCTTCTTTAGAAAATAGCTCTAGCTTGTTGAGGTTGGATGGAGAGTGTCTGTGAACTGCATTTTTCGAGTCATGAAACATTCTCAATAGGATTTAAGAAAACAAAAAGAAGAAGCCGAACATGTGATCAAGAAAATACGGGACAGGAAAGTATATAAATCTAAAATACCTTTATTGACAAAGTGGTTATAGGTAGCACCACATACTAGAGGTGCCTACACCCTTAATAAAAAGAGGACATAATAATATACAGTAAAAATAATATTATAAAAACTAAACCCCAACATAGTAAATAGATGATGTACATCAATTTAAGTATATATCACCATGTATTATATGCTACAATGTGCACAACCGTTATATCCAAGTACATACATACAAGGAGATAGCAGAAGAAATTTTTGAACCCCTCTCCATAATCTTTGAAAATTCTTGGAGAACAGGAGAAGTCCCAGAAGACTGGAGAAGAGCAAATGTTGTTCCTATCTTCAAAAAGCGGAAGAAGGTGGACCCAGGCAACTATAGGCCGGTGAGTCTGACCTCTATACCAGGAAAGATCTTTGAACAAATTATTAAGCAACATGTATGTCAGTACCTGGATAAGAATGAAGTGATTAAACAGAGTCAGCATGGGTTTGTAACTAATAAGTCATGTCAGACTAACTTAATTTCCTTCTATCACGGAAAACAGTTAATTTGAAGTTTGCAGTGACTGTATCGGGGTTATATATGTATATTCCTTTTGTTGGAATCGGAGGTGTATATATCATATGCTCACTGTTAATTTCCAGATTACTGGCCTATTAGTGAAAACAGCCTGCAGTGTCCTCCATTAATCATTGGTCAATCGAGTAATTGTCTGAATGATAGGGAGCAGCAGAGAGTTGTTCTCTTTAAATATCACAGTGGATGGTTCTATGTGACCTTCCTAGGCTTTGATCCTCGACAACCACTACCAGTGAGAATAAATATCAAAAAATTGTCGGAACAGACTGCCATGAGAGGTGGTGAGTAGAGTTGAGCGACTTTTGGTTTTTTAGGGTCGCGTTTCGTTTCGTGAAACCCGACTTTTCAAAAGTCGGGTCGAGCAAGATCGTCCGATTATAGGGAAAAGTCGGGGTTGTCCCGAAACACGAAACCCAATGTAAGTCAATGGGGAATAAAAGTCGGTAGTGAGAGGAGGACAGGAAACACACCTACAGTGCCCATTTGAATGCCAAAAGCATCAATTCTTCTTTCTTAAGCTTGTCAACCTTAATTAACTTCATAATACAAGTTACGCACTGAAAAATGGGGGTTATTTGGCTACAAACTGTGGGGGGGAGGGCTGGCTCCAGGTTTTCATGTGCCCTGGGCGAAAGAGCGCCCCTTTAACACATACCACAACTCATCATGCTCCGATACGGCAGAGAAATAGCGGTATAGTCCAATGAAAAAGACCTCACTTTTTACATCTCATGACGAGGCCCATCTATTTCTCCATACAGAATCATTGGTCCCATATAATGTTTGAAACAGTATATGATGAGCTCCACATAATGCTACAGTATATGTTGGTCCCCATGGATGAAGCTCCACTGTCTCATGGGCCCAAATAATGATCCAAACATAATGGGCCCCATTTCTAATGCTCTAGTGTATAATGGGCCCTGTAAAAGCTGCTCCAGTGTCTGATGTCCACCTTTGGAATGTTCCAGTGTATGGTGGGCCCCATCTATCATTCTCCAGAGTATAGTGCTCCCCAAAAATTGCTGTCCCAACATTGAAAACAATCAAATAAGTCTCCTCGCTAGGGAATCCCTGTACTTGTCTGGACAGGTGCTGTAGCTTGCTTAACAGCTCGCCAGCCGTTCTCACGCCCAGTATGGATTACACGTGATTGCACAAAGGTGAGAAAGGGTACCGTATCCCCAGATAACATGTATGGATAGCGTACACATTCAAAATATATGTCTCAGGAGGCAGGCTCAGACGGTGTTAGGCCCAGTATGGATTGCACGTGATTGCACAAAGGTTAGAAAGGGTACCGTATCACCGGATAACATGTATGGATAGCGTACACATTCAAAATATATGTCTATACAGCATGAGGCAGGCTCAGACGGTGTTAGGCCCAGTATGGATTGCACGTGATTGCACAAAGGTTAGAAAGGGTACCGTATCCCCAGATAACATGTATGGATAGCGTACACATTCAAAATATATGTCTCAGGAGGCAGGCTCAGACGGTGTTAGGCCCAGTATGGATTGCACGTGATTGCACAAAGGTTAGAAAGGGTACCGTATCCCCGGATAACATGTATGGATAGCGTACACATTCAAAATATATGTCTATACAGCATGAGGCAGGCTCAGACGGTGTTAGGCCCAGTATGGATTGCACGTGATTGCACAAAGGTTAGAAAGGGTACCGTATCACCGGATAACATGTATGGATAGCGTACACATTCAAAATATATGTCTCAGGAGGCAGGCTCAGACGGTGTTAGGCCCAGTATGGATTGCACGTGATTGCACAAAGGTTAGAAAGGGTACCGTATCCCCGGATAACATGTATGGATAGCGTACACATTCAAAATATATGTCTATACAGCATGAGGCAGGCACAGACGGTGTTAGGCCCAGTATGGATTGCACATGATTGCACAAAGGTTAGAAAGGGTACCGTATCACCGGATAACATGTATGGATAGCGTACACATTCAAAATATATGTCTATACAGCATGAGGCAGGCTCAGACGGTGTTAGGCCCAGTATGGATTGCACGTGATTGCACAAAGGTTAGAAACAGTACCGTATCCCCGGATAACATGTATGGATAGCGTACACATTCAAAATATATGTCTATACAGCATGAGGCAGGCTCAGACGGTGTTAGGCCCAGTATGGATTGCACGTGATTGCACAAAGGTTAGAAAGGGTACCGTATCCCCGGATAACATGTATGGATAGCGTACACATTCAAAATATATGTCTATACATCAGGAGGCAGGCTCAGACGGTGTCAGGCACAGTATGGATTTGACGGCCCAGATTACACAGCGGAGGAGCAGGGAGAGGTAAAGATTGCAAATGCTGGGGCCCTGCCCAAGCAAGGGGGGCACACTCGTGGGCGTCGGTACTGGAACTGGGCCCCTCATAGTACAGCGGTGTGTTTGACGGCGGGTGTGCACCACCACCGTCAGAGACACTTGATTGCACTATGAGGGACCCTGTGTCAGTGCCCGCGCCCAAGAGTTGGCCTACAGACCTGTCCAGGGCAACGGCACTCGCACGGTGTCGTGCGCTAGGTGGTGACCCCGGCCATGGGGGGGAGGCAGCACAGTTAGGGAGTTTTAGAAAGTGGCATATGTTGATGTTGGACATTCAGCTGATGCAAAAGGCGAAATAGGTGAAGTACCAGGAAGAGGTGGACCAAAGCAAGCCATTTTTCTGTCACCCTATGTGTCATCAGGGGAAGGTGGGACAAAATCCTTGGAAACCCATGCGTGGTTCATTTTAATGAAGGTTAGATCATCCACATTTTGGGTTGACAGACGGGCCCTTTTTTCTGTCAGGATTGATCCAGCTGCACTGAAGACTCTTTCCGATAGCACACTTGCAGCTGGGCAAGCGAGCTCCTGTAAGGCATATTGGGCCAATTCAGGCCAGGTGTCCAGTTTAGCGGCCCAATAGTCAAAGGGGAATGACCTGTGTGGGAGAACATCGATATGGGAGGAAAAGTAGTTTGTAACCATAGTTGACAACTGCTGTCTCCTGTCACTTTCCATCGATGCAGTATTACCAGTTGTGTGAGCGGTATTTGAAAAATCAGTCCACAACATTGTCATGAAACCCCTGTCTCCAACGCCACTTCTGCTGTGTGCACCACGAACACCTCTGCCAAGCTGCCCCCGGCCCGTACGGCTCGTGTGAGAACCATCACCGCTGCTGTGTGCTGGGAATGCCTCAAGCAACCGATTTACCAGAGTTGCTTGTTTATTAGCCAATATTAGGTCAAGGTTCTCCTGTGGCATGATGTATTGTAATTTGCCTTTATAGCGTGGATCCAGGATGCTGGTCAACCAGTAGTCGTCATCGTTCATCATTTTGGCAATGCGGGGGTCCCTTTTTAGGATCCGCAAGGCATAATCTGACATGTGGGCCAATGTTCCCAGTGTCAATGATGCACTGCGAGTGCTGGGTGGAGGAGCACTTTCTGGCAAATCCACATCCCTCCAGTCACGCACAAACCCTGTACCAGACCTTGCCACGCCAACATTTTCACTTGCCCCACGAGATGCATCCTCCTCCCCTAAGTAATCATCCCCATCATCATCCTCCTCCTCCTCTTCTTCCTCCACCTCGTCCAGGAGAGGTCCCTGAGCAGACAATGGCTGAATGTCATCAAGGATTCCCTCCTCCTCTTCCTCCTCATCAACATTGGCTGCAGACGCCTGCTCCTTAAAGTGCGTCAAAGTTTGCATGAGCAGACGCATAAGTGGGATGCTCATGCTTAGGATGGCGTCGTCTGCGCTTACCAGCCGTGTGCATTCCTCAAAACACTGAAGGACTTTACAAAGGTCTTTCAGCTTCGACCACTGCACACCTGTCAACTCCATGTCTGCTCTCAAAGTGCCTGGCCGTGTATCCTCCCACAAATGCATTATGGCCTGCCTCTGCTCGCACAGCCGCTCCACCATGTGCAGGGTGGAGTTCCACCTTGCTGCAATGTCGATAATGAGGCGGTGGTTGGGAAGGTGGAGCAATCACTGCAGCTTCTTCATACGAACGGAGTGTACAGGCGACCGGCGGATGTGCGCGCACAGTCTTCGCACCTTATGGAGCAGGGCTGTTAACTCCGGATAATTTTTGAGGAAGCACTGCACCACCAGGTTCAAGGTGTGAGCCAAGCAAGGTATGTGGCTGAGTTTTGAAAGGGCTATGGCTGCCACAAAATTACGGCCGTTATCACTAACTACCTTGCCTGCCTCAAGATGTACACTGCCCAGCCATGACTCAGTTTGTCGCTTCAAGTACTCGGCCAGCACCTCGGCGGTGTGTCTGTCGCCCAAACACATCATCTGCAACACAGCCTGCTGACGCTTTCCACTAGCTGCTCGATAGGGGGACACATCGTGTGCAACAGTGGCAGCTGCAGATGGAGTGCTCGTACGACTGCGCTCTGTGGACGAGCTTTCTCTTCTGGAGGAGGAGGAGGAGGAGGGTCGAACGCCTACAGCCAACTGTTTCCTATACCGTGGGCTAGGCAGCACTGTCCCACCACCGCTGTCCCCTGTGGACCCTGCATCCACCACATTAACCCAGTGCGCAGTGATGGACACGTAACGGCCCTGGCCATGCCGACTGGACCATGCATCAGTTGTGAGGTGCACCTTTCCGCTCACTGACTGCTTGAGTGCATGGACAATGCGGTCTTTCACATGATGGTGGAGGGCTGGGATGGCTTTGCAAGAGAAAAAGTGGCGACTGGGTAGGTCATAGCGTGGTACTGCATAGGCCATGAGTTCGCGGAAAGCTGTGCTTTCCACCAACCGAAAGGGCATCATCTCAAACGAGATTAGTTTGGCAATGTGGGCGTTCAAACCCAGTGTACGCGGATGAGAGACTGAGTACTTTCTTGACCTACTCATAGTGTCTGGGAGGGTGAGCTGGACTTGAGAGCTGCATATGGTGGAAGTAGCGGTGGACAGGGCGGACTGAGAGAGGGTTGATGATGGTGATGGAGTTGGTGTTCTTTCTGATGGCCTAGAATCAGTCTTTCGTTGATATAACAGTGGGATTCCCTGACTGCTGTGGTCTTGCAAAGACACCTCAACATTTGCTGCTGTGCTAACCGGTGGGCTTACAGTGGGGGAAACAATGTAGCGTTGCTGACTACCTTCGTTGTGATCAGTTGCACATGTGGCACTTGAGGTTTGGTGTTGTGTCCACGCTTGCAAGTGCATGCTGGTTAAATGTCTAAGCATGCAACTGGTATTCAAATTTTTCAGATTTTTCCCTCGGCTAAAGGTCTTTGCGCACTTCTTACAGATAACCTTGGCCTGATCATGAGGATTTTGTTCAAAAAAGTGCCACACTGCACTCTTCCTACTTTGGCAGACATTTTGCGGCCTAGCATGCTGTGATCTTTTGACCCTCTGGACAAGCTGTCCAGCAACTATTTTGATGTTTGGAACCTGTCTTTGGAGTGCTCCGGGCCTGCCAGATAACAGCTGTTGCGATGTCGATGTCTGCTGTGGATGCTCCTCATCTGAGCTATTGGAAGCCTCACCCTCTTCCCCCAATGGATGCCAATCTGGGTCAACAACTGGGTCATCCATCACCTCCTCTTCTATGTCATGTGCACCTTCCTCTGTGTCACCGTGTATGGTGGTATAGTGTGCGGGAAGGGGCACCTGAGTCTCATCAGGGTCAGAATCTGGCTCTGTACACTGCGAGGACAATGTAGTGCTCTGAGTGAATGTACCAGCAGAATCATCCATCAGCGGCTGTGCATCAGTGCACTCCATGTCAGATTCATCTTGGCCTGGGTAATTCACCATTTCACTTGATAATCCAGGCATGGTATGTGAAAACAGCTCCATGGAGTAATCAGTAGTATGGCCTGCGTCATCCTTCAATCTTGGTTGGGGTGAAGGACACAAGGAAAGGTGTGGTACATGAACATGAGCCTCCAATGACGACTCAGTGCTTTTACTTTTTACAACTGAAGAAGAGGAGGCGATAGAGCTGGAGGCTGAGTCAGCAATGTAAGACAAAACTTTTTCCTCATGCTCTGGCTTTAAAAGCGGTTTGCCAACTCCTAGAAAACTAAGCGTTCGAGGCCTTATGTAGCCAGACGATGACGCAGGGTCAGCACCTCCTGCATTCGGTCCTATTTTGCTCTTGCCACTACCATCAGATCCACCACCAACACCATCATTACCAGCTGCCAACCCCCGCCCAATTCCACGGCCTCTTCCACCAGCCTTCCTCATTTTTGGTAGAAATGTAGACAAAATCCAACAAACTATATAGTAATGTATAAAAAAGGTACAAGGTGTCTATAGGACAGGGGAGATTTTGAATATCTGCACACACTTTTGGACACTGGACACTTTTGGATTGTGTGAGGCCCACTGATATCTCTGCTCTATGTGACAGGCTCGATGGCTTTGCTGTGACAAAAGTGACTAGAGGATAAGGGAGATTTTGAATATCTGCACACACTTTTGGACAGTGGACACTTTTGGATTGTGTGAGGCCCACTGATATCTCAGCGCTATGTGACAGGCTCGATGGCACTGCTGTGACAAAAGTGACTAGAGGATAAGGGAGATTTTGAATATCTGCACACACTTTTGGACACTGGACACTTTTGGATTGTGTGAGGCCCACTGATATCTCAGCGCTATGTGACAGGCTCGATGGCACTGCTGTGACAAAAGTGACTAGAGGATAAGGGAGATTTTGAATATCTGCACACACTTTTGGACAGTGGACACTTTTGGATTGTGTGAGGCCCACTGTTATCTCAGCGCAATGTGACAGGCTCGATGGCACTGCTGTGACCTAAGTGACGATTTTGAATATCTGCACACACTTTTGGACACTGGACACTTTTGGATTGTGTGAGGCCCACTGATATCTCAGCGCTATGTGACAGGCTCGATGGCACTGCTGTGACAAAAGTGACTAGAGGATAAGGGAGATTTTGAATATCTGCACACACTTTTGGACACTGGACACTTTTGGATTGTGTGAGGCCCACTGATATCTGAGCGCTATGTGACAGGCTCGATGGCACTGCTGTGACAAAAGTGACTAGAGGATAAGGGAGATTTTGAATATCTGCACACACTTTTGGACACTGGACACTTTTGGATTGTGTGAGGCCCACTGATATCTCAGCGCTATGTGACAGGCTCGATGGCACTGCTGTGACAAAAGTGACTAGAGGATAAGGGAGATTTTGAATATCTGCACACACTTTTGGACACTGGACACTTTTGGATTGTGTGAGGCCCACTGATATCTCAGCGCTATGTGACAGGCTCGATGGCACTGCTGTGACAAAAGTGACTAGAGGATAAGGGAGATTTTGAATATCTGCACACACTTTTGGACACTGGACACTTTTGGATTGTGTGAGGCCCACTGATATCTCAGCGCTATGTGACAGGCTCGATGGCACTGCTGTGACAAAAGTGACTAGAGGATAAGGGAGATTTTGAATATCTGCACACACTTTTGGACACTGGACACTTTTGGATTGTGTGAGGCCCACTGATATCTCAGCGCTATGTGACAGGCTCGATGGCACTGCTGTGACAAAAGTGACTAGAGGATAAGGGAGATTTTGAATATCTGCACACACTTTTGGACACTGGACACTTTTGGATTGTGTGAGGCCCACTGATATCTCAGCGCTATGTGACAGGCTCGATGGCACTGCTGTGACAAAAGTGACTAGAGGATAAGGGAGATTTTGAATATCTGCACACACTTTTGGACAGTGGACACTTTTGGAATGTGTGAGGCCCACTGTTATCTCAGCGCTATGTGACAGGCTCGATGGCACTGCTGTGACCTAAGTGACTAGAGGATAAGGGAGATTTTGAATATCTGCACAAACTTTTGGACACTGGACACTTTTGGATTGTGTGAGGCCCACTGATATCTCAGCGCTATGTGACAGGCTCGATGGCACTGCTGTGACAAAAGTGACTAGAGGATAAGGGAGATTTTGAATATCTGCACACACTTTTGGACACTGGACACTTTTGGATTGTGTGAGGCCCACTGATATCTCAGCGCTATGTGACAGGCTCGATGGCACTGCTGTGACAAAAGTGACTAGAGGATAAGGGAGATTTTGAATATCTGCACACACTTTTGGACAGTGGACACTTTTGGATTGTGTGAGGCCCACTGTTATCTCAGCGCTATGTGACAGGCTCGATGGCACTGCTGTGACCTAAGTGACTAGAGGATAAGGGAGATTTTGAATATCTGCACACACTTTTGGACACTGGACACTTTTGGATTGTGTGAGGCCCACTGATATCTCAGCGCTATGTGACAGGCTCGATGGCACTGCTGTGACAAAAGTGACTAGAGGATAAGGGAGATTTTGAATATCTGCACACACTTTTGGACACTGGACACTTTTGGATTGTGTGAGGCCCACTGATATCTCAGCGCTATGTGACAGGCTCGATGGCACTGCTGTGACAAAAGTGACTAGAGGATAAGGGAGATTTTGAATATCTGCACACACTTTTGGACAGTGGACACTTTTGGATTGTGTGAGGCCCACTGTTATCTCAGCGCTATGTGACAGGCTCGATGGCACTGCTGTGACCTAAGTGACTAGAGGATAAGGGAGATTTTGAATATCTGCACACACTTTTGGACACTGGACACTTTTGGATTGTGTGAGGCCCACTGATATCTGAGCGCTATGTGACAGGCTCGATGGCACTGCTGTGACAAAAGTGACTAGAGGATAAGGGAGATTTTGAATATCTGCACACACTTTTGGACACTGGACACTTTTGGATTGTGTGAGGCCCACTGATATCTCAGCGCTATGTGACAGGCTCGATGGCACTGCTGTGACCTAAGTGACTAGAGGATAAGTGAGATTTTGAATGTCTGCACACACTTTTGGACACTGGACACTTTTGGATTGTGTGAGGCCCAATGAATATCTGAGCGCTATGTGACAGGTCACAGCTGTGCCATCGAGCCTAAGTGACTAGAGGATAAGTGAGATTTTGAATGTCTGCACACACTTTTGGACACTGGACACTTTTGGATTGTGTGAGGCCCAATGAATATCTGAGCGCTATGTGACAGGCTCGATGGCACAGCTGTGACCAAAGTGACTAGAGGATAAGGGAGATTGGATTGCTTTTAAAAAAGCAGTTTGCGGAGCAGTGGGTAAACAGCAATGCCAGCCTGTCAGGAAGCCTTAAAAGGCAGCCCAACAACCAACACCACTGATACACCACTATATAGCCTCCCCTTGCACTGCACACACAGTGACTGGTGTGTTGTGCAGGCCAAATTGCTATCAGCAGCAGAAGCAGTTTTTTTTTCTTCTCAGCAGGACAAAAAAAAAAAATTGGGATTGCTTAAGCAGTTTGAGGCCCAATGAATATCTGAGCGCTATGTGACAGGCTCGATGGCGCAGCTGTGACCAAAGTGACTAGAGGATAAGGGAGATTGGATTGCTTTTAAAAAAGCAGTTTGCGGAGCAGTGGGTAAACAGCAATGCCAGCCTGTCAGGAAGCCAGCCCAACAACCAACACCACTGATACACCACTATATAGCCTCCCCTTGCACTGCACACACAGTGACTGGTGTGTTGTGCAGGCCAAATCGCTAGCAGCAGAAGCAGTTTTTTTGTCTTCTTCCCTGCCTAACGCTCTCCCTACAGAATCAGCAGCAACCTCTCCCTATGCTAAGATCGGCAGAAGTAAGATGGCGGTCGGCGTGCACTCCCTTTTATACCCCCTGTGACGCCCACCAAAGCAAGCCAATCACTTGCATGCCCTTCTGAAAGATGGTGGTGACCCGTGCCTATGTCATCACGTTGCCCACAGTGTCCGTGGATCCTGATTGGCTGAAAAAGAGCGCAAAACAAACTTTTGAAACGCGACTTTGGCGCGTAAGTCGCCGACCTCGTGGCCGACCTCATCCTAGGGTCGGGTTTCGTTTCATGAAACCCGACTTTGCCAAAAGTCGGTGACTTTTGAATTTTTTCGACCCGTTTCGCTCAACTCTAGTGGTGAGTTCTCAATGGAAGTCTTCAAATAGAAGCTGGACAGACATCTGTCTGAATTGGCTTACTGAATCCTGTATTGAACAGATGGTTGGACACAATGACTTTTGAGGTCCCTTACAACTAAAATATTTGATGATTCTCATAGCTAGATTCAGGTCTATATGGTATCTTGAGCAATAGAGTGATATATGCATCCTTGAATTCAAAAGGGCCTACTGGATTTTTAAATTAGACTGTGTCGCCATCATTGTCAGTATTTGTCCCATACTCATGTCGGCTTTCCTCTTGTACCTTTTCTCCCAGTCCTTTTTGTTGCCCTTTTATGCTCGATTTCTCGTAATCAGTTCTACCAAAGAAAGAGTCTAATGGCTAGATGTGGTGGATAGCAAGAACTCTGTCTTTCCATGGCTCTTAGTACCTTGACATATAGAAGAGGGGGAGAAGGTAAGCAGCAGTTGTTAATGTCAAGTAGTACCTACAAAATCAAGTTAGATTTTATGGTATACAAAAGAGAGAGATTAAATCCTGTGATCCAAATGTATTATTACCTATCACTATGTAAATCACTCATAAAGCCATATTTTAAATGTGTGATATAATTTTGAACTCCATATTTTAAAAATGAAATTTGGGAGAAAGTTAGTTCAAAGTCAACTGGATTATTATATTGGATTTAAGACTGCTCATATAATGGGAGGTTGGCCTTGTTTAGCTTAGAAAAAAAATCACGTATATACACACATACTGTATATGATTAATTTAATAAACTAGTATATTATTTATCCCTCCCAAGGACATTACACGTGAACAGGGAAGATTTATTACATGTGGTGGAAAGGTGACTTTAGCATCTAATCAGGAAAGGTTTCTTTACAGTTAGGGTAGTCATAATATGGATTGTTCTACCACAACAGGTAGTAATAGCAGATCCGATATTGACATTTTAAAAAGCACTAAATGTTTTTTTCAAATGTTATTATGGGTAAACATAATATAGAGATAGAAAATGCATTACTGATGGAGAAAGGTTGAACTTGATGCACCCATGTCATTTTTCAACCTGTGTAACTGTGTAACTAAGGTGTTAACCAAAATTATATGGGGCATTAGGGCACGACTGTGAACTTGATATCCCTTGGGCCTCTCCTATTATAATATAATGAGAGGTTGGCCTTGTTTAGCCTGGAAAAAGATCTAATTTATATGGCATTGATCCATAGGATATGGAAGATCTGAAAGATCTGATTCTAATACCAAAGCTTGTTGCTAGCTCTGTGAGCTGTGGTGTTAGGGGCTCTAACAGTGTAGTAACACTGAGCTAGGACAAATCTCAAGGTGGCAATCAGGTGGGGCAAAGAGATCAGGCCATGCTACTCACAAAGGTAACTGGCAGCTAAGTCCTACGAATGCTGATAATGATTGGGAACCAAGTAGAGGTGCCAATGAGGAGAGGTAATCAAAAGGGGATAGTGGTAGAGTCAGCACTAAAGTGCAAAAACGATGTCCAGGGAATAAATCTGTGGGAGAAGATCTGTTTCTTCTGCAGTAAACTCGGTGGCAGGTCCGTTCTTGAGTGGTGTTGGTGTAGTTTGGTTTAAGGTGTTATCTGGGACTATTTAATTTTTTTCTTATTGTGCAAAGAACTGACAAACAGGTAGATGCTAACTACCTGCCTGTTTTTTTCCCAACGATTCTGCTGGTTCATTTGATCTCACATCTAAAGAGTAACTCTTTCAGGCTGCTCTCTTAATGGGGTGTCATTGCTGACATCATACTGATTGTCAGGATGACATCATCAGTCATGCTCTATTGACAAAACAAAAGAGAAGAGATGCAGCTGCTCTGTCAATATGATGTCACCAAAATTGCTGGCACAAGTGGTGCATGAGCATTCTGAGCCAGCAGCAATCAGTGTTAGGCAGAACAGGCAAGTGGTTAGTAATTACCTGCTTGTAAGTTGTTAGGCCCATAAGAAAAAAAAATAGTTCTGGAAAACCCCTTCAACAGTGCCTTATAGCTCTAGTGGTGGTCATGGTGGTAGGGAATCCTATGTACAGTCATGTCTTGTGTGGGAATTTTTTAACACATTGCTGGAATCTACTGCAGAGTGCAGACAGAGCTTTAGAAAAGTAAGTCATGTAAATCTTCACACATTAGCTAAAAGCTATGTCTGTACAAGAAACTTCATCACCTGCTCAGGTAGGAAAGCAATCCCACCAGCAAGAGGAGCAAGTCTCAAGCTGTCTTTGCAACTGTCTGTCTTTCTGCATTTGCAATTAGTGCCATGTTGTCATCAGTCCCATCAACATTTTCATATATTGTTTCCATACTCTTCCTCTTCTCACTCTATTGTGTCCCAAGAAACATGCATTTAGTCGTTAATTTGTGTTTAAACTTAGCTTCCAGATGTCCACATTCACCACAATCGATGACAATACACCTCAATTTTACATGACTTTGCAAAATAATTATGTATGCTCAGACATAATGGAAGCTACCAAGCTACCATTATCCTTCCATGCTAGGTCTGGGCACAAAATGCCAAATTTTTCACCCTAAAAATTATGAATGAAAATATTGCTACATCTCACCTTTTTTTTATCATTTTAGGTGAAATTATGTTTTTGTGCTTGCATCTGAGGTTACTCATTTAGCAACATGGGAAGACGAGGCCACTGTTCAGATTAGGGACAAAATGTATTAAAAAAAAACTTATCATGTTCCATGTATCAAATGCTCGCTACAGCTCAGCTTTTTTTTAGTCATTTTTGTTTACATTTTTTTTTGTGCTTGCATATTGGGTGATTTTCAACCTCTGGGTATAAAAGGGAAACATTACTTAAAAAGAATTGTTTGACTTTGATTACTACCTAAGTCAGTAAAATTTCTGCAACATTATTTTTATTTGCATATGTAAAGGGGGTACATCTACTGTGGTGACTTACAACAATAATACCTTGTGCATGGTAGGCACAAAGTGAAAAAATGAAACAAATAACAGACATTAATAGTTGGAATTCTTTAATGCAATTTCCTTAAACAAAACTCTTATTTTTTGTCTAAATTGCTAATGAATATTAGATCAGGTGAAGTTCCCTGATAAAATGCTGCAGAGTATTATTCGAATGAGATGATTACTCCCCTGAGAAGACAATCAAGCTCCATGTTAAATGCGCAGAATGTGGAAGAGAAGCAGCAGCAAGAGAATGTGGAGGGCGCATTTAGTTGGCCCATGTACAGGACAAGTCTGACAGTCTGAGTGATAATAACAATGATGATGCTGGCCATAAATACCATCCCTCACAATGTGGTCCAAAAGTGAGCCAACAGTACCTTCATTCATGCTGACAGCACAACAAACTGTAACATGGAATTTGTGTGGTATGACCGGCTTATCATTGTGATGAACTAAAGGATGACTATTACATAACAACGTGTTTTGGACCCTGACTTTAAAAGAAAATTGGGGTAATTTATACAGACTTCTGAAAGGGAGAACAATTTGACATATTACCAAGATAAACTGTGTTCCTTTGTTGGTGAACCTTTTGCCTGCCGAAAGAATGTCTCAGAGACTCCTTGTTACCATGGCTGGTCGGGTGAGGATAATCTCCAGGAGTGGACCCTCTGGATCGTGGCACCGAGGGGCCCCGGGTGAGCTGCCAGGTGGAGCCGACCTCTATGCAGGGATCGTTAGGAGCAGGTCCAGGGGTTCGGGTACCACGATAGCCGGTACCGAGAGGGGCGGATCAGAATGGACTGGAGTAGGAGCACGAGACTGTAGGAGATAGGACCAGAGTGGGGTTGCGGGACTGGAGTATAGACAACAGGATGGAGCAGGATAAATGGAGACAGGACTGGAGTAGGACTGTGGGACTGGAGCCTAGACAGCAGGACAGAGCAGGAACACGGGAGGCAGGACCAGTGTAGGACTGCTGGGCTGGAGCTTAGATAGCAGGTTGGAGCAGGAAAACGGGAGGCCGGACTGGAGTAGGACTGCAGGGCTGAAGCATAGATAGCAGGACGGAGAAGGAACACGGGAGGCAGGACTGGAGTAGGACTGCAGGGCTGGAGCATAAATAGCAGGACGAAGCAGGAACATGGGAGGTAGGACTGGAGTCTGTGGCAGGATCCACGGAATACAGGACTGAGAGACTGTGGCAGGAACACGAGGAAGCAGGATCTAGTGTGCTAGCAAACACAATGATCAGGCATCTCCCTCAAAGGAGGACAACCTGATATGCCCCTGTCTGAACTGCCATTGGTCTGGTGGTGCTTCCGGGTCAGGGCATTGACGGAGCGTAAATGACCGGAGGGAGGCGCAACCGTGGCCTATGGTGCATGCGCATTGCATGCAGACACGCCGTCGGGTGCGGACCTGTCAGAAGGAACCGCCGTGGATGTCGGACAGCAGAGGGCTGCGGCGCGGGAGCGGAGGCCGGGTGAGTATACAGTGGCGGCGTGACAGTACCCCCTCCCCTTAGCCGCCCTCCCCTGAGGCTAGCAAAAAATCTCTTGAGGATACGGGGAGCATTGATATTCTCCCGAGGTTCCCAGGATCTCTCCTCAGGACCAAAGCCCTTCCAATCAATAAGAAAAAGGGTCCTACTTCTAACCTTTTTCATGGCGATGATGTCCTCCACCTCAAAGATATTATCGGCACCAACTGGCTGAAAAACAGGATCAGACATGGAGTGGAAGCGGTTCAGTACCACAGGTTTCAGGAGAGAGACGTGGAAGGTGTTGCGAAGCAGGCAACCTCAATTTGTAGGCAACTTCATATATTTTTTGCAAAAAACATATCGACTAAATACCCTGTATTTGTTATACAGCACTTGCTGATTACTGTCATGTTTTTACTGCAGAGTATTTTTTCAAATTTGTTATTTTGTGTTTTCTTGTTGTGTCTCAGCCATTGGGTGGTGTGAGCATTGTCTTACCGACTTGTTCACACTTGTGCATGTTACATATGTTTTTAATCTGTTTTTTCCATGCTCAGCATGGTTTGGGAGACCCCACCCCTCTCCTGTGTAACATGCACATAAATGAGCTGTCCTGCACCACAAGCCCATACTAAGAAGCGCCTGTCCGAATCCTGTTCATTTTAGACACTGTTCAGATGTTCAGGTTTTAAATACATTAGATAGGGACTGCTTCGTGAAGGGTTACCGTGACGTGGTGAAGCAGCTTGGTATATATTTTTTGCAAAAAACATATCGACTAAATACCCTGTATTTGTTATACAGCACTTGCTGATTACTGTCATGTTTTTACTGCAGAGTATTTTTTCAAATTTGTTATTTTGTGTTTTCTTGTTGTGTCTCTGACTTTCATTAACACGTCCAAGAATTTAATACAGACCAATGTAGCATGGACCCAACTTGTAAGAGGGCAGTTTCAAGAGGATAAATTTGGACGAGAGCCAGACTTTGTCCACGATGTGATACGGCGGGGGATCCAATCTCTTTTTGTCGGCATAATTTTTCATCTGGTCAGCGGCCCTCTTGAGTGACGTGTTGGTGTCAGCCTAGATCTTGGAAAATTCAGCAGACAAGACATTGGCCGCGGGTACCTCGGAGGCAGGGGTTACCGGAAGGGGAACACCAGGATGGAACACCAAACACAATGAAAAATGGAGACTTGGCCGAGGACTCGCCAATGTGGTTGCTATAGGCGAATTCTGCCCAGGGAAGTAGGTCAACCCAGTCGTTCTGGTGGGCATTGGAGAAATGGCGTAGGTACCCAGTCAATGTCTGGTTGGTACCCTCTACCTGTCCATTGGACTGTGGATGGTAGGCAGAGAAGTCGAGGGAAACGTTCATGAGCTTACAAAGTGCCCACCAGAACTTGGAGGTGAACTGAACCCCCCGGTCAGACACAATACGTTGCGGTAGTCCATGTAGTCTTAAGATCTGGTGGATTACAACTTTGGCCAACTCAGGAGTCGAGGGGAGACCGGACAGAGGTGAAATGGGCCATCTTGGAGAAACGGTCCACCACCACCAGGATGACTGTACAGCCAGAAGAACGGGGTAGGTTGGTGATGAAATCCATGGCTATGTGTTCCCACGAAACCGCAGGGACAGGCAATGGGAGCAATAAACCGGATGGAAGTCGTCGCGGCACTTTGTTCTTAGCACAGGAGGGACAAGAGGCCACGAAATCAAGCACATCTTGGCAAAGCGTAGGCCACCAGTAGTGACGAGTGATAAGGGCAAGCATCTTCTTGGTTCCGGCATGACCGGCCAATCTGGAAGAGTTTCCCCATAGAAGGACCTTTCGCTTGAGATTTTCAGGCACAAGGGTCTTGCCAGGGGGTGGAGAAAGCCAGTTCACTGGAGCCACCGTGATGATTTTAGTGGGCTCAATAATGTGCGAAGGTTCCTCCACGGTTTCGATTGGCTGGAAGACCCTGGATAGGGCGTCGGCTTTGGTGTTCTTGTTGCCGGGGCGAAAGCGGAGCTCGAAGTCAAAGCGGCAAAAAATAAGGACCATCTGGCCTGACGAGGACTGAGTCTCTGGGCAGACTGGAGATAGGCCACGTTCTTGTGGTCAGAGAAGACTACAAAAGGATGAACAGCCCCCTCCATGAGATGACACCATTCTTCCAGGGCCAATTTTATGGCCAACATCTCACGGTCGCCGATTGAGTAGTTGCCCTCAGATGGAGAGAAGGCCTTTGAAAAGAAGCCACAGGGATGCAGACGACCGGAGGCGGATATCTGGGATATCTTGGAAGAAGGGTCCACCTCAAGTACAAAGGGTTGGTTGCTTTCAGGATGGTGCAGCACCGGAGCCGTGGAGAAAGCCTGTTTTAGGGTCTGAAAGGCCTCTTCTGCCTCAGTAGTCCAAGAATTGGAAGCTGTCCCCTTATGAGTGAGGGCGGAAATTGGTTTGGTTATAGCGGAAAAGTGAGAAATGGATTGCCTGTAATAATTGGCAAATCCAAGAAACTGTTGTATCGCTTCTTACTCCAAAAGGGCGAGACCATTTGAGAATGGCAGTCAGTTTCTTGGGATCCATCCTTAATCCAGTGTCTGAGATTATGTATCCCAGAAACGGCAGAGAGGTTTGCTCAAACAGACATTTCTCAATCTTGGTGTACAGGCGATTCTCCTGAAGACGCTGTAACACCAAGCGAGCACTCTTTCTGTGGGATGCGAGATCCGGAGAGAAGACGAGAATGTCATCTAAGTACATGACCACACAGGAGTACAAGAGGTCCCAGAAGATCTTGTTGATGAACTCTTGAAACACCGCAAGGGCATTGCAGAGACCAAAGGGCATGACCAGGTACTCGTAATGGCCGTCTCGAGTGTTGAAAGCCGTCTTCCACTCGTCACCTGCGTGGATACGGAGCAGATTATAAGCTCCCCTAAGGTCTAGCTTGGAGAAGACCCGAGCCCCTCTGAGGCAGCCAAACAGCTCCAGAATGAGTGGAAGAGGATACCTGTTCTTGATGTTGATCTCATTCAAGCCCCTATAGTCAACGCACGGCCATAGAGATCCGTCCTTTTTCTTGACGAAGAAAAACCCGGCTCTCGTGGGCAAAGAGGACTTTCGTATAAAACCTTTGGCGAGGTTCTCCCGGACATACTCGGACATGACTAAGGTCTCTGCGGGAGACAGATGGTAGATTCTTCCCCTAGGAGGAGTCGAACCAGGGATTAGTTCAATTGGGCAGTCAAAAGACTGGTGTGGAGGAAGGGCCTCCGCTTCCTTCTTATCAAAGACATCGGTGTAGGAACTGTAGGCTGAAGGAAGGCCCGCAAGTTTAGGAGGTGGCTGAGAAGCAGCTGCAAGATGGACTGGAGTCAGGCAGCGAGCTTGGCACAGGTGGCCCCAGCGGAGTGCGTCCCCTGAAGACCAGTCTAGGACAGGCTGATGAGTCCTTAACAAGGGAGACTGAGTAGAATTGCATGGGAGAGCATGGGCAAAACGTAAAAGGCTATCTTCGCTCGATGTAATGCTCTGACTTGTAACTCCACTTCCTCAGTGACAAAGGTGACAGTCTCCTGTAGCGGTTTGCCATCCACAGCGGCAATCAGGCGAGGATTACATAGGTAACCACGAGAATTTGGTACTTGTCCCCCTCTTCACGCCGGATGAAGTTAACTGCTGAGCCCGAATCCACGTAGGCCACCTCGGACCCATGTCTCTGCCCTGAAACCACAAGAACAGAAATGGTAAGAGGTTGAGAGGAATCATTAGCACCTAGGGAGGCCTCTCTTACCTGACCTAGGTGGAGGAGTTTCCCGGTTTCTCAGGACAGGTGCGGACAAAATGAGATGAACCCCCGCAATAGAGGCATAAGCCTTGAGCCCATCTCTCCCTCCGACGCAACTCAGCCAACTTGAGGCGATCCACCGGCATGGGTTTGACTGAGGAGGGAGAAAGGGACCTGGCAGGATGGGGACTAGTGGACCGGTTGGAAAGTAGACCTCCTGTCTCTCGCTGATTCCCGGGCGTGCTCCTGGAAACGCAGGTCGATGCGGGTGGCCTCTAGGGTGGCTGGGGTATCCCGACCCACGAGTTCATCCTTTATTCTACTCGAAAGACCGCGCCAGAATGCCCCCACCAATGCCGCGTTATTCCACCCCAGTTCAGAGGAGAGAGTGCGAAAGCGGAACGCATACTGCCCGACCGTGAGGGAAGGTTAAAAAGAGATTCGGTAAGGGAGGCTAACTGACCCGGCTCATCGAAAACCCTGTGAAAAGTATCCAAAAAGACTGGAAGACTCGAGACAATGGGGTCGTCCCATTCCCAGAGGGGTTTCAGCTAGGACAGGGCCTCTCCCTCCAGGTGGGACATAATGAAGGCCACTTTGGCCCGGTCAAAAGGATATTGCTGAGGCAACCATTCAAAATGGAGGCTATACAGATTTAAGAACCCCCTGCAGAGCTTGGGATCACCACTAAACCGAGGCGGCTTGGCGAGGTGGGGCATCGGGAGAGCTGTAGGCACGTAAGGCAGAGTGGGGGTCGTGGCGGCAGACTGAAGGACCGACAAACGGCTATCAACGGTAGCTATATAGCTCAAAATATGGGCTTGAGTCTCTCGTTGCTGGCCCAGCTCCTGTTGAAGATTGGCTAGTTGAATGGCATTTCCAGGATCAGTCACCTGCAGGGCCGACAAACGGGTGTCCATAGACTTCATGACAGACATGATGCGTCCCTGATTCTCCCATAAAAAGAGCATCTCCTTTAGAGTAGCAGCAGAAGTACTGGAGTCCATGGCCTGATCATACTGTTACCATGGCTGGTCAGGTGAGGATAATCTCCAGGAGTGGACCCTCTGGATCGTGGCACCGAGGGGCCCCGGGCAAGCTGCCAGGTGGAGACGACCTCTATACAGGGATCGTTAGGAGCAGGCCCAGGGGTTCGGGTACCACAATAGCCGGTACCGGGAGGGGCGCCTCTGAATGGACTGGAGTAGGCGCACGAGACTGTAGGAGATAGGTCCAGAGTGGGGTTGCGGGACTGGAGTATAAACAGCAGGATGGAGCCGGGTAACTGGAGACAGAACCGGAGAAGGACTGCGGGACTGGAGCCTAGACAGCAGGACAGAGCAGGAACATGGGAGGCAGGACTGGAGTAGGACTGCAGGGCTGGAGCATAGATAGCAGGACGGAGCAGGAACACGGGAGGCAGGACTGGAGTAGGACTGCAGGGCTGGAGCAGAGATAGCAGGAAGAAGCAGGAACACGGGAGATAGGACTGGAGTCTGTGGCAGGAACCACGGTGTACAGGACTGAGAGACTGCGGCAGGAACACGAGGAAGCAGGACCTAGTGTGCTAGAAAACACAACGATCAGGCACCTCCCTCAAAGGAGGACGGCCTGATATGCCCCTGTCTGAACTGCCATTGGTCCGGTGGTGCTTCTGGGTCAGGGCATTGCCGGAGCATAAGTGACAGGAGGGAGGCGTGGCTGCGGCCTATGGTGCATGCACATTGCATGCAGAGACGCCGTCGGCTGGGGACCTGTCAGAAGGGACCGTCGTGGATGTCGGACGGCGGAGGGCTATGGCGTGGGAGCGGAAGCCGGGTGAGTATACAGTGGCGGTGTGACACTCCTCTTCACTCCTTGCAGGGTCAACATTCCTGCACATCTCCGCATTACAGCTACAGTAAAAAACCAAAACAGCAGCAGCAATCACAGTATATTTTACATGATGGATCACAAAATTTATCTCTTGCTTCACCAACCTTATGCACTTCAGCAGAGTGACATCTGAACATCCAGGTCATACCTGCACTGTGCTATTTCTTTCCATGGCAGATATTCCATGGACTTCTGGGTCAGCTGATTGAACCAATGGCAAGGACTGATCCAGTTAGCTATGTGTGTACTGTCATTTTCAGCCTCTTGGGTACTGTCAGAAAGGGTATTTAGCATGGCCCGAAAGCTTAATTACACCAAAGTGGACCAGGTTATCCGCCATAAGCATGGAAAACCTTACATTTGTCAAAATGAATCAGGCATGGATCAGTGACAACTTTCATTCACCTACGGCTGATGCTAATGATTTCATATTTTTTCTATTTTGCAGCTTATGCCACTGCTCAGCCACTACAGATGCATATCTTCACATGTCCTTATGATCAAATGATTTCGTTTTCTAGGGGTGCCATAATTTTTCTCCAAGCCATTTTTTTTAGTTTGCTTTTTTTCTGTTCTCCCACAATTCAAAAGTAATGTCTGATTTTTGATAGTTGATATTCAGCAAGTTTAAATTAAAAATTGAATTTTGCGGTTTTAAGTTATTTCAGTCACCATTGTGGGTTTTTCTTGCAGAAGGGTATCATCAATATTGTCCACATCTGTACATAATAGGAAGTTAACGAGCTGATTCTCTCCAAATGAAAAAAGATTGTGATATACTTTATGTTGGTAGGAGTAAGATAAAGAAACAAAATAAAAAGAAAACATGAGAGTAATATAATGTATTATGTGAGAAATTTGTAATAACTTGAGAGTGCAATAAGTATAGAAAAAAATCTTCCCTGTAAACACTGATCAGAGAGGCTAGGCCTGTTTCACACATCCATATTTTACCATCAGTCAAAATCCGCTGTTTTGCAAAAAAACGGATCCGCCATTTTGCTTGGCGGATCCATTTTTTTTCCCATTGAGTTGCATTACCGGCGGATCTTGACGGATAGCCATCCGTTGGATCCATTTTTTTGCGGATCCGCCAAAATTTTGGTGTCCGCCGACATGCCTGGACGGACAATGCAACGTTTTTCGGGCGGCCGGATCCGCATTTTACATTGCGCATGCCCGGAGGATTTGCCTCGGCCGCAAATTTAACCCTAAACCCTGTTCTGGCCGCTGAAAAAAATTCTCTCTCTCTCTCTCTCTTTTCCCAGGCAGCGGTTCCTTTAAACTTCTTCCTTCAACGGATCCGTTAAAACAACGGTCCAGTGCCAAACGTTTTGGTCAGTACAGGAACGGATCCGTTGTCCGCCATTTTAGCGGATTTTAACTGACGAAAAAAACTGATGTGTGAAATGGAAATCTGAACATTAAACATGAAAAACATTGGTTTTCATTCGATTATGCTGGGTGACAATTCATGATCCATTTTAGAATACATATTTAGGGAATTAGAATACAGATTTATGGAATTTACACTGTAATGAGGTTTGTTTTTCCAGTAGATTACAATTTTGCAGTAATCTATACACTATCTAAACCATCTATCCATCTAAACCATTCGGCACTTCTTTATATTGGAAAGGTAGAGTAACTTTCAGATGTGAGTCCTGTAGAAATTGCTACTATGTCAGTCACTCCAAAATGTTTAAGGGCACGGCCTACCTATGTAAATAGGAAATCTACTAAATGTAAGACTACAGGAGTGGTGTATCTATGCACCTACACATGTCTGATGAATTAAGTCAGAAATAAATGGAGACAATTACGTATAGGTATTAGTGAACATCTCAAAGACATGAAATAAGGCAGAATTACTTTACAGCACTTGCTCACCATGTTCACCAAAAACATGGAGGAGATGATAAAAGTATTTATTTTTGTAATATCCTTACAGTCCCACCACTTATTAGGAAAGGTGATTAGGATAAAATAATTATCCAAAGAGAAGCAAATGGATTTATTAAATAGATTTGATTTAACTTAAGGAAATTAATGAACAGGCCAGCTCCGTTAGTTTAATCTGCTGTCTTAATTTTTCTCCATTATTTATATTACTCTTCCTACTAGATCTCACTTAGTTAGAATCCCATTTGTATAGGCATTCTTTTGCCAAGTTTCTATTTATCTTGTTATGTGGACTTATAACTCTACTTAATGTGGGATTATACTGTATGTATTATAACTCTCACATCTTTATTGGTATGCATTTGGCACTGTCATTGTGATGGAGGAGTGTTTGCTATTGACCGTTTTATTTAGCTATGGTCATATTGTTTATTAATATCTTGTTGCTGGGCTATATGTGGCCGTCGATTATGCAAATTATTGATTACTCCATTGTGTTTCAGATATCCACTCCAAACAGAGAATGTGGGCCTCATCCCATACCAATGATTTTAAATGCAATAGTGTTGTGAAAGTGACGTGTCCCTAGTCACTGTCTCCTATTAATGAAGGGCTGCGTGATATTTTTTTGGTACAGAAGCCAAATTGCCCTAATGCCTAGGGCTGAAAAAATATGTAAATGAATACATCACCAGAACTACCATAAGTACAATAATACATCACCAGAACCAAATTTTGAGTATTTGAGGAGGATTTAGAGAGTTTCTTCTCTATGTCTGATCCAAAAAAAATGAAATCATCTCTATAATATCAGATAACTAAGTTTTGATCCTTTCTAAGTTTTAACATAGCCATGAAGCACATTAAAGATTGCTACATGTGCACAAGATCAGAACATCAATCAACATGAAAGTAGCACCAGAACCACCATCAGTACATGAATCTAGCATCAGAACCATCATCAGTACATGAATGGAGCATCAGAAGCACCATTATTACATGAATACAGTACCAGAACCACAGGCAGTACCAGTAAACCCCACCTCATTGCCCTTTGCAATTCTATACCTCCTTTTACAATTCATCCCAAATTGGCCCATAATGTCACCCAATTGCCTCATATCACCAAATTCCCCATAATGTTCCAAATTGTTCAATAATGTCCCACATTGCCTCATAAAGTCCCCATTACCCAAATAATGTACACTCATAGTGACACAACCCTCCCCTCCCCCGTTCCCCTAATCTAAAATAAATGACATTGTCTTCAGCTCCCCCATGGAGTGCCTACCAAGGCCTGTGTTGCCTATGTGGCACTGACACTCACACCAGTGTTATAAAGTTACAGAGTTCAAATGTATTCGCTTCTCAAAGACACAAATACATTTGAATATTGGAAGGAAGTGGCACCTCCGAGATAAGTTCACAGTCCATAACTAACCTTGTCGTGGGTGGCATGCATCCATCAAACCGTATGTTGTGCAGGCATTTATTAATGTATCAGACAATAATGTGAGTAACATTTCCTCGGTCACCCCCTCTGTCTCGACCATTGCCCCTCATCAAGGAAAGTATATCACTTCCCCTGGGTTGTTGAAGAGACTCATTGAAGCATACTTCACACGAAATGGCAGTTGTCCTTTTTGCTGCACCTGACACTTTCCTTCTCTCCCTGCCCCCTTCATTGTTGAGATATTTTTAAGGATTTCAATAAAGAATACTCCTTTTAACTTCAACTGTGAGTGCCGCTAATCTTTTTGGAATTGTTGCTGTTCTTTTTCCATTTGAGACTTGTTAGTTGAGTACCAATGTGTTACTGGCTTTAAGATATGCCAGACTGTATTCATAAGTTCTCCACCCAGTCTTAATGATAATGCCTAGTCAATTCTCTCCTTGTTACATTTGTCCCCAGTCACCACTTCTTGTCCCCAACCACCACTTCTTGTCTCATACGTTACATACTAATGAGAACTAAAGTGCTTTTGATCATTCCCCCTCTCATCACGGAAGTGATACCACTTTCCCTAGCTTGTTGAAGCCATACACAGAGCCTTTGGAAAGCAAGATGCATTATATTTATTGACTCTGCAGCCACAGGACTGAAACAATGCTCAGTTTTAGTGTCCTCCAGGCTTTCTGTCTTGCTTTATGCTTTGGACAGTATCCTGTTGAAGTTTCAAATTATGAAGGGAATTGTGTCAGGAAAAGGGCCTAAAGGACATCTTTGTTCTACTGGGAAATTTATAAATAATTGATTATGTATCTTTTTTCAACTATCACTTGATGTTTTATGAATAATTCAAAGTACAGGTGCTTCTCATAAAACTAGAATATCATCAAAAAGTTAATTTATTTCAGTTCTTCAATACAAAAAGTGAAACGTATATATTATATCACTTTACAAACAGAGTGATCTATTTTAAGTGTTTATTTATGTTATGTTGATGATTATGACTTACAGCCAATTTGAACCCAAAAGTCATTATTTCAATAAATTAGGATAATTAACAAAAATCGTCTGCAAAGGCTTCCTAAGTGTTTAAAACATTCCCTTAGTCTTTTTCAGTAGGCTCCACAATCATGGGGAAGACTGTGAAGGTTTGGGGAGCCATATCATCTGCTGGTGTAGGTCCATTGGCACCTATCCACACTGCCAAAAGTACTAACACCTGTTTTAAAAATAACAGTATCACTGTGCTTAATTGGCCAGCAAACTCACCTGACCTTAACTCCATAGAGAATCTATGGGGGTATTGTCAACAGGAAGACTCAAAAATGCAGACTAACTGAATCCTGCTATCAAAGCAACCTGGGCTTCCATAACCCCTCAGCAGTGCCACAGGCTAATCACCTCCATGCCATGCCACATTGATGCAGTAATTGATGCAAATGGAGCCCCGACCAAGTATTGAGTGTTTTTACTGAACATACATTTCAGTAGGTCAACATTTCAGATTTTAAAATAATTTTTCAAGCTGGTGTTATAAAGTATTCTAATTTACTGAGATAATGACTTTTGAGTTTTCATTGGCTGTAAGCCATAATCATCAACATTAACAGAAATAAGCACTTGAAATAGATCACTGTTTGTAATGACTACATAATGAATGGCTTTCACGTTTAGTATTGAAGAACTGAAATAAATTAACTTTTTTCTGATATTCTTATTTTGTAAGAAGCACCTTTATATTCGTTAATTATGAGTGCTTCTGTTGAGTTCGTTGCCACATTAAGGTACCAGTAAGGGTAAGTCAGCCTTGATCAGGAGCATCATAATGCATTCTTTAGGGTGCTGGTTCTATTTAGCATATAATAAAAACAGTTCCCTATGCTTTTATGTTTTTACACCAGCCCTGTGAGACTACTTAGTAGTAAATTTGCTCCTCCATATCCTGTGACCTGTGTCCTATTTGTACAGTAGTTATGTTACACTGTAGGTATGTTTTGCAAAATCAAACTGTAAAGTTTATCCATGTTTTTCTGCTTAATGAGGCCTTCCCATTTTAATAATATTGTATAAAATAACTTACCTTTTTCATTTTAATTAAGCAGTGGTCTATTTAAACTGATTTTTAAAAATATTGGAATAAATTGAATTTTAATAATGGATCTCTTCAATCTGGAGTTTATTTACTCTGGTTTGGTATACATATTTGTTTGAAGTGCCAACTTGAATTTCTTTAATGACAAAAGTGGATTAATATGTTACACTAAGTTTTGCAAAATCAAACTGTAAAGTTTATCCATGTTTTTCTGCTTAATGAGGCTTTCCCATTTTAATAATATTGTATAAAATAACTTACCTTTTTCATTTTAATTAATTCAATTTACTCTATTTAACAAAATACTATGGAGATGAAGCTCTGATTTTATTATATGGAACTAATTTATTTGTAGTTTTGTAAAGGCACTCATACAGTATTTGTGAGAAAACATATAAAACATGACAATAAATACTTAAAAGTATATTTTTTAAAGTTTTCTGTAAAATAAAGCTTTAGTGCGTTACACTGCAATTTATCTTATGAATTTGGCTGCTTTGTGACCTCTTTTAGAAGTAGGTGATCATATACGTCTATAAGTTTACTATAAACATGAAAATGCTAATATTTTCTAGACAAAATATTCATGTCATTGAATATGTGACTATTTCAATACAAGAGAGGATATTTACAAATGGAAATACATTACTATACAATCAAAATGACTTAAAGTTAACAATTTAACCATTTTAGTGTGCACAATTAACCAAGGTCTCATAAAAATATATACACATACAAAAACAACAAGAGCACACAAGTCTTTCTACATCATGCATAATTCATATTTGAAATAATTGTGTATGTGAATTGGTTTGTTTGTAGCAGAAACATATTTCAGAATGTACCGACACAGATCTAGAAACTTCAGTTCAGTAGACACGGTACATTTACATATTCAGGCAAACCAATGTTCATCACATGGCACCAATCAAAATATATGAAAGGGTTAAATGTATTATTATGGCAAAAAATAATTAATTTTACTGATCATGGCAAAGACACATTTTTTTTTCTAGCTGTTTTTTAAAAACCAATAACCACAAATTCCAATGGTTTGTCGTCTGATGGCAAAGATAAAATGACACTGATTGTGAGTTCTGGGGCATCCTTTAACACCTGCAACAAAGGGTCATTGGCACTTTTGATTGAGATGACACTTTGATTCCCACAGGCTTTCCCCATCTGGCAAAGATGTATTCTATTCACAGCTTTGCTTTAGGTGATACGTGGAAGTACATCCCATTGGCAAATATACAGTTCACCATTATAATTAACAACAAACTTAAACCTTCTAACTGTGAGGCTTTTGAAAAAAGGTGCACATTACATTGAAAGCCTCCTTTAGGATGATGTTAGAAGTTGAAGAGCTGTTTGTCAGTTTTCTGCACCTTTTTTTAAGCTAGACTTATGTAAAATAATGCAAGCCTTTCTGCCCTTTTCATGTTTATCACATTTCTAAAAAGTGATCAGGGCTTCCAAGAAAGGACAGGTCCATCTTCAAGCAAATAGATCTTCAAAAACACTTCTTCATAGATTTGGAGCATCTTGCTCAACAGCCATTATAAGATAGACCTTAAATAAATGTCTCCCAAAATCTAAATGTAAAAAATATTCTGCCCGTGTCCTTGCAAAGCAAAAACTTAGAGTGATTATTTCTACCACTTCTTTGATTTCATGACCTGTGCTAGATAGTTGCCTTATGTTTTATAGAAACTATTGTTGAATAGGGCGATTAGTGGATTTTAGGACATGTATAAGGACATCGGATAGCTGTAATTTCTGTAAACTCAGCATGGGAAATAATTCAAAAAGACTTGTATGGACTGTAGAAGCTCTAGGATTTTTTCTTTAATTTACACAATTTCATAGTATTAAATTATAATTTCTTTTTATAAAGTATAAATAACATTTTATGCACATTATATTAACATATTTACAGAACTGTATAGAATATAATATTGAAAACTCAAATACATCTTCAGAATTCCATATATCCCTGAGTTTTTACAAGAATATCCTTTGATTAAGACAGTTCAGTGAGGCACTTCATATTACCATAGCAGTTAGGCTCAAGTTCAGTATTAAGTGTCTAATGTTCTCCATTGCAAGGATCAATGGGTCTTGCCTGTTGTTCCAGAACTTCAAGGTAGTCAGGTTCTGAATGGAGATTAGCTTTGAGCTCGAAATATTCATTTTTGGTTTGTTCTACCAGTACTTTCCTTGGCCTTGTGTACATAAGTGTTTCCATCAATTTTACCTCTTCGTGAGTTTTAGGATAATAAGTTTCTATTTCTGGTTGCAAATGAGCAATATTCTTTCTCAGATACTCAGCAATGCCAAGCTGTTGCATTTGTCTTTCTTTTTCAATGAGGTTTCTATAAAGATAACTCGCATCCTGAAAAGACATGAATTCTGCTGATGGATCAGTGAACTTTATATTTGAAGTAGCTTGCAGTGAATTATTCTCTTTTTCTATGAGGCTACTAGTAATGTTTTTTGGATGGCTGAGACGATTTTCTTCCCCCTGACTTTGCTCTATGTGTTTTGGTGTAAAAGGGGGAGTCTGATAAACTTGAACAATTGGATTTCCTATCCTTTGCTCACACAGGACTGAACCTGGTCTTTCAGTCATGTGATGTGTTGTTTTATGACCGTACATGCTGTACTGAATATGAACAGGACTATTTTCTCGAATTTGTCCAGTATCCTGTTTCTTCTTGTTACGTCTTTTTCTATGCAAGACAAGAACTATTATTCCTGCAGAACACAGCACAGCAGTTATTAAGATAATTAAAAGTCCAAGTATTAAGACAGAAAGTGGTATGTAATCAGAAAGTGATTTTAATATGTTATCAACTTTACTAGTCATTGTTGATTCCGGTGTAAGATTATTAAAGCTCAATTGTGTTGGAAGTGCTTGAATACTTATCAATTCTGGACATAATTTATCTTTATCAAGGGTTTTAAGCTGCATCTTTGCTACATCTTTGGGAGACTGACAAAAAATCTCACTTATAACTGTCGTTTTATGCACTTGTATCCATTTCTGAAGACCAGTTAAATTGCATGTGCAGTCCCAAGGATTTTCATGTAAATCAATCTGTGTCAACATCGTCAACTCCTCTAAAACATTCCTTAAAGGAATATTCATAAATTGGTTTGACTTAAGATTTAGTTTTGTTAATGGAACACCAGAAAATACATGTTCTGGTAAAGTTTTTAGAAGATTGTTATTTAAATAAAGCACTTTAAGTTTTGGCATTACAGAGAATGTCCCGGATGAGACTTCACTGATGGCATTATACTCCAGATACAAGTATTCAATGCTCATCAACCCAAAGAATGTGCCAGTGTTCAAATTTCTTAAATGGTTTCCATTTAAATACAATTTTTGTAACTTGGTCAAATTTTGAAAAGAATGTTCCTGAATAATTTCAATTTGATTATTACCTAAGTGAAGCATTTCTAAGGTACCATACTCTGAAAAATCTGATTTATAAATCCTATGGATAATATTTCCAGCCAAAATTAACTTTCTTGGATTTAGTGGTGGAGGTCCCAAGTCGGACACACTTTCAATATTTCTCTCTTGACAGTGAATCAAAGTTCCAGAAATACTGTAACTAGAACAATAACATGGGACAGGACAGTAAATACCTGGAAGAATAGTAGTTGCTTTTGTAAGAACAAATGTTTCCTTGGTTGGATTTTTTTGAAGTGAAGTAATTTTTGTTGGTAAACGGCCATCATTTATTGATGCTGTTCCTAATAAAGACAACGGTACTGAAGGTTCTTCAAGATCACTGCTGGGAGTTGTGATACAAAACATTTCTTTTTTTAACTTTCGAAGCAGAGCTCCTTTCAAATCAGGTGGGTTGAAGCAGACCACATCACCTATTGTAGATTGTCTTGGCATATTCTCAAGCCATATTTTAAGCTGCAACAAGTCACAGTTACAAATCCATCTATTGTCTTCTAATTGAAGTTCAATAATTCTCCCAATGTGTTCTAAAAATCCAACATACGGAAGATTTTGTAACTGGTTTCCTCTTAGGTCCAAATGTGTCAATGGTACAAATCGAAAAATGTTTGCAGGTAAGAAATTAATAGCATTATCATTAAGTATAAGAACTTTCAATCTATTAAGCTTGGTAAATGTATTTGATTCAATTGTAGTTATGAAATTGTTGTCTGCTTGAAGAAATTCTAAGTTCTCTAGCCCTGAAAAAGTATTTTCTCGTAGTATCTCCAATGAATTGTGATTAATATGCAGTTTCTTAAGCATACGAAGATCATTGAAAGCCCCAGGTTCAATTTCCACAATATTATTAAAACCAAGGTGTAGAGATATTAGATGACTGAAATCTGAAAACTCATTCACGTGTAGTTTATACAGGCCGTTGTTCAAAAGATTGATCTCCAAGTATTGAGATGGAGGTGCTTCTATCTCTGACAGTGTTGTGATATCCTTTTCTTCACAATTCATTAATAAAGTTCCATCTTTTTCTTCACATAAACACACATCTTTACATGATCCCAAAAGTAGTGCTTTAGAAGCTGAGTTTACTAATAAGTTATTAAGAAAATAAATTAATACAGTGAAGATCATTGTGTCCAAGAAGGGATTCCTCCTAAAGAAAAAAAAAGTAAAAATATTAAATTATGATGACAAATTGTTTGTTGACAATCTTGAAAAATACAGCCTTTACATCTATAGTAATATATTCTGAACTGTGAACTAAAGATTACAATAATTTTGTATGCCAAAACCAGGAGTGTACTTACAGAGAAAAACTATAATTGAAAGATTGACACCTGTTCTGTGGTTTGGAGGCACTCCTGGTTTAGGCACTCAAATACTGATGAAATACTGATCAAAAATACTGATATGTCAAGGAGGCCTATGATGTATCTGGTATCTCCATTGAATCACAATCTCTAAGTAAGTCTACTGTAACATGCTAAAGCTGAATCATTTATCAATTTATGCACATTAAATTGCATTAGCTATATAACATTTAATCTATAGTTTTGAGTTCCTAAACCATGGTACAAGTGTTTTAATATTAAAAAGTTTGTCCCTGAATTTAGGCATATCACCCATCAATAGGATATGCTGGAATTGGTTGGTGCCTCAAAATTGAATGATGGTGATTTTAAGAGTGCATATACATTTTCCATTAATCATTAATGACCCTATCAACAAGCAAAACACTCTTTCTGTGGAAGCATGATCAGCCTGTCTAAATAGACTATTAAACAAGTGCCAATCTGCAAACATTTAGCCTGTTAGCCCTTGTTAAACTTCTGCAGTTCATTTAATGTAAATGTACTTTAAAAATGGACCTCCAGCAATAAAAAACTCGATGGTCTCCAACCCACTAGCATTAGTATATTGGTTGTTAAATATCCTGCCTAACCACCCTTTTTAGTTTAATCCCTGATGACGTTTATTTACGTCATCGACTGTGTCACTGCCTTTGATGCAGGCTCAGTGCTGAGCCTGCATTTTTCCCCTCTCCTCTGTGGGCATGATAATATGTTTTGCAAGAACTGGAGCCACCGCCAACTCTCAGCAAATCTCGTACGAGACTTTGCTGAATCACGTCTGTGAGTCTCTGAAATCTGGTGTATGCTTCCGGCTCAGAGATGCATTGTGCATGTAGAAGACAACTTTTTCAATTATGGACTTGTGTGTGTCTCTAAAACCAGGAAGCATACACCCGTTTCAGAGGCACAATGACGTGGGTGAGGAAAGTCACAAGAGATGATGATGTTGTTTCATGCAAATCATGCTCTCATGCCCATAAGGGCATGATAACATGCTGTAAGGGCTGACTAGTCTGGGGAAAACACCACCAGATTGGCTAGTACATTTTATAAAAACTTATTTTAAACATGTATTTATGGAATAATCCTTATAAAGGGTTGGTTAAGCAGGGTATTTAACAACAAATACACACATGTTGGTGGGATGGAGGGCATGGGGGATCTGACAGATTTCCTTTAATTATAGGAAGACTCATTTAGGTTGCCCGGGTCAGGAAAGTATATACTATTTCCACTGTAATGCAACTTTCTTCTTTTCTGTTGGCATTTGTCATGTTAACAATGTGGCAGCCAATCAGTAAACTCAATGGACCTGTGTGGGGCATTTCATCTACAACAGTAGAACCACTGAGCTCAATGATTAGGTGTAATGTCAAACACAGAGTAGCAGCGCGAAATCACCAGTGAACCCGACGAAAATTAGCACAGAGCCTATTGTTTTTTCATACCAAATTTCTCCACTTGATGAGCATTAACTGAAAGGTGACAAATACTTTAATACTTTTTCAGTCTGAGGAAATTTAGTCTGCGAGTTTGTGGCTAGCAAAGTGGTATGGTTACTGTGTTTGGTATATTTAGTGTAATGTTACCGGTAATAAGGCTGGTCACATTCTGAGGACATGAGATATAAAGCTATACTTTTACAGTTTGTGTCCTAATATTTTACAAAAACACTGATCCTAGATATATTCTGGGTTCATGGTAAGGATTTTTTTTCCTAAGAAGTAAGCATTAATACACATACTTAAATTAGACAAAAGGCATCATAATTTATTAATAGAAGCACAGCATAAAGTAATATGCTATAATCTGAGCAATCAAATTCACAATTATGACTGATTCTAGCCTTAGGACTACTTGATTAAGATTTTCTGACGGTGAACAATTTGACTTAGGAATGTTCAGAAACACTAGTCTATAGCAATATTCATCAAACACATAATCACATAAGTTTAAGAAATACTGTTATCAAACCAGTTATTTGCCTAAATAATATAAAAAATGAATAGCATGTGATTATATTAATGATGCTATATGAAAACACATTTCTTTTTATCATATGCATTTATTTTATAACTTGGCTTTTATTTTGCTTAGTGTTATGGTCATAGTTTTGGTCATCCAGATAATTTAGACTAATTCATCATTTACAAATATTTGAAACATTACATTTCTGAAGTTTAGTTTTATTTTTCTTTGAGTGTGCAGTTGAAGACTTGCATGTGTTATTGTAAAACATATTGATAGGGTTTTGAAACTTTTAACTCTAAAAAGGCATCCTTGAATTTGCACCAATTAAAAATTATGCTCCCAATTTAAAACATTTTGAAGAAAATGTTCCAAACCAGGGAAAGAGTCCTGAGGAGACAATTTGCATATTCCCAGTGCCTTCTGGGATATGTGAAGAGTCTCTGCGAGATCAACGATCACTGGATTTTGGCCGTTGCAGCTGATAAGAGGAAATCGGTAAACCAGGGGAAGAGTCCTGAGGAGACAATTTGCATATTCCCAGTGCCTTCTGGGATAAGTGAAGAGTCTCCGCGAGCTCATTGATCACTGGATTTTGGCTCCTTTTTCATCACTTTGAAATCTCTTTGACAATAACAATATGGAAGAGGCCAGGAGCCATTTGGTGAGCTGCATTTCTTGCTACATGTTCACAGACTTACCAGTGGAAATGCCAAACTTCACATGCCACAAATGCAAACTTGTGTCCCTGTTGGAGGAAAAGTTGCAAAATCTCGAAGAGAGGTTAGCTACATTGAAAATCATTAAAGAAGGTGAAGAGTTCTTAGGCAGAGCAGAATTATCTCATCATGTTACAGAAAGAGAAGAAATTCGAAGTGCACCTGAAGAAACAGAGGAATGGAAACATGTGACCTAGAGAAGCAGGAGGATCGGGAAGCAGTCATTGCCCATACTGCTTAGGAACCAGTACCAGGCTCTTATGCAGGAGAACAATGAAGAAATACATCAGGATAAGACTTTGCCCACAAACAGCAACCTTGTACGCCTTCAGAATGTTGTGAAGAAGAAACAGTGGTGGTCATGGGGGATTCTCTGTTGAGAGGAACAGAGGCCGCTATCTGCAGACCGGATATAACCTCAAGATAAATGTGCTGTCTTCCAGGTGTAAAAATTAAAGATGTGTCTGACAGGATATCAGGACTCTTCAGATCTACAGATGACTACACATTCCTGCTAATACATGTGGGGACAAATGACACAGCAAGAAGCAACCTGGAAACCATCTGCAGTGACTTTGAAAACTTAGGTAAGAAAGTGAAAGAACTGGGAGCGCAGGTAGTCTTCTCTTCCATCCTCCCAGTGGATGGCCATGGAACAAGGAGGTGGAATAAGATTCTGCAGGTGAACAACTGGCTACGTCGATGGTGCCGTCAGCAAGGATTTGGATTTCTGGATCACAGAATGAATTACCTATACGATGGACTACTTGCTTGAGATGGGGTGCACCTTACAAAGACTGGAAAACATGTATTTGGAAGTCGCCTTGCTACACTAATCAGGAGATCTTTAAACTAGAACAATGTGGGAAGGGAAGCAAAAGGCCAGAAAAAGCCATACACCAAACAAATGCTATTGAGAACTCTGCTATTAGAAGTGGAAAGGAAGAACAAAGACAAAATAATCTAAATAATAAAAATATTGGAGAAAGAGAAACCAATCACAAACTAAAATGTTTCTATACTAATGCACAAAATATGGGCAATAAACAAGGAGAATTGGAACTACTAACGCAGGAAAAGAAATATGATGTCATTGGAATCACTGAAACATGGTGGGACAATACTCATGATTGGAATACAAGGCTAGAAGGATACAACTTATTTGCTAGATACAGACTTGATAAATGAGGAGGAGGTGTCGCATTGTATGTTAGAAACACGTATATCTGCACAGAGATTGAAGATTCAGAGACTGGGAGTTCTGTGGAAACTTTTTGGGTAAGAATACAAGGACATGACAATGGAAAGAACACCATTGTAGGAATTTACTACAAGCCTCCTGTGCAAGCTGAAGATATGGATGAACTCTTTATGCATCAAATGGCCAAGTTCTCCAAAAAATATGACATAGTTGCCATGGGAGAGTTCAACTATCCTGACATTTGTTGGGAATCTCTCTCAGGCAAAACTAACAGGTCAAGGAAATTCTTATCCTCTCTTGCTGACAACTTTATCTTCCAAAAGCTAGGGGAGAAAACAAGGGGATCTGCTACCTTGGATCTAATCCTTATAAACAGGGAGGAAATGGTTGAGGAGGTAAAAGTGGCTGGGACCCTAGAAGGTAGAGACCATGCTATTTTAGAATTTTGGATAACTAGAGGAGGAAGACCTGTGAAGACTCAGACGTCAAGGTTAGATTTCAGAAAGGCAGATTTTGAGGGATCCAGAAAGAGAATTGGAGGGATCCAATGGCTGGATATCATTAATTACAAAAATGTCCAGGAAGGATGGGAAATCTTGAAAAATGAAATTCTCAAAGGACAATTGTTAACAATTCTGAAAAGAGAGAAGAATAGGAAGCATTTAAGGAAACCAGGATGAACACAGAACTTAAGCACATGCTAAAAAGGAAGAAAGAAATGTTTATAAAATGGATAGAGGGAGGCATATCTAATGAAGAATTTAATGCTGTCTGCAGAACTTGCAGGGCACAAATCAGATTATTTAAAGCTGACAATGAATTGAGGCTTGCAAGAGACGTCAAAAGCAATAATAAAGGATTTTGGGGATATGTCAAAAGTAAAAGAAAAGTCAAAGATGCTATAGGAATTTTACAGGATGAAAATGATGAAATGGTAAGACAGAATGTTGAGAAGGCCGAACTTTTAAATTCCTATTTTGCATCTGTTTTCTCTCAGAAAGGAAATATAACATCAAATTTTCTTCACTGTCCTATTAAGGGAATAGAAGAATCCAGGATATCTACAAACAGAAAGATAGTGAGGAAACACTTAGCTAACCTAAATGAATTCAAGTCTCCAGGTCCAGATGAATTACACCCCAGAGTACTGAAGGAGATAGCAGAAGAAATTTTTGAACCCCTCTCCATAATCTTTGAAAATTCTTGGAGAACAGGAGAAGTCCCAGAAGACTGGAGAAGAGCAAATGTTGCTCCTATCTTCAAAAAGGGGATGAAGGTGGACCCAGGCAACTATTGGCCGGTGAGTCTCACTTCTATACCAGGAAAGATCTTTGAACAAATTATTAAACAACATGTATGCAAGTACCTGGATAAGAATGAAGTGATTAGTCAGCATGGGTTTGTAACTAATATCTCATGTCAGACTAACTTAATTTCCTTCTATGACAGATTCACTGGGTAGATAGGGGAAATGCTGTAGATATAGTATATCTTGACTTCAGCAAAGCATTTGCCAAAGTATCTCACACAATCCTTATTGAAAAAATGGCTAAGTATGGAATGGACAAGGCAACTGTTAGGTGGATTCATAACTGGCTTAGTGATCAGACCCAAAGAGTGGTCGTAAATGGCTGCACATCGAGTTGGTTGAATGTCTCAAGTGGGGTACCACAGGGCTCTGTCCTGAGCCCTGTATTGTTCAACATCTTTGTCAACGATTTAGGCCGGTTTCACATTTGCGCTTTATAGCGCAGCGACGGCCTGCGCACGGACGCTGCAAAGCCCCGCCCCCTGCCCGCCCCGTCCAGTCATCGGCGCCTACTAGCGCACAAGGACGCTTGCGATCTGCACACCCTATCTTTAGCATAGGGTGCGCAGATAGTGCGCTGGCCGTGCGCTAGCAGTATTTTGCCGTGCGCTGCGCACTTTTGAAGGTGTGCTGAGCGTGCCGAAATGCAACATGCTGCGTTCGGCGCACCTTCAAAAGTGCACAGCGCACGGCAAAATCCTGCTAGCACACGGCCTGCGCACCCTATGCTAAAGATAGGGTGCGCAGATCACTAGCGTCCTTGTATGCTAGTAGGCGGTGATGACCGGAAGGGGCGGGCAGGGAGCCAGCAGGGGGCGGGGCTTAGCGGCGGCCGTGCGCAGGCCGTCGCTGCGCTATAAAGCGCAAATGTGAAACTGGCCTTAGATGAAGGAATTGAGGGTAAACTGAATAAATTTGCTGATGACACAAAGCTTGGAGGGATAGCTAATACTAGAGAAGAGAGAGAGGATTCAAAAAGATATAAATAAACTGGAGAAGTGGGCAGCAACTAACAGAATGGTTTTTAACAGGGAAAAATGCAAAGTACTACATCTGGGCAATAAAAATGAAAAAAGCAGTGTGATGCAGCAGCAAAAAAGGCATATGCAATAGGCTGTATTAACAGAAGCATAGAGTCTAGATCACATGAAGTCATTATTGCCCTCTAATCCTGTTTGGTCAGACTTCATCTGGAATGCTGTGTCCAGTTTTGGGTGCCACATTTTAAAAAAGACATCAACAAACTGGAGCAAGTTCAGAAAAGAGCGACCAGAATGGTGACCAGTCTGCAAACCCTGTCTTATGAGGAAAGGTTGCAGGATTTGGGAGTGTTTAGCTTGCAGAAGAGAAGACTGAGAGGAGACTTAATAGCTGTCTACAAATATCTCAAGGGCTGTCACATTGTAGAAGGATCATCTTTATTCTCATTTGCACAAGGAACAACTAGGAGCAATGGGATGAAACTGAATGGATCGAGACACAGATTAGATATTAGAAAAAACTTTTTTACAGTTAGAGTGACCAATGAGTGGAACAGGCTGCCACGAGAGGTGGTGAGTTCTCCTTCAAAAGAAGTCTTCAAACAGAAGCTGGACAGACATCTGTCTGGGATGATTTAGCGAATCCTGCTTTGAGCAGGGGGTTGGACCAGATGGCCCAGGAGGTCCCTTCCAACTCTACGATTCTATGATTCTAAGAAAATCTGCCCTGTCAAAAAGAAAATCATGAGAGAATAATATCTCAAAATAATGCAAATGACAAATTTGGATCATTGTCTTGTTAAAGACTATAATTCATGACAAAAATGTCAGCCATGTCAGCTTTGTACATAGAAGAACAAGCAGAATCATTTCCAGTAGTAGATAAAGTCAATGAAGAAAACTTAATCTGGGTAGTGTTGCATGGTCCTGAGTCATACATTAACCAGGGAAGGGTTTTGTTAAGTGGATTAGTAGACAAAAGATTAAACTGCTTTTCAGTTAGGAATTCAAATGGTAATGTGGTAATACTCTAGGCAAGTTGGTAATATTGTTTAAATCGATAAAAACAATGAAGAGGGAGGCAAATCAACCTGTGACTAACAATTGTCCAAAGCAACAACAGAAAAATAATAAGTATTCAGTTAAAAGTCTGAAGAAAACAAACAGGTAAACTAAAATTGCTATAGACAACATACTGTATTAGCATGACTCCCTTGGGAATTTTGGGCTGTTTTGTGCCGTACTTTGATCTGACTTGTGCTTAAATCAGTTTTTCACTCCATTTATGGAAACACACTTTTTGTGTAATACTTCATTGCTGGCCATGATATGTATGTTGTACATGAAGGCTCATGGTTATTCTGTTGTCACACTCCTCAGCAGTACTACTTACAATTTTGTACATAGTTTTAATGCTTTTATGTATGACTAGAGTTGAGCGAAACGGTTTGAAAAATTTCAAAAGTCGTCGACTTTTGGTAAAGTCGGGTTTCATGAAACGAAACCCGACCCTAGGGTGAGGTCGGCCACGAGCTCGGCGACTTTAGCACCAAAGTCGCGTTTCAAAGGCTTGTTTTCCGCCCTTTTTCAGCCAATCAGGATCCACGGACACTGTGGGCAATGTGATGACATAGGCAGGGGTCACCACCATCTTTGAGAAGGGCATGCAAGTGATTGGCTTGCTTTGGGGGGCATCACAGGGGGTATAAAAGGGTGTGCACGCCGACCGCCATGTTACTCATGCTGATCTCAGAATAGGGAGAGCTGCTGCTGCTGCTGATTCTGTAGGGAGAGCGTTAGGCAGGGAAGAAGACACCAAAAACTGCTTCTGCTGCTAGCGATTTTGCCTGTACAACACACCAGTCACTGTGTGTGCAGTGCAAGTGGAGGCTATATTTTGCTGGATCAGCTGTGTTGGTTGTTAGGCTGCCTTATAAGGCTTCCTGATAGCTGAATTGCTGTTTTCCCACTGCTCTGCAAACTGCTTTTTTAAAAGCAATCCAAATTTTTTTTTTGTCCTGGTGAGGTACTGAGCGTGCATTTTTTCACACCATACAGCGGTGTACGCTCCTCACACAGTACCGTGTAATGGCTGTTATCACGGCCACAGTGAAGCTGTGTGTGACTCTGAGAATAAGTCGAGGACATGTTCCGCTCTTACAGACCTCCACCTTCTAGTTTTGTCTGGTTTTCAAACAGTTAAGTAAATTTGCTGTTTGACCACATTCAACTATAGAGACAGCGTGTGTCAGTCCGTATACTTAAAAAACACGGAGCTTGACAATTTTACGGACACCGGACAGCGGTGTACGTGCATGCTCCTCTCTCAGTACCGTGTAACGGCTGTTATCACGGCCACAGTGAAGCTGTGTGTGACTCTGTAAGGATAAGTCGAGGACTTGTTCCGTTCTTACAGACCTACACTCTAGGTTGATTCCTATTCTACCCAATTCTACATACACCTTGTAGTTTGTAATACACTAGCCAATTTCTGCCTGTGACATAGCGGTGTGATATTCACTGGGCCTCACACAATCCAACAGTGTCCACAAGTGTGTTCAGAAATTCTACATCTCCCCTGTCCTATAGTGACATTTTTGACACCTGCGACATTGAGACTGACAGCGGTGTGATATTCACTGGGCCTCACACAATCCAACAGTGTCCACAAGTGTGTTCAGAAATTCTACATCTCCCCTGTCCTATAGTGACATTTTTCACACCTACGACATTGAGACTGACATAGCGGTGTGATATTCACTGGGCCTCACACAATCCAACAGTGTCCACAAGTGTGTTCAGAAATTCTACATCTCCCCTGTCCTATAGTGACATTTTTCACACCTACGACATTGAGACTGACATAGCGGTGTGATATTCACTGGGCCTCACACAATCCAACAGTGTCCACAAGTGTGTTCAGAAATTCTACATCTTCCCTGTCCTATATACACCTTGTACCTTGTTTTACATTACTATATAGTTTATGGGATTTTGTGTTCATTTTTACAAAAAATGAGGAAGGCTGGTGGAAGAGGCCGTGGAATTGGGCGGGGGTTGCAAGCTGGTAATGATGGTGTTGGTGGTGGATCTAATGGTAGTGGCAAAAGCAAAATGGGACCGAATGCAGGAGGTGTTGAGCCTGCGTCACCGTCTGGCTCCACAAGGCCTCAAAGGCTTAGTTTTCTAGGAGTTGGCAAACCGCTTTTAAAGCCAGAGCTTCAGGAAAAAGTTTTGGCTTACATTGCTGACTCAGCCTCCAGCTCTATCGCCTCCTCTTCTTCAGTTGTAAAAAATAAAAGCACTGAGTCGTCATTGGAGGCTCATGTTCATGAACCACACCTTTCCTTGTGTCCTTCACCCCAACCAAGATTGAAGGATGACGCAGGCCATACAACTGATTACTCCATGGAGCTGTTTCACATACCATGCCTGGGTTATCAAGTGAAATGGTGAATTACCCAGGCCAAGATGAATCTGACATGGAGTGCACTGATGCACAGCCACTGATAGATGATTCTGCTGGTACATTCACTCAGAGCACTACATTGTCCTCACAGTGTAATGAGCCAGATTCTGACCCTGATGAGACTCAGGTGCCCCTTCCCGCATACTATACCACCATACACGGTGACACAGAGGAAGGTGCACATGACATTGAAGAGGAGGTGATGGATGACCCAGTTGTTGACCCAGATTGGCATCCATTGGGGGAAGAGGGTGCTGCTTCCAATAGCTCAGATGAGGAGGAGGAGCATCCACAGCAGACATCAACATCGCAACAGCTGTTATCTGGCAGGCCCGGAGCACTCCAAAGACAGGTTCCAAAAATCAAAAGAGTTGCTGGACAGCTTGTCCAGACGGTCAAAATAGCACAGCGTGCTAAGCCGCAAAATGTCTTCCAAAGTAGGAAGAGTGCAGTGTGGCACTTTTTTGAACAAAATCCTCATGATCAGGCCAAGGTTATCTGTAAGAAGTGCGCAAAGACCTTTAGCCGAGGGAAAAATCTGAAAAATTTGAATACCAGTTGCATGCTGAGACATTTAACCAGCATGCACTTGCAAGCGTGGACACAACACCAAACCTCAAGTACCACATGTGCAACTGATCACAAAGAAGGTAGTCAGCAACGCTACATTGTTTCCCCCACTGTAAGCCCACCGGTTATCACAGCAGCAAATGTTGAGGTGTCGTTGCAAGGCCAAAGCAGTCATTGAATCCCACTGTTATATCAATGAATGACTGAATCTAGGCCATCAGAAAGAACACCAACTCCATCACCATCAACCCTCTCTCAGTCCGCCCTGTCCACCGCTAGTTCCACCATATGCAGCTCTCAAGTCCAGCTCACCCTCCCAGAGACTGAGTAGGTCAAGAAAGTACTCAGTCTCTCATCCGCGTACAATGGGTTTGAACGCCCACATTGCCAAACTAATCTCGTTAGAGATGATGCCCTATCGGTTGGTGGAAAGCGCAGCTTTCCGCGAACTCATGGCCTATTCAGTACCACGCTATGACCTACCCTGTCGCCACTTCTTCTCTCGCAAAGCCATCCCAGCCCTCCACCATCATGTGAAAGACCGCATTGTCCATGCACTCAAGCAGTCAGTGAGCGGAAAGGTGCACCTCACAACAGATGCATGGTCCAGTTGGCATGGCCAGGGCCGTTACGTGACCATCACTGCACACTGGGTTAATGTGGTGGATGCAGGGTCCACAGGGGACAGCAGTGGTGGGACAGTGCTGCCTAGCCCACGGTATAGGAAACAGTTGGCTGTAGGCGTTCGACCCTCCTCCTCCAGAAGCGAAAGCTCGTCCACAGAGCGCAGTCGTACGAGCACTCCATCTGCAGCTGCCACTATTGCACACGAGGTGTCCCCCTATCAAGCAGCTAGTGGAAAGTGTCAGCAGGCTGTGTTGCAGATGATGTGTTTGGGCGACAGACACACCGCGGAGGTGCTGGCTGAGCACTTTCAGCGACAAACTGAGTCATGGCTGGGCAGTATACATCTTGAGGCAGGCAAGGTAGTTAGTGATAATGGCCGGAATTTTGTGGCAGCCATAGCCCTTTCAAAACTCAGCCACATACCTTGCTTGGCTCACACCTTGAACCTGGTGATGCAGTGCTTCCTCAACAATTATCCGGAGTTAACAGCCCTGCTCCAGAAGGTGCGAAGACTGTGCTCGCACATCCGCCGGTCGCCTGTACACTCCATTTGTATGCAGAAGCTGCAGCGATTGCTCCACCTTCCCAACCACCACCTCATTATCGACATTGCAACAAGGTGGAACTCCACCCTGCACATGGTTGAGCGGCTGTGCGAACAGAGGCAGGCCATAATGCATTTGTGGGAGGATACAGGGCCTGGCACTTTGAGAGCAGACATGGAGTTGACAGGTGTGCAGTGGTCAAAGCTGAAAGACCTCTGTAAAGTCCTTCAGTGATTTGAGGAATGCACACGGCTGGTAAGCGCAGACGACGCCATCCTAAGCATATGCATCCCACTTATGCGTCTGCTCATGCAAACTTTGACGCACCTTAAGGAGCTGGCGTCTGCAGCCAATGTTGACGAGGAGGAAAAGGAGGGAATCCTTGATGACATTCAGCCATTGTCTGCTCAGGGACCTCTACTGGACGAGGTGGAGGAAGAAGAGGAGGAGGAGGATGATGATGGGGATGATTACTTAGGGGAGGAGGATGCATCTCGTGGGGCAAGTGAAAATGTTGGCGTGGCAAGGTCTGGTATAGGGTTTGTGCGTGACTGGAGGGATGTGGATTTGCCAAAAAGTGCTCCTCCAACCAGCACTTGCAGTGCATCTTTGACACCGGGAACATTGGCCCACATGTCAGATTATGCCTTGCAGATCCTAAAAAGGGACCCCCGCATTGCCAAAATGATGAGCGATGACGACTACTGGTTTGCCAGCATCCTGGATCCACGCTATAAAGGCAAATTACAAAACATCATGCCACAGGAGAACCTTGACCTAATATTGGCTAATAGACAAGCAACTCTGGTAAACCGGTTGGTTGAGGCATTTCCAGCACACAGCAGCGGTGATGGTTCTCACACGAGCCGTACGGGCTGGGTGCAGCTTGGCAGAGGTGTTCGTGGTGCACACAGCAGAAGTGGCGTTGGAGACAGGGGTTTCATGACAATGTTGAGGACTGATTTTTCACGGACCGCTCACACAACTGGTAATACTGCATCGATGGAAAGTGACAGGAGACAGCCGTTGTCAACTATGGTTACAAACTACTTTTCCTCCCATATCGATGTTCTCCCGCACAGGTCATTCCCCTTTGCCTATTGGGCCGCTAAACTGGACACCTGGCCTGAATTGGCACAATATGCCTTACAGGAGCTCGCTTGCCCAGCTGCAAGTGTGCTATCGGAAAGAGTCTTCAGTGCAGCTGGATCAATCCTGACAGAAAAAAAAGGACCCATCTGTCAACACAAAATGTGGATGATCTAACCTTCATTAAAATGAACCATGCATGGGTTTCCAAGGATTTTGTCCCACCTTCCCTTGATGACACATAGGTTACCAGAAAAATGGCTTGCTTTGGTCCTCCTCCTATTCCGCAAACTTGACCCATTTCGCCTTTTGCATCAGCTGAATGTCCCACATCAACATATGCCACTTTGTAAACCGCCCTAACTGGGCTGCCCCCCCCATGGCCGGGGTCACCACCTAGCGCACGAAACCGTGCGAGTGCCATTGCCCTGGACAGGTGGGTAGGCCGACTCTTGGGCGCGGGCACTGGCACAGGGTCCCTCATAGTGCAATCAAGTGTCTCTGACGGTGGTGGTGCACACTCGCCGTCAGACACACCGCCGTATTATGAGGGGTCCAGTGCCAGTACCGAAGCCCACGAGTGTGCCCCCCTTGCTGGGGCAGGGCCCCAGCATTTGCAATGTTTACCTCTCCCTGCTCCTCCGCTGTGTAGTCTGGGCTGTCAAATCCTTCAATGGGAGTGCCGCTACAAATTGATTGAACTGAAAGATGATGGTTAATATGTAGCTATGCCCTGTCCTGCTGGCCGGGCTCTAGCTCCAGATGATCAATGGCTTCCATTTCTTATGGACGTCGACTCACAATGACATGCAGTGGTGGTTTATCATCAGCTTTCACAATTATCCTACTCACAAACGTGTGACATTCCGGCACACATTTTAAAATGTGCCCTCTCATGCCAATCAAATAGAATCGCCTACGGCCTGTGGCTTCTGTCTTTTGCACTCCAAAGTTACGTGACAGATCATGATAGCCAGTGAGCAGCATGTTTACATCGCTCCCTGTGATAAAAATTTGATTGAGATGAGTAACAGTGATGGAATCAACGGAAGTGCGATACAGCAAACTTTATTCACAAAAAAAATGTTTTCACTGTCTCAACACACAAATTAATTGAGGGTCAGCATCGCTTATGAGAATTGTGACGGAAGTTTTTCCCGTGAATAGTAATTCCTAGATTTCTGCAATCACTAGCCTTTATGTCAGTAATTGTATGCATCTCATTTCCTATTGCGGAGAGGCTGGACTGTATTACTGAGACAGAAATATATATGAAGATTTAAAAATAACACCAAAAGTATATAGTTGTGTACGTCTCAAATGCATTTCCTTTTTTCCACTTTTTAGATTGCTGTGTAATCCATACTGAGAACGCGGAGATTTTACATGTTTAAACTATACTATATATACCTGCTATCCAGTGATAAAGTACCCTTTCTCAACTTTGTACAATCTGGTCAAATCCATACTGGGCCTGAGAACATCTGAGTCGGCGTCCTGATCTACAGACATATATTTTTAATGTGTAAACTAGGCTACATATATATGTGTTATCCGGTCAAACTGTACCCTTTATCAACTTTCTTCAATGTTGTTGAATCCATACTGGGCCTGAGAACGGCTGCCGAGCTGTTAAGCAAGCTAAAGCACCTGTGGTTTGGACATGTAATTTTTTCAGGAATGACGGTTAGGCCTAACTCCGGAATTGCGATTGACCTGAACTTACTGGGAAATCATCATTCGCGGGGAATAATCTGAATCCCAGATCCCCATCACTAACGGAGTTCAGCAGGTTATCTGCACCTGTAAGCGACAAAAGCTGGTCCTTTCAGTGTAGCATGCATGCAGCCCTGGACATGTACGGGAATGCTAGACCTGTTATTGCGCGATCTCACGTGCCAGAGCCTCGCTTATCCCTCTAGTAAGCTTGACGCGTACTGCGGGGGCATGCCGGAGTCTCGGTTGTTAACGGAATAAAGCTGAGAAATTGCTAGCACAACTACAAACACACATACCACACCACACACAGAATCGACAAAGCTTACAAAGTGTGCATCCTTTCTTTAGGTGGCATGGTTGTGGTTTCCCAGGTGGAGTCCAATTAAGCCACAGGCTCCACTCCTGGTGGTGCCCTTTTGGACATTCCTTTAAGGTTCAGCTTTGCAATCATACTGCCCCCGGAAACCAAAAACTTTGCCTTCATGGATGCTGTTTCGAGGTTCGTGGGAATAACGCCGCCCGATCAGCAGTCGGCATATGGGTCGCCCTCCCAGGGCTGTGGGGTACTCGGTACCGGGCCGGTGTCAGTGGGATGTGTCACAGCAGCGGTCACCCGGACGGTGGCCCTGGGCGCCCATGTAAATGGCGTAGTATAATGGGAAAGAGTTTATATATAGTTTGACGCCACCTGTGGTGTTCGGCAACATAGATGTTTGGCCGATGCTGCATGCAGATCCTCTGGGACTGATGGTGTTGTGCAGCAAAGATGGTGAAGCTCCCCACAGGTGGAGCTGAAGTCCTAAGGAAGTGTAGATGTAGTGATGGAGGAAAGGCACAGGCGGTGTAGGTGCTGGTACCCAGATGTAGCGGTGCTGGAATAACTGTAGGACACCAGAGCGTGCAATTCCAAAGCTTTACTCACAGTCTGCAGGTTACACAGATGCCTGCCTCCGTGCTGTGTCCTCAGGGTCAGGACCTCAGCCAACCTCCGGCACCAAAATGGAAAGCTCCCTTCCAACACTCCGCCAACATGTACCTTCCTGAACGTCTCCTTTCTAGCGCTTGTGGGGGAAGCACTCACAGGACCTTGGTTCACTGAAGCGCCTCCTGTCTAACAGATGTTCCTCAGACTTTACTTGTATGGCAGACAGCTGTAGCCTTTTCCTTCTGGCTCCCACACGTTGATGCTGGGGCCTCCGAGCCTTAGTTGGGTACAGAGCATTTATAGCTGCTACTTCCCCCGGTTTCTGCTGCATTAACGTCAGTGTCCCTACAAACTCGGAGACCGGAATCGGGACCATGCGCTCCAGCTAGGAGTGAGCCTTAACTCTGCTCATCCTCCAGCTCCCCTTCTCACGTCCACACACTTCCTCTTCAATGCACAGAGTTCCCTAACTTACCTCCTCCCGACCACAGAGAGCAGCTCCTCAGAGGTCTCCCTGCTAGCCTGGAGTGGGAAATGTGTTGTGTGTTGGTTTCACTGCTAGAGAGATCCTTCGTTGCTCCCAAGCTTGACAACACAGTCCCTAGGAGGAAGGTAATGCCACAGTGACGACCGTACTCTTGGGGACGTCACAAGTGCACTGAGGCCCAGCCACTGTTGGATGATGCTGCTGGTACATTGACCCAGACCACTACATTCCCCTCGCACTCGACACGGCCAGAATCTGACCCAGAGGAAGCTCAGGTTCCCCTTCCCACATACTACACCACCTTACACGGTGACAAAGAGGAAGGTGCAGATGAAAGTGCAGGTTCCTTGAGCAGGTGGGGGGGCATACTCATGGGCGATGGCACTGGCACAGGGCACCGCATAGTACGCAAAAGTGTCTCTGCCGGTGGGAGAGCCTAAACAGCCAAGTTCAGTGAGATGGAAGATGGGGACGACAAGGAGTTCAGAGTAGTGCTGGGATTCCCTAGCAAGGAGACTTATGTAATTGTTTTTAATGTTGGGACAGCAATTTTTGGGGAGCACTATACTCTGGTGAATGATATATGGGGCCCACCATACACTGGAGTATTCCAAAGGTGGACATCAGACACTGGAGCAGCATTTACAGGGCCCATTATACACTAGAGCAGTAGAAATGGGGCCCATTATATATGGAGAATTATTTGGGCCCATAAGACAGTGGAGCTTCATCCATTGGGACCAACATATACTATAGCATTATGTGGAGCTCATCATATACGGTTTGAAACATTATATGGGATCAAGGATACCATATGGAGAAATATATGGGCCTCATTACTCTGTATAGAGCACTAAGCGCTGGCCATAATACTGTATGGAGTTATATACTGTCCATTTTTGGAGGTATTGGAGAATTTAAAATGGATATCAGTCATGAGATGTAAGAACTTAAGTATTTTTCATTGTACTATACTGCCATTTCTCTGCCATATCGGAGCATCATGAGTTGTGGTATGTGTTAAAGGGGCGCTCTTTGGCCCTGGGCCCACGAAAACCTGGAGCCAGCCCTACCCCCCCCCAACGGTAGCCAAATAACCCCCATCTTTCAGTGCGTAACTAGTATTATGAAGTAAATTAAGGTTGACAAGCTTAAGTAATAAGAATTGATGCTTTTGGCATTCAAATGGGCACTGTAGGTGTGTTTCCTATCCTCCTCTCACTGCCGACTTTAATTCTCCATTGACTTACTTTGGGTTTCGTGTTTTGGTCGGACCCCCGACTTTTCCCTATAGTCGGACGATTTTGCTCAACTCGACTTTTGGAAAAGTCGGGTTTCATGAAACGACACTCGACCCTAAAAAAACAAAAGTCGCTCAACTCTATGTATGACCCTTAGTTTGTGCCTTATACTATTGGCAACATGAAGATAGATTATTGATGATTATTTGTAAAAAACTGGAAGTTACTTAATGGGTTTTATCCCATCTATGAATATAACATCTTGGAAGATAACCAAGAGCATGAGTATCTTTTTCCCATTGATAGAAGGGAGCTGATTGGGCATGCACAGTCTACATACCATATTATAGCCTTTAAGACCCTTTAAAGAGAATCCTTCACCAGCACCCAAGGCAATGATGATGTCCTAAACAGAGTGAAAAAATAAGTGCTCTAAAAGTAGAGAGCTCATTTGTACCCTGTACTGTACCTGTGAATATGGACTTTAAATGTAATTTTTAATTTGACTTAATCATTGCACATGTAGAAAATTGCATCAATTGAAATTATCAAGTTGATCAACTATGAATTGACTTTTAGATACATTTCTTGAATAAACCCAAGTCCTAGTAAGTTCGAAACAATTTACAATTTAATTACTGCAGGTCACAAATAAATTCAGAAATTTAAATGGAAAGTCCCATGTTAGTGCTCAGGGTAAATTGCAAGATAAAGGTAATCCAAAATGTTATGTAAAATGTTCCCAATTGAAGCTTCAATTCAATCCACAAAAAAACCCCACTGAGGTCCTTCATCTGTTAATGGAAATATATGGGCTTCCATGCTACTGGTGGCAAAAAGGCTCTGGAAAAGCAAAATGGCTTCTAACCCCCCCTCCCAAAAAAAAAAAAAAAAAAGAAATCTAACAAATTCTGCACTTCCAAATCCTAATGCCCTCTCCCTTCTGGAGTCAAAATTGTCACTAAACCTGTAGATAAATTCCCAGAGAAATGAAATTTCCAAAATTGTGGTCGCTTGAGGGGGGATTCTGCTCTTCTGGCACTTAGGGGCTATGATAACTTGTTCTCCAAGTGTCAAATGGCGCTCCTCATCTGATTCTCACTGTGTGGCTAAGCAGTAATATAAAGCCACATATAGGATGCTGTCACGCTTAGCAGAAATTGTGTGACAAACAAATTTTTGTGCCAGTTTTCCCCATGCCCTCATGTGAAAATGTAAAATCTTGGACTAAAACAACAGTTTTGTGGTAAAAATGTAATTATTTTTCTTCACTGCCCAATTGTATTCAATTCTCTGATATATCTGTGGTGACAATATGATCACTGCACACCTAGATTAATTCATTGAGAGGTGTATTTGGTAAAATAGGGTCATGTATGGGGCAATTCTGCCATTATGGCCTCACAGGGGCTCTGCCAATGTAAAATGGCACCTGCAACCATAACAGGAAAATCTGCACTATAATATGGTGCTCCTTCCTTTCTAAGCTGTACACTAGGGTGACCGCAAAAAATCGATGTCGGAATTTTGTCCGTCTGGACCCCACAAAACGATTCCCCTTTCCAGATATTGAGATAGCCAAAATTTGAGCGCGATCAAACGACGTTAACCGTGCCGCTCGTCGCTCAAAGTTTGAAAAAATCCAAATTGAGGTATTTTAAGATTTAGGTATTTTGCATAGTCTGTTAGACTATAAAGAATGTGACAACAACATTGCAGAAATAGCCCTGACCAAATTTTCGAACCATTTGTGGTATTTCAATGCAGAGTTGGTGGAATTATTGTTTTTTGATCCCACCATTACAGACAATGAAAAGTTGTTAATGGCTAATAAATTGCTCAGTAGCACAGATGAACCATCAGAGCACGCTAGGGTTGTAAATCCAAAAGTTAGGAAAGAAAAATTAAAAGAGGTAGGAAGTAGCCGACTTTAACGACCTTCTGACAAAAGATGAAGAACAAAAGCAACATGTCCTGCAAGTTGTAAGCAAATGCCGAGCATTATATTCTGACGTTTCAAAAACTACTTTAACAAAAGCTCTAGAATAGATTATATAACTATGTAAAATTATCAACTCATGTAGGTTAGCATGCTCTGATGGTTCATCTGTGCTACTGAGCAATTTATTAGCCATTAACAACTTTTCATTGTCTGTAATGGTGGGATCAAAAAACGATAATCCCACCAACTCTGCATTCAAATACCACAAATGGTTCGAAAATTTGGTCAGGGCTATTTCTGCAATGTTGTTGTCACATTCTTTATAGTCTAACAGACTATGCAAAATACCTAAATCTTAAAATACCTCAATTTGGATTTTTTCAAACTTTGAGCGACGAGCGGCACGGGTTAACGTCGTTTGATCGAGCTCAAATTTTGGCTCTCAATATCTGGAAAGGGGAATCGTTTTGTGGGGTCCAGACGAACAAGATTGACATTTTTTCCCCCCCATATGAGATCCAGTCACCCTACTGTACACTGTGCTTGGAAAATATTTGATTACATGTAGGGTATTGGTTAGCTTAAGAGAAATTTCATAACAAACTAAAGTCTATTTTTTCCCATTAGACCTTATGAAAATTAATAACTTGTGGCTAATAGAACATTTTAGCTGTAAAAATGTAATTTTTCTTTCTTTACCTTCTCTTCGGGCAAGTTAGGGGCTCTGCCAAAGTGACATGGTAACTGCAAATAATTCCATCAACAATCTGCACTCCAATATGGCACTCCTTCCTTCCCACTTCAGATATGTTCTGTGCCTCAAAAGTAGTTTTTGACCACTTTTTGGGGCATTGGTATTAGCGTACTCAGGAGAAATTGCATAACAAATTTCAAAGTTCGTTTTCTCCTATTGCCTCTTTTGAAAATTAACAAGTTGGTGCCGAAGCAACATTTTAGTGGAAAAGGATGATTTTCCACTTTCTCAGCCTAAAGTTATCAATTTCTGGGAATTGCCTGAGGTTTTAAAATGCTCACTACACTCACAGATTAATTTTTCGTGAGGGGTAATTTCCAAAATTGTGGTGGTTTCTGCTGTTTTGGCATTTCAAGGGCTCTTTAAATATGACATGGCGCCTGAAATCTATTCCAGACAAAATGGCAACCCAAAATTCAAATGGTGCTCCTTCCCTTCTGAGCCCTGCCATTCACCCAAACAGTAGTTTTCTATTACATATAGAGTATCAATGTACTTAGGTTAAATTTCTCAACAAATTTTCTGGTCCATATTCTCCTGTTACCTTTGAAAAAATGAAAAATCTGGAGCAAAATTAAAAAAAGTTGGATTTTTTTTATTTTCACTGCTCAAAGTTATAAAATTATGTGAAGCAACTGTGGATTCGAGTTGCTCACCGCATCTTTAAATAAATTCCTTGAGGGTTTCAGTTTCCAAAATGGGGTCACTTGTGGGGCTTTCCACTGTTTAGGCACATGTGAGGCTCTGCAAACACGACATGACACCCATCTATATTAGACAATTTTGCGCTTCAAAAGTCAAATGCCACTTCTTCCCTTCTTGCCCTGCCATATGTCCAAACAGTAGTATTCCACCACATATGACACTGATTGGTCTCATCAGGGGAAATGCTGAAGACTTGTATCGGAGTGAGGTGGAAAGAATATGTGACTGGTGTAAAGCCAATAATCTTGTACTCAACACTAAAAAAACTGCTGAGATGGTTATGGATTTTAGGAAAGATCAACATGAGATACTTCCAATCTACATCCATGACGAAGTGGTTCTTAGGGTCACAGAGACCAAATTCCTTGGTGTTATCTCTCATGATCTTAAATGGGGGAAAAACGTGGATGCTGTTATAAGAAAAGCACAACAGAGGATGTTCTTCCTGCATCAGCTGAAAAGATATGGTTTGTCTAAGAATCTGCTGATCTTATTCTTTAATGCTGTTATCAGATCTGTGATTTGTTCCTCTCTGATAGTCTGGTATGGGGGAGCCACTGCGCATGACAAACTCCGCTTACAAAGGACTTTCAGACCAGCAGAGAGAATTGTAGGTTCCCCCCTGCCTAAAATCCAGGATCTTTATGATAAGAGTATTCGATCACAGGCATTGAAAATTTCATCCGATCCCTCTCACCTGGGACACTCCTCATTCCAACTACTCCCTTCAGGACGTCGCTTCAGAGTCCCAAATGCAGCACCAACCGCCATATGAACAGTTTCTATCCACTCTCTGTTCAACAATTAAATCGTCATGTGTAGACTATATACTGTATCTGTCTTGTTAGATGTTACTTGTTGTATCTGTTGTTATATATTATGTTGCCTCTTTGCCACAAAGAATTCCTTGTATATATGTAATATGTACTTGGTGATAATAAATTTGATGGATTGATTGATTGATTGATTGACATATAGGGTATTGGTGTACTCAGGAGAAATTGCTCAACAAATCGTATCATTCATTTTCTCCAGTGATCCTTGATAAAATCCAAATTTTGATGCTAATGCAAAAACATGTTGGTGGGAAAAAAATTGCATTTTTTTCTTTTCAAAACCCTTTAATTCCTGTGAAGCATATGATATGTTCGTAAACCTCTTGAATGTTCTTTAGAGCACTTTGAGGAGAGCAGTTTTTAAAATGGTGCTACTTTTGGGTATTTTCTGTCACAAAGGCCCAGCAAAGCACTTGAAATCATATGTTGTCATGAAAAAAAAACTGTTTTGTAAATTTTCTTGGAAAAAGGAGAAATTGCTAATTAACTTTCAACAATTATAACTTCCTAACAAAAAATATGTTAAATAACATTTAACACATGTCTACTTTACTTTAGCATACATTTTTAATGAACTGTTTTGTGTGCTGTACAGTACCTACCTGGTTTCAAGAGTGTACAAATTAAAAAAACAGAAAATTGAGATATATTCAAAATTTTTAACCAAAATTCTGATATTTCACAAATAAACGCAAAAAAATATCAACCTAAGTTTGTGACTAATATAAAGCACAATATGTCACTAAAAATATTCCACAATCACTGGAATAAGTTGAAGAGTTCCATATTTAGTACCACATAAAATGACACTGGTTAGAAATGTGGCCTGGTAAGGAAGTGGAAAACAGGGTGTGGGTGAAGGGGTTAAATATATTCACCTCAACGATGCCAATTTACAATATTCATTGTCCGCTTACAACCCATGAGATGCCTTACATAGTGGATTCAAAAAGAAAAAACAAGCCTATATAATTTAGGGGTGTTTCTCCCTCCTCAAGCTATGTGTCTCATATCTGGACTATATATTGGTGTAATTAAAGACTTGGTGAAAACCACTCATTAAATACGTACTGCATAACTTTACATGAACATGTGAATAAAACTACATCTAAGATGAAATCCATCATATTAACATTATAGAAAAACATACAAAAACATCTCTCAAATGTATTCAAGAAGACCATACACTGGGGAAAAATGTATTTCATCAGCGACCAATTGTGCAAGTCCTCCCACTTAAAAAGATGTGAGAGGCCTGTAATTGACATCATAGGTAGACCACCACTATGCGAGTCAAAATAAGAAAACAAATCCAGAAAATCACCTTGTCTGATTTGGCAAGATTTATTTTGCAAAATATGGTGGAAAATAAGTATTTGGTAACCTAACATGCAAGATTTCTGGCTGTCACAGACCTGTAACTACCTGTAATTACCTGTAGTAATGGCATCTGTTTGAACTTGTTATCAGCATAAAAGACACCTGTCCACAACCTCAAACAGTCACACTCCAAACTCCACTATGGTGATGACCAAAGAACTGTCGAAGGACACCAGAAGCAAAATTGTAGCCCTGCATAGGCTGGGAAAACTGAATCTGCAATAGGCAAGCAGCTTGGTGTGATGAAGTCAACTGTGGGAGCAATAATAAGAAAAAGGAAGCCATACAAGACCAGTGATAATTTCCCTCAATCTGGAACTCCACACAAGATCTCACCCCGGGGGATCAAAATGATCACAAGAATGGTGAGCAAAAATCCCATAACCACATGGGGGGGACTGTTGTGAATTCACTTTCTGGCCTCCCTCTTGTTATTACTGAAGGTAGTGGAGCTGGTCAAATTGACAGAGGGGCTCCCTCTGGTGGTTACTGGAGGTAATGGAGCTGATCTGATTAACAGTGGCTTGCCACCTGATAATGAGGATGACGATTGGAGATCTGGGGTTTCAGATTGGAATTTAAGACAGCCGACTCCCTCTATCCCTGCTGGTGATTTCCTTCCTGCCTCATGAGGTCTTGGTTTCCAGCTCAGTCCCTGCATGTTCAGCTAAGTGTTCATTTGCTATTCTGTTTACTTTTGTTCTGGTTTTGCCTATCTCTGTTTTGTGTGGGTCAGCCAGCTCCGGCTCGGGCTGTGCTGAATCACCGTCCATATGTTACTGCTGGTGCCAGTTTGTTTTTGTCCCTTATTAGATTGGCCTCTCTTTGCTCTGCTTTCAGAATATACCAGAGTGCTGATATAGTGGGCGAAGTCGTGCGACTTCAGTATTTTTTACATCAGACATGTTGGACTTTTTTCCAGGGTTTTTTGCGTGATTGCAGACAGTGTCTTTCCTTTCCTGTCCTGTCTAGTCAGTGTGGACCCCATCATTTGCTCAGTCTATTTTCCTGACTGCATTTGTGTTTTCATCTTGTCTCACCGACAATATATGTTTGGGAGCTATCTATTCATTTGGGGTCTGCTCTGGGGCAGTTTAGATTTCCCCTTTCTTGCTTTAGGCTTAGTTAGCCGTTCCACGGCTACTGCTATTTGTGTGGATAGGATCAGGGGTCTGCAATCCGCTTAGTTACCAACTTCTCTGGTTTTCAGTGGCTTAGCCTTGGCCGGCTATCCTCCTCGGTGACCCAATCATAACAGGGGACATAGTGAATGACCTGCATAGAGCTGGGACTACGGTAGCAAAGGTTACCATCAGTAACACACTACGCCACAAGGTACTCAGACCCTGCATTGCCAGACATGTCCCCCTGCTTAAGCCAGTACATGATTGGGCCCATATGAAGTTTGCTAGAGAGCATTTGGATTATCCAGTAGAGTATTGGGAGAATGTCATATGGTCTGATGAAACCAAAGTAGAACTGTTTGGTAGAAACAAAACTCATCATGTTTGGAGGAGACAGAATACTGAGTTGCATCCAAAGAACACCATACCTATTGTGAAGCATGGGGATGGCAACAACATGCTTTGGGGCTCTTTTTCTGCAAAGGGACCAGGAAAACTGATCCGTGTACATGAAGGAAAGAATGGGGCCATGTATCGTGAGATTTTGAGTGCAAACCTCCTTCCACCAGCAAGGGCATTGAAGATGAAACACGGATGGGTCTTTCTGCATGATAATGATCCCAAGCACACCACCACGGCAACAAAGGAGTGGCTTTGTAAGAAGCATATCAATGTCCTGGAGTGGCCAAGCCAGTCTCCATATCTCAACCCCATAGAAAACCTTTGGAGGAATTTGAAAGTCCGTGCTGCCCAGTGACAGGTCCAAAACATCATTGCTCCAGAGGAGATCTGCATGAAGGAATGGATCAACATACCACCAACAGTGTGTGCCAACCTTGTGAAGACTTACAGAAAACGTTTGACCTCTGTCATTGCCAACAAAGGATATATACTGTAACAAAAAACTGAAGTGAACTTTTGTTAATGACCAAATACTTATTTTCCACCATAATTTGCAAAATAAATCTTGCCAAATCAGACAAGGCGATTTTCTGGACTTGTTTTCTCATTTTGACTCTCATAGTTGTGGTCCACCTATAATGTCAATTACAGGCCTCTCATCTTTTTAAGTGGGAGAACTTGCACAATTGGTGGCTGATTAAATACTTTTATTCTCCACTGTATATAAAAATATGTGTTCTGGAATCTTGAAAACAAAAGTATGGAAATATAAGATACATCATTTGATGAAAATAAGTCCTGAACCAAAAAATACTTTTATTTATAATATTATTAATAAGATATAATGTATTGGTTTGCATAGATGAAAAGAATAATAAGAGTCAGTGATAAGCTTTCATAAAAGAGTGCTTAGGAAGCAACCCAGGGGCAGACAAGGATGTCAAGTCTCCACCGCAGCTCCAGCCGAAAACCTCCAATGGAGGATAGGAGCAATGAGAAAATGGAAAACAGAAAACGGAAACTTTCCTGCGCTCCTAAGACCGTTTTCCATTTTCTCATTGCCCCTCATAATAATGTCCTTTGGTAGACATTATGCTCCCCAGTCCAAAACTAACTCCACAAATATACTGTAGTCTATTGCAGCATTTTTAGCCAATGTTCCTACTTTCTGACATTGTTTTTACATGGTCCATTTTTCCATTAGGGAAAATTAATGTGCTTTAACTCCAAACTTAACAAGAAATTATTACAGTTAATCGACTCATTTCACTGTGCTGTGTTGAAACTGTCAAGTAATTGAAACATATAATCTTATGAGCAGGCATTTGTTGGATTATCACTTTTGTCCATTACATGAACAGGTTTTTTTCCCTGAGGAAGGAGTTCTGTGAAACTTCGAAACGCGTCGAATAAAGACCACTGTAATAATAATGGTTCATAGTGATTCACAGCGTCGATTGTCTGACCACTTTTTTCCTATCCTGCATCTTCTACGGCGGTCCATCGTGGATCTGTGGTTTCTGCAGCAGCAAATCCTCCATGCTTATTGCAAGCTCCATCTGGTGAGTGTATTATTTTAAATTGATATACCTACACTGGATAATGCACTATTGCGCTATTTCTTTTCAATAGTATCCCTATTACATGAACCCTAGCATTTCTGGTTGATTTAGTATTTTTCCTCAGTTGGCTACATGTGTTACAAAGTTTTGGTCACAAAACTAAAACTTTTTCATTTGAACAAAGATCTTGATACTTTGCTAATATGAATATATTTCCCATAACCACTTGTGAAAAAGTCACTTCTTCTACTGTTTGCACCACCTGTGTATTGAAAACAGCAAAGGCAGACATCTGATCCTCAAAATGGATAAGGTTGAGACCATTTTTATCATTTATTTAGCTTAAAATGTCTGTATAGAGTAGTTATTAATCAGATAGTTATCAGATACCATCTGTTTACCTTCATCCAGCTGTTTGCTTTAAAAGGGGTTTGAAACAGTCTTGGGAGACCTCAGAGTGTTATGCCCCCATCACACATAGCGACGCACCAGCGATCCCGATAACGATGTGACATTGTCAGGATCGTTGATGTGTCACTACATAATTGCTGGTGAGCTGCCAAACAGGCAGATCTCAGCAGAGATCAGGACAGCGACGACGCGGGTAACAAGCGCGTACTTCGCTTAGTTACCGCTGTGTACCTTAGATACCAGCATGCTGGTGCAGGGAGCTGGTAACCAAGGTAAACAGCAGGTATCTAAGTGCCGCACAGCGCTTAGAAACCCACTGGTTACCTTGGATACCAGCTGCCAGCACCAGCATGCTGGTATCTAAGGTACACAGCGGGTATCTAAGCGCTGCGCGGCACTTAGAACCCCTTGGTTTACCTTCGATACCAGCTCCAGCTCGCTGATCGCTGGCCTCCCACCTGCCACGCGCAGCAATGTGTGCTGGCCAGCGGGAGACCAACGATCAATAAAATGTCCAGGGCTTTCCAGAACGATGAGCGATACCCGGCGGGGGGGCGTTTGCTGATACTGGTCACACACAGCGAGATCACTGGTGAGATCGCTCTTGCGTCACAAAACTTGAGACTCAGCAGCGATCTCGCTAGCGATCTCGCTGTGTGTGACGGGGGGCTTTACACATGTCTTTTCCATGTTTTTAAATCCTTTGCAGTATTGAGATGTGCAGCAAAATGATTTGCTACAAATCCTTTTTTTTTTTTAGAAAAGTCAGCGAATTTGAATTTCAAAAGATTTATTCAACTTTAATAAGCAATAACATCAAATATGTTATTTGTAAATCAGTCCATAAGAAACCAGCCCTAGAGGTAAATTATGCTACAAATAGTGTATTTTTTCTAGAGTGCTGATGCAGTCATTGGTTGCAACTAGTCACAAGACTAGTTATGAGGGAATTATTTCTAAATAAATGAAACTATGGTAATTTAGAATTTCCCTAAATTAACAGATTCATGCTAACTTAAATTTTTGGAAATACAATTTGCGTGAATACAGCAATTAAATGGTGATCAATTCGCTGCCATTTTGCAGGATTCATATTGACCAAAAAGGAGTTAAAACAAAATGAAAAATCATAATCACCTCGACCGTAATTTGTTCCTGTGAAATCACCTTCCTGCTGTTCCTCTGGATTTCTATGTACTTATTGTTCTCCGATACTGGTTTCTTCTCCACTCTTCACCAGCCCATCTGTCATTGCCTATGCCTTGACTTGTATTCCGAAAACATGATTTCAGAAAGTGTGCTTCCACAAGACAGAGTAGGGCAATGTATCGTGATACCATAACACATTTCAAGGCCTAGATAGGCACTGAAAGTGCCAGTAGAAAGTGAAGTGGAGACCAATGCCAGAGCATAGGATGGGCCTGGAGGAGGACCACCAGGAAGCAGTGTTAGCAGGAACAGTTAAGGAGTGGGATGAATATGAATTTTTATTACTTTTAACCCCTTGCCACCCCATCCATTATAATTTGGATTCCTTATAGAATAAGAAATGTACTTTTTTAATAGGAAATCCAGGCTGATTCGATTCTACTCACTAAAATTTGATGTAAACCAAATTTTCTGGGCAATTTTGCGCAAATCTGCCGAAATCAGGTTTTTTCAGATTCACTCATGCTTACTCACCCTAGTCTATAGAAAATTCTACACATTTGTGTAATGACATTAATGGCACAAGAAAACCAAATATGTAAAATAACTGTACAATATAAAGTTCTATTCAAACTAGTTTCATGTTTCCAGTTATAATGGTTTCTGTGACTCATTCATTTTTTAATGGATCGCAATTGACAATGACTGATGGTATGAAAAAGCAGAACAGCTAAAAAAAATCTGATATAAAGCAATAAAAACTCACTTAAAAAAAAAATTACAGATCATCAAAATATGTTGTGCAAGTACATAATTCCGGAGTTCCTTGATCTTAATATTGTGGGCTTGTGCCCCACAAAAACACACTTGGATATCCGCTTTAGGAATAAAATGGTATATAAATATTAAATTCTTTTTAATGTTGTCTCTAACCATGGAACTACATTTAATGAGTGCTGTTTTATATTGACAGCACAGGCTTTCCAGGAGCTATATTATGCTTTTATATAATACATCTTATTCTCTCTAACTTTATACATATGGCCAGCTATCCAGTGACATCTGAAACAAAGATCACACACATTTCAATGCTGTCTATGTGATGCTCTCCCGCTGATTCGTAGCTTGCAGCAGGGATGCTCACTTCTAAAAGTGACAGGAAAGAGGACATAATTTATCATTAAAACGCTGTCACAAAGCTCACACAAAAGGTGGCTTAGCCTTTCCTGATCTTGTTAGAGCAAGTCTTTAATGGAAGCGGAAGAATTACCTTTAAATTTATTTCAGAAAATCTCAACATAGCATTATTTTACCAAAGCAAATGAATCATTTGATCGCCTCATGCTTAAAGTAAAGTGCACCATCGCCATAGTTTAAACGTAAAAACAAGACATCAAGAACCAAATGAAAAAGCAGGATAATATGATACTCTATTGTAGGTCACTACAAAGGACTGTATGAATGTCTGCTGCTGCCGGCAGGAGAAGAGAAAGAACATGACATTTTTAAAAACAGTGGAAAATTTCCTTTCAGGCACAAGTCGCACATCAGCTAAAGAAAAGTAACTTTAAAATATTTTTCCTTTTTTCTAATCTTAGAAAAGCTAGCGCATAACATCCATTTTATATTCTGTTCACATTAAGTATTAATTTAAGGTGAAATATTGCAACATAGTTATGTCAAAAATGTCAATGTTTATGTGTTAGAAGTGCAGCACTGCTATTAAAGGGGTTGTCTCATGAAACAACAGCTTCAGGGGAAATGTTGCCATATATTCCGATCATCTGCATGAATCATGTATAACACGTGAGGGCCAGGCTCTTGAGCACAGAGGCTATTTGTATTTGATAGCTATGGGCAAATTATGGGGCATTATTTAATCCAAGTGCATGTATTTTCTGCATAAAGCTTGTTTTTTTTTTTTCTTTGAAATTCTGGTCTGATTTGCTTCTACAGCTGTGGAGCATCTTATGGAGCCATTATTAACATTTGTGCAGCATTATATGGGGCATATTTTAAAATAGAGCATCTTATGCGACCATCATCAACCTTTATGGAGCATTATATGGGACTTATTTTGTATAGAACATCTTATGGGGCCATCATGAACTGTATGGAGCATTATATGGGGCTTCTTCTGATTCATTATGGATATTCAAAAACATTTAACCTACTGATTTCTCAATTAATTTTACTTTTTTTTGGTATCTATTTTTATTTTTGAAATTTACCAGTAGCTGCGCATTTCCCACTCTCAGCTTATAAACTCGAGTCAATAAGTTTTCCCAGTTTTTTGTGGCAAAATTAGGGGCCTTGGCTTATACTTGGGTTGGCTTATACTCTAGTATATATGGTATGTAGTTACAATGTTTGTCAAAGTGCCTAGTAGTTAAACATAACAGATTGATGTGGTAGGAAACCAATCTATGCAAGATAGTCAAACAAACTTATTTGCAGTTCATTTGAACTAAAAATATTTTATTTCCATATGTTTTGCTTTATAAACTTATTAGCTGCTGTTTCCTTTTAACTTTACCAGCTTTTCACACTATCACTGAATTGTGTCCATGTCATTCCCTCTTTCTCCTCTTCTCCTATGTACAGCTCAAATGCTCTTCTCACATTCTTAAAACACTCAAAATGATCCACTCCAACCATACAAAGCAGGAGACAGTCTCCCACATCTTTGAAACATCTGCTCATTCAATCTATTTTCCTTCTCCTAGCTGTAATTTCCTGTATAGGTCTTTCAAGCTTACTAATGCATGCGTATGGGTATGCACTGGACCAGCAACGTAGGAAAAAAAATTGCTATCAATGGCCTAATCTGTTCTCTGTCATGTCCTGACTTAGCTTTTATACATTATAATAAGACACTAAAAACTGCCCTTGATGATGCAGCATCCCCAACACGCAAAATACACAGACACACTTGATGGCAACCCTATCATATGTTGTAAGAACATTTTCTTCAGTTCTCCAGATGTATTAAACATGTGAAGAAAATCACATAGAATCATATAATCGTAGAGTTGGAAGGGACCTCCTGGGCCATCTAGTCCAACCCCCTGCTCAAGGCAGGATTCACTAAATCATCCCAGACAGATGTCTGTCCAGCCTCTGTTTGAAGGCTTCTATTGAAGGAGAACTCACCACCTCTCATGGCAGCTTGTTCCACTCATTGATCACTCTAACTGTCAAAAAGTTTTTTCTAATATCTAATCTGTGTCTCCTCCCATTCAGTTTCATCCCATTGCTTCTAGTCTTTCCTTGTGCAAAGGAGAATATACTTGATCCTTCTACAATGTGACAGCCCTTGAGATATTTGTAGACAGCTATTAAGTCTCCTCTCAGTCTTCTCTTTTGCAAGCTAAACATTCCAAAATCCTGCAACCTTTCCTCATAAGACAGGGTTTGCAGACCGATCACCATTCTGGTCGCTCTTTTCTGAACTTGCTCCAGTTTGCAGAAGACTTCACTGACTACACGTATGGTCAAAATGTTTAACTCTGCCCTTCATATTGCCAAGAAATCCTAGTTCACCACCCTAATTTCTTCACTATTTGACAATCCAAAGCGACTCTTGTCAATTTTCACTCCCTTTTCAATCCTAAACTGCTGCTCCATATCACCAGCTGTAGAGTAGACAATCTGACCATTTGTTTCACAGAAAAAAATAACCAAGTCTGACAGTAAATTTTCTCCCAGTTCCATAATAGCATGAATTCCCTTCCCACTCAAGCTTCATCAAGATCACTTTCTGCCTTTGAACCAGTCACAAATACATTAAACTGTCATATTAACACCTTACAATCTGGTTTCTGCTCTGTACATTTAACAGAAATTGCACTTACTAAAGTCTCTAATGATCATCTAACAGCTAAATCTGAAAGTCACTACTCTCTTGATTCTATTCAATCTCTCTGCAGTATTTAACACTATGGATAATCAACTTTTTCTCTCTATGCTCTGCCCTGGCCTCAAGGACATTGTTTTTCTCTTGGCTCCCCTCTTACCTGTTTGATCACTCCTTCTGTGTATCAGTTGCTGCCTCTTCTCCCACTCCTTTTTGCTTATGATTGAGGTTTTTCAGTGTTTTAAACTAGGTTCTCTCAACTTTTCTTTACACACACCATCCTTTTTGGACAAGCCTTCAGAAGATTTGGATTTTATCATCATTTCTATGATGATGACACCCAAAACTACACATTTTCTCTGGCCATCACTCCCACACAACTACAAAACACCAATGATTGTCTGTCCACTGTTCTAACATTTTCTCCCTGTTTCTGAAACTGAATCTTTACAAAACTGAACTTTGTGTTTCCTCCCTCTTTAGACCTACCTTAACCTGATATTGCCATTTCCATGTGCGGTGCTACCATAGAGCCAATGTAGGACACCTGATTTCTTGTGGTTAAATTTGACTGAGATCTTTTCTTCAGTACCTTCATCTACCTACTCACATGCTCATGTCACTTGAACCTCAAAAACATTGCCAAAATCGGGTCTTTTCTTATCATCCAAACTGCTAAAATTCTTATTGTATTTCTTATTCTTTCTCACTTGGAGTACAGCAATTAGGTACTAATCATTCTCCCTCTTACTAAATGCTCCCTCCTCCAATCTATCCAGAATGTAGAAACCATGGTCATATTTCTGGCTATCATCTTCACCAATCCCTCTACCCTGTAACAATGATTGAACGACTTGACCACCATTATAGAATACAACATAAACTTATTACAAAAAGTGGAAGGAATGCATGGAAGGAAAAAATTCCAGCTAGAGCATGAGTGAGGCACAAAGCAATAGAAAAAAATCTAGCAATCTCAAAGGTTAAATATTATAGCTGAAATTTCACACTTAATGAAAATCCAATAAAAAAATGTTGAAGGGAGATAGGAAAAAGGGACACAAAAAGTTACAGAAAGGATGACACATTTTGTAAGTTCAAAACACATCAACCTTTCTTTAATTTTTTATGTCCCTTTTCCTATCCCACTTCAAGCTTTTAATGGATTTTCATTAAATGAGAAATCTCAGTATTTTTTCTTTTGAGATTGCTGATTTTTTTCTATTGCTTTTATAAATTTATAACACTCGAGTTTTCCATAGTACACCCTACATCTCCTCACTCATATCCTTCTACCACTCTACCCATGTCCTCTGTTCAGTTAGTGATCTAAGATCGACATTCTCCATAATCTGAATTTCCCATTCCTGTCTCATGGCTTTTATCATGTCACACTAGTTCTATGGAATGCACTACCTCCAGTACCCACAATTTTCAAGTGTGCCATAAAAATACTTTTCTTTAGCCAGGCCTATTACTTCATTAACATAACTGTTCCATGATCTCTCATCCTAAATTTCCTTCAGAATCTGGTCCTCTATAATTTATTCCCACACTCTCCATAAACTCAGTAGCTCTTTCTATCTACAATATTCATATAGTAGCTGCTGACTGGTTCATGCAGCTTTGTCATGGGGATACCATGACAGAGAAGGGCCAGAAGATCTCAGTGTCTGTTTACACAAACTTCTACACTGATTAGAACTGCTTCACTATCCTATTAAGCAGTGCAGGTTTTTGTTACTCTACCAATGCAAGGGTTAATCAGTTCAGTTTACCTTCTGGAGCTCTCCTTTCTGAATTGTCTCAGCTGTTTTGTGTTGGCCACTCCACTCTGGTATATTTGCTTGCCACTAGCACTTGGGAGTTGACTGTGATAGTTTACCACTATCTGGTTTGGAGGAGGAGAAGTTCAATGTTTGGATATGGCGGTTGGAGAGTTTTTAGGAGATTTCTGTCAGGAGTTTGCTTCGTGTTTATCCTTATCCTCTCCCATTTGGTTTGTGTTTCCTATTCCTCCCGTTTCTCACTCTGTTTTGTGAGTGTATTTGTATGATTGCAGTTTTCTTTTATCCCTGTCTGTTACCCCTGTTAGTCTAGTTAGTGTTTTCCAATACACTTCAGCCTCACACCTTACTGGATTAAGGGCCAAGATAAAAGCATAACAAGGTACGAGAACCTGGCATCTCAACCATCCAGGGTAATTCGAGGGAATGGAATAGTCTAGGGTGCCCATAGTTCAAGGAATCAGGTAGGAGTGCACAGTCCCTTGTCACTACATGACACTCTACTTGAATACCATTACTTTTTATAAAGGTTCTTGGACCATAAATGACAAGCACATTTTATCTTTTATCACCCTTATTTATGTATAGATTATGAGCTTGGGCCCTCAGTTAATATCCAGGTCTCTTATAGCTCTGAGATCTGGGTAGGTTTTGCACATTCATATGCAATGTTATGGCATAAACTGTAACCTTTCACCTGTTTGCACAAAATCCTCCCAGATCTCATCAGAGAGCCACAAGTAAACATTAAGTGTGAGATGCCCCAGGACTTCATCTTGAGTGGCAGTGATCAGGAGATGTGACAAGGACCAGATGAGTGATGCCGAGGGGTAGAGGGAGCAGTGAGGGGAGTATAAGCATTTTTTGTTTAACCTCTTAAAGACCGATCAACTTTGTACGTTAATAATCAAGCGTCTTTTTAAAATCTGATCAGTATAAATTTATGAGGTAACAACTGAATGCTTCAATGAATCCCACTGAATCTGAGAGAGTTTTTCCGTGAAATATTGTACTTCATAATAGTGGTAAAATTTGTTCAATATGATTTGCTTTTAATTGTGAAAATATTGGAACTTTGCCAAAAATTTAGAAAATTTTCAAGCTTTTAATTCTTATGCCCTTAAGTCAGAGAGTCACACAAAATAGTTAATAAAATTTTACACGTATCTATTTTACATCAGCGCAAATGTTGAAACAATGTTGTTTGTTAGGAAATTAGAAGGGATAAAATTGATAAGCAGATTCTCATTTTTCCAACAAAATTTAAAAAAAAAAAACATTTTTAAGGGACCACATTACATTTTAAGTGACTTTAGGGGGGTCTATAAGATAGAAAATATTCAAAAGTGACAAAATCTAAAACCTGCACTGCTCAAAGTCCTCAAAACCACATTCAAGATGCTTATGAAACTTTCAGGTTCATCAAATAAATTATTGCAATGTGGAAGGAAAAAATGAACGTATTAACTTTTTTCACAAAAAAATTTACTTCAGCTGCAATTTTTTTCATTTTCACGAAGGTAACAGGAGAAAATTAACTTCAAAATATATTTGGAAATTTCTCCACTGTATGTTGATACTCCATAAGTAGGCATATGGAAGGGAAAGAGCACCGTTTGACTTTTAGAACTTGAAAATGGATGAAATCAAGAGTGAATACAATGGCAAATTTGGAGAGCCCGCGATGCTCCTAAACAGTGGAAACCCCCAAGTGACTCCATTTTGGAAACTAGACCCCTCAAGGAGTTCATCTAGATATGTGGTGAGAATCTGAAACCCCCAGGTGCTTCACAAAAGTTTATAAAGTAGAGCCGTAAAAATAAATAAATCACATTTTTTCCCACAAAAATGATTTTTAACCCCAATATTTTCTGCACTATTGTATCAGGAAAAATGGACCACAAAATTTGTTGTGCCAATTCTCTTGAGTACGCCGATATCCCTTGTATGGGGAAAAACTTCTGTTAGGGTGCATGGCAGGGTTACGAAGGGAAGGAGCTCCATTTGACTTTTATAAAAGCAACAATGTCTGGAAACAAGGGCGGACACCATATCACATTTGGAGAGCCTCTGATGTGCCTAAAAAGAGGAAACGTCCACAAGTTACACATTTTGAACACTAACTAGACTCCTCAAAAAATGTATCCGGATGTGTAGCAAGAACATCAAACCTCCAGGTGCTTCATAAAAGTTTATAACAAAGAGCTGTGAAAATAATCACATTTCTTAAGTTCTTAACACAAAAATGTTAATTTAGCCCCCAACCCCTATATGACATTGAACATCCAGGTGCTTCATAAACGTTTTAGAGTTGTAAATTAAAAAAATATATATATCATTTTCCCCACAAAAATGTTTTTATCCCAAATTTTTTTTATCTTAACAAGGATAAATTAACATCATAGTTTGTTGTGCAACTTCTCCTGAGTACGCTGATTCCCCATATGTGGGGGGAAACTGCTTTTTGGGCACATGACAGGGTTTAGAATGGAAGGAGGACCATTTAACGATTTGAACGTAAAAATCCCTTTTATCGAGAACGGATGCCATCTCACGGTTGGAGAGCCCCTGATGTGCCTAAACAATGGACCCCTCTACAAATGAACTCATTTTGGAAACTAGAAACCTCAAGGAATGTGTCTAGATGTGTGGTGAGCATCTTAAACCCTGTGGGGCTTCACAGAAGTTAATAAAGTTGAGCTGTGAAAATAAAAAAAAAAAAAAAAAAAAAAAAAAAAACACATTTTTCCAACAGAAATGTTGCTTTAGCCCCAATATTTTTTTAATTTTCCTAAAAGTAACAGGATAAAATGGACCCCAAAATATGTTGTGCATATACCCCATATGAGGGGAAAAACTACTGTTTGGGATAATGACAGAACTCGGAAGGGAAGGAACACAGTTTGATTTTTGAAACGCAAAAATGGCTAGAAACTTGAGTGGATGCCATGTCGGGATTTTAGAGCCACTGATATGCCTAAACAGTGTAAAACCCCACAAGTGACCCCATTTTGGAAACTAGACAGCTAAAGGAAGGTATCTAGATGTGTGATCAGCACCTTGAACCCTCAGGTATTTCAAGAAGGTTATAATGTAGAGCCGTGAAAATTAAAAAAAAATAATTTTTTCCCTCAAAAATGTTTATCTCAATTTTTTATTTTCACAAGGGTAACCTGAGAAAATGTACCCCAAAATTTGTTGTACAATTTCTCCTAAGTGTGCCAATGCCTCATTTGTGGTCAAGAACTACTGTTTAAGCACAGTGCAAAACTCAGAAGGGAAGAAGTGCCATATTCGAGGTTAGATTTTACTGGAATGGTTTGTCACATTGGCAGAATCCTTGAAGTGCCAAAAGAGCAAAAAACCCTTATCTGAATTAATTTACATGCTACTCCTCTCAATAAGTACATGAAGGGGTGTAGTGAGCATGTTGATATCAAATGTGCCTCACAGAAATTCAAAACATTTTTTTTTTTACTAAAATGTTGTTTTAGCTCCAAATTTTTATAAGCACTAATAAGAAAAAAAAAAGGACCTCCTAGTTTGGTGTGCAATTTCTCCTGATTATGCCAATACCCTACATGTAATCTGGAACTACTTTTGAGACAGTGCAAAGCTCAGAGGGGAAGGAGCTCCATATAATGGTGCAGCTTTAACTGTTATGGTTTGCAAATGCTATTACCCACTGGAAGAGCCCCTAAAGTGCCCGAACAGCAGAACTCCCCATATGTGATTGCACTTTACAAACTACACCTCTCAATGAATTCATCTATGTGTGCACATAGCATATTGACACCAATGGTTGTCACAAAAGTTTACATCATTGGGTAGTGAAGAAAAAATAATTGCATTTTTACCACAAAAATTTAGTTTTGCCCCAGATTGTACATTTTCACAAGAGGAAATGGGTTAAAATTGCAAGAAAATTGTCACAAAATCTCTGCTGAATGTTGAAATTCTCCATATGTGGCTGTACAGTGCAGCTTGGCCACACAGCAAGACGTGGAACAGAAGTAGTGCTATTTGAGTACTGATGTGCAGATTTCTTTTAAAAAGTTTGTGGACTCCATATACAGAGACCTCAAGTGCTAGAAAACCAGAATACCCCCTCAAGTGACCTCATTTTGGATATTATGTCCCTGCCAAAAATGTGAATGCTAAATGTGGTTTAGGCACACTTTCAGGCTCAGAAGAGAGAGGGGCATTTGGATTTGGGAGGGCAGAATTTGCTGAATTTCTTTTGAGGGTTGGGGAGCCATAGTGTCTTTCCAATGCCTTTGTACTAACAGTGACATGGACGCCCCCTATTTTTCCCTATAACAGATGACAAACCTGAGTGGTGACTTCTTATTTTTTTATTTAGTTAAAGCGTTGTTGGGAGCACTTTACATAACATTTGTATCACATTTATCTGGCTCTCTACACTGAGCACTTACATTAGGGTTTCCATCTAAATCTCCGAATTACATGATTCAGATGAAACCCCCGAGGAATGCAATCACTATAATGTGGCAGCAGAGGTACTCTGGACTCTGTCTGGCCTCTGTTCAATGTTGTCTTTTTTTCAGCGGTGCACAAAATTGTGGTGAACAGCGCTTTTATGCAAGCCTAGAAAGATGAACACATGCAGATAATGGGCCAGATGACATCCACAGTGCCTCCATCTGCCTCATTAAAGGGATTCCATCTGAATCACATATTTCAGAGATTTACACAGAAACCCTGGTGTAAGCGCTCAATGTAAATCACAGGATAAATATGTGTCGAGCTTTACTGTGATCTTTGGAGGCAGAATGCAAAATATCAACAGCAAGTGAAGAATTGCTTTTATTTTTTTACGCCATTCCTAATGTGATAACAATGATTAGACAACTTTATTCTTTGGGTCAGTGCGATTACAGCGATACCAGATTTATACCTTTTTTATGTTTGGTTGCTGTCACAAGCTAAAAGACTCTTATTATTACAAAAACTAGTTTTTCATCGCCATATAGCGATCATTTTTCATATTTTTCACTCATGTGAGGGCTTGTTTTTTGCTGGACAAGCTGATATTTTTATAGGTAGTATTTTTGGGCACATGACATTTTTTCATCTCTTTCTGTTCCGATTTTTGATTCAGAATGAACAAAAACTAGCAATTCAGGATTTTTTTGGGGGTGGTGGTTAATGCCATTACACTTGTACTAAAATTGATAAGGCATCTTTACTCTATGGATCAGTACAATTACAGCGATCTCATTTAAATAGTCTTTTAAATTTTGGCGCTTTTACACAAAAAAATGTTGTATGTAAAAAAGTATTTTTTTCATCGTTTTATTCTGAGAGCTATAACTTTTTATTTTTTCACTGACGGAGTTGTATGGTGGTTTGCTTTTTATGGAACAAAATGACATTTTCAGCAGTACCATTTTTATGTAGATTGGTCTTTTTGATCGTGTTTTATTTCACTTTTTGTTCAGCACCTGGACCCGTAGAAGCGAGTAATCGTGAAACGGCTGTTGTCCGGCACATCCCTCCAGTAGCATTCCTCTAAGGCTGGAGTGACACACAACGTAGAAAAATACGGGCCATATTTTACGGCTGTAATACGCATAAATGGTCCCTAAATAGTGTTCCATATGGCATCCGTTGTCAGGGTGTGGCCGCGTATTTTTCTCATGTAAGCATCCGTATGTAATCCGTATAGAGTTTTTTTTCTCGCAACCTTGCAAAATGGACATTTAACGGTTTTGAGGCCTGCACATAATTTAAATCATCAGCACCAACCCTATTTATTGCCTCCATATCAGGTGGCAGCCTCCAATCTGCCCATTTTGGTGCTGTGCTTGTGTTGGTGTCTTGGTGGTTGGTAGCAAACATGTCAGACACACTTCAGTTCACCCCAACTGACCGTGTTCTCTTCAACTGGGTTTTTTCCCGCCACTTTGGTCAGCCATACCCAGTGATTGTGGATACGAGGAGGAGGAGACGCATGTGGGTCCATCCACTTTTGAGACGACTCACAAGAGGTCATTTTCACCGCCTCTATTCTTCTCTGCGGGATCATCCTGAAAAATTTTACCAATACTGTCTCATGAGCTTTGTAACATTTGATCTACACTTGGAGACAGTGCGCCCTGGGATAACCTTTCAGGACACAAGGATGCGCAAAGCTATATCTGCAGAGGAGCGACTTCTACTCACATTACGGTATGTACTACACAACCACATTTTCTATGTTCATGATGTGTTGCCCAAAGTATGTTTTTTTTTTAACTAAGTTTCATGCTCTCATCTTATTCCAGATATATATAAACTTACAGACCAGAATGTTATGTGTAATATGTACTGAATATCGCATAATGATTGTGCGACCAAATATATGTGTGTTAGTAGATATGAATCACTAACAAGTTTGGTATGCATGTACCTGTTTTGTTAATTTGTGCATTCTAAAATGTTCCATTTCTGTTGCTCTTCAGCTTCCTGTCCACTGGCCAGTCTTATACCTCCCTCCACTATGAGTTTCTCATTGGAAGATCTACCATTTCTGGCATAGTCAGGTCGACATGTAGTCAAATATGGTCAAGACTACATCATCTCATCATGCCCCAGCCCAGGATGGAAGACTGGTTGAGGATATCAAGGGACTTTGAGGAGGAATGCCAGTTTCCTAATTGTATTGGGGCCCTTGATGGCAAACATATCCGGGTGCATAAGCTGCCGAACACTGGCTCCCAATTCTTCAATTATAAACAATACTTTTCTGTTGTATTGTTTGCTCTGGCCGATCCTCAATACAAGTTTATAATTGTTGACATTGGGGCCTATGGAAGGATGGGAGACACTAGAGTCTTCAATACTTCCATTATGGGTCGGCGGCTACGCACCAACCAGTTGGATCTACCACCATGTCAGCTACCAGGTTCCACTCAAGAATCAGTCCCTTATGTCCTTGTGGCAGATGAGGCATTTCAGTTAACGCGCAATGTCATGAGGCCATATCCCCGGCGCAACCTGGACCACCGGCGCAGAATTTTTAACTTGCGCGTATCATGTGCTCGGCGACTGGTGGAGTGTTCCTTTGGCATTCTTTGGGCCAAATGGCAGGTCCTACAGTCTGCCATGTAGCTGAATGAACAAGATGTAAATGAAGTAATTAAAGCATGTGGCGTTCTTCATAACTTCACCATGATACATGGTTGTTCCTCCTCTGCTGGTGTTGTGCGTGGGTCAGACAATGTACGTAGGGTGAGACCACCTATCAACCCTCAATATAGACCGCTCTCTGGGCTCAAAGTGCGTGGTAATTTCACAAATTACTTTATGTCACCTAAGGGGGAAACTTCTTGGCAAGAGCATGCTGTGTCTATGTTGTAAATTTTTCTTTTAGGCCTTTGGGAAACTATACATATATTGCAACCCCTTGTCTTTTCTCTGTTTCTAAATGACTGTATAAGCATATGGCAGCATGTCATGATGTAAGTACATCATTGATAAAGACAACAACAATTGAAAGTTAAAACTTTTTATGTATCCTTTTTTTCAAGGCCTTGTGAAACCATATTCTAGCCATGTTATTTACCAAAATGGGTATAATTGGCCTTAGAACAAAAAAAGTTAAAATGTTACAATACAGCATTAACCACAAAAACCACACAAACTTATAAATTGTAGTATGTAAGGGGGGGAGAAGGCGGCAACCCAGCCTGTGTTGCCTGATGGCTAGTTTGGCCATGATGGAGGTAGTGGGCTGGCTCATGGGCTTGAGGTGGATACTGGGCACTATGACATTGGAGTCGACTCTCCTGTTGGGGCCATGAGTCTAAACCACCAAAATAGCCATGTCGTCCCCAACCAGATTGGGACCAGCCTCCAACATTGGCTGGGAACAAGTGGCCATATTGGTGTGCTGGGTTATACCCTAACATTTGGGAATGATGTTGCCAATGTTGGGTGGGGGAAGGGGGTGAGGTGTAGGTCCACGTGTAGGAGGATCCTCAGACCCTGATTGAGCAAGCACTTGGGGGTGTGGGTTAAGACGCAAGAGGTTCCTGGGTGACAGCTGCCACCTCTCCAGAAACTCAAACACCTCATAAGTGGTATTGGGGGGTGTGCTTGTGTCAATTAGGATCTGAATGGATCCTCGCACACGTAGCCGCACCTCACGGGGAAGGGAACAAAGATAGTGGGCAAGGCTGCTTGAGTACTCCGCCTCCCCATCATCAGTGGCAACTCTGGTAAGATAATTTTGGTCCCCTGTATCCACATTGGTCCTGGTATCAGTGGCAGGGATATGGCACCTTTGTCTACCTCACCGGTATGGCACAGCAAGCTGGGGGAGCCCTCTAGCCAAATAGTTGGGCTGCTGCTGTTGCCCTGTTCATCCTGGATGTTGGGTGGGGCTGCAGCTGACGGTCCTTGTAGTGGCTCTGCTCCTGGTGGTGGGCCAGGTTCTAGAGCAGGATCAGGTCAAGCAGGAGAAGTCACTTGGGCCTGGCTCCTTGGAAGGTCACAAGATGTGCCAGACACCTCAACCCCTCCACCTACAGGATCGAGGATGGCCTCTGAATCAGACCCTGTCTCCCTTTCTGTGAGGTTAGACTGAGTTCTGTGATTAAATATAAAATGTAGGAAAAGGAAAATTTGGATAGGGCCCTATAAAGCATTTGTGTCATGTGGTGTTTTTGGTATACTTATGGTCTGAGATCCATAATTGGAGCGAGGAATGAGAGGCGGTTGAAATAAATATATTTCCGCTTTGTGGGGGCTGCAGAACCACTTCTTGCCCGCTGCTGGCGCTCATGGCGATACTGGTCACGGATGCTGTGATAGCATCTCATCACATCTTCGACTGCAATGTGACATAAAAGAATGAAAAATTACAATTTGCCTAAAACAAGTTTTTGAACTAGTAACAGTCATGTGGCCTACTAGGGTGTGAGTTCTACCCAGGGTGGCATATAGCATTGGTACAACCAGGCCAGATGTACAGGGTCACAGTAGCTCATGTGGCGAGTAGCAACTCTTTAAACTGTTTTTGCTAGGCATTATGAGGAGCTTGGGGACAGGGTAAAATTCTGTCAGGGTCAAACAGTGGGTCCAAAAATAATTTACAAGCCACAAGAGCCCAATATCAGAAGCACAGGATGTGGGGGGGCCTACTTGTAAAATATTTTTTGATGGCAGGTAATTTGACATACATAATTTATGGGCACTTATGTGCTGCTGCTCCTCACGTGGCCGATCACCAAAATCAGGGAACATTTGGCGACATATGCGCCTCCATGCAGCCTCCTTTCTTGCCTGGTCGGCATAATGTGCATCCCGTTGGTCCCATAATTCCGGGTGATCCTGCACAAGAACAATTAGCATCTCCACATTCAGATTCAGGTAGGGTGCCATGATGCTGTACTCCGGGTAGGCGTACTTCTTGGATGTTTGGAGCACTTTTTGAGCTAATTAGCATGTCTAAGCTTCCTGATAATTGCTTGGAACATTTCCTGTCACCTGCCAAAGTCCTGTGTATTTCTCGCAAGTCACACATGTGGTCCGTGTGTAATGCATATTTTTTGTGCACCCATAGACTTGCATTGGCATGCTACGGTCGCAGTACGCTGACAATCACTGCATGTTGCGATTGGCACAGACCGTATAAAATACACAACAAAAATACGGCTGATGTGAGCTACCCCATAGAGAATCATTGGTCCGTGTGCAATGCATTATTTTAACGCCTCTCACTCGTCCGTATTCCTCTCTAGTGTGACACCAGCCTAACATCCTGCATGTCCACATATTTGTTGATGGAATTCATGTGAAATAAAGAAGCACAGTGTTTCAGCTTTATTGGTGAGTGCTGCATATTTCTTCTTTTTTCATTTCACATTGTATCTTGATAAAGCATAGTTTTCTTGCTTCGTTTTTATTGTTTTGGATTTATATTTTTTTCTGTTCTTTATTTTGTGATTTTTTTAAAAATATTTCCAACATTTTTATTAACTTTTTTTTTAAACTTTTTTTTATATTTTCCCAGGATGGGGCAACAACTGTATAATGACAGATTGCCGATCTAATACTGCATTGATCTAATGCATTGCAGAACATTAGAGCAGCATCTGACAGGCAGGGAAGGGGTGTGTAAGCTCATGCGCTGAATCACAACGGTGCTCTTTGTGAGCCTGCGCAATTACGGCACCATATATAAATACGGTAGTTTATGGGGCGCAGCTCCCGCGGTGTTGAATATACACGGCGCATATCGGAGAGTGGTTAAACAAAAGTAACACAGGCAAAATGTAATTACATTTGTGAGTTAGTACAGTATTTATTATGAAACAATGTTTAGAATTCATAAAAAAGAGGGTGCTTTACTGCCTACGGAACAAAACGACAGCTAGTTTTCACTTTCGTAATACTGTTTAATACCTTCATTCTGGAAACTTTTTTTTCATGTTGACATAGAAGTAGCTTGTCTTTGCAGAATAAGTTGTATTTTTCAATTACACCAATTAGGTATACTGTACACGCTATATATCATAGAGGAGAATTATGGAAAAGCAGCAATTTCATTGTTTTCTATTACTTTTCCATATAAAATGTATATTGTTTTTTTAGTCACATTACTTCTTTATATTTTAATTGACAGAGTTATGTAACAGATTTTTTGTTGGATACATTGTAATTAAGATTGATTGATACCCTGCTTAGGGACATTTTTATCAGCATCAAGTCTAAAGCTTTTTTTTTTTTATTACTTTTTGGCGGGCATTAACGCTACAATGTATATGATATTCTTCATTTATTCCATGGGTCAGTGTGATTACAAAGACATCAAATATATATATATATTATATAATTTTCCTCAATTAAGGTATGTTCAGAAAGGTTGGATATGTATTTAGTTTTTTTTATAACTTTCTTTTTATTAACCCCCTTAAATCCCAGGTGATTGTACTTTTGTTTGTTTTTTACTCCTTTATCCAAGAGCCAAAACTTTTTTGTTTTTCTGTCCACATAGTCATATGATTACTTGTTTTTCCCAGGATGAGTTGTAATTTTGAATCGCACCATTCAATTCATCATGTAATTCACTGGAAAAAAAAATTGCAACTGCATTGAAATTAGAAAAAAAATGTACAACTTCACAAAACTGACCTGGCAATATGCGTCTCCAAGACATTAAGATTACTCAGATACCGAATATGTATGCTTTTTTTTACCTAAGTGGTGAAAAAAATTTGGAAACTTGTAAAATAAAGTCTTTGCTTGTGTCGCCAGTTTCCAAGACTCATAACGTTTTACATTTTAAGGATATGAGGCTGAGCGCATGATTTTACTGATACCATTTTGGGGTAGATATGATGTTTTGATCACCTTTAATTACATTTTTACAGCAGCCAAAAAAAAAATCAATTTTTTTTGTTTTGTTTCTTGCTACACTGTTTACTAATCAGATTAGTTTCCTTTATATTCTTATAAATCAGACTTAAGACAACAGCTATACCAAATATGTATATTTTTTAATTGTTTTATTTTTAATGGGTCCAAAGTGGAGGGATTTTAACTTTGTATATTTTTTAAAACTTTTTACTGCATTTTATATTTTTCTTAAGGAAATTGAAATTGTGATTGCTTGTTTGTGCTACACATAACATTGCATGAAATAATGAGCTTTTAACGCCTGCTACTGGCTTGCTTTCACAGAAGCATCATGACAAGCACAGAGGTCTTCTGCAGACCCCTAGCTGTCATAGCAACCCATTGAGACCCCATTATCCCATCATAAGCACGTGGAATGCCACTTCATGGGCGCATGTTGAATGTCATTGTCAAAGATAGCCACAGCTGTTAAAGGCACATGTTGGCTGATTAAATCATGCAATAAAAACCTGTGTGTCTTACCTGCAGAATCTCCCCATCTAATACCTATTAACACCTACAACTCCAAAATTTTACACACAAACCCTCGTCTAATTACTAGTGATAGACAAAAAAAAAAAAAAAAAAAAACATGAAATGGTTAACTATATGTAAACCATGTGTCATTTCATGTCGGGTATGGGAATGAATTTACAGAAGCTGGCAAGTGTTACAGTGGCTATTCTGCTATGAAGAACTGCATGAAATTATATATATATATATATATATATATATATATATATATATATTAGTATTCTATGTCTCAATATCCATTCTTTCGTTTCTTTATTTAACCGGTCAGTGTGATTTTGCTGTATTGCTAAATGAATTGCCGGCTTTTTGTAAAGGACACCGGGTGCGATTTTATCGCAACTCACATATCTGGTCCGTTTGTAATCCGATTTTTTATCGCCCCCATAGACTTGCATTGGCGAGTCCAATCCGAAAATCGGTGACAATTGCAGCATGCTGCAATTGTCTCGGTCCGAGGAAACGTTCAGAAAAAAAAAAAATTATAATAATAATAATAATAATAATTCGGATGATGGGAGCTGCCCCATAGAATAACATTGGGATGAATGCAATGCGATTTTTTATCGCATTGCATTCGTCCGATTTAATCGGTAGTGTGACTCCAGCCTAAGGGTCTGTGCACACGTGGATTCTACTGCGGATCCACAGCGTATTTGGTACCATTAGGCTGTGTGCACACGCTGCGGAAAAGGTGCAGATTCATCCGCGTGGATTTTGTACAATCCGCAGGTCAAAAGACCTGCGGTTTTACCTGCGGATTGCTCTGCGGTTTTGCCCTGCGGTTTTTCATCTCCTCAATGGAGGAGATGGCAAACCGCAGGAGAATCCGCAGAAAGAATTGACATGTCAATTCTTTCTGCGGATTGAAAACCGCAGATAATCCGCGCGGAAAATTCCGCACCGTCTGCACTGCGGTTTTTGATTCCCATAGGGAATCATTGTACTGTACACCGCAGCAGAAACTGCTGCGGATCCGCAGCGGCCAAAACCGCTGCGGAACCGCAGCAAAATCCGCAGCGTGTGCACACAGCCTTAAAGTGAAGCTAAAATGAAAGACGCTGTGCACATGCTGCGAAAAATTCCGCAGCATAAGCGCTGCGGGATCATTTCCGCAGCATGTCAATTCTTTGTGCAGATCCGCAGCATTATGACACATGCTCCATTATAGGAATCCGCAGGTGTCAAAACTTAGGTGAAATCTGCACTAAATCGGCAGGTAATTTTACCTGCGGATTTATCTGTGAATTTAGCCAAATCCGTGTGCACAAAATTGGCAACGTGTGCACATACCCTAAGACACTGTGTTTTTGACACAGCATCAAAAAGGTGCCAAAAACTCATTGTAGGCACACAGTCTAAGGCTAGGTACACATTAGCGTTAATTATAAATGCAGATACATATAGGGTCTCAAACCAATTAATCATAAATTCCTAATAAATTACTTTATTGATTCATAGTAAAAATAATCAAAAAAAAACTGGTTCACACCAAAAACAAAGTGACCACACAAAAACAACAAAAAACAGTGTCCCCAAAAAAGCACAGATAAAATGGGGATATTTTAGAAGTCCCTAATGATACAACTAGGCTCATGCCTTCCTAGCTGCGGAGGTTTGCACCCTAGGGGAGAACGTTGTAGCACCCCCGTTCAAATATGGCTGTCCCTAGGGACCCTGATGCACCCTACAGCCACTAGGGGACCCTTCTGCCCAATGTTCTAAAGGGACCCCTAGCACTATACAAAGACCATTCCTGTGTCTATTCGAGAACCCTAGACCCCAGCATATAAAATAAAATAGAACACATTAGGCAATCCGTGACATTATATATTACATAATATAGATCTTACACACTTTTTGATAGAAACACAGGAGATATTTTCACACTATTAATGTCTCCCCTTGTGATGACATATAACTATATACAGTATTATAAAAAAAAAAAAAAAAAGGAAACAGCACAGTACTTAGCTTCGGGTGCACGGCCCCTGGCAGAAAGTCCTATTTTCAGCCACAATTTCAATATTCATTCCAAAAAAAGGCAGCACTCCATAGTAACTTTTTTCAAAGTGGTAGGTGAGTTTTATTCAGCCCACACATCAAGGCAACATTTCGGCTAAACTGAGCCTTTCTCAAGCTTGAGAAAAAGTTACTATGGAGTGCTACCTTTTTTTGGAATGAATATATACAGTATTATATACTTTGACCTGCCACAGATTTTCAATATTGATAAACACAGGGGGTGTATTCACATTAACAAAGGGACACATTTTTTGGTGTGAATGAGTTTTTTTGGTTATTTTAACTATGAATCAGTAAAGTAATTTTTAGGGAATTTATGATTAATAGGTTCACATTAGCGTTTGAGTCTGCAGCATATCACCCACATGCACAAACGCATGTAAAAACGCATGCAAAACACACGTTAACACAGCATTTTTCATTCGCATCATCTTACACATGACAGAAAAATGTGTGTGCATGCTTTTATATGCATTTTTGCATGCATTTGCGGTTTTTCTGTGCATGCGTTCGATATTTACAATGCTTTTTTATGCTCCAATGGGCATCTCTCATGAGATTTCTGTATATAGACACACTGCACAGATGAAATCCTCATCTTTTGCTGCTGTATCCAGCTTCAAGACTAGTCATTGAAACTGGCTCTTGCCTTTGCTTTTGCTTGTGAAGAAGAGAAAGCCGGAGAAGACGTAGTCGTCTCTATTGGCAACACCCCATCGTTGAAGAAGTCCGTGAGAGCCATGGAGCCTACTACTCCTTGTAAACTGAGCTGCATGAAAACCCATAGAAGTTTTTCGAGTACACGAGAATGTCGGAACAGAGCTTCAATCACTTGCTGCTACATATCTGAGGATCCATCACCAGGCAGGACATACAGCTTCATCAAGCAATTCTTGCTGAGGAATGTCTGTTGGTGACTCTGAGGTACGTAATTTTGAAAAACAAACATGTTATTATTGTTATAAAAGCCATGTACTTATTTTTTTTTCCATTTTCTGTTCAGCAGATTCCTGGCTCCCAGAGAGACCTTATCTCTACATTTTCAATTCCGGATTGGAGTGTCCACACTTTCTGGGATTGTTGGAGACACCTGCCATGCTTTAAGTGACGCTCTGCATGAAGAACTCCATCCCCAACCCACAACTGAATTCTGGCTGGAAAATGCTGCAAAATTCCAGGACATTTTTAATTTTTCAAACTGCTTGGAGCTGTGAACAGCAAACACATTCAGATTACGAAACCTGCTGGAAGTGGATCTGAGTATTTCAATTACAAAAAATACTTTTCCATTTTTCTCATGGCAATTACAAATGCTGACTGTCGATTTGTCGCCATGGACATTGGCTCATTAAGACGAGGAAATGACTCAGACTTTCAAAAACTCTGACATGGGCTGACGTTTGTATGGTAATGATTTCAATTTTCCACAGGCACGACCTCTTCCGAACACTGAAGGACCACCAATGCCGTTTGTTGTGGTTGGGGATGAGGCGTTTCAAATGTGTGCCAACCTCAAAACAGTACTCAAGTCGGGACTAGAATCACACCAAACAGGCATGAAAAACTGTGGAGTGTGCTTTGGATTGCTGGTATCTAAATGGCACATTTTGGGAACAGCCATCAATCTGTGTGTTGTTCTGCACAATTACATCCTGGTGAAAGCATGGCAACAATTAGAAATGGACAAACCTGTTGCTACCACATTGCAGGATTACCAAGATCTCCCTCTGAGGAGTACAGTGAAAGTTGCACAAATGAGGGATAAATTTGCTGCCTACTTTATTTTGGATATTGGATGTGTAGCATGGCAAGACAAAATGGTTTAAGCTGCTAAGTAAAATCTACCTGTAATGTTATGTACCTGTAAAGTTTGCTGACTTTAATACTAACACTTTTACTGTAACTTTAATAATAAACACCCTTACTGTAACACCCAATAATACTTTCTCAACAATACACACGTTTAAATAGAGAGATAAAGAAAACACAGGATAACAGGTATTGTGAACCAAAAGAATTTTTATTAACAAACATAACACCAAGAGGAAATTTGACAAAAAAGAAAAAAAGGGCTTTATTTTTGAGATCTGTGGGAGGGAGTTACAGTGTGGACCTGGGGGGGGTGTTGGGCTTTGAAGGTAGGCTAGGACATGGACATGTTCCATCTAAAGTATGCATGTGTTTCGAACGTATGTGTACGCATGACCTTGCGTTCCAATGCGTTCCCATAGACAGTAATGCGTTGTTTGATGCACTCATCCGCATGCGCATGCCTGCGCATATTTGATGGATTTTTGATGCCTCAAAAAAATGCAACATGCGTTCGCTGCGCCCCGCTGCACACCGCGAAATTATGCATGCATACGCATCCACATGTGAACATTCCTGCGTATCCCTGCATACACCATGTTAAAGATCTGTACGCATGACGCATGCAGATCTATGCGGATCATATGCTGCACACCGAAACGCAAATGTGAAACCAGCCTTAGAGATGATAATCTACAAGGAGAGGATATATACTGCATAAGGTTTATGTGATTATACTATGGGAAAATTATATTGCAAGTTGTGTGGTAACCTATTTTCGACAGTTTACGTTCCTGTACCTTCTAAATTAATTAGCTTTTGCTAACGTAAAAACACTAGTACTAACAAAAGACTACTACATACAAAGATAGCTGCCTTTTTAGTAAGCAAAAAGGCTAAGGCTGTTAGAAAATACTTTTCTAAGCAATTTATTCACTGCTGGTATAAATGTATGTATTTAGATACTGAATATGAGTAGATTTTTCTCTGATGGTATACATTTATACATTTTATCTGGAGAAAGACTACTTTATTTTTGTGTGGATTTCATCATGATATTATTTTAGCATAATCTAATGATACAAACATAAAAATGATATAATTGCCTTTTTTAAGTAGCTGACACTCCAGTTGTCTCGTAAAGTACTCGTGTAACCTTTTATATTGGTCTTTTTGCTTTGCTTTCAGAATATACCAGAGTGCTGATATAGTGGGGGAGAAGTCTTGACTTGAGTGTTTTTGTGCAACAGACATGTTGGACTTTTTGCAGGGTTTTTTGTGATTGCAGACAGTGTCTTTCCTTTCCTGTCTAGTCAGTGTGGGACCCATCGTTTTCTCAGTCTATTTTTCTGCCTGCGTTTGTGTTTTCATCGTGTCTCACCAACAATATATGTTTGGGGCTATCTATTCCTTTGGGGTCTGCTCCGGGGCAGTTTAGATTTTCTCTTTCTTGCTTTAGGCTTAGTTAGCTCTCCGGCTCTGCAGAGGCGTCTAGGATCATCGTAGGTACGCTCCACGGCTACTGCTAGTTGTGTGGAGAGGATCAGGGGTCTGCATCTGCTTAGTTACCAACCTCTCTGGTTTTCTGTGGCTTAGCCTGGCCTGCTATCCTCCTCGGTGACCCATTCATAACACCGGTCTATAGTTAGAGGCACAGTGTTGGTCGAGGGATTTTTTTTAAGTAGTGGATGTATGATGGCATGCTTAAATGAGGGAAAGATACCAGGAGAGAGAGGTTAAATATTTTTGTCAGGTGGGCGGTGACATCAGTGGAAAGGGACTGGAGGAGATGTGATGGAATTGAGTCACTGGTGCAAGTGGTTGGGCGAGAAAATGCAAGGAGCCTGCTTACTTCTGTGACTGGTTCAAAATCAGAGAGTGAGCTAGATGCAGTGGGTGGGGGAGGAAGGAAAATGCATGGTATGAGGTGATTGGGAGATAATTTCCTGTTGGATATGGTCAATTTTTTCTTTGAAGTAATTGGCTAGATCGTCAGCTCGAAGCTCCGTAGTTGGGGCCTGCACTCTTGGGTTGGAGTAGGGAATGAAACGTGTCAAAGTGATGTTTAGGGTTATTGGACAGTGAGGTGATGAGGGTGTTGAAATAGGTTTGTTTGGAGAGGTGAAGGGCAGTGTTGTATGTTCTAAGCATAAACTTATAATGTATGAAATCTTCATGTAGATTGGATTTTCTCCACAGACGTTCTGCGCACCTGTAATGGAAATAAATGAAATTTGCTGACAGGTAATGTTGTGTAGGTTATTTCAAGGTTAGATTTTTCTCAAGAAGATAAAATCACTCAAGTTATTTTCATTGAACAGGTGTTTTGTAGCATGACTGTGTTCACTTCTGTTTTAAGAAAACAGGACCATATTACAAACAGGTAACGTGCGCTGTCACTGTAATTGCAAAATTCTTTCAAGGTTTAAACACTTTTTGATGTTTTTTAACGTCATCAGTTCACATGGTACAATTTTCTTATTGCTTTGAACACATAAACCTAAGGTCAAGAATTTTAAGTATGTGGTAAGCTCCTCAGAATAGACACAAAAAACACAACCATTGTATCACTTAAAACAAAGTATTGTTTCTCTGTCCTAACATTTGCAAACCAAATATATTCCCACATACTGTTAAACAATTTTACACAGAGCTTTGTATAGTAAAATGATTTCCCCGGGAGATCTACATCTGTTCTTTGCCTTTACACATATAACAATTACAATATTACAGATCTGCTATTTTACATTATTTTCAACATCTGTTTCCTAAAATTTTTTGGAAAAGATGTCCTATTTTTCATGAGATAATTGAAATGTATTGGCTTCTTAAGATTAATATTAAAAGAGATGGCAGCTTAGTCTGCTGCATGTCATGTTGATAATAGGGTCATTGCATTTCGTATTTCTTAAACCTAGCCACTAAATCTGAAGATCAATTTTATATTCTCTTAATAGGAATGTCTTTCATATTCGTCAATTTTTCGATGTATTCCATAATCATTTACTCTTTAAACAATGTTAACAAATATCTGCGTAATCTACTAATGCTATGCGTCCAGAAGAAACATCATAAAGGGAATCTCTCACCTACTTTGGGCGGGCAATTTAAATGAGGTTGGTCCGGTCCGATGGGCGGTGTTTCCGATCTTTGCTGCCTCCCCATCCTTGGCTGCGGTCTGCAGTTTTTTCATGAATAGGTGTCCACCATTTTTCATGCGTACACTAAGCATTCTTGGCTCGCGCAGTATGCTTTGCCCAACTGCGGGCAAAGCCGAAAAGCCTGAATGTGCATGCGCTGGTTAACTAGGCCCCAGAACACAGCAAAATGCTTCTGGGGCTTAGTTAACCGACGCATGCGCAGTCAGGCTTTTCGGCTTTGCCCGCAGTTGGGCACAGCATACTGCGCGTGCGCGAGCCAAGAATGCTTAGCGCATGAGCAAAAAATGGCGGACACCTACACCTATTCGTGAAAAAACTGCAGACGGAGGCCAAGGATGGGGAAGCGGCAAAGATCGGAAACACCGCCCCTCGGACTGGACCGACCTCATTTAAATATCCCGCCAAAAGTAGGTGACATTCCCTTTAATTTATATTGGCTAATGATCCCTTGCTTACCTTCTCAGTCACACGCTGTTATCAATACATCAAAAACATTTGAAAAGCCGTGTTATGTTTACAGGATATACACAATTTATTTAATATTGCTGTATATGCTATTAACTGGCAAAGAACACAAGTATTTCTCCTAAACACTGAGGACTACTGTATGAAAGATTTGCATAAGAAATTGAGAAGTATGACATTTAGAGGTCATAGCTAAGCACAAGGGATTAAGGCCTTATCAAAATACTTCCTTCAGTATTGTTATAAACCTGTTGTTTGCAGGACGAGTTGTACTTTTGAAAGACACCATTCATTTTATTACATGATGCACTGGAAAGTGGGAACAAAGTTCCAAGTGCGTTGAATTTGCAAAATAAATGCAATTCCACATTTTTTTTATTTACCATGTTCACTGTACATTAAAACTGACCTAACAATACAATTCCCCAGCTAGCTACAATTACACAGGTATGATACATATATATAGTTTTGTTTTTATAGTTGTTATTTAAGTGGTGAAAAAAAATTGGAAATTTAGAAGAAAAAAAACATGCGGCCCTCCAAAGAAATGCCACCCCACACCATTACTGACCCACTGCCAAACTAGTCATGCTGAAGGATGTTGCAAGCAGAAGATAGCTCTCCACGGCGTCCCCAGACTCTGTCACATGTGCTCAGTGTGGACCTGTTTTCATCTGTGAAGAGAACAGGGCGCCAGTGACGAGTTTGCCAATCCTGGAGTCCTGAGGAAAATGCCAAGCATCCTGCACGGTGTTGAGCTGTGAGCACAACCCCCATCTGTGGACATCAGACACTCAGACCATCCTCATAGTGTTAGTTTCTAACCATTTGTGCAGACACATGCACATTTGTGGCCTGCTGGAGGTCATTTTGTAGGGCTCTGGCAGTGTTCCTCCTTGCACAAAGGCTGAGGTAGCGGTCCTGCTGCTGGGTTGTTGCGCTCCTATGACCCCCTCCACATCTCCTGGTGTACTGCCCTGTCTCCTGGTAGCGCCTCCATCCTGTGGACACTATGCTGACAGACACAGCAAAACTTCTTGCCACAGCTCGCATTGATGTGCCATTCTGGATGAGCTGCACTACCTGAGCCACTTGTGTGGGTTGTAGAGTCCATCTCATGCTATCACGAGTGTGAAAGCACAACCAACATTCAAAAGTGACCAAAACATCAGCCAGAAAGCACTGGTACTGAGATGTGGTCCACACCTACAGAACCACTCCTTTATTGAGGGTGTCTTGATAATTGCCAATAATTCCCATTTGTTGTCTACTCTATTTGCACAACAGCATGTGAAATTGATTGTCAAACAGTGTTGCTTCCTAAGTGGACAGTTTGATTTCACAGAAGTTTGATTTATATTCTGTTTAAGTGTTCCCTTTATTTTTTTGAGCAGTGTGTATATATGTGTGTGTCACTGACATCTATATATCTTTCTATTCTATATGTATTCAATCTTTTCTATCCTTTCGGCTCTTGCAGTGAATTTACAGTACACGGCACATAAATTGCTGGCTTTTTTTGTATTCTATCTATGTAATATAAATACATATACATATGTGTGTCACTGACAATATATCTATGTATTCTATGTGTATATGTCTATTATATCTATTCTATTCTAACCTGTCTGTGTGATTTTACTGTACGCAGCACATGAATTGTCGGCTTTTCAAATGTGATCGGTGTGTAAAAATTGGGCAGCACTCGCATGGTACGAGTGCCGTGCGATTATTTTCTCACACCCATTGACTTCTATTGTGGGATGTGATCCAATCTCCGATTACAATCGCAGCATGCTTTTTTCCAGTCCGATCGTGATCCGATCAGGAAAAATATAATGCGTATGGAACACACAATCATAGAATAAAATTGGTCCAAATTCAATCCAATTTTTTATCGGATTACATTTCTCCAATTTCATTGCAAGTGGGATTGAACCCTAAAACAGAACTGAAAATGTGATCTGTTGCTGGTTCTTGAAGACCAAAGTTGGGAATCACTGATCCACTGTGTCAATGAGTGCTTTATGAAAATGGTGCCAAACAAGGGTCCATTGACTTACTATATTATCAATTGATGTTCAGTTTGGGCACAGTGATTGGCTGTCACCTTCATATCTACAGATGGCACATCAATGCTACAGCCAAGGAAACAAAAAAACTGTGGGGGAGAGATCAGTCATAGAGCCGTGGTGGATACGGCATGTTAGTAATGCTTTTTTTATTCTATTGTGACATTTCTCCCATTGCCCATTTTCATTTTTCTTTTTTGGCAAAAGCTTGTCTTTAATACATCTTAGCATATAAGAGTAAAGAATAGACTGTGAAAATCATAAAATAACTGAATAAACAGAGTGAACATCTTCAGCATTAATATTACAGCAAAAAAGGTTATTCGGCTCCTCCACTTAAGGCTCAAACCTCAATGATATTTCCTTTATGTTAGAGCAAAAAGAAAAGTGCTAAAAACTAAAGAGAAAAAAAATGAAGAATACATAGAGAAAAAAAAGGAAATTGGTGAACTATAATCAGGAAGAAATGCATATCAGATTTGAATGAAGTCCATGAGGAATAAGTCAGAAGAACCTGGGTAGATCTCTCTGTCTTATGTCTTTAGTCATCATAGTTTCCTTGTGCATTGAAAAATCCATTGCTGTCCTAGGTCTATTATTTTTGTTCCAGGACATACTTAATAACTCGAAAGTTCTACAACCTTCTATAATACTTTTTGATTTCTTCAATATATTTATGCTAGTATTTTGCCAGTCTTTATGAATTACCTCCTTTGCTTTTCAAATTCCTTAACATTTTTTAAAGTGAGCCTGACATCTGTTACATGCCGCCCAACTTGTGGGTAGCGACCGCCCAACTTGTGGGTAGCGCATGTCAGACACAAGTTGTATAATCTCAGTCAGGTATGTTTGATTTTAAAGAGATGGGTTGCTTCAAAGAATAACAAACTTTTAATAGCCATCAGATACCGAACAGTCCAACAGACATATTGGACAGGTGGGTCTCCGGCTGCTCATCACCCGCTGCCCTGGATTGACAGGTCTCTGCCTACGTGCAGGTATATGTAAAGACCTATCAATTACTGGCAGCAGGTGATAAGCCACCGGGGATCCCACTGTCTGAATAGTCTGCATCCTGAGTTGGTCCATGGTGGCTATTAAAAGTATGTTCTTTGAAATGCCACAATGTTTCAGAGTAAAACATACCTGGCTAAGGTCATACAGCCAGTGTCTGACACATGCTATCCATGGATTGGGAAGCATGTATAAGCTGTCAGGTTCTCCTTAAAGGTGTCTTCTCATCTCCAAGACCCCATCCCAATATGTAGTAGGTGTAGTAATAATATTAGCAAAAACCTCCAATTAGAATTGTAGTATAGTTCTTCTGTTTTGCTATGTCACTTACACCATGAGCAGAGCATTGCAATAGCTTAAATACCCATAGTTAAGACCACTATCAACTAACCTGCTGTCACTCTATGAGTGGTTGTAACCATGGATACCTAAGCTACTGCAATGTCATGCATATAAGGGATTTAGCGAATCAGGAGAACAATAGTACATTTCTCATTAGAGTTATATGCATTATTATTATTATTTAACCTGCAACATATTGGGATAGGATCTTATAACCCATTCACAACATATGACGTATAAATACCTAATACATCGTGTCTCCCCTTTTAATGCAGGCTCCGTAGCTGAGACCACATCTTTTCCGGCACAAGCGCCACTAACAGTCACGGGTGGAATCGTCATCCACCCATGACTGTTAACAAGTTAATTGCTGCTGCCAAACTTTAACATGATCACACCACTAATTACTAGCTCCACCCATCGGCACCCCTGTCACATGATAGTGGGGAGCCAATTGCTTTTTTTTTTTTTCCCAATTTCATCACAGTTGGATTTTTTTCCCGTTTTAAGTACATTATATGGTAAAATCAATGATGTCATTCAAAAGTACATCCCACAAAAAAACAAGCCCTCATATGCCCATATTGACATAAAAATAAAAGTTATAGCTCTGGGAAGAAGGGGAGTAAAAAATGAAACAACAGAAAAAGGCCCGTGGGTGAAGGAGTTAAGATTTTTTTTCAATGGCTGGCAGAGGAAAAAAAAAAAACCCCATCCAGAGCCAGTTCTATTCTCAGCTGTAAAGTGAATGCAGTTGAAGTCTAAGTGATGTTCTGTAAGCTAAACAGCAAGGACTTCAGCCTGATACAAACTTTGTACTAATTTTAAACATGTAGAAATTATAGTGTGCAATATAAACAGAGATGTAATCCATCCTTAAATGTAGAACTAAGTGAATGTAATTAAATCAGGAAGCAAATATTTCTTAGCTTATCTTCAATATAAAAGATAATAGAGAAGTGTTGGCTTCTCCCGATCCTGTGCTTGGAATGGAATGTGTTGTGGCACCGAGTTTGGACATGTTTATGTTACTGCACAAGTTTATCAACTGCCTGTAAGAATGAAGTGGTGTTGTGTGACTCTCAGTATAGGACGATTGTGTAGTTTCCAATTATGTCCACATTCAGTAAGTGAGGCTTTTCTGGTTCAGTTGAGTCAGAAAAATAAAATGCATAACTTAGAAATGAATCAAATTATAGTTATCTATAATGGCATAGTAGTTCTGTGATGTAAACTACCTCAGCTCTCAGACATAGTATTTTATTTTCGTAAGCTCTTAGGATATGGCCATTTTGGGCTTCATTTTTTCACATTCCAGTAACCACAATATTTTTATTTTTACTTCGACGTAGCCATATGTAGGCTTGATTTTTTTTTTTTTTTAAAGTATGAGCGGTATCTGTCAATAATAACATTTTGGAAAGTGTAGAAGGGACCCGAGATCAAATTTTGGTTGACTTTGGCTTAAATCTGATAGAGAGCATGTCCAGAAGGATTTCGGCTGTGTTGAAAGCCAACAGTGGATTTACAAAATACTAGCAAAATAAAATTAAATTTATATCTTTAGGAGCAAAACAGTAACAATGCAGTTACATGACAAGAATCTGCATAACTAATCACATGCTAAATAGTTGCAAGTTAAATTTATGTATGAGATAGCCAAGATGACTGTCTATAAATTATGGTAGTCTCACAATCAAAGCAGTAGTGGATGGTGAGATTTGGAGTCTGAAAGTCAAAACATTGTTACCTTTTTGTTCTTCACTGTATGTTTTTTAATTTTCTATCATTGAGATGAATGAGGCCTTATTTTTATTTTTAAAACAAATTCAAGTTGATCTTTAATATTATCCAGAGGTTCTTCATACTCTTATTTAGAATCTGAAGTGATATTAGTTCCAGAGCAATCAAATAGTCATCTCGTTCACTCTCATATGTTAAAGACTATGTATGCTTGAGCTGTTGGGTTGAGGCAAGATGTTAAAAGGAGAATCTTTTAAGGAGATTTAAAAAAAATATTTCTGAAAGAAACAAAAATTTGGTCTTTTCTGTGGTAATACATGGATGCAAGACCTGGATGATAAAGAAACAGGACAGAAGAAGAAATGTGGTGCTGGAGAAGGATGTTACCAATATCATGAATGTCAAGAAGAACAAATAAATCAATTTGGAACAAATCAAGCCAGACATGTCACTCAAAGCAAGCATCACCAAGCTATGACTTTTCCGCTTCCTCCCCTCGTTCCCTTACTATCGGGGTCCCAAAGGGCTCAGTCCTAGGCCCCCTCTTCTCTCTATACACTGCCCCTATTGGACATACAATCAGCAGATTTGGGTTCCAGTATCATCTCTATGCTGATGACACCCAATTATACACTTCTTCCCCTGATATCACCCCTACCCTAATTCAAAATACCAAGGATTGTCTGTCTGCTGTCTCTAACATCATGCCCTCCCTCTATCTGAAACTAAATCTCTCCAAAACTGAACTTCTTGTGTTTCTCCCCTTTACTAACCTCACTCTACCTAACATCAAAATAACCCTGGAGGGTTCAACCATAACTCCCTAGCAGCATGCCCGCTGTCTTGGGGTCATATTTGACACCGAACTTTCCTTTACTCCCTATATCCGATCACTCTCTCGCTCTTGTCACCTGCATCTTAAAAACATCTCCAGAATCCGACCTTTTCTCACCTTTGAAACTGCTAAGACTCTTACTGTCGCTCTTATTCATTCTCGTCTGGACTACTGCAACTCTCTTCTGATCGGTCTCCCTCTTACCAAACTTTCTCCTCTCCAATCCATCTAGAATGCGGCAGCCAGGGTCATATTTCTGTCCAGCCACTTCACCGATGTCTCCATCTTGTGCCAGTCTTTTCAATGGCTACCTAGTCACTACAGGGTCCAGTATAAACTTATCTCTCTCACCCACAAAGCTCTCCACAGTTCTGCACCGCCTTATATCTCCTCTCTCATTTCTGTCTATCGCCCTACACGTGTCCTCCGTTCTACAAATGACCTAAGACTAACATCCCCCTTAATCCGAATATCACACCTCAGTCTCCAAGACTTCTCTCGTGCTGCACCAGCTCTCTGGAATGCACTTCCCCGACGATCAGACTGATACCTAGCCCTGACCTATTCAAGCGCGCTTTGAAAACCCATCTCTTCAAACAAGCCTACCACATCAACTACTCAGTAAACTAACTTTACTTGACGATTGCATTTAAACACACGGGCTGATGACCGGATCATGCAGATTATATGAAAATCCCTATTTATTATAATTGCCAGACCTGAAATAACAAGCACTTTTCACCTACTGTTTCCCCCCCCATTTCCTTGTAGAGCTTGCAAGTGTAAGGTACAGCAGGTTCTCAGGATGCAGAGACGAGACACGAGACCGAGTGTGGTTTGTAAAATTAACTTTTATAAATTGTAGCTGCAGGGCTATATTGAGCAAACAAAAGGGGTCAACATCAACCGGTCCATGCAGGGACCCAACAATATTAACAACACTTTCCTATTATAAATGCAACTAACCCGGTTTATCTGGTGCTATAGGCCATGTATGGCCAAACTATGGGTCCTTATTTCCTATAGTAAACTTATCCTTCCAGGGGTCTTTCAGGTATACAAACGTGGCTGCGTAGAGGTCGCTGATGCGGCTGCCCTGGTGCCTCGATATCCAGGGATGATCGGGCTCGACAGGCCCTGAAGGATCGTTGCCGATGGGGCACAACAGGCCCTGAAGAATCTGTGCTGTTGGGGTGCAACAGGCCCTGAAGAATCTGTGCTGCTGGGGCACAACAGGCCCTGAAGAATCTGTGTTGTTGGGGCGCAACAGGCCCTGAAGGAATCTGAGTTGGCTCTAGTCCCCAGTGCGCAGGAATGTCGCAGTCACTCAGGTGACCGTTGACCAGCCTCTGCTCAGGGTCCCTTTGTGGACGGGGCGTGGGCCTCTGCTGTCGCCAACGGTGAGAAGGTGTCCACTGAGGCCGGTAATGGAAGGGCTGCAGCCATGGGCGGAGACAGGGAGGTAGTGTCCAGGCCACCGACGCCTGTTGGTGCGCAGTTACAGCAGCGGCTGGGGGTCGCGGACCAGCCGCGACGAGGGAGAGTGAGCCCGGCTGTTTCTGAATGTGATTGACGGGCGGCTCCCGGTGGGGGTCGGGCACATGTAACTTGAAGGTCAGTCGGTCGCTTACCCTTCACAGACCCCTGCTGGCCTCTCAACACCACTACGCCCGTTACACTGTTTTCCTCTGTTAAGCATGGAGTCTTGTCCCTTGTCAGCCTCTCTGCCAACTGCCAACTGAGCGCGCCCCCTGCTCCTTTTATCCCTGCCCCACCCTCAGTCACCCGGCAACCTTCAGTCATCTCTCTCCCTTTGTTGCCCCCCTGATGTCGTTTCTTCAGGAACCCTGATGGCGGTCCCCTTAGTTCCGATCCAGTCACCCTATGGGAGTCCTCCTCCCCACACGAGCAGGGACCTCACTCCTAATGTCACTGCTTAAATTGTCTTAACTTGTATTGAATTTATTGTCTGTACATGTCCCAGCTAAATTGTAAAGTGCTGCGGAATATGTTGGCGCTATATAAATAAAAATTATTATTATTATGACTTACCTATTTTGTACACATCATATGAAAAGAGCAATCACAGCAGAAGGATATCATGTTCAAAAGAATATATGGAACAAGGTGAAGAGGAAGACCAGAAACCTGATGGTTTAATACTAACAAAATAGTGGCAGAGAAGACCCTGGTGGATCTATCTAGGCTTGTACAAGATAAATCTTCCTAGAGATCATTCATTTATTTGTCACCATAGCTTGAGATCAAGCCGAAGGCTGTTAAAGGAAGAAAAAAGGAAAGCTATGAAAATCACTTTAAGGAGATTTTCCTTCATTCTTATACATAAAAATGCATGCAAGTGGCCATTAAAGCCTTGATTTTTACCTGCCTTTAGCTGCATTCTTATCAGAACGTAATCATTTGGAGTACAGATCATGGAAGTGATAGGGTTAGTTCTGCACCTGTGTCGCATTAACTCTGGGTATAAACTGCTGTAAGAGATTTTTCTGATAAACATAACACTCAAAGGTGAAGACAAGTGCTGACCCCTTCACTGCCATCATCTGTTCTCCAAATTAGCAAATTACTATGTTCTAGTGCAGTGGAAGGCAGTCATGTAGAGAAGGATTTGGAATGCACTTACATGCACTTTTGTTACAGGAATGAAACAAATTCTTTAACCTTTTAACCCACTAGCCATTTTCCATTTTCATTTTTTGCTAACCTTCTTCCCAGAGCCATAGCTTTTTTATTTTTCAGTCAATATGGCCATATGAGAGCTCGCTTTTTGCAGGATGAGAAAAAAGATCTACTTTTGAGTGACACCATTGGTTTTAACATAACGTGTACTGGAAAACGGGAAAAAAATTCCTAGTGTGGTGAAATTGCAGAAAGTGCAATTCCACAGCTTTTTTTTACCATGTTTGCTAAATCCTAAAGCTGACCTGCCATTATGATTCTCCAGGTCATTACGAGTTCACAGACACCAAACATGTATAGGTTCTTTTTTACTTAAGTGGTGAAAAAAATCCAAAATTTGAAAAAAATAGAATAAAATAAGGCACCATTTTCCGAGACATGTAGCATCAGCTGTTGATTTTATTTATACAATTTTAGTGCAGGTACAATGTGTTGATCGCCTATTATTGCATTTTATTGCAATATAGTGACAACCAAAAAAATGCAATTCTGGCATTTAATTTTTTTTCTAGTTACGCTCTTTATCGATTGGTTTACTTCTTTACGTCGATATATTTGGCGATTCTGAACGCGGCAATACCAAATATGTGTATATTTGTTTTTTTTATTGTTTATTTTGAATGGGTTGAAACAGCACAGAAAGAGGACTTAAAAATCCTCCAATAATAGAAAACAGCAAAAGAGCAAAAAGGTTTACCAGTCCAGGCCTCCAGACAAATGCAGGATGCAGTGGACCCATATAATTAAGATGGCAACACAGGTGCAAGAATACCGATGAGACAACCGCTCACAGCCTACCAATACATGGAGGAGGAGGTTGCCTGGTATGTTAATGCACAATAAAAAACTTGTATGCGGTGCTGTTCACACACTATGGCCATGCACAGCATCCAGGTCAGCCTAGTAGTGACACCCTTCTATTAGTTCAGGTGGGCTTGCCAAGCGCTATCAAAATGCATGCCATGTGAACACACACTGCAGTTTACAAGACCAAATGGGCCCAATTGCACCCTGAATAAAAAGTGCAAAAAACACATAAAAAAATGTGGAGTATTAGCTGATATTTTGGCCAAAATACGTGAGCCCGTAACCTGCGCCAAAGGTCTCCACGTTTACGGGTACCTAACACTAAATCCTAACATTGAAACAGCACAGAAAGAGGACTTAAAAATCTTACAATAATAGAAAACAAAAGAGCACTGTTCACACTATGGCCATGCATTGCATCCAGGCAAGCCTAGTAGTGACACCCTGAACTAATAGAAGGGTGTCACTACTAGGCTGGCCTGGATGCATTTGTCTGGAGGCCTGGACGGGTAAAGCCTTTTGCTCTTTTCTATTATTTTGAATGGGGCAAAAAAATTGAACTTTTATTTTTTAAATTTTTTTTATATTTTTAAAAATATTTTTTTTTACTTTTTGCATGCTTCAATAGTCTCCAAAGGTGACTAGAAGCTGCAGTATTTTGTTTGATCAGATTGCCTATGTGTTGCAGAAATGCTCACCTGCAATGAGCACCGATCAAGGGGTTGGCGATCATAGCAATTTGGCAATGGTAACCACAGACGTCTGCTGCAGACCTCTGGTTTTCATGCTGACCCATGATCATGTGACGGGTCACTGATGGGTGGATCCAGTGATGCACTTCCTGTAAGTGCTAATTAAATGCCGCTCTCAGAGATTGACAGCGACATTTAAGTAGTTAACAGCCACGGGTGGATTGCGATTCCACCTGCAGCTGTTGAGGTCACATGTCAGCTGTATAGATCAGCTGGCAAGTGACCTGAAAGGTGTGGGCTCAGCATCGGTGCCCGCACCAAACAGAAGGAATCCGACATGTGCATATTATTACGGCATGTTGGAAAGTTGTTAATAAACTGATCTGCAATTTCAAATCCTTTCCTTGATGGATAAAAAAAAAAAAATGTATTAAAAAATGAACGTTTAACCACTCTATCTATTTTAGGTGTATTGCTAAATGTGAGCTGATTTTTCATTATTAAATGAAAATAAAATATCTAAATGGAATCTGTCAACAGGTTTTTGCCACCTAATCCAAGAGCAGCATGCTGTAGAAGCGGAGACACCGATTAGGCTGGTTTCACATTAGCGTTTTTTTTTCTCAGCGCATCGTGCGCGTCCAAGTGCGTGCATCATGTGTACCTATGTTTAACATGGCATGCACATGATCTTGCGTTTGCATGCGTTTTTGTGTGCATGCATTTTTTCGTCGTGCGCCTAGGTGCGCAAGATGCAACCTGTTGCATGTTTGGGTCTGCCGAAAGGCATCAAAAAACGCATGCACATGCTTGCGCACGGAATGTGTCAAAATAATGCATTAGTCTATGGGAACGCAGGCGTGCACATGGACATGTGTTTGTCTGCGTTTTCGTGTGCATGTGAATCTACGATTCTATGATTCTATACAGAGGCTGGACAGATATCTGTCTGGGATGATTTAGCGAATCCTGCTTTGAGCAGGGGGTTGGACCAGATGGCCCAGGAGGTCCCTTCCAACTCTACGATTCTAAATATGTGTAGACACTGGTTTTAACCCCTAGAGAATAAATGCGCATAAAAACTGCAAAGCATGCAAAAACGCATGATGCGTTTTGTGCATGCGTTTGTATTGCGCATGATGTGCTGCGCAAAAAAACGCTAATGTGAAATTAGCCTTATATGGGACTCACATTCAGACAACTGCTTGACCTGCAGCAGATGAAACATTGGTTTCGGCAAAATGGCATTAAGCTATTCGGGAAGCGGCACATTGCAGGAATCTGGGTCTGTTTTACTACTTTATGCTGATAGGTTAGCAATAACCTGATGACAGACTCATTTAAAAAGCTTATAATGTCATAAAATACAAACAAGCCATACTACCCTTAACACTCCCTTACTAATCCTGTTCTGATATGTCACAGTCTCTCACAAGTGTTGCACATTCCCACAGGAGATCACTTGCCATCCATCTACATGATTGCTGCAGCTAATTGGTGCCAGCAGTCATGGGGCTAGACAGCGCCGGTCAGCCACTTCATTATATAATAAACACAAAAGTCAGCCTAGCATGTAACCTAGGTGCCGTGAAATACAGGATGGTCTCAATTGTTCAAATCAGCAGTCAAGAGGACCAGTTTTTGGCTTGTGGATATACCGGCAAATCACTTTTATTACAGGTTAGAGTAATTTGTTTTCACAATGGTATGATCCATTTATAAAGAGTCAAAATATTAAGGAAAGTTTAAAAACAAGACAACCAATATATTTTAGAATTTTGGTTTGTATTGACCTTGTGAAATCAGAGAGAGAGAAGACTTCAAAAGTTCAATAAAAAAAAACAAAATTATAATCTGTCCTTTCATAGTTAATGCATATTCCACGTTTTACGTTATTGACCTACAGTGAGGCTGTTCACCCATTGAAAAAATATTTTTAAGGGATTCAACTAAATCACTGTTTTAATGATAGGTGGTCCAGAGTGAAATTACACAAAGGTCCTGGAGTCTAAAGAGAACCAGAATAAAGAAACCAGCATTTTAAATGGAACTCATTAGGCAGAGGGTCCTTTTATGGCTTTGCATTAGGACCATGAGCTTCAACTTATGTTTCTACATTGAATTTTGTGGTTTATAAAAGGAAAGTAAGTCATGAACTGATGATCTATTTCTGGTGCATCCTTTTTCAAATTAAAATAAACATTTCAGAATTATAAATTATGTGAACTTGACTAAAAAAAAAAAATGAACTGGAAAATTGGGCCAGAAATAAAGAGAATGCAAATAACTAAAGCTGTGCCCATAGACATTACATTAAAATCTAAGGAACCCACCACTAATTTAATGTATTTATAGGCCCTCATGATGGCCCTCCAATGGCAAAGGGCAGAGGAAATGAGGAATGATATAAATAGATTTTACATTCTAGATCCATGGGTCTGATTTTCGTCCAACCTTCCAAGCTGAAACATGTATATTTATAGTGAGGTCAGTTGAGATTTTTCTCCAGTTTTAATATTAAAACTGACTTCTGGCTTTCAAGGGATTGTATCATCCTCCTAGTAAGAGTACACCTTTCACTAGTTTCCCAGGTTCCTACTTGGTGGGAGACTGTGCACTCCTGCTTGATTGACAGTTTGAACCAGCACCATAGTTGCACCCCTGGTCTCAACTATGCACTCCTCCAATACTGCAGAAACAAGACTATCTCATAGAGCAGCATCATAGTTTCATACTTATATAGGTTGAAAAAAGAACTAGGTCCATCGAGTTCAACCTTTCTCCACCAATTGTACGTCAGAGGACTAGGAGAGCTCTAATGCTGGCTGAATCGGGAGCTAACAGTGTGTTCCAGAGTCAAGGCAGTGTTTACAAGTCATATCAGAAAGAGCTTGTAAGCACTGTGCATGATTGGCTGCTTATGTTAGATGGCAGCAGTAACCCAGGCAAAAGGCCATAAACAATAGAATTACAAATAATTAATTCTTAAGAAAGAATAAGATTTTAATAACAAGGCAATTACCAAGGTGCATATTCACCTATTTATTTCAAGCAGTTTGAATTTTAGCCCATAAAATACTATCCTCTGTTATCAATGATGAATAGGACATATTGTATTTTCTCTCCATACAAATACAATTATGTTACGTGTAACATTTATCACGTAAATTAAGATCTCACCATCAAAGATCTCTTGATGCATTCATTTTCTAATGCAAGGTCATCACACAAATATTTCTACAAGTCTTTGCTTTATTCTAAGAAACAGTGATGCCAATGTGTTGGAAGCCAACATGCACAATGCATATGTTAGGGCTGGCGGAACGCACCAAATTATAAAATAATAGTAGGTGCGTTTGCAGCCCGGGGTCCACCGTGCAGAGGTGGTACACTGCTGTTAGGTAATGGCGGAAGAATAGAGCGGCGTAAAAACAGTCACACGTGGGTTATGTCACCCAATGTGAACAGGAGCAGACTCTGTTAATTCACAGAGCTGCACAGCCGCTGAACGTGGATGCCGGAGCCTGTTTAACTCAAAGAGCCCGGCCAAAGAGCGCACAGCAAGTCCTTCTAGGCCCACTGAGCGAGAGACGTCGCTGACACGAACGCCACTATAGACGCTGGCTATAGAGTGTGGAGCACGGGGCACGGAGGCGTGCTGAGTCACTGATGATGGCTAATGCCTGACTCAAACTCTGACCTACCTACGCCTAAGACTGGACGCTAGCAGGCTAGGCTGCACAACACATGCGTACCAAGGGTAGGGGTTTCATAATGAGTCAGTCACCAGAGACATTCATACGTGCATACACCACTCACTCCTCATAGTCTGAAAATACAGTCTATCCTAGCGCATGGCCAAGCGGCCATGCGAACCTTTTATAGCCGCGAGCATCCGGGACCTTCCTGGCTTCTCGGATGGGCCAATCCGAACAGGAGCAGGACCTGAGCACGTGACCTTCGATCTCCAATGGGAGATCACTCCACGGGCATGCTCAGTGGCCTGACATGAGGACTTAGTCCCTGGAGAATCTCGCTGCTGAGCAGCCTGCATTGCTGAAGCTGTGCCAGAGGTGGCAGCAGCAAGCAAACCCACGGAGCTGGTCTGGGCAGAACGCCGGGACCGACGAGTTTGCTGAGCAACCTCCACTGCGGCTGGAGAGGAATGGGAGACCGCTGGAAGCAAGGCTCGGGATTCCCGCTGTGCAGCGACAGGAACCCGACGCCTAACTTTACCCCCCCTCCTAGGGCCCACCCCCTCTCTGAGCCTCGCTGCGCTCAAATTTCGCAATAAGAAGAGGAGCGTGGATGTTCTACACCGGCTCCCAGGTCCGAGCCTCAGGACCATGACCCTTCCAATCCACCAAGTAAAACTTTTTGCCCCGCATCACCTTGCATCCCACGATGGCATTGACCTCAAACTCATCTGACGACAGGTCCGATGTCCTGGCAGATGGCTCAGAAAACCGGGACATGTGAACCGGCTTAAGGAGAGACACATGAAACGTGTCCCAGATAGCCAAGTGTGGTGGAAGGGCCAGGCGGTAGACCACAGGGTTGATCTGCTTGAGGACCTTGAAAGGGCCAATATAGCGTGGTGCGGATTCAACCCGCAGCCTGATGTTTCGGGCAAAAAGCCACACTAAGTCGCCAGGGGCGAAGGTCAGAGCAGGACGTCTGTGTGTGTCAGCGGAGACCCTCATTCTCTCCTTGGAGGCCCGGATAGCATCCTGTGTGCTTCCCAAATGTCACGTGCCTCCACCGCCGAGTCTGCCACCCTAGAGTCAGTGGACGACACGGGCATGGGCACGGGAACGCGCGGATGCTGGCCGTAATTTAAGAGGAATGGGGTCTGACCAGTGGAAATGGCCAAAGCATTGTTCAAAGCGAACTCCGCCCACGGCAACAAGGATGCCCAATCATCCTGCCTGGCCGAGACAAAAATGTCACAGATATATCACCAGGGTCTGGTTGGCTCTCTCAACCAACCCATTTGTTTCGGGATGATTGGCCGAGGAGAGATTTAGCTCAATGCTGAACAGAGAACAGACCTCTCTCCAGAACCGAGAGGCAAACTGAGGACCCCGGTCACTGACAACCTTATCCGGCATGCCGTGCAGGCAGAAAACATGTTTAATGAACAATGCTGCCTTGCCCCGTGCAGAAGGTAGCCGCGAGAGTGGTACCAGATGCACCATCTTGGAGAAATGATCGGTGACCACCCAAATGACTGCTGCCACTGGACTTGGGCAGACCCACGCAAAGTCCATACCAACCATCTCCCAGGGCCAGTCCGCTACCGGCAGGGGATAGAGTAACCCAGCGGACCACTGCCGAGAGGACCAATTCTGGGCACAAGAGACGCACGCCTGAATATAGTCCCTGATGTCACGAGCCATATACGGCCACAAGGAGATCAGAGGTTCGTTTGGTCCCAAAATGTCCCCCCTCCCTGGACGAATGAGCCCAAGAGAGGACCTCCGGTCGCAGATGGGCAGGGACAAAAGTCTTGCCCGGAGGTACCGACTTGAGAGCAACCGGAGCTACGGTCCTCAGACTCTCTGATGGGACTATCAGCCGAGGCTCCTCCTCCTCCGATGACACCACAGAGCCAGAAAGAGCATTGGCCCGGACATTCTGCTCCCCGGAGAGAAAATGCAGGGTGAAATGGAATCGGGAGAAGAACAAGGACCATCTGGCCTGGCGAGAATTCAGCCGCTGGGCAGTCTGTAGATAGACCAATTTTTTGTGGTCAGTGAACACCTGGAAAGGATGGCGAGCCCTCTCCAGGAGGTGTCTCCACTCTGAGAAGGCCAGCTTCATTGCTAGCAACTCCCTGTCCCCAATGGAATAATTCCTCTCCGCCGGTGTGAAGGTCTTAGAGAAGAACCATGGGTGCTTCTGACCTTGCAAATCCTTCTGGAACAGGACGGCTCCAGCACTGACGGAAGAGGCATCCACCTCCAGACTGAAGGGCTTATCTACATAGGGGCGACGTAGAATGGGAGCACTAGCGAAGTGGGATTTAATAGCGGCGAAGGCCTTGGAGACAGTTTCCGACCACAGTTTGGGGTTTGCACGCTTCTTGGTGAGGGCTACCAAGGGCGCTATCAAAGTTGAGACATGGGGGATGAATTGGCGATAGTAATTTATGAACCCCATAAAGCGCTGCACCGCTTTGAGAGAATGGGGCTCCTGCCAATCTATCACCGCCTGTAGTTTGACAGGATCTAAGGCCAAACCCTGGGCCGAGATGATATAGCCCAGGAAAGGCAAGGACTCCTGCTTAAACACACATTTCTCCAACTTGGCGTAAAGGGAGTTTGCCCGCAGGAGATCGAAAACTTTGCGGTGGGAGTCAATATCTGGAGAGTAAATGAGAATATCATCCAGATAGACTACTACCAAGGTGGTAAGCATATCCCGGAAGATATCATTCACAAAGTCTTGGAAGACGGCTGGCGCATTACATAACCCGAAGGGCATCACCAGGTATTCATAGTACCCATCTCTGGTGTTAAATGCCGTCTTCCATTCGTCCCCCTCACGGATGCGAATCAGGTTATATAGGCTCCTTGCAGATCAAGCTTAGTAAACAGTCTCGCTCTCCGTAGCCTATCGAACAGTTACGATATCAGGGGTAGAGGATACTTGTTCTTAACGGTTATGGCGTTAAGACCCCTGTAATCGATGCACAGACGTAATTCTCCATTCTTCTTTTGGACAAAGAAAAATCCTGCTCCTGCCGGAGACACCGACTTCCTATTGAATCCTCTTGCCAGATTCTCCCTGATATACTGAGACATGGCTTCTGTCTCTGGGAGAGATAGGGGGTAGATTCAACCCCGGGGAGGTTCAGCACCGGGCAAGAGGTCAATAGGACAGTCGTAAGGGTGGTGCGGCGGAAGGGTCTCCACCGCCATCTTGGAGAAAACGTCTGCATACTGCTGGTACGGCTTGGGAAGCGAGGAGAGATCTGCGGGAACCTCAGAGGTAGCGACCTGTATGCAGTCCCTCAGACACCTACCCTTGCAGGACTTGCTCCTACTGAGGATTTTTCCCGAGGACCACTCTATGTGAGGAGAGTGAGCTCGTAACCAGGGAATTCCTAGGAGGACCTGGTCGATACCTTCGGGCATGACAAGAAGAGACAGCATCTCCTGATGGGAAGGAGACAGTGAAAGTCTCAGTGGAGCTGTCTGGTGGGTGATTTGTGATGGGAGTGTCGCACCATTCACTACTCTGATAGTGACTGGCTGAGGCAGCAGGACCAGGGGGATTGCGTGTTGTAGGGTGAAAGCAGACGACATGAAATTGCCCTCCGCTCCAGAGTCCACACAAACCTCCACTACCAGAGTGGAAGAATTAAATTCAAATGCCCCTTTAAACAGGAGCTTGGAGGAGAAAGTCGCTGTGTCTAGTAGGCCCCCTCCGATAACCACTAGACGGGAGCGTTTCCCGGGCGCTGTGGGCACTGGTTAGCTAGGTGCCCAGTCTGCCGACAACAGAAACAGACTGAAGGTACCCACGCAGACCGGACCCTGGACCCCTCTGGAGACTCAGATGGCTGACCGAGAGGTTCCAGGGGTCTAGCAAAGTTTGGGGCCAATCTATAATGTTGGCGGGACTTGGAGCACTCCAGCCCTTGCTCAGCGAAGTGAATGTTAGAGACTAGAGTTGAGCGAAATGGGTCGGTCAATTTCAAAAGTCGCCGACTTTTGCAAAAGTCGGGTTTCATGAAACGAAACCTGACCATAGCGTGAGGTCGGCCACGAGGTCGGCTACCATGGCGCCAAAGTCGCGTTTCAAAAGATGCTTCCAGCGCCCTTTTTCAGCCAATGATGGAGGACGCACACTGTGGGCAATGCGATGACATAGGCAGCGGTCACCACCATCTTTGAGAAGGGCATGCAAGTAATTGGCTTGCTTTGTGTGGCGTCACAGGGGTTATAAAAGGGTGTGCACGCCGACCACCATCTTACTTCTGCTGATCTCAGAATAGGGAGAGCTGCTGCTGATTCTGTAGGGAGAGTGTTAGGCAGGGAAGAAGATACAAAAAACTGCTTCTGCTGCTAGATATTTTGCCTGTACAACACACCAGTTAGTGTGCAGTGCAAGGGGAGGCTATATTTTGGTGCATCAGCTCTGTTCGTTATTAGGCTGCCTTATAAGGCTCCCTGATAGCTGCATTGCTGTTTTCACACTGCTGTGCAAACTGCTTTTTTAAAAGCAAAAATACTTTTGATCCTCTTTTTTGCCCAGTTACCAAGCGTTCATTTTTCCACACTTTTGTGTGCAGCAGTCCTGCTTATTAGGCTGCCTGCTGTCATACTTGAGACTGAGAGGATCATTGTCTGCTTGCTAAAATCTCTAGGGAGATTCAAATTCTCCCCAGTCCTATATAGACATTTTAAACACCATCCAATTTCAGCCTTTTATATTGAGGTGTAATCTACACTGGGCCTGAGATAATAGTTCAGTGTCCTCAAGTCTGTAGGGAGATTCAAATTCTCCCCAATACTATATACACCTTGTACCTTGTTTTACAGTACCATATTACTGGTGGTATTTTGGGTACATTTTCCCAAAAATGAGGAAGTGTGCTGGAAGAGGCTGTGGAAGTGGGCAGGGGTTGCCAGCTGGTAATGATGGTGTTGGATCTGCTGGTAGTGGCAAAAGCACAATGGCACCTAATGCAGGAGGTACTGAGCCTGCGTCATCATCTGGCTCCACAAGGCCTCAAAGGCTCCATTTTCTGGGAGTAGGTAAACCGCTTTTAAAGCCGGAGCTTCAGGAACAAGTTTTGGCTTACATTTCTGACACAGCCTCCAGCTCTATCGCCTCCTCTTCTGAAGTTTCAAAAAATAAAAAGCACTGAGTCGTCATTGGAGGCTCAGGTTAAGGAACCACACCTTTCCTTGTGTCCTTCACCCCTACCAAAAGTAAAGGATGCGGCAGGCCACACTACAGATCACTCCAGGGAGCTCTTTTCACATACCATGCCAGGGTTATCAAGTCAAATCGTGAATTACCCAGTCCAATAAGTATCTGACATGGAGTGCACTGATGCACAGCCACTGCTAGATTTATCTGCTGGTTAGGGTTGAGCATTCCGATACTGCAAATATCGGGTATCGGCCGATATTCGCTGTAACGGAATTCCGATATCGAGTACCAATATTTTTTCAATATCTGAATCGGAAGTTCCCATAATGTAATGAGCCACTGCTGTGGCTCAGATTGGCTGCCGAAATGACGTCATCATGATGCGCGGTCTGTTCGCATCATGATGCGCCGTCAGTTCGGGCCTTCCGGGGGGGTCTGTGCCGACTGCCCAGGGGGTCTGTACCAGCCTGCCCGGGGGGGGTCTGTACCAGCCTGCCATCTGTGCCGACTGCCCGGGGGTCTGTGCGGACTGCCGGGGGTCTGTACTGGCCTGCCGGAGGGCTGTGCGGACTGTGCGGTGGTCTGTGCAGGCATCGTCCAATGGGACTACAAGTCCCATTGGGCGATGCCTGCTACCATGACGGTGATTGACACATTAGTCAATGGAGGGACAGTACTAGTCCCATCATCCGGCTAATGTGTTGAATGTAAAAAAAATAAATAAAAATAAATAAATACATTCTACATACATACTACATGCATGCAACATACATACTACATATATACCACATGCATGCAATCTACATATATACCACATATACTACATGCATGCAACGTACATATATACCACATGCATGCAACATACATACTACATGCATGCAACATACATACAACATGCATACTACATGCATGCAACGTACATATATACTACATGCAACATGCATACTACATATATACCGCATGCAACATACATACATACAACATGCATACTATATACATACTACATATATACCACATGCATGCAACATACATATATACTACATGCATGCAACATACATACTACATATATACTACATGCAACATACATACTACATATATACCACATGCATGCAACATACATATATACTACATGCATGCAACATACGTACTACATGCATACTGCATATATACCACATGCATACTGCATATAAACCACATGCATGCAACATACATATATACAACATATATACTACATGCATGCAACATACATATACATGCATACTGCATATATACCACATGCATGCAACATACATACAACATATATACTACATGCAACATACTACATGCATGCAACATACATATATACTACATGCAACATGCATACTACATATATACTACATGCAACATACTATATATACCACATGCATGCAACATGCATACTACATATACCCCATATATATACTACATGTATGCAACATACATATATACAACATATTTACTACATGCATGCAACATACATATATAGAACATATATACTACATGCAACATACATACTACATGCATGCAACATGCATACTACATGCAACATACATACTACATATATACCACATGCATGCAACATACATACTACATATATACCACATGCATGCAACATACATATATACTACATACAATACATTCATACAATACATACATATAGACATACAGTGCATATAACAGAGTACATACTCACCATCACTTGTCACGTTGTTCCCCGAAGCCATTGTCATCTGTGGAATTAATATTAAAGTAACAAACCACCAATATACTTACCCCTGATCCGCAGAAGTCCACGAGTGTTCCACGATGATCTTGCGTGGAGAACAGCAGCATCAGTTGATGCTACCGTTCTCTACAGGCCCCAGGAATCCAATGACGGGAGGTAGGTATCCTTCCGCACTGTATTCCTCCGCCACCAAAAAGTCCCTAGTCTCACTTTATGGCAAAAGCTGCGTGGGAAATTTCTCACACAGCAATGCCATAAAGTGAGACTAGGGACTTTTTTTTACAGTGGCGGAGGAATACAGTGCGGAAGGATACCTCCCGTCATTGGATTCCTGGAGCACATAGAGAATGGTAGCATCAGCTGATGCTGCTCTTCTCCACGCAAGATCATCGTGGGACACTCGTGGACTTCTGCGGATCAGGGGTAAGTATATTGGTGGTTTGTTATTTTAATATTTATTGCACAGATGACAATGGCTTCGGGGAACAAAGTGACATGTGAGGGTGAGTATGTACTCTGTTATATGTACTGTATGTCTATAGGTGTGTATTGTATGAATGTATTGTATGTAGTATATATGTATGTTGCATGCATGTAGTATATATGTTGCATGCATGTGGTATATATGTAGTATGTATGTTGCATGCATGTAGTATACCTGTTGTATGCATGTTGCATATATGTTGCATGTGGTATATACTGTATGTATGTTGCATGCATGTAGTATATATGTATGTTGCATGCATGTGGTATATATGTTGCATGTAGTATATATGTATGTTGCATGCATGTAGTATATTCTTAGTATGTATGTTGCATGTAGTATATATGTATGTTACATGCATGTTGTATATATGTATGTTGCATGCATGTGGTATATATGTAGTATGCATGTTGCATGTAGTACATATGTATGTTGCATGCAGTATATATGTAGTATGCATGTTGCATGCATGTAGTATATATGTTGTATGTATGCTGCATGCATTTTTTTTTTTTTTACATTCAACAAATTAACCGGATGATGGGACTACTACTGTCCCATCATTGGCTACTGTGTCTACACCGTTATGGTAGCAGGCATCGCCCGATGGGACTTGTAGTCCCATCGGACGATGCCTGCAGAGACCCCCGGCAGGCCGGTACAGACCCCCGGCAGGCCGGTACAGACCCCCAGGCAGGTCCGTACAAGGACAGAAAAGGGTTTTTCTTATTCCGATACCGGAAGTCCCATAGACTTGAATGGCGATACCCGATATGAAAAAAGTATCGGGCCGATACCATCCGATATTTTAGGGTATTGGATGGTATCGCTCAACACTACTGCTGGTACATTCACTCAGAGCACTACATTGTCCTCGCAGTGTACCGAGCCAGAATCTGACCCTGATGAAACTCAGGTGCCCCTTCCCGCATACTATACCACCTTACATGGTGACACAGAGGAAGGTGCACATGACATTGAAGAGGAGTTGATGGATGACCCAGTTGTTGACCTAGATTGGCATCAATTAGGGGAAGAGGGTGCCGCTGCCAATAGCTCAAAAGAGGAGGAGCATCCGCAGCAGGCATCGACATCGCAACAGCTGTTATCTGGCAGGCCCCGAGCAGTCCAAAAACGAGTTACAAAAACCAAAAAAGAGTTGCAGGACAGCTAGGCCAGACGGTCAAATTAGCACAGCGTGCAAGGCCTCAAAATGTCTTCCATAGTAGGAAGTGTGCAGTGTGGCACTTTTTTGAACAAAATCCTAAAGATCAGGCAAAGGTTATCTGCAAGAAGTGCGCAAAGACCTTTAAATCTGAGAAATTTGAATACCAGTTGCATGCTTAGACATTTAACCACCATGCACTTGCAAGCGTGGACGGACTACCAAACCTCACGTACCACATTTGCAATTGCTCCCAATGAAGGTAGTCAGCAACGCTACATCGTTTCCCCCACTGTAAGCCCACCGGTTAGCACACCAGCAGCAGCAAATGTTGAGGCGACGTCGCAAGGCCAAAGCAGTCAAGGAATCACAATGTTATTGCTACGAAAGACTGAATCTAGGCAATCAGAAAGAACAGCAACTCCATCAAAATCATCAACCCTCTCTCAGTCCACCAAGTCCACCACTAGTTCCACCATATGTAGCTCTCAAGTCCAGCTCACCCTACCAGGGACTCTGAGTAGGACAAGAAAGTACTCATCCTCTCATCCGCGCACACTGGGTTTGAACGCCCACATTGCCAAGCTAATCTCGTTAGAGATGATGCCCTACCAGTTGGTTGAAAGCGAAGCTTTCCGCGAACTCATGGCCTACGCAGTACCACGCTATGACCTACCCAGTCGGCAATTCTTTTCTCGCAAAGCCATCCCAGCCCTGCACCTTCATGTGAATGACGGCATTGTCCATGCACTCAAGCAATCAGTGAGTGGAAAGGTGCACCTCACAACAGATGCATGGTCCAGTAGGCATGGCCAGGGCCGTTACGTGTCCATCACTGCTCACTGGGTTAATGTGGTGGATGCAGGGTCCACAGGGGACAGCGACGGTGGGACAGTGCTGCCTAGCCCATGGTATAGGAAACAGTTGGGTGTAGGAGTTCGACACTCCTCCTCCTCCAGAATCGAAAGCTCATCCACAGAGCACAGTCACATGAGCACTCCATCCGCAGTTGCCAGTGTTGCACACTCGGTGTCCCACTATCAAACAGCTAGTGGTAAGAGTCAGCAGGCTGTGTTGAAGATGATGTGTTTGGGCATCAGACACACCGCGGAGGTACAGGCCAACTACTTGCAGCGACAAACTGAGTCATGGCTGGGCAGTCTACAACTTGAGGCAGGCAAGGTAGTTAGTGATAACGGCCGGAATTTTGTGGCAGCCATAGCCCTTTCAAAACTCAGACACATACCTTGCCTGGTTCACACCTTGAACCTGGTGGTGCAGTGCTTTCTCAATAATTATCCGGAGTTAACAGGCCTGCTCCAGAAGGTCCGAAGACTGTGCTCGCACATCCTCCGGTCACTCGTACACTCCAGTCGTATGCAGAAGCTGCAATTGCTCCAACTTCCCAAGCACCGCCTAATTATCGACGTTGCAACAAGGTGGAACTCCACCCTGCACATAGTTGAGAGGCTGTGCAAACAGAGGCAGGCTGTAATACATTTGTGGGAGGATACACGGCTAGGCACTTTGAGGGCAGATATGGAGTTGGTGGGTGTGCAGTGGTCGAAGCTGAAAGACCACTGTAAAGTCCTTCAGTGTTTTGAGGAATGCACACGACTGGTAAATGCAGACGACGTCATCATAAGCATCCCACTTATGCGTCTGCTCATGCAAACTTTGACGCACATTAAGGAGCAGGTATCTGCAGCGGAGGAGGGAAGCCTTGATGACAGTCAGCCATTGTCTGCTCCGGGACCTCTCCTGGACGAGGTGGAGGAAGAAGTGGAAGAGGAGGATGATGGGGATGATTATTTAGGGGAGGATGCTCCTCGTGGGGCAAGAGAAAATGTTGGCGTGGCAAGGTCTGGTACAGGGTTTGTGCGTGACTGGAGGGATGTGGAATTGCCAGAAAGTGCTCCTCCACCCAGGACTCGCAGTGCATCATTGACACCTGGAACATTGGCCTACATGTCAGATTAGGCCTTGCAGATCCTAAAAAGGGACCCCCGCATTGCCAAAACGATGACGACTACTGGTTAGCCAGCATCCTGGATCCACGCTCTAAAGGCAAATTCCAAAACATCACGCCACAGGAGAACCTTGACCTAATACTGGCTAACAAACAAGCAACTCTGGTAAACCATTTGTTTGAGGCATTCCCAGCACACAACAGCGGTGATGGTTCTCCAACAAGCTCTAGGGGGCAATATGGAAGAGGTGTTTGTGGTGCACACATCAGAAGTGGCTTTGGAGACACGGGTTTCATGACCATGTTGTGGACTGATTTTTCAAGTCCCGCTCACACGACTGGTAATACTGCATTGATTGAAAGTGACAGGAGACAGCAGCTGTCAACTATGGTTACAAACTACTTCTCGTCCCATATCGATGTTCTCCCTCACAGGTCATTCCCCTTTGACTATTGGGCCTCTAAACTGGACGCCTGGCCTGAATTGGCACAATATGCCTTACAGGAGCTCACTTGCCCTGCTGCTAATGTGCTATCGGAATGAGTCTTCAGTGCTGCTGGCTCAATTCTGACAGAAAAAAAGGACCCGTCTGTCGACCCAAAATGTTGATGATCTAACCTTCATTAAAATGAACCATGCATGTGTTTCAAAGGATTTTGTCCCACCTTCCCCTGATGACACATAGGGTGACAGAAAAATGGCTCGCTTTTGTCCTCCTCTTCCTCGGACTTCTCCAATTCCTCCATTTGAAGCTGCTGAATGTCCAACATCAACATATGCCATTTTTTAAACCTCCCTAACTGGGCTGCCTCCCCCCCCCCCATGGCCAGGGTCACCACCTAGCACACGCAACCGCGCAAATGCCATTGCCCTGGACAGGTGGGTGGGTTGACTCTTGGGCGCCGGCACTGGCACAGGGTCCCTCATAGTGCAATCAAGTGTCTCTGACGGTGGGGGTGCACACCCGCTGTCAGACACACCGGCGTACTATGAGGGGCCCAGTGCCAATACCGACGCCCACGAGTGGGCCCCCTTGCTTGGGCAGGGCCCCAGCATTTGCAATATTTACCTCTCCCTGCTCCTCCGCTGTGTAGTCTGGGCTGTCAAATCCTTCACTGGGACTGCCGCTACAAATTTGGTGAACTGATAGATGATGGTTAAGACGTAGCTATGCCCTGTCCTGCTGGCCAGGCTCTAGCTTCAGATGATCAATGGCTTCCATTTCTTATGGACGTCGACTCACAATGACATGCAGTGGTGGTTTATCATCAGCTTTCACAGTTTTCCTACTCACAGACGTGTGACATTCCTGCCCACATTTTTAAATGTGCCCTCTTATGCCAATCCAATAGAATCACCTACAGCCTGTGGCTTCTGTCTTTTGCACTCCAAAGTTACCTGACAGATCATGATAGGCAGTGAGGACCATGTCTACATCTATCCCTGTGATCAAAATTTGATGGAGATGAGTAATGGTGATGGAATCAACGGTATTGCGATACAGCAACCCTTTCTTCACAAAGAACTGTTTTCGCTGTCTCCACACACAAAGTAATTGAGGGTCAGCATCGCCTCTGAGAATTCTCCCGGGAGCTTTTCCCGTGATTAGTAATTCCTAAATTTGTGCAATCAATCGACTTTATGTCTGTACTTTTATCCATCTCGTTTCCTCTTGCGGAGAGTCTGGACTGTCTTACTGAGACAGAAATATATATGAAGATTTAAAAATACCCCAACAGTGTATACTGGTGTACGCTTCAAAAACATTTCCTTTTTTCTACTTTTTAGATTGTTGTCTAATCCATACTGAGGCTGTGAGTGTCTTTGTCGGACTCCAGATATAAACACGGAGATTTTAAATGTTTAAACTATGCTATATATACACACCTGTTATCCGGTGATACTGTACCCTTTCTCAACTTTCTGCAATCTTGTCGAATCCATACTGTGCCTGAGACCGTCTGAGTCTGCCTCCTGATTACAGATGAGTAGTTTTTGAGTGGAACTGTTGGCCAAGTTCAAATTTTAGCTGTTTTCGGCGGTGTTAGATCCGTTCGTTGAACTACAACACTTTGATTAAAATGTGCCTGTTCGAGAACGTTTCGTTAAACAAAAGCGCATCTTTTTTTTTTTCACATTAATAATGGTTTTCAATGATAATAGACAGTTTTAGGGCATAGTAGCGGTGTCTGGTAGCCAGCGTTGTAGTACACCTGTGAAGGAGCTACACCGTGTGTGTTTCTAATAATTTTTTACCGCATATTGTCCTGAAAATCCTTTTGGGCCTACTAACTGTCTGCTACTCAGAAGAGGTGCCCACCCGTGAACCGAGCTATGCCGCCTGTTTATGAAAGAACCAGTTTTTGACTGCATTTACACCACTTAATACTTTGGGCCTAGTAACTGTGTATGCTTCTCAGCAGAGTTGGCCACCAGTGAACCAAGCTATGCCGCCTGTTTATGTAAGAACTGTGTGCTACTCAGCAGAGGAGCCCAGCTGTTAAGCAAGCTACAGCACCTGTGGTTTGGACACTTAATTTTTTCACATTCTTTCTGGAATGCCGTTTAGGCTTAATTCTGGAATTACGGTTGACCTGCACTTACTGGGAAATGCTTGTTCGCGGGGAAGAATTGTAATCCCAGATCCCCATCACTAACGGGGTTCAGCGTGTTATCCGCACCTGTAAGCGATAGACGATGGTCCTTTTATTGTAGCACGCGTGCAGCCCCGGACACGTTATTGGCCGATCTCGCGTGCCAGAACCTCGCGTGTCCCTCTAGTAAGCTGGATGCAGACTGCGGAGGCATGCCTGAGTCTCATTCGTTAACGGAATTAAGCTTGCAATCTGTGCAGATTTTTTGTGGATGGCATGGTTGAGGTTGCCCGTGTGGAGTCCAATTAAGCCGCAGGCTCCACTCCTGGTGGTGCCCTTCTGGACATTCCTTTAAGGTTCAGCTTTGAAACCATACTGCCCCCAGAAACCAAACACTTTTCCTGACAGTGACATTCTGGTCAAAGAGCGCAATGACATCACGTCTGTACGCCCTCTGCCTAAACAGTCCAAGTGCAGAGAGATGGAAGATGGGGACGACGAGGAGTCCAGAGTACAGGGATTCCTTAGCGAGGAGACTTATTTAATTGTTTTAAAGGTTGCGAGCAATTTTTGGGGAGCACGATACTCTGGAGAATGATATCTGGGGCCTACCATACACTGGAGCATTCCAAAGGTGGACATCAGTCACTGGAGCAGCATTTACAGGGCCCATTATACAGTGGAGCATTAGAAATGTGGCCCATTATATGTGGAGCATTATTTGGGCCAATAAGACACTGGAGCTTCATCCATGGTGAACAACATACTGTAGCATGTGGAGCTCATCATATACTGTATCGAACATTATATGGGGCCAATGATTCTGTGTGGAGAAATATTTGGGCCTCATTACTCTGTATGGCGCACTATGCGGTGGCCATAATATTGTATGGAGGAATATACTGTCTGTTTTTGGAGCTATTGGAGAATTTAAAATGGATATCAGTCATGTGATGTAAGAATTTAAGTATTTTTCATTGTACTGTACCGCTATTTCTCTGCCGTATCAAAGAATCATGAATTGTGTCATGTGTTCAAGGAGCCCATTGACACTCTTTGGCCCTGAGCCCACAAAAAATCTGGAGCCAGCACAACCCCCCACAACCTTAGCCAAATAACCCCCAGTTTTCAATGCCTAACTGTTATAAAGTACATTAAGGTTGACAAGCTTAAGGAATAAGAATTGATGTTTTTGGCATTAAAATGGGCACTCTAGGTGTGTTTCCTGTCCTCCACTCACTGCCGACTTTTCTTCCCCATTGACTTACATTGGGTTTCGTGTTTCAGTTGGACTTCGACTTTTCACAATAATCGGCAGATTTCGTTCGACCCAACTTTTGCGAAAGTCAGGTTTCGTGAAACCCGACTCGACCCAAAAAAAGGCAAAGTCGCTCATCTCTATTAGAGACCATAATGAGCTCCTCCAAAGTGGTGGGCACCTCCCTGGTGGCCACGGCGTCTTTGACATGATCAGCCAGGCCTCTCCAGAATATAGGTATGAGAACCTTATCTGGCCACTCAAGCTCTGAGGCCAGAGTTCTGTAGAGGATGGCATACTGACTGACCAGAGACAAACTCTGGGTTAGGGCCAGCAACTGCAGTGCGGTGTCGTGCGTGACCCGAGGCCCCAGGAACACCTGCTTCAAAGGGACCAGAAAATGGGTAGCACTCTGTACCAGGGGATCCCCACGCTCCCACAGTGGGGTGGTCCACTCCAAGGCCCTGCCCGACAGAAGGGAGATGATAAATCCCACCTTGGCCCGTTCAGAGGGAAATCGTGTGACCAGCAACTCCTGGTGAATGGAGCACTGACTCACGAAACCCTGCATGAAGCACTATCACCCGAGAACTTTTCGGGCAGCGGGAGGCGAGACAAGGTTGGGGCAGGGCTGGCCTTGGAGACATGGGCGACAGCCTCTGTAACTGCTTGAACAGCGACCGAAGTAACATCCGCAGATGAGGTGGAATGCTCTAGCGCTGCCAACCTACCCTCCAGATGCTGGATGTATCTATGCAGTCGTTGTTCGTCCGCCATTATTAGCCAGACCCTGGTGCTAGGATAATGTTAGGGCTGGCGGAACACACCAAATTATAAAATAATAGAAGGTGCGTTGGCAGCCCAGGGTCCACCATGCAGAGATTGTACACTGCTGCTTGGTAATGGCGGAAGAATAGAGCGGCATAAAAACAGTCACATGTGGGTTACGTCACCCAATGTGAACAGGAGCGGACTCTGTTAATTCACAGAGCCTCACAGCCGCTGAACGTGGATGCTGGAGCCTGTTTAACTCACAGATCCTGGCCAAAGAGCGCACAGCAAGCGGCCACAGAACTCTACCCCAAGGACACGGGGTTAGCGTCCTTCTAGGCCCACTGAGCGCGCTGCGTCGCTGCCCCGAGCGCCGCTATAGATGCTGGCTATGGAGTGTGGAGCACGGGGCCCGGAGGCGTGCTGAGTCACTGATGATGGCTAATGCCTGACTCAAACTCTGACCTACCTACGCCTAAGCCTTGGCGCTAGCAGACTAGGCTGCACAACACATGCGTACCAAGGGTAGGGGTTTCATAATGAGTCAGTCACCAGAGACATTCATACACCACTCACTCCTCATAGTCTGAAAATACAGTCTATCCTAGCGCACCTTTTATAGTCGCGAGCGTCCAGGACCTTCCTGGATTCTCGGATGGGCCAATCCAAACAGGAGCAGGACATGAGCACGTGACCTTTGATCTCCAATGGGAGATCACTCCACGGGCGAGCTCAGTGGCCCGACATGAGGACTTAGTCCCTGGAGAATCTCGCTGCTGAGCAGCCTGCATTGCCAAAGCTGTGACAGAGGTGGAAGCAGCAAGCAAACCCACGGAGCTGGTCTGGGCAGAGTGCCGGGACTGACGAGTTTGCTGAGCAACCTCCTCTGCGGCTGGAGAGGAATGGGAGTCCGCTGGAAGCAAGGCTCAGGATTCCCACTGTGCAGTGACAGGAACCCGACACCTAACAGCATGCTTCATAAGAACACTGAACTCACAATTGATTCCATGAGTTCTGGATAACACCAAAGGCCTACATCAAAGAAATAGACCATGAGCTGTAAGGGGATTGGTCATGAAACTTGTGAGGCATGAAGACAATTGTGTGTCCTGTGGTTTGATGCCTTTTTAGTGTTGATAGAGTAAAGAGAGCACCTAAATGCAAGGTGGACATCTTGTCTGGCCTCTTCGAAGGTACACAATCCCTGTGGTGTTGGCTTACAAAACATTGTTTTGATGGACAACTTGCAACCTAGCATAAATGGAATTTGAACCTTACCCCACAAGGCCCTTTTGGCTATATACAAGGATGGCATCTGCAGGAAAATGAAGACCACTGCAATCACGTTTGATTCTTAACCCTCCTAATCATTCTGGACCTAACAGCGCTACCTTCAGGAGAGTGTCATCATTAGTAGCCATATACATGTTTCTGGAGAACTTAAAGCACTGTGACCTGATTGGATGATACTATTTTGAATGGTATAAGCTGAACAGAGAAGGTCAGATGTGACATCATTTGAAGTGACATATTTAAAGTGATACATGAGAAATATACCAGATTGATAAACCATGGTTTATTCTCCTTCATGCTGCCATGTCCTGAACCATCTGCTTTCATCCACAGGTATGTCTGCTGAACCAGCTTCTTAACCCAGAATGCTCACTGAATCCCTGAACCCTCATGCATTGTTCACCCTGTGTTTTTAATTGGTATGTCTGCTGAACCAGCTTCTTAACCCAGAATACTCACTGAATCCCTGAACCCTCATGCATTGTTCACACTCTGTTTTTTTTTTTTAATTGGTACGTCTGTACTCTGTTTTTTCCCTGACTTTAATTCCATGTATCATATTTCAAATTGACTGTATGCATATTGATAAACCCATGCTCCTCACACATTCCATCCTTCCATCTTATAGCACCTCTTTCTTCAACTTTGATGCTAGTCAAATGTCCCATTAACTCCAATCTGTTAATTGCCCCCTGCTGTGAACTGTCCTCCATCCCTCACTCACCTAGCTTCATTTCATGGACATTTGCATTGTATAAGCTGAACAGAGAAGGTCAGATACAGTATGACCTTGGTCAGATGTGACATCATTTGCAGTGACATAGTTAAAGTGATACATGAGAAATTTATAATAATAAATGCCCTAAGCAACTTCCGGTTGTAACAACTTCCGTCCAGTTGTAACCGGTGACGTCACCGCACACCTCTTTCCATGTTAACCCTCAACATACACTCCACTCACCTTTCACCATCTCCACTCACGTTCACTTACTCTTTCACTCCACATACGACCCTTTCTCTCACTCCGTCTCTCATACTCACGCCGTCATCGCCGCTGATCCACGATCCCCGACATCTTCTTCCGCCGGCGCCATCCTGGATCCAGACGTCCTCCACGCCGGCGACATGTTCTTGCGGCGACGCCATTTTGGATCGGCGAAATCCTGCGATAGTCAAGATGGCGTCGCCACAAGAACATGTCGCCGGCGAGGACGACGTCGGGATCCAAAATGGCGTCGGTGAAAACTCGCAAGATTTCGCCGACGCCATTTTGGATCCCGACGTCGTCCACGCCGACGACATGTTCTTCCGGCGACGCCATCTTGACTATCGCGGGATTTCACGATACTCAAGATGGCGTCGCCGCAAGAAATGTCGCCGGCGTGGACAATGTCTGGATCCAGGATGGCGCCGGTGGAAGAAGATGTCGGGGATCGTGGACCAGCGGCGATGACAGCGTGAGTATGAGAGACAGAGTGAGAGAAGGGGTCGTATGTGGAGTGAAAGAGTGAGTGGAGATGGTGAAAGGTGAGAGGAGTGTGTGTTGAGGAGTGTGCGTGTTGAGGGTTAACAGGGCAAGAGGTGTGATGCTATCGCATCCTCCCGATGCGATAGCATCGGGCCATAATCTAGTATACCAGAAAAAGTCCAGAAATCGGTCAGACGGTAAGACTAACAAGTGCTTTCTTACTTTACTTGCTTTTTTTTTTTTTTTTTTTACTCTGCTCTTTAACCATGCTCACATTTGCCATCACCGTTTTTGCTCCACTAATCTTCACTCTCCTTCACCATCCCAAAACCCCTGCACCCTTGAACTAAATAACTATCTCCCCCTCTCTCTTACCCCCCACCTCGCTTTATCTGCAGACATACTCCTTAACCTCAGACCTCTCCTACTAACATACAAGAAGATCACTCCCCTTCACCCACCTGCTTTCCCTTTCTCTGCTTCTTCTCACTGCTGGTGACATATCCCCCAATCCTGGCCCCCCCTGCCTCATACATCCCATTAGGGTATGTGCACACGGTGCGGATTCTGCTGTGGTTCCGCTGCGTTCCTGTACTTGCGGGTCCGCAGCACATTCTGCTGTGTTGTACAGTACCTTTATTTTCTATGGAAATAAAAAAAAGCTGTGCACATGCTGCTTTTTTTTTCCGTGCGGTTTTGCTGTGGTTTACAAAACGCAGCATGTCAATTGTTTGGTGCAGAAACGCTGCAGTTTTACATCTCGTCCATTATGAGGTGTAAAACCACAGAGCAAAACCGCAGATAAACCGCAGGACTTTTGTCCTGCGGATTTACCTGCGGTTTTCTCTACAAAATCCGCACACCCAAAAAAGTACGTGTGCACATAGTATGAGAAAGATAGGGGGGAGGATTAAGGCTAAGACAAACTACCGCAATCCTTCACACTTAAAACCTGTGCCACTGACCCCCCCTCTCCCGCACCCTCTTTCCGGAGCACTTTGGAATGATCGCTCCATCTGCAACAAGCTCCACGACCTCTTTACCTCCCACAACCTTTTCTTCCTGGCCCTCACTGAGACCTGGATGACACCCCCTGACACGGCCTCCCCAGCAGCACTGAGTTACGGTGGCCTCCACTTTACCCACACTCTTCACCCTGGCAACAGACAAGGTGAAGGAGTGGGTTTCCTCCTTTCTAAAAACTGCTCCTTCAACCCTATCCAACCCCCACCCTCCCTTCTTTCGAGGTTCACTCTGTCTGCATTTACTCTCCCTCTAATCTCCATATGGCTGTCATATACAGACCACCGGGCTCAGCCACTGCCTTCATCGACCAATTCTCCACCTGGCTCCTCCACTTTCTCTCTTCTGACAAATGCATGCTGCATTTCGGCGCGCACGGCGCACTGTCAAAAGTGCGCAGCACGCTACTTTCACACTGGCAGCGCATGATCTGCGCACCCTATGCTAAAGATAGGGTGCGCCGATCGCATGCGTGCAAATGCGAAAGTAGGTGGTGATCCCAGATGGGGCGGGCAGGGAGCCGGCTCGGGGCGGGGCTTAACGACGCAGGGCGCAGCGTTGTTTTAACGCAAATGTGAAACCAGCCTTACCTCATCCTTTGGACTTACTCAATGGTCCTCCACAGCCACCCACACAAATGGACATACACTAGACCTCATCTTCACCCACCTATGTTCCCTATCTAATCTCACAACCTCTCCCTTCCCCCTATCTGACCACCATCTACTCACCTTCTCATCCTTGTCTTTCTCACCTGCCCCCCCATGTCCAGCCACTAGCACATCCTCGCAGAAACCTTGCACACCTAGACACTCACAGACTCTCAGACTCTCTTCTACCTCTGTCGTCCATATCTTCACTCCACAACACGGAGAGTGCCACCGCTTTCTACAACACCACCCTCACATCAGCCATAGACTCAGTCGCTCGTCTCATGCATGGCAAAGTGCGACAAACCAATAGGCAACCCTGGCACAACAACCTCACCAAAAAACTTCAACAAGCATCCAGGGTCGCGGAGCGGTGTTGGAAGAAAACAAGCCTGCCAGATGACTTCACTGCTTTCAAACAAGCTACACTTGCCTTTAAATCAGCCCTCACCTCTGCTAAACAGACCTATTTCACAAACCTTGCATCTTCATTGTCCCACAACCCAAAACAACTGTTCAGCACATTCAACTCTCTCCTTTGTCCACCACTGCCACCTCCAACTCCCCTCATCTCTGCTGAGGACTTTGCCACCTACTTCAAAAACAAGATTGACCAAACAAGGCAAACCGTTACAGTTCCACCACCCCAACCGCTCCACATACCAGACCTCTGCCCTTCCCCAATAACCTCCTTCTCCAACATCACTGAAGGAGAGCTTACCAATCTCCTTTCCAAATCGCGCCTCACCACCTGTGCACTTGACCCCATCCCTTCCCACCTGCTGCCCAACCTCACTAACATGATCATTCCAGCCCTAACCCATCTCTTCAACCTATCCCTAACTTCTGGTACCTTCCCCTCTGTCTTCAAACATGCCACCATAACACCCATCCTCAAAAAAATCAAACCTTGACCCAACTGCTATGCCCAGCTATCGCCCCATATCACTGCTCCCGTTTGCTTCCAAACTACTTGAACAGCATATCCTTGCTCAACTTTCCTCCCACCTCTCATCTAACTCCCTCCTTGACATCCTTCAATCTGGCCTCCGCCCCCACCACTCCAATGAAACTGCCCTGACCAAAATTACTAATGACTTACTCACAGCCAAAGCTAACAGACAGTTCTCCATCCTGTGCAAAAAATAAAGGTAACCAGCTCACCTGCTTTCTTGGCTAGTAGTGGTGCGTGGAAGCTCAGATATTTTGTGAAGCCACACGTGGAGTAAATCAATAATGAAAAAGTTTCCAGCTTCCAAATATACAAAAATTTAGCTTTCCGCTATGATGGGGCATGTCCGTTTATCCTTGTTCTTATGCCTTGAATAAATTTTTGTATATATTTGGAAGCTGGAAACTTTCAGTATTGAGTTCTCCATCCTCCTCCTTGACCTGTCCTCTGCCTTTGATACAGTTGACCACTGCCTACTGTTACAGATTCTTTCTTCCCTTGGCGTCAAAGACCTTGCCCTGTCCTAGATTTCCTCATACCTTTCTGACCGCACATTCAGCATTTCCCACTCCCACACTACCTCCTCATCTAGTCCCCTCTCTGTTGGAGTCCCCCAAGGCTCTGTCCTGGGGCCCCTACTTTTTTCCCCATCTATTCTCTTGGCCTAGGACATCTCATAAAGTCCCATGGCTTCCAGTACCACCTGTGCAGATGACACTCAGATCTACCTCTCTGGCCCAGATGTCACCTCTCTGCTGTCCAGAATCCTGGAGTGCCTATCAGCCATATCCATCTTTTTCACCTCTCGCATCCTAAAACTCAACGTAGACAAAACTGAACTCATTATCTTTCCTCCATCTCACGTATCTTCCCTACCCGATATATCTATTATGGTAAATGGCATCACGCTCTCTCCAGCACGCAAAATCCGCTGCCTCGGAGTAACTCTCGATTCTGCCCTGTACTTCAAACCACACGTCCAATCTCTTGCCACCTCCTGTCGCCTCCAACTCAAAAATATTTCCAGAATCCGTCCCTTCCACAGTCCTCAAGCTACTAAAACTCTTGTATATGCCCTCATCATCTCCCGACTTGACTACTGCAACACTCTCGTCTGTGGCCTCCCTGCTAACTCTCTTGCACCACTCCAGACTGTCCTCAATTCTGCTGCCCGTCTAATCCACCTCTCTCCTCGCTACTCCCCTGTCTCCCCTCTCTGAAAATCCCTCCACTGGCTCCCAATTCCCCAACGAATCCAGTTCAAGCTACTAACACTGACCTACAAAGCCATCCACAAACTTTCCCCTCCCTATATCTCAGAACTAATCTCCCAATATATTCCCTCACGTACTCTTCGATCCTCCCAAGACCTCCTACTCTCCTCCACACTTATTCGTTCCTCACACAACCGCCTCCAAGATTTCTCCCGAATATCCCCTATCCTCTGGAATGCCATGCCTCAACACGTCCAATTATCCACCACCCTCGGATCCTTCAAACGGAACTTGAAAACCCATCTTTTCAGGAAAGCTTACAGCCTGCAATGACCATTCTGCCACCTCACCACCGCCTGAGCTGCCGCCTCATCACCACCAGAGCTGCTGCACCCCCGACCTTCTGTCTCTTCCCCACTATCCCATAAAATGTATGTCCATAAGGACAGGGTCCACTCCCCTCTGTACCAGTCTGTCATTGTAAATTTGTTTACTGTTAAGGATATCTATAACTTTGTATGTAACCCCCCCTTCTCATGTACAGCACCATGGAATTTATGGTGCTATATAAATAAATAATAATAATATTAAATGGAGGTGTTCCAGGGATGGACAAGGTATGGGTTATGTCTGACTGTGTGACTGATTTAAAGGTCTTAAAGGGCCACTTAATATGGTGGTAATGGTGGTTTCCGAAAGGAGCCACTCCTTGGCTGGGTCCTTCCCTGGAGGAAGATCTGGCTAGTCCCGTGTTTGAGACTCTTAAACGAGGCTCCATGGACTTTATTTGCATATTCGTATTTCCCAGGGAGCAATGCACCTAGGATTTCACTGATTGAGTGACTTTGCCGGCTGCCGCCGTGTTTTCTTTGACTGGTCTCCCTGAGGTCAGTGATTGTTTTGTGATTTAAAGGTAGCACACCAAGCTAGTTAGGCATTCTTCCTACTGCATATTGTACACCACCCTCTCCTATTACCTTTTCTCTTGCATTGTACCTTTTCCCCTTAGGCTTTCCTTATGTACGTCAGTGTAAATATCCTATTTGTAATAAATCCCCATTTAATGATCAAGCAGCTCTTGCTAACTAATAATAACTGGCACCCCAAAACTCCAAAGATCCTACACCATGTGAAGACCGCAAAGTACCCAGACGACACTAGATAAAGTTTTCTTCCTAAAGTGAAGAGTTATTCCTTTTACTTTCTCCCTTCGAATATTGCTCTCACAGACTGCCAACCTGTTCTGTCTCTGGAAGGTGAATTAATATCTCCTGAGAGCTGATGCCCTGATATCCTCAGGTTTAAGCCTCACATTTTTAAACCGATCGAACAGATGGCATACCATAACCATACAAAAATTAATTTAAAGTGTTCAGGAACATACGTGTACCCTTATGTAGTCTGTATGGACTAGTGTACAGTCAAACAAATAGTAGAGCTAATATTATGAGAGCGCAAACTTGACATTGTAGGCTTCTCCTCTAATACAAGGATAGAGTGTTTTCCAGATGGTAACACCGGCATTGGAAATTGTCTGTTAACAGGAGGGTCGATTTAAGAAGGTTGTATCGTTTACCTAATTAATTCAACTTCTGCTAAAATATGCCATATACGCCATATAGCACTTCATATACATAATAGTTGTGATTCTACGACATAAATAATTGCATATTTTCCATTAGTACCGGTTTCTTCTTGGCAATCTTGAGTTCAAGAGTGTTTGTCATTACATAGAATAAAGAAGCACCATAGACGTATATGGTTTTTATTAACGATGGACATGTTAAAGCAATTAGTTGAGCGGTCTTCTAAGGAATACACGACTTCTAAATTTGCCAACTTGTCTTTTCTCAGTTCAGATACCAAACACCCGGCATCAAATAGGAAGTTATATAAGGACATCTAATAACCCAAAAATGAATACGGAATTGCTAACACATATTGCCTGGAGGCTTTTAATTCTGTAGATATACACTGTACTCATTGAATACGAGCTTGGAAAATGAATCAGTTCAAGTTTAAATGCCTATAAACCATAGAAGTCCAAGAAATGATACTTTAAAGTGGGGTCTTTGATGTATACACTAGATATAAAAAAGGTTAAACCAAATGTAATACTAGCTGAGGGCCATTAAATGAGAATTACACTCGCCTAATGACTTACATTACACACAGAGAGCTTGGATTCGGAGCAGTGACAGGCTCTTTTTTAGTTTCTTACATTTCTTATTACTGAAGTTTTTAATTTCACAAAAACTACAAAAATCTCTGATTTTAATTAAAGTCCGGCGCGGGCTGAAAAAATGTGTAAACAATTGGAATTGCAAAGGAGCTCACATTAAACTGTTCCTACAGGATGTATATAGAAGGATCAGAGCGGATAAACAGAGTGTGCACGCGGACAGAAGAGAATTACTGCGGACTTTCAAGTCACAGCAGACTTCAAGCTTGATGTGACCTATTCAGTAAGATTGATGTCTTTATACCTTTCTACCACAGACTAACAATGACATTTGCAGGAACATCTTCTGTTGCTGAATTCAAGTTTTATACCTAAGCACAGCTCTAGATCAGTAAGGATTCATTCTCTTATATGCAGCTAAAGGTGAAAATGTGCACAGGAAACTGACGTAATAAGTAGCTGTGTATGACTAATGGCCGCACCACACCTTATATGAAACCAAACCGGCATTCTGTACAAGGGGAACTAGCCCCGAGACATTTCTGACGTTTTCACTACTTATGTCAAATATGTGCCCAATTCTAGTTATATGCTTAGATCACTTTATCTATCTAAAGTTTATCTATCTATCTATCCCAGATCTCTCTATCCATCTATCTAAAAAACAGAAAAAATTAGATCAGCACAAAAGAGAGAGCCCGGGTACAGAGCCCCCCAGGCAAATGCCAAACCCCAAATGCAGAAATCCAAAATTCGTAGGCAGCGCACCATTTTAGGCTTGAGAAAGGTTCCTGTTTGGAGTGAAACATCGCCTTTTTGGGCTTATTAAATAGCTCTTTTTTCACTAAAATGGTGTGCTGCCTATGAATTTTAGATTTCTTCTATCTATTATCTATCTCATATCTATCTATCCCTCCATCTATCCCATGTCTATCTATCTAATGCGGAACTGCCTTTTCATAGTCTGTATCATACATGTATTTTAGTCAGTGAGTTACTACAGTGCACAAAAGAATCAATGAAAAATTCAGTTTTGTTACCTCTAGAGATCTAGCCGAGTTAAATGTGTTATTTAACTGTTTCCTTCCAGGTCATTATAGATATTTGTCAATTTCCAAAATTTAAGTGTGCAAAATTTAGAAAGATGAGACATATAGAAAATGGGTGACATATAGAATACTAGAATTGGCATAAGTATATGTCTGTCATATGAAATACAAAATTTCAACCCATAAAATGTGTGTAAACAAGCAATTAAATTTGAATGATCAAGAAGACAGAAAAATGTAGAAGAGCTGGGCTGTGATTCAGTTGTTTCAGGCATTACTTGGTGGTCTAGATTAAGCTACAACTAGCACATAGAGATATTATCAGGGGTTAGGGGAAATTCCATGTTCTGCTATACCTGCAGAGATGCTTATCCTAATGCATAAATCTGAACTCTATGTACAGAGAACTTCTATTGTGTAGTATCTATTGCGTTATCGCTTCCCTGGTTATATAGGTAACAGTAAGGGTCCCGTTACACTATGCAACGCTCCAGCGATCCTGACAATGATATGACCTGGTAAGGATCGCTGGTGAGTCGCTACATGGTTGCTAGTAAGCTGCCAAACAGGCAGATCTATTCAATGACGCAGCAACGATCCAGCGATCCATATAATGACCTCGGCGGTCGTTGGGACCTTGCCACACAGCAGCTATTCAGACGACTCCCGCTTGCATCCCTGAGTTCTGCATTGCCAACAAGGTCGCTCGTCAGGTCAAACAGCGATGCGCGCTGGCCAGCGGGACGCCAGCGATCAAAAGATGGCCCAGGACATTCGAGTAAGATCAGCAATATCCAGCGGTGGGCCGGTCGCCGCTATGTGTCACACGTAGCGAGGTCGCTGTTGCATCACAAAATCTGTGACGTTTCAGCAATCTCGCTAACGATCTCGCTATGTGAGACGGGGCCTTAAAGTCTGTAAGCGCCGGAGTACTCTCCTAAACAGGTTACTATTGCTCAGCAGCTATTGTTTTGTATCTATGTACTAAAGTAACAAAGCTGAAAGTCATAGATCATACCCAGGACATGAATGATAACTATTCCATTATTAGCATACTGTATATGGTATAACAGTATACAGCATAACTATACTCCCAGACTTTACATTATATACAGTATCATCATATTCTTAAACAGTATAATTATACTACCACAGAAGACTATTTATTACATATGGTGTAACTACTATTATTACACAGTGTAACAGTATATACAGAAGGACTACACTACTATCATTAAATTGCATAGAATAACAGTAGAACTATACTACTACTAGATTACACACTATATCTACACTACTAATCTACGCACTAGAACTATATTTTAATAGTTTCTATAGTATCACTATAATACTAGATAATAAACTATTTCTAAACTGCTAGATTAGTTATGCTGAGTAATCTAATAGATTAGGCAGCATTAATATTTATGCAGCTACGGGATTATACAGCATACATTCTATACATACACTACTAGATTGTACAGCATGTCTATACTACACAATGTATCTATACTATCAGATTATATAGTATATATCTATACTACTACATTATAGTATGCAGAATATAGTACTACTAGACCTATACACTATAGATTAAACAACTTTTCTATACCACCATTTATACAGTGCATCATGTATACTATTAGAATATACATATATATATTACTGCCAGATTATAAAATATGTACGCTACCAAATTATGCAATATATATTGCTATATCAGATTATACAGTATATAATATGACCAGATTATACAGTACATCTATAATTCCAGATTATACAGTACATATTACGGCCAGATTATACAGCATATCTATAGTACATAATATGACCAGATTATACAGTATCTGTAATACCAGATTATACGGTGTATATTACGACCAGATTATACAGTATATCTGTAATACCAGATTATACAGTACATATTACAGCCAGATTATGCAGTTTATCTATAATACCAGATTCTACAGTATATAATATGACCAGATTATACAGTATCTGTAATACCAGATTATACGGTGTATATTACGACCAGATTATACAGTATATCTGTAATACCAGATTATACAGTACATATTACAGCCAGATTATGCAGTTTATCTATAATACCAGATTACACAGCATATAATATGACCAGATTATACAGTGTATCTATAATACCAGATTATACAGCATATAATACGACCAGATTATACAGTGTATCTATAATACCAGATTATACAGCATATATTACGACCAGATTAGACAGTGTATCTATATTATCATATTATACAGTATATATTACGACCAGATTAGACAGTGTATCTATATTATCATATTATACAGTATATATTACGACCAGATTAGACAGTGTATCTATATTATCATATTATACAGTATATATTACGACCAGATTAGACAGTGTATCTATATTATCATATTATACAGTATATATTACGACCAGATTAGACAGTGTATCTATATTATCATATTATACAGTATATATTACGACCAGATTAGACAGTGTATCTATATTATCATATTATACAGTATATATTACGACCAGATTAGACAGTGTATCTATATTATCATATTATACAGTATATATTACGACCAGATTAGACAGTGTATCTATACTACCAGATTATAAGGTGTATATTACGGCCAGATTAGTATAATACTAGATGTGTGCACACACAGCCCCATCAGTAGTGGAGCAGACACCCGTGGAATGCCCTCACGCTCCGTACAGAGCAGCCTCTTACCTGTGAAGGTGTAATCACTCAGTGAGTTCGGACAGGGGACACGTCCTTCTGCTCCTTCTGCTGAGCGTCGTCTTCTTTCACTAGTGGAAACATTCTCATCACATCATGAACTTTGCTGCCAGCGTGACCATATCCACAGCGCTGCGTGCAGCCCACGGGAGATCTGGGGTCAGCGTGGGGCTGATCGGCGGACACACATCCCCGGCGTGTTTAATATGCAGAGCAGACAGGCAATCTGTACTTTACTTCATGAGCTTAACCCTCTCCAGCTCGCAGGGCAGCGCAGACCTCTCTGTGACAGCTCCTTCCATTGGTGTCCGCTCCTCTCCTCTTTCCTCTCCAGTCTTTCTTGTTAGCTCACATTACTATGAGAGTGCTAGGAGCAGAGCAATGGGCGGCAGCAATGAGATTTCTGGGCTTCAAGCCCTTCCCAGTGAGAGAAGCTGGAGTGTCATTTTCCACAGCACCTCATTATCGTCTCCTCTCCGCTGCCATTCTCATCCATAGGGGCTGTGCACGACCCTCACTTGTCACCTTGCTGGGAGACAGGGAGCAATGACACGCGTGTCTCTGGAGTCCAGGTGTTCCCCATCCTCACTGACTAATACTTGTGGGGTTTGGGGATTGTTAGTTTTGACAACATGAAAACTAGTGTTGTTTGTCTTAAGGGATTTATGTGTCCAGTTTCCTCCAGTCATCTTCTAATAACGCTACCGCAACTCTTTCTGTCACTTTCTGTCATATTTGAAGGACATTGGAAATGGCTTAAATGACAAGTGGCCATTGTGCAGGGGGCTATTTGTTCTATGGCACCAAATTGCAACAGGTTGCGTATGGCGCCGGTCGGCGCACCGTCAAAAGGGCGCATGTGCCGCCAAACGCATACCTGCGCACGGCCTGCGTCCCCAGTGCTAAAGATAGGGGACGCAGGTCGCATGCAGCGTCATGCGCCCCTAGGCGGAGCTATCGGAGGAGGCGCAACAGAGGGCGGGGGTTCGCGGCGGCCGTGCGCAGGCCGACGCTGCTGTTGGAAACGCAAATGTGAAACCACCCTTAATAAGTAACAGAAATATTACACATAAATAACATAGGGTACTTAGCACTAGTTTGAGCATAAAAGCCATTCCACGACGATAAGGTGTACCTAGTCAGGACAGTTCTAGCCAGCCAGTGTATATGCGAGTCATAAAATAATAAAAATTCAGATTTTTTTAAAATACAGGATAGGGGAATAGGAAGACAACATCACCAAAGGAAGACTACAGTTACTAGTAACTATGATGTAAGTAGTGCAATATGCTGAAATAATTGATATAATCTGATAAAGGAAATTAAGAGATTGCATAATGCCCGTCACATGAAGAACACAGCAGGAATATATCTGCTGATAAGTCCTTGGCTTTACCCAGAAAGAAACAAGATAGGAAGATTAATCTTTATATTTTCCCACATACTCTCCACTGATGTCAACACACTTCTTACAATCGGTATTCCAAGTTCTGTAAGCCTTGCAGAAAAGAAGGATTTTGGTCGTGCCTTAAACCAGGCATCCGTAACAGCCATAGCATCAGGAATGGTGTGAAATTTAGTACCCTTGAGGCGTTTCTTCAGGTTTAGAAACAGATGCTAGTCAGAGGGAGCTAGATCTGATGAATAAGGTGGGTGGTCAACCAGCTGGAAGCCCAGCTCCGCCAGTTTTGCCTTGGTCGCTTGTGCAGTGTGTGCGGAATCATTGTATTGCAGGAACAAAATTCCTTTGGACAGCTTGCCATGCCTTTTGGCCTTCAGAGCTGTCTTCAATTGGTCCAAAAGTTCAATGTAATACCTTGCATTGATAGTGTAACCCTTTTGAAGATAGTCCACAAGCAGCACGCCCTCCTTATCCCAGAACACAGACGCCATCATCTTAGTGACTGATTTTTGCACCGTGAACTTCTGTGGACGAATAGAACCACTGTGCCCCCCACTTTTTTGACTGCTGCTTGGTTTCAGGATCATACAAATAAATCCAGGTCTCGTCCATAGTGACCAGTCGATCCTGGAAGTTCTTATCAGTCTGGATGTCACGCCATTCTGTCTGTCTGCTTGTCAGCATGACAATTCATGTGTTTGCTTTAACCCCTTACTCCTTTCCCCCTAACTGAGCTGGGATACTGCTGGCTTTTACCTGTGTGGAGCCTGCTCAGTTCCCTGCTCTGCTGCGTAGCTGCACATGTGTTGTTAGGTCTTTGCTTTGCTGCTTGACCATTCTCACGTGCGGTCCCTGGTCGCCGCTGTGGAAGCTGTCCGTGGGTTGTGAGGTCATTTTCAGCTGGTGCATGACTTTCCACGTGTGTCTTGGCTGGCAGCCATTGCCAGGTGATCTAGGCTGCAGTTCCTGCACTGACTGTGCTGTAATAGTTTCTGTGTTTGCTTAGGGCGTGTGCAGACACACTTTCCCTGCTTTTATCAGGGTTAGTGTGTGTAATTGAAATGCTGTCCCCAGCCAATTGCTGAGGGGCAGCTCCTTTTTAACCTTACCCTGCCCTATGGGTGGGGCCAGAGCTACTCACAATGCTCCTGGACTTTGCTATGTGTGTCTCGTGTCTGTGGACCTCGTCTGTCTCGGTTATGGTACCAAATTCCCTGCCTTGATTCCTGCTGTGTCCTATTCCCTCGCCCTGCCCCGGAGGCGGTATATCCGGGCCTGAATCCATGCTCCTGTACCTGACCCTGTCTAAATTCGCCCTGGCCTAGAGGCGGTGTATCCAGGCTTGAATCCCTGATCTTGTACCTATCCTGTTCCCTCGCCCTGCCCCGGAGGCGGTATATCCAGGCCTGAATCCTTGATTCTGTACCTGTCCTGTACCTAACCTTGTCTAAATTTGCCATGCCCTGGAGGCGGTGTATCCAGGCTTGAATCCTTGATCCTGTACCTGACCATGTCTGAAATGTCTGCTATGTTGTGTTCCTGGAATCCGTCTGTGTTTGGATCCCACAGAATCCGTCTGTGTTTGGAGCCCTGCACCCAGTGACTCTGAGACTCTTGGAACCGGTGTTCCTGCTGAGCATCTACCATGCTGTGCTCTAACTACCATGCGGTGCCTGGAGCTGGATGACTGCAGGGGTGCCTGTAGGTCATGTTGGATGTCCCGAACCAAACGACTCCTGTCTGATGTCTGCCGGTGACTCTGATGTCCTGTGGTTGACCCTGATGTCCTGCCTGCGTCTGGATGAGCTCGTGTATCCTGATGTCCTGATGACCATGTGTATCCTGATGACCTCGTGTACCCTGATTTCCTCATGACCTCGTGTGTCCTGATGACCTCGTGGGTCCTGATAACCTTGTGTACCCTGTTGACCTTGTGTGTTCTAATGTCCTGATGACCTCGTGTGTCCAGGTTTTGTCTATGTACTGTGACTTTATGTAAACTTTACTTTATTTATACCTGAAGTTGTGCGGTGTCATCAAGTCCTACGTGTCCTTGTCCACTTGCTCAGCTGCCACAGTATCCCGGTCGCTGCCCTTCCCTAGTTCAGGTAGGCCCGGGTCCCCCTTTGTGGTATAGAGGGTCCATATTGCGTCTCCGGGGGACGGCCGCCCCCTCGCCATGGTGTGGAGGTGCCTGCTGGGCCGCGTCTGCGGCTGCAGTCATGACACTGGAAATGCTGACAAATGGACCGGGAAGTTTTCACTCGCATGCTTTTCTGATCTGTTGTCAAACATCTGGGGACCCACTTTGCAGATAACTTCTTCATGTCCAAATGTTCATGGACAATTATACAAACAGGTTCAAGGGAAATCCCCATGATGTCTGCTATTGCTTTAGCTAAAATTTGCCGATTCTCCAGTATGAGGATGTGCACAGCATCGACGATCTCTAGAACAACAACCACTCTCGGTAGTCCAGGACTTTCCTCATCGTTGGTGCTGAAGTGGCCCTTTAAATTTGCAACCCAGTTCTTAACTGTAGAATATGAAGAGCATTGATCCCTCAATGTGTGCACACATCACCATGAATATCATGGGCGTACCCAGGATCAAAACTAGGGGGTGGCAAGCCATGGTCGTTTAGGTTGTAAAATTTAGAACGAAAAAGGTGAATGAAATGAAAGTGAACAAATGACCACCATAAACAACATAATCCCCTATACCAAAACCAATAATACCACATACAGGGGAGAAATACCACCACACCATGAATAGATCACATAGTGACTGAATAATACCACATACAAGGATAAATACCACTAGACTACATATTCCACCTCATAGTGACCAAAAAATACCACATACTAGGGACAAATACCCGCCACACCATGACCAGACCACAAATTACCACCACACAGTGATTGTGTACTACAATACTGATCATGAATACAAACAACAATACTAACAACACTGTTATTACCACCAGTGTCATTATACACAGAAGCTCTGCATATAGTGTATAGGTAATATAGTGAGCACCAGTGACATTATATACAGGAGCTCTGAACATAGTGTCAGTGTACAGGTAATACACTGATCACCAGTGACATTATACACAGGAGCTTTGTATATAATGTATAGTGTAAAAGTAATACAGTGTGTTACGCTGCGGATGACGGTAGCGAGAGTGAACCCTCTGCACCGTGACGCCGAACCATCCCCGAGCGAGCACACCAAGTGGACCGAACCCTATACAGGGACCGTTAGGGAACAGACTCGGGGAGTTCAAGCGCCACGGCAGGCAGAACCAGGGGTCGGCTCAGGAGGGTGAGCAGATGATGAGGAGCAGTGGAAGATCTGGAGAGGAAACAGATGACCAGGGTCCAGAGGCGGAGGGAGGTGCAGAAGGACGGAGGTGGATGGCGGGAACCAGAAAGAGGCAAACTGAAAAGGGAAGGAGACACAGAGGGTTACCAGGAGGCACAGGCAGGAGAAACAGGAATAAACAGGAGGAAGAGGCAAAGACTCAAGGGGTAACTAGAGAGCGAGCTGCAAGCAAGCAGCTAGTAGCAGCTAGCGCTGTTATGAATGAGTCACACCGTAGGAGGCAAAAACAGAAATACTAGCTAAGTCCAGAAAACCAGAGAAGTTGGCAGCTATCGGATTGCAGACCCCTGAACCTAACAACAACAACTAGCAGTAGCCGTGGGGGGTTCCTACGGTGCCCTAGACCCCTTGATCACAGCCGGAGAACTACATAGCCTAAAGACAGAAAGGGAAATCTAAACTGCCCCAGAGCAGACCCCAAAGCAATAGGCAGCCCCCAACATATAATGACGGTGAAGCAAGATGAAAAAACATTCACACAGATAGAAAGAAAAGCTGAGCAAATTATGGGGCCCAAGCTAACTAAATAGGACAGAATAGAAAAGCTGCTGTCTGCAATCTGCCAAAACCCTCTCAAAAACAAGAGCCAACAGACTGATAGGGAAAAAAGCCCTGAAGACGCTAGGCTTCAAAAAGACTATATCAGTACTCAGGTATTATCTGAAGACAGAGCAAAAAGGAATTCAGCTCACCCAGCAGGTAAAGGCAGAAATCCAGAAAAACAAGGCAAAACAAAGCCAAAACACAAATGCAAAAAGTAGAGCAGAAAACTTAACTTTTGAGGAGCAGGAATCAGACTGGTCTCCAAGAATCCCTCACAGTAATCACCCGCAAGGCAGAAGGGCATTGGCTGCCTTATATCCAGTCAGCAATCCCAGTCACCCAGTCATGATCATTCTGCTCAGGTGCTTTGTAATCAGCCTCACTACCTTCCTTCACCAGAAGAGGGAGTTCATCAGACCTCAATGGTGAAGGGGAAAATGAACTCACAACAGAGCGTGGCCTAGACAACCGAGAGATAACTCAATAGTCAGGCACCTCCACTAAGGGAGGGCGGCCTGAAATACCTGGTGGTGGCCTCTGATAGGTCAGGAGGCTGGTCCGGGTCAGGTCACGCAGGGCAGGTGGCTGATGGCAGAGGCGCGTGGCCTAACCCTCTGGCGCATGCGCAGAGGCACAGTGCGCGTGGCCGAGGGAATTGGAGGAGTGCGTCAGGACGCCGGCTGCCGGAAAGCGAGAGGAGCGGGGGCGCGCGTCCCGGCTGCGTCAGAGGAGGGAGTCGGACCGGGAGCGGAGGCGGTGAGTATGGCAGCGGGAGCGGGGGGGAGTGGAACGGACAGTACCCCCTCTTTTACACTCCCCTCCCCCGCGTCTGGCTAAAAATCTCTTAAGAATGCGTGGAGCATTGATGTTCCCCTGCGGCTCCCAAGATCTCTCCTTGGGACCAAAACCCTTCCAATCGACCAGAAAAAAGGTTTTACCCTGAACCCTTTTCAAGGCCAGAATGTCTTTTACTTCAAAGACATCATCAGACATGACAGGAAGAGGAGAGGGGTTCGGGGCCGGGTGGAACCGATTAAAGACAACTGGCTTAAGGAGAGAGATGTGGAAGGAGTTGGGGACCCGAAGCGACGCAGGCAACTCCAGTTTGTAAGATACGTTGTTAAGGCGTTTGAGAATCTTGAAAGGCCCAATGTAGCGCGGTCCCAGCTTGTAAGAAGGGAGCTTTAGCCTAATGTACTTGGCCGAAAGCCAAACTTGTTGACCCGGGAGGTAAGTTGGGGCATCCAAGCGTCTTGCCAGCGTGCCTCTTCATGCGCTCCCCAGACTTTCTGAGAGCTTCCTTAGTCTTGGACCAGATCCTAGAGAACTCTTGTGTCAGGGAATCGGCTGCAGGCACACCGGAGGAAGTGGATATAGGTAGAGGGACACCGGGGTGCATGCCAAAGACCACGAAGAACGGAGACTTGGCTGATGACTCACTGGGATGATTATTGTAGGAGAATTCTGCCCAGGGGAGTAGATGGACCCAGTTATCTTGATGAGCGTTAGAGAACTGCCGTAAGTAGGACGCTAGCACCTGATTAACCCCTTACCTACAATTGACGTAATATTCCGTCCATGTGACTATGGACCTAATTACCATGGAAGGAATATTACGTCATCGCGATCAGCGGCGCCCACATGGTGAGCGCCGCTGATCGCGGCCGAGTGTCAGCTAATTATCATAGCTGACACCCAGCACAATGTGTCAGGGGCGGTCACGGACCGCCCCCGACACGTTAACCCCTTGCACACCGCGATCAAACACGATCGCGGTGTACCGGGGGTTAAAGGGAAGCATCGGCAGGGAGGGGGCTCCCTCCTTGCTTCCCTGAGTCCCCCACGGCAGCGCAATGTGCAGCGCTGCTGCGGGGGACTCCTTTCCTGCAGGTCCCCGGATCCAATATGGTGACGGGGACCTCCGGGGGCCTGCAGGAAGCTGGCTTCCTCAGTGCCTGCAAAGTGCAGGCATGAGGAAGCCTGTGCAGTGCCTGTGACAGATCGCTGATCTGTCACAGTGATCTGTGATGTGACAGATCAGCGATCTGTCACAGGACAGTGATGTCCCCCCTGGGACATTGTAATAAAGTAAAAAAAAATAAAAAAAAAGTGTAAAAATAATAAAAAAAAAAATCGCCAAATAAATAAAAAAAAAAAAAAAATATTCCCCAATAAATTCATTTTTTGGAAATAAAAAAAACAAAACAATAAAAGTACACATATTTGATATCGCCGCGTCCGTAACGACCCGCCCTATAAAACTGTCCCAATAGTTAACCCCTTAAGCGAACCCCTTAAAAAATAAATATAAAAAACGAAGCAAAAAATAATGATTTATTATCATACCGCCGAACAAAAAGTGCAATAACGCGCGATCAAAAAGATGCATATAAATATCCATGGTACCACTGAAAACGTCATCTTGTCCCGCAAAAAACGAGCCACCATACAGCATCATCAGTGAAAAAATAAAAAAGTTATAGCTCGCAGAATAAAGTGATGCAAAAATAATTATTTTTTATATAAAATTGTTTTCATTGCATAAAAGCGCCAAAACATAAATTAAGACCTAAATGAGGTATCGCTGTAACAGTACTGACCCAAAGAATAAAACCACCTTATAAATTTTACCGCACCCGGAACGGCGTAAACGCACCACCCAAAAGAAATTCATGAAACGCTGGTTTTTGTAAATTCTGCGTCCCAAAAAACGAAATAAAAAGCGATCAAAAAATGTCACATGCCCGAACTTGATAACAATAAAAGCGTCAACTCGTTCCGCAAAAAATAAGACCTCACATGACTCGGTGGGTCAAAATATGGAAAAATTATAGCTCTCAATATGTGGTGATGCAAAAACTATTTTTACAATAAAAAGCGTCTTTTAGCGTGCGACAGCTGTCAAACATAAAAACCGCCATAAATAGTAAATCAAACCCCCCGTTATCACCCCCTTAGTTAGGGAAAAATAATAAAATTAAAAAAATGTATTTATTTCCATTTTCCCATTAGGGTTAGGGTTAGGGCTAGGGTTAGGGCTAGGGTTAGGGTTAGGGCTAGGGCTAGGGTTAGGGTTAGGGCTAGGGCTAGGGCTAGGGTTAGGGTTAGGGTTAGGGCTAGGGTTAGGGTTAGGGTTAGGGTTAGGGCTAGGGTTAGGGTTAGAATTGGGGGTTTCCACTATTTGCGCACATCAGGTGCTCTCCAAACGCAACATGGCGTTGTTATACTGTTATGCTGTAGGACTGAGGGGAACCGGAAGTGAACCCGCAGGACCGCGATGACGAACCTCCTCGAGGCGAGCTGGCCAAGTGGACCACCCCCTATACAGGGAGCGTCTGGGGCAAGCCTTAGAGAGACTATCGCCACGGAAACTGATACCCGGGGACACAGTAGAGAGAGACCAGAGATAGCCACAAGGGTTGCGGGAGGACAGCAGAGGGTTATGCTAGGCAGGAACGGATCCAGGCAGACAGAGGTAGACACTGCGGCGACGGGCTGGAGACTGGGGACGAGGCAGACACTAGGAGAGTACAGAGGGAGCAATCACAAGAAGACACTGGGACACAGAGAGAACAGGACAGAGCGCTAGGCTGGAGGAGTGCAGGGCAGAGTGGACCTGAATCAGCCGTGCTAGACACAATTGATAGTCAGGCACCGGGCAGGAGGCGAGACTACCAGATATAGGGCTGCAGGCAGCGCTTCCGGGTCAGGAGGGGCCAGGAGGTGGAGCAGTGGGAACAGGACTACTGGCGTGCAGTGCGCAGGCGCACCCGACGGGCACGGAAGGCCGGCTGCGGCAGCAGTGGAGAAGACGCAGGATGACGCGTGCGCCTTCTGGGAGCGCGCTGGGTGAGGTGGGCGAGCCGGTGTTCGGGAGGCGGGGCAGAGGATGCGGCTGTGAGCGGCACAGTGGGAGCAGCGAGGAGCGTGGCAGCGGGTGGAGTAACAGTACCTCCCTCCTTACGCCCCCTCTTCTTGAGACTGGCAAGGAACCTAGCTAGAATGCGGGGGGCCTGGATGTTCTGCCGGGGCTCCCAAGACCTCTCCTCGGGACCAAAACCCTTCCAATCAACTAAGAAGAGGGTCTTCCCTCTAGATCTCTTTAGGGCCAGGATGTCCTGGACCTCAAAGACATCCTGGCCAGAGACTGGCTGGGGAGAGTGACCAACAGAGGCATGAAACTGGTTAAAAATGACAGGTTTCAGGAGGGACACGTGAAAAGAATTGGGGATTCGTAGCGAGGCGGGGAGTTTTAGCTTGTAGGCAACGTTATTGATGCGGGCTATGACCTCAAAAGGCCCGATATACCGAGGGCCTAGCTTATATGAGGGGACTTTGAGACGAACAAACTTGGAGGACAGCCACACTTTATCTCCGGGATGGTACAACGGAGAATCCAGACGCCTTTTGTCTGCGTGTCTCTTTATTCTATCCCGCGCTAGTTCAAGTGCAGACTTGGTTTCCTGCCAGACCCTGGAGAACTTCTCGGTCAGAAGGTCGGCTGCCGGCACACCCGAGACAGGGGGTACCGGCAGAGGTACACTGGGATGTTGCCCGTAGACGATGAAGAAAGGTGACTTAGACGAAGACTCGTTGGTGTGGTTGTTGTAGGCAAATTCGGCCCACGGGAGCAGGTGGGACCAGTCGTTGTGGTGAGCGTTGGAGAAGTGGCGAAGATAGGTTATCAAAATTTGATTCGTGCGCTCAGCCTGACCATTAGTTTGGGGGTGGTAGGCTGAGGAGAAGTCCAAAGTGACATCCATGCGTTTACACAGAGCTCGCCAGAAGTGTGAGGTGAACTGAACTCCTCTATCCGAAACGATATGCTGAGGAAAACCGTGAATCCGGAAAACATGGGTAATGAAAATTCTCGCCAGTTCAGGAGCGGAGAGTAACCCAGGCAGGGAGATGAAATGGGCCATTTTTGAAAATCGATCTACAACCACGAGGATGACTGTGTGACCCGAAGACCGAGGTAGATCGGTAATAAAATCCAACGCAATGTGCTGCCAGGGAGCCGAAGGAACCGGGAGCGGGTGAAGAAGACCAGTGGGTAGGTGTCGGGGAACTTTATTCTTGGCACAAGACGGACAAGAGGTGACAAAACTTCGAACATCTTGAGCAAGAGAGGACCACCAATAATAACGAGAGATGAAGGAGAGGGTTTTCTTGAGACCGCCGTGGCCAGCTAGCTTGGAGGCATGACCCCACTGTAAGACTCGCCTCCTATTGTCCTCTTGAACAAACGTCTTACCCGGGGGTAATGAAGTCAGGTTTACAGTAGCAACCACCTTGACCTTGCTAGGATCCACGATGTGCGAAGGCTCTTCCTCACAGTCGGTAACCAAAAAAGATCTGGATAGGGCATCTGCCTTGAGGTTCTTATCGCCGGGGCGAAAATAGAGTTCGAAATCGAACCGAGCGAAGAACAGAGACCACCTGGCTTGTCGGGGATTGAGTCTTTGCGCTGTCCGGATGTACGCCAGGTTCTTGTGGTCAGTGTAGATCCTGACGGGGTGGACCGCTCCCTCGAGGAGGTACCGCCTTTCCTCCAAGGCCAACTTGATGGCGAGCAGTTCTCTATCACCAATGGTATAGTTTCTCTCCGGGGTGGAGAATGACTTTGAAAAGAAGCCACAGGTGACCAGTCGTCCAGAGGGTGCCGTCTGGGAAAGTACTGCACCGGCTCCGATGGCAGAGGCATCTACTTCCAGGGTGAAGGGTTTGTTGGCCTCTGGGCGATGGAGTACGGGAGCTGTTGCAAAAGCTTGTTTCAGGGAACGGAATGCGTCTTCGGCCTCAGGTGACCAGAAGTGGGGATTGGCCCCCTTACGGATCAGAGCGGAGATAGGGCTGGTCAGGGAGGAAAAGTGTGGAATAAACTGCTGGTAATAATTGGCGAACCCCAGGAATCGTTGGATGGCCTTCACTCCCTGGGGACGCGGCCAATTTAGTACGGCCGACAATTTTCCCGGATCCATCCGTAGACCAGTATTAGAAATGATGTAGCCCAAAAATGGTAGAGAAGACTGTTCAAAGGCGCATTTTTCAAGTTTGGCATAGAGACGATGCTCTCTCAGGCGCGACAAGACTTGACGGACGTCCTTTCTGTGAGTAGACAGGTCCGAGGAAAATACCAGAATATCATCCAGGTAGACCACCACACAAGAATAGAGAAGGTCTCGGAAGACATCATTGACAAATTCTTGAAACACGGCGGGTGCGTTGCATAAGCCAAAAGGCATAACCAGATATTCATAGTGGCCATCGCGAGTGTTGAAAGCCGTTTTCCACTCATCTCCAGGACGGATGCGGATTAGGTTGTAGGCTCCATGCAAATCCAATTTGGTAAAGATTTTCGCCCCTCGGAGACGGTCAAATAGCTCCGGGATGAGAGGGAGTGGATATTTGTTTTTAATTGTAATATCGTTGAGTCCCCGATAGTCAATGCAGGGACGAAGGGTCCCATCCTTCTTCTTGACGAAGAAGAAACCCGCACCCGCGGGCGAGGAAGACGGGCGAATGAAGCCTTTGGCCAAGTTTTCTTGAACATATTCGGACATGGCTTGGGTCTCTGACGGCGACAGCGGATAAATCCGACCTCGGGGTGGAGTAGAGCCGGGAACGAGATCGATAGGGCAGTCGTAGGGACGGTGAGGGGGCAGAGTCTCTGCTTCTTTCTTACTGAAGACATCCGTATAGGCCCAATAGGCCAAAGGTAAATCTGGGGATACCGATGTTGGACGAGGGGAGTTACTTGGCTGGACGGAAAGCAAACACCCTCTGTGACAGAACTGTCCCCACCGCACGACGTCACCAGACCGCCAGTCCAAGGTTGGCTCGTGTTTTCTTAGCCAAGGAAGACCCAACAGGATAGTGTGTGATAGGGTCGGCAGCACATAGAAGGCAATCTTCTCTAGATGCAAGGCTCCGACCTGAAGGTCCAATTCTTCGGTGACCGGCGTAACGGACACCCGCAGGGGTTGACCGTCAACCGACGCAATCTGCCGAGGAGTCTCCAGGGATCTGACCGGAATACGAAGCCTCCTGACTGCCTCAAGCTGAATAAAATTTCCAGCCGCACCTGAATCTATGTAAGCCCACTCGGAGGAACGCTTGGGACCTAGATGCAAGAGAACAGAAAGAGTCAAGGGTAGAGAGGAGTCATTGGTACCTAGGGAGGCCTCTCTTACCTGTCCTAGGCGGAGGCGTTTCCCGGACGCACAGGGCAGGAACGCAAGAAGTGTGATGCACTCCCACAATACAGACAAAGACCCTGAGTGAACCTCTCCTGTAGGTGTTGCTCCACCGGCTTGAGGCGATATACTTGCATGGGCTCAGGTGCGGGAGATGCCGACGCCTGAGCAGGGCGTGAGCGAGGTGGACTGCGGGCAGCGGATGGGACACGAGGAAACCTCCTATCCCTGGCGGCCTCTCGAGAACGCTCCTGGAAGCGCAAGTCGATGCGGATAGCCAGGGAAATTAGATCCTCCAACGAGGTTGGAGTGTCCTGTCCCGCCAATTCGTCTTTAATTCGACCTGAGAGGCCCCGCCAAAAGCTCCTACCAAGGCCTCATTGTTCCATCCAACCTCGGAAGCCAGGGTACGGAAGCGAATGGCGTATTGACCCACGGAGAGCGTGCCCTGTTGCAGGTTAAAAAGTGACTCGGTGGCAGAGGCTACGCGACCCGGCTCGTCGAACACCTTGCGAAAAGAGTCGAGGAAGGTGGAGAGTTGGGAGACCAAGGGGTCATCACGCTCCCAGAGGGGGTTTACCCAGGCTAAAGCCTCACCCTCCAAATGGGACTCGACAAAGGCCACCTTGGCTCTGTCGGTGGGGTACTGTTGAGGCAATAGCTCAAAATGGAGCTGACACTGATTTAAAAAACCCCTGCACGACTTAGAATCGCCACCATAACGCGGGGGTTTTGCCAAACGGGGCGGCGGATGGGATACCGCCGCCTGGGCCGGGGTCGAGGCCACAGATTGCAGGGCAAGGAGACGATTATCTATGGAAGCCATATAATTCAATATATGGGCCTGGGTGTCTCGCTGCTGAGCCAGCTCCTGTTGGAGACTGCCCAGCTGGGAGGCGGTCCCAGGATCAGAGGCCTGTAGAGACGACAAGCGGGACTCCATGGACTTAAGGAAAGACATTATCCTTGCTTGATTCTCCCTTAGGAATAGGAGCTCCTTTTGGGTTGGGGTCGGGGTACCAGCGGGGTCCATGGCCTGACTATACTGTTATACTGTTATGCTGTAGGACTGAGGGGAACCGGAAGTGAACCCGCAGGACCGCGACGACGAACCTCCTTGAGGCGAGCTGGCCAAGTGGACCACCCCCTATACAGGGAGCGTCTGGGGCACCTTAGAGAGAGACTATCGCCGCAGAAGCTGATACCCGGGGACACAGTAGAGAGAGACCAGAGATAGCCACAAGGGTTGCGGGAGGACAGCAGAGGGTTATGCTAGGCAGGAACGGATCCAGGCAGACAGAGGTAGACATTCAAAAAGAGAAAAAAAAGCCAGCTCACCTGAAGGCATGTGTAGTGGATAGCCCGGACCACGTGCAGTCTTCACGCAGTAACCAAGGAAAAAGAAAAAAGGTCCAGCTTTGCAAATTCAAGTCCAATTTATTGTTAAAAACAAGTCCAAAACAGAGCAAAAAATGGTGTGTTCACATGAGTAACAAGTAGTAGATTACGCGTTTCGAACAATAGCTTGTTCTTTCTCAAAACTACTTCCCTTGGATGTTACTGCAATATATACTCTTTACACCCAGTAAATTACAAACACATGGTGTGAAGGGAGGAAAAAAAAAAAAAAAAAGGGAGAGGGAAACGTGTGAGATATAAAAAAAAACATTACAAAGAAAAACACATTTTTTGTGAAAAGAGGGGGGAGCCAAAAAAGAAAACAAAAAAGAATAAAAAAAAAACAAACAATTTTTTTAAAAGTTTTTTGTGCATATATATATATATATATATATAAATACAATTATAATAACATCAATAATGAAACATAATTTCTCTTCTGGCATTCAATCCATTTGGAAAGCATGTATTTAGATAGAAAATCCAATATGCTTCACGTGTTAGAAGACGTTTTTTCAGATCTCCACCTCTTATATGTGGTGTTATTCTCTCAATGCCCATGACACGAAAAAATTCAGTACTTCTTTGGTGTTCATTAATGAAGTGTCTGGATGCAGATGAGATGGAGCGATTAATACTGGAAGGAGATAAGATGTCAGTTATATGTTCAGATATGCGAGTCTTGAGCATGCGAGATGTGCAGCCCACATATCTCAAGTTGCATTTGGAACAAACAATCACATATACTACATTTTTACTATTGCAATTAACATATTGTTTTATTTTATGTTCATTACACTTAGTACCATCAAAAAAGGAATGGACATTATTAGAATGTGCACATGTTCTGCATCTGGATGTACCGCAGCGGTAAAAACCGCAGCAGTGTAGCCATGTCCGAGATCCAGTTTTAGAGCTAAAAAAGCTAGGAGACACTATGTCTGATAAGGTGTTGGCTTTTTTAGCAACCACTCTGCAGCCGTTAGATAAAATGCTAGACAAAACCTCATCTTCAAACAGAATAGGTAGATGTTTCAAGAAGAGTGCTTTAATGGTGTTAAACTGAGAACTATATTGGATAGAGCAAACCATCTTATCTGGATTTTTATCATTATTATATACCTTTGGCAATAACAAATCATGTCTTTTTTTCTTTTGTACAATTTTCTTTGCTCTATCAAGACACCAATTAGAGTAACCCCTCTTGCTCAGCTTGTTGCAGCATGACTCAATTTCTCCTTTCAGGGCATTGTCATCACTGCACTTGTTTCCCTCTCCCCCTTTTTTTTTTTTTTTTTTTTCTCCCTTCACACCATGTGTTTGTAATTTACTGGGTGTAAAGAGTATATATTGCAGTAACACCCAAGGCAAGTAGTTTTGAGAAAGAACAAGCTATTGTTCGAAACGCGTAATCTACTACTTGTTACTCATGTGAACACACCATTTTTTGCTCTGTTTTGGACTTGTTTTTAACAATGAATTGGACTTGAATTTGCAAAGCTGGACCTTTTTTCTTTTTCCTTGGTTACTGCGTGAAGACTGCACGTGGTCCGGGCTATCCACTACACATGCCTTCAGGTGAGCTGGCTTTTTTTTCTCTTTTTGAATGTTTACAGTTTTTTGGCCGTGCACACCAATAGCTATATTTTTAAGGAATGCTCTATAACAATTAATAGCTACAAGGCATTGTGTATGTGTTAAAGTCCTATTTTTTGAATAAATCATAATGAATACAAGTCCAGAAAGAGTGCGCAAAGCGGCTCAATTATTTATTTCAGATGGATCCACATTTGCAGGTTGCTTGGAATCTGATCCATTTGTGACAGATATTAGCAAGTTAGAGAAAACAATGATTAATGAAACCAAAGTATGGTGGTACTATACAACCCTTGAGAACTATGTCCATAAAAATATGATTCCAAGGGGTTTACGCATAAAAAAGGTTCCAACTACTGTGTACTCCCAAGACTTTGTCAAAGAATGGAATCTGATTCTCAGCAATTGCTCTATACAGCTCATGCAATTAATCATGAAATATGAGTCCACCAAGCTAAAGGATTTTCAAACTGAAATTGACCAAATTAAGTCAAACTTGGAGTTGAATAATAATGCTAAGTTTGAGGAAGAACTTGCCAACATAAAAAAATCTATCTCCAAGTTGGAAGAAATTATTATAAAACGTAAGCGGAATAAGTTCCAGCGTGACTTGGATGATTATCAGATGAATCAAGTTTATGAATGGGGAAGATGGCAGAAACCTCAAAAAACTCCCAGGTCAATTTTAAAACGCAGCTATGTTTTTTCTAACACACCTGAACGACGGGTTTCCTTTAGCTCCTCAGATGTGGAATCCACTGATATTAGCTCAAATGATATTCAGAGTGACACCAGCATGAATGGCATGAGTAACAACAATTCTTACTATAGAAAACCTAAAAGGTATTTTTCAAAAAACGCAAAAGGCGGGGGGGCCGGAAGCGCCGCAATAAATACACGGATGACAACCCGCAACAACAAAAAATAGCTTCAACCTCTCAAAATGATTTTTCTAATATTTTAAACATCTCTGGCTACAATCTTACAACGGAACAACTTCAGGTATTGACATTGGTATTAAGTTTTGCACCAGATCAACATTTCAACCTTTTTAATACACTTTTGGACATAAATAAATTTGTACGAAATCTAACCGTTAAAAAGCATTTTTTTGCACACGAATCTGACTCTATTGCTATGAAAATCCCTGCACAAAATGAATACAATGGTCTTAATTTTTCTGAGCAAATGGCATTGAAAAATTTGAATGAACTAGACTCTACTAACATTGTGTCTAAGGATGTTTTTCAAGCAGAAAATTTATGCATAAAAAATCCGAGTTTTTATCCCATCCAATCCAGAGCAGAATGCATGGATAAGTTTCAGAGCGTTATGGAGCGTGAACTTAGAAAATTGGATGCTTCAATTAAAATTCATCAACAAAATAACAACTTGAGCTACAAACAACGAAAAGCTATTGATGAAATTAAGAAAACTACTGAAATAACAGTCAAAAGTGCAGACAAGGGCGGCTTGATTGTAATCATGGACACTGCGCAATATAGAGACCAAATGAATGTTCTACTGAGTGACAGTTCTACATATAGAAAATTGCCTCATGATCCTACAAAGGATTTTCAAAGAAAAATTTTCAAACTAATTGAAGAGGGGGCAGCATTGGGTGTTCTGACAAAGGCTCAGGTAGATTTTTTAAAAATTGATTCTCCAACTATTCCTACAATCTATGGGCTTCCTAAGGTTCATAAAAATATATCACCACCCCCTATGCGCCCAATTGTTTCAGGCATTGGGTCTCTCACGGAACACCTCAGCCAGTGGGTAGATTCTTTGCTACAGCCTCTGGTTACACGAGTGCCGGGGTTCCTGAGGGACTCAAAAGCCATATTGCATCAATTTTCTAATGTAGTTTGGAATAGTGATTTTCAGTGGATTAGCTGTGACGTTACTGCTCTTTACACCTCTATTCCTCAAGATGTTGCAATCAGAGCATTGGAATTTCACCTGCATAAATATAGTAACTATACTAATGAATTGTGTGATTATATCATGCAGGTTATTTATTTCCTAATGCTTCACAATTATTTCTTTTTTGATGGAGATTTTTTTCTACAATGCAGAGGAGTATCAATGGGCGGCAAACATTCGCCATCGGTGGCTAATCTTGTTATGTCGCACTGGGAGGAGGTAATTTTTGTATTCTGACAATAATCCATTTTTGTCTAGCATTTTTTGGTATGGCAGATTCATTGATGATACACTCCTTATTTGGAGTGGTGATGTATCTGCCATACCGGAACTAATAGAATATTTCAACTTTAATGATTTCAATCTCAAATTTACATTTATGACGGATCCACATGTAATTTCGTTTCTGGATCTTAAACTAAAAGGTATTGCAGGTGCTGTCATCAGCACTGCTACATTCTGTAAGCCACTTTCTGGTAACACCATTTTACATGCATCTAGTAGCCATCCCGGGCACACTATTAAATCTATACCAGTGGGGGAGCTCACTAGAATCACTAGAAATTGCAGTGATGACAATGCCCTGAAAGGAGAAATTGAGTCATGCTGCAACAAGCTGAGCAAGAGGGGTTACTCTAATTGGTGTCTTGATAGAGCAAAGAAAATTGTACAAAAGAAAAAAAGACATGATTTGTTATTGCCAAAGGTATATAATAATGATAAAAATCCAGATAAGATGGTTTGCTCTATCCAATATAGTTCTCAGTTTAACACCATTAAAGCACTCTTCTTGAAACATCTACCTATTCTGTTTGAAGATGAGGTTTTGTCTAGCATTTTATCTAACGGCTGCAGAGTGGTTGCTAAAAAAGCCAACACCTTATCAGACATAGTGTCTCCTAGCTTTTTTAGCTCTAAAACTGGATCTCGGACATGGCTACACTGCTGCGGTTTTTACCGCTGCGGTACATCCAGATGCAGAACATGTGCACATTCTAATAATGTTCATTCCTTTTTTGATGGTACTAAGTGTAATGAACATAAAATAAAACAATATATTAATTGCAATAGTAAAAATGTAGTATATGTGATTGTTTGCTCCAAATGCAACTTGAGATATGTGGGCTGCACATCTCGCATGCTCAAGACTCGCATATCTGAACATATAACTGACATCTTATCTCCTTCCAGTATTAATCGCTCCATCTCATCTGCATCCAGACACTTCATTAATGAACACCAAAGAAGTACTGAATTTTTTCGTGTCATGGGCATTGAGAGAATAACACCACATATAAGAGGTGGAGATCTGAAAAAATGTCTTCTAACACGCGAAGCATATTGGATTTTCTATCTAAATACATGCTTTCCAAATGGATTGAATGCCAGAAGAGAAATTATGTTTCATTATTGATGTTATTATAATTGTATTTATATATATATATATATATATATATGCACAAAAAAACTTTTTAAAAAATTGTTTGTTTTTTTTATTCTTTTTTGTTTTCTTTTTTGGCTCCCCCCTCTTTTCACAAAAAATGCGTTTTTCTTTGTAATGTTATTTTTTATATCTCACACATGTTTCCCTCTCCCCTTTTTTTTTTTTTCTCCCTTCACACCATGTGTTTGTAATTTACTGGGTGTAAAGAGTATATATTGCAGTAACACCCAAGGGAAGTAGTTTTGAGAAAGAACAAGCTATTGTTCGAAACGCGTAATCTACTACTTGTTACTCATGTGAACACACCATTTTTTGCTCTGTTTTGGACTTGTTTTTAACAATAAATTGGACTTGAATTTGCAAAGCTGGACCTTTTTTCTTTTTCCTAGACAGAGGTAGACACTGCGGCGACGGGCTGGAGACCGGGGATGAGGCAGACACTAGGAGAGAACAGAGGGAGCAATCACAAGAAGACACTGGGACACAGAGAGAACAGGACAGAGCGCTAGGCTGGAGGAGTGCAGGGCAGAGTGGACCTGAATCAGCCGTGCTAGACACAATTGATAGTCAGGCACCTGGCAGGAGGCGAGACTACCATATATAGGGCTGCAGGCAGCGCTTCCGGGTCAGGAGGGGCCAGGAGGTGGAGCAGTGGGAACAGGGCTACTGGCGCGCAGTGCGCAGGCACACCCGACGGGCACGGAAGGCCGGCGGCGGTGGAGAAGACGCAGGATGATGCATGCGCCTTCCAGGAGCGCGCCGGGTGAGGTGGGCGAGCCGGTGTTCGGGAGGTGGGGCAGAGGATGCGGCTGCGAGCGGCACAGTGGGAGCAGCGAGGAGCGTGGCAGCAGGTGGCGTGACAGGCGTCTGATCTCAATTCCAGCCAATTCTGCGTTGAAAAAGTCAAATGGTGCTCCTTCCCTTCCAAGCTCTGCCATGCACCCAAACAGTGTTTTACCCCCTCATATGGAGTATCAGCCTACTCAGGACAATTTGCAAAACAACTTTTGGGGTCCTATTTCTCCTGTTGCCCTTAGGAAAATAAAAATTTGGGGGCAAAAATATCATTTTTGTGGAAAAAATTTTTTTTGTTATTTTCACGCCTGGGCGTTATAAACTTCTGTGAAGCACTTGGGGGTTCAAAGTTCTCACCACACATCTAGATAAGTTCCCTGGGGGGTCTAGTTTCCAAAATGGGGTCATTTGTGGGGGGTTTCCACTGTTTTGGTACGTCAGGGGCTTTCCAAACGCGACATGGTGTCCGATCTCAATTCCAGCCAAAAAAGTCAAATGGCGCTGCTTGCCTTCCGAGCTCTGCCATGTGCCCAAATAGTCATTTACACCCACATATGGGGTATCAGCGTACTCAGGACAAATTGCACAATAACTTTTAGGGTCCTGTTACCCTTGGGAAAATAAAAATTGGGGGTGAAAAGATCATTTTGTGGAAAAAATATGATTTTTTAATTGTACTGCTGTACATTATAAACTTCTGTGAAGCCCTTGTGGGTTTAAAGTTCTCACCACATATCTAGATAAGTTCCTTAGGGGGTCTAGTTTCAAAAATGGGGTCACTTGTGGGGGGTTTCCACTGTTTAGGTACATCAGGGGCTCTCCAAACGCGACATGGCGTCCGATCAGAATTCCAGCCAATTTTGCATTGAAAAAGTCAAACGGCGCTCCTTCCCTTCTGAGCTCTGCCATGCGCTGAAACAGTGGTTCCCCCCACATATCAGATATCAGCGTGCTCAGGACAAATTGCACAATAATTTTTGCAGTCCAATTTCTCCTGCTACACTTGGTAAAATAAAAAAAATTGAACCTGAAGTAATTTTTTTGTGAAAAAAGTTAAATGTTAATTTTTTTTAAATATTCAAAAAATTCCTGAGACACACCTGAAGGGTTAATAAACTCCTTGAATGTGGTTTTAAGCACCCTAAGGGGTGCAGTTTTTAGAATGGTGTCACTTTTGGGTATTTTCTATCATATAGACCCCTCAAAGTGGCTTCAAATGTGATGTGGTCCGTAAAAATAAAATGGTGTTGCAAAAATGAGAGATCGCTGGTCAACTTTTAACCCTTATATCTTACTAACAAATAAAAATTTTTGTTCCAAAATTGTGCTGATGTAAAGTAAACATGTGGCAAATGTTACTTATTAACTTTTTTATGTGCCATATCTCTGTGATTTAAGGGCATAAAAATTCAAAGTTGGAAAATTGCGGAATTTTCAAAATTTTCACCAAATTTCCGTTTTTCTCATAAATAAACGCAAGTTATATGAATGAAATTTTACCACTAACATGAAGTACAATATGTCACGAGAAAACAATGTCAGAATCACCGGGATCCACAGAAGCGTTTCAGAGTTATGACCTCATAAAGGGACAGTGGTCAGAATTGTAAAAATTGGCCCGGTAGTTAACGTGCAAACCACCCTTGGTAGTGAAGGGGTTAACGCGTTCTACTTGACCATTGGACTGGGGGTGGTACGCGGATGAAAAGTCCAATCTTACCTCCAGAAGTTTACACAAGGCCCTCCAAAATCGAGAGGTGAACTGTACACCTCGATCAGAAACAATATGCTGCGGAAAGCCGTGGAGGCGGAAGATGTGCTGGATAAAAATCTTCGCCAACTCTGGAGCGGAGGGCAGTGCTGGAAGAGGAATACAATGGGCCATCTTGGAGAAGCGGTTGACCGCTACCAGGATAGTCGTAGATCTGGAAGAGTTAGGCAGATCCGTTATGAAATCCAAAGCTATATGTTGCCACGGAACCGAGGGAATCGGGAGAGGAAGCAGAAGGCCAGAGGGTGGCCGCCTAGGGATCTTGACCTTGGCGCAAGAGGGACAGGAGGCCGTGAAGTCCGTCACATCCTGGCGGAGTGAGGGCCACCAATAAAAACGAGCGATGAGCTCCAACGTCTTTTTGACTCCGACATGTCCAGAAACTTTAGAGGAATGTCCCCAATGCAGTACCTTTTTTCTTTCAGAGTCAGGAACGTAGGTCTTTCTGGGAGGAGGAGTAATCAATCTCACAGGGGCCACTGTGATGATCTTAGCTGGATCGATAACGTGAGTTGGTTCCTCCACCAGACCAGGAGACTGCAGAGACCGGGACAATGCATCCGCCTTGACGTTCTTTGGCCCGGGACGGAAACGCAATTCAAAATCGAACCGTCCAAAGAAGAGAGACCATCTGGCCTGCCGAGGGTTAAGTTTCTGGGCTGACTGGAGATATGCCAGGTTTTTGTGGTCGGTAAAGATGGCAAATGGATGGACCGACCCCTCAAGAAGGTAGCGCCACTCCTCCAGTGCCAATTTTATGGCCAGCAGCTCGCGATCCCCGATGGCGTAGTTACATTCTGCTGGCGAGAAGGCCTTTGAAAAGAACCTGCAGGTAATCAGTCGGCCGGACGGGGACTTCTGAGAGAGCACTGCACCCGCTCCGGTGGAAGAGGCATCTACCTCCAGGATGAATGGCTTGTTAGCCTCGGGTCGATGTAGGACAGGTGCAGTCGCGAAGGCATGTTTTAAACAGGAAAAGGCCTCTTCAGCCTCCGGAGGCCAGGACGAGGAGTTGACGCTCTTGCGAGTGAGACTGGAAATGGGTTTGATGACGGATGAAAAATGTGGCACAAATTGATGATAATAGTTGTCGAAGCCGAGGAACCTTTGAATCGCCTTGACCCCCACTGGGCGGGGCCATTGAAGAATAGCCAACAGTTTTTCAGGATCCATCTCCAGCCCAGAATCCGAAACAATGTAGCCCAAGAAGGGCAAGGAAGGCTGCTCAAAGAGACACTTCTCAAGCTTCGTGTAGAGGCGATTCTCCCGCAGACGTTGTAGAACCAGACGAACACTCCTCCTATGGGAAAAAATAAGGATGTCGTCCAGATACACCACCACGCAGGAGTATAACAGGTCTCGGAAGATATCATTGACGAACTCCTGAAAGACCGTGGGAGCGTTGCAGAGACCGAAGGGCATATCCAGGTATTCGTAATGCCCGTCCCGGGTGTTAAAGGCGGTCTTCCATTCGTCACCAGGGCGAATGCGGATGAGGTTGTAAGCTCCGCGTAGATCCAACTTCGAGAAGATGCAGGCTCCCCGCAGCCGGTCAAAGAGTTCTGTGATGAGAGGCAAAGGATACTTATTCTTTACAGTAATGTTGTTCAGACCCCAGAAATCAATGCAAGGACGGAGAGAACCGTCTTTCTTCTTCACAAAGAAAAACCCGGCTCCGGCCGGGGAGGAAGACTTCCGTATGAAACCTCTGGCTAAATTCTCACGAATATACTCGGACATGGCTGTAGTCTCTGCTGGAGACAAGGGATAAATTCGCCCTCGGGGCGGTCCCGAGCCACAGGTCAATAGGGCAGTCATACGGGCGATGCGGGGGAAGAACCTCTGCTTCTTTCTTATCGAACACGTCAGAGAACGCCCAGTATGCAGCTGGTAGGGCCTCAGGACCCGAGGAGGCTGGAGGGGGATTGGCCGGGTGGACAGGCCCCAGACACCACTCTTGGCAAGGAAGCCCCCAGCGGAGGACCTCACCGGAGTGCCAATCCAAGACAGGTTCATGTGTCCTAAGCCACAGAAGACCAAGCAGCAGAGCATGGGAAAGGTTGAGAAGAACGTAGAAAGCGATCCACTCCCGGTGCAAGGCCCCGATTTGCAGACACACCTCCTCCGTAACCAGGGACACGGATTCTTGTAGGGGTCTTCCATCTACTGAGGTGATGACACGTGGCGTCTTCAGGGAAATCACGGGAATCCGGTACTTCTTCACCTCCTTCAACCTAATGAAGTTCCCTGCCGCGCCGAGTCCACATAGGCCACCTCCGAACCACGTCTCTGACCAAAAACCAGCTGAACCAAAAAGGTAAGGGGATGAGAGGAGTGAGACACACCTAGGTCGGCCTCTCTTATCTGCCCTAGGTGGAGGAGTTTCCCAACCTCTCAGGACAGGAGCGTAGGAAGTAAGACGCGCTGCCACAATACAGGCACAAACCCTCCATTAGTCTCTCCTTACGGCGCTGTTCTGCCAACTTGACCCGATCCACCTGCATCGGCTCTGGCACCGGACTGGAGGGCGCCCCAGGGGGATGTGGGCTGGATGGCCTGTGAAAAGAAGCAAATGGTCGAAGCGGTCGCCTATCTCTAGAAGTCTCCAAAGCACGCTCCTGGAACCGGAGGTCGATTCGTGTGGCCAAAGAAATTAGATCCTCCAAGGAGGTCAGGGTATCTCGCCCTGCTAGTTCGTCTTTAATCTTGCCAGAGGGACCACGCCAGAAGGCCCCAATCAAAGCCTTGTTATTCCACCCCACTTCAGAAGCCAAGGTACGGAACCGGATGGCGTATTGAGTACCCTGGGTGAGGCAAAAAAGAGGCTCCGTGGTGGAAGCCAACCGTCCGGGCTCGACAAAGACTTTACGGAAAGTGTCTGTGAAGGTCTGGAGGCTGGAGACTACAGGATCATCCCGCTCCCACAGGGCATTCACCCAGGAGAGTGCCTCTCCCTCCAAATGGGAGACAATGAAGGCGACCTTGGCCCGGTGTTATGAATGAGTCACCGTAGGAGGCAAAAACAGAAATACTAGCTAAGTCCAGAAAACCAGAGAAGTTGGCAGCTATCGGATTGCAGACCCCTGAACCTAACAACAACAACTAGCAGCAGCCGTGGGGGGTTCCTACGGTGCCCTAGACCCCTCGATCACAGCCGGAGAACTACATAGCCTAAAGACAGAAAGGGAAATCTAAACTGCCCCAGAGCAGACCCCAAAGCAATAGGCAGCCCCCAACATATAATGACGGTGAAGCAAGATGAAAAAACACTCACACAGATAGAAAGATAGGCTGAGCAAATGATGGGGCCCAAGCTAACTAAATAGGACAGAATAGAAAATCTGCTGTCTGCAATCCGCCAAAACCCTCTCAAAAACAAGAGCCAACAGACTGATAGGGAAAAAAGCCCTGAAGACGCTAGGCTTCAAAAAGACTATATCAGTACTCAGGTATTATCTGAAGACAGAGCAAAAAGGAATTCAGCTCACCCAGCAGGGAAAGGCAGAAATCCAGAAAAACAAGGCAAAACAAAACCAAAACACAAATGCAAAAAGTAGAGCAGAAAACTTAGCTTTTGAGGAGCAGGAATCAGACTGGTCTCCAAGAATCCCTCAGAGTAATTACCCGCAAGGCAGAAGGGCGTCGGCTGCCTTATATCCAGTCAGCAATCCCAGTCACCCAGTCATCATCATTCTGCTCAGGTGCTTTGTAATCAGCCTCACTACCTTCCTTCTGGTGAAGAAGAGGGAGTTCATCAGACCTCAATGGTGAAGGGGAAAATGAACTCACAACAGTACCTCCCCCTTGAGGAGGGGTCACCGAACCCTCATCCACGCCACCAGGGCGATCAGGGTGATCCCGATGAAAGGCACGCACCAATCTTTTGGCATGAATATCAGAGGCAGAGACCCAGGAATTATCCTCCTGACCATAACCCTTCCACTTAACCAAATACTGGAGTCTCCATCTAGCCAGATGGGAATCCAGTATCTTCTCTACCTCATATTCCATGTTACCTTCAACTAATACAGGGTCCGGAGGTGCTACCCCAGGAACTACTGGTTCAACAAACCTCTTCAACAAGGACTTATGAAACACATTATGAATTTTAAATGTGACAGGAAGAGCCAAACGAAAAGAGACCGGATTAATAATCTCCAAAAACTTGTAAGGTCCAATAAATCTAGGCTTAAACTTAGAAGCCACCTTCATAGCGATATTTTTTGATGATAACGAAACCATATCACCAACCTTAAACTGGGGACCAATGGTCCTATGTCGGTTGGAAAACCACTGGGCCTTTTCCTGGGAGAGAGATAACTTATCCACCACTTGGTCCCAGATCTGGCGCATTCTCTCCACCACAGTGTCAACACCTGGGCAGGCAGAAGGCTCCACCTGCCCTGAAGAAAATCGAGGATGAAACCCAAAGATACAAAAAAAAGGTGACATCAAAGTGGCAGAACTAGCTCTATTATTTAAAGCAAATTCGGCCAAGGGCAAAAATGAAATCCAATCCTCCTGATCCGCGGAAATAAAACATCTCAAATACGACTCCAGGGGAAGAGTCTTGAGGAGATCATTTGCATATTCCCAGTGCCTTCTGGGATAAGTGAAGAGTCTCCACGAGCTCAACGATCACTGGGTTTTGGCCGTTGCAGCTGAAAACAGGAAATCGGAAAACCAGGGGAAGAGTCTTGAGGAGATCATTTGAATATTCCCAGTGCCTTCTGGGATAAGTGAAGAGTCTCCGCGAGCTCAACGATCACTGGGTTTTGGCCATTGCAGCTGAAAAGAGGAAATCGGAAAACCAGGGGAAGAGTCTTGAGGAGATCATTTGCATATTCCCAGTGCCTTCTGGGATAAGTGAAGAGTCTCCGCGAGCTCAACGATCACTGGGTTTTGGCCGTTGCAGCTGAAAAGAGGAAATCGGAAAACCAGGGAAAGAGTCTTGAGGAGATCATTTGCATATTTTGGCTCATTTTTCATTGTTTTTAAAAAATCTCAAGATGGAAGAGGCCAGGAGCCATTTGGTGAGCTGCATTTCTTGCTACATGTTCACAGATTTACCTGTGGAAAAGCCAAACTTCACATGCCACAAATGCAAGCTTGTGTCCCTGTTGGAGGAAAAGTTGCAAAATCTCGAAGAGAGGTTAGCTACATTGAAGATCATTAAGGAAGGTGAAGAGTTCTTGGACAGAGCAGAATTATCTCTTCATGTTACAGAAAGAGAAGAAATTCGAAGTGCACCTGAAGAAACAGAGGAATGGAGACATGTGACCCAGAGAAGCAGGAGGATCAGGAGGCAGTCAGCACCCATACCGCTCAGAAACCAGTGCCAGGCTCTCACGCAGGAAAACGATGAAGAAATACATCAGGATAAGACTTTGCCAACAAACAGCAACGTTATAGGCCTTCAGAGTCCTCCTGGATGGAGAAAGAAAAATGTTGTGAAGAAGAAACGGAGAGTGGTGGTCATGGGGGATTCCCTGTTGAGAGGAACAGAGGCCGCTATCTGCAGACCGGATATAACTTCAAGAGAAATGTGCTGTCTTCCAGGTGCAAAAATTAAAGATGTGTCTGACAGGATATCAGGACTCTTCAGACCTACAGATGACTACCCATTCCTGCTACTACATGTGGGGACAAATGACACCGCAAGAAATGACCTGGAAACCATCTGCAGAGACTTTGAAGACTTAGGCAAGAAAGTGAAAGAACTGGGAGCGCAGGTGGTCTTCTCTTCCATCCTCCCAGTGGATGGCCATGGAACAAGGAGGTGGAATAAGATTCTGCAGGTGAACAACTGGCTACGTCGATGGTGCCGTCAGCAACGATTTGGATTTCTGGATCACGGAATGAACTACTTATACGATGGACTACTTGCTAGAGATGGGGTGCACCTTACGAAGACTGGAAAGCATGTATTTGGAAGTCGCCTTGCTACACTTGTTAGGAGAGCTTTAAACTAGAACAACATGGGAAGGGAAGCAAAAGGCCAGAAAAAGCCATACACCTGACAAATGCTATTGAGAACTCTGCTATTAGAAGTGGAAAGGAAGAACAAAGACGAAAGAATCTAATTAATACAAATATTGGAGAAAGAGAAACCAATCACAAACTAAAATGTTTCTATACTAATGCACAAAGCATGGGCAACAAACAAGGAGACTTGGAACTACTAACACAGGAAAATAAATATGATGTCATTGGAATCACTGAAACTTGGTGGGACAATACACATGATTGGAATACAAGACTAGAAGGATACAACTTATTTGCAAGAAACAGACTTGATAAACGAGGAGGGGGTGTCGCATTGTATGTTAGAAACGCGTATATCTGCACAGAGATTGAAGCTTCAGAGACTGGGAGTTCTGTGGAAACTGTTTGGGTGAGAATACAAGGACAGAACAATGGAAAGGACACCATTGTAGGCATTTACTACAGGCCGCCTGTGCAAGCTGAAGATATGGATGAACTCTTTATGCATCAAATGGCCAAGTTCTCCACAAAATATGACATAGTTGTCATGGGAGATTTCAACTATCCAGACATTTGTTGGGAATCTCTCTCAGGCAAAACTAACAGGTCAAGGAAATTCTTATCCTCTCTTGCTGACAACTTTATCTTCCAAAAGGTAAGGGAGAAAACAAGTGGAACTGCTACCTTGGATCTAATCCTCATAAACAGGGAGGAAATGGTTGAGGAGGTAAAAGTGGCTGGGACCCTAGGAGGTAGCGACCATGCTATTTTAGAATTTTGGATAACTAGAGGAGGAAGACATGTGAAGACTCAGACGTCAAGGTTAGATTTCAGAAAGGCAGATTTTAAGGGATTCAGAAAGAGAATTGGAGGGATCCAATGGCTGGATATCCTTAAAGACAAAAATGTCCAGGAAGGATGGGAAATCTTGAAAAATGAAATTCTCAAAGCACAGTTGTTAACAATTCCGAAAAGAGGGAAGAATAGGAAGCATTTAAGGAAACCAGGATGGATGAACACAGAACTTAAGCACATGCTAAAAAGGAAGAAAAAAATGTTTATAAAATGGAAAGAGGGCGGCATATCTAAAGAAGAATATAATGCTGTCTGCAGAACCTGCAGGGCACAAATCAGATTAGCTAAAGCTGAAAATGAATTGAGGCTTGCAATAGATGTCAAAAGCAATAATAAAGGATTTTGGGGATATGTCAAAAGTAAAAGAAAAGTCAAAGATGCTATAGGATTTTTACAGGATGAAAATGATGAAATGGTAAGACAGGATGTTGAGAAGGCTGAACTTTTAAATTCCTATTTTGCATCTGTTTTCTCTCAGAAAGGAAATGTAACATCAACTGTTATTCACTGTCCTATTAAGGGAGTAGAAGAATCCAGGATATCTATAAACAGAAAGATAGTGAGGAAACACTTAGCTAACCTAAATGAATTCAAGTCTCCAGGTCCAGATGAATTACACCCCAGAGTACTGAAGGAGATAGCAGAAGAAATTTTTGAACCCCTCTCCATAATCTTTGAAAATTCTTGGAGAACAGGAGAAGTGCCAGAAGACTGGAGAAGAGCAAATGTTGTTCCTATCTTCAAAAAGGGGAAGAAGGTGGACCCAGGCAACTATAGGCCGGTGAGTCTGACTTCTATACCAGGAAAGATCTTTGAACAAATTATTAAACAACATGTATGTCAATGCCTGGATAAGAATGAAGTGATTAAACAGAGTCAGCATGGGTTTGTAGCTAATAAGTCATGTCAGACTAACTTAATTTCCTTCTATGACGGTATCACTGATTGGGTGGATCAAGGAAATGCTGTAGATATAGTATATCTTGACTTCAGCAAAGCATTTGACAAAGACTCTCATACAATCCTTATTGAAAAAATGACTAAGTATGGAATGGACAAGGCAACTGTTAGGTGGATTCATAACTGGCTTAGTGATCGGACCCAAAGAGTGGTCGTAAATGGCTGCACATCCAGTTGGAAGAATGTCTCAAGTGGGGTACCACAGGGCTCTGTCCTGGGCCCTGTATTGTTCAACATCTTTATCAACGATTTAGATGAAGGAATTGAGGGTAAACTGATTAAATTTGCTGATGACACAAAGCTAGGAGGGATAGCTAATACTAGAGAAGAGAGAGAGAGGATTCAAAAAGATATAAATAAACTGGAGAAGTGGGCAGCAACTAACAGAATGGTTTTTAACAGGGAGAAATGCAAAGTACTACATCTGGGCAATAAAAATGAAAAAAGCATATATAGAATGGGAGGAATAGGGCTAAGTGACAGCACATGTGAAAAAGACTTGGGTATACTAATAGATCACAGACTGAATATGAGTCAACAGTGTGATGCAGCACTAAAAAAGGCAAATGCAATTCTAGGATGTATTAACAGAAGCATACAGTCTAGATCACGTGAAGTCATTATTTCCCTCTACTCCTCTTTGGTCAGACCTCATCTGGAATATTGTGTCCAGTTTTGGGCACCACATTTTAAAAAAGACATCAACAAACTGGAGCAAGTTCAGAAAAGAGTGACCAGAATGGTGACCGGTCTGCAAACCCTGTCTTATGAGGAAAGGTTGCAGGATTTGGGAATGTTTAGTTTGCAAAAGAGAAGACTGAGAGGAGACTTAATAGCTGTCTACAAATATCTAAAGGGCTGTCACATTGTAGAAGGATCAACTTTATTCTCATTTGCACAAGGAAAGACTAGAAGCAATGGGATGAAACTGAATGGGAGGAGACACAGATTAGATATTAGAAAAAACTTTTTGACAGTTAGAGTGATCAATGAGTGGAACAAGCTGCCACGAGAAGTGGTGAGTTCTCCTTCAATGGAAGTCTTCAAACAGAGGCTGGACAGACATCTGACTGGGATGATTTAGCGAATCCTGCTTTGAGCAGGGGGTTGGACCAGATGGCCCAGGAGGTCCCTTCCAACTCTACCATTCTATGATTCTATGTTCTCTCCGTCTGCCCATTGGTCTGAGGGTGAAAAGCAGAGGAGAAGGACAACTGAATTCCCAGCTTGGAAAAGAAAGTCCTCCAAAATCTAGACACAAATTGAACTCCTCTGTCAGATACAATGTTCTCAGGAATCCCGTGCAAGCGAACCACCTGTTGCAAAAACAGGGGCACCAACTCAGAGGAAGATGGCAACTTAGGGAGTGGTACAAGATGAATCATCTTAGAGAACCTATCACAAATCAACCAAATAACAGTCATTCTCTGACAGACAGGCATATCAGAGATGAAATCCATTGAAATATGGGTCCATGGCCTCCTGGAGACCGGCAAAGGCATCAACAACCCACTAGAGCGAGAACAAGGTTTAGACCGGGAGCAAGTCCCACAGGACTGCACAAAATTCCTGACATCACGAGACAAGGCGGGCCACCAAAAAGACCGACTCACCAGATCTCTAGTACCAAAAATACCTGGATGACCAGCTAATGCAGAGCAATGAACTTCAGACATCACTCTCTTCTTCCACTGGTCAGGAACATACAACTTTCCAATGGGACAACGCTCAGGTTTGTCCTCCTGGAACTCTTCCAGAGCACGTCTCAAATCAGGCGAGATGGCAGAAAGAACTACCCCTTTGCCTAAGATGGTAGCAGGCTTGGTCACCACAGGAGAATCAGCAAAGAAGCTCCTAGAGAGGGCATCTGCCTTGACATTCTTAGTGCCAGGAAGAAAAGAGACCAAAAAATAAAAACGTGTAAAAACAAGGCCCACCTAGCCTGTCTAGGGTTCAAGCGTTTGGCCGACTCCAGGTAAATCAAATTCTTGTGGTCAGTGAGGACCACGACTTGGTGTTTAGCTCCCTCCAACCAATGTCTCCACTCCTCAAATGCCCATTTCATGGCTAACAGTTCCCGATTCCCCACATCATAGTTACGTTCAGATGGAGAGAACTTTTGGGAAAAGAAAGCACAGGGATTCATTTTAGATGTTACAGGATCCTTTTGGGACAAAACAGCTCCTGCACCAATCTCAGAAGCGTCCACCTCTACCTGGAACGGGAGTGAGACATCAGGTTGCCGCAAAACCGGGGCAAAGTGAATCTTCGCTTCAGCTCCTGAAAGGAAGAAACAGCCTCCGGAGGCCAATTCAACACATCAGCACCCTTCTTAGTCAGATCAGTAAATGGCTTGGCAATACTAGAAAATTTTGCTATAAATTTCCGATAAAAATTAGCAAAACCCAAAAACTTCTGGAGGGCCTTCAAAGAAGTGGGCTGAACCCAATCATAAATGGCCTGTACCTTGGCCGGGTCCATTTCAATAGTTGACGGAGACAAAATAAATCCCAAAAATGAAATCCTCTGTACCCCAAAAAGGCATTTTGATCCTTTGACATACAGGGAATTCTACCTCAAGATCCGGAACACAGTCCGAACATGTTCCACATGAGAATCCCAATCCTTGGAGAAGATCAAAAAATCATCCAGATAGATAATCAAAAATGTATCCACAAAGTCTCGGAAAATGTCATTCATGAAGCACTGGAAGACAGAAGGGGCATTAGTGAGCCCAAAAGGCATCACCAGGTACTCAAAATGTCCCTCCGGAGTATTAAACGCCGTCTTCCATTCATCCCCATGCTTAATGCGGATAAGATTATACGCCCCCCTGAGGTCAAGCTTGGTAAACCAGCAAGCACCTTTAACTCTGGAGAATAGATCCAAAATCAGGGGTAATGGATACTCGTATTTAATAGTAATTTTGTTGAGGGCACGATAATCAATACAAGGCCTTAATGAACCATCCTTTTTGGCCACGAAAAAAAACCCGGCACCTAAGGATGAAGAGGATGGTCCAATATGACCCTTCTCCAACGCCTCCTTAATATAGGATCGCATAGCCTCGTGCTCGGGTACAGATAAATTGAAGAGCCAACCCATAGGAAATTTACACCCCGGGCTCAGTTCAATTGCACAGTCATAACTCCTATGAGGAGGCAAAGACGCAGACTCATTCTCACTAAATACATCATAAAAGTCCGCCAAATAGTCAGGAACATCATGCGACTGAGGAGAGGTGGAAAAAAACGGAGCCTCACTAAGGGCACACCGACAACCCCAACTCACCACAGACACAGATTTCCAATCCAAAACTGGATTATGAATTTGCAACCAGGGAAACCCCAGACCAATGGTATCATGCAAATTATGCAACACCAAAAATCTGCAATTTTCTTGATGGTCTGGGGCGACCCGCATTACCACCTGGGTCCAAAACTGAGGTTTATTTTTCGCCAAAGGAGTAGCATTAATCCCCCTCAAAGGGACAGGCGTCCGCAGAGGTGTCATCGGAAATCCACAACGTTTAGGAAAATCCAAGTCCATTAGATTCAGGGCTGCTCCCAAATCCACAAAAGCTTTGGCGGAAAGTGTGGACAGGGAGCAGATCAGAGTAATTGCCAGAAGAAACTTAGGTTGAACACCACTCACAGAAATCGTGTGTGCAAAACGTTTCTCTTGTTTAGGACAGACAGAAATAATATGCGAGGCATCTCCACAAAAAAAACACAGCTTATTACGCCTTCTGAACTCCTGACGTTGCTCCCTGGACAAAACTCTATCACATTGCAAAAGTTCAGACACTTGTTCAACAGGTGGCAACACCTCTCGTGCAGTCCTGCGTTCACGTAAACGCCGATCAACCTGAACGGCTAATGACATAGAATCGTCAAGACCAGAGGGAACAGGAAATCCCACCATAGTATCTTTTACGGCTTCTGACAAACCCCTCCGAAAGAGAGCTGCCAAGGCATTATCATTCCAGGTAGTAAGGACCGCCCACTTTCGGAATATTTGACAGTACAATTCTGCAGAATCTCGACCCTGGCTCAATGCCAACAGGGTCTTTTCAGCCTGATCAATAGCATTAGGTTCATCATACAACAACCCCAAGGCTTGAAAAAATGCGTTCACATTAGTCAGAATAGGATCATCTGGATTCAAAGAAAACGCCCAATCCTGGGGATCGCCACACAGCAAAGAGATGACAATTTTAACCTGCTGCGTGGAGCTCCCTGACGAGTTAGGCTTCAAGGCAAAAAATAATTTACAATTTTTTTTGAAATTCAAAAATTTAGACCGATCCCCTAAAAACACATCAGGAGTAGGGATCTTTGGTTCAGCAGCATGTGAATGAGCCAGGTAGGCGGAATTTCCCCGCACTTCCGCAGCGAGCTGCTCCACACGATTAGACAATTGCTTTATCTCCATTGAGAGAAAAAAAAATTCCCCCTATGGCCTCAGAGATATAGAGGAAAAAATATACACACTTTTTTTTTTTTTTTACAATTCTTTCCTGCTATTGAGTACCCTAGGATCTGCGGTATGGCGGGTGATTCTGTTATGAATGAGTCACCGTAGGAGGCAAAAACAGAAATACTAGCTAAGTCCAGAAAACCAGAGAAGTTGGCAGCTATCGGATTGCAGACCCCTGAACCTAACAACAACAACTAGCAGTAGCCGTGGGGGGTTCCTACGGTGCCCTAGACCCCTCGATCACAGCCGGAGAACTACATAGCCTAAAGACAGAAAGGGAAATCTAAACTGCCCCAGAGCAGACCCCAAAGCAATAGGCAGCCCCCAACATATAATGACGGTGAAGCAAGATGAAAAAATACTCACACAGATAGAAAGATAGGCTGAGCAAATGATGGGACCCAAGCTAACTAAATAGGACAGAATAGAAAAGCTGCTGTCTGCAATCCGCCAAAACCCTCTCAAAAACAAGAGCCAACAGACTGATAGGGAAAAAAGCCCTGAAGACGCTAGGCTTCAAAAAGACTATATCAGTACTCAGGTATTATCTGAAGATAGAGCAAAAAGGAATTCAGCTCACCCAGCAAGGAAAGGCAGAAATCCAGAAAAACAAGGCAAAACAAAACCAAAACACAAATGCAAAAAGTAGAGCAGAAAACTTAGCTTTTGAGGAGCAGGAATCAGACTGATCTCCAAGAATCCTTCAGAGTAATTACCCGCAAGGCAGAAGGGCGTCGGCTGCCTTTTATCCAGTCAGCAATCCCAGTCACCCAGTCATGATCATTCTGCTCAGGTGCTTTGTAATCAGCCTCACTACCTTCCTTCACCAGAAGAAGAAGAAGTTCATCAGACCTCAATGGTGAAGGGGAAAATGAACTCACAACACCCGGTCAGTGGGGTACTGTTGGGGCAGGAGTTCGAAGTGCAACCTGCACTGATTTAGAAAGCCTCTGCACAACTTTGGATCACCGCCATACCGAGGCGGTCTACCAAGCCTGGGAGGCAGGGAAGGTACGGGATCAGAGCTGCGGGACAAATCGCGCCCGGCAGCCGACTGAAGGGAAAGCAGACGATCGTCGACCGAAGCCATACATTAGAGAATATGGGACTGGGTGTCCTGTTGTTGAACCAGCTCCTGCTGGAGGCTGGCAAGTCGGGAGGCGTAACCAGGGTCAGCGGCCTGCAAGGCCGACAAGCGGGAATCCATGGTCTTCATGAAAGACATAATACGGGTCTGGTTTCCCCTTAGGAAAACCAACTCCTTTAGGGGAGCGGCCCCGGCAGGGTCCATGGCCTGACTATACTGTTACGCTGCGGATGACGGTAGCGAGAGTGGACCCTCTGGACCGTGACGCCGAACCCGAGCGAACGCACCAAGTGGACTGACCCCTATACTGGGACAGTTAGGGAACAGACTCGGGGAGTTCAAGCGCCACGGCAGCCAGGACCAGGGGTCGGCTCAGGAGGGTGAGCAGATGATGAGGAGCAGTGGAAGATCCGGAGAGGAAACAGGATGACCAGGGTCCAGAGGTGGAGGGAGGTGCAGAAGGACGGAGGTGGATGGCGGGAACCAGAAAGAGGCAAACTGAAAAGGGAAGGAGACACAGAGGGTTACCAGGAGGCACAGGCGGGAGAAACAGGGATAAACAGGAGGAAGAGGCGAAGACTCAAGGGGTAACCAGAGAGCGAGCTGCAAGCAAGCAGCTAGTAGCAGCGAGCGCGGCCTAGACAACCGAGAGATAACTCAATAGTCAGGCGCCCCCACTAAGGGAGGGTGGCCTGAAATACCTGGTGGTGGCCTCTGATAGGTCAGGAGGCTGGTCCAGGTCAGGTCACGCAGGGCAGGCAACTGACGGCAGAGGCGCATGGCCTAACCCTCCGGTGCGTGCGCAGAGGCACAGTGCGTGTGGCCGAGGGAAATGGAGGAGTGCGTCTGGACGCCGGCTGCCGGAAAGCGAGAGGAGCGGGGGCGCGCGTCCCGGCTGCGTTAGAGGAGGGAGTCGGACCGGGAGCGGAGGCGGAGGCGGAGAGTATGGCAGCGGGAGCAGGGGCAGTGGAACGGGGAGCGGTGCTGACACAGTGATCACCTATGACAAAATACACAGAAGCTCTGTATATTGTGCACAGGTAATACAGCGAGCACCAGTGACATTATACAGTTGTGGCCAAAAGTATTGACACCCCTGCAGTTCTGTCAGATAATACTCAGTTTCTTCCTGAAAATGACTGCAAACACAAATTCTTTGGTATTATTATCTTCATTTATTTTGTCTTAACTGAAAAAAACACAAAAAGAATTGTCCTAAAGCCAAATTGGATATAATTCCACACCAAACATAAAAAAGAGGGTGGACAAAAGTATTGGCACTGTTCGAAAAATCATGTGATGCTTCTCTAATTTGTGTAATTAACAGCATCTGTAACTTACCTGTGGCACCTAACAGGTCTTGGCAATAACTAAATCACACTTGCAGCCAGTTTACATGCATTAAAGTTGACTCAGCCTCTGTCCTGTGTCCTTGTGTGTACCACATTGAGCATGGAGAAAAGAAAGAAGACCAAAGAACTGTCTGAGGACTTGAGAAACCAAATTGTGAGGAAGCATGAGCAATCTCAATCTCTGAGCGTACTTGTGTCCTTCGGTGGGGTCACTCGTCCAAGTTGGCTGGTCACGCCGGCCAGAGAAAGACTCTGCAACTCATCTCCCGGTACTACTGGTGGCCTGCCATGGCTAAGGACATTCTGGAGTAGATCACAGCCTGAGCTTCCTGTGCTCGTAACAAGATGGCCAAGCATCTACCCACAGGTAGGCTTCAGCCTCTTGCCATTCCGTCTGCTCCCTGGCAACATATCGCAATGGACTTCATCACAGATCTCCCGATCTCATCTGGCTGTTATGTGGTGTGGGTAGTGGTGGATTGCTTCTCTAAAATGGCTCACTTCGTTCCACTACCCGGTCTTCCAACTGCTCCTGAGTTGGCGGATCTGTTCATCCTGCACATCTTCTGTCTCCATGGTTTCCGTCTCCACATCGTGTCCGACAGGGGAGTCCAGTTCACCTCAAGATTCTGGAGAGCAGTTTGTAAACTGGTAAGAATTGAACTGGATTTTTCCTCAGCATACCATCCCCAGTCCAATGGACAAGTGGAGAGGACAAATCAAATCCTGGCTGGATTCCTGCGTCACTTTGTCAACGCCCATCATGATGACTGTGTAGACTTATTGTCCTGGGCTGAATTTTCTTACAACAATCAAGTAGGTGAATCTTCTGGAAAGTCTCCCTTTCAGATTGTCTTCGGATTGCAACCCGGAATACCTCTTCCCATCTTCGGATCATCTGGCGTTCCAGCTGCCCATACTTTCGCCAAAGATTTTTCTAAGGTCTGGAGGGATACCAAAACTTCTCTGGAGGAAGCCTCCCAGTGTATGAAAAGGCATGCTGACAAGAGACATTTGGATGCACCTATCTTTCGCCCCGGAGACCAGGTATGGCTCTCTTCTAAGAACATCTGTTTAAAGATGCCATCCTACAAATTGGGTCCCCGGTTCATTGGACCATTTGAGATCTTGAGACAGATCAATCCAGTCTCATACAAGCTGAAGTTGCCCACTTCCCTACGTGTGCCTAACTCCTTTCATGTTTCTCTCCTCAAACCAGAAGTTTTGAGTCCCTTCTTTAACCCCTTCACGACCATTGACGCCAAGTAGGCGTCATGAAAAGTCGTGCCAGAACGACCCATGACGCCTATGTGGCGTCATGACTTTAAAGCCCCCCTGCGGGTCAGGTGACTGGGGTCACTGAAAGGTCACCCGACCCGCAGATACAGGGGGCTTCGCCCCCAAGTGGCTACGATCGCTCTGATTGGCTGTTAAAAGTGAAACAGCCAATCAGAGCGATAGTAATATTTCATCAATGAAAATTGATGAAATATTACAATCCAGCCATGGCAGTAGCATCGGACATGGCTGGAGACCGTGATCTGACCCCCCCACCGGCACACGGGGCCGATCGGCCCCCGATACCGACTGACGGCGGCAATGTGCCGCCGCCATCATCATCGGCTCCCCTCCCCCTTCTCTGTCCTCCCCCCACCTTCCGACCCCCCCGGTACCTCCGATGTCCCTCTCCGCTTCCCGGTGTCCCGTGGTCCCGGACCATGGGCGCCTCCATCTTGAAAATGGCGGGCGCATGCGCAGTCCGCCCGCCGGCTGCAATTTCCCTTCATTCTATTTTGATCACTGTGATAAACTCTCACAGTGATCAAAATAGAATGAAAAGTAAATAAACCCCCCGTGTATCACCCCCATAGGCAGGATCAACTAATAAAATAAAGAAATTATTTTTATTTTTCCATTAGGGTTAGGGTTAGGGTTGGAAAGAGCGTTAGGGTTAGGGTTGGAAAGAGGGTTAGGGTTAGGGTTGGAAAGAGGGTTAGGTTGGAAAGAGGGTTAGGGTTAGGGTTGGAAATAGGGTTAGGGTTGGAATTAGGGTTAGGGATGGAATTAGGGTTAGAGTGGAATTAGGGTTAGGGATGGAATTAGGGTTAGAACTAGGGTTAGGGTTGGAATTAGGGTTAGGGTTGGAATTGGGGTTAGGGTTGGAATTAGGGTTAGGGTTGGAATTAGGGTTACGGATAGGGTTAGGGGTGTGTTGGGGTTAGGGTTATGGTTAGGGTTGGGATTAGGGTTAGGGATGTGTGGGGGTTAGGGCTGTGGTTAGGGGTGTGTTGGGGTTAGGGTTGGAGTTAGAATTGAGGGGTTTCCACTGTTTAGGCACATCAGGGGGTCTCTAAACGTGACATGGTGCAACCATTGATACCAGCCAATTTTGCGTTCAAAAAGTCAAACGGTGCTCCCTCCTTTCCAAGCCCCGACATGTGCCCAAACAGTGGTTTACCCCAACATATGGGGTATCAGCGTACTCAGGAAAAATTGCACAACAACTTTGGTGGTCTAATTTCTCCTGTTACCCTTGGGAAAATAAAAAATTGGGGGCTAAAAAATTATTTTTTTGGAAAAGAAATTATTTTTTTATTTTCACGTCTCTGCGCTATAAACGTCTGTGAAGCACTTGGGGGTTCCAAGTGCTCACCAGACATCTAGATAAGTTCCTTGGAAGGTCTAGTTTCCAAAATGGGGTCACTTGTGGGGGTTTCTACTGTTTAGGCACATCAGGGGCTCTGCAAACGTAATGATGACCGCAGACCTTTCCATCAAAGTCTGCATTTCAAAACATCACTACTTCCATTCTCAGCCCTTACGTGCGCCCAAACAATGGTTCCTCCCCACATATGGGGTATCAGCGTACTCAGGACAAACTGGACAACAACTTTTGGGGTCCAATTTATCCTGTTACCCTTGGGGAAATAAAAATTTGCGAGCTAAAAAAATCATTTTTTGAGGAAAAAAAATGATTTTTTATTTTCACAGCTTTGCGTTATAAACTTCTGTGAAGCACTTGGGGGTTCAAAGTGCTCACCACACATCTAGATAAGTTCCTTGGGGGGTCTAATTTCCAAAATGGGGTCACTTGGGGGGTTCCACAGTTTAGGCACACCAGGGGCTCTTCAAATGTAACATGACGCCCACAGACCATTCCATCAAAGTCAGCATTTCATAATGCCACTACTTCCCTTCCGAGCCACGACGTGTGCCCAAACAGTGGTCCCCTCCCACATATGGGGTATCAGCATGCTCAGGACAAACTGGACAAGAACGTTTGGGGTCCAATTTATCCTGTTACCCTTGTGAAAAAAAATAGTGAGCTAAAAATCTTTTTTTTTTTTTGAGGAAAAAAAATGATATTTTATTTTCACGGCTCTGCGTTATAAACTTCTGTTAAGCACTTGGGGGTTCAAGGTCCTCGCCATACATCTAGATAAGTTCCTTGGGGGGTCTAGTTTCCAAAATGAGGTCACTTGGGGGTTTCCACAGTTTAGGTACATCAGGGGCTCTCCAAACGCACATGACACCCGCAGACCATTCCATCAAAGTCAGCATTTCATAATGTCACTACTTCCCTTCCGAGCCCCGACTTGTGCCCAAACAGTGGTCCCCACCCACATATGGGGTACCAGCGTACTCAGGACAAACTGGACAACAACTTTTGGGGTCCAGTTTCTCCTGGTACCCTTGTGAAAATAAAAAATTGTGCACTAAAAAATAATTTTTTGAGTTAAAAAAATATTTTTTATTTTCACGGCACTGCGTTATAAACTTTTGTGAAGCACTTGGGGGTTCAAAGTGCTCACCACACATCTAGATAAGTTCCTTGGGGGGTCTAGTTTCCAAAATGGGGTCACTTGTGGGGGGTTTCCACAGTTTAGGCACACCAGGGGCTCTGCAAATGTAACATGACGCCCACAGACCATTCCATCAAAGTCAGCATTTCATAATGCCACTACTTCCCTTCCGAGCCATGACGTGTGCCCAAACAGTGGTCCCCACCCACATATGGGGTATCAGCATATTCAGGACAAACTGGACAACAACTTTTGGGGTCCAATTTATCCTGTTACCCTTGTGGGAAAAAAATTGCTGGCTAAAAATAATTTTTTTTAGCAAAAAAATGATTTTTTGTTTTCACGGCTCTGCGTTATAAACTTCTGTGAAGCACTTGGGGGTTCAAAGTGCTCACCACACATCTAGATAAGTTCTTTGGGGGGTCTAGTTTCCAAAATGGTGTCATTTGTGGGGAGTTTCCACAGTTTAGGTACCTCAGGGGCTCTACAAATGTAACGTGACACCTGCAGACCATTCCATCAAAGTCTGCATTCCAAAACGTCACTACTTCCATTCCGAGCCCCGACGTGTGCCCAAACAGTGGCCCCCACCCACATATGGGGAACCAGCGTACTCAGGACAAACTGGACAACAACTTTTGGGGTCCAGTTTCTCCTGGTACCCTTGTGAAAATAAAAAATTGTGCACTAAATATAATTTTTTGAGTTAAAAAAAAATATTTTTTATTTTCACGGCACTGCGCTATAAACTTTTGTGAAGCACTTGGGGGTTCAAAGTGCTCACTGTGCATCTAGAAAAGTTCCATAGGGGGTCTAGTTTCCAAAATGGGGTTATTTGTGGGGGAGCTCCAATGTTTAGGCACTCAGGGGCTCTCCAAACACGACATGGTGTCCGCTAACGATTAGAGATAATTTTAATTTCAAAAAAGTCAAATGGCGCTCCTTCCCTTCTGAGCCCTGCCATACGCCCAAACAGTGGTTCCTCCCCACATATGGGGTATCGGTGTACAACTTTTGTGGTCCAATTTCTCCTGTTACCCTTGCAAAAATAAAAAAATAGCGGACTAAAACATCATTTTTGAGGAAAAAAAATGATTTTTTATTTTCACTGCTCTGCGTTATAAACTTCTGTGAAGCACCTGGAGGTTCAAAGTGCTCACTACACATCTAGGTAAGATCCATAAGGGGTCTAGTTTCCAAAATTAGGTCACTTGTGGGGGTTTTCACTGTTTAGGCACACAGGGGCTCTCCAACGCGACATGGTGTCCGATAACGATTGGAGCTAATTTTCCATTTAAAAAGTCAAATAGCGCTCCTTCACTTACGGACCCTGTCGTGTGCCCAAACAGTGGTTTATGACAACATATGAGGTATCAATGTATTCAGGAGGAATTGCCCAACAAATTTTAGAATCCAATTTATCCTCTTGCCCATGTGAAAATGAAAAAACTGAGGCTAAAAGAAAATTTTTGTGAAAAAAAAGTACTTTTTTTTTACCGATCAATTTGTGAAGCACCTGGGGTTTCAAAGGGATCACTATGCATGTAGATAAGTTCCTTGGGGGGTCTAGTTTCAAAAATCTGGTCACTTGTGGGGGAGCACACAGGGGCTCTCCAAACGCGACATGGTGTCCGCTAAATATTCCAGCATGTTTTCCATTCAAAAGTCAAATGGCGCGCCTTCCCTTCTGAGCCCTGCCGTACGCCCAAACAGTGGTTTATGACCACATATGAGGTAGCAGTGTACTCAGGAGAAATTGCCCAACAAATTTTAGGATCCATTTTATCCTGTTGCCCATGTGAAAATGAAAAAATTGATGTTAAATGAAAATTTTTGTTGTAAAAATTAAAATGTCCATTTTTTCTTTCCACGTTGCTTTAGTTCCTACGAAACACCTGAAGGGTTAATAATCTTCTAGAATGTAGTTTTGAGTAGCTTGAGGCGTGTAGTTTTTAGAATGGTGTCACTTTTGGGTATTTTCTGCCATATAGACCCCTCAAAGTGACTTCAAATGTGAGGTGGTCCCTAAAAAAATGGTTTTGTAAATTTTGTTGTAAAAATGAGAAATCGATGGTCAACTTTTAGCCCTTATAACTTCCTAACAAAATAAATTTTTTTCCAAAATTGTGCTGATGTAAAGTAGACATGTGGGAAATGTTATTTAGTAACCACTTTGTGTCACATATCTCTCTGGTTTAACAGAATAAAAATTCAAAATGTGAAAATTGCGAAATTTTTTTAATTTTTACCAAATTTCTGATTTTTTCACAAATAAACGCAAAAATTATCGACCTAAATTTACCACTAACATGAAGCCCAATATGTCATGAAAAAACAGTCTCAGAATTGCTAGGATCCGTTGAAGTGTTCCTGAGTTATTACCTCATAAAGGGACACTGGTCAGAATTGCAAAAAATGGCCAGGTCATTAAGGTCAAAATAGGCTGGGTCATGAAGGGGTTAAGGATCCGGGTACCACTCTTGACCCTGTCTTGGAGGATGATGTTTTTGAGGTAAAACATATCCTGGCCATAAGAAAAGTAAGGGGTAAGACCTACTATCTGGTGGCCTGGAAGGTTTTTGGTCCTGAGGAGAGATCTTGGGAGCCTAGGGAGAACATCCAGGCTCCTCTTCTCCTTAAATGGCTCTACGCAGGCTTGAAGAAGAGGGGGTGTAAAGAGGCGGATACTGTTACACCCGGTCCCTGTCCTGGCGCTGCACCCAGGTCTGCCGCTGTTACACCTGGCCCCGTCCTGGCGCTGCATCCAGGCCTGCCGTTGCTCCTTTCTGGGCACTCACCTCGAGCCTCTCATGCTGCTGCTCAGCGTTCTGTCCTTCCTCCTGCCTCCTCCTCCTGGCATCCTGTGAGGAGATCTGTAGTTAAGGCTATTAGGGCCCGCCGGCCCGCTCTCTTGCCGGCGTGCATTATTCAAAAAATGCAATTAACCAATGGCAGCACACTGGCTGCTATTTCTGGCCTCTCCTCCATAGGGAGAGCGCTGGAGCAATGAGTATCTATCATTGCTACATCCGGTTCTCATGCTAACCTGTCTGCGCTACATCTGCAGTTTCTGTGCATTGTCTAATGCTCTCTGTTTCCACAGCATATCAGTATCCTGTGTTACCTGGTTATATCAGCAACCATCTGGGCCTAAGCCATCCCGTTCCGCCTACAGCCATCCGAGTCCAAGGACTGTGTGAAGGTCACTGGAACTGACTCCTTACCAACTAACCTGATCCAGGACCCAGCTCATTACGGACTCTGGTTTAACTGTTGCTATCGCTTTTGGTCCCGCTGGGACAGCTGCTATGTGTTCGGGGTCTAACTGGAGGTAGCACCTGTGTCCTCCAGGTATTCCATTCTGGCCCTGCCTGAGGGGCTTTAGTACGGGTACCCGGGGCTCACTAGTCACGCCCCCTTCGGAACCCCCCGGACTGTGGTCCCGAGGTTCCACTTAAAAAATAAAAATGAATGTGATCTTCACCATCTCTGCCTCCGCTTCCATTCATTACAATGAGTGCCTTGGCAAAACAGTTTTTTAGGGAGGAAAAAGCATTCAGAGCGGCCTCTGACCAATTAGAAAAATTTGACCCCTTCCTTGTCATGTCAGTAAGGGGTTTAACAATTGCAGAGTAATTCTGAATGAATTTTCGGTAAAAATTCGTAAAGCCCAGAAAACACTGCAAGGCCTTCAGGTTCTAAGGATGGTCCCAGTCAAGAACAGCACAGACCTTCTCCGGATTCATCCGAAACCCCGAACATGACAACAAATATCCCAAAAACTGAATCTCCTGTACGGCAAAAACACATTTCTCCAGTTTGGCATACAGTTTGTTATCTCTTATCTCATCTAAATAGACCACCACAAACCTGCCCACCTAGTGATGAAATATGTCGTTGATGAAGTGCTGGAAAACTGCAGGGGCAGTAGTGAGACCGAATGGCATAACCAGGCTCTCAAAATGCCCCTCAGGGGTGTTGAAGGCAGTTTTCCTTTCGTCCCCCTCTCTGATCCTAACCAGATTTTAAGCCCCCTTAAGTCCAACTTGGAGAACACTATAGCTCCCACCACCTGACTGAACAAATCTGGAATCAGAGGCAGAGGGTATGGGTCTCGGTTGGTGATTTGATGTAATTCTCTGAAATCTACACAGGAAAGTAAGCCGCCATCCTTCTTCTTCACAAAGAACAACCCCGCCGCAACGGGCGAAGATGAGGGTGTGATGTGTCCCTTCTCCAGACTTTCGGCAATGAACTCCTTCATAGCCTGTCTCTCAGGGCCAGAAAGATTATACTGTCTGGATTTGGGCAGTTTAGCTCCGGGGATCAGGTTAATGGGACAATCGTATCACAATGCGGGGGTAGCTCCTGACTCCCCCTCTCCGAAAAGACATCCTGAAAGCCCTTCAGAAATCCCAGCAAGATTTCAGCAGAGACTGCAGAGAGGGAAACATTCAGACAGTTTTCCTGACAGTAATCTCCCAATTCAATGATTTCCCCTGGCTTTCCAATCCATCACCAGATTATGTCTGACCAGCCAGGGTAGGCCCAACACAATTGGAGTGGGGAACCCCTCTAAAACCTAGCATGGAATTATTTCAGAATGAGTCGGCCCCACCCTCAGTTTTTTATTATGAACAATTTGTGTGAGAGTTTTCTGTGCAAGTGGAGCTGAATCAATGGTGAAAATGGGAATAGGCTTGGCTAATGTACAGCAAGCAAGACCATGAGTTCTCACAAACTCAGTGTCCACCATACTGACTCCAGCTCCACTGTCAACAAACACAGAAATGTTCTTGGCCTTGCTCTCTAGCACCACCTCTGCTGACAGGACAAATTGGGAACTGCAAGCAAAAGAAAAAAATGCACAACCTAATTATCTAACTCCAGACCACCACGGGTTAACCGAGAACCCTTTTGCCTTGGTACCAAAGGACAGGCTCCAATAAAATGACCCTTTTTTCCTGCAGAAAAAACAAACACCTTTTTTCTTGCGACTCTCAGTGGAGAAGTACGGGGTGGCAGCCCCTCCTAACTGCATGGGTTCTACGTCCTCCCCCAACACAGGTTCACCGCCAGGCTGATCCCCGGACACAGGGGAATGACTCCCACCAGAGGGACCTGGGGAAAGTGGTCTTACCCACAGATCCCGAAGGCGTCTATCCACACATATAGCAAGCAAAATAGCTGCCTCCAATGACAAAGGAGCCTCGTGCATAGCCAGAACATCTTTTAGTTTTTCAGAAAGACCGTCACAAAATTGTCTCTTAATTCTATTTTGTGTCCGTTGCCCACCTACGGAATTCAGAGCTATATGACTCTACTGACCGGTTCCCCTACAGGAGGCGGCGAAGTCTAGACTCTGCCAGGGTAACTCGGTCAGGGTTGTCATAAAAGAGGGCCAGGGCCCCAAAAAATCCCTCCACAGACTGTAGACAAACAGAGTCCTGTGGTAAGGAAAAAGCCCTGGATTGTGGATCTCCCTGCAATAAAGAAATCACAATCCCTACTTTTTGCTCTTCAGTGCCTGATGAGTAGGGACGAAGTTTGAAATACAATTTGCAGGCCTCTTTAAACACAAAAAACTTGCCCCTGCCTCCTGAAAATCTGTCAGGGAGAGCAATCTTAGGTCCAGGCTGACCTGGCTCAGCAGCAGAGGCCACAACACTGGCGACCTGCAGCTGATGCTGCTGCAGAACTTTCCGACGGAGATCAGTCACTTCCAGAGACAAACAACGTAGTCGCTCAGCCAACTCAGTGACTGCATCCATCTCAAAAGGGAGAGAGAGAGAGAAAAAAAACCCCAATAAAAATCCCCCCACAAAACTAACAATACACATGCACAAATGAACCACGTGTCAGTTTTTTTCTCTAAACAGTGCGGCGGGTAATAATGTCACGCACAGTGAGGGAAAACCAAGTGTAACATAAAGGGAAATGGGGAAGGGGCCCAGACACTAAGGAAGGGATTTGGAGACCCCTAGGCTAGATCTAATCTCTCCCTAGAACTCCTACCGAGTCCCTATATTGGTTCTTTACCAATCGCCGAGTCGGAACCTGAAGCCCTGAATCTCCCTGGGGCCTAGTCCTGAATAGGGAACGGGGGGAGATGCGCGCTAGGCAGTCTCTGCTAAACTAAAGACAGTAAGGTGAGACAAACAGGGGAACACTTAGCTGAATAGCCAGATACAGATACCAGAAGAGGGATTCCAGACATCAAACTAGAGCACTCTGAAAAGGTCCAACACTCTAGCAAGCTGAAGTGGAAATAAAGCTATTACCCGCACTGGGTCACAGCTGAGCTAGTAACTAAATAGATCCAAACTTCTCAGGGCAGGAGGAGGTTGACGCTGGGTCCTAGAGGCAGATGGTTCAGGGAGCAGTCTGTATGGACAGGCGCGCAGACCTTCTGAGGCCTGATGCAGGATGATAGCCTGTCACCTCCGAAGCGCTCGTGACAATCAATTCTTGCAGCCAAGGCTCGTCTCTGCAAAATATAACACACAGTCGTCAATAGCCCCACTTTTTTCGTCGATTTCAACACTATTTCAGATGAAAAAAAGCAACATAGTGCCACACTGTATAGTAACAGGACCCCCATTTTGCTCCCTCCATGGAAAACAGTTTCCTAAAAAGTAAATTATATGACAGCAGTAATAATATCTCTAATTGGGTCCTAAAGAAATTATGTTCCCCACTTGTCACCATAAACTAGTGCAGCATGTTCCTCATTCTGGCCCCCAAAAAGTAATTAAGTCCCTCTTTATTTAATAATCTCACACAGCCTGGCACCCTTTTTTTATAATATGCCCCATCCTGGCCCCCCCATGCCCTTGTCTAGCCTGCCCCCAATATCTGCCGGCTGGGCCCCAGATATCCATCCTGCCCACCAGCTATCCATACAAGCCCCCATATATGTCCATTATCCTCCTCCCCCCATATACCCATCCCTTGTGCTGCTCCCCCCATATATCAATCATGGGCCAATGTGCTGCTCCCTTTTTATACCCATCCTGGTCCTTTGTGGTGCCCCCCCGTGTAACAATCATGGGCCCATGTGCTCCTCCCCCATATATCCATCCTAATCCATTGTGCTGCCACCCCCCATATATCCGTCCTGGTCCCTTGTGCTGTTCTACCTCATATATCAATCGTGTGCCCATGTGTTGCCATCCCCCCATATATCCATTCTGGCCTGTTGTGCTACTCCCCACAAATATCCATCCTGGCCCCTTGTGCTGCTCCCCACATATATCATACTGGCCCCTTGTGCTGCTCGCCCCCTTATATCATCCTGGCCCCTTGTGCTGTTCCCCCATATATTCATCCTGGCCCCTTGTGCTTCTCCCCCCATATTTCCATTCTGGTCCCTTCTGCTACTCCCCTCCATATATCCACCCTGGTCCCCTGTGCTGCCACCCCCATATATCCATCCTGGCTTTTTTGTGCTGCCACCCCCATTTATCCATGCTAGTAACATGTGCTGCTCTCCATATATCCATCCTGGTCCCTTGAGTTGCTCCCCTCCATATATCCATCCTGATCCCTTGTGCCAACACCCCCCCCCCAAATATCCATCCTGGTCCCTTGTGCTGCCTCCCCTATTTATCCATCCTGGCCATTTGTGCCGTTCCACCCCATATATCCATCCTGGTAGCATGTGCTGCTCTCCCCGATAAATCCCTTGTATATATATATATATATATATATATATATATATAGTTATATGCATATGCATCCTAGCTCTGGCATATATATGCATCCTGGCTCCCCCATACATCCATCTTTGCCCCCATATATCCATCCTGGCACCTGCTGCTCCTATGTTTCTCCAGCCTGGTTCCCCTCCATGTGTCTCCAGCCTGGTCCCCTCCAAGTGTCTCCAGCCTGTTCCCACCCAAGTGTCTCCAGCCTGGTCACCCCCACCAAGTGACTCCAGCCTGGTCCCACCCCCACCAAGTGTCTCCAGCCTGGTCCCACCCCCACCAAGTGTCTTCAGCCTGGTCCCCCATGTGGCTTTAGCCTCTTCCCCTCCTTGTGTCTTCAGCCTGGTCCCCCCATGTGTCTCCAGTCTCGTCCGCCCCTTGTGTCTCCAGCCTCCTCCCCCCATGTGTCTCCAGCCTCGTCTGCCCCATGGTTCTCCAGCCTCGTCTGCCCTATGTGTCTCCAGCCTCATCCCCTCATGTGTCTTCAGCCTCATCCAACCCCATGTGTTTCCAGCCTGGTCCCCCCCAATGTGTCTCCAGCCTGGTCCCCCCAATGTGTCTCCAGAATCGTCCCCCCCATGTGTCTCCTGCCTGGTCCTCCCATGCACACATGCACACACTCACAAAAGAAAAAAAAATTCCTCTTACCTTCCTGCGCTCCCAGCGCTGGCCATCATCCTCCACCTACTCCTCTCTGCAGGTCCGACATGCACAAGGTAAAATGGCAGCTGGCATAGCAGAGGCCAGTGGTGAATGTGTGCGCCCGTCACGTGACATTGACGTCATACGCCGGGTGCACACTTGCCAGAATACATCAGGATGTGCAAAGCGGCAGTTCAGGTATTGAACCATGCGTGCGCGCGCCCCTGCACTTACTCAGCCTATGCTTTTAAAGGACCCACGCCCCTTAAAACCGGAGACTTTTTTCTTCTCCTCTTCTCCTTCCCTCAGCCAAGGGCCCACTGGGGGAATACCCATACACTGCCAGGCCACACCGACCCTGGCCGTAGCCAGGAGGTGTTCTTTCATTGTGCGCCCCTGCTTCTATGGGGGGCAGCTGCCCCCCCCTGCCCCTCCATAGGTACGCTCATGATAAATATCCTTTGCAGATTTTCCTTGCAAAAACAAGAATTTTAGCACTTGCGTTGTCGGAGATCCTCAATGGATTGAGGAAGTGAGACAAGAACTGAAGAGTATCCGGGGCGAGCTGGCCAAAGTGAGGAAGAGAAGGGAGCCCGTGGCCGGGCCTCACCGCCTCGGTGTTATGAGTGTGGAGAACTGGGCCACTTCGCACGGGAGTGTCTGCGGCGTGGGAGATACCCACCCTGGCGGACATTAAACTAGAGGGCTCCAGACAGAGTTCAGGGACGGACCACTGAGATGGGGGAGGAGCTAGTATAAAAGGGACAGGGAGCGCCAGTCACAATGAGTCAGCAGACCGGGACAGAAGCAGCAGGAGACCGTGGGAGTGACTGAGAGCAAAAGCGACTCACCAGTGCCAGGGGTGATGCTCACCTAGGACATCAGAGGGACGGTGCCCAGACGACCATCTGGGACCTGCTGCCCTGCTTCAGCCCGCGGCAGCCGCCACCTCACCTCAGCTCGCTGCCGCCTCGCCCCAGCCCGTGGCTGCGGCCTACCTGCAGTTGCTCACGGCCATTGCCGCCTCGCTCCAGCCCGCGGCTGTGGCCTCTCTCCCGCCACCCACAGCCGCTCTGCCCTCACCAGTGGTCATGGCAAGTACAGTGCCGTCTGCAGCCACCACTGTCCCGCTCCAGTCCGCGGTAGGGGTCGAGCCTCTGCTTGACGCGGTTTCCCCGTCGCAGCTGCTAGCTGCACAGGTAGCCTGCCACTCGCCACCCTGCACCGCTACCACTTACCCCAGTTCGGGGGCTGCGGCCCACTCGTCCAATGACTCCTCCGGGGCCGGAGGTGCCCCAGTGTCACAGGAGCGTCGGAATGCTCGAAGACTATGTCGACTCTTCAGCAGCTGGGCCCAGCGGCTGCTCCACCGAAGAACCACCGTCCAGGATGACGAGGGATGTCAGGATGGCTAAGTTGACTATATAGTTAAGGACCCGTAGTCGGCCATATAGCGGCCCTATAGTGACCGGCTTTCGCCGGACAAAGTCGTGTTCTACTCAGGTTGTGTTTGCTTGTATTGAGCCCCTGCGAGGGCAACCCTTGTTACCCCTTTGGTTGGTCAGGCTGTGATTGAGGATAGTTACCTCTAGGCCTATAAATGTTATTATAAAAAGCACCAAACCGTCTTGCAACTCGTCACTGCATCCTGCGTACCTGCAAGTACCACATCCCTACAATTAACCACATTCCGCTAAGACTGCAATTTGAAGACGCCATTTTTTCTGACAACAGTGAATATACATGTGAGAGCCCTAAATAGCAAACATAAAACCACATTTCATTAAACATCAAAAAAAAGAAAAGGAAGCCATATCTAAAATATGATAATCTTTATTGAGACATGATTTAAGAATAAATATAAGAATCAAGACAAAAATAAAAATGAGGACACTACAAAAAGGTTCATATACACATCAGGGGTACCATGCAAAAGAAGTACAAAAAAGTACATATACAAAACAATGCCAAGGGAGTTCAGTGCAAATAATGCAAATAGGAGCCGGTGCTTTGCTGAATCATTATAAAAAGCACAATTGTGCAAATGTAAATGGTGAAAAATAAAGTGCAATAAAGTTAGCATGTGTGAATGATAAAAAACTCCTTAGGCATTGCGCAAAGATGTAATACGGTAAACTGATCACTTGGTATATAATAAGTGTAAGTGGGAGGCTGCATAGCCAATATGCACTTAGAGTAAAGCAAGGCAGCAGCTAACCCTCGAAAAAAGCTGCCGCGAAACGCACGTCGGGGTTCCTCCTTCCGCATCCCGAGGTAACATGCTCTCACTTTCTCTTCACTTGTACCTATATTTATAGGGTTAGCTGCTGCCTTACTTTACACTAAGTGCATATTGGCTATGCAGCCTCCCACTTACACTTATTATATACCAAGTGATCAGTTTACCGTATTACATCTTTGCGCAATGCCTAAGGAGTTTTTTATCATTCACACATGCTAACTTTATTGCACTTTATTTTTCACCATTTACATTTTCACAATTGTGCTTTTTATAATGATTCAGCAAAGCACTGGCTCCTATTTGCATTATTTGCACTGAACTTCTCCCTTGGCATTGTTTTGTATATGTACTTTTTTGTACTTCTTTTGCATGGTACCCCTGATGTGTATATGAACCTTTTTGTAGTGTCCTCATTTTTATTTTTGTCTTGATTCTTATATTTATTCTTAAATCATGTCTCAATAAAGATTATCATATTTTAGATATGGCTTCCTTTTCTTTTTTTTGATGTTTCTATATTGAAGCTTTCTATTTTCTAGGCTATTTGCTTTTTTGAATACACATTTCATTAAAGTTTGATATGTTGCTGTTGGAATGAACAAATCCCTGCGTATTTGGCTGTGCACCTTCTCTTACGCCATTAGCAACCAATGCTAATGACTGAGGGAAGGGTTACAGCTGCAAAAGCTTGTTGATTTGCTGCACTGTACTCAGCCTGTCAATAAAATATATTTTCTGTGATGAAAGGCGTGACAGTGAATGGAGCGTGACTCCACGCTTCTGCGAATCCTCACCCTCCATGCCACTCACTTCCAGTACAGGCTGGACAGTGATCGAATACACCTAGATTTGCTTATCCCTAGTTCCTGCAAATCATCTTACTATCGCTCATCAACACTTGTAAATTACTATTATAAATTAAAGTAAGTGAATTTCAAACAAAAGGTTAATTAGAGAGTAAAAGGCACATAGGAGTCGTATAGGCTGCTGCATAAATATTTAGAGCTTAGGGCCCCGTCACACTCACCAGCAATCCCGACAACGATATCAACTTGTCAGGATGTGTGTCGCTACATGATCGCTGGTGAGCTGTCAAACAGGCAGCTTCACCAGCGATCAGCACCAGCAACACCGAGCGTGCGGCATCGCTGTATACTCTAGTTACCAGCGCACTGATGCAGGGAGCTGGTAACTAAGGTACACATCGGGTTTCTAAGGGGCGTGCGTAACTTAGAAACCCGATGTGTACCTTGGTTACCACCTCCCTGCATCAGCGCGCTAGTAACTAAGGTACACATTGGGTTTCTAAGCACCGCCCGGTGCTTAGAAACCCTGCGTTTACCTTAGTTACCAGCGCGCTGATCGCTGGTCTCCCGCCTGTCACACGCAGCGATGTGTGCTGGCCAGCGGGAGACCAGCGATCAAAAAAATGTCCTGGCTATTCCAGGGCGATCAGCGATAACCGGCAGGGGGGCCGGTCGCTGGTCAGTGTGCACACACAGCGATCTCGCTGGTGAGATTGCTGTTGCGTCACAAAACTTGTGACTCAGCAGCGATCTCACTAGCGAGATCGCTATGTGTGACGGGGGCTTTAGACTTACCTAAAACAGTGTATAATACTGAATGTTGTCTGTAATCTAGCAAGTTTACTTTGAAACAGGAAAAATAATCCAATATTAATAACATTAAATATGCTTTAGAAATTTCAAATAAGTAAATTGGAGAGAGTTTCAAAGAGCGGTGGGCCCTTGTTGCTGCTCTATGTTAAAAACTACTCAAAACCTGTTTTATCTGCTAGTATGTGTTCAAGGGCTGATACTGAGCCTCCTTTTAAACACAACCAAAAGAGACTATTTTAAAAGAATATTACAGATCAATATGTGTAACAATTACAGGGGGTGAGACTTTGAATAAAACACGATTTTTGTTTATTTTTTCTATAGAACGCATTGTCACCATAATATACACAGTATACATAAACATGTTCCTTCTGTTTTCACCATGTGACAAGCACTGTGCAATTCAGTATTCTACTTTATCAGAATATATCAATTATCAATATATATACAGTTGTGTGAAAGTGTTTCCCCTTCCTCATTTCCTATTCTTTTGCATGTACAGTATGTCTCACTTAAATATTTCACCAAAGAAATTTTAATATTAGACAAAGATAACACAAGGGAACACAAAATGCAGTTTTTAAATGAAGGTCTTTATTATTAGGGGAAAAAAGAAACCTTCAGGGCCTTGTGTGAAAAAGTGAATGCCCCCTAAACTGAAAAACTGGCAATAACTGCAATCAGGCAGTTGCGATAACTGGCAATGAGTAATTTATAACGCTCTGGAGGAATTTTGAGCAACTCATCTTTGAAGAATTGTTGTAATTCAACCACATTGGAGGGTTTGCCAGCATGGACCACCTTTTTAAGGTCATGCCACGTATTTCAATCATATTAAGGTCAGGACTTTGACTAGGCAACTCCAAAGTCTTAACTGCTTTTCTTAAGCCATTCATATATGAACTTACTGGTGTGCTTTGAATCATTGTTCTGCTGCATAACCAAGCTGCGCTTCAGCTCGAGGTCACAAACAGATGTTTGAACATTCTTCTTCTGCTTTTTTTTGGTAGAAAGCAGAGTACATGGTTCTATTTGCAAGAGCAAGTCTTCCAGGTCCTGAAGCAGCAAAACAGCCCCAGACCATCACATTACCACCACCATATTTTAATGTTGATATGATGTTTCTTCTCTGAAAAGCTGTGTTACTTCTACACCAGATGTAAGCTTTTGATGATCTTTTGGTCTACTTCACTTTGTCAGTCAGGTCCTATTTAAGTGATTTCTTGATTAATAACAGGTGTGGCAGTAATCAGGCCTACAAGCAGCTAGGGAATTTCAACTTGGCTTCACAAAGACGTGATAAACCACAGATAATTTATGTTTTGTTTTTTTTTTGGGGGGGTAATCACCTTTTCACATAGGACCCTGTAGGCTTGGATTTCTTTTTTTCCCTTAATCATAAAGACATCAATTTAAAAACTTCATTTTGTGTTCGCTTGTGTTATTTTTGCCTATTATTTACACTTGCTTGGTGACCTGAAAAATTGAAGCGAGGCAAACTTGCAAAAGAATAGGAAATCAGGGAAGGAGCAAACACTTTTTCACACAACTGTATATATATACTGTATATATACACACATACATATATATTCCTATAATTCATATGTTGTGTGTGCACCACATTTATAACAAGTATAAAACAGTAGCAAACAATATATATTAATCCTTCCTTTTGGGGGATATATAACTTTTGCCAACAACTTATACTTTCCTCAGCTTTAATGAGTAGCATCCAATGTTTAAACTTGTCAAATGGAACTATACTGATCAGTTTGGAGATGACATGGTATTGAGTTGTTCTGTGACTTCTCAACTGGATAAGTCAGTCACTCTTGTTATTCAATAGGAACTCTGCCAACTGTAGAACACTCAAGTTTTGCCAAATTTCTTCAGAATCCATATATTAAAATATAAGATCATGGTTGACTGATAATGTATGTTCGTTACATGCATTCTTCTCATTATTCTTCACGAGCCAAACCTTACACCTTGTGGTAATGAGAAAGTCCTTGAACTACCAGTTAATCCAAATAATGTATTTTCTTTCTGTCTAGTCCAACAAGAAATCACATGGTTCTTTGTGAGCGTATGAGAAAGTCCTTATACTCTAACTAGCACGCCGAGACATGCAATACTCATTTTATTGTAACTCGGCCACCTCTCCTCCCTCAAGATAATAAGGTCACCTAGGTAGGTTATTTCACCTTTAACCACTTCCTTACCGATGACGGAATAGTACGTCATCGGTAAGGTCCCCCGCTTTGAGGCTCACCTCAAAGCCGCAACATGTCAGCTGTTATGAACAGCTGACATGTGCCCGCAATAGGCGCGAGCGGAATCGCCGGGCCGGAAATGAGCTCATTGCTGACCCCCGTCACGTGATCGGGGGTCGGCATCATGTTGCCTGGACAACCAGAGGTCTCATAGAGACCTCTATGGTTGTTCCAGGCAGATGGCTTTCAGCGCCACCCAGTGGTCGGCACTGAAAGCACAGGAGTAAATATACTACATATGGGCGATCTGGAGGCTATTGAAGCATGCCAAAAGTAAAAAAAAATGTATCAAAACAAAAAAAATAAAAAAAAACATAAAAGCTCAAATCACCCCCTTTCGCCCCAATCAAAATAAAACAATAAAAAAAATCCCACATACACATATTAGGTATCGCCGCGTTCAGAATCGCGCGATCTATCAATAAAAAAAAGCATTAACCCAATTGCTAAACGGCGTAGCGGGAAAAAAATTAAAAATGCCAGAATTACTTATTTTGGTTGCCGCGACATTGCATTAAAATGCAATAATGGGCGATCAAAAGAGCGTATCTGCACAAAAATGTTATCATTAAAAACGGCAGCTCGGCACACAAAAAAATAAGCCCTCCCCTGACCCCAAATCACGAAAAATGGAGTAGCTACGGGTCTCAGAAATTGCGCAATTTTTTTTTTTAGCAAACTTTGGAATTTTTTTTCACCACTTAGTAAAAGAGATCATAGAGATGTTTGGTGTCTATGAACTCGTAATGACCTGGAGAATCACAAGGGCAGGATAGATTTAGCATTTAGTGAACCTAGCAAAAAGCAAAACAAAAAACAATTGTGGGATTGCACTTTTTTTGCAATTTCACAGCACTTGGAATTTTTTTCCCGTTTTCGCGTACACGACATGGTAAAACCAATGGTGTCGTTTAAAAGAACAACTCGTCTCACAAAATTAAGCCCTCGCATGGCCGTATTGACGGAAAAATAAAAAAGTTATGGCTCTGGAAAGAATGTGTTTCACTTTATGTGCATCTGACTGCTCTCTTTTGCAGTAATCAAATGGAATACCAAGCAGTGATACTAAAATTTCTAGCCATGTCCTAAAATAATGTTCTCACAAAAAAAACAGTAAGAGAATGAATAATAAATAACTATTTGCATAGTAAGGAACTGTATAAATGAGAAGAAAAATGTTTATAACTAAAATTTCACTGGTGCAGGAATAAGTATTGTTTGTAATGTGTACCAAGGATTTTCTTATAAAATAGAAACAGTACAGTTTTCTTCGTAATGAAAATCTATAATTAATCAAGTCCATAATTCCCACAAAGCTACGGTCAGACGCCCTTAGATTCTCTCAGAATGGGGCCGATTAAGGAAATAACACTCTGATCTAACTCTTACTCCTACGGCCAGGATGTGTCACGCTTCTCATCATCTTACTCTGCAACATATCTGATAGGATGATGGACTATCAATTTTAATTCTACTAAATAGTCTTTCTGTCCTTCAATTTTCTCTGTCTGCAGAGTCTCTGTGTGCAAAAAAATCTCAGAATTCACTGGTCTCTTCCATTTGTTGGTTGAGATTTGCAACTTAAATTCTATTTACGCTTAAAAAAAGAAAACCCAGATAATACATATTGCATCCATTTTCATGGATACATTGTAATTATTAATATAGGAATCTGTATATGATTTTTTCTTTTTTCTTTAAGAATTGATGTAAAATACGGATGCCATATGAATATCACATGTAAAGAAATGGACAAGCTGATGACACTCAAATGGCATTTGGAGGAAATATACTGTATATACTCGCATATAAGCCGAGATTTTCAGCCCATATCTTTGGGCTGAAAGTCCCCTCTCGGCTTATACGTGAGTCATATACCTGGTGGTCGGCGGGGGAGGGGGAGCGGGGGGGTCAGATCATACTGACCCCCCTGTCGCGTCTCTGCAGCCCCCCTGCTTGTCCCACGGTCTCCCTTCCTTCAGCAGTCACGTGGTACCGCTCATTAAACTCATGAATATGTGCATATTCATGAGTTTAATGAGCGGTACCACGTGACCGCTGAAGGAAGCAAGGGAGACCGTGGGAGAATGGGACTGCAGAGACTGCACCATGAGGTGGTAAGTATATGCAGTATTCACCTGTCCCGGGTATATCGCTGCTCGCCGCTGTCTGCTGCATTCTCTGTCAGTGACATTCAGCCAGCAGAGGGCGCAGTGACATGGTTAGTGCGTGCCCCATCCTCTGCTGCCTGATCATCATGGACAGAGGACGAGCAGACAGCGGCGAGCAACGATGGACTGGGGACAGGTGAATATCGCAGGTGCCGGGTCCTGAGCCAGCGACGACACCTGTCCCCCAAAGAGCGCCAATGTCACTGCCTGCTCAGGACCTGACACATGGCCCCCAGCAACGAGAGGTGAGTATGTCATTTTTTTCCTTGTCCCAACGCGTTTCATCCAAGCAGACAGCATTGAGAGTAGTAGGTTATAATGTCTCTCCAGCTTTAGCACTGTGGCACTTTAGGACAAGCTAGTCCCCTGAGGAGTTTGCTTGGATGAAACGCGTTGGGACAAGGATACCCCCCATTTTAGGGAAAGTGCAGGGCATGTTAATAGGGTTAGCTGTGGACTGCCCTTGTCAGGGCAGGAGTTTTGGGGACTAGATGATTGCTAGCCCCCTAGGGATTGACAGGGTATTGTCCTCCCAACTTCTTTGATTTAGGAAACATGGTCTCGATTTGATCATTGAAGACTCCCATCCTGTTTTCAACTTTGGGTGAGATCACTCCATTTTTTTGTTTTATATACTTATGATCTCACTCGCATGATGTATATTTGTGTAGCCGACATTATGGGCTTTTAAACATCTGTATTTATATGCAAAGTTTTGGTTAAGGCGTCTAAAATTGAATCAATAATTCGCCTTTTCCATATTTTCCTTGTTGTCTAACTGTATTTAGGTAACTTAAATCTCTTTAATGGTCAGTTTGGGCCTGATTTAAATGTTATATTATCAGGTTCCTTATTTGACCAATTAATTTTATGTACTTTGGTGACACACATGGTGTCATTTTATATTTTACATCAGTAAAAGTTACGTTTTAAATTCACTGATTGCTTTATATTATGACAGCATATGGGGGCATAATATATGGAGCATCTTATGGGGGCAGCGTATGGGGCATAATCTATGGAGCATCTTATTGGGCCATCAACCTTTATGGAGCAGCATATGGGGCATATTATTCTATGGAGAATCTTATGGGGCCATTATTAACCTTTGTGCAGCATTTTATGGGGTGTATTTTGTATGGAGCATCTTATGGGGCCATCATGAACTGTGTGGAACATTACATGGGGCTCCTGATTCAATATGGATATTCAAAAACATTTAACCTACTGATGTCTCAATTAATTTTACTTTTATTGGTATCTATTTTTATTTTTGAAATTTACCAGTAGCTGCTGCATTTTCCACCCTAGGCTTTATACGCGAGTCAATAAGTTTTCCTAGGTTTTTGTGGCAGAATTAGGGGGGTTGGCTTATACACGAGTATATTCGGTACATGGCAATATGTATGAAAATTGTTTGTTTTCTTCTGAATGAAATAGATTTTTTTAAGCTCTAAGTCTAGCTTTAGGCAACATGCACACATTGAGTATTTGGTGAGTTTTTTCCCTCATAATTTGCAAGCCAAAACCAGGAATGAATAAAAAAATGCAGAAGTGTTGACGTGTTTCTATTATTAGTTTTCCTCCTACTGCTCCACTCCTGAGTTTGGCTTATAAATACTGAGATAAAATACTGAGCAAATATTTAATGTGTACACATGGCCTTAGTCTGTAAAACACATATGCCGTTTTTTTCTTTTATGAACCCATTTAATATTCATTATTGTTAGAACAAGTCATGTTAACCCAAGCACATTAGAGGAAGGTGCCAATAGACCAATACTGCCAACACCTAGAGGCAAGCTCTACAAGAATAGAATTGTTTTCATGCTCTGTGGTCTAGTTTTGATAATGGAAGTGCTGCATGAGAATATAATAAATATAATATTAATATGCATCACTTATATTATGATGGAACAAGTAAAGAAGAAAAAAGAAACTTTCAAGAAGACACTACACTTGCCTCTGTTATCAGAGAGTTGTCAAGTGCATTGGCCTATTTTGATTCATTTTATATAATTATATAAGTATGTATACAATTAGGCCAATAAAAGAAAAGTATGTCAGTTATGGCACTCCATATGGGACTCCCCTGCTGAGGATGTTTTAGATTGTTTCAATAAACTGGATTTTATCTGACAGTGAGTGCCACCCTCACTCTTTCTTCACACAAACTATTGGTATTATTCTTTCTGGGTTGGCACCCAAGAGCCTAGAGTGATTTTGACCCCAGAGTCAGGTGCTTTGGAGCAGGTGCTGCAGCGGCGCGGATTGCTTTCTTCTTTGCTTGTGGACTGTATTATTAAAATAATGAGAAAAAATGCTTTTATTGAATTCAACAATATTACATGGATGTCATTAGGCAAAGAATAGGATTTGTATTACACACATACAATAGTATGAGCAAGTATCAGATGTACTATAAAGCACAGATAGCACCAATACAACTGTAAACATTGCACACAGTACAGTTTTACTCAAAATTTTACTGTACATACCCCAGCAGAATTTTTGCTTTCTTGGCCTTTTTTCACAGAACATGAATATGTATAATATCAAAACTTTTTCTCCAGTCATGGTTAGTGATTGGGTGAAGCCATTTATTGTCTACAACTGTGTTTTGACCTGACAACATGCCTAGAAGTTGACACAAATGGGTTTTAATTGCTACTAAAGGTAACATCCTCACCTGTGACCTGTTTACTTGTAATCAGTGTGTGTGCATAGAAGCTGAGTGAGTTTCTGGGATCAAGACAGACTTTTGCATGTTTCATCCAGCCACTGAAGTTTCTGGATTGTGAATCATGAGGAAAGCAAAAGAATTGTCAACAGATCTATGGGAAAAGGTAGTTGAACTGTATAAAGCAGGAAAGGGATACAAAAAGATATCCAAGGAATTGATAATGGCAGCCATCAGCGTATAAACTGTGACTAACAAATGGAAAATCAGGGGCTTTATAAAATCAAAACCACGGTCAGGTAGACCAAGAAATAATTCATCCACAACTGCCAGGAAAATTGTTCGGGATGCAAAGAAAAACCCACAAATAACATCATCTGAAATACTGGACTCTCTGAAAACTATCAGTGTGGCTGTTTTAATATGCACAATAAGGAGACACTTGAAGAAAAATGGGCTTCATGGTCGAGTCATAAGAAAGCCATTTCCGCGCAAATGCCACAAAGTATCGCACCTACAATAAGCAAAACAGCACAGAGACTTGTGGAACAAGGTAATTTGGAGTGTTGAAACCAAAATTGAACTTTTTGGCTACAACCATAAATGTTATATTTGGAGAGAGGTCAACAAGGCCTATGATGAAAGGAACACCATTCCAACTGTAAAGCATGGAGGTGGGTCGCTGATGTTTTGAGGATGTGTGAGCTACAAAGGCACAGGAAACTTGGTCAAAGTTGAAGGAAAGATGAATGCAGCACGTTATCAGTAAATACTAGAGGCAAATTTGCAATCAACCAGGAAGCTGTGGATAGGACGTACTTGGACGTTCCAACATGACAACGATCCAAAACACAAGGCCAAGTCGACCTGTCATTGGCTACAGCAGAACAAAGTGAAGGTTGTGGAGCGGCCATCTCAGCCTCTTCACCTCAATAGCATTGAGACACTCTGGGGAGATCTCAAGCATGCAGACAGCCCAGGAATTTACAGAAACTGGAGGCTTTTTGCCAAGAAGAGCGGGCAACTTTTACATCTGAAAAAATAAAAAACCTCATCCACAACTACCACAAATGCCTTCAAGCTGTCTGTCACGACTGCGGACGCGGCCTAGCCGCCGCCTCCACGTCGACCGACCACGCCGATGTGGGGCGAGCGTCCCAGGTGGGGACGGAATGTGGACCCACTGGACCACAGAGGGGACCCGGGCCTACCAAGACTAGGGAAGGGTAGCAACTGGGGTCTGTGGCAGCTGAGCATGTGGACGAGGTAGCAGAACGACATGACACCGCACAACTTCAGGTATAGACAAAATTTACTCGAAGACAAAACAAATTACATAAACAGAACATAATGTCAGGCTCCCGATTCTGCACATCAGGGAAGGGTACACATCTCAGGATAACAGATGAAGACAGGAGGACATCAAGGGTTGATGCAGTCCAGGGTTGTCTGGAATGGGCATACTAGGGCAGTCTCTCTCTCAGGCCTCAGGCGTAGCACAGGCTCAGCAGGAGAACATCAGACACCGACTGTAACGGGGTCTACCAAGCTGGAGTACCTCTTTCAGTACCAACCCGTGTTTTCGGAGGTCCGCTCTGCGTTGGCTGGAGTCTGAATGAATGACGCTGGCTGGAATTCCTTGGTTACATGGGGGCATATAAAAGATCACTGCTTCTCCATGTATTTCCAGTCTGACAACACTTTACTCACAGGACACAGAATATATCACACAGATACAGAGGGCCAGCCAATAGAAAAGCGGCAGGCCAGACATACATTACAAAAGCCGCAGGTGGCCGGAGCCTGCCGATGTTTACTGTGGAAATTGCAAAGGTGGGGGGAGGGCGGACAAATGGAGAATATCGTGTCCCCTCTGCCCAGGGTGCAGCCTGTGAACTGATGCATTAGGGACATGCATCTCACATGGAACCTATTATACATACATACATATAACTGCACAACATATTCTGGGTGCTGAGTGGTTCTGTAACACGTAACACGGCTTCCCCTTTTCAGCGACGCGATCGGCATACACAGTCTGATCCTCAACGGATCGGTTTGGGGATGACCGAAGTTTATGGGGTTGGTACAAGTTCTGTTTGTCGACTTAGTCCATCGGCGTTACCGTTTTGTTTGCCGGGTCTGTGGTGGATGGTGAAGTCCAGAGGTTGTAGGGCTAAACTCCACCGCAGCAATCTGGCGTTGTCTCCAGAGACCCGATTAAGCCAGACTAGGGGATTATGGTCCGTTAGGAGGGAAATCTGTCGTCCATACAAATATGGTTGCAACTTCTTGAGTGCCCATACTACCGCCAGGCACTCCTTCTCGATGGCCGCATAGCTTACTTCACGGGGCAGTAGTTTCCGATTCAGGTAAGCTACCGGGTGTTCTTGGCTTTCCGGCCCGACTTGGCTCAGTACTGCCCCCAATCCAAACATAGAAGCGTCTGTGTGAGCCAAGAAACGTTTAGTTGGATCGGGTGCGGCCAATACAGGGGTATGGGTGAGGGCGTCCTTTAGTTGGCGGAAGGCTTCCTCACACTCTGAGGTCCAGGTTACCTGGCGGGGTTGGTTCTTACGGGTCAGATCAGTGAGGAGCTTGGTTACGCTGCTGTAATTGGGAACAAATTTCCTGTAATACCCCGCTGTCCCTAGAAACGCCATGACCTGGGTTTTAGTGCGTGGGATGGGCCATTTGGCTATGGCCTCAATCTTGGCTGGTTCTGTTTGCTTTTTCCCACTTCCCACCCAATGCCCTAAATTCTGAACCTCTGCTTTGCCCACGTGACACTTGTTTGGGTTCAGGGTGATTCCGGCCTGGTGGATCCTGTCCAATACTGTCTCTAGGTGATTTAGATGGTCTTCCCATGTCGCACTGTAGATGGCGATGTCGTCCAGGTAGGCACAAGCATAGTCCTGGAGACCATCCGGAAGCCGGTCAGCCTGCCTTTGGAAGGTCGCCGGGGCATTCTTCATCCCGAATGGCATAACTCGAAACTGGAATAAGCCGAATGGGGTGACAAATGATGACTTGGGAATAGTGTCAGGACAAAGGGGAATCTGCCAGTAGCCTTTGCATAGATCGATGGTGGTCAAATACTTTGATATGTATCCGTCACTGTTTTCTCATTGAGCTTACGATAGTCTACACAAAACCGTGTAGTCCCATCCTTCTTGGGCACTAATACTACGGGGATGCCCAGGGACTATCTGACTATCTCTTGTATCTCTTGTCGCATCCCCTCTCGTACAGACTCAGGGACGCGGAAGGGGTTTTGTCATAGGGGGGTCATAGGGGGGTCTGATCCTGGGTCTCAACCTTGTGTTGTGCCAGGTGAGTATACCCCGGTCTCTCTGAAAACATCCTCTGTCATAGCCTCAACAACGCCCCCGCCTGCTGTCTCTCCCGGGGGCCTAGGTCTTCACCCAAGTGTACCTGGTCCCATATTTTAAACTGAGTCCTTTCCCCTAAGACATCCGGCAAGGGAAGTCCAGCTAAATCCTCTGCTTCAGGTGCACAGATGGCCACTACCTCTTCAGGGCGCTCCCGGTAGGGCTTCAGCATATTCACATGGAACATGCGGATAACCCTGGGGTCGTCACAATCGGCGACATTATAGGTTGTGTCGGCTATTTTCCCTCTACCTGGTAGGGCCCCTGCCATGCAGCTTGAAACTTATTCTGCTTAGTGGGCTCTAACACCAGGACCTTCTGTCCTATTTCCAAAGTGAGCTCTCTAGCCCTCCGATCGTACCAAACGCACTGGCACCGCTGGGTCACCTGCAGGTTCTCACGTACAACCTGGGTCAGCTCCTGTAGGTGGTCCCGGAATTCCAGCACATAGGGTACGATAGGTACCCCTTCTATGAGGCCCTCCCCCTCCCAGTGTTCCAGCACTAAGTCTAGGGGTCCCCTTACCCGTCTCCCGTATACCAGCTCGAACATGGAGAACCCAGTGGATTCTTGGGGCACCTCCCGATAGGCAAACAGGAGGTGTGGCAAGAATTTCTCCCAGTCCCTGTATGTCCTGGTAAAATTCCCAATGAGCTGTTTTAATGTCCCATTAAAGCGTTCACACAACCCATTGGTTTGCGGGTGGTACGGGGCGCTTCTAATGGACTTTACGCCGCACAGCTTCCACAGTTGGTTGGTCACCTCTGCTGTAAACTGGGTACCCTGGTCCGAGATAATCTCCCGGGGAAATCCAACCCGTGAGAAAACCTGGAGCAGGGCGGCCACCACCATCTCTGCCAGTATGTTAGGTAACGCAACCGCCTCTGGATACCATGTGGCATAATCTACAACTGTCAATATATACCTTTTCCTGGACGGACTGGGATTGGCTAACGGCACTATCAGATCGACCGCTACTCGGCTAAATGGTTCCTCCACAATGGGGAGGGGGCGTAATTTGGCCTTGCATCGATCCCCCCTCTTGCCAATGCGCTGACAACTGTCACAGGTCTGGCAGTACTGATGAACATCATAGGTTACCCCCGGCCAAAAGAAGTTTTGTGTCAGACGATGCCTGGTGCGACTGACGCCGAAGTGCCCGGCTAAGGGTATGTCATGAGAGATTCACAGTAGCTCCTGCCTATACTTCTTGGGAACTACCAGCTGTCGCTTTATAGTGGAGCTCGTCTGTTGTGAGTTCATTTTTCCCTTCACCAGTGAGGTCTGATGAACTCCCTCTTCTGGCGAAGGAAGGTAGTGAGGCTGATTACCAAACAGCTGAGCAGGTAGATGATGACTGGGTCACAGGAACTGATGACTGGATATAAGGCAGCCGACGCCCTGCTGCCTTGCCGGTGATTTTCCTGCTGGATTCTTGGAGACCAGTCTGATTTCTGCTTCTCAAAGATAAGTTTTGCTCTGCCTTTTGTACACTTTAGTTCTGGTTTTGTTTGCCTTGTTTTTTGGAGTTCAGCCATCCCCGGCTCTGGCTCTGTCTTCAGAATATACCTGAGTGCTGATATAGTCTTTTGAAGCCTAGTGACTTCAGGGCCTGTTTTTCCTATCAGTCTGTTGGTTCATTTTTGGATAGGGTTTTTGCGGATTGCAGACAGCAGCTTTTCTATCCTGTCCTATTTAGTTAGCTTGGGCCCCATCATTTGCTCAACCTATCTTTCTATCTGTGTTAGTGTTTTTTCATCTTGCTTCACAGTCTTTATATGTTGGGGGCTGCCTATTGCTTTGGGGTCTGCTCTGGGGCAGTTTAGATTTCCCCTTTCTGTCTTTAGGCTAATTTAGTTCTCCGGCTGTGATCGAGGGGTCTAGGGCACCGTAGGAACCCCCCACGGCTACTGCTAGTTGTTGTGGATAGGTTCAGGGGTCTGCAATCCGATAGCTTCCAACTTCTCTGGTTTTCTGGACATAGCTATTATTTTTGTTTTTTTTTCCTCCTTCGGTGACTCATCCATAACACTCGTCCCTGTGTGGTGCTGCTCTGTGATCCGGTAGAGGAGTCCCTGCTTCCATACAAACTGTTCCCCTTCCAGTACCCCTTTCCCCTCCTGTGCCTTCCCACGATATCCCTCCAATGAAGGATCCTCAAGTAACTCCCTCTTAAATTCATCTGGGGTGGCCCAAGAAATGTGTCTGGCTATGGGAATACGTGTAGGGCAGGGATGTCTTACCTGGGCCTCCTCTGAGTGTGATTCCGCCTCCGCAGCTCGAGCTTGTCTCCGGGTGGTCACAGGATAGGTCTCAGCCAGAGGGGCCACCGAGAATGTAGACAACATGGGCCCCAAGTCATTTCCCAGCAAGACGTCTGCAGGCAAATCCTCCATCAAGCCGACCTCAACAAGGCCATCCCCGACTCCCCAGTTCAGGTGAATCCTGGCAGTGGGCAGTCGATGTATAGCTCCCCCTGCTACATGGACTGCCACTGTCCGGTCCATCTTCTTTTGGTCCCGGACGAGATGAGGCTTCACAAGGGTCAAAGTTGCCCTAGAATCTCTTAGTCCCTGCATACGTTTCCCATTAACCCACACGACCTGTCGATGCTGTTGTCGATTATCTGCCCGGGCTGCCTGCACGGGGTCTACTTCATGCAGCTCTTCCTCCATCTCTTCCACCCCTTGGTTAGTCGTAGCCCCCAATGCCGGGTCAGCTTCGCCTTGGTAGCAGTGTACAGCAGCCCGGCTGAAGGTAGCTGTTCCCGCCTTTGGCCACTGGGTATGCTGAGTCCGGTTGGGACATTGTCTTTGCAGGTGGCCCAGCTGATGACAGGTGTGGCATCGCACCCAAGGGGGACTGTGGTAGGCCAGGTTTCTAGTTGGTCCCCCTACAATCTTCGGTGGTTTGGGGCCCTCCAGGTCCATGGGCAGGCCCCTAGTGACCACCTTTGATCCGGACAACTGCGGCCTCCTGGCATCATGATGTTCATCGGCCAGACGAGCGGCTTCCTCAAGAGTCGTTGGCCGTCTGTCCCAAAGCCATTCCTGTGTCTCGGGGTTTAGTCCATTAAAGAATCATTCTAACAGGAAGAGCTCGAGGACATCCTCCTTAGTGGTTGCTTGGCTCCCTTGTACCCACTGTAGCAGTGACCGCCGTAATTTACAGGCCCATTCAGCGTGGGTATCGGTTACGCATTTTATAAGTCCACGGAACTTTTGGCGGTAGGCCTCTGGTGTCAGCGCATACCGGGCCAAGATCACTTCTTTGATCCGGTCATAGTCCATACAGTCCTCATCAGGTACCGTGCAATAGGCGTCCACTGCCTGGCCTGTCAGCTTACTGGCCAGAATCTGAACCCATTCCTCCGGCTTCACTTGATGAAGGGCACACTGCCGCTCAAAGTCCTGCAGAAAGCCATCAATGTCTTCCTCTGCCTCCCCCAATTCGGAAGGCATTATACTGGATCTTTTTGTGGCTTACTGTTGAAGGTACCTGATCGAAGGCCAGAGCTCCCCCTGCTCGCAGACTCTCCTCTCTCCACTCTGCCATCTCCATCTTGGCCAGTTCCACTTTGGTCCGCTCTGCCATCTCCATCTTGGCTAGCTCTATCCTGGTCCGCTCGGCCATCTTTTCCTTCAGATCAGTACGCACATCAGCCATCACCTCTCGTATGATCTCTACTGCAGGGTTTGGGCCATAGAACGCCAGTCTGTTCTTTACCTCCCTCTGGAATTCGGTCTCCTCCACATTCACATTGGGGGGCGCTGCACTGTCGTGTTCCATGATGGCTGCTATCAAATCCGCTTTTGTTTTGTTGCTGGCAATCAACCCTCGGGCTTCCACCAGGTCTTTTAATGTAGTCCTCTTTAACTTCTGGTAGTTATTTTCCATTCATTCCTTTCCTCCTGTAGAAGGGGTATCAAATCCCACTGCTGCCACCAGTGTAACGGGGTCTACCAAGCTGGAGTACCTCTTTCAGTACCACCCCGTGTTTTCAGAGGTCCGCCTTGTGTTGGCTGGAGTCTGAATGAATGACGCTGGCTGGAATTCCTTGGTTACATAGGCGCATATAAAAGATCACTGCTTCTCCATGTATTTCCAGTCTGACAACACTTTACTCACAGGACACAGAATATATCATACAGATACAGAGGGCCAGCCAATAGAAAAGCGGCAGGCCAGACATACATTACAAAAGCCGCAGGTGGCCGGAGCCTGCCGATGTTTACTGTGGAAATTACAAAGGTGGGGGGGAGGGCGGACGAAAGGAGAATATCGTGTCCCCTCTGCCCAGGGTGCAGCCTGTGAACTGATACATTAGGGACATGCATCTCACATAGAACCTATTATATATACATATAACTGCACAACATATTCTGGGTGCTGAGTTGTTCTGTAATACGTAACACCGACCTCAGACAGACTTCAGACGATGGCAGGGGTTATCACGGGTTGATGCAGTCCAGGGTCGTCTGGCACAGGCATATCAGTATGGCCTCTCTCTCATGCCTCAGGCATAACACTGGCTCAGCAGGAGAACATTAGAAACAGACCCAGGACAGATGACAGACGATGGCAAGAGACATCATGGGTTGATGCAGTCCAGGGTCCTCTGGCACGGGCATACTAGGACGGCTTCGCTCTCAGGCCTCAGGCGTAGCACAGGCTCAGCAGGAGAAAATCAGACACTGATCCCAGAAGGATGTCATCACTGGGTGGACCTCAGGGAATTGGAAGAACATCAGGACACAGGCAGGACAGGAACTCAGGCTTGGCAACACAGGTCATCGGCTGGTTAGATTCAGGCAGGCTCGACCACGGACCAGGCATCAGAACACAGACTGGACATCAGGAACACAATAGGACATCAGGAACATGGACAGGACATCAGGAACACCAGGACACCAGGCAGGACATCAGGACACCAGGCAGGACATCATGACTCGGATCTCAGATAGAGCATTAGCAGCACACTGGCATCAGACTCCGGACATCTGACCATGATTGACAGGCTCCAGACATCAGGCCGTGGTCATTAGCTCCGGACATCAGGCCGCAGTCATCAGGCTCCGGACCACTAGCAGCGGTCTGCAGGCTTCGAACATCGGGCAGAGAAGCAATGGATACGGACATCTGGCGGAGTACATCAGGCACAGCACATCTGGAAGAGGTCGTCAGACACCGGACATCAGGCTGTGGTCATCAGGCTCCGGACGAGAGGCCATGGTCATCAGGCTCCGGACATCTAGCAGCAACCTAGAAAGGAACCCTAGCAGTCTGGTGCAAACCCTGCCAGGTTGGACTGATACTGACAGGGAATTGCACCAAATAACCAGCTGAGCACAGAGTAGCAGAAACTCAGCAGACAGCCCCAGACTCCTACTTCACAGTCACTGGGCACAGGGTTCAAGACATGAGGAACATCACACAGAGGACACAGTTCAGACAGGGTCAGGTAAAGGAGTAGATCCAGGAAACAAGACACAACATGGACAGGCCTGGATATGCAGCCTACAGGAAGGGTGATCTGGGTATTCTTCCCCCAGAGCAGGCGGAGAAACAAGACACAATTCAGACAGGGTCAGGTGCAGGAACAGATCCTAGATCAAGGATGTAGGAAACAAGACACAACATGGATATGCAGCCTCCAGGAAAGGCGATCTGGGTATTCTGCCTCCAGAGCAGATAGATACAAGACACAGTTCACACAGGGACAAAGAGCAACAGCTTCCCCAGAACTGATCAGAATCAGAGCAGGAGCTGAACACGCAAACTCACATGGCTAGGTTCAGGAACTCAATGCGAAGCTCTGGCCATGCCCCTCAGTGCAGGGAACTTTTATATAGGAGCTGCCTCACAGAGATAGGCTGGAGCAGCAATTGTAGCACACACCCATGCCTCATAAAAGCAGGGGAGGTGTGGCCTCGCGCACCCTAAGCACAGGCAAACACAAATCAGCCTTGCAAAGGACACCTGGCGAGCTGCAAGCCTGAACACACATGGTTAGCCATACACAGTGCAGAGGACCTTTTAATCCACAGATATCTTTCCACAGTGGCAGCCAGGGACCACACCAGTGGGTGGTCATGCAGAGTAGTGGAGCCACACATGCATGTATGGCTACGCAGCAGAGCAGGGAACTGAGCAGCATCCATATAGGTAACAAACAGCAGTATCCCTGCTAGTTAGGGGGAAAGGAGTAAAGGGTTATGGCAGAGACATGCAGAGTAATGCCAGGGAAGGAAAGTGCAAACACACCGGTGTTGCACTGTCATTGATGTTAGAGGGGCCAATACACAGTATTAACAAATGGGGTATGTAAACGTTTGATTTTTTGAGACTTTCCCATGATGCTGCACAAAGAAGCAGTGTGTTTCAAGTGTGCATTAAAATACAACCACAGGTGTGTCTCTAATTGACTCAGATGTTGCTAGCAAATCTATCAGAATCTTCCAAACACATGCCATCATCATATGGGCAGTCCAGAATTGTTTAAAGGCATAGTCTTAGTGTATGTAAACTTTTGAATTTGCGGTAAGTAATACAAATGCCTTAAAACATTCTCTCGCATTATTCTGGCATTTGGCAAATATTAAAAATTATGGTAGTACTAATTGACCTAAAGCGAAAAAGGTTTATTCTGATTTTATGTCAGATATTGAGAAAAATATATGTGTCTTTTTATATTGTGTATGTAAACTTCTGGTTTCAACTGTAACATGAAATGAATGCTCTTCTAATAGATTTAGATCTTCTAAAGATTGAGGCTGAGTTCTTAAGGGCTCTTTACACATAGCGATGATGCTAAAGTGTCACCGATTTTGTGACGCAGCAGCGATATCTCTAGCGATATCACTACATGTGATACTCAGCTCCGACCGGCTCCCCCGCTGACTATCGCTGATCACGCGAGATCGGCCTGGTCCATTTCTCGTCGTCGGCTTCCTGCTGGCGCCGACGAGCAACTCCATTGACGCAGGTGGAGGACTGTTACCCTCGCCATGTCTGACAGGTAAGTAATGACCGCCGACTGCTGCTGCATCGCTAGTGAGATCTGCCTGTTTGTCAGCTCACTAGTGACCATTTAGCGATGCACCAGCGATCCTGACCGGGTCATATCATGGTCGGGATCACTGGTGCATCGCTAAATGTAACGGGGCCTTTAGGTTCCAGGCTAAAGCAGTGGAATCTCCTAGCGTGCGATGCTTGGATTTCTTTGCTCTGCAACCATGATAAAGAGATTTTGTCAAATACTTCTTCATGGTGGGCAATCTTGTGGCATGCAACAACATCAACAGTTTAATGGATGCTCTGAAGATAAGTCATAAGGCTATGACCACACTGTCATTATTTGTTCAGTATTTTTTCTCAGCATTTGTAAGTCAAAACCAGGTGAGGAACAATCAGAGGACAAGGTATAATAGAAACAAGTGAACCAATTCTGCATGTTTGACCCACTCCTGCTTTTGGTGTACAAATACTGATGTGAAATAAGGACTAAATAATGATAGTGTGGCTGTAGCCTAATCCAGAGAAATGGAAGCTCTTCAAGAAGCCTAAAAGACAACTTACTGCATAATGGCAATGTGCTACCTTCAATTTCAGTTGGTTATGCAGTCCACATGAATGAAACCTACGACAACAAGAAACAGCTGTTGAGGTGCCTGAACTATGACCAACTGTTCTGTGATGACTTAGGTTGGTTTCACATTAGCGTTTTTTTTTGCGCAGCGCATCGTGCGCATGCGTCATGCGTACCTATGTTTAACATGGCGTGCGCATGTCTTTCCTTTGCATGCATTCGCATGCGTTTTCGTGTGCAAGCGTTTTTTCAAGGTGTGCGCATAGGCTCGCCAAACGCAACCTGTTGCATTTTTGGGTCTGCCAAAAGGCGTCAAAAAAGGCTTGCGCATGGAATGCGACAAAATAGCACATTACAGTCTATGGACATGCGTTCGTCTGTGTTTTCGTGCGCATGCGTTTTTGGCATAAAAATGTGTAGACACTGGTTTTAACCACAAGAGAACGAATGCGCATAAAAAACGCAAACGCATGCAATACCGCATGATCGGCCAAAAAAATGCTAATGTGAAATTAACCTTAAAGGTGGTTGCCCTCTAAGTTGATCCCCAGGGTGGATACACAATGAACTGCTGCTTTCTTTGTGAGTGGGATAGTAGTGCAAGAGAATATCACTCTAATAAATGAGACTGGTCTCTCCAACATTCACTTCAGACAGGGAGTAAAAATGTCCTGCATCCAGCACTTATTGACCCTCAAAAAACCTTGTTTCTACCATTGCATTTCAAGTTGGACCTAATGAAAAATTAGTTTAAGATTAATTTCTTACATTCTCTTCTAGACTCTTTTCTACCAAACTGTGGAGCAGTAAACGATAAGCATGGTGAGAAATGTCACTCAGTAGCTGTGGAGAAAAGATACCAAGGAAGAGCGAATCCATAAATGCTTGCAAATTACTGTTGGACAATTGTAAGGGATGATTCAATGAGGAACACATTTTGTAGTGCAAAATCTGTAACAGTTTATAATTCACAATAGTGTGTAGACATGTTTTAGTTATTTGAATTGTTGCTAAGTTTTCCTTACGTAAATATAAAAAAAATAGGCTTAATAAAATATTCTGCATCTTTACATTTTCAAAAATAACAATATTTCAAAGTACTGAAACTTTTATGCATTAATTAAATGTAGCAGTTAAAGATGAGCAGATACATGAAAGTTTGGGCTCATTGGGTTGTTGCACTGCAGCCTTTCAACAAGCTTTATTAAGCATCCGAACTCTGAACAGTAACATGGACTTCCAGGAGAAGTCCATGATCGGAGTTCAGCACGGAACACAAACTTTACACTTCTGGTTCGCTCATGCCTAGTAGCAGTAAAAGGAATTCTCTTTGATTTCATAAAAACAAGAGCCAACTAAAACATTTTCATTATCAGTTTTCAATTCAGGAGGACAATCATTGAGAATGGTGGCTCAGTGGTTAGCACTGCAGCCTTGCAGCTCTGGAGTCCCACCAAGGACAACATCTGCAAGGAGTTTGCATGTTCTCCCCATGTTTGCGTGGGTTTCCTCCGGGTACTCCGGTTTCCTCCCACATTCCAAAGACATACAGACAGGGAATTTAGATTGTGAGTCCCATCAGGGACAGCGATGATAATGTGTGCAAACTGTAAAGCGCTGTGGAATATGTTAGGCTGGTTTCACACTTGCGTTTTTTTGCGCAAAAAAAGCATGCTTTTTTTTTCCCTATTCTTTACATGGGTTGGGAGCACATACACATGTGTTTGTACGCGCATGCGTTTTTTTGTAGTGTGTGCTCTGGCGCACAAAATACACTCTGTTGCATTTTTTGAGCGTCCGACTTGCCCCAAAAAAACGCATGTGCACGCAATGCGTTTTTTTTTTTCACCCAACCACCCATTAAAGTCTATGGGTGCGCTGACGTGCGCATGGTAATGCACACGTCAGTGCAAAAAAATGCGCACAAAACCGCAAAAAACGCACAAAAACGCATGATGTATTTTTTTATGTGCGTTTGCAGTGCGCACGGTGTGCAGCGCAAAAAAAGCGTGTGAAAGTAGCCTTAGCGCTATTTAAAAATAAAGATTATTATTTCATAACTGAAGCTGACAATGTTAAAAAATATGAAGAACGGAATTTTTTTCAGACTTTCATCAATGTGACATCCATGGATCTGTTTTTTACATCAGTGTGATGTCCATGTGACATCCATGTATGACCTGTTTTCATAAAACTCCATTAAAAATGTACATGACCAAGTAGAGTTTCCTAGCTTTAGAATGGAATTGTACTCTTAAAAGCCAGATGCCACTTAGATGTTCTGTGTCAGACCCGTTTTTTTCATGTATCTCTAGACTTCAATTGGAGAGGCTCATCTGAGACTTGGGAGAAAGTAATGCCTGCTGCCATTTATTTCTCTCAGTCTAAATAAAAAATAGCTAATCTGAAAAGCACTATTGAATAACATGCATCGGTGTGCTGTCTTTGTGCTGGCCTATTAAAATTTAGATATCACATATCCAATGTATTCTCTCATCTACATGAGGCCTATAACTGGGAAAAAAGCACTGAAATCCAGTAGGTGTGTTACTGTGAATAAATGTTTATTAATGAATCATATGATGCTATTTGATTTATGTCACCTTTATTTAAAATTCAGACTAACAAGGCACACCCAAAAGTCACAAAATGGTAGTCGATAATTATATGTTCAGGAAATTAGTTCATAGGGCCTATGAAATGTGGAAATAATCTCTATTTCTAACTAATTTGAATCTGTGGACTGTGCAATAGATCAATAGGACATTGTCCTGTCAAAAATCTCATGGTTAAGCCCCCGTTACACACTGCGATATCACTAGCAATATTGCTGTAAAGTCACCGATTTTGTGACGTAGCAGCGATATTGCTAGCGATATCGCTGTGTGTGATACTTACCTCCGACCGGCTCCCCCGCTGGTTATCACTGATCGCGCGAGAAGGTCCTGGATCATTTCTCGTCAGGCACTTCCTGCTGGGCTTCCTGTGGCGCCGACGAGCGACGTGTGGAGCCGGGCGGGAGGACACAGGATCGCCGCGTCTGACAGGTAAGTAGCGACCCCCAACCCCTGCGATGTCGCTGGTGAGATCTGCCTGTGTGGCAGCTCACTAGCGACCACTTAGCGATGCACCAGCGATCCATATTGTTGTCGGGATCGCTGGTGCATCGCTATGTGTAACGGTACTCTTAGGCAATGTTCACACTTTCAGTATTTGGTTAGTATTTTACGAGTATTTGCAAGCCAAAATCAGGGGTGGGTGATGAAAGCAGAAGTGGTGACGGGTTTCTATTATACTTTTCCTTTGATTGTTCCTCTCCTGGTTTTGGCTTACAAATACTGAGGTAAAATACTGATCAAATACTCATAGTGTGAATACGACCTCAGACCATGTTGCAATGTGGAAAAACTGTTTTTTTGCTCAGTTTTTCATACCTTTCTCCCTTTTTAATGTTATTTTTGTGCACATATGATGCAGCAGTTTTTTCATGTTTTTTAGGCTACTTTCACACTCGCGTTTTTTTGCGCTGCGCACCGTGCGTTTGTGTGCGGTTTTTTGTGTTTTTTGCGCATGCTTTTTTTAAAAAACGCATGCTTTTTTTGCACTGACGTGCGCATGTCAGCGCACCCATAGACTATAATGGGTTTTTGGGTGAATTTTGTGCGCATTGCGTGTGCATGCATTTTTTTGAGACAAGTTGGGCGCACAAAAAATGCAGCAGGATGCATTTTGTGCGCCCAGGCGCACACTACAAAAAAACGCTTGCGCATACAAACGCGTTCAAACACATGTGTATGCGTACCCATGTAAAGTATAGGAAAAAAGCGCATGCTTTTTTTTGTGCAAAAACAGCGCAAAAAAAATGCAAGTGTGAAACCAGCCTGAGTACTGCAAAAATATTGGGATTCTGGAATTGCATTTTTATATGTATTTTTTTTTCAAGATCCCCATAGATGCCTATAAGCAAAAACACAGGAACAGATCTACAGCAGCTTTAATTGCCCAATTGGTGTAAGATTAAATCACCTTCTTGAATTGTATGGCAGACAGCCCGTGAAAGAAGGCAGCTTAAGGATGCTGCAATGTTAAGCCAGGAAATCCTGTTTGCAACTGATGGCTATGGCAGTACACTGTACACCGCGGATTAACCATTTAACCAGCAGTGCCCAAGAAGGTAATAGAAGGAACTCGATAAACTTTGTAGATATCTGCAACAAGAAAGAGATGTCTGTGACTATCATAGTTATCAAAGACCGTGCCATTTGTCAATCATGTTTCCAACTATAATGTTTGGGTAAATTCACAATTCTGTTTCTCTTTGTGAGTAAATAAAAAGCAGAGAAGACAAAGTCTGAGTATTATGTCACAGGTTCCCATGTAGCATGAATTGAAGTTTTATTTTTGATAAGCAGGTTGAATTGAAGAGTATTGTCTAAAGAGCCCAAACACAAAGGAAGAGTCTGCTTGCACTATTGTGAGAGGTCTAAATGGTTAATTCCATACCCTGACGTACCAGCAATGCCAGTATTTCTATTTGTTCTACCCTCCCTCCATATATTTTTACAGTGGTTGGGTGGAGCGCTAATATGAAGATGCATATCAATTACTATGTTAAGGTATGTCACAATAAATTTATCAAATAATAAAGGTCTCTTGGTAAACACAAGGAGTTATCAATCAGCAACACTTTAATCAAGATGTCAGTTTTTCTCTTATAACTTCTATCCTTGTTTTCCACTCTTAGTATCACACCCATTGAAATAAAAAGGGGGTGAAGGAGCTTGAACAAGCAAATTCAAATTCAATCATGAAGATAGGAGCAATGGTGCCTTGTCTCAGGCTGGTGCAGATCAGCAATGACGAGTCGGCACATCCAAGGTAAATAAAAGTCAATAATTCTTCAATCTGTATCTATTAAAATTATAAACAAGGGATTTAAAACCAACGCATTTCTGGCAAGTCACTCGCCCTTAATTATGGTATAAGACTTGTATTACAATGGTCTCCTTTAAAGCTTAAAAAGCCAATCATGGTAGACAAACACATGACATAAATACAATTACCAGCAAAACCATATGACATATACACCTGAACATTAATGAAGAACTTAAATAATTACAAGAAAAAAAGTTGGTTCAATACCCAATGTCAATCTCAAAACATGGCTACATTATATTAACCCCTTCCTGACATCCGTTTGCCCAAACTGTCGCATAGGTAAATAGTGATAGCAACATCGAGAAGCATCACAGAGGGAGTGAGCTCCCTCTGTGCTACCACTGACACAACGCGATGATGCTGGGCCACAAGATGGTCATGTTTTCCTTCAGGGCCCCGGCAAGGAAGGTGGCTTGTCACCTGCTAAGAGCAGGAGCTGATGCACCTCCTACCGAGCCTGTCAGACACTGCACTGATGCCCTGCAGTGCAGAAGCATTGCAAACTATCAGGTCATCCTGGGACAAAGTAAAAAAGTTAAAAAAAAAAGTTTTGAAAAAGTATAAAAATATTTAAAAAAATACCCAAATAAAGAAAAAATAAAATAATATTTATCTAATAAAAACATTTATTTATGTTAAAAAAGTACACATATTTGGTATTGTCGCGTCTGGAACATCCCCACCTAAAAAACTTTCCCACTAACCAATCACTTCAGTTTAACCACATAAAAAAATAAAAGCGAGGCAAATTCTATGCTTTATCATCATACCGCTGAAGAAAAAGTGCAGTAAAATGCGATGAAAAAGACATGAAAGTAAATATAACTGATTCTGCTGAAAACATCATCTTTTCCCTCAAAAAATAAAGCCACTATAAAACTCCCAACAGCGGAAAAATAAAGTATAGCTCTCTCAATAAAGCAATGTAAAAATAATTATTTCTTCTATAAAATAGTGAAAAAGTGCGAAAGCATAAGAAAATTGTAAAAATGGGGTATCTCTGTAATTGTACTGACCTGAGGAATAAAGCTGCCTAATCAGTTTTACTTTATTGCGTCACCTGTTGGTAGTAACGATCCTACAAACAGGTGGCGCTATAGAGTTCAAGTCCTCTTTCTCTCTGAAGAGGCAATTTGCATATTAAATTTCCCACAGGAGCATTGCACGGCGAATAAGCCTCCTTACCTTGACAAGCCAGAGCTGGTATGTCACTCTCCACAAGGGGAAATCTTACCCCTTAGACCTTTATCAATTTTACTACATGCAGAATGGTATAAAAAAAAACAAAAAACAAAAGACAATTCCTGAATTACTGTTTTTTGTTCAGTAATAATAATCTTTATTTATATAGCGCCAACATATTCCGCAGCGCTTTACAGTTTAACAGTTTCAAAACACAAGTCATATGTAACAACGTTAACAATACAATAATTAAAGCAAAATAAGATGACCCTGCTCTTGAGAGCTTACAATCTACAATGAGGTGGGGGAGATACAAAGTACAAGTGTGTATTTACAAGGATGTATTTACAATGATGGTCCAGCCATCTTGAGAGAGTGAAGGATAGATGGAGATAGTGAATGGGCTACACATGCACACTTACACATAAAATGACTGATTAGTGAACGTGATAGGCCGCTCTGAACAAGGAGCGCCTAAAACTGTGCAAATTGTTGATAGTCCTAATTTCTTGGGGTAGAGCATTACAGAGAATTGGCGCAGCGTGGGAGAAGTCTTGGAGTCGGGAGTGGGAGGTGCGGATTTGTGCAGAGATTAGTCGAAAGTCGTTTGCAGAGCGCAGCGGTCAGTTAGGCCAATAGACAGATATTATTATTATGCATTTATATAGCGCCATTTATTCTATGGCGCTTTACATGTGAAAAGGGGAAATATAGACAAGTATAATAAACATGTATAAGACAAGGGACACACAAGTACATAAGGAGAGGGGATCCTGCCCGTGAGGGCTCACAGTCTACAGGGATGGGTGAGGATACAGTAGGAGAGGGTAGAGAAGGTCGTGCGGTGGTTCAGTAGACCGAGGATCATTGCAGACTGTAGGCTTGTCGGAACAGGTGGGTCTTCAGGTTCTTCTTGAAGGTTTCCGTTGAAGGTAAGAGTCTGATTTGTTGTGGCAGAGAGTTCCAGAGTATGTGGGAAGCACGGGAGAAGTCTTGTATGTGGTTGAGGGAAGAAGAGATAAGGGAGGAGTAGAGAAGGAGATCTTGAGATGATCGAAGGTTGCGTGCGGGTAGGTACCTAGAGACCATGTCACAAATGTATGGGGGAGACAGGTTGTGGATGGCTTTGTATGTCATGGTTACGGTTTTGAATTGGAGCCACTGGGCAATAGGAAGCCAGTGAAGGGCCTGGCATAGGGGGGAGGCTGGGTAATAGCGGGGAGACAGGTGGATTAGTGGGGCAGCAGAGTGTAGGATGGACTGGAGCGAAGCCAGAGTGCTAGAGGGGAGGCCAGAGAGTAGGAGGTTGCAGTAGTCGAGGCGGGAGATGATAAGAGCATGCACAAGTGTTTTTGTTGTTTCGTAGTTGAGGAATGAGCGGATCCGGGAAATATTTTTGCGTTTGAGGCGGCAGGAGGAGGTGAGGGCTTGGATATGTGGTTTGAAAGAGAGCGCAGAGTCGAGGATCACCCCAAAGCACCGAGCCTGCGGGACTGGGGAAAGAAAGCAGCCATTGACATTGATAGGTCTGGTGGAGGGATAGAGTGAGATGGGGAAAGATGATGAATTCTGTTTTGTCCATGTTCAGTTTGAGAAAGTGAGCAGAGAAGAAGGCTGAGATAGTAGACAGACATTGTGGGATTTCAGTCAGTAAGGAGGCGATGTTGGGTCCGGATAGGTAGATCTGCGTGTCATCGGCATAGAGGTGATACTGCAAACCGTAGGATTCTATGAGCTGTCCCAAGCCAAAGGTGTAGATGGAGAATAGTAGGGGTTCTAGGACAGAGCCTTGAGTAACACCAACAGACAGGGGCAAGGTGAGGAGGTGGTGTGTGAGAGGAAGACACTAGATGTTCAGTCGGTTAGGTATGATGAGATCCAGGATAGGGCCAAGTCAGTGATGCCAAGAGATGAGAGAGTCTGTAGCAGGAGGGAATGGTCTACGTTGTCGAAGGCAGAGGACAGGACCAGGAGAAGGAGGACAGAGTAGTGTCGCTTGCTCTTGGCGGTTTGTTGTGAGTTCATTTTCCCCTTCACCATTGAGGTCTGATGAACTCCCTCTTCTGGTGAAGGAAGGTAGTGAGGCTGATTACCAAGCACCTGAGCAGGATGATGATGACTGGGTGACTGAAATTGCTGACTGGATATAAGGCAGCCGATGCCCTTCTGCCTTGCTGGTGATTTCTCAGAGGGATTCTAGGAGACCAGTCTGATTCCTGCTCCTCAAAAGCTAAGTTTTCTGCTCTGCTTTTTGCATTTGTGTTTTGGTTTTGTTTTGCCTTGTTTTTCTGGATTTCTGCCATTCCCTGCTGGGGTGAGCTGAATTCCTTTTTGCTCTGTCTTCAGAAAATACCTGAGTACTGATATAGTCTTTTTGAAGCCTAGCGTCTTCAGGGCTTTTTCCCCTATCAGTCTGTTGGCTCTTGTTTTGATAGGGCTTTGGCGGATTGCAGACAGCAGCTTTTCTATCCTGTCCTATTTAGTTAGCTTGGGCCCCATCATTTGCTCAGCCTATCTTTCTATCTGTGTGAGTGTTTTTTCATCTTGCTTCACCGTCATTATATGTTGGGGGCTGCCTATTGCTTTGGGGTCTGCTCTGGGGCACTTTAGATTTCCCTTTCTGTCTTTAGGCTATTTAGTTCTCCGGCTGTGATCGAGGGGTCTAGGGCACCGTAGGAACCCCCCACGGCTACTGCTAGTTGTTGTTGATAGGTTCAGGGGTCTGCAATCCGATAGCTGCCAACTTCTCTGGTTTTCTGGACTTAGCTAGTATTTCTGTTTTTGCCTCCTACGGTGACTCATTCATAACAGCGGTTAGTAAGTCGTTAGTGATTTTAGTTAAGGCAGTTTCAGTTGAGTGATGCGGTCGGAAGCCAGATTGTAACCGGTTAAAGAGGGAACAGGAGGAGAGGTGGGAGGACAGTTCAAGATATACATGTTGTTCCAGTAGTTTTGATGCATAAGGGAGAAGAGATATCAGGCGATAGTCTGACACAGAGGATGGATCAAGGGAGGGCTTTTTGAGGATGGGTGTGATTGAGGCATGTTTGAAGGATAAGGGAAAGACATCATTTGTAAGTGAAAAGTTGAAGAGGTGTGTTAGAGATGGGATGAAGACTGTGGCCAAGTTAGGGATGAGGTGAGACAGGAGTGGGTCGAGGGCACAAGTGGTGAGGTGTGATCTTGACAGAAGGGTGGATAGCTGATCTTCTGTCATGGTGGAGAAGCTGGCTTTTGCAGAACAGGGCTGAGCGGCTAAGAGGGGCATTGGGGGCTGCTGGCCAAAGTTTTGTCTGATCTTGTCAATTTTCTGCTTAAAGAAGGAAGCAAAGTCTTCAGCAGAAATGAGAGGAGGGGGAGGAGGTGCTGTGGGACGGAGTAGAGAATTGAAAGTGTTGTTTAGGGTTGTGAGACAGGGAGGATATGAGAGATGCAAAGTAAGTTTGTTTAGCGGCAGAGAGAGTGGACTTAAAGCTGGCAAGGGACAGCTTGTATGCGCTGAAGTGCTAAGTAGAATGGGTTCTCTTCCATCTCCGCTCAGTGCCCCGGGAAACCAGTCTCAGTTCTTTGGTCAGGCTGGTCAGCCAGGGCTGCCTGTTGATTGTACGAGTTTTGCTCTGCGTGAGGGGGGGAGCCAAATCAAGTGTTGCTGTTATTGTGGTGTTATAAAAAGTGATAGCAGCATCTGTGTCATGAAAGGAAGCTATGTCTGTAAGAGGGAGAAGGGACTCAGAGAGTGATTGTATATTGAGGTGTTTGAGATTCCTGTGAGGGTGAGTGAGTTTATGGAGCGGGGGTTGCACAGTAGGAGGGGAGAGGGAAGAGAATGTCAGTAGGTTGTGGTCAGACAGGGGGAGGGGTGAGTTATTGAGATTAGTGAGGGAACAGAGACAGGTGAAGATAAGGTCCATTGTGTGACCATCTTTGTGAGTGGCCGCAGAGGACCATTGAGTGAGGCCAAGGTAAGCCGTGAGCGATAGAAGTTTAGAGGCAGCTGGGGTGGAAGTGTCAATGGGGATGTTGAAGTCACCCATGATGATGGTGGGGATGTCAGCAGAAAGGAAATGGAGTAGCCAGGTGGTGAAATGGTCGACAAAGGTGGAGATGGCTAGTTCTGGGGGGCGGTAGATGACAGCCAGTTGGAGGTTGGAGGGGGAATAGTTGCGGATGGAGTGCACCTCGAACGAGGGAAGAGTAGCGGAGGGTGGCAAAGGAATTGGGGTAAAGGAGCAGGTATCGGAGAGGAGCAAGCCAACTCCTCCACCACGTTTTTTGCTGGGGCGAGGGGTGTGAGAGAGATGGAATCTGCCATAGGAAAGCGCAGCTGGAGAGGCTGTGTCAGAGGGAGTGAGTCAGGTTTCAGTGATGGCAAGGAAGGAGAGTTTGTTGGTGATAAAGAGGTCATGGATAAATTATGGCTTGTTGCAGACAGCATGTGTGTTCCATAGTGCTCCAGGTAGGAGGACCAGGGGAGTGGGGGCTGGATGAATAGTTATGAGGTTGTCATTAGTGATGGGCGAGTCCTAAATTACTCGGAATTGCTTGACTCTAGCGAGTCCGAGCCCGGGACTCGCTACTCGTTGCGAGTCTAGCGAGTCCAATGTTAATGAATGGGGAAGCGAGTCTTAGCGAGTAATGTGCGATTTACAAATCGCAGATGTGTCTCGGAAAGCGCTTGCATTGGCGATTTGTAAACCCCACTCGCAACAGTTTGTTGCTGCTGTGTCCGAGTCCAAACTCGCATTTGTTTGTCTTATTTAGCGCCGATGAGGCGAGGGAAGCGATTTTCTCTAGCACACACCATGCTTTGAGCAAACAGGAAATAATCCGAGTCGAGTTGACATACGCACACACACACAGAGCAATACAGAGCAATCATGGCCCGTGTCACTGTCAACACGCTGCAGTTGATTGATCTGGTGGAGGCTCGGCCCCTGCTTTGGCTCCCCACTGACCCTGCCTATGGGCATAACATCCAGCGGACTACAGCCTGGAGGGAGATCGCTCAAGTGATGTTCCCTGCACTGCTACGGCCAAGACCTCGTCCCTTTGCAACCTCTTTTTTGGGAAATTGTGGTTTTTGTGACATGTTGACAAATGCACAGTCACCGAGATGGAGTTAGGTGGTGCTGTAGGCGTCACTTGCTGGCGGGGTAAGTGTGTGTGCTGACACCTAGCAGTGAAGCTGCACACTAGTCCCTGCACTGTGCACTGCACTGTAAGGCTTGATCCTCCCTGCCTGCCTGCCTACAGTCTACACAGTACTCCTCTGTCCTCCTGGTAGCTCTCAGAAGAGCTGTTTGGGTTTAATATAAGGAATCTTGAAGTTTCCCTACACTAACTGACAATCCCTATGATCTGCTCAAGCATCTACCTCACCCTGCTCTATCTCAGATCTCTCAGGAATGTAGAGGAAATGGCGGTGGAAAAGGCTTATATACAGCCTCGCCTCTCATACATGACATAGGCATCACGATGGACAGAAGCCAATCATAGTCCTGCCACAACCAACATTACTGAATATGATTGGCTAACATGCTTGTCCATCTAAAAAAGTTTTCTGACCTAACACGCTAGGCTGTCTCGGAAGCTTTGTAGGAACATAACAGATTCTATATTTGCGAGTCCCGAATCCAGTATACAGGACTCGGGATTCGTAGACTCGCTCAGACTCGCTGTTGACAGCGATGTGATATAGCGAGTCTAGCGAGTGAGGAAAAAAAAAATCTGACAAAACTAAGATTGCCATTGACTTGCATTGGACTCGTTACTGTGCGAGTAATCACTGGGAGACTCGCCGAGTAACGAGTCCAGCGAGTCCCTTACTATTCGCCGAGTAACGAGTCCTAGCGAGTAGACTCGCCCATCCCTAGTTGTCATGGTTGCAAAAAAGTGTAGAGGATCGTGGCAGGGTGTTAGAAATGAGTGTGGGGATGTGTTGAGGAGGGCCAGGATTTGGGGATACATCACCAGCAATGAGGAGTAGTAGACAGAGCATTAGAAGGTGGGAGCAGGATAGGACATGATGTGGCTGTGAGTGTCTGGAGAAAAAGGATTGAATGTGGAGGAACAGTTGTGATGAAGAGTTGAGATGGCTGGGAAGGAAGGAGGGGGAAATGACTAGTTCCTTACTTGGTGGAGGGTTTGCAGGAGTTAGGGAGAAATAGAGTAGTATGGGGGTGATAGTAAAAAGAAGGTGAAACATTGTTGTGGTGTTATAGTCCGTTACCTTACAGTAAATTCCAGTCCAATTCTAGTCTAATTCAGAGTACTTAGAAATATGTACTTTGAAGTATGGATTTTGAAGTAGATGGAGCCGACTACATCAGGAGCAGACCCATGGTGCTGAATATATGTGCAGCTAAATACAATCAGCTGTGAGTGAAAGTGGGGTGTGACTGCCCAGGCCAAATGCACAGAGTTAAGCAAAGGTCATAAAAGGGGGAAGGGGTTATACAGACCACTTAGATGTGTGGCAGAGATAACGAGAATGGAGTACAATTATGGATACAAGAAGATGGGTAAGCAATGCATACCATATAAAAATACAATGCAGTTCACATGGGGCATTCAGGAGCATGGGAGAGAGGGGTGGAATTCAGCAATGAATACCATATAAAAATACAATGCAGTTCACATGGGGCATTCGGGAGCATGGGAGAGAGGGGTGGAATTCAGCATAAAACTATAAATTTGGTGTACTGATCGATGATGGTTATGATGAAGCTACGTCCTGTCCTGCTGGCCTCTACCTTCAGTTTACCAATGGCTACCATTTGTAATGGACGTCAACTCCCAATCGGATGCAATGGTGCTTTATGATCACCTTTCACATTTTTCATAGTAACAGCCGTGTGACATTCCTGCCACCATTTTTCAATTTGTCCTGTCATGGCAATCCAATAGAATCCCCTACGGCCTGTGGCTTGTGTGTTTTGCACTCCAAAGTGACCAGTCAGATCATGATAGGCAGTGAGGTCCATGTCTACAGCTCTCCCTGTGATCACAATTTGATGGAGACGAGTTACGGTGATGGGATCGACGCAACTGTGATACAGCAACCCTTTTTTCACTAATTTGCGTTTTAGCTGTATCCACAGTTAAAGTTATGGAGGGTCAGCATCGCCTCTGCGAATTCTCCCGGGAGGTTTTCCCGTGATTACAAATTCAAAAACATCTAAAATCACTCGACTTTACGTCTGTACTTTTATCCATCTACCTTCTTCTAGCAGAGAGTCTGGACTGGCAGACTGACACTGAAATATAAATGAAGATTTCAAAGTACTCCGACACTGTACACTGGTGTACGTTTCGAATACATTTTCCTTTTTCTCATTTTTATATTCGAGTGCAATCCATACTGAGCCTGTGAGAGTTTGTGTCTTACTCTGTTAAAATATAAGGAGTAGAGTTGAGCGACTTTTGGTTTTTTAGGGTCGCGTTTCGTTTCGTGAAACCCGACTTTTCCAAAAGTCGGGTCGAGCAAGATCGTCCGATTATAGGGAAAAGTCGGGGTCGTCCAGAAACACGAAACCCAATGTAAGTCAATGGGGAATAAAAGTCGGCAGTGAGAGGAGGACAGGAAACACACCAACAGTGCCCATTTGAATGCCAAAAGCATCAATTCTTCTTACTTATGCTTGTCAACCTTAATTAACTTCATAATACAAGTTACGCACTGAAAAATGGGGGTTATTTGGCTACAGACTGTGGGGGGGAGGGCTGGCTCCAGGTTTTCATGTGCCCTGGGCGAAAGAGCGCCCCTTTAACACATACCACAACTCATCATGCTCCGATACGGCAGAGAAATAGCGGTATAGTACAATGAAAAATACCTCACTTTTTACATCTCATGACGAGGCCCATCTATTTCTCCATACAGAATCATTGGTCCCATATAATGTTTGAAACAGTATATGATGAGCTCCACATAATGCTACAGTATATGTTGGTCCCCATGGATGAAGCTCCACTGTCTTATGGGCCCAAATAATGCTCCAAACATAATGGGCCCCATTTCTAATGCTCTAGTGTATAATGGGCCCTGTAAATGCTGCTCCAGTGTCTGATGTCCACCTTTGGAATGTTCCAGTGTATGGTGGTCCCCATCTATCATTCTCCAGAGTATAGTGCTCCCCATAAATTGCTGTCCCAACATTGAAAACAATCAAATAAGTCTCCTCGCTAGGGAATCCCTGTACTTGTCTGGACTCCTCGTCGTCCCCATCTTCCATCTCACTGCACAGTATTTCAACTTTGCAAGTGCTGTGATCCTGGGCAAGCAGGGGGGGCCCACTCGTTGGCGACGGCACTGGCACAGGGCCCCTGATAGTACGGTGGTGTGTCTGATGGCGGGTGGGCCGAACCTGCACTTTCATCTGCAGCTTCCTCTTTGTCACCGTGTAAGATGGAACTGTATATGGGAAGGGTAACCTGAGTTTCATCAGGGTCAGATTCAGGTCGTGTAGCGTGCGAGGGGAATGTAGTGGTCTGGGTCAATGTACCAGCAGATTCATCGAGCAGTGGCTGGGCATCAGTGCACTTGTGTCGCCCCCAGGAGTACGGTCGCCACAGTGGCATTACCTTCTTCCTAGGGAGTGTGATGTCATGCTTGGGAGCAACGAACGATCTCTCTAGCAGGTTAACTGATTGGGCGGCGTTATTCCCACGAGTCATGACCCTCCAAACAGCGTTCATGAAGGCAAAGTGTTTGTTTTACGTGGGCAGTATGGTTGCAAAGCTGAACCTTAAAGGAATGTCCAGAAGGGCACCACCAGGAGTGGAGCTTACGGTTAAATTCGACTCCACCTGGGAAACCTCAACCATGCCAGCTACAGAACAGATGCACACATTGCAAGCTTAATTCCGTTAACGAACGAGACTCGGTCATGCCCCGCGGTCCGAGTCCGGCTTACTAGAGGGACACGTGAGGCTCTGGCACATGAGATTGGCCAATAACTGGTGTGTCATGCCCTTACATGTCCGTGGCTGCATGTGCGCTACACTGAAAAGGCCAGCGTTTGTCGCTTACAGGTGCAGATAACCCGCTGAACAACGTTAGTGATGGGGATCACTGATTACAATTATTACCCGCGAACAATGATTTCCCAGTAAGTGCAGGTCAACCGCAGTTCCGGAATTAGGCCTAACCGTCATTCCTGAAAAAATGAAAAACTTACGTGTGCAAACCACAGGTGCTGTAGCTTGCTTAACAGCTCGCCAGCCGTTCTCACGCCCAGTATGGATTACACGTGATTGCACAAAGGTTAGAAAGGGTACCGTATCCCCGGATAACATGTATGGTTAGCGTACACATTCAAAATATATGTCTCAGGAGGCAGGCTCAGATGGTGTCAGGCCCAGTATGGATTGCACATGATTGCACAAAGGTTAGAAAGGGTACCGTATCCCCAGATAACATGTATGGATAGCATACACATTCAAAATATATGTCTCAGGAGGCAGGCTCAGACGGTGTTAGGCCCAGTATGGATTGCACGTGATTGCACAAAGGTTAGAAAGGGTACCGTATCCCCGGATAACATGTATGGATAGCGTACACATTCAAAATATATGTCTCAGGAGGCAGGCTCAGACGGTGTTAGGCCCAGTATGGATTGCACGTGATTGCACAAAGGTTAGAAAGGGTACCGTATCCCCAGATAACATGTATGGATAGCATACACATTCAAAATATATGTCTCAGGAGGCAGGCTCAGACGGTGTTAGGCCCAGTATGGATTGCACATGATTGCACAAAGGTTAGAAAGGGTACCGTATCCCCGGATAACATGTATGGATAGCGTACACATTCAAAATATAAGTCTCAGGAGGCAGGCTCAGACGGTGTTAGGCCCAGTATGGATTGCACGTGATTGCACAAAGGTTAGAAAGGGTACCGTATTCCCGGATAACATGTATGGATAGCGTACACATTCAAAATATATGTCTCAGGAGGCAGGCTCAGACGGTGTTAGGCCCAGTATGGATTGCACGTGATTGCACAAAGGTTAGAAAGGGTACCGTATCCCCGGATAACATGTATGGATAGCGTACACATTCAAAATATATGTCTCAGGAGGCAGGCTCAGACGGTGTTAGGCCCAGTATGAATTGCACAAAGGTTAGAAAGGGTACCGTATCCCCAGATAACATGTATGGATAGCGTACACATTCAAAATATATGTCTCAGGAGGCAGGCTCAGACGGTGTTAGGCCCAGTATGGATTGCACGTGATTGCACAAAGGTTAGAAAGGGTACCGTATCCCCGGATAACATGTATGGATAGCGTACACATTCAAAATATATGTCTCAGGAGGCAGGCTCAGACGGTGTCAGGCACAGTATGGATTTGACGGCCCAGATTACACAGCGGAGGAGCAGGGAGAGGTAAAGATTGCAAATGCTGGGGCCCTGCCCAAGCAAGGGGGGCCCACTCGTGGGCGTCGGTACTGGCACTGGGCCCCTCATAGTACAGCGGTGTGTCTGACGGCGGGTGTGCACCACCACCTTCAGAGACACTTGATTGCACTATGAGGGACCCTGTGCCAGTGCCCGCGCCCAAGAGTCGGCCTACCCACCTGTCCAGGGCAACGGCACTCGCACGGTGTCGTGCGCTAGGTGGTGACCCCGGCCATGGGGGGGGAGGCAGCACAGTTAGGGAGTTTTAGAAAGTGGCATATGTTGATGTTGGACATTCAGCTGATGCAAAAGGCGAAATAGGTGAAGTACCAGGAAGAGGTGGACCAAAGCAAGCCATTTTTCTGTCACCCTATGTGTCATCAGGGGAAGGTGGGACAAAATCCTTGGAAACCCATGCGTGGTTCATTTTAATGAAGGTTAGATCATCCACATTTTGGGTTGACAGACGGGTCCTTTTTTCTGTCAGGATTGATCCAGCTGCACTGAAGACTCTTTCCGATAGCACACTTGCAGCTGGGCAAGCGAGCTCCTGTAAGGCATATTGGGCCAATTCAGGCCAGGTGTCCAGTTTAGCGGCCCAATAGTCAAAGGGGAATGACCTGTGTGGGAGAACATCGATATGGGAGGAAAAGTAGTTTGTAACCATAGTTGACAACTGCTGTCTCCTGTCACTTTCCATCGATGCAGTATTACCAGTTGTGTGAGCGGTATTTGAAAAATCAGTCCACAACATTGTCATGAAACCCCTGTCTCCAACGCCACTTCTGCTGTGTGCACCACGAACACCTCTGCCAAGCTGCCCCCGGCCCGTACGGCTCGTGTGAGAACCATCACCGCTGCTGTGTGCTGGGAATGCCTCAAGCAACCGATTTACCAGAGTTGCTTGTTTATTAGCCAATATTAGGTCAAGGTTCTCCTGTGGCATGATGTTTTGTAATTTGCCTTTATAGCGTGGATCCAGGATGCTGGCCAACCAGTAGTCGTCATCGTTCATCATTTTGGCAATGCGGGGGTCCCTTTTTAGGATCCGCAAGGCATAATCTGACATGTGGGCCAATGTTCCCGGTGTCAATGATGCACTGCGAGTGCTGGGTGGAGGAGCACTTTCTGGCAAATCCACATCCCTCCAGTCACGCACAAACCCTGTACCAGACCTTGCCACGCCAACATTTTCACTTGCCCCACGAGATGCATCCTCCTCCCCTAAGTAATCATCCCCATCATCATCCTCCTCCTCCTCTTCTTCCTCCACCTCGTCCAGGAGAGGTCCCTGAGCAGACAATGGCTGAATGTCATCAAGGATTCCCCCCTCCTCTTCCTCCTCATCAACATTGGCTGCAGACGCCTGCTCCTTAAGGTGCGTCAAAGTTTGCATGAGCAGACGCATAAGTGGGATGCTCATGCTTAGGATGGCGTCGTCTGCGCTTACCAGCCGTGTGCATTCCTCAAAATACTGAAGGACTTTACAAAGGTCTTTCAGCTTCGACCACTGCACACCTGTCAACTCCATGTCTGCTCTCAAAGTGCCTGGCCGTGTATCCTCCCACAAATGCATTATGGCCTGCCTCTGCTCGCACAGCCGCTCCACCATGTGCAGGGTGGAGTTCCACCTTGTTGCAATGTCGATAATGAGGCGGTGGTTGGGAAGGTGGAGCAATCGCTGCAGCTTCTGCATACGAACGGAGTGTACAGGCGACCGGCGGATGTGCGCGCACAGTCTTCGCACCTTCTGGAGCAGGGCTGTTAACTCCGGATAATTTTTGAGGAAGCACTGCACCACCAGGTTCAAGGTGTGAGCCAAGCAAGGTATGTGGCTGAGTTTTGAAAGGGCTATGGCTGCCACAAAATTACGCCCGTTATCACTAACTACCTTGCCTGCCTCAAGATGTACACTGCCCAGCCATGACTCAGTTTGTCGCTGAAAGTACTCGGCCAGCACCTCGGCAGTGTGTCTGTCGCCCAAACACATCATCTGCAACACAGCCTGCTGATGCTTTCCACTAGCTGCTCGATAGGGGGACACATCGCGTGCAACAGTGGCAGCTGCAGATGGAGTGCTCGTACGACTGCGCTCTGTGGACGAGCTTTCGCTTCTGGAGGAGGAGGAGGAGGAGGGTCGAACGCCTACAGCCAACTGTTTCCTATACCGTGGGCTAGGCAGCACTGTCCCACCACCGCTGTCCCCTGTGGACCCTGCATCCACCACATTAACCCAGTGCGCAGTGATGGACACGTAACGGCCCTGTCCATGCCGACTGGACCATGCATCAGTTGTGAGGTGCACCTTTCCGCTCACTGACTGCTTGAGTGCATGGACAATGCGGTCTTTCACAAGATGGTGGAGGGCTGGGATGGCTTTGCGAGAGAAGAAGTGGCGAATGGGTAGGTCATAGCGTGGTACTGCATAGGCCATGAGTTCGCGGAAAGCTGTGCTTTCCACCAACCGAAAGGGCATCATCTCAAACGAGATTAGTTTGGCAATGTGGGCGTTCAAACCCAGTGTATGCGGATGAGAGACTGAGTACTTTCTTGACCTACTCATAGTGTCTGGGAGGGTGAGCTGGACTTGAGAGCTGCATATGGTGGAAGTAGCGGTGGACAGGGCGGACTGAGAGAGGGTTGATGATGGTGATGGAGTTGGTGTTCTTTCTGATGGCCTAGAATCAGTCTTTCGTTGATATAACAGTGGGATTCCCTGACTGCTGTGGTCTTGCAACGACACCTCAACATTTGCTGCTGTGCTAACCGGTGAGCTTACAGTGGTGGAAACAATGTAGCGTTGCTGACTACCTTCGTTGTGATCAGTTGCACATGTGGCACTTGAGGTTTGGTGTTGTGTCCACGCTTGCAAGTGCATGCTGGTTAAATGTCTCAGCATGCAACTGGTATTCAAATTTTTCAGATTTTTCCCTCGGCTAAAGGTCTTTGCGCACTTCTTACAGATAACCTTGGCCTGATCATGAGGATTTTGGTCAAAAAAGTGCCACACTGCACTCTTCCTACTTTGGCAGACATTTTTCGGCCTAGCACGCTGTGATCTTTTGACCCTCTGGACAAGCTGTCCAGCAACTCTTTTGATGTTTGGAACCTGTCTTTGGAGTGCTCCGGGCCTGCCAGATAACAGCTGTTGCGATGTCGATGTCTGCTGTGGATGCTCCTCATCTGAGCTATTGGAAGCAGCACCCTCTTCCCCCAATGGATGCCAATCTGGGTCAACAACTGGGTCATCCATCACCTCCTCTTCTATGTCATGTGCACCTTCCTCTGTGTCACCGTGTATGGTGGTATAGTGTGCGGGAAGGGGCACCTGAGTCTCATCAGGGTCAGAATCTGGCTCTGTACACTGCGAGGACAATGTAGTGCTCTGAGTGAATGTACCAGCAGAATCATCCATCAGCGGCTGTGCATCAGTGCACTCCATGTCAGATTCATCTTGGCCTGGGTAATTCACCATTTCACTTGATAATCCAGGCATGGTATGTGAAAACAGCTCCATGGAGTAATCAGTAGTATGGCCTGCGTCATCCTTCAATCTTGGTTGGGGTGAAGGACACAAGGAAAGGTGTGGTTCATGAACATGAGCCTCCAATGACGACTCAGTGCTTTTACTTTTTACAACTGAAGAAGAGGAGGCGATAGAGCTGGAGGCTGAGTGAGCAATGTAAGACAAAACTTTTTCCTGATGCTCTGGCTTTAAAAGCGGTTTGCCAACTCCTAGAAAACTAAGCGTTCGAGGCCTAATGTAGCCAGACAATGACGCAGGGTCAGCACCTCCTGCATTCGGTCCTATTTTGCTCTTGCCACTACCATCAGATCCACCACCAACACCATCATTACCAGCTGCCAACCCCCACCCAATTCCACGGCCTCTTCCACCAGCCTTCCTCATTTTTGGTAGAAATGTAGACAAAATCCAACAAACTATATAGTAATGTAAAACAAGGTACAAGGTGTCTATAGGACAGGGGAGATTTTGAATTTCTGCAGACACTTGTGGACACTGGACACTTTTGGATTGTGTGAGGCCCACTGATATCTGAGCGCTATGTGACAGGCTCGATGGCACAGCTGTGACCAAAGTGACTAGAGGATAAGGGAGATTTTGAATCTCTGCACACACTTTTGGACACTGGACACTTTTGGACTGTGTGAGGCCCACTGATATCTGAGCGCTATGTGACAGGCTCGATGGCACAGCTGTGACCAAAGTGACTAGAGGATAAGGTAGATTTTGAATCTCTGCACACACTTTTGGACACTGGATGGACACTTTTGGATTGTGTGAGGCCCACTGATATCTGAGCGCTATGTGACAGGCTCGATGGCACAGCTGTGTCCAAAGTGACTAGAGGATAAGGGAAATTTTGAATCTCTGCACACACTTTTGGACACTGGACACTTTTGGATTGTGTGAGGCCCACTGATATCTGAGCGCTATGTGACAGGCTCGATGGCACAGCTGTGACCAAAGTGACTAGAGGATAAGGGAGATTTTGAATCTCTGCACACACTTTTGGACACTGGACACTTTTGGACTGTGTGAGGCCCACTGATATCTGAGCGCTATGTGACAGGCTCGATGGCACAGCTGTGACCAAAGTGACTAGAGGATAAGGTAGATTTTGAATCTCTGCACACACTTTTGGACACTGGATGGACACTTTTGGATTGTGTGAGGCCCACTGATATCTGAGCGCTATGTGACAGGCTCGATGGCACAGCTGTGACCAAAGTGACTAGAGGATAAGGGAGATTTTGAATCTCTGCATACACTTTTGGACACTGGACACTTTTGGATTGTGTGAGGCCCACTGATATCTGAGCGCTATGTGACAGGCTCGATGGCACAGCTGTGACCAAAGTGACTAGAGGATAAGGGAGATTTTGAATCTCTGCACACACTTTTGGACACTGGACACTTTTGGATTGTGTGAGGCCCAATGAATATCTGAGCGCTATGTGACAGGCTCGATGGCACAGCTGTGACAAAAGTGACTAGAGGATAAGGGAGATTGGATTGCTTTTAAAAAAGCAGTTTGCGGAGCAGTGGGTAAACAGCAATGCAGGAATGTCAGGAAGCCTTAGAAGGCAGCCCAACAACCAACACCACTGATACACCACTATATAGCCTCCCCTTGCACTGCACACACAGTGACTGGTGTGTTGTGCAGGCCAAATTGCTAGCAGCAGAAGCAGTTTTTTTTTCTTCTCAGCAGGACAAAAAAAAAATTGGGATTGCTTTTAAAAAAGCAGTTTGCGGAGCAGTGGGTAAACAGCAATGCAGCAATGTCAGGAAGCCTTAGAAGGCAGCCCAACAACCAACACCACTGATACACCACTATATAGCCTCCCCTTGCACTGCACACACAGTGACTGGTGTGTTGTGCAGGCCAAATCGCTAGCAGCAGAAGCAGTTTTTTTGTCTTCTTCCCTGCCTAACGCTCTCCCTACAGAATCAGCAGCAACCTCTCCCTATACTAAGATCGGCAGAAGTAAGATGGCGGTCGGCGTGCACGCCCTTTTATAACCCCTGTGACGCCCACCAAAGCAAGCCAATCACTTGCATGCCCTTCTGAAAGATGGTGGTGACCCGTGCCTATGTCATCACGTTGCCCACAGTGTCCGTGGATCCTGATTGGCTGAAAAAGAGCGCAAAACAAACTTTTGAAACGCGACTTTGTTGCGTAAGTCGCCGTCCTCGTGGCCGACCTCATCCTAGGTCGTGCCGTCAGCAACGATTTGGATTTCTGGATCACGGAGTGAACTACTTATACGATGGACTACTTGCTAGAGATGGGGTGCACCTTACGAAGACTGGAAAGCATGTATTTGGAAGTCGCCTTGCTACACTTGTAAGGAGAGCTTTAAACTAGAACAACATGGGAAGGGAAGCAAAAGACCAGAAAAAGCCATACACCTGACAGATGCTATTGAGAACTCTGCTAATAGAAGTGGAAAGGAAGAACAAAGACGAAAGAATCTAATTAATAAAAATATTGGAGAAAGAGAAACCAATCACAAACTAAAATGTTTCTATACTAATGCACAAAGCATGGGCAACAAACAAGGAGAATTGGAACTACTAACACAGGAAAAGAAATATGATGTCATTGGAATCACTGAAACTTGGTGGGATGATACACATGATTGGAATACAAGACTAGAAGGATACAACTTATTTGCAAGAAACAGACTTGATAAACGAGGAGGAGGTGTTGCATTGTATGTTAGAAACGCGTATATCTGCACAGAGATTGAAGCTTCAGAGACTGGGAGTTCTGTGGAAACTGTTTGGGTAAGAATACAAGGACAGAACAATGGAAAGGACACCATGGTAGGCATTTACTACAGGCCGCCTGTGCAAGCTGAAGATATGGATGAACTCTTTATGCATCAAATGGCCAAGTTCTCCAAAAAATATGACATAGTTGTCATGGGAGATTTCAACTATCCAGACATTTGTTGGGAATCTCTCTCAGGCAAAACTAACAGGTCAAGGAAATTCTTATCCTCTCTTGCTGACAACTTTATCTTCCAAAAGGTAGGGGAGAAAACAAGGGGAACTGCTACCTTGGATCTAATCCTTATAAACAGGGAGGAAATGGTTGAGGAGGTAAAAGTGGCTGGAACCCTAGGAGGTAGCGACCATGCTATTTTAGAATTTTGGATAACTAGAGGCGGAAGACCTGTGAAGACTCAGACGTCAAGGTTAGATTTCAGAAAGGCAGATTTTAAGGGATTCAGAAAGATAATTGGAGGGATCCAATGGCTGGATATCCTTAAAGACAAAAATGTCCAGGAAGGATGGGAAATCTTGAAAAATGAAATTCTCAAAGCACAGTTGTTAACAATTCCGAAAAGAGGGAAGAATAGGAAGCATTTAAGGAAACCAGGATGGGTGAACACAGAACTTAAGCACATGCTAAAAAGGAAGAAAAAAATGTTTATAAAATGGAAAGAGGGAGGCATATCTAAAGAAGAATATAATGCTGTCTGCAGAATCTGCAGGGCACAAATCAGATTAGCTAAAGCTGAAAATGAATTGAGGCTTGCAAGAGATGTCAAAAGCAATAATAAAGGATTTTGGGGATATGTCAAAAGTAAAAGAAAAGTCAAAGATGCTATAGGATTTTTACAGGATGAAAATGATGAAATGGTAAGACAGGATGTTGAGAAGGCTGAACTTTTAAATTCCTATTTTGCATCTGTTTTCTCTCAGAAAGGAAATGTAACACCAACTGTTATTCACTGTCCTATTAAGGGAATAGAAGAATCCAGGATATCTATAAACAAAAAGATAGTGAGGAAACACTTAGCTAACCTAAATGAATTCAAGTCTCCAGGTCCAGATGAATTACACCCCAGAGTACTGAAGGAGATAGCAGAAGAAATTTCTGAACCACTCTCCATAATCTTTGAAAATTCTTGGAGAACAGGAGAAGTGCCAGAAGACTGGAGAAGAGCAAATGTTGTTCCTATCTTCAAAAAGGGGAAGAAGGTGGACCCAGGCAACTATAGGCCGGTGAGTCTGACTTCTATACCAGGAAAGATCTTTGAACAAATTATTAAACAACATGTAAGTCAATACCTGGATAAGAATGAAGTGATCAAACAGAGTCAGCATGGGTTTGTAACTAATAAGTCATGTCAGACTAACTTAATTTCCTTCTATGACGGTATCACTGATTGGGTGGATCAAGGAAATGCTGTAGATATAGTATATCTTGACTTCAGCAAAGCATTTGACAAAGTCTCTCATACAATCCTTATTGAAAAAATGACTAAGTATGGAATGGACAAGGCAACTGTTAGGTGGATTCATAGCTGGCTTAGTGATCGGACCCAAAGAGTGGTCGTAAATGGCTGCACATCCAGTTGGAAGAATGTCTCAAGTGGGGTACCACAGGGCTCTGTCCTGGGCCCTGTATTGTTCAACATCTTTATCAACGATTTAGATGAAGGAATTGAGGGTAAACTGATTAAATTTGCTGATGACACAAAGCTAGGAGGGATAGCTAATACTAGAGAAGAGAGAGAGAGGATTCAAAAAGATATAAATACACTGGAGCAGTGGGCAGCAACTAACAGAATGGTTTTTAACAGGGAGAAATGCAAAGTACTACATCTGGGCAATAAAAATGAAAAAAGCATATATAGAATGGGAGGAATAGGGCTAAGTGACAGCACATGTGAAAAAGACTTGGGTATACTAATAGATCACAGACTGAATATGAGTCAACAGTGTGATGCAGCAGCAAAAAAGGCAAATGCAGTTCTAGGATGTATTAACAGAAGCATACAGTCTAGATCACGTGAAGTCATTATTTCCCTCTACTCCTCTTTGGTCAGACCTCATCTGGAATATTGTGTCCAGTTTTGGGCACCACATTTTAAAAAAGACATCAACAAACTGGAGCAAGTTCAGAAAAGAGCGACCAGAATGGTGACCGGTCTGCAAACCCTGTCTTATGAGGAAAGGTTGCAGGATTTGGGAATGTTTAGTTTGCAAAAGAGAAGACTGAGAGGAGACTTAATAGCTGTCTACAAATATCTAAAGGGCTGTCACATTGTAGAAGGATCAACTTTATTCTCATTTGCACAAGGAAAGACTAGAAGCAATGGGATGAAACTGAATGGGAGGAGACACAGATTAGATATTAGAAAAAACTTTTTGACAGTTAGAGTGATCAATGAGTGGAACAGGCTGCCACGAGAAGTGGTGAGTTCTCCTTCAATGGAAGTCTTCAAACAGAGGCTGGACAGACATCTGACTGGGATGATTTAGCGAATCCTGCTTTGAGCAGGGGGTTGGACCAGATGGCCCAGGAGGTCCCTTCCAACTCTACGATTCTATGATTCTAGGGTCGGGTTTCGTTTCATGAAACCCGACTTTGCCAAAAGTCTTCAACTTTTGAATTTTTTCGACCCGTTTCGCTCAACTCTAACAAGGAGATTTAAAATGACACCAACACTGTATGCAGCTGACCGATTGTAAAACATTACCCTTTTTCAAGTTTTTATATTCTTGTGTAATCCATACTGAGCCTGTGAACGTCTGTCTGTAACTCCAGAAATATACTTGTAGATTTAAGATTAGCCCAGCACTGTATACAACTGTACATTTCTGATACCTTACCCATTTACTGCTTTTTATATAGTGGTCTAATCCATACTGGGCTAGTGAGAGTCTGTTTCTGGTTCTGGAAATATCTACTGAGATTTACAATTACCTCAACACTGTACGCAACTGTACGCGTCTGATCCATTACCCTTTTACTGCTTTTTATATTGTGTAATCCATACTGACCCTGAGGGCGTCTGTGTCTGCCTCCTAAAAAAAATAAGGAGATTTCTAATGTTTAAACAGTACTATATGTACCTTGAATCTGGTGATACAGTAACCTTTTTATACTTTTTATATTCTTGGCTAATGCATACTGGGACTGAGAGTGTCTGTGTCTGCCTCATGAAATGTCTACGGAGATTTAGAATATTTAAACTATACTATACCTTGTATCTGGTCATACTGTACCCTTTTTCAACTTGTCACATTACTGTCAAATCCATACTGAGCGTGTGGGCATATGTGCCTGCCTCCTGAAATACATACGGAAATTTTTTTGTATTTTAAGTAGACTATATATACCTTGTATCTGTTGATCCAGTACCCTTTGTGCCCGAAATTCATCCTCCACCCACCACTCAAAGTGTATCATTGACACCTGTAACATTGGCACACATGAGTGATTATTTCTTGCGGATCTTCTTTTTATATTATGGTGTAATCCATACTGAGCCTGTGAGAGGCTGTGTGTTACTCTTGAAATATATATGTAGATTGCCAAATGACCCCAACACTGTATACAGCAGTATGCTTGGGATCCTTTCCCATTTTACTGCTTTTTATATTGTTGTGTAATCCATACTGGGCCTCAGAGCGTCTGTGTCTGCCTCCTGAAATAAATACGGAGATTTTGAATGTTGAAACTATACTATATATACCTTGGATCTGGTGATACTGTACCTTTTTCTACTTTTTAGCTTGTTGTCGAATCCATACTGGCCATGACAGCGTCTGTGTCTGCCTCCTCAAATATATACGTAGATTTATAATGTTGAAACTATACAATATATCCCTGTTATCTGGTGTTAAAATGAAATGCCATGCAGGGCCGGGGGTTACTCAGTACCGGGCCTTTCAGGCTCTATTAAGGGGGAAGTATGTCACGGTGGTGATTGGGACCCAGTCCGTGGCCCTGGGTGTCCAATAAAGAAGATGACAGTTCAGATGAGGGGGAAGATGGTATGATAATTCATTTGGAAAAGGGGGATCGTGATGCCACCCGTGGTACTCGGCTAGGGTAGCCCACGCTGCAATGCAGATCCTCTGTGCCAGTGTTAAAGCAGACAAGATGATGAAGCCTTCCACAGGCAGAGCTGTATCCCAGGGCAGTTGAGATGGTGTTTGTGAGCCATTGACGTTGATGGTGAGTGCAGCGTGTGTTGCAGGCGAGTTGTAAAAGCCATCAAGGACACAGTTGGATGCAGTTTCTGAGTTTTTCCTCAAAAGTTTTGTGCACAAGATGACCCGATTGGTACTGTGTCATCGGAGGGAGGGGTCTGGCAAACTCAAAGGTAGATCAGGAACACCTGTTCAAGACTCCTCCGTGTGTATCCTTTCTAGGCTGTGTCTCTGCACTGATCTCTCCCTTCCTTCCTGCTGTGGGCCTGTCCCAAGCCGGCAGTCACGGATCACACTGGGCGACGTGGGTCATGCTCCGGGGTCCTTTATTCCAACTGCTGCCTTTTTGAGTATTGAATGTGGCTGCGACTGAGGCACTTAAAGTTACCTCAGCCTCAGTCTTTCTAGCTGAGCCCTGTATTTCCCCACTACCTTCATGAGCCACCTTCCTCAACGAGGCCTGGTCCTTCCTTCTCCAGAAACGGGCTTCACAGGTGGCTTATTGCACTTCCCGTGCCCCAAGGACCCCTTCCTTCCAGTCTAGGAGCTTGGACAAGATTTTTCTCTCTTCTCTGACTCTCAGTCTTCTCACAGCAATCCTGCTGTTACTCTGTCCTGTCACCGACTGACAACTCTCTAGAAAGATCCATTTACCTCAGACTAGTTCCACTCATCAACTGTCAGCTTGCTCTCTCTGATTGGATGCCCACAATCACTTCACTACCTAAGCTCCTCCCACTGTAGCTACCTTCCACACTAACCCCCAACACCCTTTCCTAGTCAGTCTGGGATGAGGCCATCCTCCCTCCGGGTACAACCAGAAAGCACTGTCTAACGTGTGTGTGTTGAGTGCAGGGTTAGGAGTCCTGAGTGGTGATCCCTCCTTGCCTGAGGGTGGGATACCACACTCTCCGGATGAGGTGTAGTACCTCTGTGGCGACCGTACCCTCAGGGGCACCACAGTACCCTTTCTCAACTTTCTATAGTGTTGTCGAAACCATACTGGGCCTGAGAGCGTCTGTGTTCGCCTCCTGAAATGTATACAGAGATTCAGTATGTTTAAACTATACTATATATATCTTGTATCTAGTGATACTGTACCCTTTTGCAAATTTTTATATTATTGTCTAATCCATACTGAGCCTGTGACCATCTGTGTCTGACTAATAAAATATAATCGGAGATTTACAATTATCCCTAGACTGTATAGAGCTGTCCGCTTCTGATATAGTACTATATATTTGCTGGTATTTTTAGTCCATTTTCACAAAAAATTATTACGTATGGTAGAAGAGGCCGTGGACGTGGGTGTGGGGGGCCAACTGGTACTGATGGTGGTAGTGGTGCATCTGCTGGTATTCCCAAAAGCACAATAGCAGCTAAAGCAGGAGGTGTTGAGCCTGCATCATCAGCTGGCACAAGATTTTCTTGGAGTAGGTAAACTGCTTTTAAAGCCGGAGCATCAGGAACTGGTTTTGGCTTACATTGCCGAAACAGCCTCCAGCTCTATTGCCTCCTCGTCTGAAGTTTAAAAAAATGCAAGCACTGAGTTGTCAGTGCAGGCTTCTGGTCAGGAACCACCCCTTTCCTTGTCTTCTTCACCCCCACTAAAAGTGAAGGATGCTGCAGTCCACACTTCAGATTACTCCATGGAGCTCTTTTCACAGGCTATGCCTGTGTTATCAAGTGAAAATCTGAATTCCCCAGTCCAACATGAATCGGAGATGGAGTGCACTGATGCACAGCCACTGCTAGATGATTCTGCTGGTACATTGACCCACAGCACTACATTCCCCTTGCACTATACAGAGCCAGAATATGACACTGATGAAACTCAGGTGCCCCTTCCTGCATACTATACCACCTTACACGGTGACACAGAGGAAGGTGCAGATGAAAGTGCCGGTTCCCTGAGCAGGTGGGGTCCTACTCGTGGGCAACAGCAGTGGCACAGGGCCCCTCATAGTACGCAAATGTGTCTCTGCTGGTGGGAGGGCCCATTCGCCATAAGACATACCGTCGTACTATGAGGAGCCCTGTGCCAGTGCCGGTGCCCATGAGTTGGCCCCCCATGCTTGCGCAGGGCCACAGCACTTGCAATACTTACCTCTCCCTGCTCCACCGCTGTGACGTCTTCCGCCTTTCCTGACAGTGACATTCATGTTACAGAGCGTGATGACATCACATCTGTATTCCCTCTACCAAAAGAGTACAAGTGCAGAGAGATTTAAAATGGCAATGCTGAGGAGTCCTGAGTAGAGCAGTGCCCAACGAGGAGAGGTATTTAATTTTTTTAAATGTTTGGAGCATTGTTGGGGAGCAATATACACTGGAGAATGATATATGGGGCCCATCATACACTGGAGCATCATCCATTTGGCCCATCATATACTGGAGCATTCCAAATGGGGGACATCAGACACTGGAGCAGCATTTATGGGGTCCATTATACACTGGAGCATTAGAAATGGGACCCATTATGTATGGAGCATTATTTGGGCCCATAACACACTGGAGCATCGTCCATGTGGACCAACATATACTGTAGCATTATGTAGAGCTCATCATATACTGTAAGGAACATGATATGGTACCAATTATTCTGTATGCAGAAATATATGGGGCTCACTATTCTGTATGGCGCACTAGGTGGTTTCCATAATACTCAATGGAGTAATATACTGTCTGTTTTTTATGCTATTGTAGAATTTAAAATAGATATCAGTCATGTGATGTAAGAAGTGAAGTATTTTTCATTGTACTATACCTATATTTCTGTGACGTATCGGAGCATTATGAATTGTGGTATGTGTTAAAAGGGCGCCATGACACTCTTTAGAACAGGGCACACAAAAACCTGGCGCCAGCCCTCCCCCCTCCCACAACTTCAGCCAAATAACAACCAGTTTTCAATGCGTAACTATTATTATAAAGTAAATTAAGGTTGCTAAGCTTAAGTAATAAGAATTGATGTTGTTGGCATTGAAATGGGCACTGTAGGTGTGTTTACTGTCCACCACTGCCTGCCGACTTTGCTTCCCCATTGACTTGCATTGGGTTTCGTGTTTCAGTCAGACCCCAACTTTTCCCTATAGTCGGCCGATTTCGTTCGACTCGACTTTTTAGAAAGTCGGGTTTCATAAAACCCGACTCGACCCGAAAAAAGGAAAAGTCGCTCATCTCTAGTTACAATGTCAAGAAACTCATCTCCCTACGCTTATTCCATTTAAAAGAGTATTTTCTGTTGTGAACAGATACTATCAGGATATCTATAACATTTGACTGAGGTATAAGCTAATTTAGCAGCAGCTGCACCAAGATGTGAGAAGATTGCAGACACTGTTGAGCTATTTCCAGCATCTCTCCGGGAGATAAGATATGACTTTCTACTAAAAAACATCCATTTGAAGATTCATTGCAAAAAAAATTGGCTCTCAAGTTCATTAGCCCATTCCAAATTTTTCAGCAAATAAACTGAGTCACAATCAATTTTAAACTACCTTTTACTCCAAAAATCCCCAATACGTTTCATTTTTCTCTTCTACAACCTATTATCCTCAATAGATTCTCTATTGGTAGTTAAGAGAGTTCCTGCTTCTGCCATTGATCAGGTCACTGAGCATGAAATCAACTAAATTTTGGACTGTAAGAAGGGTTGAAGGAATTTCTTCTACTTTATAGAATTTAAGTGACATGGTGCTGAGGAGAGATGCTGTGTGCCCAAAAGTACAGAAGAGCTCCAATCTTGCTCAAAAGATTTCATGCTAAACATCCTTTTTCTACCATCACCGACTCATCTGGGAGGGGCTCTGGGAGTAAGGATATCGCTATACATCTGTGTTGAGTTTCTTGGTTTCATTTACTTTCCTTGTGTCCACTACCCTGTTTTATGCTCCATGTTGGGTGCTTGATATGACTCAATATTAAGAATTGAGAGTCCTCAGTGATTGATACCTTTTAATGGCTAACTGAAAAGATGGTAACAAATTGCAAGCTTTCGAGACTACTCAAGTCTCTTCATCAGGCATAGACTAATACAAAATCTGAAGAATCAGAATCAGAATCAGAAAGAAATAATTCAATACATAAGACTAGTGACATGAGGCAGAATTATCATTATGTGGGAGTGATAGACAGTTGTGGCCATAAATATTGAAACAGTTCATAGATAAGGAGTGTGAATGTTATATAGTCCACTGATTGGGGTCTAGTTCTGTGTTGTGATGCCCACATAAAAGGTCTGAGGGGAAAATTCCTTAATTGATGTAAAAAGACATAAATCCATGCAACACATTCATTTCTGCATTAAGTGTGTCAAAGGTCATCATGAGTTTATACTCCCAGACTCTTCTGTCTCTCTGAGATTTAAAATGACCTTTCAGTGTAAGTATTTTCAGGTCCATGGTGCTGTAATCAGGCATGCAAAAGTGTTTGGCCACAGGTAGATCCATTCTTTTTTCTCTTATTGTGTGGCGATGAGAATTAATCCTTTTTCTAAGCTTTTGCCCTGTCTCCCCTACAAACAGACCCATAGCTGGGCATTTAGTACAAATAATTAAGTACACTACATTAGATGTCATGCAGCTGAAAGTACCTAGGATCTTGCAGTCCTGGTGTGAATTGGGGATCTTTATCTTATCCATGGTCATTATGAATGGACATGTTTTACATTTTTTCTGGTTACAAGGAAAGGTTCCTGCAGCTGTTGGGGAGACAGGGAGCTTCTGACAATGATGTTTCTTAAATTAGTTGGCTGCCTAAAACAGTAGTGGAGGGGTCTGGAAAAATGGATTGCAATCGGTCATCTTTTTGTAGGAAAGGTTGAATAAGGGCAGACTAAAGGACTGGGCTCAACCAATGGAAAACCAGTCTGGGGAAGCCTTATATGCAATTTCCAGCTCAGGAGAGGGAGGGGACCCCCCAGGTTGCACAGAATGCAATAATATAAAGAAAGAAAAAACAAAGGTTGAGCTTGACTTGAGTTGATACACATGCCGAACATAAATGCATGTTCACATTGGCCACAAAACATATAAAACCTACAAAAGTACCCTTGTCTACCCTTGTCTACCCTACCCTTGTCTACCCTTATTCACACACTGACGTCAACATTGACACGTGGTAAGGTTTTTAATATTAGAGTAGGAACGCCCCGATCAGAGTCACCTTGTTAAGGTGGGATTGCTTTTATGCTTTTATTTGATTAAAAAAAAGTATTACTAAAAACTCTGTGCTATTTAAATGCACTTTTTGCTTTTTATTTACTTAGTTACAGCAGGGTATTTGCTCACTTTTTCTCTTGTAGGTTTTATATGTTTTGTGGCCAATGTGAACATGCGTTTATGTTCTGCATGTGTATAAACTCAAGTCAAGCTCAATCTTTTTTTTTTCTTTACCTACAAATCAATCTCTGATTTTTCAGCTCAGCAGGTTACCCCTAGATTTGCCTTCTCTAGATTAACTCACTGGTTTCAGTGAACAAACTATTGCTGGCCTCTGTTCATATTGCATTCATCCTTGTTGGGATCTCCTTCATTTGCCCTACTGGCACTGAGATTACAGAGTGTTCTGCCCTCTGCACCAATGCCTATGGTCCATGGGCCCGTCCAGACCAGATGAGCCTAAGGGTACCGTTACACCTAGCGATGCACCAGCGATCCCGACTAGCTATATGGCGAGGTCAGGATCGCTACTTACCTGTCAGACGCGGCGATCCTGCGTCCTCCCACCCGGCTCCACGTGTCACTCGTCGTCACAGCAGGAAGCCCAGCAGGAAGTGACAGACGAGAAATGGTCCAGCAGCTTCTCGCACGATCAGCGATTACCAGCGGGGGAGCCAGTCGGAGGTAAGTATCAGACACAGCGATATCACTAGCAATATCGCTGTAACGTCACAAAATTGGTGACTTTACAGCGATATTGCTAGCGATATCACAGTGTGTAACGGGGGCTTTACAAATAGTACTAGTGGTAGCAATAATCATAGTGACCATATTAGCCCATACAGTGCATGTACAGCACATTTCATCCAATCTAATTAGAAATGCTATTAAGATATTGAATGACAAGACTAAATCTTAATTATCATTAAAAGATAAGCCAAGCATAAAAGTTCAATGTATAATGAGCTTACATAATGCATAACACATGGAATCTGTTTCTTTCCCTCTGCTTCTTTATCTCTCTCCAGTCACTCCTTTTTCCTTTATTCATCCCTCTTGTGTAATTTGTTTAATTAGGCTTAAATGTTACTTGGACAGCGCAGCCAACATGACATGACAACAGGAGAAATTTACTCAGTGTGCAAAGCAAGAAATGAATCAACACTTTTTAAATTGGAGCATAGTTATACATGTTACACATTTTAAATCTCTTGGAATGATATGCATCAACATGAGAATGTTTTAAAGATCTTTTCAATTAAATCTTAATTGTATAATGTAATGTTTTGTTACTCTGTTTCAATCCTTTACAATTTTATTACTGAGGCTAAACAATCTATATGGACGTTTACAGGGGAGATTTTGTTGCAATACTGCCAAAATAATCAATTTTTTGGCATGTCACAAAGACTGGCTATTTAGTTTTGAAAACTATTAAAAAAAAAAAATCAACCAATAACACAGCTTTCATTTATATATAGCTCTTGAATATAGAAAGCTGCACTATAATTGGTTGTTAAAATCAACAAATGCAAGGTTTTCTTTGTACTGTTTTATATATATATATATATATATATATATATATTGTAGGGATTTAGCTTGCTGGCAGTCAGCATCTTTCACACACAGGCACAAATGTCTTATGGCACACAGTAGGTTTATTAAAGTTCATGATAATTCCAGCATAACTCAAAATATACAGCCTTCCCCCAGCACAAAGTCAAGCAAAATAAAAAAAAACAAAACAGTCTATATGAGAGAATAGGCTTACCTGTTCAGTTACTCATCCGACTTTCTGACACGTTTAGTCCGAGTCTCAACCTGCACCAAGAGGCCTTTCAACCTCTCACACTCAGACACTGCTCCACACTCAATTTTGGTCAGCAACAAATTAATTCCCTCCCGCAATAGCACACTTCAGTTCTTCTCAGTACGCTTGCATACATTTTTTGAAAAACCTTGTCGGGGCCTTTGTTGCAAACATCCTTGAAAAGTAACCACAAATGCTCTGTGTATGTAAGCGTGTATAAAGCTCTCATTTTCTAAATGTAATATCAGACAGACTCAATGCTATGATCAGGGCTCTGTTGGGGCCATATCACCACTTCCAGGACTCCTTGTTCTTCTCTGCAATGAAGATAGTTCTTAATGACGCTGGCTCTACATTTGAGGACGTTGTCCTGCTGCAGAATACATTTGTAGAAAATTAGGAAGGGGAAAGGGAAATTTGTGCTCACCAAAATAGTCCTGTAAGCCGGTCGTGCCTAGGGATCAAATGGCTGACCACCATGTGTTGCAAATATGAAGAGAGAAGGAAGATCCGGCACTGGAGACTTAATAAAATCCACGATAAGTTTTATTCACATAATTTCATGATAAAACCATAAAGGGGAAAACAGACCCCCCACGCCTGACGCGTTTCGAACCTTACACCAGGTTCTTCCTCAGAGACATGAAACAAAACAGTTCACAAAATGATTAAAACATTCCTAATCAGCAGAGGGACTCCACACATGTGTGTAATCAAAGAGGCAGACAACTAAGCCCTCAAATCACTGGTGGAGTCACTCCCTTGCAAGAAGAAAGAAAAAAAAAAAAAGGAAAAGACCAATACAACAATGGACAAGACATAGAATAAATAAAAACATGTGCAATACACACGTATAAATGCATAAATACATAGCAACTATCAAATGACAAACAGAAAAAAAAAAAAAAAACCCAAAAAAAAAAAAAAAAATAAAATAAACCCCCCCCCCAAAAAAAATAAAAAAAATAAAAAACAGCAAAAATCTCAGCACTCAATAGAAATACATAAGATCATTTCTATAATTTAGACCTTGCGGATATCGTGCATCAAGCGCAAGTATCCAGAAGGCTTCCCGACAGTGTAGTAAATGTTCCCAGTCACCCCCTCTGGGGGGTTTCAATACCCGTTCTATTCCCTTAACTTTAAGACTGCATAAATTACCCTTGTGTATTTCAAGGAAATGTTTGGACAAGCCAGACACATTCCTACGACTGGACATAGACTCTGGATTAGAAGCGGTGATGTGCTCACTTAGTCTCCTCTTCAGGCTGCGTGTAGTACAGCCAATGTAATATAAACTGCACAATGTGCACTCTGCCATATACACTAAGTGTGTGGTGTTACAATTCATGTAGGTTTTAATTTTGTAGGTTTGTTGTGTACTAAAATTAACAAATCTATCTGTAATATCCATATAGCGGCACAAACCACACAATTTTTCACCACACTTATAATTGCCCAAGTAATTTAACCACGTAGGTTTAGTGCAATCAGACAAATACAATGAGGGGGACAAAAAATGACTCAAATTTTTAGCTCTCTTTGGAACACACCTATGTCCACCAGCCAATATCTGCGATAAGACTGGATCTTGATGCAGTAAGGGAAGATGTTTATTTATGATTTTAATAACACCCTTGTAATCTGAACTGAAAGCGGTAGAAAAAGTGGGAATATTTTTATTTTGATTAGTGTGTACCATGTCATTCTGCAATAAACTACTCCTAGTTTTGTTATCCACTTTCTTAATAGCCCTGTTTAACATCCAGTTCTTATAACCCCTTTTTGATAGCCTGGTGCAAATTTTACGACGCTCGGATTCATAAAGAGCATCATTAGAGCATGATCTTTTGGCACGGATTAATTCACCCAACGGTAAATTTCGTATCACATGTGGCGGGTGACAACTATCCGCATGCAATATGGCATTACCACTGGTATCTTTTCTATATAGGGAATCATAGAATCATAGAATCATAGAATCATAGAATCGTAGAGTTGGAAGGGACCTCCTGGGCCATCTGGTCCAACCCCCTGCTCAAAGCAGGATTCGCTAAATCATCCCAGTCAGATGTCTGTCCAGCCTCTGTTTGAAGACTTCCATTGAAGGAGAACTCACCACTTCTCGTGGCAGCCTGTTCCACTCATTGATCACTCTAACTGTCAAAAAGTTTTTTCTAATATCTAATCTGTGTCTCCTCCCATTCAGTTTCATCCCATTGCTTCTAGTCTTTCCTTGTGCAAATGAGAATAAAGTTGATCCTTCTGCAATGTGACAGCCCTTTAGATATTTGTAGACAGCTATTAAGTCTCCTCTCAGTCTTCTCTTTTGCAAACTAAACATTCCCAAATCCTGCAACCTTTCCTTATAAGACAGGGTTTGCAGACCGGTCACCATTCTGGTCGCTCTTTTCTGAACTTGCTCCAGTTTGTTGATGTCTTTTTTAAAATGTGGTGCCCAAAACTGGACACAATATTCCAGATGAGGTCTGACCAAAGAGGAGTAGAGGGAAATAATGACTTCACGTGATCTAGACTGTATGCTTCTGTTAATACATCCTAGAATTGCATTTGCCTTTTTTGCTGCTGCATCACACTGTTGACTCATATTCAGTCTGTGATCTATTAGTATACCAAAGTCTTTTTCACATGTGCTGTCACTTAGCCCTATTCCTCCCATTCTATATATGCTTTTTACATTTTTATTGCCCAGATGTAGTACTTTGCATTTCTCCCTGTTAAAAACCATTCTGTTTGTTGCTGCCCACTTCTCCAGTTTATTTAAATCTTTTTGAATCCTCTCTCTCTCTTCTCTAGTATTAGCTATCCCTCCTAGCTTTGTGTCATCAGCAAATTTAATCAGTTTACCCTCAATGCCTTCATCTAAATCGTTAATAAAGATGTTGAACAATACAGGGCCCAGGACAGAGCCCTGTGGTACCCCACTTGAGACATTCTTCCAACTGGATGTGCAGCCATTTACGACCACTCTTTGGGTCCGATCTCATTTTTTCAATAAGGATTGTATGAGAGACTTTGTCAAATGCTTTGCTGAAGTCAAGATATACTATATCTACAGCATTTCCTTGATCCACCCAATCAGTGATACCGTCATAGAAGGAAATTAAGTTAGTCTGACATGACTTATTAGTTACAAACCCATGCTGACTCTGTTTAATCACTTCATTCTTATCCAGGTATTGACATACATGTTGTTTAATAATTTGTTCAAAGATCTTTCCTGGTATAGAAGTCAGACTCACCGGCCTATAGTTACCTGGGTCCACCTTCTTCCCCTTTTTGAAGATAGGAACAACATTTGCTCTTCTCCAGTCTTCTGGCACTTCTCCTGTTCTCCAAGAATTTTCAAAGATTATAGAGAGGGGTTCAAAAATTTCTTCTGCTATCTCCTTCAGTACTCTGGGGTGTAATTCATCTGGACCTGGAGACTTGAATTCATTTAGGCTAGCTAAGTGTTTCCTCACTATCTTTCTGTTTATAGATATCCTGGATTCTTCTATTCCCTTAATAGGACAGTGAATAACAGTTGATGTTACATTTCCTTTCTGAGAGAAAACAGATGCAAAATAGGAATTTAAAAGTTCAGCCTTCTCAACATCCTGTCTTACCATTTCATCATTTTCATCCTGTAAAAATCCTATAGCATCTTTGACTTTTCTTTTACTTTTGACATATCCCCAAAATCCTTTATTATTGCTTTTGACATCTCTTGCAAGCCTCAATTCATTTTCAGCTTTAGCTAATCTGATTTGTGCCCTGCAGGTTCTGCAGACAGCATTATATTCTTCTTTAGATATGCCTCCCTCTTTCCATTTTATAAACATTTTTTTCTTCCTTTTTAGCATGTGCTTAAGTTCTGTGTTCATCCATCCTGGTTTCCTTAACTGCTTCCTATTCTTCCCTCTTTTCGGAATTGTTAACAACTGTGCTTTGAGAATTTCATTTTTCAAGATTTCCCATCCTTCCTGGACATTTTTGTCTTTAAGGATATCCAGCCATTGGATCCCTCCAATTCTCTTTCTGAATCCCTTAAAATCTGCCTTTCTGAAATCTAACCTTGACGTCTGAGTCTTCACAGGTCTTCCGCCTCTAGTTATCCAAAATTCTAAAATAGCATGGTCGCTACCTCCTAGGGTCCCAGCCACTTTTACCTCCTCAACCATTTCCTCCCTGTTTATAAGGATTAGATCCAAGGTAGCAGTTCCCCTTGTTTTCTCCCTTACCTTTTGGAAGATAAAGTTGTCAGCAAGAGAGGATAAGAATTTCCTTGACCTGTTAGTTTTGCCTGAGAGAGATTCCCAACAAATGTCTGGATAGTTGAAATCTCCCATGACAACTATGTCATATTTTTTGGAGAACTTGGCCATTTGATGCATAAAGAGTTCATCCATAGCTTCAGCTTGCACAGGCGGCCTGTAGTAAATGCCTACAATGGTGTCCTTTCCATTGTTCTGTCCTTGTATTCTTACCCAAACAGTTTCCACAGAACTCCCAGTCTCTGAAGCTTCAATCTCTGTGCAGATATACGCGTTTCTAACATACAATGCGACACCTCCTCCTCGTTTATCAAGTCTGTTTCTTGCAAATAAATTATATCCTTCTAGTCTTGTATTCCAATCATGTGTATTGTCCCACCAAGTTTCAGTGATTCCAATGACATCATATTTCTTTTCCTGTGTTAGTAGTTCCAATTCTCCTTGTTTGTTGCCCATGCTTTGTGCATTAGTATAGAAACATTTTAGTTTGTGATTGGTTTCTCTTTCTCCAATATTTTTATTAATTAGATTCTTTCGTCTTTGTTCTTCCTTTCCACTTCTAATAGCAGAGTTCTCAATAGCATTTGTCAGGTGTATGGCTTTTTCTGGTCTTTTGCTTCCCTTCCCATGTTGTTCTAGTTTAAAGCTCTCCTTACAAGTGTAGCAAGGCGACTTCCAAATACATGCTTACCAGTCTTCGTAAGGTGCACCCCATCTCTAGCAAGTAGTCCATCGTATAAGTAGTTCACTCCGTGATCCAGAAATCCAAATCGTTGCTGACGGCACCATCGACGTAGCCAGTTGTTCACCTGCAGAATCTTATTCCACCTCCTTGTTCCATGGCCATCCACTGGGAGGATGGAAGAGAAGACCACCTGCGCTCCCAGTTCTTTCACTTTCTTACCTAAGTCTTCAAAGTCTCTGCAGATGGTTTCCAGGTCGTTTCTTGCAGTGTCATTTGTCCCCACATGTAGTAGCAGGAATGGGTAGTCATCTGTAGGTCTGAAGAGTCCTGATATCCTGTCAGACACATCTTTAATTTTTGCACCTGGAAGACAACACATTTCTCTTGAAGTTATATCCGGTCTGCAGATAGCGGCCTCAGTTCCTCTCAACAGGGAATCCCCCATGACCACCACTCTCCGTTTCTTCTTCACAACATTTTTCTTTCTCCATCCAGGAGGACTCTGAAGGCGTACAAGGTTGCTGCTTGTTGGCAAAGTCTTATCCTGATGTATTTCTTCATTGTTTTCCTGCGTGAGAGCCTGGTACTGGTTTCTGAGCAGTATGGGTGCTGACTGCCTCCTGATCCTCCTGCTTCTCTGGGTCACATGTCTCCATTCCTCTGTTTCTTCAGGTGCACTTCGAATTTCTTCTCTTTCTGTAACATGAAGAGATAATTCTGCTCTGTCCAAGAACTCTTCACCTTCCTTAATGATCTTCAATGTAGCTAACCTCTCTTCGAGATTTTGCAACTTTTCCTCCAACAGGGACACAAGCTTGCATTTGTGGCATGTGAAGTTTGGCTTTTCCACTGGTATGTCTGTGAACATGTAGCAAGAAATGCAGCTCACCAAATGGCTCCTGGCCTCTTCCATCTTGAGATTTCTTAAAAACGATGAAAGATGAGGCCAAATTCCGGTTTTTCCGATTTCCTCTTTTCAGCTGCAACGGCCAAAACCCAGTGATCGTTGAGCTCGCGGAGACTCTTCACTTATCCCAGAATGCACTGGGAATATGCAAATGATCTCCTCAAGACTCTTCCCCTGGTTTTCCGATTTCCTCTTTTCAGCTGCAACGGCCAAAACCCAGTGATCGTTGAGCTCGCGGAGACTCTTCACTTATCCCAGAAGGCACTGGGAATATGCAAATGATCTCCTCAACACTCTTCCCCTGGTTTTCCGATTTCCTCTTTTCAGCTGCAACGGCCAAAACCCAGTGATCGTTGAGCTCGCGGAGACTCTTCACTTATCCCAGAAGGCACTGGGAATATGCAAATGATCTCCTCAAGACTCTTCCCCTGGTTTTCCGATTTCCTCTTTTCAGCTGCAACGGCCAAAACCCAGTGATCGTTGAGCTCGCGGAGACTCTTCACTTATCCCAGAAGGCACTGGGAATATGCAAATGATCTCTTCAAGACTCTTCCCCTGGTTTTCCGATTTCCTCTTTTCAGCTGCAACGGCCAAAACCCAGTGATCGTTGAGCTCGCGGAGACTCTTCACTTATCCCAGAAGGCACTGGGAATATGCAAATGATCTCCTCAAGACTCTTCCCCTGGTTTTCCGATTTCCTCTTTTCAGCTGCAACGGCCAAAACCCAGTGATCGTTGAGCTCGCGGAGACTCTTCACTTATCCCAGAAGGCACTGGGAATATGCAAATGATCTCCTCAAGACTCTTCCCCTGGTTTTATATACTTCCCCTGGAAGTATTTATATTCCCCGTTTTGACATCTCCCATAATTTTAACATCCAGATATGTGGCACAAATGCCATGTATTTCGTGGGTGAATTTAATATTCAAAGAATTAGTCCCAATATACTCAAAAAACTTAAGCATGCCAGGAGAGGGAGATACATCACAACGATCAAACCACAATAGGATCACGTCATCAATGTATCTACATTGATGACGTGATCCTATTGTGGTTTGATCGTTGTGATGTATCTCCCTCTCCTGGCATGCTTAAGTTTTTTGAGTATATTGGGACTAATTCTTTGAATATTAAATTCACCCACGAAATACATGGCATTGTGCCACATATCTGGATGTTAAAATTATGGGAGATGTCAAAATGGGGAATATAAATACTTCCCTATATAGAAAAGATACCAGTGGTAATGCCATATTGCATGCGGATAGTTGTCACCCGCCACATGTGATACGAAATTTGGGTGAATTAATCCGTGCCAAAAGATCATGCTCTAATGATGCTCTTTATGAATCCGAGTGTCGTAAAATTTGCACCAGGCTATCAAAAAGGGGTTATAAGAACTGGATGTTAAACAGGGCTATTAAGAAAGTGGATAACAAAACTAGGAGTAGTTTATTGCAGAATGACATGGTACACACTAATCAAAATAAAAATATTCCCACTTTTTCTACCGCTTTCAGTTCAGATTACAAGGGTGTTATTAAAATCATAAATAAACATCTTCCCTTACTGCATCAAGATCCAGTCTTATCGCAGATATTGGCTGGTGGACATAGGTGTGTTCCAAAGAGAGCTAAAAATTTGAGTCATTTTTTGTCCCCCTCATTGTATTTGTCTGATTGCACTAAACCTACGTGGTTAAATTACTTGGGCAATTATAAGTGTGGTGAAAAATTGTGTGGTTTGTGCCGCTATATGGATATTACAGATAGATTTGTTAATTTTAGTACACAACAAACCTACAAAATTAAAACCTACATGAATTGTAACACCACACACTTAGTGTATATGGCAGAGTGCACATTGTGCAGTTTATATTACATTGGCTGTACCACACGCAGCCTGAAGAGGAGACTAAGTGAGCACATCACCGCTTCTAATCCAGAGTCTATGTCCAGTCGTAGGAATGTGTCTGGCTTGTCCAAACATTTCCTTGAAATACACAAGGGTAATTTATGCAGTCTTAAAGTTAAGGGAATAGAACGGGTATTAAAACCCCCCCAGAGGGGGTGACTGGGAACATTTACTACACTGTCGGGAAGCCTTCTGGATACTTGCACTTGATGCACGATATCCGCAAGGTCTAAATTATAGAAATGATCTTATGTATTTCTATTGAGTGCTGAGATTTTTGCTGTTTTTTATTTATTTATTTTTTCTTGGGGGGGGGGGGTTTTGGGTTTTTTTTTTTTTTTTATGTTTGTCATTTGATAGTTGCTATGTATTTATGCATTTATACGTGTGTATTGCACATGTTTTTATTTATTCTATGTCTTGTCCATTGTTGTATTGGTCTTTTCCTTTTTTTTTTTTCTTTCTTCTTGCAAGGGAGTGACTCCACCAGTGATTTGAGGGCTTAGTTGTCTGCCTCTTTGATTATACACATGTGTGGAGTCCCTCTGCTGATTAGGAATGTTTATAATCATTTTGTGAACTGTTTTGTTTCATGTCTCTGAGGAAGAACCTGGTGTAAGGTTCGAAACGCGTCAGGCGTGGGGGGTCTGTTTTCCCCTTTATGGTTTTATCATGAAATTATGTGAATAAAACTTATCGTGGATTTTATTAAGTCTCCAGTGCCGGATCTTCCTTCTCTCTTCATGTTTGCAACACATGGTGGTCAGCCATTTGATCCCTAGGCACGACCGGCTTACAGGACTATTTTGGTGAGCACAAATTTCCCTTTCCCCTTCCTAATTTTCTAAATATACTGACTAACTGTGCTCCCATCAAGCCGCACATTTGTTAACATGCAAGCCGGGACTAAAAATATTACAGCAACTTGCTTGTTAAGAAGAAAAAAAGCTGATGAATTATTTGGCATTTCCTCTGATAATGAGGATAAGATTAGTATGGACATGCATTCACTTTTCTCTGAGTTGGAGAGAAAGATGACTTCTCACCTTAAAACCTGGTGGGACTCAGTGACTCTTGAGAAATACGTTAGTCATAAGATGATACCGCGAGGTTTGAGATTAAAAAAGGTACCGACTGTGATTTATAATGATACCTTTCTACAGAAGTGGAATGATATTTTGAGTGAATGCTCTTTGAAACTAATGTCTCTTATTGTGGAGGAAGAATCTGTCAAATTGACCAACATTGAAGCTTCCATCAAAGATTTGGAGTCTAAGTTGGATGTATTTTCTGATCATATGACATTTTCTAAGAGCTATGAACGATTACATGCTAATATTGATAATTTGGAAAGCGGCATTACCAAGTCCAAGAAAAATAAGTTCCTGCGTGATCGCAGGGACTATGACTCTAATATGGTTTATGCTTGGAAACAATTCACTCCGTATAAGCCTAGATCTATTCTCAAGAGGAATCAATCATTCCGTAGTAACAACGTCAGTTTTTCCTCATGTGAACAGTCTTTTAATTCACCTACTACTTCTGAGGGTTCAATGGACTCTAATCGGGTGTTACCTTTAACATCACATGCAAAAAACGATCAAAGAAAACAAGGCGAGGTGGACGTCGACGTAAGAAGAAAGCATCAATATGGTCTGCGGAATGTGAATCATTGGAGGAAATAAACGGTAACATTGCTGCGTCTGATGAGTTTACAGTTATAAACATTTCAGCTACCATACTGAGTGAAGCTCAGCTGAGCGTTTTGAAGAGAGGACTTTCCTTTGTTCCTACATGTAGAGGGGATTTGTTTCAAACATTATGTGATGTCAATCGATTCGTGCGATTATTAACAGTTAAGAGACATTTCTTTACTCCTGATTCTGGTAATCAATTTTCTGATATATCATCCTTGAGTTCAAACAATGTTGATTTGTTGCCACTTGCTGCTCCTGTTAGAGATCAAATTTTGTTTGACATGTTGTCTAGTTTGGAGAACACAAATCAACATACAGCAGTACAATGTGACACAAATGTACAGATATCTAACCCCACTTTTTATCCCCTGATATCTAGAGTGCCCATTATGGATACTTTCCAGAGGGCAATAGAACGTGATGTTAAATCTCTGTTGGATTCAGATGTGCAGTCTTGTATGAATTTATCTGTAATTGAGCAGCATGCGCTTCATTTACTAAGTAAGAACCAACATATAGTAGTCCGCCAATCAGACAAGGGGGGGTCAGTGGTGATTCTAGACTCACTACTATATCGCAATGAAATTTTATCCATGTTATCTGATATTAATACATATCATCCTCTCAACAATGATCCTACAAGCTGTATTCAGCAGGGTTTATCTGTGATTTTGCAGGAGGGTCTTGCTTTGGGAGTATTGGACAAGCGCATGGCTGATTTTTTATATGTGGATAAACCAGTGTGTCCTGTATTTCACGCCTTACCCAAAATTCATAAAGGCGTGTTTCCTCCACCTTTCAGGCCCATAGTGGCCGGTATTGGAGGGGTTAATGAAAAACTCTCCGAGTGGATAGACGGAAAATTACAACCTTTGGTTTTGAAAACACCAGGTCACATTAGAGACACCAAACAGCTTCTGCAGGCACTTCAGGAGGTTGCATGGGGGCCTCACCACACATGGATAACATGTGATGTTGTTGCTCTATATTCATGTATACCTCATGATTTGGCATTATCTGCTGTTTCCACCATTTTGACTGAAGAAAGTAATTTCAGTTCTGATCTTAAAAAATTTATCATTATGGCGTTACAACATCTTTTGAACACCAATTTTTTCAAATTTGACACTAAGTACTATCTTCAGGTGTGTGGCTGCCCGATGGGGTCAAAATTCTCTCCTACTCTGGCCAACTTATATATGTCCTTTTGGGAGAACAAATATATATATATACTATGGATAATCCCTATTTAGACAATGTATTGTGGTGGGGGAGATACATTGATGACGTGATCCTATTGTGGTTTGATCGTTGTGATGTATCTCCCTCTCCTGGCATGCTTAAGTTTTTTGAGTATATTGGGACTAATTCTTTGAATATTAAATTCACCCACGAAATACATGGCATTTGTGCCACATATCTGGATGTTAAAATTATGGGAGATGTCAAAACGGGGAATATAAATACTTCCCTATATAGAAAAGATACCAGTGGTAATGCCATATTGCATGCGGATAGTTGTCACCCGCCACATGTGATACGAAATTTACCGTTGGGTGAATTAATCCGTGCCAAAAGATCATGCTCTAATGATACTCTTTATGAATCCGAGCGTCGTAAAATTTGCACCAGGCTATCAAAAAGGGGTTATAAGAACTGGATGTTAAACAGGGCTATTAAGAAAGTGGATAACAAAACTAGGAGTAGTTTATTGCAGAATGACATGGTACACACTAATCAAAATAAAAATATTCCCACTTTTTCTATCGCTTTCAGTTCAGATTACAAGGGTGTTATTAAAATCATAAATAAACATCTTCCCTTACTGCATCAAGATCCAGTCTTATCGCAGATATTGGCTGGTGGACATAGGTGTGTTCCAAAGAGAGCTAAAAATTTGAGTCATTTTTTGTCCCCCTCATTGTATTTGTCTGATTGCACTAAACCTACGTGGTTAAATTACTTGGGCAATTATAAGTGTGGTGAAAAATTGTGTGGTTTGTGTCGCTATATGGATATTACAGATAAATTTGTTAATTTTAGTACACAACAAACCTACAAAATTAAAACCTACATGAATTGTAACACCACACACTTAGTGTATATGGCAGAGTGCACATTGTGCAGTTTATATTACATTGGCTGTACCACACGCAGCCTGAAGAGGAGACTAAGTGAGCACATCACCGCTTCTAATCCAGAGTCTATGTCCAGTCGTAGGAATGTGTCTGGCTTGTCCAAACATTTCCTTGAAATACACAAGGGTAATTTATGCAGTCTTAAAGTTAAGGGAATAGAACGGGTATTGAAACCCCCCAGAGGGGGTGACTGGGAACATTTACTACACTGTCGGGAAGCCTTCTGGATACTTGCGCTTGATGCACGATATCCGCAAGGTCTAAATTATAGAAATTATCTTATGTATTTCTATTGAGTGCTGAGATTTTTGCTGTTTTTTATTTTTTTATTTTTTTTTTTTTTTTTTTTTTTTTGGGGGGGGGGGGTTTTGGGGTTTTTTTTTTTTTTTCTGTTTGTCATTTGATAGTTGCTATGTATTTATGCATTTATACGTGTGTATTGCACATGTTTTTATTTATTCTATGTCTTGTCCATTGTTGTATTGGTCTTTTCCTTTTTTTTTTTTTCTTTCTTCTTGCAAGGGAGTGACTCCACCAGTGATTTGAGGGCTTAGTTGTCTGCCTCTTTGATTATACACATGTGTGGAGTCCCTCTGCTGATTAGGAATGTTTATAATCATTTTGTGAACTGTTTTGTTTCATGTCTCTGAGGAAGAACCTGGTGTAAGAATACATTTGTAGCCATCAGACTGCTCCCTGATGATATTGCATGATGGATTCAGAAATGGCTGGACCCCATTGTAAATTTGCACCTGACACCTGTACTTTGTGCCACCCCCATCTCATTGTAGATTGTAAGCTCTCACGAGCAGGGTCATCCTTACTGTTGCTTTTATTATTGTCTTATCTTTTAGCTTTGTTACTTATGATCTGTATATGAACTGCTGAATGGTAAAACGCTGTGGAATATGCTGGCGCTATATAAATAAAGTTTGCTATTATTATTATTCATAGCTGCATCTATTTTTGAACAGTGACAATACTAAGAAATATTTAGTTAGGTAAATGCCAGGTTGGCCAAGGAAATAGTGCATGAAATAAAAGATATATTATACCTAACACCCCATAGAAGATGCCCAATACTGTCATCACCTCAGAACTTGAGGCAACCAGTGGGACTCAGCTACACCCATTCCAAAGACATACTGATAGGGAATTTAGATTGTGAGCCCCCATCGGGGACAGTGATGAAAATGTGTGCAAACTGTAAAGCGCTGCGGAATATGTTAGCGCTATATAAAAATAAAGATTATTATTATTACACCCAACTACTGGACCAATGAATCAAAATGTGACATATGCGACATTGTTTGTTACAGAAGGCAGTTTGGTCAATGAAGGACTCAGGAGAGGTATATTAATGAGTGTCTGCAGGCAGCAGGGAAGCATGGTGGAGGATCCTTACAAGTTTAGGGCTGCATTTTACCAAATGTATAGCATTTCGTCAGGAATAATGGAATCACAAATTCTGGAAAATAATCCCGGCCGAGTTCCTTCAAAAACTGTGTCCGATTATTGGTTATTTGAATGCATAGGATTGTCAGACCAAATATTAATATGATTTTAATTTCCATTTTGTTCATTCACTTTGCATTTTATTAATAAATAGAAATAAGCTATTAACATTTTTACTTTTTAAAGCATTCTTACATGGCAGCATATTTTCCTCACATGTCTAAAACTTTTGCATAGTAATGTGAATATAAGTCAAACTCAAATCTCTACAACCATGGTGTTTCACTTTGAATGAGTAACCACTCAGTGGTTGATAACTTTTAATGGCTAACTGAAAAGATGGTAACATATTGCAAGCTTTTGAGACTACTCAGGTCTCTTCATCAGGCTGACCAATGCAACATCTGAAGAATCACATATTTATACACAAAACAGCACAGAAATAATGCAATAGAAAAGACAAGTGATGTGAAGCAGAATTGTCATTATGGGAGAGGGATAAGCATAAATATTGGAACAGTTCATAGATAAGGAGTGTGAAAGTTTTATTGCCCTTTGATTGGGGTCTGGTTCTGTGTTGTGTGATGACCCCAAAAGGTCTGAAGAGAAAATTCCTTATTTGATGTAAAAAGACATAAATCCATGCAACACATTCATTCCTGCACTGAGTGTGTCAAAAGTTGTCATAAAAATATAATCCCAGACTCTTCTGTCTCTGTGAGTAAGGGCTGACAAACATTTACCCCTGGGGGGGTATACATGAACATACTGTAAAGCAATTTTTCTTTACGGGCATCATAAACACCATTTAAAGAATTATGTGGGTGTTGCATCATGGACCACGGTCACAATGGTGATATGGTGATGGAGGATGAGGATAAGGTGAAGGAGAAGGACAACAGGAAATAGCAAAAATCAGGAAGAGCATATCCATGTGTGGGTGTGAAGAGGTGCATGGGAATAGACCTCCCAAAAAAGACACAGGATTTGAGTTTACACTATGCTGCTGTAATTTGGTGGTGTAGGGAAGTCTGACCCAATCCAGCTCTTGTTCATTGTTATAAGAGTCAGCCTGTCAGCATTTTAAGTTGACAGGCGGATGTGCTTCTCAGTTATTATTCCACCAGTGGCACTAAAAACCCACTCTGACAAAACGCTAGTGGCAGGGCAGGCCAGGACCTCCAAGGCGTAGAGAGCCAGTTCATGCTACGGGTCCAACTTGGATACCCAATAATTATAAGGCACAAAGGAATCATGGAGAACATTGGTATGATCAGCAAGGTACACTGTAAGCATCTTCCCAAACTTTGCACTCCTTGTGAGAGTACCCTGCAAGTCAGGGCCTGCGCCATGGGAGGGTCTAAGAAAACTCTCCCAGAACTTTGCCAGTGTTCCCCTGCCTCTGTTGGATTGGAGTTGTATCTCTCTCACCTGTACTCCTTGGTTGTTCATCGAACTTTGACCTCTGCCACCAGCATTTTCAGATGGGAATTTTTTTAATTCAGCATCAAAGGCCTTCTGGTATTGCCCCATTTTAGTTGACCTGTCCTCCTCGGGTAACCAACCAGTAATGACTGTCACCCAAAATTTTGAGAACGTGAGGGTGATGAGAAAGGCAGAGTAACAAACTCAGTCATGCGTGCCAGACTGCTAACAGGCAAGTCTTACGTGTCCTCACCAAGAGGACGACTAACCATGCTCTCCTCCTCCTCCCTATCCACAGGCCATCCACGCTGAACAGATGGTATGACAATTGTGCAGGTAGTACCGTCTATAGCCCATGAAACTAGCTCCTGTTCTTCCTCCTCCTTCTCTTCCTCATTGTCATGCAATCCACATTGGGATGAGATGAGGCTGGGATGTGGGTAATCACCCTGTATGGTTCCTTGCTCTCATTGTGCTCCACCTGCAATGCATCGGCTTTGATTGCGAGCAGAGAGTGTTTCAGAACACAGAGAAGCTAATTATGGCGTCATCACCGCTCATCATCTTGGTGGAGTCCTCAAAGTTTTGTAGGATAGTACATGTGATGGTCAACGTGTGACTGGACATACCGCCTCCAGCAGGGTGAATTTTATGGCACACGTGACCCTCGATACACCGCCTCCAGCAGGGCAAATTTAATTAATATATTGTGCAGCCGGACACACTGCCTCCAGCAGACAAATTTTAGTATTACATGTATAACTGGATACACCGCCTCCAGCAGGGTGAATTTAAATAATAAAGGGAAACACCAGGGAAACTGATACAATGGAGGGCCCTGCGATAGGGAACGGGGAGGTGGAGACCTCCTGCACTTCCCTGAGCCAGTCTCTACACTCCTAACAGTCCCTATACAGGCTCGGCACCTGTCGCCGAGCTGGAAACTAAGAACCCTAGCTCGCCCTGCACCTAGCCCTTTCTAATGAAATGGACAGTGCAGAAACTAATCCCACCACTGCACTGAAACACACAAAAGGGAAGTTACAAAAGGTGGGTAACACCACTTAGATTTGCTCTGTTGCTATTGCTCCCAGCAACAGAGTCCACCACCAGAATGCAGCTTTCCTCTTGAATAGCTGATCCTTCACCAAGCTTTGTCAGAGCTGCAAGGAACTCCTCTCTGACGCCTTCCACACCAGGACTCTGACTGAGCTGCCAGGAACTCTCTCTCTCCTTCTGCAAGGTTGGTTGAAATGACCAATATCACCAACAGTGATTGCAACCACCTGACACTCTTTTAAAGGTAAGAGCCAGCAATTACACCTGCTTCATAATCACGTGCACAAAACCAAAGTAACCAGAGTGCAATGACCCTAACGGCCACCGGGGGCAAAACTAGAACTGAAACCACCACAGTGCAATGACCCTAATGGCCATTGGGGGCAAAACTCACTTTAAGCAACCAGCTTAAAGAAAAAAATGGTTACAAGTGCTTTTCTCTGTCACAATCCAGCATGGATCATGATAGTACATTTGTCTAATATCCATGTCCACTCCAGAGGTCTTATGTCTGGAGTCTGAACTGAATATTGAAGGCCTAGTTGATGCTGGTAGTTAACAACTGCCCTCTTTTGCTCATAAATCCTTTCCAACATCTGCAGTGTAGAGTTCTAACACGTAGGGATGTCACACACCAGTTGCTGAGCCAACATGCAAATGCTACTGAAGCACAGCAAGGGCAGCGGAAGCTGTAGCTGACTTTCTAAAATGGGCACACAGGGGGCGTACTTTGACAAGCAGATCCGGCAGCTCCGGTTAGGTTTTTAGAAATCACTGAATCACAAGGTTAAGCACATGGGTCAGGCATAGTATGGGTTTGAGCTCGCCTCAGAGCCGCCACCAGGTCCCGGCCATTTTTGCACATGACCTTGCCTGGCTCTAGGTTCAGTGGTGTCAGCCTCAGATCTGTCTGCGGTTTGTCACCTAAGCATATTAGCTTCAGCACAGCCTGGTGCCACTTGTCTGAGGTAGTGCTGCAGTGCTTCCAGCTTGTGACTGATGTGGTCATTTCAGAGATGGAGGCTGAAAAGGAGGAGGAGGATGTGCAGGAGCTGTAGACTGTGGGGGCAAGCTTGATTGACCTAAGGTCCACAATCCTCAGCATCGGGAGGACGTGTTCCATCCCAAGGTCTGACTGGGTCCCGGCTTCCACTATGTTAACCCAGTGTGCTGTCAGCAAGATGTACCATCCCTGCCCACAAGCACTTGTCCATGTGTTTGTGGTTAGGTGGACTTTCCCATTAACTGCATTGTTGAGGGCACAGCTAATGTTGTGGGACACGTGCTTGTGTAATGCGGGGACGGAACACTGGGAGAAATAGTGGGGCTGGGGTCCGAGTACTGAGGGATGGCCACTGCCATCAGGTTGCGGAAAGTTTCTGTCTCCACGAGCCTAAGATGCAACATTTCGATTGCAAGCAGTTAAGAAATGTGGGAAATTAGTAGAATGTAAGTCCGCAAGAACAGGGTCCTTTTCCCTCTTTTCCAAATCTGTCAGTTTAAGTTTTTTTTACTGTAAATGATAGCTATTGCTTTGCATGTAACCCCTTCTCATGTACAGCACCATGGAATTAATGGTGCTATATAAATAAATAGTAGTAGTGTGGCCTGTGGGACGTTGACTGCGTATTTGTGCTTGCGTTCCAAGGACTGGGGTATGGACAACTGAACGCTGTGCTGGGACAAGGATGAGGATGTGCTTGTTGATGGTGCTAGTTGTTTGTGTGCAATGACAGGTGCAGGGCAAGAGGCATTTTCGCATGCACCATGGACAGGGGATTATCGTGCACGCACAACAGTGGAAGAAGCAGTGGTGTCACCCACAGACACTGTTCCTAGAGCCTGGGGTTCGGCCCACAAAGTCGAGTGCTTTTCTGCCATGTGCCTGATCATGCTTTTAGTTTTACTACCCCTGCTGATGCTGACCTGGCAGAAGATGCAAATGGCATTTTTGGGGTTATTGTAAGAATCTTTAAAAAACAACCAGACTTGGGAAGACCTAACCGTTGTACTGGCAACTTCCGTCGTGTTTTGGAGAATAGTTGCCCGTGCCTGTTGGGGTGCTACGCCTTTTACCCCATGTGCTGCTGTTTTCGCTCTGTATGTCCTCTTGCCAAGTTGAGTCAGTTACTAAATAATCAACCAACTCGTCTTCCACTTCCGCACCCTGGTCCTCCTCCTGACTTTATGGCAATTGTGTCTCATCATCGTCCATCTCTTGTGACACTTTCCCACCGTCGCCTTCATGTGACCGTGGCTGCTCAAATAATTGGGCATCGCTAGATGCAATCTCCTCTTGCCCCGCTTCAAGTAGACGGGGCGAGAGGCCCAAATCTATAAATGGAAAAATGAACAGCTCTTCGAAGTGTCCAAGTGTGGGATCAGTTGTCTTTGTGCACTCGGCATGGTGGGAGGAAGGAGGATCAGGGTGAGGAATATGCGGTCCAGACTCATGGCTACTGAGAATTGACCATGTGGATGACAGGGTGGTGGTGGTGTCAAAGTGCCTGGAAGCATCATCCTGTATCCAACCAACAACCTTTTGACAATGCTCTGGGTTCAATAGTGGTGTGCTGCGGTCCCCTATTAATTGGGACAGGTAGGTTCGGCGAGAAGATATGGGGGTTTGTTGTGGCACAATTTCAGCTTGCCCACATACTCGGCCTCGTCCTCTGCATGCGCCATCACCATCACATCCAGTTCACTATCCCTTGCCATGTGCCTTGCCCATTTTAAGTGGTGGACAATATTTTTCACATTCACTACAAATGGCTGAATTTGGAGCAAACTTATGTGATCCATCTGACTGAAAAACAACAGTTTTAAATAGATAGCCTGTAGGTAACTATTTTTAACAGCAAACTGGTGTCAATAACTTCGCTAACACACTGCTGCAAAATTAAAATGGAGGCCAGAAATGGCAGAATTTTGAGCGCACTTATATGTGATCAATGTGATGGACAAACCACAGTTTTAAATAGCTGACCTGTAGGTAACTATTTTTAACAAATATACAAAAATTTAGTCCATAGAAAATTATTATACTGGCACTTCCAAGCATAAGCATACAAAAAAAACGGACTTATATCATACTGTTGCAGATAAAGAGGTGCAGAATATAGATTAAAATATTATTTTATTAATAAATATTAAAATAAACTTAAAATAACAAAATAACCCAGTAGGAGGGTAGAAAACGCCATTTATAAAAATTGTACTTAAAGTATATGCAATAATTTTCACAATAAATATTGAGCTCAAATGAATAGAAATAAGACTAGACCCCAAATATAGACAACAGTTCATAGATCCCAAATGAGCGCACAAATAGCAGAATGAATATGCAGTATCCAAAAATCAATAAATAACAAATCAATCTAAATAGGAAACAAATTGCTCAGAGACCGCAAAATTCACAAAGTGACCGCTGTGCATATAATGGAATAAAGCTCTAAGATACCATATAATGAATCAATGATAAATCTTCATAGATGTACAAGTATATATAAAGGAACCACATCAATGGGAAAATAGCCAAATTGACTATATTAGTGATATTTACCAAAATAGCAGGGCAGCAGTGAACAAAGCGGCATGACCTCCTCCACCCCAACGTGCGTTTTTCAATGGCTTCTTCCGGGGGCGTGACGTGTTGTTAAATACCGCAGCGCACCAATTAAATCAAAGTAAGGGAGTAGTTTGCCTTCAATAAGCCATGAGACCATGTGACAGCGGATATCATCTAGTAAGAGGGCAGTGGAACTACTGGCATTTGGTTGGGATCTTGTGGACTGAGGGTACTAGATGGTGGCCATTTACTCGGAGTTGTTGTAAGACCATGCAAGTAGTGATGAGTGAGCATGCTCACCACTACTTGGTGCTCGCTCGAGCATCTCACTGCTCGAAATGCTTGGAGCTCGCTGAGTATTTCTGGGGTTGCTCGGCGGGAGCTTGGGTCCCCTACATGCATGTTTGGTGCTCTTTAGAGAGCATGAGCATTTATTTATGTTAAAAAGAGTATACATATTTGGTATCGCAGCATCCTGAAAGGACCAGACCTATAAAACTGTCCTATTATTTAATCTCTTCAGTGAACACCATTAAAGAATTAAAGATTGAGGTAAAAATCTGTGCTTTATCACCATACTGACCAACAAAAAGTGGAATAAAATGTGATCAAAAAATGTAAATAAAAATGGTATCTCTGAAAACGTCATCTTGTCACGCAAAAAAAAGTCAAAATGTAGCTCAGTCAGAGGAAAGATTAAAAAGGTATAGCTCTCGTAATGAAGGGTTACAAAAATAATTATTTTTCTGTAAAAGAGTTTTTATTGCATAAAAGTATCAAAGAATAAAGCAGCCTTATCAATTTTATCACATGTGGAACCCCCCAAGACAATCCCTGAATTGATGGTTTTTGTTCATTCTGCCTCACAAAAATCAGATTAGAAAGCGGTCAAAAATTGTTATGTACCCGAAAATGGTACCAATAAAAACATCAACTTTTCCCGCAAAAAATAAGCCCTCACATGACTGTCAGTTGAAACATTTAAAACTTATCTATTAAAATATGTGGATGCAAAAACTTGTTTTTGCAATCAATGGCGTTTTTAGTGCGTGAGAGCAGCCAAACATAAAAACCCGATATAAATCTGGTATCGCTGTAATCGCACTGAGCAGAACAATAAAGATGTCTAATCATTTACGCTACTCAAGAAATGGTGTTAAAAATAAATAAAACCAATTCTTCACCTGCTGTTCATTTGTTCATTCTTTCTCCCAATAATTGCAGTAAGGCTTGGTTCACATTTATTCTGAACTCTACGCTGAGCGCTTACACTGGAGTTTCCATGTAAATCTCAAAAACACATGATTAAGATGGAACCCCAATGGAAGATTCCCTATTATGAGGCAGATGGAAGCACTGTGGACTCTGTCAGGCTGCCTATGATCCAGCGGTGTCCGTCTTTTCAGGCATGCAAAAATGCACGATCTGCCACAGTTTTATACACCACTGAAAAGGACAACAATGAACATAGGCCAGAAGGAGTCCAGAATAGCTCTGCTGCTGCATTATAGTAAATGGATCCTTCGAGATTTTCATCTGAATCACAACACTTGGAGATAGCTTCTCACTCCCCAAAAGAAATTCAGCAAATTCTGCACTCCCAAATCCAAATTCCCTTCTCCCTTCTGAGCTCCAATATGCTTAAACCATATTTAGCATACACATGTTTGGCATTTCAGTAGCAATGACAGTCCACCTAATTTACAGGTGCGTATCTCCAGAAGCATGAGCTAGGAACCATAAAGTACTAGGCACTACAACATACTGGACACTACAACATACTGGTGATTACAATGTACTAGTGACTGCAACATTCTGGTGACTGCACCATACAAGACACTGCAATGGCAGTTTGCAATTCTCACTCAGCAACATCCACTGCTGCTTTTTTCTGGAAAACACCCATGGAGTCAAAAAACATCATTACACCTGCAGATAAATTCCCAAAGTGGTATAATTTCCAAATTGAGGTCACTTCAGGGGGGGATTTTGCTCTTGTAAGACTTAGAGGATTTGTATATAGAGTCCGCAAACTATTCTAGCAAAATCAGTGCTCCAGGAAGAAAATAGTACTCCGTCCCTCCCGAGTTTCGCCGTTTGGTTAAGCAGTATTCTACAGCCACAAATGGGGGATTTCCACATTCAGCAGATTTTGTGGGACAAATTTTGTGCCATTTTTTACCCATTTCCCAGTGTAAAAATGTAAAATCTGGGTATAAAACTAAACTTTGGTGGTAAAAATGTAACTATTGTTTCTTCACTGCTCAATGGTATACAATTCTGTGACACACCTGTGATGTCAATATGATCACTGCATGCATAGTTGAATTAATTGAGAGGTTTAGTTTCAAAAATGGGGTCACTTATGTGGGATTCTCCTCTTCTGGTGCATCAGGGGCTCTACCAATGTGACATGCCACCCGCAAGCTAGTCCAGCAAAATCTGAGCTCTATTATGGTGCATCTTCCCTTCTGAGATTTGCACTGTGCCTGAAAAGTAGTTTCTGACCCCATATGGGGTGCTGGTGTACTCAGAATTAATTTCACATCAAATTCCAATGTGAAATTTCCCCATGTTAATCTTCTGAAAATAAAAAACTTAGGGCAATGCGATTGTTTTCATTTTCATGCCTCAATGTTATAATCTTTTGTGAATCACCTGGGGGTTCAAGGTGCTCACCACATATCTAGATACATTTTGGGGGGGTCTAGGTTACAAAATGTGATCACTTGTGGGGGGTTTCTACTGTTTAGGCACATCAGGGGCTTTCCAAATGAGACACCTGTTCACATTAGTCTTTCTGTTTGGAAGTGACAGTCAATCTGGATATTTGTATACACACACTTTCTGACTGTGTACTCTACTCATCAGCCTATGATGGTTTTTATCACAGATTGATTCTACCTACCATTGAAATTTCAGATTTTGATCCCAGGAGAGGAGTCATATTATTTATGTGCTAAGTATATTCATTTTCAACTTATTTTGTATAGCAGCAATGAAGATCCAATTTCCTACATTCAGTGTTTGCATACAATATTGTTACAGAGTGCAACTTTAATTTGTTAGTAGTAAAAATGTAATTGTGTTTTTTTTCACTACCTAATGGTATAAAATTCGGTGAATCGCCTGGGGTGTTAATATGCTCACTGCACTCCTATATAAATTCAGTAAGGCTAGTTTCACCCTAGCGTTTATTCCATGCAGCGCACGGCGCCGCTAAGACCCGCACATGGACGCATGCGATCTGCACACCCTATCTTTAGCATAGGGTGCGCAGATCGTGCACTGGCTGTGCGCTAGTAGGATTTTACTTTTGAAGGTGCGCCGAGCGCTCCAAAATGCAACATGCTGCGTTCGGCGCACACCGGTGCACCTTCAAAAGTGCGCAGCGCACGCTAAAATCCTACTAGCGCACGGCCAGCACACAATCTACGCACCCTAGGCTAAAGATAGGGTGCACAGATCGCCTGCGTCCATGTGCGATAGTAGGCGGCGATGACCGGATGGGGCGGGCAGGGAGCCGGCAGGGGGCGGGGCTTAGCAGCACCGTGCGCTGCATGGAATAAACGCTAGTGTGAAACTAGCCTTAGGGATGTAATTTGTAATATGAGGTTAGTTATGGAGGTTTCTGTTATTTGGGCACCACATGGGCTCTGCTGATATTTCAGTAACCCTATCAGCAAAATCTGTGCTACAATATGGTGCTCTTTCCCTTTGTCTGAATAGTAGTTTACCACAACATAATGAGGTATTGACACATTCGGGAGAAATTGTGTAACAAATAGTGCAGTCTATTTTCTCCTATTAGCCCCTTTAAAGTTTAAAAACCACATTGGGGTAGCAGCAACATATATCTGCCATAGAGGAAGCAGACAGGCTTTGCTATATTAAGGCAGAATGGATTGCCAGTACTTTCTGTAGTGTGCATAGAAGGTGGAAATACTTTGTGTTTTGTGAATTATTTACAATGCCCAACCTGTTTTATCAATCTCCCTGACTTATCTACTTTAAATAAGATTCTTTCCAGTATTTTGTGTTATTCAACAATCTATTGCTTCACTTTTCCACCTTTTTTGCAGTTTCAATTTTTACTTCAAAAGCACAGAAGAATATTGTTGTAGCTTCATATTCAGTGATATTGAGTTACTGCTTATTCAAATAGACATTTCTTTTCCAGGACAAGGTCTCATTTTATAACCTACACAGGAAGTGTCCACCTGGATAACTTTACTCGCCATCTCTCAATTCAATTAAAAGGTTTTCACAATGACAGTCTTAAAAGGAGTAGGACAAAAGATGTCAAAAAGACTGAATGGCAAAATGCCAGATCATCTATTTTGTAGCAAACACAGACAAAAGGAGTTACATTACCCAAGCAGAGGTTCAGTAAGGTCTCTGTGCCTTCCATCTGTTCCCTTTCATTTCAGCAAAGATTGATGTCCTATTAAAGAGTTCAGACTTTCCTGTAGCTGTGCAAAAAGTGTGTGTTTGTACAGTTGTGGCCAAAAGTATTGACACCCCTGCAATTCTGTCAGATAATACTCAGTTTCTTCCTGAAAATGTTTGCAAACACAAATTCTTTGGTATTATTATCTTCATTTAATTTGTCTTAAATGAAAAAACACAAAAGAGAATGAAGCAAAAAGAAAAACATTGATCATTTCACACAAAACTCCAAAAATGGGCCAGACAAAAGAATTGGCACCCTCAGCCTAATACTTGGTCGCACAACCTTTAGCCAAAATAACTGCGACCAACCGCTTCCAGTAACCATCAAAGAGTTTCTTACAATGCTCTGCTGGAATTTTAGACTATTCTTCTTTGGTAAACTGCTCCAGGTCCCTGATATTAGAAGGGTGCCTTCTCCAAACTGCCATTTTTACTGTAGATCTCTTCACAGGTGTTCTATGGGATTCAAGTCTGGACTCATTGCTGGCCACCTTAGAAGTCTCCAGTGCTTTCTCTCAAACCATTTTCTAGTGCTTTTTGAAGTGTGTTTTGGGTCATTGTCCTGCTGGAAGACCCATGACCTCTGAGGGAGACCCAGCTTTCTCACACTGGGCCCTACATTATGCTGCAAAATTTGTTGGTAGTCTTCTGACTTCATAATGCCATGCACACGGTCAAGCAGTCCAGTGCCAGAGACAGCAAAGCAACCCCAAAACATCAGGGAACCTCCGCCATGTTTGACTCTAGGGACCGTGTTCTTTTCTTTGAATGCCTCTTTTTTTCTCCTGTAAACTCTATGTTGATGCCTTTGCCCAAAAAGCTCTACTTTTGTCTCATCTGACCAGAGAACATTCTTCCAAAACGTTTTAGGCTTTTTCAGGCAAGTTTTTGCAAACTCCAGCCTGGCTTTTTTATGTCTCGGGGTAAGAAGTGGGGTCTTCCTGGGTTTCCTACCATACAGTCCCTTTTCATTCAGATGCCAACGGATATTACGGGTTGACACTGTTGTACCCTCGGACTGCAGGGCAGCATGAACTTGTTTGGATGTTAGTCGAGGTTCTTTATCCAACATCCGCACAATCTTGCATTGAAATCTCTTGTCAATTTTTCTTTTCCGTCCACATCTAGGGAGGTTAGCCACAGTGCCATGGGCTTTAAACTTCTTGATGACACTGCGCACGGTAGGCACAGGAACATTCAGGTCTTTGGAGATGGACTTGTAGCCTTGAGATTGCTCATGCTTCCTTACAATTTGGTTTCTTAAGTCCTCAGACAGTTCTTTGGTCTTCTTTCTTTTCTCCATGCTCAATGTGGTACACACAAGGACACAGGACAGAGGCTGAGTCAACTTTAATCCATGTCAACTGGCTGCAAGTGTGATTCAGTTATTGCCAACACCTGTTAGGTGCCACAGGTAAGTTACAGGTGCTGTTAATTACACAAATTAGAGACGCATCACATGATTTTTCGAACAGTGCCAATACTTTTGTCCACTCTCTTTTTTATGTTTGGTGTGGAATTATATCCAATTTGAATTTAGGACAATTCTTTTTGTGTTTTTTTCATTTAAGACAAATTAAATGAAGATAATAATACCAAAGAATTTGTGTTTGCAATCATTTTCAGGAAGAAACTGAGTATTATCTGACAGAATTGCAGGGGTGTCAATACTTTTGGCCACAACTGTAGGGTGATGTACGACAGTCTAGGTGAGCAAGATCTAATGCTTATTATTCATGTAAATCACATAATTTTCATGACTATTAAATTAAAATAAACTTCTAACCTTTAAAAAAATGAGATGGGCACATAATTTGTGGTGTTATTGTAAAAAATAATATATATATAAGAATATTTATATGTTCTGAGAGTACAGTATATATTATATAAAAAAGATAATGGGGTTATACTGGGCTATGTTATTTTTTAAAAAGGACCTAAGAACTAACAGGAAGGTAGTTGCTAAGTACCTGCCTTTTAGGCGTGCTGCCGATTTCTGCCACCTCAGAGCAGTCACAGTGATTCTATGGCTTCTGCTTATGTTACGTCGACAGAGCAGCTGCTTCTCTTTCACTCTGCTCTATTGATGGGGCGGTACTGCCGATATCATGCTGATTGACAACTGCCGGCTCCCTACTCTGGGAAGTCGGCTATTATTATTATTATTATTATTATTATTATTTATTGTTCTAGCGCCATTTATTCCATGGCGCTTTACATGTGAGGAGCGGTATACATAAAAACAAGTACAATAATCTTAAACAATACAAGTCATAACTGGTACAGGAGGAGAGAGGACCCTGCCCGCGAGGGCTCACAATCTTCAAGGGATGGGTGATAATACAGTAGGCGAGGGTAGAGCTGGTCGTGCAGCGGTTTGGTCGATCGGTGGTTACTGCAGGTTATAGGCTTGTCGGAAGAGGTGGGTCTTCAGGCTCTTTTTGAAGGTTTCGATGGTAGGTGAGAGTCTGATATGTTGTGGTAGAGAGTTCCAGAGTAGGGGTGATGCGCGAGAGAAATCTTGTATGCGATTGTGGGAAGAGGAGATAAGACGGGAGTAGAGAAGGAGATCTTGTGAGGATCGGAGGTTGCGTGCAGGAAAGTACCGGGAGACGAGGTCACAGATGTATGGAGGAGACAAGTTGTGGATGGCTTTGTATGTCATGGTTAGGGTTTTGTAATGGAGTCTCTGGGCAATTGGGAGCCAGTGAAGGGATTGACAGAGGGGAGAAGCTGGGGAATAGCGGGGGGACAGGTGGATTAGTCGGGCAGCAGAGTTTAGAATAGATTGGAGGGGTGCGAGAGTGTTTGAGGGGAGGCCACAGAGCATGAGGTTGCAGTAGTCAAGGCGAGAGATGATGAGGGCATGGACTAGGGTTTTTGCAGATTCTTGGGTGAGGAATGAACGGATGCGTGAAATATTTTTGAGTTGAAGTCGTCAGGAAGTGGAAAGGGTTTGGATATGTGGTTTGAAGGAGAGATCAGCGTCAAGGATTACTCCGAGGCAGCTATCAATCAGCATGATGCCAGCAGTCACAGGCCATTGAAAGAGCAGTCCGGAAGACAAAGTGCTGCTCTGTTGATGTCAAGCAGTGGATTCACCAGCAGGAGCTATCCATGACCACTTTGAGCTGGCGCCGAGTTCAATAGTCAGGTAGTTAGGAACTCCCCGTTAAGAACTTTCAATTAATTTTTCAATGGTTTAAATACAAAAATTAAATGTCCAGAACAATTCACTATTAATTAGCCTGTAATATGGGCTTGAATAATGTTCCAGAATTGTTCTACCATCAGTCTAAGAGAACTAAGGTCTTTATTATGCTCAACAGAGAAGTGTCTAGAGAGACTATGATTAAGTTTCCAATTTTTCATATTGTATTTTTGCTTATTAATCCTTTTTCTCAAAGTTTGCATCATTCTACCAACATATTGCAAATTACAACTACATTATAATAAATAAATGACTAAAGATTTAAAATGCAAATTAAAAAAAATAAAATGAATGAATATAACTCTCACTATGCATAATCATGGAGCAACAGTGGCACCTTGCAGTGACACATCGACAGCAACCATTCAAATTGTAAAGTAAGGAAAAAGTAACTGCTATGTATTTATGTTTCATATTTTTTAGAAAACCCTGTGCTAAAAACTTTTTTAAACTCAAAATTCACCCAAGCATTATACCAAACACCTTGGGAATAATCCATGACAGAATTGGGTCACTGACATTAGTGTGACAATGTTTAGCCAAAATATTTTTTCGAAAAACAAAGTCCTTTGTCAGGGGGTGACGATGGACTTTGTTCCGGAGCGCTCGTCTGGGTATGCACCACACATGAATCAGGGACAACAATTTTTTTTTTTTTGAATATTCACTATCTATTATTACCACTTATTGCTTTCTGGAGAGGCCTCATGTGATGCCCAATTATCTACCATATAATGAACTCTTGTCATCCTTATATAACACATATGGAAGTAGCAATGGGATTACTGTGGTCTTATATAACAGCTACTATCTTACCTTGTATTTTTTCTGTGGTCTCCCCTCAAATTAACCCTTATACCTCAATGTGCATTCTTGTTTTTATCACTCTTTTATAGTAAATTATTGTGTTTTTTTTCTTGCGAGCGCACTGTTGCATCCAGTGCCGATTATTGCCACCCATTGTTCAAATAAAGGTGTTTTGTAGAATAATACTTTGTCCCACGTCTATTCTTCTGATCCATTTTCAGTGTCCTTCTTTTGGGTTTGTCTCTAGTGCAATTATTGAGCTGTCCCTCTGCCGCATGGTCACATTCTGTCTTATAAATATTTTACTGATATATTTTTTATCTGGTCTGGGACAGAGAGGAAGGCTAAATTATTTGTATGTGAACTAAACTGTAATCCTTGGCATTTTGCTTCCACACTTAATTTTTCCACATTAGAAAACTGTTTTTTTTTTATTTGCTCATATCCTGGCCACATTGTGACATCCACACATTTAAAAATGTATACATGAAGAGCTTTCTCAACTTTGGGAGTGGTCATAATCCTAGTAGCTTAAACAATGCTTCCCATATGGAAAATACTAGCAAATGCAAAAAAATGTGCTGGAGATATGGCTATTTATTAGCAATCAGGCGTGCTTTAGCATTTTTGGAAATGAGATTGAATTTTGTTGAAATAATAGATAAAATTGTTGAAATAATAGATAAAACCACATACACGTGTACCCTTTCAACTTTGCTTGTTGTTTTTGCACACCGGTTTTAATAGCCCAATTTAACAAACATATATACTACTCTAATACTATGGCCTGTTGTCACATTTTACTTTTGTCTTTTTGCCTGTCTATTTAGCATTTTTGTCCTGGTTGGCAAGTTATGAAGGATTGAGATTGAAAAGATTGTCAAAAGTTAATTGTAGTGTAGTATAAAATGTAAAATAGAAGAAAAAGTGTCAAGGTCAAGAGACAGGGTAGTGTAAAACCGAAAAAAACATATGACATCTAAGAATTTGCAATTCCCTAGCAGAAGCAGCAAAAGTACTACCAACACCACTGGCATCAGCCATCCAGGCAATAGTACTACCAAATGCAGGCAGCAAGCTTTTATATGGGAATGAAGCAAAGGGCATTATGGAATATTTCAAACATTACGGTATCAGTTCCAGCATGATGAAATTACCTTTATCAGCGCCACATACAGTTTAAATCAGTGTTCTGCACAAAACTGTCTGCCAGTTTCTGTCAGTGCAATTCTGTGCAATATGTAATTAAATGGGCTGTTGGTTACTAACATGTTACCACTTCTCAGATGAGGTCACTTTGATTTACTAAGGATCTGTTTACATTAAGGAAATTGAAAGGGGCTGGATACCGTCCTATGAGACCTCCGTGTGTTATACATATCTTTCTAGGGCATTTAGAGTACCAGAAATTTGTAGTAAATTTATTCACTGAAAATTATTTTATTTTTAAAAATAGAAAACCTGACGAATTTGAATTTCAAAAAAATAAATGTTTCTAATTACAAGGTATTATGATTAACTATTCGCTCTAACATATACACTAAAAAAAAACAAAGGTATGAACTTCCCAGGGCTTAACCACATGCATGTCACTTGACAAACGTTAAGGTTTTTATTATTAGAGTTTGAACCGTCCCAATTACGGTCACTGTGGAGTGGTGGGATGGCTTTCACATTTTTTTAATCAAAAAACATGTTGTTAACTAAGTTCTGCATATTATTTTCATGCACTATGTTATTTATTTATTTATTTACTGCATTGTATTTAATGATTATGTTTCTGTCTTTGTTTTCTGTTCAGTGGCTAGTGTGAACATTTGCTTACTCGCTCATGCACTTCAGTTTATATCCCAGTTCATATCTTTGGGTTGTATATATGTATGTACAGTATGTAGTTGCCAGCTTCCCAGGTTGGGTTGGTGACTTCATCATCCACACCTCGTCTTCCACACCTGCACCCTGGTCTTCCTGACTTAGTGACTTAACAACAACAGACTTAGCGGCAACTATGTTTCATCATCATCATCTTGCTCCAAAATTTGTTGTTCCCCACCATCATATTCTTTTGGCCCTAGCTGCTCTAAGTTTTGTGCATCACTAAACAACATGTCCTTTAGTCCATCTTGCAGAATGCAGGTTGAGAGGCCACTAAATAGAAATGTTGTTGAAAAGAGCTCCTTGGAGCGTCCTAGTGTGGGATCATTAGTCTCCTTGGACTCATACAAATTGTAGGCTGGTGAGACTGGACTGCGTGGAAGATTGGGTAGTGCAGCCAAGTCTACTGGAAGCATTATCTGCTATCCAACCGACCACCTGTTCACACTGTTAGGGTTGCGGATCGCACTAAAAATATAAGAAAGTGCGATCACAACTCGGGGTCCACCGTGCAGAGATGGTAACCTGCTGCTCGTAATGGTGTAGTACTAACTGAACATCGGCGGGTTAACCACTGACCCATTGTGTACAGGAGCGAACTCTGTTACCTCACAGAGCTTCTGGAACAAATGCTAGAGCCTGTTTATCTTCGCAGGACTCGGCATGGGAGCGCTAGTGTAGAGACACAGGACTCTGCCCCAAGGACACAGGGTTAGAGTCCCTCTAGCCCCGCTAGCGTTCAGCACCATGACTGCGATGCCTGGACAGATGCTTATAGAATGTTGTGCCCTGTTAACAATCACAGGGTGCAGCTGATAGTTGCTTACCGCACTAAGTGCGTACAGCGCAGCTCTGGCGGAAGCCACTAACTAGCCTAAGCTTTGGACTGGAAAGCGAATAAGATGTGCACAGTGCCGCTCTAATGAATATTGCTGTACATGCGGTAGCATAGTGCCTTAGGTAGAGTGGCACACTCTGGCGCTAGCATGTGTGAGGAACTGGGGGCACTGCGGCGCTAGGCAGTGCCACAACTCGGGCACTGACTCTTACTCTAAAAACCCTATCTCATGCACAACCAAGGGAGGGAGTCATAATGAGTCAGTCACCCATCACAAGCATCCATCATCACACACACACTTAGCCATATTAGTCTATACTAGCGCATGACCGAGTGGCCATGAGAGCCTTTTATAGCAGCGTCCTTCCAGGACCTTCCTGATCGTCCAATCCGAGGTGCTTGAGGACCTGAACTTGTGACCTCCAACCTCCAATGAGAGGTCGTCCCACGGGCATTCTCAGTAGGCTGCAAAAAGGACTTGGCCTCCAAAGCTGCTCGCTGCTGACTAGTGCGGATTGCTAAAGCTGAACCAGAGGTGGCAGCAGCAACCAAACTGACAGCACTAGCTTGAGCAAGACATCGGGATTGACGCCTTTGCTGAGCAGCCTCCTCTGTGGTTGGAACTGAATGGGAGACCGCAGTAGACAAGGCATGGGATTCCTCCTGTGCAAAAGCAAGAACCTAACACACACTGCTCTAGCTTCAGAAGTGTACTGTGCCTTCCCGCAAAGTGAGACAGGAGCCTGTGTCATGAATGGGCGTGTTTCTTGTGCTCCAGCAGCTGCATGCACCTTGGCATTTGCGTGCACTATCACTTCTCCATCCCTTACTGCACGTATTACGCATTTTGTAATGGCTAGGTTTCTTGAAACCAAATTTATTTTTATTAAAGAAAAAAAAAGTTGGTCACCTGTTGCAGTCAAAGTGATTTTTGGGAGTTTAATACCACTGTAATGTAGCAGAAAAAATGCAAAAGTGTATGAATGACAATCAAATTCAATTCAGAAAAATATTTTGACCTTTTTTGGAGTGTTATATGCCCTATAAATGTACCACAAAGCACATAATACAGTATTGGTGAGAAATGTAACACAGCAAAATTTTGAAATGCTTTTTTGGAGTGCTCCATACCATAGAAATGTACCCCAGACCACATAATACTCTATGGCTGAGAAATCAAGCCTGAAAATCTTTTTCATCTTTTTTTTGTAACATAGATTACAGAAATGTGCCACAGACCACAGAATAGTGTATGGGTCAGAAATATAAACCAGTTAATATTTTTACTGCTTTTTTAAGTGATAGATGTCACAGAAATGTACCACAGAATACATGAATTTTTAACAGTTTTTTTTTCAGTTTTATAGATCATATAAATCTTCCCCAAAAAATAGTGTATGGATTAGAATGGTAATATAGCCATTTTTTGCAGCACTTTTTTGTAGAGTTACACACTATCACAGAAATTAATCTCAGACCACAGAATAATGCATGGCTGAGAAACGTAATCCAGCTAATTTTCTTAGTGCTTTTTTGGAGTGTTAAATATCACAGAAATGCACAACAGAACACATGAAACTGTATGGCTGAGAAATTTAAGCCTGCAAAATTTTTGAATGCTTTTTTTCTCAGTTTTATAGACCACAGAAATATACCCCAGACCACAAAATACTATTTGGATGAGAACTGTAATACAGCCATTTTTTTACAATTTTTTGCAGTGTTACTGTCATGACCGTGGTTTGTGGAACCACTGTGCCACGGACAGCCAGGAGGGGTGTGACTAAGCAATCACCTGACTATTCACTAGAGCCTCTGATGGTATGGTTAGACTTGACTCCCAATGAACGCCAGGTATCACTCCAGGGTAGACCATCGGACATACAGCAGCTGGACCCGAAGAATAGCCTGGATGAAGCAGTTGGCAAAGCTTGTGTCAGAGTTTAGCAGACACAGTTGGAATAAGACAGAGTTTGTGCTAGGCATCAGATTCCTGCCTCTGCACAGGAGGAAGCCCGAGCCTTGCCTTCTGCGTTCTCCCATTCTGTTCCAGCCACAGAGGAGGCTGCTCAGGAAAGGCACCGATCCCGGCGTCTTGCTCAGGCAAGTGATGTCAGGTTGGTTGCTGCTGCCAACTCTGGTTCAGCTTTAGCAATCCACACTAGCCAGCAGAGAGCAGCTCCAGAGTCTAAGTCCTATTTGCAGCCTACTTAGCATGCCTGTGGGACGACCCCTCATTGGAGGTCGGAGGTTACCTGCTCAAGTCGTCAAGCAGCTTGGAATTGTCCATCAGAAAGGTCCCGGAAGGACGCTGCTACAAAAGGTTTGCATGGCCGTTCAGCCATGCGATAGTATAGACTCATATCATTATTTGTGTGTGTGATGATGGATGCATGTGTACAGGTGACTGACTTATTAAGACTCCCTCCTTTGGTTGTGTATGAGATAGAGTTCATAGAGATAGAGTCAGCGAGGAGTTGTGGCACTGCATAGCCCCGTAGTGCTCCCAGCTCCTCTCACATATTAGCGCCTGAGGGCACCATTCAGCACACGGCACCATTGTACCGCATATACCGCAGTGTCCGTCTGAGCGGTGCCGTGCGCGGATACTGCGCTTTCCATCTCTAAGCTTATGCTGGTTAGTGGGGTCTGCCAGTGCGGCTCTGTTCTCACTCAGTGCGGTAAGCAACTGTCTGCTGCACTCTGTCATTGTTAACAGGGCACAGCGTTCCTTAAGGGTCTACCCCTGCCATCGCAGTAGAGGTTCCATGCACCTGTAGGTCTAGAGGGACTCCATCCCCGTGTCCTTGGAGCTGAGTCCTGTCACCACGTCACTAGCACTAACACTGCCGAGCTCTGTGGGTATTAACAGGCTACAGCATTTATATTTGGCGGTTGTGCGGCTCTGTGAGGTAACATAGTCCGCCTTTGTACACACTGGGTGAGGTTAATCCGTTGTGTTCCTCTATTATACCACCATATAACGTCCGCCATTACGGAGCAGCAGCTAACACCTCTGCACGGTAGACCCCAGGCTGTGACCGCACCTAAGTACCACCTTTATTTTTTGGTGTGTTCCACTAGCCCTTAACAGTTTGTGTCAGAGTGCAGCAAGCAAGATTTGCATCAGAATGCAGCAGGCAAAATTTGCTTCAGAGTGCAGGAAGCGGGATTTGCTTCAGAGTGCAGCAAGCAGGATTTACTACAGAGTGCAGAAAGTAGGATTTGTACTTACAGTATAGTACAAGAGGCAGGATTTGTACTTCCAGTACCGCAGGCAGGATTTGTCCAATGGGAAGTGGTGTGAAAGAAATTCAAAATGTAACACTGGTTGATGAACCCGCGCCAGAGCTTCGGATTGCCGTCAAAACATGGTGGGGCTGCGAGTCGGGGGCCAGAATCCTGAACTAAGCAAATTGTCTGGGAAGTCTCCTGATACATGGTCCTTACAGGCAGGTTTTGGGATCCAGCGGGATCCATGGCCTGAGCATACTGTCACAAACTTGGTTTGTGGAACCACTGTGCCACGGACCGCAGAAAGCCTGGAGGCGTGTGACTAAGCATTCACTTGACTATTATTCATTAGAGCCTCTGATGGTGAGGTTAGATTTGGCTCCCGATGAACGCCAGATAACACTCCAGGGTAGACCAATGAACGTGCAGCAGCTGCTCCCAAAGTACAGACTGGATGAATCAGCTGGCAGAGCTTGTATCAGACAGAGTTGGTATCAGAGACAGAGTTTTTGTCAGAGTGCAGCTAGCAGGATTTGCTTCAGAGTGCAGCAGGCAGAATTTTCTTCAGAGTGCAGCAAAGTGGGATTTGCACTTAGAGTGCCGCAGGCAAGATGTGTACTTAGAGTACTGCAGACAGGATATGCACTTGGAGTGCAACAGGCAGGATTTGTACTTGGAGGACGCAGGCAGGATTTGTACTTGGAGTATAACAGGCAGGATTTATACTTGTTTGCAACCTTACACAACATAGACAGAAACAGGAAGGTTGCTCAGGCACCTCCCCAGTGGAGAGGAAGCAATATATACATAATGCCTCAAAACCTTTGGCTGGGGAGTAGGGATGAGTGAGTAGTGAAATACTCAGACTTGCTGTACTCGTTACGAGTAGCTCCTAATACTCGAGTACTCGTAACAAGTAGCAAGTCTAATGTATGTCTTTGGGAAGTGCGAGTAATGGGCAGAGACTATGTGTGCGGGCGGAGAATGTGTGCGGGGGTCTGTGGAACTGTGTGTGTGCGGGCTCTGCCGGGCTGATCGGGGGTCTGTGCGGGCTCTACGGGGCTGATCAGGGGTCTATTTATAAGTGGTCATAAACTTGTAAATAACTCATGAAAGAATAAAGTTACATTAAAACCAAGCACATTAGTGTTTTTCTTGTGAAGTTCTCAATAAGCTTGATGTGTCACATGACCCTCTTCCCATTGAAAAAAATTAAGTTGGATCCAAAGTGGATGACTTATAAATGGCTGCCAGGGTCACCACCTGTCTTGAAAAGTTTCCACCTTCCATATACTAATGTGCCACATATAGGAAGTTGATATCACCAACCATTCCCATTTTATTTAGGTGTATCACTATAAATGGCCCACACTGTACATTTATGAATTACACCTAATGTTATTTTTTTATTTAATAATCATGTGCTCTGTAATGTGCATGTGCTTTGTAAATGTCAATACAGTTTTTCAATTTTATGCTTAAAGGGAACTTGGTAGTAGATTAATGCTGCCTGAAATATTAGCAGCAGGAATAAGACACTAACTACGCAATTGCTGCCATGTAGGTTTTACAATTAAAAGCTTTGACGTTCCAAAGAAAAGTTAATTTGGAAAGCTCACAAGGGACTAAACATCATGGAATGCTAGCTCGAAGCCAGTTCCCGGTGCGTTCTCACCGTCATGTTCCCCATGACTGGTAGTTCTCCGACTATATGTGTGTATGTAGATACCTGTGAGTCTAAGGAAGTGAGAAGGGGAGAAACCACCAGAGACCAGACTCAGGCTAGTCATCCTAGCTGCATAGTCCATGGCTGACTTTTCAAAGTGTTTTTTCACTACAGCATTTTAGAGTAATACATACTTTGTTGCAATAGTGCAGCCAATGTCTTATTCATGCTGCCTCTGGTTCATGCAACGTGAACCTACTGTCAGGTGCCCTTTAACTATTGACCTTAAATGACATTTTACAAGTTTATCAAAGGCTCTGCTTGTTAACCAAAATTGAGCTTGAGAAATTCAATAAATTGTCTTTGTATACAGTATGTCCAAGCTTTCAAATACTGCTGTAATCTCGTTACATCATTCTGTTTTCCAGTGGTTTCAGATTCTTGTTCCAACAGACATTATATTTAATTGAAGATGGGCCATGCTCACTAGAAGCACAATACACTGCTTTGATAGATGGACATTTTTAATCTATGAGTATTGTGTCTCTATATTTTAATGGGCTAAGCAACATCTATTTTTGAAATCTTTCTATTAGTTCATTGTATTTATTGACTTGCTTCACTGTCACTAAATTAAAAAGCTCCCAAAAAAGATATGCTATAACTATATTGGAGAATTGCTTCATTGATTCACATCTGAAGACATAGACCATACTAAGTCTTCATAGACATCTTGTCTATTCTAAATTTCTAATTAGAAAATACTTAAACATTACATGAACCTCAGTAGTTAGAACAAAAATGTTCAAATACAAAACTTTTGTTTTTACTCCAGTAATAAACTATTAAGAATGAATGAGACTATACAAAGTAGTATAGGCTAGTAAAGTGCAAAATATCTAAAGTGGCATATGCTATTATCTAATGTAATTATTGCTCATGATTAAAGGAGAATTGAATGGACCAATCACAGCTGCATGACAAGCATTTCTTGTAATGCTTTCTCAAGGGAGGGTGCAGGTTACTTGCTGTACTCTCATAGAGAAGATAAAGGATTCAGAAAGATCTAGATAAGCTTGAATAATATAATGGCATTTAACAGGGAGAAATGCAGAACGCTATATCTGCCCCCCAAAAATATATCTACAGAATGAGAGAAATAGAACTAAGCCACAGCACCTGTGAAAAAGACTTGGGTAAACTAGTAGATCACAGACTGCACATGAGTCAACAGTGTGATACAGCAGCAAAAAAGGCAAACACAGTTCTAGGATGTATTAAGAGAAGCATAGAGTGTAGATCATGTGACATAACTATTACCTTTTGCTCCTCCTTGGTCAGGGATCTGTAAGGTTATGTGCACACGCTGCGGAATGGTCTGCAGATTTTTCCGTGCCGATTTTGCAAAATCCGCAGGTAAATCTGCGGATTAGCCTGCGGGTTTGCCCTGCGGTTTATCACCTCTACAATGGAGGAGATGGCAAACCGCAGCGGAATCCGCAGAAAAGAATGACATGTCAATTCATTCTGCGGATTGGAAACGGCAGCAAAAACCGTGCTGAAAATTCCGCACCGTGTGCAGTACGGTTTCCGTTTTCCATAGGTTATAATTGTACTGTAAAACGCAGCAGATTCTGCTGCGGATCCGCAGGGCCAAATCCACTGCGGATGCGCAGCAGAATCCGCAGCGTGTGCACATACCCTAATACTACGTTCAGTTCTTGGCACTACATTTTAAAAAAGACATTGAAAAACCGGATCAAGTTCAAAGAAGAGCTATAAGGATCGTGTGCGGGCTGCAAAGTATGTTCTACGAGGAAAGGTTAAAGGATCTGGGAATGTTTAGATTGCAAAAAATAAGACTAAGAGCAGACTTATTAGGTGTCTAAAAATCTGAAGGGATGTCACAGTGTAGAGAGATCATCATTATTCTCATTTGCACATGGGAGCACGAGAAGCAGTGGAATGAAGCTACGGTCAGGGTCAGACATGCAAGAAACTCGCATGAGTCTCGCATGTCAATATCCGGCACTGCCGCCAACACTCAGGACCATAGCGTGCTGCTGCATAGAAATACATGCAGCCGCACGCTCCTGTCTGAGTGCCGTGGGTAGTGCCGGGTACTGACATGCGAGACTCATGCAAGTCTCTTGCATCTCTGACCCTGGCCTAAAGGGAGAATAAACAGATTAGATATAGGAAAATCTTTTTGACAGTGAGGGTGGTCAATGAGTGGAACAGGCTGGAATGAGAGGTGGTGAGTTCTCCTTCAATGGAAGTCTTTAAGCAGAGGCTGGACAGACATCTGTCTGAGATGGTTTAGTGAATCCTACATTGAACAGGGGGTTGGACTTGATGACCCTTGAGATTCCTTCCAACTCTAACCTTCTATTCTATATATGTATAAGGCTACTACCATAGTATTTCAAGAAAATGGCTGCCGGTGTGTACTTGCGCTCTGTGCGCCGATGCCTGATGGTCTCACCCCGTCATCAATAGTCCAATTCATGTGTGTATATGATGTCACTGAGTTATGTGCCCAACATGCACTTGGTCTTGACAGTGGTGGGGAAGCGCCGATTCAAATGGCGCAGACTGTGTCACTATTGTGCCACATTGCCTGGCACCTAGTTGAGAGGGTATAAATATGTGATAGGACAGCAAGTACCATGCACAAGTGCCATGATAAAGTAATAAGCAAAACACATGTAGGGCAGCTGTATTGAGTCCATTCAATCCTCCCTTATTCATGGGTAAGCTTTACATTAGATACTGAATAGCACATGCCACTTTAGACTTTTTGCACTTTACTAACCTATACTACTTTATATAGTCTTGTTCATACTTATTGATTTATTGCTGGGACTTACTTATATAATTGTTGTTGCGATTAATCACGTTTTGCCCTGTATTATGATGTTCCCTTACCTATTTTCTCCTTAATATAGCTGTCTTTATATTTGTGTTGGTTATAAATTTTTAATATTCCATTAAGAAAAAAATATTTTTCAGCTAACATCTTCACTTGGCAGTCCTTGTTTGCTCCACTCTTTTGGTGCTTTTGCTTGTTCTTGTGAACACCAGTTATGTTTAGGATTGTCATGCTCTTTGTTCTTTGCCATAGGTTAGCATGAACTCTGTTGCTTTGCAAATGCCAACTGATTGCTTAAAGGGGGTATTCCATGAAAAAAGCTAATTTTAATCAACATTTTAATCAGTAGATAGTGATGAAGAACCCGTGGTTGGTCGGGTTCACCAAGTTCTCTGAATATTTATTTAATTTACTCATTTATATAGCAGTCTAGTGATGAGCGACTTTGCCTTTTTTCGGGTCGAGTCGGGTTTCATGAAACCTGACTTTCTCAAAAGTCGGGTCGAACGAAATCGGCCGATTATCGTGAAAAGTCGAAGGCCGACTGAAACACGAAACCCAATGCAAGTCAATGGGGAAGAAAAGTCGGCAGTGAGTGGAGGACAGTAAACACACCTACAGTGCCCATTTTAATGCCAGAAACATCAATTCTTATTACTTAAGCTTGTCAACCTTAATTTACTTTATAATAATAGTTAGGCATTGAAAACTGGGGGTTATTTGGCTAAAGTTGAAGGGGGGTAGGGCTGACTCCAGATTTTCGTGGGCCCAGGGCCAAAGAGTGTTAATGGGCTCCTTTAATACATGCCACAATTCATGATCCTCTGATACGGCAGAGAAATAGTGGTAGAGTACAATGAAAAATACTTCACTTCTTACATCTCATGACTGATATCCATTTTAAATTCTCCAATAGCTCCAAAAACGGAGAGTATATTACTCCATACAGTATTATGGCCACTGCATAGTGCGCTATACAGAGTAATGAGGCCCATATATTTCTCCATACAGAATCATTGGTCCCATATAATGTTTGAAACAGTATATGATGAGCTCCACATAATGCTACAGTATATGTTGGTCCCCATGGATGAAGCTCCACTGTGCTATGGGCCCAAATAATGCTCCATATATAATGGGCCCCATTTCTAATGCTCCAATGCATAATGGGCCCTGTAAATGCTGCTCCAGTGTCTGATGTCCACCTTTGGAATGCTCCAGTGTATGGTGGGCCTCATATATCATTCTCCAGAGTATAGTGCTCCCCAAAAATAGCTGTCCCAACATTGAAAACAATTAAATAAGTCTCCTCGCTAGGGAATCTCTGTACTAGTCTGTACTTCTCGTTGTCCCCATCTTCCATCTCACTGTTCTTGGACTGTTTAGGCAGAGGGCGTACAGACGTGATGTCATCGCGCTCTCTGACCAGAATGTCACTGTCAGGAAACGCGGAAGACGTCACAGCGTTGGAGCAGGGAAAGGTAAGTATTTCAACTTTGCAAGTGCTGTGATCCTGAGCAAGCAGGGGGGCCACCCCACCCAATGGCGACGGCACTGGCACAGGGCCACTCAAAGTATGCCGTTGTGTCTGATGGCGGGTGTGCACCCCCACCGTCAGAGACACTTGATTCTACTACGAGGGACCTTGTGCCAGTGCCATTGCCAAACAGTGTGCCCACCCACCTGTCCAGGACAACAGCACTCACACGGGTGCGTGGGCCAGGTGGTAACCCCGGCCCTGTGGGGGAAGGCAGTCCAGTTAGGGAAGTGGAAAAATTGGCATATGTTGATGTTGGACATTCAGCAGCTGCAAATGGAGTAATTGGAGAAGTCCGCGTAAGAGGAGGACAAAAGCAAGCCATTTTTCTGGCAACCTACGTGTCAGCAGGGGAGGGTGGGACAAAATCCTTTGAAACCCATGCATGGTTCATTTTAATGAAGGTTAGATCATCAACATTTTGGGTCGACAGACTGGTCCTTTTTTCTGTCAGGATTGATCCAGCAGCACTGAAGACTCGTTCAGATAAGGCTAGTTTCACACTTGCTTTTTTTTGCAGCGCGTTTTTCCCGCAAAAAAACGCATTGAAAAAACGCATACATAAGCATACAACTGCTGCGTTTTTTTCAAGCATTTTTATGAGCATGCATGAAAAAAACGCAGCGTTTTTATGCGTTTGTATGCGTTTTTAGCGCGTTTTTACCGCGTTTGCGTTTTTTTCCAACATTTTTAGGTGGCCCCTCACACTACCCAAACCATGACTTTACTAACCCTAACCCTGACCCTAACCCTAACCCTGACCCTAACCCTAACCCTAACCCTGACCCTAACCCTTAACCAAATCATACTTAACCCTAACCCAAACCCTAAACCCTAACTAACCCTAACCCTAACCCTAACCCTGACCCTAACCCTAACCCTAACCCTAACCCTAACCCTGACCCTAACCCTAACCCTAACCCTGACCCTAACCCTTAACAAAACCATACTTAACCCTAACCCTGACCCTAACCCTAACCCTAACCCTAACCCTGACCCTGACCCTAACCCTTAACCAAACCATACTTAACCCTAATCCTGACCCTAACCCTGACCCTAACCCTAACCCTAACCCTAACCCTGACCCTAACCCTTAACAAAACCATACTAACCCTAATCCTGACCCTAACCCTGACCCTAATCCTTAACAAAACCATACTTAACCCTAATCCTGACCCTAACCCTGACCCTAACCCTAACCCTAACCCTAACCCTGACCCTAACCCTTAACAAAACCATACTTAACCCTAATCCTGACCCTAACCATGACCCTAATCCTTAACAAAACCATACTTAACCCTAATCCTGACCCTAACCCTGACCCTAACCCTAACCCTAACCCTAACCCTGACCCTAACCCTTAACAAAACCATACTTAACCCTAATCCTGACCCTAACCATGACCCTAATCCTTAACAAAACCATACTTAACCCTAACCCTGACCCAAACCCCAACCCTAACCCTGACCCTGACCATAACCCTAACCCTAAACCCCCTTAACTAACCCTAACTCTAACCCAAACCCCTAAATTCCATGGTTTAAAAAAAAAAACGCATATGCAAAAAAACGCATACATGAGCATGCCAGTGCGCACATATGCGCATCCATAGGCTATAATGGCCATTTTTAGCGCAAAACGTGCGCATATGTGCGCATGCGCTTTTTTGCAGGGCCAAAAAATGCAACATGCTGCGTCTGGAAAATCCCAACGCACACCCCAAAAAAACGCAGCGCATGAAAATCGCATACATGCGCTTACCAGCGCGCAGGTATGCGCACCCATGTTAAATATAGGGGAAAAAACGCATGCGCAGGTGTGCGTTTTTTTCCAGCGCTAAAAAACGCAAATGTGAAACCAGCCTAACACACTAGCATCAGGGCAAGAGAGCTCCTGTAAGGCATATTGTGCCAATTCAGGCCAGGTGTCAAGTTTACTGGCCCAATAGTCAAAGGGGAATGACCGGTGAGGGAGAACACCGATATGGGAGGAGAAGTAGTTTGTTACCATAGTTGACAACTGCTGTCTCCTGTCTCTTTCGATTGATGCAGTATTACCAGTCGTGTGAGCGGTACTTGAAAAATCAGTTCACAACATGGTCATGAAACCCCTGTGTCCAACACCACTTTGCCTGTGTGCACCATGAACACCTCTTTCATGTTGCCACCTACGGCTTGTTGGAAAAACATCACCGCCGCTGTGTGCTGGGAATGCCTCAAACAAATGGTTTACCAGAGTTGCTTGTTTGTTAGCCAATATTAGCTCTAGGTTCTCCTGTGGCATGATGTTTTGGAATTTGCCTTTATAGCGTGGATCCAGGATGTTGGCCAACCAGTAGTCGTCATCGTTCATCAGTTTGGCAATGCGGGGGTCCCATTTTAGGATCTGCAAGGCATAATCAGACATGTGGGCCAATGTTCCAGGTGTCAATGATGCACTGCTGGGTGGAGGAGCACTTTCTGGCAAATCCACATCCCTCCAATCACGCACAAACCATGTACCTGACCTTACCACACCAACATTTTTTTCTTGCCCCCTGAGAAGCATCCTCCTCCCCAAAATAATCATCCCCATCATCCCCCTCCTCCTTCTCTTCCTCTTCTTCCTCCACCTCGTCCACAGACTTCCACGACCAGAAAATGGCTGACTGTCATCAAGGCTTCCCTCCTCCTCTTCCTCCTCGGCTGCAGACGCCTGCTCCTAAGGTCTGTTTCACACTTCAGTTTTTTGTGTCAGTTAAAATCCGCCAAAAAGGTGGAAAGCGGATCCATTCTTAACTGATGTGAACGGATGCCACCGGATCCGTTTTTTTTTACGGATCCGCTGAATGAAGAATTTTAAAGGAACCGCTGCCCGGGAAGAGGAGAGAGAGAGAATTTTTTTTTCTCTGTCCGCCAGAAATGATTTCAGGGTTAAATTTCCTCCTGACTTCATTCCTCCGGGCATGCGCTCTATAAAAATGCAGATCCTGCAGTAGAAAAAACGCTACATGGTCCGTCCAGGCATCTCGGCGGACGCAAAAAAATTGACGGATCTGCAAAAAAACGGATCCAACGGATGGCCATCCGTCAAGATCCGCCGGTAATGCAAGTCAATGGGGAAAAAAACGGATCCGCCAAAAGAAATGGCGGATCCGTTTTTTTGCAAAAACGGCGGTTTTTGACTGATGGTCAAAAACGGAAGTGTGAAACAGGCCTTAATGTGTGTCAAAGTTAGCATGAGCAGACGCATAAGTGGGATGCTCATGCTTATGATGGCATTGTCTGCGCTTACCAGCCGTGTGCATTCCTCAAAACACTGAAGGACTTTACAGAGGTCTTTCAGCTTTGACCACTGCACACCAGACAACTCCATGTCTGCCTTCAAACTGCCTGCCTGTGTATCCTCCCACAAATGAATTACAGCCTGCCTCTGTTCACACAGCCTCTGAACCATGTGCAGGGTGGAGTTCTACCTTGTTGCAATGTCGATAATTAGGTGCTGCTTGGGAAGGTGGAGCAATCGCTGCAGCTTCTGCATATGACACTGGCAGCTGCGGATGGAGTGCTCGTGTGACTGTGCTCTGTGGATAAGCTTTCGCTTCTGGAGGAGGAGGGTCGAACGCCTACAGCCAACTGTTTCCTATACCGTGGGCTAGGCAGCACTGTCCCACGACCGCTGTCCCCTGTAGAACCTGCATCCACCACATTAACCCAGCGCGCATTGATGGACACGTAACAGCCCTGGCCATGCCCACTGGACCATGCATCTGTTGTGAGGAACACCTTTCTACTCACTGATTGCTTGAGTGCATGGACAATGCAGTCTTTCACATGCACGTGGTGGAGGTCTGGGATGGCTTTTCGCGAAATGAAGTGCTGACTGAGTAGGTCATAGCGTAGTACTGAGTAGGCCATGAGCTTGCGGAAAGCTTTGTTTTCAACCAACCGGTAGGGCATCATCTCTAACGAGATTAGTTTGGCAATGTGGGCGTTCAAAGCCAGTGTACGTGGATGAGAGGATGAGTACTTTCTTATCCTACTCAGAGTCTCTGGTAGGGTGAGCTGGACTTGAGAGCTGCATATGGTGGAACTAGCGGTGGACATGGCGGACTGAGAGAGGGTTGGTGATGGTGTTGGTGGTGTTGCTGATGGCCTAGATTCAGTCTTTCGTAGCAATAACATTGTGATTCCATGACTGCTTTGCCCTTGCGACGACACCTTGACATTTGCTGCTGGTGGTGTGCTAACCGGTGGGCTTACAGTGGGGGAAGCGATGTAGCGTTGCTGACTACCTTCATTCGGAGCAGGTGCACATGTGGTACGTGAGTTTTGGTAGTCCGTCCACGCTTGCAAGTGCATGGTGGTTAAATGTCTAAGCATGCAACTGGTATTCAAATTTCTCAGATTTTTCCCTCGGCTAAAGGTCTTTGCGCACTTCTTACATATAACTTTTGCCTGATTATTAGGATTTTGTTAAAAAAAGTGCCACACTGCACTCTTCCTATTATGGAAGACATTTTGTGACCTTGCACGCTGTGCTAATTTGACCGTCTGACCAAGCTGTCCTGCAACTCTTTTGGTTTTTGTAACACGTTTTTGGACTGCTATGGTCATGTCAGATAACAGCTGTTGCGATGTTGTTGCCTGCTGCGGATCCTCCTCCTCCTCTTCTGAGCTATTGGCAGCGGCACCCTCTTCCCCCATTGAATGCCAATCTGGGTCAACAACTGGGTCATCCATCACCTCCTCTTCAATTTCATGTGCACATTCCTCTGTGTCACCGTGTAAGGTGGTATAGTATGCGGGAAGGGGCACCTGAGTTTCATCAGGGTGAGATTCTGGCTCAGTACACTGCAAGGACAATGTAGTGCTCTGAGTGAATGTACCAGCAGAAAAATCTAGCAGTGGCTGTGCATCAGTGCACTCCATGTCAGATTCATCTTGGACTGGGGAATTCATGATTTGACTTGCTAACCCAGGCATGGTATGTGAAAAGAGCTCCATGGAGTAATCGGTAGTGTGGCCTGCCACATCCTTCACTTTTGGTAGGGGAGAAGGACACAAGGAAAGGTGTTGTTCCTGACCAGGAGCCTCCAATGACGACTCAGTGCTTTTATTTTTTGAAACTTCAGAAGAGGAGGCGAGAGAGCTGGAGACTGTGTCAGCAATGTAAACCAAAACTTGTTCCTGAAGCTCCGGCTTTAAAAGTGGTTTGCCTACTCCCAGAAAAGATAGCCTTCGAGGCCATGTGGAGCCAGATGATGATGCAGGCTCAACACCTCCTGCATTAGCTGCTATTGTGCTTTTGCCACTACCAACAGATGCAACACCACCACCATCGGGACCAGCTGGCAACCCACGCCCACTTCCATGGTGTCTTCCACCATCCTTGCTCATTTTTGTGAAAATGTACCCAAAACACCACCAGCTATATGGTATTGTAAAACAAGGTAGAAGGTGTATCTACTATTAGTGAGAATTTGAATCTCACTATAGATTTGAGGACGCTGAACTACTGTCTCAGGCCAAGTAGAGATTACACGTCAATATAACAGGCTGAAATTGGATGGTGAATGATATGGTGGATGTTGTCTATAGGATTGGTGAGATTTTGAATCTGACTATAGATTTGAGGATGCAGAACTATTGTCTCTGGCCCAGTAGAGATTACACCTCAATGTAACAGACTGAAATTGGATGGTGTATGACAAGGTGTAGGGTGTCTATAGGATTGGTGAGATTTTGAATCTCTCTATAGATTTGAGGACGCAGAACCATTGTGTCTGGCCCAGTAGAGATTACACCTCAATGTAACAGGCTGAAATTGGATGGTGAATGACAAGGTGGAGGGTGTCTATAGGATTGGTGAGAATTTGAATCTCACTATAGATTTGAGGACGCTGAACTATTGTCTCAGGCCCAGTAGAGATTACACCTCAATGTAACAGGCTGAAATTGGATGGTGAATGACAAGGTGGAGGGTGTCTATAGGAGTGGTGAGATTTTGAATCTCACTATAGATTTGAGGACGCAGAACTATTGTCTCTGGCCCAGTAGAGATTACACCTCAATGTAACAGACTGAAATTGGATGGTGTATGACAAGGTGTAGGGTGTCTATAGGATTGGTGAGAATTTGAATCTCATTATACATTTGAGGATGCTGAACTATTGTCTCAGGCCCAGTAGAGATTACACGTCAATGTAACTGGCTGAAATTGGATGGTGTATGACAAGGTGTAGGGTGTCTATAGGATTGGTGAGAATTTTAATCTCACTATAGATTTGAGGACGCAGAACTATTGTCTCTGGCCCAGTAGAGAATGTAAGAGACTGAAATTGGATGGTGTATGACAAGGTGTAGGGTGTCTATAGGATTGGTGAGAATTTGAATCTCACTATAATTTTGAGGATGCAGAACTATCATCTCAGGCCCAGTAGAGATTACACCTCAATGTAACAGGCTGAAATTGGATGGTGAATGACAAGGTGGAGGGTGTCTATAGGATTGGTGAGATTTTGGATCTCACTATAGATTTGAGGATGCAGAACTATCGTCTCTGGCCCAGTAGAGATTACACCTCAATGTAACAGGCTGAAATTGGATGGTGTATGACATGGTGGAGGGTGTCTATAGGATTGGTGAGATTTTGGATCTCACTAGAGATTTGAGGACGCTGTCAATGATGCTCTCAGTCCAAGTATGGACGCAGGCAGCCTAATAAGTAGGACTGCTGCACAGTGCACACACAAACGGGTGGAAAAATGAACCCTTGGTAACTGTGCAGAAAAGAGGAAGAAAAGTATTTCTGCTTTTAAAAAAGTAGTTTGCACAGCAGTGTGCAAACAGCAATGAAGCTATCAGGGAGCCTTATAAGGCAGCCTAATAACCAACATAGCTGATGCACAAAAATAGAGCCTCCCTGTCACTGCACACAAAGTGTTGTGTTGTAAGTGGAAATCTCTAACAGCAGAAGCAGTTTTTTGGTTCTTCTTCCCTGCCTAACGCTCTCCCTACAGAATCATCATCATCAGCAGCTCTCCCTATGCTAAGATCGCCATAAGTAAGATGGCGGTCGACATTCACTCCCTTTTATAGCTCCTGTGATGCCACACAAAGCCAGCCAATCACTTGCATTCCCTTCTCAAAAATGGTGGTGACCGATGCCTATGTCATCGCGTTGCCCACAGTGTGCGTCCTCCATCATTGGCTGAAAAAGGGCGCTGGAAGCATCTTTTGAAACGCGACTTTGGCGCTCTGGTCGCAGACCTCGTAGCCGACCTCAGGCTATGGTCGGGTTTCGTTTCATGAAACCTGACTTCAGCGAAAGTTGGCGACTTTTGAATATGACCGACCCGTTTCGCTCAACTCTATATAGCACCATTAATTCCACAGCGCTTTACAGACATTATGCATTAAAAAGTCCAGTTCAGGTCTGAACTTGACCTCAAACTTGACCACAGATCTGAACCCAATAGAAGTCAATGGGATTCCAAACTTTGGTGCTTTAAAATGGCAGCAAAATAGTCATAATCAGGGGAGGGGCTTCAAAAGGAAGTTAAAAGGGGGTAAGAGCAGGACAATTGCCCTTCAATCAAATGTGGATAGGGAAATGACTTAATGGCATTCTGTCAAGATAGCGATCATGATATCATAGAGATGAGGCAAAGTACCAAAACAGAAACAGCTTATAAATTTCACCACATAGCAACTTTTCATATTTCACAAAAGTTAATGTCAAATTTGACCCAGAGATCTTCTTTCCACATTTTCCCTGAGAAAGCCGATTAAAAATTTCACCAACAGATCATGTATCCACATTTCCCCCACAGAAGATAATAACAAATTTCACCCACAGAGCATCTTTACACATTGAGAAAGCTTATTAAATATTTCACAACCAGAAAATGGGGCACAATACCCACAGGTAGGGTTGCAGAGTACACAAAGCAGCTTAAAGGCACTGTACTCCCACAGTTATAAGTTAAAGACAACACACAGCTGCTTTTGGCACAGTACTATCACAGACATGGTTACACAAGAGTAGAAAAATATGTTTAGATGCACATCACTCCCACAGACACAGCTGGAGATTATAAAAACATTTGGTTATGCACAGTACTATCACACTGGTGCAGAGTACACATAGAGATTGTTTTTTTTTAAACAGCTCCATCCTGTCCCTATGCTGAACAAAGCAGAAAAAATAAAGACCATTGAACCAGGATGAACAGGTCCAAGTGGAGGAGGTGGACATGGCAGTATAAATGGAAGAGGCAAGTTAGCACAGTGACTCAATGGTTATCACTGCACCTTTGCAGCATAGGGCCCTGGGTTAAAATCCAACCAAAGACAACATCTGCAAGGAATTTTTATCTTCTCCCCTTGTTTGTGTGGGTTTCCTCCACATAATCCAATTTCCTCCCACATATACTGATAGGGAAATTAAATTGTGAGACCCAATGGGGAGAGTGCCAATAATGTCTGTAAAGCATTGTGGAAATAATGGCGTAATATAACTGAGTAAAATAAATTAACTAAATAAATAAAGAGACAAGGGAGGTGTAATCCAACATTGTTTTGAGGCTTTTTTGGTATTTTTTTTATTTTTTTCCCTTTTTTTGTTTTATGGAACAGACTGAAACAACATATAATTTACAAAAATAAAACTAGCAATCTATAACTAGGAGCCATAGGTTTAAGTGGAGGAAGAGGTGGAAGTGGCGGTTTAGGTGAAACAGTCAAGGGAGGAGTAATTCTAGACTGGTCGTTTTTCCAGACTTTTTTTTTGTTTTTCATTTTTGTTAGGGAACTGACTTAAACAACCTACATTTTACAAAATAAAACTAGCTATCTTAAAGCATGAGGCTAAGGTCCAAGTGGTGGAAGAGGTGGACTTGTTGGTATCAGTTGAAGAGGCTCGGGAGGAGTAATCCAACTTTTTTTGTATTTTTTTCTTCTTTCATGTTTTTTTCTCTATTCTTTTTTATGTAACTCACTTAAACAACCTAGAACTTACTAAACTAAATTCAATGGAAAAGATTTTATTTATACCAGGGGCATGATAACTCAGATCTACTAAGGTATGTGTTAGGTGACAAGATTCTCCTGCTGCACGGGTTAGATCCCAAGCCTTGTCTGGTGCAGTGGCCTCCCATTCAGGCTCAGCCACTGGAATGTCTGCTCAGCACAGACTCAAGAACCAGCTCCTTATCCAAGCTAAGCTCATGTTATATGTGTAGTTGCTGTTGGCTCTCCAGCTAAGCCTATGGTGACTACTGGTATACACGTGCGGTGTTGTACTCTGGAGCCTAAGTTCAGATTTCACCCTACTGAGCATGTCCATGATGTGGTGCCTTCTCATTGGTGCTCGGATGTCAGCTGCTACGGTGAAGTGGCAGCTTCAGATTGATCCACAGACAAGGTCCTGTCTGTCTGGACTTGAGCTTAAGGTATAAAAGGATCTCAATGGTGCTCGCCTGTGCGCTAGTATCATGTGTGTCGGGAACTCCCGCTTGAACTTAGCATATGTATTGTGCGTCCTCAGGCGTGTGTGCTAAAGCACGCCATGTGTCAGAGCATGTCCAACCACCAATTTAGGCTTTCCTGAAGGGTTAAGTTATAGGGACCCCAATTAGTATTTTTCTATATGCCTGTGCAGTCTAACAAGATATTGTCCTTTTTGCTTTGCTTCATAGTACTACTCTGTGGTGTAACAGAGCTTGTTACATTGCGCTCTGTGCACGCTGAGTGACATTCAACTCAGTGTGATTTAAGTGTTTTCTCATAGCCTTGCTCTGCTATTGTGCTAGCTGCGGTTTCTCCATTACCGCCCGATGGACCCTGGGTTGCGAACGCACCGTATTATAATTTCTTATTTGCTGAATTCCGCCAATCCTAACAGTATGAGCAAATCACTGTAAAATTGCTCAAAATATAAATTGCATAGACTTTTAATTGGGCCTGTACTGTGCTCTGCATGTGCTTAAGTATAAGCTGAGTGCTCTTTAGCTTGACCAAGAGTGGAGAGTTTCAAGTGTTTTGAGTTGATTATCAAAAGAATATGATAAACCTTACACATTTTAAACATTTTTAAACCCTTTTTTCTTTATAACTGCTAAAAATGTAAAAAAATATGTATAGTACGTGTTTCCTTGTAAAATCTGAGGTATTTAGAGCACAGTAGAACACAGTATGAGCCTCAAAGAATTTTAATCCCTCCACATGTGACATATTATTATGTCATATGTCATATCTTCCCTTTGAATGTGGGCTCCAGTACTGAGCCAGCATCTTTTCCAGCACATGACAGCTTATTTCATCAGCTAACATGCGTCCCTAACTGCCAAGGGTGGAATTGCAATCCTTCATGTCTGTTAACTTATTAAATGCCAATGTCATTTTCTGACAGTGGCATTTAGCATGAAAGTGCTGGAAGTGCGTCATTAGCTCCTCCCATCGACGCCCTTGTCAAATGACCACTGAGCGACGATAGGTTGGCATGACAACCTGGTGTCTACAGAAGACCCCCGTGGCTTTCATTGTCAAAGTGGTATGAATAAAAACATCACTTCGATGCACAGAAAATAAGCCCTCATTTAGCCACAGATCTTAAAAAAAGGAGACAATATGGGTTTTGGATAATGGCATCTTTTGTCTTACAAACTTTGAATTTTTTTTAACCACTTAAATAAAAAAGAACCTACTGTACCATGCATGTTTGATATCTGCAAACTCATGATGACCTGGAGAATCATAATAGCAGGTCAGTTTTAGCATTTAGTGAACAATAAAAAAAAATTTGCAATGAATTTTTTTTTCATTTTTTCTATACATTATATGTTAAAATCAATGGTGTCATTCAAATACACAACTCCTCATGCAAAAGAACAAGTCCTCCCACAGCCATATTGATGGAAAAATAAAAAAAGATATGGCTTTGGGAAGAAGGGGAATAAAAAACAAAAATATGGAAAATGTCCCAGGTTGTAAGAGTTCAAATGGCACCTCATTATTCCATGTTTAGGATTCTGTATCAGAAATAGGGGTATGTGGATTAGGCAAAGATGCAATTGCATACAAGCATAAAGTCCTTTAATCTTTTGTTTACAAATTATTAGTTTACGTTCCCTCAATAAGTTTTCACTCAGTTTTTGACGCTGTATATTTCTGCTGCCCCAAAAAATGCAGCATGTTACATCAAAGTGGGTGGGATTTATAGGAATCTCATTGGCCACTGTGCTAATTTTTTACACTGCGTAAACTAACTAGTGGTGCATGCTTGAAAAATACAACATGTCAATTGATTTGTTTTATGTGCAGGTTTTCTCTACAGAACTGCATTATATGCGAAGAATCCTCATGGAAAAAGCGCATGTGCATTTTTAGTGCTTTTCTGTTGTGGAAACAAACTAAAAAAGTATATAAGCTGCACATTATAATTTTTATTTATTTTTAGAGCACTATTGATTCTATGGAACACGGGAATTCTAGGTACATGGGAAAAGGGGTTTATATATTAGATACAAATGTAGATTAAAATAAAAAAACTAACAATGACTGACTGCTACGTAGAGGAAAGGACACTGCCCTTGTGGGCTTACGGTCTACAATGAGGAAGGAGACAGTAGGTTGGGGAGTTGCAGCGGCAATGGTGGTGTTAAGGTGTGTAACGTTCCACACTGTCTGTGGATCTGTATTACTCACTTTGCAGGTCTTGGAGGTAAACACTGGCACACTCAGGGTTAAAATGAGTCCATTCGGTTTATTATTCACCAGTATGAAGCAGCCATTACACTGTCTGTTACACATTCAGCTTTACCAAAATGAACACAGTCTCTCACTGACCCCGGTCAGCATAACACGGACTCCTGTCCATTACCTGTTGGTGTGGCCACACAGGTTCTCGGATCCCTCTTATCCGCAGAGTTATCCCATAAAAAACATCAATACACAGTCTCTTCCTCACAAATACTTCTCACTGACCCCGGTCAGTATAACCCTGTTACGTTACCTGTTGGCCACGCAGGTTCTCGGATCCCTCTTATCTGCAGAAGTATCCAATAAATATCTCTCACTGACCCCGGTCAGCATAACTCACGGTTTTCAAGACCGTCTACTCCTCTGGCTCAGACTCACCAGCATTGCTTTCCCAGGTTATGCAACATCCAGCCAGGAAACATGGGAGCTTTGTCCAGGCTGACAGACTTCCAAAAAACACTCTCTCACATGTGCAACACACCTTAGATAGCTGTAACCACTCCCAGTTACCTATCACATGGTTAGTCACATGATCATGACCTCATCACAGGTCCTCAAAATTCACAATCTCACACATATCTTCAGGCAAAACGGGGCACAGTAAGCCCCCCTCACCACGGAAAGAGGTAAATGGGTAGCACAACCCTCACAACTCTCAGAACTACCCATAGCACGGACCCAAATGTGAACAAAAACCACTTAGAACTTACGTACACTTAAGAAAAACACTCTGGGCTACTTCACAGGGAGCTGCTATCCCTGTGATACATACCTCCCATTAACTATATGGCCATTAGTATTGCTACAGGTGGCAGCGGGGTTATTGCAGGCTGTAAGCTTAGAGATGGGTTTCAATTTCCGTCTGAAGCTTCTGAATGTGATGAATAATCTGATGTGCTGAGGATGGGAGATTCTCATGACTGTATCAATAAAGTTGAAAGAAAAGCAGCTTTAAAACTTAACATACCAAAAGGAGGCCAAAGCTGCAGTGTCAAAAACGTGGTAAAAAATATGTAAAAATACTCAAAAACATGTTACTTAATTACTTATTAGATGCCGAAATGCTACAGAAATGTAACATCAAAAACTCATCTTGAGTACATAGTGTTAGACATCACGAATGCAGGAATGTTGCATACACCTAACTTGCATGATCAGTAAAAGTAAATGTCAATCATTCTACCAGCCGCTATTGTGTTACACCAGAGGTGGATATGTGCAATATGAAACCTTTGCCCTTGGCACCGAAATTGCTGTCGAACACCTGTCAGGGCAAGAAAAAAAGGTATGCTATTTTCTCTATAAGCAATTCCATTCTTATCCATAGGCCGTGCCTTATATTATAACCAAGCTCCATTTACTCTTTTGAGCTCTCCAGCCGCAGCTTGTGGATCAGGCCGTTTTACGCTCCCTGCGTGCGAATGCATTTAGCGATTTGTTCTGTTCCTTGGTGCACATTTGGCAGTGTGTGAGCCCTGAAGAATCTGAATTACATTCAGAATAACATTTATCTTTAATCCTGATCCAGTTTTTGATATGCAAAATTTAAATAATTTGTTTGTTTTAGAAATTTTACTCAAATTTTGGGAACACATTATTTTATTTTAATGTTTGTTATAGCTCAGGAGAAGACTTGATTGTTTTGTGTTCAAGTTTTATTTAAATGAATATTATTTTAGGCTACATATGGATATCACGTTTTTAGAAGGGGAGATGACCAAAGTAAACTGTAATTCTAGCATTTACATTTTTAATGAATTTTGCAGTTATTTATAAAATGTAACATTGTTACAAATGATGCAATACTAATTATGTTATACAAAAGAATGAAAGGGTCACTTTTAACCAAGCATTGAAGAGGCTAACTCTGATCCCCACCATTGCAGCAGGATTCTAGCTGGGTATTACTGTTCAATCCTACTGGATATAGAGAGAGCTAAGAGCCTGAGCCCACTCCATGTAACTACCGGTACTTCAATTTTAACTTTAACCCCTTCTGAGGATGGGAAGGCTAAGAAAAATAAAAATATTTAAGCATAAAAGACTGTAACCATTTGACATAATTATTTCTTAACATATATATTATAGTGTCTCAACATAAATATATTAATTTACAAACTCTAAGGATCAGCACTGCACTTCTCCTTGGCTGTGGCTGTGGGTAAAATATTTCCAAGCTTAGCTATTGAAAACCACAAATGTCAGATCTTCATTTCCTAAAATGCCCAAAGGATTTCTGTCAAACAATTTTACTTTTAAAAACGATCTCCTGTAAACACCATATATGACCGACAAAATTCATTGTTGTCATACAGCCAAAAAGTGAAAGATGATGATGTTCTAAATATGGAAACATGTCGGCACAGATAATAGCATGCTTTGATGGAGAATTAAAACGGATTGCGTTTTGCAACTATTTTTCACATTGACTGAGATTCATAATTCATATGAAAATATAGAATGATTATATCATCTGCTCAGAGCAAAACACATTTTAAGGTTTTGAAGAGAATAAGGAAAGACTGATATAATATTTTCATTACTATTTCACAAAGAGGCCATATGCCTATGACACATTACTAACAAAGAAATGGCAAAAATATCATCAATTTATTTAAAAATATACCAGTTAGATTAAATGTAGTTCACAAAGTTGATTAATAATGCAAGTGGCCAAAGATCATTTGTAATACTGCAGTCAATCCCCGCTTACTTGTACACTAAGAGAAAAAGCATAATAACATTGAAAGCCTGCAGAATGTAAATGATAGAAGCTTAAGTGATAACATCAACCGCATGGGGTTCATGTAGTCAGTGTTGGACTGGGATGCCAAGAGCCCATCAGTAAATTGACTTTGGGGGCCCACTTTTCACCTGCATACAAATATTACTTGACCCTGGTTCACAAATTTACCTTTATCACTATATAATAATAATACACAGGGTAGTTTAGTTAATGAATGTGATGCTGCTTTTTTTGTACAGAGTGAATTATCACAAGTACTCTCCATTAGAGTTGAGCGACTTTTGGTTTTTTAGGGTCGAGTTTCGTTTCGTGAAACCCGACTTTTCCAAAAGTCGGGTCGAGCAAGATCGTCCGATTATAGGGAAAAGTCGGGGTCGTCCCGAAACACGAAACCCAATGTAAGTCAATGGGGAATAAAAGTCGGCAGTGAGAGGAGGACAGGAAACACACCTACAGTGCCCATTTGAATGCCAAAAGCATCAATTCTTCTTACTTAAGCTTGTCAACCTTAATTAACTTCATAATACAAGTTACGCACTGAAAAATGGGGGTTATTTGGCTAAAGTTGTGGGGGGGAGGGCTGGCTGCAGGTTTTCATGTGCCCTGGGCGAAAGAGCGCCCCTTTAACACATACCACAACTCATCATGCTCCGATGCGGCAGAGAAATAGCGGTATAGTACAATGAAAAATACTTCACTTTTTTACATCTCATGACGAGGCCCATCTATTTCTCCATACAGAATCATTGGTCCCAAATAATGTTTGAAACAGTATATGATGAGCTCCACATAATGCTACAGTATATGTTGGTCCCCATGGATGAAGCTCCACTGTCTTATGGGCCCAAATAATGCTCCAAACATAATGGGCCCCATTTCTAATGCTCTAGTGTATAATGGGCCCTGTTAATGCTGCTCCAGTGTCTGATGTCCACCTTTGGAATGTTCCAGTGTATGGTGGTCCCCATCTATCATTCTCCAGAGTATAGTGCTCCCCAAAAATTGCTGTCCCAACATTGAAAACAATCAAATAAGTCTCCTCGCTAGGGAATCCCTGTACTTGTCTGGACTCCTCGTCGTCCCCATCTTCCATCTCACTGCACAGTATTTCAACTTTGCAAGTGCTGTGATCCTGGGCAAGCAGGGGGGGCCCACTCGTTGGCGACGGCACTGGCACAGGGCCCCTGATAGTACGGTGGTGTGTCTGATGGCGGGTGGGCCGAACCTGCACTTTCATCTGCAGCTTCCTCTTTGTCACCGTGTAAGATGGAACTGTATATGGGAAGGGTAACCTGAGTTTCATCAGGGTCAGATTCAGGTCGTGTAGCGTGCGAGGGGAATGTAGTGGTTTGGGTCAATGTACCAGCAGATTCATCGAGCAGTGGCTGGGCATCAGTGCACTTGTGTCGCCCCCAGGAGTACGGTCGCCACAGTGGCATTACCTTCTTCCTAGGGAGTGTGATGTCATGCTTGGGAGCAACGAACGATCTCTCTAGCAGGTTAACTGATTGGGCGGCGTTATTCCCACGAGTCATGACCCTCCAAACAGCGTTCATGAAGGCAAAATGTTTGTTTTACGTGGGCAGTATGGTTGCAAAGCTGAACCTTAAAGGAATGTCCAGAAGGGCACCACCAGGAGTGGAGCCTACGGTTAAATTCGACTCCACCTGGGAAACCTCAACCATGCCAGCTACAGAACAGATGCACACATTGCAAGCTTAATTCCGTTAACGAACGAGACTCCGTCATGCCCCGCGGTCTGAGTCCGGCTTACTAGAGGGACACGTGAGGCTCTGGCACATGAGATTGGCCAATAACTGGTGTGTCATGCCCTTACATGTCCGTGGCTGCATATGCGCTACACTGAAAAGGCCAGCGTTTGTCGCTTACAGGTGCGGATAACCCGCTGAACAACGTTAGTGATGGGGATCACTGATTACAATTATTACCCGCGAACAATGATTTCCTAGTAAGTGCAGGTCAACCGCAGTTCCGGAATTAGGCCTAACCGTCATTCCTGAAAAAATGAAAAACTTACGTGTGCAAACCACAGGTGCTGTAGCTTGCTTAACAGCTCGCCAGCCGTTCTCACGCCCAGTATGGATTGCACGTGATTGCACAAAGGTTAGAAAGGGTACCGTATCCCCAGATAACATGTATGGATAGCGTACACATTCAAAATATATGTCTATACATCAGGAGGCAGGCTCAGACGGTGTTAGGCCCAGTATGGATTGCACGTGATTACACAAAGGTTATAAAGGGTACCGTTTCCCTGGATAACATGTATGGATAGCGTACACATTCAAAATATATGTCTGTACATCAGGAGGCAGGCTCAGACGGTGTTAGGCCCAGTATGGATTGCACGTGATTGCACAAAGGTTAGAAAGGGTACCGTTTCCCCGGATAACATGTATGGATAGCGTACACATTCAAAATATATGTCTATACATCAGGAGGCAGGCTCAGACAGTGTTAGGCCCAGTATGGATTGCACGTGATTGCACAAAGGTTAGAAAGGGTACCGTTTCCCCGGATAACATGTATGGATAGCGTACACATTCAAAATATATGTCTATACATCAGGAGGCAGGCTCAGACGGTGTTAGGCCCAGTATGGATTGCACGTGATTGCACAAAGGTTAGAAAGGGTACCGTATCCCCAGATAACATGTATGGATAGCGTACACATTCAAAATATATGTCTATACATCAGGAGGCAGGCTCAGACGGTGTTAGGCCCAGTATGGATTGCACGTGATTGCACAAAGGTTAGAAAGGGTACGGTATCCCCAGATAACATGTATGGATAGCGTACACATTCAAAATATATGTCTATACATCAGGAGGCAGGCTCAGATGGTGTTAGGCCCAGTATGGATTGCACGTGATTGCACAAAGGTTAGAAAGGGTACCGTATCCCCGGATAACATGTATGGATAGCGTACACATTCAAAATATATGTCTATACATCAGGAGGCAGGCTCAGACGGTGTTAGGCCCAGTATGGATTGCATGTGATTGCACAAAGGTTAGAAAGGGTACCGTTTCCCCGGGTAACATGTATGGATAGAGTACACATTCAAAATATATGTCTATACATCAGGAGGCAGGCTCAGACGGTGTTAGGCCCAGTATGGATTGCACGTGATTGCACAAAGGTTAGAAAGGGTACCGTTTCCCCGGATAACATGTATGGATAGCGTACACATTCAAAATATATGTCTATACATCAGGAGGCAGGCTCAGACGGTGTCAGGCACAGTATGGATTTGACGGCCCAGACTACACAGCGGAGGAGCAGGGAGAGGTAAAGATTGCAAATGCTGGGGCCCTGCCCAAGCAAGGGGGGCCCACTCATGGGCGTCGGTACTGGCACTGGGCCCCTCATAGTACGGCGGTGTGTCTGACGGCGGGTGTGCACCACCACCGTCAGAGACACTTGATTGCACTATGAAGGACCCTGTGCCAGTGCCCGCGCCCAAGAGTCGGCCTACCCACCTGTCCAGGGCAACGGCACTCGCACGGTGTCGTTCGCTAGGTGGTGACCCCGGCCATGGGGGGGGGAGGCAGCACAGTTAGGGAGTTTTAGAAAGTGGCATATGTTGATGTTGGACATTCAGCTGATTCAAAAGGTGAAATAGGTCAAGTCCCAGGAAGAGGTGGACCAAAGCAAGCCATTTTTCTGTCACCCTATGTGTCATCAGGGGAAGGTGGGACAAAATCCTTGGAAACCCATGCGTGGTTCATTTTAACGAAGGTTAGATCATCCACATTTTGGGTTGACAGACGGGTCCTTTTTTCTGTCAGGATTGATCCAGCTGCACTGAAGACTCTTTCCGATAGCACACTTGCAGCTGGGCAAGCGAGCTCCTGTAAGGCATATTGTGCCAATTTAGGCCAGGTGTCCAGTTTAGCGGCCCAATAGTCAAAGGGGAATGACCTGTGTGGGAGAACATCGATATGGGAGGAAAAGAAGTTTGTAACCATAGTTGACAACTTGTGTTGAGCATTCCGATACCGCAAGTATCGGGTATCGGCCGATACTTGCTGTATCGGAATTCCGATACCGACTTCCGATATTTTTTCAATATCGGAATTCGGCATCGGAATCGGAAGTTCAAAGTTGATTGACAGACTGACGTCATCATGATGCGCGGTGTGTGCGCATCATGATGCGCCGTCATTTCGGGCCTTCCGGGGGTCTCTGCCGGCCTGCCGGGGGGCTGTGCCGGCCTGCCGGGGGGCTGTGTGGACTGCCCGGGGTCTGTACCGGCCTGCCGGGGGGCTGTGCCGGCCTGCCGGTGGTCTGTGCACCCTGTGGGGGTCTGTACCGGCCTGCCGGGGGGCTGTGCCGGCCTGCCGGTGGTCTGTGCACCCTGTGGGGGTCTGTACCGGCCTGCCGGGGGGCTGTGCCGGCCTGCCGGGGGGCTGTGCACCCTGTGGGGGTCTGTACCGGCCTGCCGGGGGGCTGTGCCGGCCTGCCGGGGGGCTGTGCTGATGTCCGGGGGTCTGTGCAAGCATCGTCCGATGGGACTACAAGTCCGATCGGGCGATGCCTGCTACCATGACAGTGATTGACACATTAGCCAATGATGGGACAGTAGTAGTCCCATCATCCGGCTAATGTGTTAAATGTTAAAAAAAAAAAAAAAAATACTACATACATACTACATGCATGCTACATACATACTACATGCTACATACATACTACATATATACTACATACATACTACATACATGCTACATACATACTACATGCATGCTACATACATACTACATGCTACATACATACTACATGCATGCTACATACATACTACATGCTACATACATACTACATATATACTACATACATACTACATATATACTACATACATACTACATACATGCTACATACATACTGCATGCTACATACATACTACATACATACTACATACATACTACATGCATGCTACATACATACTACATGCATGCTACATGCATGCTATATACATACTACATGCTACATACATACCACATACATACTACATACATACTACATACTACATATATACTACATGCATGCTACATACATACTACATGCTACATACATACCACATACATACTACATACATGCTACATACTACATACATACTACATACATACTACATGCATGCTACATACATACTACATGCATGCTACATACATACTACATGCTACATACATACCACATACATACTACATACATACTACATACATACTACATGCATGCTACATACATACTACATGCATGCTACATACATACTACATGCATGCTACATACATACTACATGCCACATACATACCACATACATACTACATACATACTACATGCTACATACATACCACATACATACTACATACATGCTACATACTACATACATACTACATGCATGCTACATACATACTACATGCATGCTACATACATACTACATGCCACATACATACCACATACATACTACATACATACTACATACATACTGCATGCTACATACATACTACATATATACTACATACATACTACATACATGCTACATACATACTACATACATACTACATGCTACATACATACCACATATATACTACATACATACAATACATTCATACAATACATACATAGACATACAGTACATATAACATAGAGTAACATACTTACCAATACTTGTCACATTGTTCCCCGAAGCCATTGTCTTTTCCGGAATAAATATTAACATAACAAACCACAAAAATACTCACCCACGATCCGAAGCAGTCCACGAGTGTGTCCCACGACGATCTTGGGTAGAGAACGGCAGCATCAGATGATGCTGCCGTTCTCTACGGGCTGCATGAATCCAATGACGGAAGGTAGGTATCCTTCTGCACTGTATTCCTCCGCCACTTAACCCCTTACCTACAATTGACGTAATATTCCGTCCATGTGACCATGGACCTAATTACCATGGACGGAATATTACGTCATCGCGATCAGCGGCGCCCACGTGGTGAGCGCCGCTAATCGCGGCCGAGTGTCAGCTAATTATCACAGCTGACACCCGGCACAATGTGTCAGGGGCGGTCACGGACCACCCCCGACACGTTAACCCCTTGCACACCGCGATCAAACGCGATCGCGGTGTACCGGGGGTTAAAGGGAAGCATCGGCAGGGAGGGGGCTCCCTCCGTGCTTCCCTGAGCCCCCCACGGCAGCGCAATGTGCAGCGCTGCTGCGGGGGACTCCCTTCCTCCAGGCCCCCGAATCCAAGATGGCGACGGGGGCCTTCGGGGGCCTGAGGAAGCTGGCTTCCTCAGTGCCTGCAAAGCGCAGGCATGAGGAAGTCTGCAGCAGTGCCTGTGACAGATCGCTGATCTGTCACAGTGATCTGTGATGTGACAGATCAGCGATCTGTCACAGGACAGTGATGTCCCACCTGGGACAAGGTAATAAAGTAAAAAAAAAAAAAAAAAAAGTGTTAAAAATAATTTTAAAAAAATCGCTAAATAAATTAGTTAAAAAAAAAAAAATATTCCCCAATAAATCCATTTTTTGAAAATAAAAAAAAAACAAAACAATAAAAGTACACATATTTGGTATCGCCGCGTCCGTAATGACCTGCCCTATAAAACTGTCCCATTAGTTAACCCCTTTAGCGAACCCCTTAAAAAATAAAAATAAAAAACGAAGCAAAAAATAATGATTTATTATCATACCACCGAACAAAAAGTGCAATAACGCGCGATCAAAAAGACGCATATAAATATCCATGGTACCGCTGAAAACGTCATCTTGTCCAGCAAAAAACGAGCCACCATACAGCATCATCCGGAAAAAAATAAAAAAGTTATAGCTCGCAGAATAAAGCGATGCAAAAAATAATTATTTTTTATATAAAATTGTTTTCATTGCAAAAAACCGACAAAACATAAAAAAACGACCTAAATGAGGTATCGCTGTAACCGTACTGACCCGAAGAATAAAAACGCGTTATCAATTTTACCGCACGCGGAACGGTGTAAACGCACCCCCCAAAAGAAATTCATGAAAAGCTGGTTTTTGTTCATTCTGCATCCCAAAAATCGGAATAAAAAGCGATCAAAAAATGTCACGTGCCCGAAAATGGTACCAATAAAAACGTCAACTCGTCCCGCAAAAAATAAGACCTCACATGACTCGGTGGGTCAAAATATGGAAAAATTATAGCTCACAATATGTGGTGATGCAAAAACTATTTTTACAATAAAAAGCGTCTTTTAGCGTGCGACAGCCGCCAAACATAAAAACCGCCATAAATCGTAAATCAAACCCCCCGTTATCACCCCCTTAGTTAGAGAAAAATAATAAAACTAAAAGAAAATGTATTTATTTCCATTTTCCCGCTAGGGTTAGGGTTAGGGTTAGGGCTAGGGTTAGGGCTAGGGTTAGGGCTAGGGTTAGGGCTAGGGTTAGGGTTAGGGTTAGGGTTAGGGCTAGGGTTAGGGCTAGGGTTAGGGTTAGGGCTAGGGCTCAGATTAGGGTTAGGGGTGTGTTGAGGTTAGGGTTGGAGTTATAATTGGGGGTTTCCACTGTTTGGGCACATCAGGTGCTCTCCAAAGGCAACATGGCGTCTGATCTCAATTCCAGCCAATTCTGCGTTGAAAAAGTCAAATGGTGCTCCTTCCCTTCCAAGCTCTGCCATGTGCCCAAACAGTGTTTTACCCCCACATGTAGGGTATCAGCCTACTCAGGACAAATTACAAAACTACTTTTGGGGTCCAATTTCTCCTGTTACCCTTAGGAAAATAAAAAACTGGGGGCAAAAATATAATTTTGCGGAAAAAAATGTTTTTTTTTATTTTCACGCCCAGGCGTTATAAACTTCTGTGAAGCACTTGGGGGTTCAAAGTGCTCTCCACACATCTAGATAAGCTCCGTGGGGGGTCTAGTTTCCAAAATGGGGTCACTTGTGGGGAGTTTCAATAGTTTAGGTACATCAGGGGCTCTCCAAACGCACATGACACCCGCATACCAATCCATCAAAGTCTGCATTCCAAAACGTCACTTCTTCCCTTCCGAGCCCCGACGTGTGCCCATACAGTAGTTTTCTCCCACATATGAGATATCAGCGTACTCAGGACAAATTGGACAACAACTTTTGGGGTCCAATTTCTCCTGTTACCCTTGGGAAAATAAAAAAAATGGGGACTAAAAGATGATGTTTGTTGAAAAAATACGATATTTTTATTTTCACGCCCGGTCGTTATAAACTTCTGTGAAGCACTGGGGGGTTCAAAGTGCTCACCACACATCTAGATAAGTTCATTAGGGGGTCTAGTTTCCAAAATGGGGTCACTTGTGGGGGGTTTCCACTGTTTAGGTACATCAGGGGCTCTCCAAACGCAACATGACACCCGCAGACCATTCCATCAAAGTCTGCATTCCAAAACGTGACTACTTCCCTTCCGAGCCCCGACGTGTGCCCATACAGTAGTTTTCTCCCACATATGAGATATCAGCGTACTCAGGACAAATTGGACAACAACTTTTGGGGTCCAATTTCTCCTGTTACCCTTGGGAAAATAAAAAAATGGGGACTAAAAGATCATGTTTGTGGAAAAAATACGATTTTTTTATTTTCACGCCCGGTCGTTATAAACTTCTGTGAAGCACTGGGGGGGTTCAAAGTGCTCACCACACATCTAGATAAGTTCATTAGGGGATCTAGTTTCCAAAATGGGGTCACTTGTGGGGGGTTTCCACTGTTTAGGTACATCAGGGGCTCTCCAAACGCAACATGACACCCGCAGACCATTCCATCAAAGTCTGCATTCCAAAACGTCACTACTTCCCTTCCGAGCCCCGACGTGTGCCCATACAGTAGTTTTCTCCCACATATGAGGTATCAGCGTACTCAGGACAAATTGGACAACAACTTTTGGGGTCCAATTTCTCCTGTTACCCTTGGGAAAATAAAAAAATGGGGACTAAAAGATCATGTTTGTGGAAAAAATACGATTTTTTTATTTTCACGCCCGGACGTTATAAACTTCAGTGAAGCACTGGGGGGTTCAAAGTGCTCACCACACATCTAGATAAGTTCCTTGGGGGGTCTAGTTTCCAAAATGGTGTCATTTGTGGGGGGTTTCTACTGTTTTGGTACATCAGGGGCTTTCCTAATGCGACATGGTGTCCGATCTCAATTCCAGCCAAAAACGTCAAATGGCGCTGCTTCCCTTCCGAGCTCTGCCATACGCCCAAATAGTGGTTTACACCCACATGTGGGGTATCACCGTACTCAGGATAAATTGCACAATATCTTTTAGGGTCCTGTTACTTTTGGAAAAATAAGAATTGAGGGTGAAAAGATCATTTTTGTGGAAAAAATATGATTTTTTAATTGTACTGCTGTACGTTATAAACTTCTGTGAAGCCCTTGGGGGTTCAAAGTTCTCACCACACATCTAGATAAGTTCCTTGGGGGTCTAGATTCCAAAATGGTGTCATTTGTGGGGGGTTTCCACTGTTTTGGTACATCAGGGGTTTTCCAATCGCGACATGGTGTCCGATCTCAATTCTAGCCAAAAACGTCAAATGGCGCTGCTTCCCTTCCGAGCTCTGCTATGCGCCCAAATAGTCATTTACACCCACATATGGGGTATCAGCGTACTCAGGACAAATTGCACAAAAACTTTTAGGGTCCTGTTACCCTTGGAAAAATAAAAATTGTGGGTGAAAAGATCATTTTTGTGGAAAAAATATGATTTTTTAATTGTACCGCTGTACGTTATAAACTTCTGTGAAGCCCTTGTGGGTTCAAAGTTCTCACCACATATCTAGATAAGTTCCTTGGGGGGTCTAGTTTCCAAAATGGGGTCACTTGGGGGGGTTTCCACTGTTTAGGTACATCAGGGGCTCGCCAAACGTGACATGGCGTCCGATCTGAATTCCAGCTAATTTTGCATTGAAAAAGTCAAACGGCGCTCCTTCCATTCTGAGCTCTGCCATGCGCCGAAACAGTGGTTCCCCCCCACATATCAGGTATCAGCGTAGTCAGGACAAATTGCACAATAACTTTTGCAGTCCAATTTCTCCTGTTACCCTTGGTAAAATAAAGAAAATTGAACCTGAAGTATTTTTTTTGTGAAAAAAAGTTAAATGTTCATTTTTTTTTTAATATTCAAAAAATTCCTGTGACGCACCTAAAGGGTTAATAAACTTCTTGAATGTGGTTTTAAGCACCTTGAGGGGTGCAGTTTTTAGAATGGTGTCACTTTTGGGTATTTTCTATCATATAGACCCCTCAAAGTGGCTTCAAATGCGAAGTGGTCCCTAAAAATAAAATGGTGTTGCAAAAATGAGAAATCGCTGGTCAAATTTTAACCCTTATAACTTCCTAGCAAAAAAAAATTTTGGTTGCAAAATTGTGCTGATGTAAAGTAAACATGTGGGAAATGTTATGTATTAAGTTTTTTGTGTGCCGTATCGCTGTGATTTAAGGGCATAAAAATTCAAAGTTGGAAAATTGCGAAATTTTCAAAATTTTCGCCAAATTTCCGTTTTTTTCACAAATAAACGCAAGTTATTTGAATGCAATTTTACCACGAACATGAAGTACAATATGTCACGAGAAAACAATGTCATAATCACCAGGATCCATGAAAGCGTTCCAGAGTTATGACCTCATAAAGGTACAGTGGTCAGAATTGTAAAAATTGGCCCGGTAGTTAACGTGCAAACCACCCTTGGTAGTGAAGGGGTTAAAAAAAAAAAAAGTCCCTAGTCTCACTTTATGCCATTGCTGCGTGGGAAATTCCCACACAGCAATGGCATAAAGTGAGACTAGGGACTTTTTTTTTTTTTAAGTGGCGGAGGAATACAGTGCGGAAGGATACCTACCTTCCGTCATTGGATTCCTGCAGCCCGTAGAGAACGGCAGCAACAGCTGATGCTGCAGTTCTCTACCCAAGATCGTCGTGGGACACACTCGTGGACTGCTTCGGATCGTGGGTGAGTATTTTTGTGGTTTGTTATGTTAATATTTATTCCGGAAAAGACAATGGCTTCGGGGAACAATGTGACAAGTATTGGTAAGTATGTTACTCTATGTTATATGTACTGTATGTCTATGTATGTATTGTATGAATGTATTGTATGTATGTAGTATATATGTGGTATGTATGTAGCATGTAGTATGTATGTAGTATGTATGTAGCATGCATGTAGCATGCAGTATGTATGTAGCATGCATGTAGTATATATGTAGTATGTATGTAGCATGTAGTATGTAGCATGCATGTAGTATATATGTAGTATGTATGTAGCATGCATGTAGTATATATGTAGTATGTAGCATGTAGTATGTATGTAGCATGCATGTAGTATGTATGTAGCATGCATGTAGTATGTATATGGTATGTATGTAGCATGTAGTATGTATGTAGCATGCATGTAGTATATATGTGTTATGTATGTGGTATGTATGTAGCATGCATGTAGCATGCATGTAGTATGTATGTAGTATGTATGTAGTATATATGTAGTATGTATGTAGCATGTAGTATGTATGTAGCATGCATGTAGTATATACTGTATGTAGTATGTATGTAGCATGTAGTATGTATGTAGCATGCATGTAGTATATATGTAGTATGTAGCATGTAGTATGTATGTAGCATGCATGTAGTATATATGTAGTATGTAGCATGTAGTATGTATGTAGCATGCATGTAGTATATATGTAGTATGTAGCATGTAGTATGTATGTAGCATGCATGTAGTATATATGTAGTATGTATGTAGCATGTAGTATGTAGCATGCATGTAGTATATATGTAGTATGTATGTAGCATGCATGTAGTATATATGTAGTATGTAGCATGTAGTATGTATGTAGCATGCATGTAGTATGTATGTAGCATGCATGTAGTATGTATATGGTATGTATGTAGCATGTAGTATGTATGTAGCATGCATGTAGTATATATGTGTTATGTATGTGGTATGTATGTAGCATGCATATAGCATGCATGTAGTATGTATGTAGTATGTATGTAGTATATATGTAGTATGTATGTAGCATGTAGTATGTATGTAGCATGCATGTAGTATATATGTAGTATGTATGTAGCATGTAGTATGTATGTAGCATGCATGTAGTATATATGTAGTATGTAGCATGTAGTATGTATGTAGCATGCATGTAGTATATATGTAGTATGTAGCATGTAGTATGTATGTAGCATGCATGTAGTATATATGTAGTATGTAGCATGTAGTATGTATGTAGCATGCATGTAGTATATATGTTATGTATGTAGCATGCATGTAGTATGTATGTAGTATATATGTGGTATGTATGTAGCATGCAGTATGTATGTAGCATGCATGTAGTATATACAGTGCCTACAAGTAGTATTCAACCCCCTGCAGATTTAGCAGGTTTGATTAAATGCAAATAAGTTAGAGCCTTCAAACTTCACACAAGAGCAGGATTTATTAACAGATGCATAAATCTTACAAACCAAAAAGTTATGTTGCTCAGTTAAATTTTACTAAATTTTAAACATACAAGTGTAGGTCAATTATTATTCAACCCCTAGGTTTAATATTTTGTGGAATAACCCTTGTTTGCAATTACAGCTAATAATCGTCTTTTATAAGACCTGATCAGCCCGGCACAGGTCTCTGGAGTTATCTTGGCCCAGTCCTCCATGCAGATCTTCTCCAAGTTATCTAGGTTCTTTGGGTGTCTCATGTGGACTTTAATCTTGAGCTCCTTCCACAAGTTTTCAATTGGGTTAAGGTCAGGAGACTGACTAGGCCACTCCAACACCTTGATTTTTTGCCTCTTGAACCAGGCCTTGGTTTTCTTGGCTGTGTGCTTTGGGTCGTTGTCTTGTTGGAAGATGAAATGACGACCCATCTTAAGATCCTTGATGGAGGAGCGGAGGTTCTTGGCCAAAATCTCCAGGTAGGCCGTGCTATCCATCTTCCCATGGATGCAGACCAGATGGCCAGGCCCCTTGGCTGAGAAACAGCCCCACAGCATGATGCTGCCACCACCATGCTTGACTGTAGGGATGGTATTCTTGGGGTCGTATGCAGTGCCATCCAGTCTCCAAACGTCACGTGTGTGGTTGGCACCAAAGATCTCGATCTTGGTCTCATCAGACCAGAGAACCTTGAACCAGTCTGTCTCAGAGTCCTCCAAGTGATCATGAGCAAACTGTAGACGAGCCTTGACATGACGCTTTGAAAGTAAAGGTACCTTACGGGCTCATCTGGAACGGAGACCATTGCGGTGGAGTACGTTACTTATGGTATTGACTGAAACCAATGTCCCCACTGCCATGAGATCTTCCCGGAGCTCCTTCCTTGTTGTCCTTGGTTAGCCTTGACTCTTCAGACAAGCCTGGCCTCGGCACGGGAGGAAACTTTCAAAGGCTGTCCAGGCCGTGGAAGGCTAACAGTAGTTCCGTAAGCCTTCCACTTCCGGATGATGCTCCCAACAGTGGAGACAGGTAGGCCCAACTCCTTGGAAAGGGTTTTGTACCCCTTGCCAGCCTTGTGACCCTCCACGATCTTGTCTCTGATGGCCTTGGAATGCTCCTTTGTCTTTCCCATGTTGACCATGTATGAGTGCTGTTCACAAGTTTGGGGAGGGTCTTAAATAGTCAGAAAAGGCTGGAAAAAGAGATAATTAATCCAAACATGTGAAGCTCATTGTTCTTTGTGCCTGAAATACTTCTTAATACTTTAGGGGAACCAAACAGAATTCTGGTGGTTAGAGGGGTTGAATAATAAATGACCCTCTGAATAAACTTTTCACAATTTAAAAAAAAATTAAGCAAAGAAATAACATTCTTTTTTGCTGCAGTGCACACTTCCAGGCTGATCTACAGTCCAAATGTCACAATGCCAAGTTAATTCCGAATGTGTAAACCTGCTAAATCTGCAGGGGGTTGAATACTACTTGTAGGCACTGTATGTAGTATGTATGTTGCATGTAGTATTTATGTAGTATGAATGTAGCATGTATGTAGTATGTAGTATGAATGTAGCATGTATGTAGTATGCATGTTGTATGTATGTAGCATGTAATTTTTTTTTTTTTTTTTACATTCAACACATTAGCCGGATGATGGGACTACTACTGTCCCATCATTGGCTAATGTGTCAATCACTGTCATGGTAGCAGGCATCGCCCGATGGGACTTGTAGTCCCATCGGACGATGCCTGCACAGACCCCCGGAGCCTGCACAGACCACCGGCAGGCCGGCACAGCCCCCCGGCAGGCCGGCACAGCCCCCCGGCAGGCCGGCACAGCCCCCCGGAGCCTGCACAGCCCCCCGGCAGGCCGGCACAGCCCCCCGGCAGGCCGGCACAGCCCCCCGGAGCCTGCACAGACCACCAGCAGGCCGGCACAGACCACCGGAGCCTGCACAGACCCCCTGGCAGGCCGGCACAGCCCCCCGAAAGGCCCGTACAGACCCCAGAGAGGCTGTACAAGGGCAGGAAAGGGTTTTTCTTATTCCGATACCGGAAGTCCCATAGACTTGAATGGGACTTCCGGTATCGGAATCGGCGATACCGATACTTTTTTTAAAGATCGGCCGATACCATCCGATACGATACTTTGAAGTATCGGACGGTATCGCTCAACTCTATTGACAACTGCTGTCTCCTGTCACTTTCCATCAATGCAGTATTACCAGTTGTGTGAGCGGTACTTGAAAAATCAGTCCACAACATTGTCATGAAACCCCTGTCTCCAACGCCACTTCTGCTGTGTGCACCACGAACACCTCTGCCAAGCTGCCCCCGGCCCGTACGGCTCATGTGAGAACCATCACCGCTGCTGTGTGCTGGGAATGCCTCAAGCAACCGATTTACCAGAGTTGCTTGTTTATTAGCCAATATTAGGTCAAGGTTCTCCTGTGGCATGATGTTTTGTAATTTGCCTTTATAGCGTGGATCCAGGATGCTGGCCAACCAGTAGTCGTCATCGTTCATCATTTTGGCAATGCGGGGGTCCCTTTTTAGGATCTGCAAGGCATAATCTGCCATGTGGGCCAATGTTCCCGGTGTCAATGATGCACTGCGAGTGCTGGTTGGAGGAGCACTTTCTGGCAAATCCACATCCCTCCAGTCAAACCCTGTACCAGACCTTGCCACGCCAACATTTTCACTTGCCCCACGAGATGCATCCTCCTCCCCTAAGTAATCATCCCCATCATCCTCCTCCTCCTCCTCTTCTTCCTCCACCTCGTCCAGGAGAGGTCCCTGAGCAGACAATGGCTGAATGTCATCAAGGATTCCCTCCTCCTCTTCCTCCTCATCAACATTGGCTGCAGAAGCCTGCTCTTTAAGGTGCGTCAAAGTTTGCATGAGCAGACGCATAAGTGGGATGCTCATGCTTAGGATGGCGTCGTCTGCACTTACCAGCCGTGTGCATTCCTCAAAACACTGAAGGACTTTACAGAGGTCTTTCAGCTTCGACCACTGCACACCGGTCAACTCCATGTCTGCTCTCAAAGTGCCTGGCCGTGTATCCTCCCACAAGTGCATTATGGCCTGCCTCTGCTCGCACAGACGCTCCACCATGTGCAGGGTGGAGTTCCACCTTGTTGCAATGTCGATAATGAGGCGGTGGTTGGGAAGGTGGAGCAATCGCTGCAGCTTCTGCATACGAACGGAGTGTACAGGCGACCGGCGGATGTGCGCGCACAGTCTTCGCACCTTCTGGAGCAGGGCTGTTAACTCCGGATAATTTTTGAGGAAGCACTGCACCACCAGGTTCAAGGTGTGAGCCAAGCAAGTTATGTGGCTGAGTTTTGAAAGGGCTATGGCTGCCATAAAATTACGCCCGCTATCACTAACTACCTTGCCTGCCTCAAGATGTACACTGCCCAGCCATGACTCAGTTTGTCGCTGAAAGTACTCGGCCAGCACCTCGGCGGTGTGTCTGTCGCCCAAACACATCATCTGCAACACTGCCTGCTGACGCTTTCCACTAGCTGCTCGATAGGGGGACACCTCGTGTGCAACAGTGGCACCTGCAGATGGAGTGCTCGTACGACTGCGCTCTGTGGACGAGCTTTCGATTCTGGAGGAGGAGGAGGAGGAGGAGGGTCGAACGCCTACAGCCAACTGTTTCCTATACCGTGGGCTAGGCAGCACTGTCCCACCACCGCTGTCCCCTGTGGACCCTGCATCCACCACATTAACCCAGTGCGCAGTGATGGACACATAACGGCCCTGGCCATGCCGACTGGACCATGCATCAGTTGTGAGGTGCACCTTTCCGCTCACTGACTGCTTGAGTGCATGGACAATGCGGTCTTTCACATGATGGTGGAGGGCTGGGATGGCTTTGCAAGAGAAGAAGTGGCGACTGGGTAGGTCATAGCGTAGTACTGCATAGGCCATGAGTTCGCGGAAAGCTGCGCTTTCCACCAACCGAAAGGGCATCATCTCAAACGAGATTAGTTTGGCAATGTGGGCGTTCAAACCCAGTGTACGCGGATGAGAGACTGAGTACTTTCTTGACCTACTCATAGTGTCTGGGAGGGTGAGCTGGATTTGAGAGCTGCATATGGTGGAAGTAGCGGTGGACAGGGCGGACTGAGAGAGGGTTGATGATGGTGATGGAGTTGGTGTTCTTTCTGATGGCCTAGAATCAGTCTTTCGTTGATATAACAGTGGGATTCCCTGACTGCTGTGGCCTTGCAACGACACCTCAACATTTGCTGCTGTGCTAACCGGTGGGCTTACAGTGGGGGAAACAATGTAGCGTTGCTGACTACCTTCGTTGTGATCAGTTGCACATGTGGCACTTGAGGTTTGGTGTTGTGTCCACGCTTGCAAGTGCATGCTGGTTAAATGTCTAAGCATGCAACTGGTATTCAAATTTTTCAGATTTTTCCCTCGGCTAAAGGTCTTTGCGCACTTCTTACAGATAACCTTGGCCTGATCATGAGGATTTTGTTCAAAAAAGTGCCACACTGCAATCTTCCTACTTTGGCAGACATTTTGCGGCCTAGCACACTGTGATCTTTTTACCCTCTGGACAAGCTGTCCAGCAACTCTTTTGATGTTTGGAACCTGTCTTTGGAGTGCTCCAGGCCTGCCAGATAACAGCTGTTGCGATGTCGATGTCTGCTGTGGATGCTCCTCATCTGAGCTATTGGAAGCAGCACCCTCTTCCCCCAATGGATGCCAATCTGGGTCAACAACTGGGTCATCCATCACCTTCTCTTCTATGTCATGTGCACCTTCCTCTGTGTCACCGTGTATGGTGGTATAGTGTGCGGGAAGGGGCACCTGAGTCTCATCAGGGTCAGAATCTGGCTCTGTACACTGCGAGGACAATGTAGTTCTCTGAGTGAATGTACCAGCAGAATCATCCATCAGCGGCTGTGCATCAGTGCACTCCATGTCAGATTCATCTTGGCCTGGGTAATTCACCATTTCACTTGATAATCCAGGCATGGTATGTGAAAACAGCTCCATGGAGTAATCAGTAGTATGGCCTGCGTCATCCTTCAATCTTGGTTGGGGTGAAGGACACAAGGAAAGGTGTGGTTCATGAACATGAGCCTCCAATGACGACTCAGTGCTTTTACTTTTTACAACTGAAGAAGAGGAGGCGATAGAGCTGGAGGCTGAGTCAGCAATGTAAGACAAAACTTTTTCCTGATGCTCTGGCTTTAAAAGCGGTTTGCCAACTCCTAGAAAACTAAGCGTTCGAGGCCTTATGTAGCCAGTCGATGACGCAGGCTCAACACCTCCTGCATTCGGTTATATTTTGCTCTTGCCACTACCATCAGATCCACCACCAACACCATCATTACCAGCTGCCAACCCCTGCCCAATTCCACGGCCTCTTCCACCAGCCTTCCTCATTTTTGGTAGAAATGTAGACAAAATCCAACAAACTATATAGTAATGTAAAACAAGGTACAAGGTGTCTATAGGACAGGGGAGATTTTGAATTTCTGCAGACACTTGTGGACACTGGACACTTTTGGATTGTGTGAGGCCCAATGAATATCTGAGCGCTATGTGACAGGCTCGATGGCACAGCTGTGACCAAAGTGACTAGAGGATAAGGGAGATTTTGAATTTCTGCACACACTTGTGGACACTGGACACTTTTGGATTGTGTGAGGCCCAATGAATATCTGAGCGCTATGTGACAGGCTCGATGGCACAGCTGTGACCAAAGTGACTAGAGGATAAGTGAGATTTTGAATTTCAGCAGACACTTGTGGACACTGGACACTTTTGGATTGTGTGAGGCCCAATGAATATCTGAGCGCTATGTGACAGGCTCGATGGCACAGCTGTGACCAAAGTGACTAGAGGATAAGGGAGATTTTGAATTTCTGCACACACTTGTGGACACTGGACACTTTTGGATTGTGTGAGGCCCACTGATATCTGAGCGCTATGTGACAGGCTCAATGGCACAGCTGTGACCAAAGTGACTAGAGGATAAGTGAGATTTTGAATTTCAGCAGACACTTGTGGACACTGGACACTTTTGGATTGTGTGAGGCCCAATGAATATCTGAGCGCTATGTGACAGGCTCGATGGCACAGCTGTGACCAAAGTGACTAGAGGATAAGGGAGATTTTGAATTTCTGCACACACTTGTGGACACTGGACACTTATGGATTGTGTGAGGCCCACTGAATATCACAGCGCTATGTCACAGGCAGAAATTGGCTAGTGTATCACAAACTACAAGGTGTATGTAGAATTGGGCAGAATAGGAATCTCCCTAGAGTGCAGGTCTGTAAGAACTGAACATGTCCTCGTTTTATTCTCACAGAGTGACACACTGATAGCTTCACTGTGGCTGTGATAACAGCCGTTACACGGTACTGTGTGAGGAGAGTACACCGCTGTATGGTGTGAAAAAATGCACGCTCAGTACCTCAGCAGGAGAAAAAAAAAAAATTGGGATTGCTTTTAAAAAAGCAGTTTGCGGAGCAGTGGGTAAACAGCAATGCAGGAATGTCAGGAAGCCTTAGAAGGCAGCCCAACACTCAACACCACTGATACACCACTATATAGCCTCCCCTTGCACTGCACACACAGTGACTGATGTGTTGTACAGGCAAAATCGCTAGCAGCAGAAGCAGTTTTTTTTTCTTCTCAGCAGGGCAAAAAAAAAAATTGGGATTGCTTTTAAAAAAGCAGTTTGCGGAGCAGTGGGTAAACAGCTATGCAGGAATGTCAGGAAGCCTTAGAAGGCAGCCCAACAACCAACACCACTGATATACCACTATATAGCCTCCCCTTGCACTGCACACACAGTGACTGATGTGTTGTACAGGCAAAATCGCTAGCAGCAGAAGCAGTTTTTTTTTCTTCTCAGCAGACCAAAAGAAAAATTTGGGATTGCTTTTAAAAAAACAGTTTGCGGAGCAGTTGGTAAACAGCAATACAGGAATGTCAGGAAGCCTTAGAAGGCAGCCCAACAACCAACACCACTGATACACCACTATATAGCCTCCCCTTGCACTGCACACACAGTGACTGGTGTGTTGTACAGGCAAAATCGCTAGCAGCAGAAGCAGTTTTTGTTGTCTTCTTTCCTGCCTAACGCTCTCCCTACAAAATCATCATCAGCAGCAGCAGCTCTCCCTATTCTGAGATCAGCATGAGTAACATGGCGGTCGGCGTGCACGCCCTTTTATACCCCCTGTGACGCCCCCCAAAGCAAGCCAATCACTTGCATGCCCTTCTGAAAGATGGTGGTGACCCGTGCCTATGTCATCACGTTGCTCTCAGTGTCCGTGGATCCTGATTGGCTGAAAAAGAGCGCAAAACAAACTTTTGAAACGCGACTTTGGCGCGTAAGTCGCCGACCTCGTGGCCGACCTCATCCTAGGGTCGGGTTTCGTTTCATGAAACCCGACTTTGCCAAAAGTCGGCGACTTTTGAAATTTTTCGACCCGTTTCGCTCAACTCTACTCTCCATACAGTGAGGTTGGGGTCCAGATTTGCACAGGGGTCCACCGGGGGATTGCTCAGTTCCCCCATACGCCAGTCCGAGCCTTCATGTAGTGATTACTTGATGGAAGGAGATAGTAATCATCTTCTTCTTCTTCCTGTTTTTTTATAAACAGTGGTTACAATGCAGAATAAAATGTTAAATATATGTATATATACAGTTGTGGCCAAAAGTATTAACACCTCTGCAATTTTGTCAGATAATACTCAGTTACTTCCTGAAAATGATTGCAAACACAAATTCTTTGGTATTATTATCTTCATTTAATTTGTCTTAAATGAAAAAACACAAAAAGAATTGCCCTAAAGACAAATTGGATATAATTCCACACCATACATAAAAAAGAGGGTGGACAAAAGTATTTGCACTGTTCGAAAAATCATCTGATGCTTCTCTAATTTGTGTAATTAACAGCACCTGTAACTTACCTGTGGCACCTAACAGGTGTTGGCAATAACTAAATCACACTTGCAGCCAGGTGACATGGATTAAAGTTGACTCAACCTCTGTCCTGTGTCCTTGTGTGTACCACATTGAGCATGGAGAAAAGAAAGAAAACCAAAGAACTGTCTGAGGACTTGAGAAACCAAATTGTGAGGAAGCATGAGCAATCTCAAGGCTACAAGTCCATCTCCAAAGACCTGAATGTTCCTGTGTCTACCGTGCACAGTGTCATCAAGAAGTTTAAAGCCCATGGCACTGTGGCTAACCTCCCTAGATGTGGACGGAAAAGAAAAATTGACAAGAGATTTCAATGCAAGATTGTGCGGATGTTGGATAAAGAACCTCGACTAACATCCATACAAGTTCATGCTGCCCTGCAGTCCGAGGGTACAACAGTGTCAACCCGTACTATCCGTCGGCGTCTGAATGAAAAGGGACTGCATCATAGGAGACCCAGGAAGACCCCACTTCTTAACCCGAGACATAAAAAAGCCAGGCTGGAGTTTGCCAAAACTTACCTGAAAAAGCCTAAAACGTTTTGGAAGGATGTTCTCTGGTCAGATGAGACAAAAGTAGAGCTTTTTGGGCAAAGGCATCAACATAGAGGTTACAGGAGAAAAAAAGAGGCATTCAAAGAAAAGAACACGGTCCCTACAGTCAAACATGGCGGAGGTTCCCTGATGTTTTGGGGTTGCTTTGCTGCCTCTGGCACTGGACTGCTTGACCGTGTGCATGGCATTATGAAGTCAGAAGACTACCAACAAATTTTGCAGCATAATGTAGGGCCCACTGTGAGAAAGCTGGGTCTCCCTCAGAGGTCATGGGTCTTCCAGCAGGACAATGACCCAAAACACACTTCAGAAAGCACTAGAAAATGGTTTGAGAGAAAGCACTGGAGACTTCTAAGGTGGCCAGCAATGAGTCCAGACCTGAATCCCATAGAACACCTGTGGAGAGATCTAAAAATGGCAGTTTGGAGGAGGCACCCTTCTAATATCAGGGACCTGGAGCAGTTTGCCAAACAAGAATGGTCTAAAATTCCAGCAGAGCATTATAAGATGCTCATTGATGGTTACCAGAAGCGTTTGGTCGCAGTTATTTTGGCTAAAGGTTGTGCAACCAAGTATTAGGCTGAGGGTGCCAATACTTTTGTCTGGCCCATTTTTGGAGTTTTGTGTGAAATGATCAATGTTTTGCTTTTTGCTTCATTCTCTTTTGTGTTTTTTCATTTAAGATAAATTAAATGAAGATAATAATACCAAAGAATTTGTGTTTGCAATCATTTTCAGGAAGAAACTGAGTATTATCTGACAAAATTGCAGGGGTGTCAATACTTTTGGCCACAACTGTATATATATATTGTGATGCAGTGACCCCTGTGACAGCTAGGGGGCGCTGTATGGGACATGCATGCAGGCGGTCCTTCATTGTAATAGGGAAAATCGTGACCAGCAGGGTTGTAAATGGCCGATATGTATCACAAGTGTGGGTGCCTTGTGATGGAAGCTGGAACATGTGTTGATCAGCAGAGGTACTGCTGAGGGTTTGCTGCAGTGTATCAGGGAAAGCTTCCAGGTGACTTGGAGAGATGGGCGGAACCAGTCACCTACAAACCCACCTAGGGACGTGTGTCTGAACGTCCAGGATAAAGCCTGTGTGTGTGTGGCTGTGTGAAAGAAGACCTTTAGTGAGGTCATAACCATGTGATCCATACCTCACCTGTGGGTGTGGTTATGGACCATGTAAGGTGCCTGAGGTCTGGTCACATGGGGAGAGAGTGTGTACCTGAATGATTCAGGGTGAAAGGTCCTGGGAGGTCTTGGTGTTGGAAGGTGTGCTGCCTTTCTGAATAGCACCTGCTGCGACCTTGGACCTTGTGAGGCCAGTGTGTTGGGAGTCCCTGGGAGTAGGGACAGATCCCTAAATAGCACCTGGTGAAGCGTGAGTGTTGGACAGTCTCAGGAGGGGCGGACATCCTGAATAGCACCCGCTGAGGCCCTGGACCTGGTGAGGCCAGTGTGTTGGGAGTCCCTGGGAGTAGGGACGGATCCCTAAATAGCATCTGGAGAAGCGTGAGTGTTGGACAGTCTCAGGAGGGGACAGACATCCTAAATAGCACCCGCTGAGTCCCTGGACATGGTGAGGCCAGTGTGTTGGGAGACCCTGGGAGTAGGGTTGGATCCCTGAATAGCACTCGGACAGGCCACGTGTGTGAGCAGAGTCTGTGACGGCTTGTGTTTGGGGAAGCCACTGCCCAGCTGTGGTTTTGGAACCGTGAGGCAGCCTAGTAAATAAGGCACTGGCCGGAATGGTGAGCCCAGTGCGGCAGCTTCCCTGAAAGAAAGGACCAACCCAGAGTCGGCATCTGGAGCAGGAGCTCCTCAGAGGTAACCCCGGACAGGGGGAAATAAGTGTGTTTAGGCTATAAAGCCTGTTACTGGACATGGCACAGCCTGTGTGGCCTCAGAACTGAGAGCACGGAGATCTAATGTGAACATTGATCTATCTGACTCAAGACTGTTTTCTTTGTGTCGCCTTATATGGTTTATGCCATTCAATAAACCACATAGACTTTAACGGAAAGTGTTCCTGTGTGACGTAAATGCGCTGCGAAGTGAGTGTCCCCCAATACACTCGGTAAGCTCTGCCTTTCATATTGTGGAGAATGCGGGAACTTTTGTAGCCTTGTTGGGGCAATGGACGAGGTCTACAAACTCAGTTGCTAGGGCAACAGTCCAGGAAGCACGTGTGAAGTGTGTTGTTGTGACTCAGTGGGGTCACAAAGTGTTTTCTCTTCAAGTCAGCTTGCTGTGACTCGGTGGGGTCACAAAGTTTTTTTTTCTTTCTCAAGTCCGCTTGCTTTGGCTCGGTGGGGTCACGAAGGTGACAAGCGGCGGGCTGTAACTCGGCGGGGCTGCGAAGGTTGCTGTGGATCAGCTGGTCCATGAAGATGGCGCAGTGGAAGTATGCACAGACTTGTGGCAGTGGGAGCTGCAGTTGCAAATTGCAGCAAGAGGTTCTGCAGCAGCAGGAGCTGCAGTGACACCAGAGCAAAGAAGCAGCCGGAGGTGCCGGTGATTGTGGCTACAGCAGGAGCTGTGGCAGTGCCAGCAGGAGCTGCTGGGGTGTCATAGAGATGTCAGAGGTACAGACTGTGCAACCTCTTAAAGGGGCAGTACCAGCCCAGAAAGACATAAAGAACTGTGTGAATTTGGTCCTGAGCTTCTAAGATAAACCTGTTGTGCTTGGAGAACTGACTTCCCCTTGTGCCAAGATAGTGTTTTACTGTGAACAAACCCTTATCATGCGGGATGGAAGAGTACAAAGACTCTACGTCAATGCTGCCCAATACCATATCGGCATCCAAACAGATGAGGAATCCACCTCCACGATAAATGGTTCAGTCAGATCTGGTTGAATCAGTACAGGGGCAGAAATAAAACATTATTTTATAGAAGAAAATGCTGCAAAAGCTGGAGCTGACCAGTTTTTGATATCAGCCCCCTTGCGAGTTAAATCAGTAGTGAGGGGTTTAACCACCTGTGAAAACTCCTTGATGACGTATCTATAGTAATTGGCAAAACCCAAAAATCTCTGAAGACCCTTGAGATCTTTGGGTCTCACCCAGTCAACAATAGCTTTTACCTTTCTAGGGTCCATGCAAAACCCCTCAGCAGACAAAATAAACCCCAGAAAGGGCAATTCTTGCACAAAAAATGAACACTTCTCCAGTTTAGCAAAAAGAGAGTTCTCCTTGAGCTTCTGCAGGACAGCATGGAGATGACCCATATGTTTCATTTTGTCAAGCGCCCAGTGAAAGCTGAAAAAACAGAAATTCTGAAATACAGCTGGCACGTTAGACCAAAGGGCATAATCAGGTTCTCAAGCAAACCCTCAGAGGTGAAGAAAGACGCTTTCCACTCATCCCTCTCCCGCATGCAGATGAGATTATATGCTCCCCTGAGGTCCAACTTAGAGAACCAACTGGCTCCAGACAATTGCTTGTGCAAATCAGTAATAAGTGGGAGGGGGTAAGTATTCCTCATGGTGATCTTGTTTAATTCTCGAAAATCAAGGCATGGGCGTACACCACCAACTTTTTTCTTAACAAAAAAATAACCCCGCCACCACAGGAGAAACAGAGGGGCAAATGTGCCCATTACGAAGACTTTTGGAGATATACTCCTTTATAGCGGCTCAATCAGGAAAGGATAGATTGTATAAACAGGTCTTGGGCAGTTTGGCACCAGGGATGAGATTAACAACACAATCGAATGGGCGGTGTGGTGGTAGAACCTCAGCATCATTTTCAGAGAATACATCCTCAAAATCCTTAGGGTACTCCCGAATACCCTCCAGACTGACGGATGACACAGAAACATTGACAAGGCAACCTTTAGAACAATTAGGACCCCAACTAACAATGCCCCGAGATTCCCAATCAATGTTCGGGTTATGTAACAGTAACCAGGGAAACCCCAACACCTGTCTCGCAGGTAAATTGTCCATAATAAAACATGCAATGCGTTCTTGATGACAGGACCCCACCTTAAGGATAAACTCCTTGGAGATATACTTAACAACATTCTTAGTGAGGGGTGTTTTATCAATAGCCATGATATTAAAGGGAGTTTCCAACCTGACTGTCCCTAACTTACATTTGGCCACCAAATCAGAGTCAATCAACTTCTAAGGACCCACAATCAAGAAAAGCTGAAGTGGAGGTACAACCATTCTTGACTCAAAGTTCTACTTCCAACAGAAATTTAAGAGATGAGGAAAAGGTACCTGAGAGTCTGGGCAACCTCCTCGACAGTTATCCAGACTTTCCTTGACAGTGGTGACCCCCACCTACATGGGCTGGGACTGAGGTGTAGCATCAGGATTACTCAGAAGCAAAGAACATTCTCACTGCATGATTTCCCTCTTCCTTATTCTTCGATCCATCCGGATGGCCTGAGTCATAGCCTCTTCCAAAGAAATAGATGGTGGATGGAGAGCCAGAGTGTCTTTCAAATGGTCAGACAGTCCCCTCTGGAATTGGCAACTGAGTGCAGTCATTCCATGAGACCTCTGGGGACCATCGTCTAAACTTTGAGCAATGCCACTCGGCTGAGAGCTTTCCCTTAGCAAGACCCATGATACTATCCTCTGCTACCCTGCCAAGGTCTGGTTCATCATAGGTAAGTCCTAGAGACTCAATAAACCTATCCACTGACATCTGTTCAGGGCAGTAGGGGACTACGAGAAAGCCCAAGATTGGGGACCTTCCCTGAGTAAGGAAATAGTTATTCCCACCCGCTGACTCTCATCCCCAGAGGATCAAGGTCTAAGTGAAAACAACAATTTGGAACCCTCCATGAGCATACAAAACTTATTCTTCTCACCAGCAAAGGTGTCAGGGAGCTTGACCGAGGGTTCAGGAAAGTGCAAGGCGACATCTACAGAATCACCAGACCTGCTGACAACATGGGGGGTGGTACCCTGCAACGTTTTAACCGTCTCTGTCAATTCTTTCTGCAATTGAGTATGGGACGTGGCCAGGGCACTATGTTTCACCAACAATTGCTGCATCATTTGTGTCAAACTGGACACCTGGTCAGCCAGATTGTGTAGAGGATCCATAGCCAGGGAAAAAAATTAATAGATCCCTCTAAATATATGGTCAGTTATAATGTAATACCTGCTGCAGCGCAGTAGCACACAAACTCCACCAGAGGGTATGGGTGAAGGAAAACAGGTACACTCACAGAGAAACCACAGAGCAGCAGGCATGAGCCACTAGGTAGTGGAAGAATAGTCAGAAAAGCCGGGTCAGCAACAGAGAGGGAACGAAGAACCAGAGGTCATAGTGGTACACGTGGTCAGAAACAAGCCAAACACGTCAGAGACGGTCAGGAGCAGGAAAGACAGAGACAGAAGACAGTCAAACAGGTCAGAGGACAAGCTGAGTCAAATACCAAGAGGTCACAACACAGAGAGCGAAGTCACAGGGGAACACAGGAACGGGATGTAGGTAAACGGGTAGAGGACAAATCAGGGTTTAACGGGGTTAGCTGCTCAAGCCAGAGACAGGAACTATAACTGACGCTGCTTGCAGGTAACAGCGGACTGAAATAGCCAGACAGATCCCAAAATGAGGCAGGGAAGATTAACCTCGCATGATGATCCCAGGGAGAGAATAATCAGAAACAAACCCTGGACTGGATCATGACACACTCAGACTGCCATCTAGATGTAGCAGAGCTAGACCCTTTGTGCGACAAATGGATTTAAATAATCTCTGCGCAAAGGTGAGGAATATTGTCTTTTTTTATCTATTTTGTAGATGACAAAGGCATAGGGGGAATGGCCGAGGCTGTAATTATGGTTTAATTAAGATTATTAAAGGAATCTTAATGTCTTTCTTTCAATTATTCGACTTTTTTTACTGTGTTTTCTTATAATGTGACTATGGGGTTAGTAATAGGGGAGTCTTATTGACACCTCGACATTACTAACCTTGGGGCTTGATGTCACCTGTCAATACAAAGGTGTCATACACCCCCCAACTATCACCCCACTTGCCACCGTTACAGGACAAGTGGGAAGAGAGAGTCTAAGTGCCAGAATTGGTGCATTTTACTGATGCACCTTTTCTGGGGTGGTTCAGAGCTGATGTTTTTAGCCTGGGGGACCAGAATTTATAGCCCCTTCCTAGACTATTAATATCAGCCCACAGCTGTATGCATAGCCTTTCCTGACTATTAATTATAGGGGGACCCTTTGTCATTTTTTTCTGGTCACCCATTTTAATAGCAAGTAAAGGCTATGTTTACAGCTGTGAGCTGATATTACCAGCCTTGGAAGCTCCATGGGTTTTACCCCCTTCCCAGGCTATAAACATCAGTCCACAGCCATTGGCTTTCCCTCTGCTAGTTACAAAAATAACATGGGAGTGCACTAGTGATGAGCAAGTGTACTCATTGCTCAGATTTTCCCTGGCATGCTCGGGTGTCCTCCGAGTATTTTGGCGTGCTCGGAGATTTAGTTTCTGTTGACGCAGGCATTCCTCACATGTGTCCAGCAGCCACAAATCATTCAGCTGTATCAACATAAATGAAATCTCCAAGCACACCAAAAGACACGGAGGACACCCAAGCTCTCGCTCATCACTAGAGCGCACACCATTTCACCATTTTTTTGCAGAAAAATAATCTTTTATTAATTAAATACAGGTACAGTAAGCTGCACACACACTGTGCTGATTGTATTTGCCACTGACATCTATATATCTTCCTATTCTATTTGTATTTTCTGTATGTAATCCATCTATTCTATCCTGTCAGCTCCTGCTGTGATTTTACACTCCGCGGATGCTGAATTGCTGGCTTTTCTTCCATCTAGCTAAGTAATATATATATATATATGTTGAGGGAGGGATAAATTAACTCTTCACGGTTGACCAGGTGATTTCCAAATTAATTCACAGGATGTTGCTAGCAACTGAGAATGACCACACGGAGATGTGTCTCTGTATGGGAGGATCAAAGCAGACCACTAATCCCGTTTATTATGCCTCCTCTTTTATAGTATTTTGCTTAATTATGCAAAGTACTCAGCTACTAATAACATCGTCGTGACACATTCACTTTATGAGCCAACTAGCTGAAGAGCCCGGCGCTGCCCGGGCATAGTAACTAACTGTGGTTAGTTATAGCAAATTATAATTATCCTCCATCCCATAGTCCCGTGCCCGTATACCCATCATACATATCCATGATCCCATAGGCCCGTGCCCATATACCCATCATACATATCCTCCATCCCATAGTCGAGTGCCCATATACCCATCACACATCCTCCATCCCATAGTCCCATGCCCATATACCCATCACACATCCTCCATCCCATAGTCCCATGCCCATATACCCATCATACATATCCGCCATCCCATAGTCCCGTGCCCATATACCCATCATACATATCCTCCATCCCATAGTCGAGTGCCCATATACCCATCACACATCCTCCATCCCATAGTCCCATGCCCATATACCCATCACACATCCTCCACTCCATCCCATAGTCCCATGCCCATATACCCATCATACATATTCGCCTTCCCATAGTCGAGTGCCCATATACCCATCACACATCCTCCATCCCATAGTCCCGTGCCCATATACCCGTCATACATATCCTCCATCCCATAGTCCAGTGCCCATATACTCATCACACATCCTCCATCCCATAGTCAACCATTATGACATCATAATGAGTGGCGGGGCTTGCAGCCTATGATGACATCAGCATCGCCATGGCAACCATTATGACATCATAATGAGGGGCGGGGCTTGATACACACACACTTTTTCCCTATTATGTAGATAGGGGCAAAATTGTTTGGTGAATTGGAACACGTGGGGTTAAAATTGCACCTCACAACATAGCCTAGGACACTCTCGGGGTCCAGACGTGTGACTGTGCCAAATTTTGTGGCTGTAGCTGCAACGGTGCGGATGCCAATCCCGGACATACACACATACATACACACACTTGAGCTTTATAGATTAGATAGTATTGCAAGAAAACCGGAAATTACATTCATGTCCCTAGCTACGTGACGTAGAGAATAGAACAATAGCACATTGATCAGGGTCTCATCTCTTATATCTTGTTCACACTGGAACAGTCTGGTTTCATAACAGCTGCAAACTTTCACCTAGTTACAAAATTTAACTAGTAAACAACAAAATGTCGTTGCAAGCACAAAAATAGAGTCTTTGAGAACAAGATGTCTCGTACATCTGAATACTGTACTTCACAATCACCCCTAGATAAATTTTGTTAACACATGTGCAGCATCAGAGGTGCTATCCCAAGCCATAAGCTCGAGGGGTACTGGTCTTCACATGACTGATGCCGTGTTATTAGTCATGGCTGTCGCGGCACACCCATCCCCTCTGTATGCTACCATTTACTAATAACAATTTTTGATGACAGTGGTGGAGATCTTTTGAAGGTAGCCATGCGCTTGGCTTCAACATCTTCATGGAGTAACCTTCTGAGATCGGTGTAGAGAAGAGCAGGGATAAAGACGCCTTTGGTATCATCATTAGCTGTCCTAGTGCAGAATTTCCTAATACATACAGAAATACACCAAAGAACAAGTTTTAGTACCACATATACAAGGATACAGGCAGCAATTTGTAACAAGCTTCGTAAGATCCTGTCATGATCCAGGTTGGATATGACAGGTTTTGAATAAGTAACCTTTTTTTTCCTTTGAGCTGGTTGCTTAGAGTTGGTTTTGCCCCCGGTGGCCATTAGGGTTATTACACAGTGGTATCAGCGAGGAGTTCTTGCAAAGCTTGGTATAGTTGCAGCTATGGTGTCAGCAAGGAGTTCTTGCAAAGCTTGGTGGAGTGGCAGCTATGGTGAAAGCTGCACTCAGATGCTGGACTCAGTTGTTGGAAAGTTGCACTCAGATGCTGGACTCTGCTGCTGTAAAGCTGCACTCAGATGCGGGACTCTGCTGCTGGAAAGCTGCACTCAGGTGTTGGACTCTGTTGCTTGGAGCATTAGCAACAGAGCAAAGCTAAGTGGTGTATCCCTGTTTGTCACTTTCCTCAATGTGTGTTTTAGTGCAGTGGTGGGATTAGTTTCTGCACTGTCCACTTCACTAGTAAGGGATTGGTTCAGGGCGAGCTAGGGATTTCAGGTATCCTGATCAGCGCCCGGTGCGGAACCTGCCTAGGGATCGTTAGGAGTGTAGAGACACTCACTCAGTGGAGTACTGGAGGTCTCCACATCCCCATTCCCTATCACAGGGCCACCATTGTAATTGTTTTCCAGGTTTTCCCCTTTATTCTGAAATTCACCCTGCTGGAGGCGGTGTATGCAGACATACGTGTACTACTGAAATTCTCCTGCTGGAGGTGGTGTATCCGGCTGCATGTTTTATTATTTAAATTTGCCCTGCAGAAGGCGGTGTATCCAGGGTCAAGCATGTCATATAGATTCGCCCTGCTGGAGGCGGTGTGTCCAGTCACACGTGACCATGACATTATCACCAACCCTGAGTTTATTTTTCTGGTAGGCCTTTGGCCAAGTTCAGGTCGGTGAGTATTTGCTGCTGGGCCTCACTGAGGTGAGTGAGGAACTGCATGGTGTGTTGAAGCAGTTCCAGCAGCAGTTGTCAGGGTCTGGGGCCTTCCCTCTGGCTCAACCAGAAAATCAAATTGTGGCTCTGGCAAAGAAGCCCCCAGAGTCCCTGCAGGTGAGCGGGACTTGCTCATGCATGCGGACACACCCAGGCAGCTGGGAGGAGTGGATGTCCCCATGGTGCTGCTTGGTATTCCCCGAGGTGAAGGGGTACGTCTCTGTAGTGGGCAGATTTGTGTTATAGTCCGCAGGGCTCACGCCAAACCTTCCATACCACCGAAGAAGCCACCCCCTCCTGGTCGTGTGGAGGAAGGCGACAAGGGAGTGTATATTTCCTCCATATCCCCGTCCCCTTCTCCTCCAGTTGTGGCTGTAGGGGTGCTGCCAGGGAGTAGGGGCAAGTGTCAACCCTCTCCATTAGCCAACCCAGAGAGGCACAGGCCTCATAGTAGGAGGAGTTGGAGGGTGGTGTTTCGCCTGGTTAATAGCAGGGGTGTGAGTGTGGTGACACAGGGGGACACCTCTGTTGTCAGTTCCAGTAAAAGTTCACAGTATTTGACAAAGTAATGAGTGGCAATAAACGTTCTGGTCCGGACCAGTGTGTGAACGAGCGTGTATCGGTGTCCACCAAATAACATCCAGTGGAAGTGTGTACAGAGTCTTGTTAGCTTGTTTTACCTCCAAACATGCTCAAACACAACTCGCTCCCCAGGACGGTGCTCTGGGGATGTGCAACGCCGCCAGAACATACATTGCCAATACCAGCGGTGTCCATTTGTCTTTTACCTGAAGTACAGGTAGTTGCAGAGGTGAACTCTGGATCTGGGCATCCCCTCTGTAGGGGTTCCATGATGAGGAGCGGTCTTGAGGGTCCAGAGTCCCCTCATTGAGGGAGAGTACTGTCATGATCCAGGTTGGAAATGACAGGTTTTGAATAAGTAACCTTTTTTTTCCTTTGAGCTGGTTGCTTAGAGTTGGTTTTGCTCCCAGTGGCCATTAGGGTTATTACACAGTGGTGTCAGCGAGGAGTTCTTGCAAAGCTTGGTGGAGTGGCAGCTATGGTGTCAGCGAGGAGTTCTTGCAAAGCTTGGTGGAGTGGCAGCTATAGTTTAAGCTGCACTCAGATGCTGGACTCTGCTCCTGGAAAGCTGCACTCAGATGCTGGACTCTGTTGCTGTAAAGCTGCACTCAGATGCTGGACTCTGTTTGTTGTGAGTTCATTTTCCCCTTCACCATTGAGGTCTGATGAACTTCCTCTTCTGGTGAAGGAAGGTAGTGAGGCTGATTACCAAGCATCTGGGCAGGATGATGATGACTGGGTGACGGGAATTGCTGACTGGATATAAGGCAGCCGACGCCTTTCTGCCTTGCTGGTGATCTCTCTGAGGGATTCTAGGAGACCAGTCTGATTCCTGCTCCTCAAAAGCTAAGTTTTCTGCTCTGCCTTTTGCATTTGTGTTTTGGTTTTGTTTTTCCTTGTTTTTCTGGATTTCTGCCATTCCCTGCTGGGGTGTGCTGAATTCCTTTTTGCTCTGTCTTCAGAAGATACCTGAGTGCTGATATAGTCTTTTTGAAGCCTAGAGTCTTCAGGGCTTTTTTCCCTATCAGCTGTTGGCTCTTGTTTTGATAGGGTTTTGGCGGATTACAGACAGCAGCTTTTCTATCCTGTCTTATGTAGTTAGCTTGGGCCCCATCTTTTGCTCAGCCTATCTTTCTGTGTGAGTGTTTTTTCATCTTGCTTCACCGTCATTATATGTTGGGGGCTGCCTATTGCTTTGGGGTCTTCTCTGGGGCAGTTTAGATTTCCCTTTCTGTCTTTAGCCTATGTAGTTCTCCGGCTATGATCGAGGGGTCTAGGGCACCGTAGGAACCCCCCACGGCTACTGCTAGTTGTTGTTGATAGGTTCAGGGGTCTGTAATCCGATAGCTGCCAACTTCTCTGGTTTTCTGGGCTTAGCTAGTATTTCTGTTTTTGCCTCCTACGGTGACTCATTCATAACACTGTTGCTGTAAAGCTGCACTCAGATGCGGGACTCTGTTGCTGGAAAGCTGCACTCAGGTGTCGGACTCTGTTGCTTGGAGCATTAGCAACAGAGCAAAGCTAAGTGGTGTTTCCCTGTTTGTCACTTTCCTCAATGTGTATTTTAGTGCAGTGGAGGGATTAGTTTATGCACCGTCCACTTCACTAGTAAGGGATTGGTTCATGGCGAGCTAGGGATTTCAGGTATTCTGATCGGCGCCCGGTGCGGACGCGGCCTAGGAATCGTTAGGAGTGTAGAGACACTGACTCAGGGGAGTGCAGGAGGTCTACACGTCCCTGTTCCCTATCGCAGGGCCGCCATTGTAATTGTTTTCCTGGTTTTCCCCTTTATTCGGAAATTTGCCCTGCTGCAGGCGGTGTATCCAGACATACGTGTACTACTGAAATTCACCTGTTGGAGGCAGTGTATTCAGCAGTGTATTCTATTATTTAAATTCGCCCTACTGGAGGCGGTGTATCCAGGGTCATGCGTGTCATATAAATTCGCCCTGCTGGAGGCGGTGTGTCCAGTCACACGTGACCATGACAGATCCCAGCTATCCAGCTCCCAATTCCCTTAAACCAATTGGCTGGATTGAGAAAGGAGAAGGTGTCTGACCACCAACTGTCCTTATTACGATCATTGTCTTTATCGTATTATTCTCTGAGTCTTTGAATATCTTCTAACTTTAACTTTTAACTTCTACCAATAATAATATGGAAAATGCAAAAAACCAAAACATCATGCCCCCTTTATTTGCTATTGACTTGTTGTGTGATGAGGAGAACTTGATAGGGACCGTCATACAAGGGTTCTACTCAGTGCTTCCTGACATGCATTTTCACGACTACAAAATCACCAGTCTTCAGGTTATAACAGGTGTCGGTTTCTGCTGAATCTGGAAAAGAAAAGGAAACTAGAGCATGGGTGTTAGTAAAAATCTTGCTAAGCTGAATAACATATTGAACAACACGATCAGTTTCTTCTGATAACTGCTGAGGCTGGAAATTTGCAACTGGGGGCCTAGCACCAAACAATATCTCATATGGGGACAGGCCATGTTTTGCAATAGGGGTAGTGCGGATGTGGTATAGTACAATGAGTAGAAGCTCTGGCCATGGAGCCGTAGTCTCCTGCATCATTTTGGTCAATTGTCCCTTCAGTATGCCGTTCAGCCTCTCAACTTTCCCACTGGATTGTGGATGGTATGGAATATGGAGGGCTACAGTAGATCCAAGCATTGTCAGAACTTCTTGGTACACATAAGAAGAAAAGGCCGGACCTTGATCACTTTCAACAACTTCTGGAACCCCATATCTGTATATGACTTCCATCACCAGTTTCTTCGCTGTGGTTTTTGCAGTCATGTTGGTAACAGGGAATGCTTCCGGCCAACTGGAGAACATGTCAGCAACAACCAAACAGTATTCATACCTTCCAGACTTAGGTAACGTGATATGGTCCACCTGGAGCCTCTGGAGAGGATAGTCAGGCTTAGCAAGATGCTTCGGGGGTACACGTTGAAGTTGACCGGGATTGCAAGTCTGACAGATATTACAGGCACGGTTGAGTGCTGTCAAAACTGTGGAAATTCCCGGGGTCCAGTAGATTTTTTGCACCAGTGCAAGGGCCTGATTTTTTCCTCGATGTGTAGGCCCATGTGCCCATGTGGCAATAGCAGGGTACATCCGCTTAGGTAGACACCCGAGTTGGTCCTTTTTCCAGAGACCATTATCCATACGTGCCCCATCAGTCTTCCATTTCTTCACCTCTTCCTTTGGAGACATTCTCTGCATTGTCATTAAGCGGTCTCGCAGGGTCCGACAGAAAACTTCAGTCTGTTGTAGATCTTCACTTTCTTGTAGGGTCAATGCTTCTTGTAACTGTTTATGCTGAGAACATGTAGTCACCATAGCTAGTATGGTTGGTTCAATGGGTAAAAGAGCGGCGGTTTTTGCTTGCGTATCCGCACATGCATTGCCAACAGTCTGTGGACTGTTCCTAGGACCGAGCGCCTTAACTTTGATAATGGCCACCTGAGTAGGCAATTTGATCGAGTCCATGAGGGTTTTAACAGCTTCAGCATTTTTCACTGGTGTTCCGGCAGTAGTAATAAACCCTCCATTGGCCTATAGAGCCCCAAAATCGTGAGCAATACCAAATGCATACCGTGAGTTCGTGTATATATTAGCCCATCTGTTCTTGGCCAAAGTGCATGCAGTAGACAGAGCCTGGAGTTCTGCTTCTTGTGCTCACTGTGAGGGCGGGAGTGCAGCTGCATGCACTAGTGTCCTCTGTGGTAACAGCATATCCCATGTGGAATCTACCAAACTCATCAGCATATCTTCAACCATCCGTGTATAACACCAGATCAGGATTTGGAAGTGGATTCTCACTGACATTTCGTGGAGCAGCTGTTTCTTCAGTCAAAAGTTGGGAACAATCATGTTGGAGAAAATCCTCATCACTGCCATCTTTCCTTATAGTTCATTACACCGTCTTTTAAGGTGTTGTAAAGGGGTTGCATTATGCGGGATGCATCCGGTATCCATTGACAACAATAAGTGCATAGTCCAAGAAAACGCTGGAGTTCAGTTTCATCTTTTGGGAAAGGAAGGGAGCTGACAGCTATTTTTCTTTCTTCTGTGAGGTGTCTGACACCCTGAAGAAGACAGTGACCCAAGAATATCACTGGACCAAGGCAGAACTGAAGTCTCGAGGCCTAAACCTGACAGTTCAGTGCTGCCAGATGCTTGAGGAGGCTAACAGTGGGAGCAATGGCTTCCTGCTCCATCTGTGCACACAACAAAAGATCATCCACATACTGAAGCAGCATAACCTGGGGGTGATCAAAGTGCCAGGGCAAGAGACACTCACTCATATTTTTTGCAAACTGGTTGTGACTAGAGTTGAGCGAAACGGGTCGGTCAAATTCATAAGTCGCCGACTTTCGCTAAAGTCGGGTTTCATGAAGCGACACCCGACCGTAGCGTGAGGACGGCCATGAGGTCGGCGACCAGAGCACCAAAGTCGCGTTTTAAATGATGCTTCCAGCACCCTTTTTCAGCCAATGATGGAGGACGCACACTATGGGCAGCGCGATGACATGGGCAGCGGTTACCACCATCTTTGAGAAGGGCATGCAAGTGATTGGCTTGCTTTGTGTGGCATCACAGGGGCTATAGAAGGGCGTGCACGCCGACTGCCATCTTACTTCTGTCGATCTTAGCATAGAGCGAGGTTGCTGCTGCTGATTCTGAATAAGGGACAGTGTTAGGCAGGGAAGAAGAAAAAAAAACTGCTTCTGCTGGTAGGGATTACCACTGTACAACACAACAGTTTGTGTGCAGTGACAGGGAAGGATATATTTTTGTGCATCAGCTCTGTTGGGTATTAGGCTGCCATATAAGGCTCCCTGATAGCTGCATTGCTGTTTGCACACTGCTGTGCAAACTGCTTTTTTAAAAGTAAAAATACCTTTCTTCATCTTTTCTGCACAGTTATCAAGCATTCATTTTTCCACACTTTTGTGTGCAGCAGTCCTGCTTATTAGGCTGCCTGCTGCCATACTTGGACTGAGAGCATCATTGTCAGCCTCCTAAAATCTCTAGGGAGATTCAAATTCTCCCCAATACTATATACACCTTGTACCTTGTCATACACCAGCCAATTTCAGCCTGTTAAATTGAGGTGTAATCAATAGTGGGCCTGAGATAATAGTTCAGCCTCCTAAAATCTCTAGGGAGATTCAAATTCTCCCCAATACTATATACACCTTGTACCTTGTCATACATCAGCCAATTTCAGCCTGTTAAATTGAGGTGTAATCTATAGTGGGCCTGAGATAATAGTGCAGCCTCCTAAAATCTCTTGGGGGATTCAAATTCTCCCCAATACTATATACACCTTGTACCTTGTCATACACCAGCCAATTTCAGCCTGTTAAATTGAGGTGCAATCTATAGTGGGCCTGAGATAATAGTTCAGCCTCCTAAAATCTCTAGGGAGATTCAAATTCTCGCCAGTACTATATACACCTTGTACCTTGTCATACAGCAGCCTATTTCAGCCTGTTAAATTGAGGTGTAATCTATAGTGGGCCTGAGATAATTGTTCAGCCTCCTAAAATCTGTAGGGAGATTCAAATTCTCCCAAATACTATATTCACCTTGTACCTTGTCATACACCAGCCAATTTCAGCCTGTTCAATTGAGGTGTAATCTATAGTGGGCCTGAGATAATAGTTCAGCCTCCTAAAATCTCTAGGGAGATTCAAATTCTCCCCAATACTATATACACCTTGTACGTTCTCAAACAACAGCCTATTTCAGCCTGTTAAATTGAGGTGTAATCTATAGTGGGCCTTAGATAATTGTTCAGCCTCCTAAAATCTCTAGGGAGATTCAAATTCTCCCCAATACTATATACACCTTTTACCTTGTCATACACCAGCCTATTTCAGCCTGTTACATTGAGGTGTATTCTATAGTGGGCCTGAGATAATAGTTCAGCTTCCTAAAATTCACTAAACGTGGTGTCCTGTCAGTGGTTAATAGCTTATACGACCCACTGGGGTTTGTAGCACCAATTACCATTCAAGGTAAATCCCTTCTGAGACAGCTTTCTGAAACCGTCAAGGACTGAGATGCCCCACTCCCTCCTGAGAAGGAACCAAAATGGGAAACCTGGAAGCAGTCTTTGTGTGCCTTGGACGAGATCCACATACCGAGATGCTACGCCAGAAACTCACTTGCTGCTAGCACTAGGAAGGAACTCCATGTGTTCTCGGACGCATCCACAGAAGCCATTGCAGCTGTTGCCTACTTGAAGGTGACGGGTCCCGACAATCAAGATCACGTTGGGTTCATTTTCGGCAAGGCTAATTTGGCTCCCAAGCCCGATCACACTATTCCCAGGCTTGAACTCTGTGCAACCGTGCTTGCAGTAGAACTTGGAGACTTTATACAGCACGAGATGGACACCAACATAGATGATGTGCAATACTATAGTAACAGTAAGGTTGCCTTAGGTTACATTTGCAACCAAACAAGGTGCTTCTACGTGTACATCAGCAACTGCATCGTGAGAATAAGGAGGTCTTCCAAGCCTGAACAATGGCACTATATCTCATCTGAAATTAATCCAGCTGATTATGCCACTAGACCTATGTCTATAAGGTCCTTTGCTAACTCTTCTTGGCTTTCAGGTCCTAAGTTTCTGTTGTAACAGAATGGAAGTGAACATGTCCAGGAAGTCTTCAGCATCCAGGTTCTGGATGGTGATCCAGAAGTCCGCTCCGAGGTCAGTGCCTTGGCGACGAACAATAAACCAACCTCCAGCCTCGGTTGCCAGCGCTTTGAACGCTTCTCCAATTGGATGAGATTCATCAAGACTTTCGCAAGGTTAGTCCACATTGCGAGATCTTATCACAACTCACGTGGAGACAAAGACTGTCATGGCTGGCACGTCTGCCATAAATCACTCTCTGCTGAGGACATTTCTCACTGTGAGTCCCTTATAATACATTATGTCCAGCAGAGCGTATTCAGTACTGAATGGGAATGCCTACACCACAAACAGCAGATCCCTCTGAAAAGCCCCATTGCCCACTTGAATCCAGTAATGGATGGCTTCGGTTTGCTGAGAGTCGTTGGTTATTTAAATCAAGCCAAGGTTGCGGCTTCAGAGCAACATCCTTGCATCATTCGCACTAAACATCATATCACTGATGTACTGATCCGGCACTTTCATGAAAAAACCGAGCACCAAGGCAGGCAGATCACAGCATGCAAGTTACGGTCTGCAGGGCTTTGGATCATAGGTATGAAAAGATGTGTAGCAGGATCACTACATCACTGTGTGCAATTTCGGAAAATCAGAGGAAAACAGGTACATCAACAAATGGCCGACCTGCCCTCTGACAGATTGAGTGCTGAGCCGCCTTTCACCTACGTTGGCCTAGATGTCTTTGGGCCATGGATGGTATCTGCACGCAGAAGTCGTTGTGGTCATGCCAACAGCAAATGATAGGCCGTACTATTCACTTGCGTGAGTGTCCGTGCAGTCCACATAGAGGTAATAGAGTCTATGGACACATCCAGCCTGATCAACGCCCTCCGGCGGTTTCTAGTGATAAGAGGACCGGTGAAACAGTTGAGGTCTGACCGTGGAAGCAACTTCATCGGTGCATGTCGGGAGCTGGATATTGACATCAAGCCAATTCACGATCAACTGGCAGAAAGAGGTTGCACCTGGATCTTCAATCCTCCGCATAGTTCTCACATGGGAGGTTCCTGGGAAAGGATGATTGGGATCTCACGCAATATCCTGAATTCTATGTTTATGGACGTAAACGCTTCAAGGCTTACGCATGAGACCTTGGTTACTCTTCTGGCTGAAGTTTCTGCCATAATCAACTCAAGACCACTTGTCCCAGTGTCCATGGATCCCGAAAAACTGACCATTCTTACGCCAGCTACTCTTCTCACCCAAAAGATCAGGAACCCGCTAACAGTTAGTGGAGAGTTTACTCAAGCAAACACCTACCAGAAAAAGTGGAAACGTGTGCAGTACCTTGCTGACTACTTCTGGAACTGGTGGAGAAAGGAATATCTCTTGACTCTCCAAGGAAGAATAAAATGGCGACAGAATAAACCAAACTTGAAAGAAGGAGACGTTGTATTAATTTAAGAACAACAAGCCCAAAGAATCGACTGGCCTATGGAAATCGTTACAAAGACTTTCCCTAGTCAAAACGGTAAAGTCCGGAAGGTGGAGCTGAAGGTCCTTAGGAAAGGCAAGCCTAAGACATTTCAGAGGCCAATCCACGAGCTCATATTGATACTACCAATTGAGGACATTCCGGTAGGATGAACCACGAACAGAACACTGCCCTACTATTTCGTCCATTGGATTACCGTTGGGTCGGTGGCAGTTTGGCCTAGTGCGGCTTCTCCGATCCGAAGATGGGTTTTCATTGGATTGTCTCAGGAACTGACTGTCATCTACCTCAGTTTGAAGTTGTTATTATTGCATGCATATTTGTGTTTCCTTTTTAGGTTATTGAACTTTACTTAAACAAAAAAACATTAATATAGTGAAATCCCTTACGGAATTTCAGACGGGGAGTGTGCTGTTCCATCTAAGGTTATGATTGTATGCTTATATAATTGTGTTATGTTACCTTTTTTTGTATTCAGTTTTGCATTTGGTCTGCTGCCACCTGCTGTCCTTTTCTGTAAAGCAGACGGCAGCTAATTAATTCTAGTACATGCCTCCCACTTCCAGGTCAGTGACTCCTTCTCTTCCTGCCAGTGGCCATTACTGGTTTCTTTTTCACCCGGGAGAGACATGCTTACCAGGCTGTGGAATGCATCAGTTTTTTGACCACACACACACAATTTGCTAAATTTGCTGAATTATCTTCCTGCATACCTTGCTGCACACATCTTGCTGTACCACCTGGGTTGTTACACCTGCATTTCTGGAGAAGTACTGCATTACCAATCGTACGCTGTATGTCCAGATTTCCAATAAAGAAGTCTGGACTTCACAATATCTGGTGTGTATCGTTTCTCCGGACGCATGAACAGAAAAACAGCAACAATGGTCCTGTTTGCTCTGCATCGAGGAAATGGAAGGTAGGAATCTCTCCCAGCCCCACTCAACTACACCTTCATTCGCCTCATGTGGGGACAGAACACTGATAATACAAATAAAACATTGTTTTGCATACAAAAAACATGGTATCCCAATTTGCCTTGTTTCTGTGGATGCTGAAGAAGCATTCAACAGTGCATTTGCCTTTTTTGAAGAGCACACTATGACAAATTTGGCTGGGTACTTTCTTGCTTTCTGAAGTTTTATCCTAATATTATGGCTCATGGCTCCAAAATGAGAGTTAGGCCTGTTTCACATTTCAGTTTTTTGACGTCAGTCAAAATCCGCCAGAGTGTGAAAAAAAGGATCCGTTTCCGTTTTGCAACAAACGGATGACACAGGATCCGTTTTTTGAGGGATCTGGTTTTAGCTGATTTTTCATGAAATTTAAAGTGACATGAATCTGGAAAAGGAGAGATAGAGAGAGAGAGAGAGAGATTTTTGCTGCCAGAACGGAATTTGAGGTTAAAATTCATGAAAGGAAATTCTTTTAGGCATGCTCAGTATAAAAAGGCGGTTCCGTTGGTGGATTCCGTCAATTAACGGTTGCCAACGGATCCACCGCCCATAAGCATCCATTATAATGCATGGCAGAGAGCGGCAGATCTGTTGCTATCCGCTTTTTTGACGCACAAAAAAACGTTTCATTGTCCGTCCACTCAAGACAGCGGACGCCAAAATTATTACGCATCCGTCAAAAAACGGATGCAACGGATGACCATCTGTCAAAATCTGCCTCAATGCAAGTCAATGGGGAAAAAACGGATCCGCCAAAAAAATGGCGGATCCATTTTTTTGCAAAACGACGGATTTTGACTGATGTCAAAAAACTGAAGTGTGAAACAGGCTTTAGGGTAAACAGTCTTTTATATGATCCATTTTTTTATTAAAAATGGAAAGAGGAAAGGGTGTCCCTTATCACTTCTCCTCTGCACATGGGTGTTGGAATATTTAGCAGTAGCAATACATAAAAATCCAGATATTACTATCTGGATTTACTATACTAAATAGAAAGAGAAATCGTAAGGAGTTACTATAGGTTGGCATAATTATAAACTAGCTCTATACGCAGATGACCTGTTGCTCTATGTTTTAAACCCAATGATCTCTTTTCCTTTCGTAAAAAGAAATTGGAAGAATTTGGCAGTGTAAGCAATTTTAAAATCAACTACACTATAGCAGATGCCATGACTTTTAACTCCGAATTGACACAAAAACTATTTTTTTTACTTTCCGTATAAGTGACAGACAGATGCAATTAAGTACCTGGGTACACAAATTCCAGGGAACTTGGATGATTGTTTTATATGATACATTTTAAAATATTGTGTCGTCCCAAGAACAAAAGGGTTGCTAGTCTGCCTGATATGAAAAAATACTATGCAATTCTTATCAGAGCAGTAGACTGGTCCAGATCTGTGTGAACACAAGTGAGGGGTGAAACTGGAAGGCGACCTTTAACTGGACACTCACATGTCCACTTTGGATTGACAAAATGCATGTACTAATTAACAATTACTCATTCAACAGTTTTTGCAAGCTTGGGAGTAAGGCCGGAGTCACACTACAGCGAGATATGGCCAAGTCTCGCAGGTTAAAACCAAGCTCTGGCACCGGCACTCCGGAGCGGAGCGTAGCGTGCAGCTCCATGTATTGCTGTGCAGCTGCACGCTCCGCTCCAGAGTGCCGGCGACAGAGCTTGGTTTTAACCTGCGAGACTCGACCATATCTCGCTGTGTGTGATCCCGGCCTAAGTGTTAATCTCATCATCTATGTCATGTAGGTTGGACCCAGTAACACTCTTTTTTGACAATCCAGAATTACCCATGTTTTAGATGCAGACTCATTTCTAATCTGAGATAGATCCACTGGGCTTGGATTGAGACATATTTTCATGTGATCGGCCTCTTTTTCATCCTTTACCGAACTTGGTGGCTCATGACCAGGTAGCTGTCTATCATGGCTGGCATATTTCCAGCTTAGGTCATTCATAAATTCTCACATATCTCTGATTATTTTAAGGGATGAACTCACTCCATTTGAAACCTTCATCACTCAAATAGATCCTTGTATTAAACTTTTATAGTGTATATACAAAGTGTTACAACTAGTGTTGAACATTCCGATACTGCAAATATCGGGTATCGGCCGATATTCGCTGTATCGGAATTCCGATACCAAGTACCGATATTTTTACAATATCGGATACCGGAATCGGAAGTTCCCATAATGCAGTAAGCCAATGTTGTGGCTGTGATTGGCTGCTGAAATGATGTCATCATGATGCACGGTCTGTGCGCATCATGATGTGCGGTCTGTGCGGGCCTGCTGGGGGTCTGTGCCGGCTGCCGGGGGTCTGTGCGGACTGCTGGGGGTCTGTATGGGCCTGCCGGGGGTCTTCGTGGACTGCCGGGGGTCTGTACGGGCCTGCCAGGGGTCTGTGCTGGCTGCCGGGGGTCTGTGCAAGCCTGCCGGGGGTCTGTGCAGGCTGCCGGGGTCTTTGTGTCTGTGTGCAGGCATCGTCCCATGGGACTACAAGTCCCATCGGGCTATGCTTGCTACAATGACAGTGATTGACACATTAGCCAATGATGGGACAGTAGTAGTCCCATCATCCGGCTAATGTGTTGAATGTAAAAAAAAAATATATATATACATACTACATACATACTACATATGTGCTACATTCATACAACATACATACATACTACATACATACTACATATATACTACATTCATACAACATACTGTAGTGATGTGACTCGCTTAGGTGCAGTGGGAGACAAATATGAGACAGGTTCTTCCAAAGTTCATGTGGTTTATTCACGTCATAAACGCACAAGGCAGCATAACACCAAAAAGAAACCTTTAGCTCAGGCAAAAGAACACAAATGTCCGTGGTTGTAGACTCAGAACAGGAGTCTCAGCACACATGGGAGGCTTAGTCCTCCCCATACACAGCTCCCTGGTTCAGGAGCAGGCCACATTATAAGGCTGTAGCCACACCCACGAACCCAGCAGCTGACTGGTCACCTGACTGTGACCTCACCACAGGTCCTTCAAACAACAACAATAATAATATCTGGTATGCTTTACATTATAGAGACAAGCCATTTATGAGGCACATATCTCCCATCGATTACACGACCCTTAGCCCTGACACATACCTCACCCCTCTGCCTAAAGCCGTGGGGCTTGGCACTTTCACCTACCAGGCAAGGGATTCTGGAGAGGGCATCGGCATTCCCATGTAGCTTCCCGGCCCTATGCTCTACATGGAAGCTGAAGTCTTGTAGGGCTAAGAACCAGCGGGTGACCCTAGCATTTTTGCCCTTTGTTTCCCTCATCCACCTGAGTGGGGCATGGTCGGATATTAACCTAAACTTCCGTCCCACCAGGTAGTACCGTAATGTGTCCACTGCCCATTTTATGGCCAAACACTCCTTCTCTACAACTGAGCAATTTCTCTCACAAGAAGCCAACTTCCTACTCCAGTAGAGAACAGGATGCTCCTCCCCACGTATCTCTTGGGAGAGGACTGCTCCTACCCGACATCTGAGGTATCTGTCTGGATGACAAATTCACGTTTAAAGTCTGGGGCCACCAAAACGGGTTGCTTACAAAGAGCTCCCTTCATTTCTTGGAAGGCTGACTCTGCTTCTTCGGACCAGCTGACCATCACTGACTTTGCCCCCTTAAGCAGATGAGTTAGAGGTGCAGCCATTGTGGCGAAGTTTGGGATGAACCTCCTGTAATATCCCACAATCCCCAGGAAGGCTTTAACTTGCTTCTTTGACAGAGGTCTCGGCCATGTTTGAACTGCCTCCACTTTATTGATTTGGCGTTTGATCTCGCCACGCCCCACTACATATCCGAGGTACTTGGCTTCTTCTCTCCCCAAGGCACACTTCTTCGGGTTTATTGTAAACCCCGCCTCTCTTAGAGTGTCAAACACTGCTTGGACCTTTTCCAGGTGAGTCTCCCAGTCCGGGGTAAAGATGACGATATCATCTAGATATGCGGCAGCATATAGCTTATGAGGCGCAAGGATTCTATCCATCGCCCTCTGGAAGGTTGCCGGAGCTCCCTGTAGGCCAAACGGCATCCGGACATACTGGAAGCACCCGTCTGTTGTGGAGAATGCAATTTTCTCCTTGGCTTCCTGTGCCATGGGAATCTGCCAATATCCCTTTGTCAGATCCAAAGTGGTTATGTACCTGGCCGGTCCAAGTCTCTCGATGAGCTCATCAACGCGTGGCATGGGATAAGCGTCGAACTTGGAGACCTCATTCAGCTTCCGGTAATCGTTGCAGAACCTCCATTCACCATCAGGTTTTGGGACCAGGACAATCGGGCTCGACCAGCCGCTATTGGATTCCTCAATGACTGCGAGCTGCATCATTCGCTGCACCTCCTTGGAGATTACCTCTCGCCAGGCCTCAGGAATCCGATACGGTTTCATGTTCACCCACACATGTGGCTCGGTCAGAACTTCGTGCTCCACCACCTTCATGCACCCTGGCACCTCTGAGAACAGGTCCCTGTTTTTCTGGAGTAACTCCCGGCACTGCTGTTTCTGGGCCTTCGATAGCGTCTCCGCTATGGTAACCGCTCCAACCTCCCCTTCTAGGTTGCCCAGCAAGCACAGAGTTACCGTTGGCTCTCTATCTTGCCACGGCTTGATGAGGTTGACATGGTAAACCTGGTATGGCTTCCGTCTTCCGGGTTGGTGGATCTTGTAGTTTACGTCTCCCAGCTTCTCCACCACCTCATATGGCCCTTGCCACTTGGCCAAGAACTTACTCTCCACCGTTGGGATTAGCATGAGAACTCGGTCTCCCGGATTGAACTGCCTCACTCTTGCTGACCGGTTGTAGACACTGGCCTGAGCCTCTTGTGCCTGGCGGAGATGTTCTTTAACAATGGGCATCACCTTCGCAACCCTCTGCTGCATCAGTGCCACATGCTCAATGACGCTTCTGTGGGGCGTGACTTCGGCTTCCCAGGTTTCCTTGGCTATATCTAGGAGACCTCGTGGATGCCGGCCGTACAGAAGCTCGAAGGGCGAGAACCCGTGGAGGCCTGGGGAACTTCACGGATAGTAAACAGTAAATACGGTAAGAGACAATCCCAGTCTCTACCATCTTCCTCTATGACTTTTCTCAGCATGCTCTTCAGTGTCTTGTTAAACCTCTCAACAAGGCCATCTGACTGCGGATGGTACACTGAAGTCCTTAACTGGGAAATTTTCAAGACTCTGCACAATTCTCTCATCACCTTGCTCATAAAAGGTGTCCCCTGGTCGGTCAGGATCTCCTTCGGCAAACCCATCCGGGAAAACACATGGACCAGCTCGCGGGCTATACTCTTCGCGGAGGAGTTTCTCAGGGGAATGGCCTCAGGATAGTGTGTGGCATAGTCCATGATGACTAATATATACTGATGGCCCCGAGCTGGTTTAACTAAGGGACCGACCAAGTCCATGGCAATTCTCTCAAATGGCACCTCAATAATGGGCAGTGGCACAAGAGGGTTCCGAAAATGAGATGTGGGGGCAGTTAACTGACATGTCGGGCAGGACCTGCAATAGTTTGCTATTTCCCGGTGACACCCAGGCCAATAGAACCTCTGTACAATCCGTTCCTGCGTTTTTTCCACCCCCAGGTGTCCCCTCAAAACATGTGAATGGACCATGTCCAACACTTTCCGTCTATAGGGGCCTGGTACTATTAACTGCTCTACCCCCTCCTCCCTTATTTTCGTGACCCGGTACAACAATTCCCCACTCAACATAAAATAGGGAAACCTTGTGTCTGCTCCCGGCTCTTGTGCAACCCCATTAATGATGGTGACATTGTTAAAGGCTTCCCTTAGCGTGGGGTCCCTATGTTGGGTAGTCCCAAAATTCTCCCCGGCCACCCCTAACTCCGGGATGTCAGGTACAGGGGACCCTTCCTCTTCATCCCCAACAAGGACACATAAAGGAAACCCATCTGCCTCAGGTGGTGGCGATACCTCAGTGGAGTGGATTGGTTCCCTGCTCTTGCTAGCACACTCAGAACCCATCCCCCACAGATCCCAAAACAGATAGAAATCCCGGCCAATAATTATAGGGTGCAACAAGTCTTGAACAACGCCAACTTCATGCTACTCAGTGCCATGCGCCGTTTCAATATTCACCCTAGCCATAGAGTAGTCCTTTGCATCGCCATGTATGCACCAAACACCAATCTTTTTACCCGGGAGTATGTGGAGAGGAAAACTGGCCCTCACAAGGGTCACCAAGCTCCCGGAGTCCAGAAGCGCCATTACTGCTTGACCGTTCACCTTCACGGGATACGCTTGTGGCCCCTTGTTAGGTAGCGAGTTCACACTGCAAGCTGGATATGCGTAGTATGAACTACGGCGTCCCATGCTGCAGTCCATCTGCTTGGTGGTCTGGGGACAACGGGCAGCTATATGTCCTGGCCTGTGACACTTCCAGCAAATAACATCACCCGGAGGGACCTTGGGCACCGCCTCCCCCACCCTTTTGAGCTTGGATGCCCCACTCCTTTTTGGGACTCTGCCCCCTGCTGGGGCCCCCAATACGAAATGGGCTGCTTCACCAAGGAACCTTCATTCCCCTGGTATCTCTCGACCAGCCCAACCAGTTCATCAGCATTTTGGGGATCACCCTGGGCAACCCAAGTCTGTAGAGGTCTCGGCAGGGAATGCACAAACCGATCCATCACAACTCGCTCTACCATCTGTGCAGGGGAAGCCGACTCTGGCTGCAGCCATTTCTGGACCAGGTGCAACAGGTCAAACATTTGGGAGTGTGGGGGTTTGTCCCGGTGATAGGCCCAGCGATGAACTCGCTGTGCCCTGGTAGTCATTGTTACCCCCAAGCGTGCGAGAATTTCCACTTTTAATTTGGGATACTCTCTAGCATCTTGCATGGTCAGGTCAAAGTACGCCTTCTGGGGCTCCCCCGTTAGGTATGGGGCCAGTACCTCCACCCACCGCTCTGGCTGAAGTTTTTCCCTCTCAGCCACCCTCTCAAACACAGTCAGGAAGGCCTCCACATCATCCGCAGGGGTCATTTTTTGCAATGCGCATCTTACCGCCTTCCCGACGTCGGTGGCATCAGCCCGACCTGGGGTTGGGGCGCTCGTCCTGCCCTCCTGGATGACGGTTGCCAGAAGCTGCATCTGCTGCCGATGTTCCTGCTGGCTCTGCTGGAACTGCTGCTGCTGCTCCTGCTGGCTTTGCTGGATCTGCTGTAACAACAGCTTGTTGGTTTCCTGTTGCAGTGCTTGGGACTGGACCAGGTGTTTCAGCAGGTCCTCCATTATTCCAGGCAGTGAATGTTGCCCTGCTGCAAACTTCACTCAGGACATGCAGCAACTGTCTCAAGTCTCTGCTGGGACCGCTGCCCGCACGTATACCACCAATTGTAGGGATGTGACTCGCTTAGGTGCTGCGGGAGACAAATATGAGACAGGTTCTTCCAAAGTTCATGTGGTTTATTCATGTCATAAACGCACAAGGCAGCATAACACCAAAAAGAAACCTTTAGCTCAGGCAAAAGAACACAAATGTCCATGGTTGTAGACTCAGAACAGGAGTCTCAGCACACATGGGAGGCTTAGTCCTCCCCATACACAGCTCCCTGGTTCAGGAGCAGGCCACATTATAAGGCTGTAGCCACACCCACGAACCCAGCAGCTGACTGGTCACCAGACTGTGACCTCACCACAGGTCCTTCAAACAACAACAATAATAATATCTGGTATGCTTTACTTATGCCTTACATTATAGAGACAAGCCATTTATGAGGCACATATCTCCCATCGATTACACAACCCTTAGCCCTGCCACAATACATACATACATACTACATACATACTACATATATACTACATTCATACAGCATACATACATACTACATTCATACAACATACATACATACTACATATATACAACATTCATACAACATACATACATAGTACATACGTACTACATATATATACTACATTCATACAGCATACATACATACTACATACTGCATACTACATATATACAACATTCATACAACATACATACTACATACATACTACATATATACTACATTAATACAGCATGCATACATACTACATACATACTACATATATACTACATTCATACAGCATGCATACTACATACATACTACATTCATTCAACATACATACATACTACATACATACTACATATATACAACATTCATACAACATACATACATACTACATACATACTACATATATACTACATTCATACAGCATACATACATACTACATATATACAACATTCATACAGAATACATACATACTAAATACATACAACATACATACAACATGCTACAGATATACAAAATACATACTACATACTTACTACATACAGTACATACAACATACATACAACATGCTACATACATACAACATACATACTACATACAATACATTCATACAATACATACATATAGACATACAGGACATATAACATAGAGTACATACTCATCATCACTTGTCACCCGAAGCCAGTGTCATCTGTGAGAAAAATTAGAAAATAACAAAGAAGCAATATACTCCCTGTTCCACAGAAAACCATGAGTGTCCCACGACGATCTGCTGCACTGCATCACTGAGAGGTTTCTATCGTTCACTGGTCTCAATTTATGGCAAAAGCTGCGTGGGAACTTTCTCACACAGCAATGCCAAAAGTGAGACTAAGGACTACTTTTTTACGGTGGCGGAGGAATACAGTGCGGAAGGATACCTACCTCCCGTCATTGGATTCCTGGGGCCCCTAGAGAGCGGTCTCATCAGCTGATGCTGCTGTTCTCCACGGGAGATTGTCGTGGGACATTCGTGGATTTCTGCGGATCAGGGAGTATATCAGTTGTTTGTTATTTTCTAATTTTTCTCACAGATGACACTGGCTTCGGGTGACAAGTGATGGTGAGTATGTACTCTATGTTATATGTACTGTATGTCTATATGTATGTATTGTATGAATGTATGAATGTATTGTATGTAGTATGTATTTAGTATGTATGTTGTATGTATGTAGCATGTTGTATGTATGTTGTATGTATGAAATATGCACTATGTATGTATGTATGTTGTATGAATGAAGTATATATGTAGTATGTATGTAGTATGCATGTATGTATGTTGTATGAATGTAGTATATATGTAGTATGTATGTAGTATGTAGTATGCATGTATGTTGCATGAATGTAGTATATATGTAGCATGTATGTAGTATGTAGTATGCATGTATGTATGTTGTATGAATGTAGTATATATGTAGTATGTATGTAGTATGTATGTAGTATTATGTATGTTGTATGAATGTAGTATATATGTAGTATGTATGTAGTATGTATGTATGTTGTATGAATGTAGTATATATGTTGTATGCATGTAGTATGTAGTATGCATGTATGTATGTTGTATGAATGTAGTATATATGTAGTATGTATGTAGTATGTATGTTGTATGAATGTTGTATATATGTAGTATGTATGTATGCTGTATGAATGTAGCATATATGTAGTATGTATGTAGTATGTATGTAGTATGTATGAATGTTGTATGAATGTTGTATATATGTAGTATGTATGTATGCTGTATGAATGTAGCATATATGTAGTATGTATGTAGTATGTATGTATGTTGTATGAATGTAGTATATATGAAGTATGTATGTAGTATGTAGTATGCATGTATGTATGTTGTATGAATGTAGTATATATGTAGTATGTATGTAGTATGTAAGTATGTTGTATGAATATAGTATAAATGAAGTATGTATGTAGTATGTATGTATGCTGTGTGAATGTAGTATATATGTAGTATGTATGTAGTATGTATGTATGTTGTATGAATGTAGTATATATGAAGTATGTATGTAGTATGTAGTATGTATGTTGTATGAATTTTGTATATATGTAGTATGTATGTAGTATGTATGTTTTTTTTTCTTTTTTTTACATTCAACACATTAGCCGGATGATGGGACTACTACTGTCCCGTCATTGGCTAATGTGTCAATCACTGTCATTGTAGCAGGCATCGCCCGATGGGACTTGTAGTCCCATCGGACGATGCCTGCACACAGACACAAAGACCCCGGCAACCCGCACAGACCCCCGACAGGCCAGCACAGATCCCCGACAGCCGGCACAGACCCCCGGCAGGCCCGTACAGACCCCCGGCAGTCCGCACAGACCCCCCGGCAGCCGGCACAGACCCCCGGCAGGCCCGTACAGACCCCCGGCAGTCCGCACAGACCACCCACAGGCCCATACAGACCCACAGCAGGCCCGCACAGACCCCCGGCAGGCCCGCACAGACCCCGCCCGCACACACAGACACGCACAGTGTCCGACCACACATCGCCCACAGTCTTCCCCCTCCCAAACAGGATGTTCAAGTACAGAAAGGTTTTTTTAATTCCGATATTTCTGTCCCATTGACTTGAATGGGACTTCCGGTATCGGAATTGGTGATACCCGATACTTTTTGGGTATCGGCCAATCCAATCCGATCTGATATTTCTCAATATTGGATGGTATTGCTCAACACTAGTTACAACCAACAGTGGCACATGAGGATTTGTGGACCCTCTGGGCCTGCCCAAAAAGGGGCATAGCTAAATGACTACCTGGTGTTCACTTGATCTCATGATGGTGGAGACAGACTGGGCTGCAGGTAGCTGCCAGGTACTACTTCTGATGCTGACCCCATAGATCAGGTATGTTGACAGTGATTTAGGGATTAGTTCAGACACACCCGTCTAGGATACTGACCACACATGGACTGGGGGATAATGATCATGCACTGGCGGCACTAGGACCAGGGGACTTTGAGTACAGGACTGGCAACACTGGGACTAAGAGAATAATGTTCAGGCACTCTCCACATCGGAACCAGGGGACTTCAGATTCAGGAGTGGCCACACTGGGACCAAGAGACAATGTTCAAGCACAGGCCATATCAGGAACAGAGGACAACATGCAGGCACTGGCCACACTGGGACCAGGGCACTTTAGGAACATGACTGTTCACACCAGAGCCATGGGACTACATTTATGCACTGGGACCAGAGGAAGAGTTTCAGGGGACTGGTCGCACTGGGACCAGGAATACAGGTTCAGGACACTGGCCACACCATGGCCAGTGGACATCACAACTCCCTAGTAGTACACTTTACTAACTTATGATCCTACACATTGCTCGGCAACTCCCTAAGGGAGAAGGAGTCTTTTATACAGGATGACTCCAAGCATTTGACTGGGAGCCATCTTGCAGGTGCTCACAATATACTAAATGACTCTGAACAACAAGCTGAGGGAAATTGCCATATGCGCACACTGTGCCTTGAAGAGCAGGGGAGTGTACAAATTCATTAGGTATGCCACCCATACTGCGGCCTGCACACAGACCAGGAAGTGACATGATACAGAATAACACTGGGGATCATTTGGGGGGGGCAGAGAAGTTGAATAAGCCAGTGTCCCTGCATGGAAGGAGAAGGGATCCCCATGCAGGCAATAGGGTTACACAAAAGGACACCAACAATGCAATTAGTGATGCTAGAGAGAGGGAATTGGGTAGTCAAATTTCAGAGGAGGATTGACAAGCAACATTCATATTTTTTCACAAATTTCTTATTACTTGCCTTGCTCAGGAGAAAAAATTATTAGATGCCATTTAGTACCATTTTCACACTATACTACATAGGATCTTTCCCCCTGTGTTTAACTTGTGCTGGCGGTGTGCAGTGCAGCCGGGTCTACATATATGGTGGGAATGCTCATTAGTTTCTGGGTTATGGAATTCAATTTTCTCACTGTACAATAGTCTCACTGGTGGCAGTCACACCCTACTTTCTATTGCTCCAGATTCAATCTCAAAGGCAATTAAAAATATCTTTAGGCACTTTATAACAGCTTTTATGTCAATTATTCCATGTCACTGGAAATCCGCAAAAACTCTCATTTTGGGTGAATGGGTGGAAGAAGTTATCAATATTATGAAAATGGAAAACTTTATTGCACATGATAACAATTGCCTCAAGGCTATACACTGCCAATGGACATGTATTTTATTCAAAGAGGGGAATGACCTGCCAATCTGGTTGCCAGAAAATAATACTTAAAATAGAATGTTTATGGTAGATGTGATCTCTCCTGACGTGCTGGTTTCATTTAATAGGGGCTTTATGTTTTCTTTTTATTCCCTTCCCCCCTCCTTTTCCATCCCATTTTTTCTCTTTCCGCCCCTCCTTTTTTCCCATTCCAATAGCAAGCACATAATTATTTCATGTAAAAGCTTATATGATTACCTTATCAAGCTGGTTATACTTATGTTATAATTAGAGTTGAGCGACTTTGGTCGGATCGGGTTTCATGAAACCCAAATGAAACAAAATTTGAGTCGGATGAAACTGGTTCGACTAGGGCAAAAAAAATCGGAGTTTCGTCCGAAACCCGACCCCAATGCAAGTCAATGGGGAATAAAAGTCGTCATTGAGCTGATGACATTCATCCACTCAATGCCGACTTGTATTCCCCATTGACTTGCATTGGGGTCGGGTTTCAGACGAAACTCTGACTTTTTTTGCCCTAGTCGGACCAGTTTCATCTGACTCAAATTTAATTTTGTTTCAGTTGGGTTTCACGAAACCTGATCCGTCCAAAGTCGCTCAACTCTAGTTATAATGTCTAACGACAATTTAATATTAATATCTGTCAACTTTTATATTGCCATAATAGACTTTATAGAATGCAAATGTCACGACCCAGCTGTCGGGTGACCTGGTACCAGGGGCTCCTTCCCTGCCCCTACCACTAGGGGATGCCTTAACTCTCCCTATTCCCCGGAATACTTTGGAAGGTGAAGATGCCGGGGCCGTCACCCTTGCCTTATCTCCTGAATGAGCCTGTTCTCTTCTTCCACCCAGGGAAGAGGTGCATTACTGTGCACCACAGTACACCAACCTGACGAACAAGGCAATACAAACAAAGGTAAACTAAAATACCAGGCATAAAAATATTCACTCACATATAACTTAGGAATGCATTGGGGTGTAGAAGATTGGGAAAAACCAAAGTAAGAGGAGGGAAGGGAATTATCACACTTACAAACCACCCAACAGTCACAGATAACTCCTCCAAAACTCCTCATATAAATATCTCTCCTCCATGCCATGCAGCATAAGCTAGCTCTGACATGGATTTGAATCAGGACCTAGATTATAAAGGGAATGGAAGTGGCTATCGAGCTCAGCTGATTGCTCAGACTCACAGAGCTCCTAACATGGCCGATTAACTCCCTTTCTGCCAAAAGAAATAGATACCATTTAATAAGGAGAAGTTCTTCTTTTCAGTGCAGTAGAGGGAGCAAATAGGCACTGTGGTCTTCTGGTTCCTCTCTGTTGAGGTAACGCCATCACAGCAATTGGAATGTTATGCTTTCATATTAATGTTAAGACTCAATAAAATCAATAAACGCTGTCTGCCTCCCTTTGGCTATGTTTTACCACATAACACATTTTTTGTTTTAAGTAGTATCTTTTTGTATTAACATAAGTTGTTACAAACAGCAAATCAGACTTGCAGCAAATTTCTTTTTCATATTATTTTTCTCAGGCTTTTTAATTTATCTTTTCCTTTATTTCAAGCATTTCATCCCCATAAAGTGATAAAACACCTCTAGGGGCATTTCAACATTTAAAGGGAAACTGTTAACTTTATTTAAGCCTATTTCTGGATTTTAAAAGGTCCTTTATGTGTCATACACCTATTTTTAACAAATAAAATCCTGTTATAAATCTGAGATGCAGCATGCAAAATAGCCAGGACTAATATGATAAAACATTGACTCCTCCAGATTAGTCCTGCTTCAGATCATATAATTATGCTTGGGGGTAGGGTATGATTACCATATAGGTAATGTTACTGTTAGGCATCGGGATTCTCCCGCTGCATGGGATGGATCCCGAGCCTTATCTGCCCCTGCGGTCTCCCATTCGGGCTCTGCCGCTGCAGGTGCTGCTCAGTATAGATGTCTGTCCCGACATCTTGCTCATGCTTGTGCTATGCGGTTGGTTACTGCGGGCTCTAAAGCTAAGTCCTTAGCAATCAGTGATAGACTCAAGAGTGTCAGGCTACACCTGTATAAGTCCAGAGATCACCTTACTGAGCATGTCTGTCATGTGGCGTCTTCCTATTGGTGGCCGGACGTCACCTGCTCTGGTGATATGGCAGCTCCGGATTGGCCTGCGGGTGATGTCTCGGCCAACTGGGCATGTGAGTGTTTGGGGTGAAGACTCTTGTATAAAAAGCTCTCAACGTCACACGCAGGCGCGCTAGTATCATGAAAGTTATGGAGAGTGAGTGTAGATACTCTGCCATAATGTCTGCAAGCTGTGTGTGTCTGTCTAAGCTCTGGGACTGTACATTTCAGGCAGTTAGTGTCATTGGGGGCAATTAGCTACTTGGCTTAGCATCTGTTTCCTACATGCGTGCGGTTAGCACAGTTGAGTTACAGAGCAAGTTCAGCCCTAGTCAGGGTATTATATCTAGTGTCACTGAAGTGACTTCTCTTGGCTTAGCATCTGTTAAGTTCTTGTGTGCGATTGACACAGTTCAGTTTCAGAGCAAGCTCAATCCATATGCTTTATCCCTGTGACGTTTAACAGGCTAATGCACTTAGTATTCTTTTGCTCGGCACCGCTCTGTGAATTAACGGATCTTGGTACTGAGTGTCCTGTTCACACTGTATGGTGATAACACAGTATTTTCGAGCTATTGCTCTCTGTTCTGCTTTCGCCATTGTTCTCTAGCAGCAGTTTTTCATCTCTGCAAGGTAAACCCCGGGTTGCGATTGCACTTTATTATTTATTCTTTGTTTAGTGCAATCTGCCAACCCTAGCAGTTACTTTCAGATCTTTGTAACTCTTGTGCAGAGGAACAATGTCATGCCCTCCTCTTTATCTGCGGTGAAGCTGTGTGTATGGCCTCTGCTTCATGACCACAATATGCATACCCTGGTAGGTGTTAGAGATGCTTATTCCTCTTTTCAGCCAGCTGCTGTAAATTAAAATCAGTGTCACTAATTCCCCTCTGGCCATGAGCAGTGTATGGATTCTATATTCATTGTGAATGGCTGGGAAGGATGTCATGCTCATGCATGAAAGGTGCAGAGCTCTAATGATGATATTGCCTGTGAGCTTGATGTTAATCACACCCTTCTTGGGTTGCTTACATGATTCGAGGCAGAAATAGTACCAGTTAATTTGCATATGACAAGCCAGATTTATCAAATACTTTTTACAACTTGGAAATAAGTGCACAGCACATAAAGGATCTCTCTAAATCCAAAAATAGGGTTATATAAAGATAAAGTAAAAGATTAGGAGGGGTTTGGAAGCTGGCAGGTTCCCTTTAAATATATATATTTTATACATATCTGATTTCCCTGTAACTGGAGCTGGCAAATTAGCATCAATTTCCTAATGTGCATAGTAGAAAAAATTTCGATCTGTTAAGACCCAGTATCTATTACTTCACTCCGACACTCAGGGATCACATGATTGCCGGGACTCTAGGGGGAAGAACTATTAGCAGTTTCTAATCTGTGTACAGTAATCAGAAATACAGAGATGGTAAATAACCATCTCTGCCTTCTCTATGGGAAGACTGAACAGAAGGCCTCAGCTGCTACAGCTAGACAATGCCATGCGGCTGCTTACCATGCAATGACATCTTAGAACTTCATTAATTAAGTAATATGTGGACTGTCCAGACCTTTAAAGTCTATAGGTCTATTGGTACTCTGGAAAAAGTTAAAGAACAAATAGTCACTTAGGTTTATATGAATGGTAACAAACAGTTAGCGCTTCCATAATAATTTTGTTTAATTAAAATCTAAATGTGTAAGATATCATAACATTTTCCAGTAAGGTGTTTTAATTTCATGCGAATCAAGGAAATATTATGGATCATAGGCATAAAGTTAACAAAAATTTGTTAGGGAAATGTCCTCTATCATATTCCAGTAAAATCTGCTATTTTCAATTCTTTAAAGGGATTGCAAATGTGCATTCAAATGCTGAAATGAAGCCTTTGGATCCTGAAACATTTGCATCAGTGTCACTTATTCCAGACATGTTTAAGTAATATGGGTATGAGTAAATCTTTGAACATTATATTTTGGAACTGGTTTTAGAACTGTTTTCACTTCAATAAAGCTTTAGGCTTATTTCACATTTCCATTTTACAAATTCTGTTGTCTGTTCTGTTTAGAGAAATGGACAATCTGGCAATCTGAAGTCATTTATCAAATGGATCCATTGCATTACTGATGCAAATTGAAGCAGAGGAACCCCATTAATTATTTTTGTGGTCCGGCTGGGTTCCATTTTGTGTCAGTTTGTAGAATGGAAGAAAAAGATCAACATGAAATTATTTTTTCTTCTGTTGTAAAATTTGACACAAAATGATTGACTTCATAATAATATATTGTGCAGGGCCCTCTGTTTCCATTTGCATCAGTAATGCAATGGATCCATTTAGCACATGAGTTCCGTTTGTCTGTTGTTTTAATCTGAATAGACATATGCAAAGTAAAAGCAGAAATGTGAGCATAGCCAAATTCTAATATTTTTAATAGTTTTCTTCATCATACCATCTAATAATATAACTATACATTCACTTTCATTAACTGCAAGTAAAAAGATAAAACTAAAAATCAGTTCCTAGTGCATTATCAGAGATGTATGGCATGTTACAAAATGTTACAAGCTGAAACCTCTATCTGAACCACGATGACATATTGTACTATTGGAAAACTATTGTTATTAATTTTGTTTCCCTTTTTGCAAAGCATGGTAGCCTAATGCTTTTATTCAGTTAGTGGAAATACTGCTGTTAGTCATTTATTAAAAACACATGTGACATGCACAAATGTGAACAAGTCGGTCGGACAGTGTTCACACCACCAACTGACTGAAACACAAAAAAGAAAACACAGAATGACAAGTGTGCAGAAATACCCTGAAGTAACAAATATGACAGTAATCAGCAAGTGCTGGTAAAAAGATGGCAACAAATACAGGGTATTTAGTCGATACTTTTTTTGCAAAAATATGTATACCAAGCTACTCCACCTCGTCAAGGTAACCCTTAATGGAGCAGTCCCTATCTAATGTATTTAAAACCTGAACATATGAACAGTGTCTAAATGAACAGGATTCAGACAGGTGCTTCCTAGTATGGGCACATGGTGTAAGACAGCTCTTTATGTGCATGTCACACAAGAGAGGGGTGGGGTCTCTCAAACCATGCATAAGCAAGGTTGCATCATTGCAAAACCCGACATGAAATGACACATGGTTTACATACAGTAATCCATTTCATTTATTTTTCTATATGTCCCTGACTAATAATTAGATTAGGTAATGTGTGTAAAATTTTGGATTTGTAGATGTTAAATTAACTGGTAAATTCGTTGAAAAAATTTTGTGGGCTCCCGCGATATTTTCTTCACCAGAGAGGGAAAGCAAGTGAGTGACGGCAGAAATTAATAGACTAAAGAGGGACCATTGTTTTTGGCCCCCCCGGCTAAAAAAAAATCTGCCCCCACCCACCCCAGAAAAAGCGCATCTATAAGATGCGCCTTTTCTGGCGCTTAGCCTCTCTATTCCCATGGCCTTTAGTGGTGGCTCATGGGTTAATAATGGGTTAATGTCACCTTGCTATTGGAAGGTAACATTAAGCCGGGTTAATAATGGAGAGGTGTCAATAAGACACCTCTCCATTATTAATCCTATAGTAGTAAAGGGTTAAAAAAGACACACACACATTAATTAAAAATTAATTAAAAATTCTTTTAATGAAATAATCACACAAAGTTTTTGACCAAATTTATTATTCTGCTATTCCAACAGAATCCCTTGTTCTACTGAAAAAAAATAAAAATAAAAATCCAACAATATACATACCTCTCCACCCTTAAGTCAGGTCCCCCACTGCAATTCATCACAAGGGGTTAACTAATGCTCTGCACAGCCTCCCCGGGAGGTGGAAAAGTTCCAGGCAGCCAAACACTTTCGCAATGCACTGTATATATGTGTCTCAATGACATGTATATGTATATATTCTATGTGCATATATCTATTCTTTCGTTTGTGTTTTGACCTGTCATTGGGCTCCATTATATGTCCATTTTGCAAGCTGGTGAGAAAATCTCGTCATACGGATGCCATATGGATTTTACACGGATGCTTAGATGCGAGAAAATTGTGTCCTCGCATGACAATCGGATGACATACGGATCACTGTTCATGAAACATCTTTGCGATTCCGGTCCGTGAAAAACGGACCGATTTGTTTATATATTGTGTATGACTCCAGCCTTACTCTGAAAGTTGCTGATGACCTTCATGAAATCCTCCTTCCCAGTTCCCACATTACATATTTCCCCTTTCATATTAAACCTACAGAGTTGGCAGCAAAATGGGGCAGTGAAACACCAAACAGAAAAAAAATGGTTGTCATGAATAGCATGCGAAAACAAAACCTATAAGCATGACCACACAAACAATAAAATGATAGCTTTTTTTGTATCAAAACATAAAACATAGAGGACATAATAGATAAAAAAAGGGGTGTTAGCATCACAGAAAATTTGCAAAGCAATTATGACAGAGCACCTTACGGTATACACAAATGACAACGAGAAAAGTGTTCAGTCAATAGATATTACCATAAATTACTGTTTACACTGCGAATTTTAGTGCCTACAGAAAATGAATAGGATAACACCATCATAAAATACAATATACTGTATAGAATGTAACTAGTTTAGGTTGCAAAGGTATCCATAGATGGAGGTAAAATGTTCCAAGTAAATAAAGTATGCATGGTACTACTTAGTAAAGACAGACACTAACCCCTTCACCACCTTGAGCTTTTCCATTTTTGCATTTTCATGTTTTGCTCCCCTTTTTTCCAGAGCCATAACTTTTTTATTTTTGCATCAATATGGCCATGTAAGGGCTTGCTTTTTTGTGGGACGAGTTGCAAATTTGAACAACACCATTGGTTTAACCATATAGTGTACGGGAATATGGAAAAACAAAATTCCAAGTGCAGTAAAATTGCAAAAAAGGTGCAATTCTACAAATACCATTTGATTTAGTTTTTTTTACCATTCTCACAAAATGCTAAAACTGATGATTCTCCATGTCATTAAGAGTTTGCAGATACCAAACATATACAGGTTATTTTTATTTAAGTGATGAAAAAAATTGCAAGGTTTGTGAAAAAAAAAAGCACCATTTTTGCGTGACCTGTCTCCATTTTTCGAGATCTGTGGCTGGCTGGGGACTTATTTTTTCCCGCTAAGCTGACGTTTTATATCAATACTATTTTCGGGTAAGTACGATCTTTTGATCGCCTGTTATTGCATTTTATTGCAATGTTGCGGTGACCAGTAAAACTTAACTCTGGCATTTAAATTTTTTTGCCTCGATTCGTCTTTTATAAGTCAGATTCATTCTTTTTATATTTTGATAGATCAGGCATTTTCGAATGCAGAGAAACCAAATGTGTATTTTTAAATTTTTTTATTATTTTAGTTTCAATTGGGCAAAAGAGGGATGATTTTAACTTTTATTTTTTTTTAAATATTATTAAAATTATTTTTTTTTTAGTTTTCACTTGCTTCAATACTCTTCTTAGGAAACTTGAAAATGTGATCTTCTGATCACTTGTGCTACACATGTCAGGGCTTTAGAAATTATCATCTGCTATGAAAGCATGCCACGGGGCTGCGTTAATAGCAGCTCTGCAATGACAAGCATAGTGGTCTCCAGCAGACCCCCGATTGTCATGCCAACGTATACTCGCCATGCGATCTTGTGATATGGGCACCGATTGGCGGGGTTAGTGACGCACATCTGGGGTGTGCATGTTAAATGCCGCAGTCAGAGATCGACAGCAGCATTTAACATGTTAACAGTCTGGGGTGGATTAAATCAACTGTCAAGTGCCTGAAAAATAAAGAATAGACATAAGACCTGAGTTAAGAATACCCCAGTCACATCTGTTCACTTTTGTCATAAATCCACCATGTTTTTGAAACTCTCTCCAAGGAACCCCTAACTTACACAGGAATCATAGAATCGTAGAGTTGGAAGGGACCTCCTGGGCCATCTGGTCCAACCACCTGCTCAAAGCAGGATTCGCTAAATCATCCCAGTCAGATGTCTGTCCAGCCTCTGTTTGAAGACTTCCATTGAAGGAGAACTCACCACTTCTCGTGGCAGCCTGTTCCATTCATTGATCACTCTAACTGTCAAAAAGTTTTTTCTAATATCTAATCTGTGTCTCCTCCCATTCAGTTTCATCCCATTGCTTCTAGTCTTTCCTTGTGCAAATGAGAATAAAGATGATCCTTCTACAATGTGATAGCCCTTGAGATATTTGTAGACAGGTACAGTATTAAGTCTCCTCTCAGTCTTCTCTTTTGCAAACTAAACATTTCCAAATCCTGCAACCTTTCCTCATAAGACAGGGTTTGCAGACCGGTCACCATTCTGGTCGCTCTTTTCTGAACTTGCTCCAGTTTGTTGATGTCTTTTTTAAAATGTGGTGCCCAAAACTGGACACAATATTCCAGATGAGGTCTAACCAAAGAGGAGTAGAGGGAAATAATGACTTCACGTGATCTAGACTGTATGCTTCTGTTAATACATCCTAGAATTGCATTTGCCTTTTTTGCTGCTGCATCACACTGTTGACTCATATTCAGTCTGTGATCTATTAGTATACCCAAGTCTTTTTCACATGTGCTGTTGCTTAGCCCTATTCCTCCCATTCTGTATATGCTTTTTTCATTTTTATTGCCCAGATGCAGTACTTTGCATTTTTCCCTATTAAAAACCATTCTGTTAGTTGCTGCCCACTGCTCCAGTTTATTTATATCTTTTTGAATCCTCTCTCTCTCTTCTCTAGTATTAGCTATCCCTCCTAGCTTTGTGTCATCAGCAAATTTAATCAGTTTACCCTCAATTCCTTCATCTAAATTGTTGATAAAGATGTTGAACAATACAGGGCCCAGCACAGAGCCCTGTGGTACCCCATTTGAGTCATTCTTCAACTGGATGTGCAGCCATTTACGACCACTCTTTGGGTCCGATCACTAAGCCAGTTATGAATCCACCTAACAGTTGCCTTGTCTATTCCATACTTAGTCATTTTTTCAATAAGGATTGTATGAGATACTTTGTCAAATGCTTTGCTGAAGTCAAGATATACTATATCTACAGCATTTCCTTGATCCACCCAATCAGTGATTCCGTCATAGAAGGAAATTAAGTTAGTCTGACATGACTTATTAGTTACAAACCCATGCTGACTCTGTTTAATCACTTCATTCTTATCCAGGTATTGACATACATGTTGTTTAATAATTTGTTCAAAGATCTTTCCTGGTATAGAAGTCAGACTCACCGGCCTATAGTTGCCTGGGTCCACCTTCTTCTCCTTTTTGAAGATAGGAACAACATTTGCTCTTCTCCAGTCTTCTGGGACTTCTCCTGTTCTCCAAGAATTTTCAAAGATTATGGAGAGGGGTTCAAAAATTTCTTCTGCATCTCCTTCAGTACTCTGGGGTGTAATTCATCTGGACCTGGAGACTTGAATTCATTTAGGTTAGCTAAGTGTTTCCTCACTATCTTTCTGTTTATAGATATCCTGGATTCTTCTATTTCCTTAATAGGACAGTGAAGAACAGTTGATGCTACATTACCTTTCTGAGAGAAAACAGATGCAAAATAGGAATTTAAAAGTTCGGCCTTCTCAACATCCTGTCTTACCATTTCATCATTTTCATCCTGTAAAAATCCTATAGCATCTTTGACTTTTCTTTTACTTTTGACATACCCCCAAAATCCTTTATTATTGCTTTTGACATCTCTTGCAAGCCTCCATTCATTGTCAGCGTTAGATAATCTGATTTGTGCCCTGCAGGTTCTGCAGACAGCATTATATTCTTCTTTAGATATGCCTCCCTCTTTCCATTTTATAAACATTTTTTTCTTCCTTTTTAGCATGTGCTTAAGTTCTGTGTTCATCCACTCTGGTTTCCTTAAATGCTTCCTATTCTTCCCTCTTTTCGGAATTGTTAACAATTGTGCTTTGAGAATTTCATTTTTCAAGATTTCCCATCCTTCCTGGACATTTTTGTCTTTAAGGATATCCAGCCATTGGATGCCTCCAATTCTCTTTCTGAGTCCCTTAAAATCTGCCTTTCTGAAATCTAACCTTGACATCTGAGTCTTCACAGGTCTTCCTCCTCTAGTTATCTAAAATTCTAAAACAGCATGGTTGCTACCTCCTAGGGTCCCAGCGACTTTTACCTCCTCAACCATTTCCTCCCTGTTTATAAGGATTAGATCCAAGGTAGCAGTTTCCCTAGTTTTCTCCCCTACCTTTTGGAAAATAAAGTTGTCAGCAAGAGAGGATAAGAATTTCCTTGATCTGTTAGTTTTGCCTGAGAGAGATTCCCAACAAATGTCTGGATAGTTGAAATCTCCCATGACAACTATGTCCAAGAGGCCTTGGACACCATCTGAATGAGCAGCTTGGTTGTGATATTTAACTTGGCAGATGTTCTGAAACTATGTCCATCGTAGTTGATAGGACAGTGGAAATCCCTGAGCATCACTAAAATCTTGGTATTGACAAGCTGAGAATGCAGGGTTTAGAGGAGATCCAGGTACTCACTCTTCACAAGATACGTGTACTTGTTGATGAACCTGACATGTTCCCCCACACAAGTACCGCCTGCAGCCAGTAACATGGCACAGATGAGCTCCTGCATGGAATCAAGAATGAGAGCACCTCCCATAATTAAAATGGCAACCCTTGCACACCTTAAGTCATCTTTTCTGGGCTTGTATGGTGGACCATGAGGCCATTCCCTGGTCAGATGGTTGAATGACCTAGAGGAAGGAAGAGAGCATTCCTACAACATGCTCTTCTTGTTGAAATTTATCATGATGCTCACTATGCTTCTTTCCTGCATGTACTTTTCTAACTGAATTGCAAAGCATTTTCCCTGAGGGGATGAAGCAATGCAGATTCTTTTTGGGTCTTTGCTGCACAATTTCCTTTAGCGAGGTCATTCACAAGCCACTGTATTTCCCAAAAATCTTCAAGGCTTCATCCTGAAGATCTTTGCAGTTGTCATTTTTGCCAGGGTTCTGCTGGTCTCAGGTCCCTATCCAAGTTCTGCAAAGCTTCTATGGATTATCTCTGGTCTCTAAAGCTCATTTCCTTCCTTGTTCGATTGTTTCATCAAATGTAGATTGGTCTAAGACGATCTGATAAGAACAGATTTTTTTTTATACCCATCAGTCAGTTAACAAGTTCAGCTTGTTATATCACTTACATAATTACCATTCTTAGAATAACTTCATCATCTGGGCTTATATCTTTATTTACATAAATACAGTGCACTTACTGTACTAAGCTATACATTTCATTCTAAAATATTCCATCTAGAGAAATGCCATACCTCATCCACTTTATGCTCCCCTAGTCTCTTCCTGTCATGTAAATGTAAGTAGATGGCCGGACCCCTCAGTTGTGCCTTCTCCTTCTGCCGTGTGACCACCTGTGCACTTCTTATGTTCACGTGTTTTGTCCCTGTAATGTTTTATGTGTGTTCTATGCTTTGTATTGTAATGTGTAAATTTCACCTTTTAATGCCTTAAGAGCTAAGGATAGCAATGGTTAAGCAAGAGGTTGGGATTGCAGCCAAAAGTAAGAAGCCCATTTTTCTTCAAGTGCCTCCTTATTGTGCATCTTGAAACAGCCACACTGCTAGTTTTCACAGAGTCCAGTATTTCAGGTGATGTTATTTGTGGGTTTTTCTTTTCATCCCGAACAATTTTCCTGGCATTTGTCACAGGTTAAAGGTGAGGATGTTACTTTTAGTAGCCATTCAAACCCATTTGTGTCAACTTCTGTGCATGTTATCAGGCCAAAATCACCAGGGTATGTGAATTTTTGATCGGAGTCATTTGGATATTTTGGGTTGTTATTATGATTTGAAAAGAGAAAACACAACAGTTTGACAATAAATGGCTTCATCCAACCACTAACCATGAGTGGAGAAAAAGTTTTGGTGTTATCATTAGTGTTGAGCATTCCGATACTGCAAATATCGGGTATCGGCAGATATTCGCTGTATCGGAATTCCGATACCGAGTACCGATATTTTTACAACATTGGATACCGGAATCGGAAGTTCCCATAATGCAAATAATGCAATGAGCCAGTGTTGTGGCTGTGATTGGCTGCTGAAATGATGTCATCATGTGCGCATCATGATGCGTGGTCTGTGCGGGCCTGCAGGGGGTCTGTGCGGGCCTGCCGGGGGTCTGTGCGGGCTGCCGGGGGTCTATGCGGGCCTGCCGGGGGTCTGTGTGGGCTGCCGGGGGTCTGTGCGGGCCTGCCGGGGGTCTGTATGGGCCTACCGGGGGTCTGTACGGCCTGCCGGGGGTCTGTACGGGCCTGCCGTGGGTCTGTACGGGCCTGCCGGGGCTCTGTGCGGGCTGCCAGGGGTCTGTGTGGGCCTGCTGGTGGTCTGTGAGGGATGCCGGGGGTCTGTACAAGCCTGCCAGGGGACTGTACGGGCCTACCGGGGCTCTGTGCGGGCTGCCAGGGGTCTGTGCGGGCCTGCCGTGGGTTGTGTGTGTGTGCAGGCATCGTGCGATGGGACTACAAGTCCCATCGGGCTATGCCTGCTACAATGACAGCGATTGACACATTAGCCAATGATGGGACAGTAGTAGTCCCATCGTCCGGCTAATGTGTTGAATGTAAAAAAAAACATACATACTACATACATACTACATATATACAACATTCACACAACATACATACATACTACATACATACTACATATATACTACATTCATACAACATACATACATACTACATATATACTACATTCATACAACATACATACATACTACATATATACTAAATTCATACAACATACATACATACATACATAAATACATTCTACATATATACTACATTCATACAACCTACATACTACATATATACTACATTCATACATACATACATACTACATATATACTACATTCATGCAACATACATACATACATACTACATATATACTACATTCATACAACATACATACATACTACATATATAGTACATTCATACAACATATATACATACTACATATACTATTCATACAACATACATACATACTACATATATACTACATTCACACAACATACATACATACTACATATATACTACATTCATACAACATACATACATATATACTACATTCATACAACATACATACATACATACTACATATATACTAAATTCATACAACATACATACATACTACATATATACTACATTCATACAGCATACGTACTACATACATACTACATGCATACTACATACAATACATTCATACATTCATACAATACATACATATAGACATACAGTACATATAACATAGAGTACATACTCACCATCACTTGTCACTTTGATCCCCGAAGCCAGTGTCATCTTTAAAAAAATATTAAAATAACAATCAAGCGATATACTCCCTGATCCGCAGAAATCCACGAGTGTCCCACGACGATCTCCTGCACTGCATCACTGAGAGGTTACTATAATTCACTGGTCTCACTTTGTGGCAAAAGCTGCATGGGAATTTTCTCACACAGCAATGCCAAAAGTGAGACTAGGGACTATTTTTTCAAAGTGGCGGAGGAATACAGTGCGGAAGGATACCTACCTCCTGTCATTGTATTCCTGGAGCCCCTAGAGAGTGGTGGAATCAGCTGATGCTGCTGTTCTCCATGGGAGATCGTCGTGGGACACTCGTGGATTTCTGCGGATCGGGGAGTATATCGGTTGTTTGTTATTTTAATATTTTTTTAAAGATGACACTGGCTTTGGGGATCAAAGTGACAAGCGATGGTGAGTATGTACTCTATGCTATATGTACTGTATGTCTATATGTATGTACTGTATGAATGTATGAATGTATTGTATGTAGTAGGTATGTAGTATGTATGTTGTATGTCTGTAGAATGTTTTATGTATGTTGTATGTATGTAGTATGTATATAGTATGTACTATGTATGTATGTACAGAGAAGTGATGTCAAGGGTGCCTAAAATATAATGCTCCTGCCACTTTAACCCCCTAAAAGTTGTAATATATGAGTGCTGTCTTTAAGATAAGCTGGCAATAGAGGTACCAATTTTGAATTTGGCAATAAATATATTTCGATAAATCTGCGGTGAGACATTAGATGCAGGAAATAATAGGTCGACCCGGCAGATCTACCATACTCTTGTGGATTTTGGGTAAGAAATAAAACATAGCTGTCCACGGATATCGTATATTAATAAAATCAAGATCATTTTTAGTTAAAAACCCATCATTGTAGCCTTATTGGTAAGTAATTTCATCTCAACTAAAGAATTTTTAGTAGGGTCCGTATCAAGCTTGTGGTAAGTCTGAGTATCTTGCAAAAGTCTTAAAGCTTTCTTTATTTTCATCAAGTATGACAACTCCTCCCCCTTTATCTGCTGGGTGGATAATAATTTTCTTATTTCTTTGCAAAAACTTTTAATGGCGTTACGCTCAGGTAGTGTAAGATTGTATTTATATCTAGTACACCTTTTGCGGATATCAGCTATAACATTCTTTTGGAATGTATCCATAGATTCCGAATATTCGTTCAAGGGATGAAAGTTGGATTTGTTACGAAGATCCGTATGGGCAAAAGAGTTGTAGAGAAGTTGTCCTCTCTAATTGGATTTTTCAAGAAATGCTTTTTAATCGCCATTTTACGCATGAAAAGTTTCACTTCTATAAAAGCTTGAAATGTATTAAATTTGCACGCAGGGGCATATTTAAGACCTTTATTCAACAAGGAAGGTCATTTTGGCTAAGAGTATGCAAACTGAGGTTAAAATAGATTGTGTGCTAGGCTCCTTGGGGTTTAATTTATTTTTCTTTTTGGAGAGTTCACCCCCTCAGCAGCCCCTCCTATGTGCTTTTTTGGAACCACCAGAAAAAAGATTTTGTTAATCTATTTTTTGGTATCTGTTGGCCCAAGGTAGATTTCCCAGATTTTTGGGCTCTAATAGTGGTAGTGTTACTTTCATTATTCTCCATAATAGGAGTAGAGGGTGGATCATATACAGATTCTAGTGCTTGTTGTTATAGAGACCTGATCTAGAGGCCACAAAAATACTTCTGTTCCTTGTGTCATACAGCAGGGAACCTGACTTTTAGTTTGTAGCATGTAGTGTACTAGAGAGCCCTGATCCAGAGGCCACAAAAAATGTTTCTGTTCCTAGTGTCATACAGCAAGGGACCTGACTTTAAAATAGTTTGTAGCATCTAGTGTTTTATAGAGGCATGATCCAGAGGCCACAAGAGAATATTCTGTTATTAATGTCATACAGTGAGGGATCTGACTTTAAAATAGTTTGTAGCATCTAGTGGGTTGTAGACGCCTAATCCAGAGGCCACAAAAATTCTTCTGTTCCTAGTGTCATACAGTAGGGGACCTGACTTTCAAATTGTTTGTAGCATAACTTCTTTGTCACACAGGCCTCATCCCCACTCAAACATTTCTTTTTTCTGTGACTAACACGATACAGCACACCATATTTCAACTCGGAATTTACTGTAGCTGAAACTCAGCTGTCTGCAGAGGTGGTTCAGAGTTTAAAATCTAAATTTTTGTTGATAATACTGCGCTCCTACCACACTACCAGGGCAATATGACTAGGAAAAAGTGAGGCCATAGTGGAAGGGGAGTTAGACTTGGTTTTCAAGGTGTACCTGGGGTAAGTGGTAATGTTTGTGAAAGCACTAGTGAAGCGACATCACGTCCTATGCAAAGACAACTGACAACTTATATTCCTGGACAGGCTACACTACTACCTTTCTTTGGCATATGCACAGTGGTATGCCTTGTCAATGATGCCCAGAAAGTGCATATAATTGAGTGGATGGCAAGCGCAGCTTCATGTGACCTCTCCTCCTCTTCCGCCACCTCAACATCACACCCAGTACTGTCCACAGGAGTGGTACCCAAATTCCCCTTGCTTCCCCCCACATCCCAACTATCCAGCCATTCAACTGAGTGTACAGAACCACAGATGGGTGAGTCTGAAGAACTGTTCACACATTGTATTCCATTTTCATCTGAAGTGTACTCAAAAACTTCACAGAGTCAAGAGGAAGAAATCTGCACCAATGTCCATATTTTTTTTAGCTTGGATCTGAGGCAAGATGAAGTATGGTCCAAACAGCATCTGACCCTCATCATCAGATGTTAATCCCTATGGGGATGTGATCGTGATGAGACTCAGTTATCTGAGGCTCACGGGGACTGTACTGTGCTGTCAGGGGAAGAAGAGGAGGATAGTGACGCTATGGGAGAGGAATGTGATAACACAGAGGATGATGATGAGGTGTTAGATCCCAGATGGTGTGAACAAAGAGGCACAGAGCTGAGTGGGTCATCTGAGGAGTAAGACAAGGAGGTTACATTGTGCCGTACGTCACAGACACATAGCGATGCAGACATGATGAGCAATGCATCCTAAGCCACAACTGTGCCTGTGACCAGCAACGTCCATGGGTTTGCAGCTTGCAGGTGTGGCAAGGGTTGCCTAGCCTGGGCCTTTTTTGACACAGCAAAGGATGAGCCAACTCATGTAATCTGCAAACTTTTTTGTCGAGGTAAAAAGTGCAATAATTTGACTGCTACATGTATGAACCTTTACATGCACAATCAACATGCTTTACTGTGGGCATCCCACAGCTCAAAAATGCGAACCAACAGACGTCAACAACCATCAGTGGCCCCATCAATCGCATCTGCTGCTTCTTCCTCCTCCTCTGTTACCGTGCAAGCTATTGAGATGCAGGTCTTCGACTGCAGAACCTGGGGTACTTTAACCGCTCCAGTCAAGTTGGCTGAGAGCCCACCATGAGCTGTAACAGAAGCAGACATGCCTGCTTTTTTTGACCTTCTCAGAGAACAAGCACACCACAAGTTTCTCGATCCACTGTAAAATCTCTGCCTGCACCTCTCTCATGGTCCAGCAGTTTGTCTGGTTCACTATACTCTGCTCTCTCTCAGCACTACAGCCAGCCCACAGTTCCGAAGTTGTGGTTACATAAAAGAATGGTTCCTCCTGCACTTGACAAAGCTGAGAGGTTGAACTCCACCATCTCCAATCTGTTGGTCATGGAAATGTTGCTTTTCTGCCTGGTAAATACAGACAGTTTCAGAAAGCTGATGGCCATCACAGTCCCCCAGTACCAATTTCCCAGTCCCCATGGTTCATGTCCTCAATCTGGTGGTACAGCATTTTCTCCGCCACTATCCTTGCCTGGGTGAGCTGCTCCAGAAAGCACGTAAGCTGTGTGCTCATTTATGCTGTTCACACTCCTCTGATCATCGACTTGCATCGATACAGAGGTCTTTATCCATGCCAATTAACAGGTTGATTTGTGTTGTGCCGACATAAAGGAATTCCACTCTCCACATGTTGCAGCAACTGTGGAAGCAGAAACGAACCCTGACGCAGTATGTCATGTCATATAGAATGGGCCAACGCAGTACAGACTTGGTGCAGATCATGTTTACAGAGTGGGCACAGATTAAGAACCTCTGCACTCTTCTGCATTATTTCAAAATGGCTACTAAGTTGGTTAGTGCTGACGGTGCCGTCATCAGAATCACTATTCCAGTCATCTATATGCTGGAGCAGACTTTGAATAGCCTGCAGGAAGAGATGGTGGTCCCAGAAGATGGGGAGGAAGCAGAGGAGGATGCAGAAAGGATAATATTGTGTCAAAGTTCAAGACTGTCGTCACATAGGTGGGTGCCAAGGAAGGGTGGATTACTGCGATTGAGGGGGGCTGGTGAAAGCAGAGAAACTGTTGCCGAAGGTGCAAGATCCGAGAAACAAATGGAGGAGGAAAAGGTGATGGGTGAACAACTGTCAGATGAAGAGGATAATCCTCCTCTCTCTGTTTTGTGTGGCTGGCGGGAGGGGATGGAGGAAACGAGCCTCATTGTTACCCAGCCACCAACACAGCATGGACTTGGACCCCATGGTAGAGCCCGACATATGAATGCCTTCTTGCTGCACTATCTGCAATATGATCCCCGAATAGTTATGATTTGAAATAATGCTGACTACTGGGTTGCCATTCTGTTAGATCCATGTTATAAATCCAAATTTTGCCAGATATCATGCTTCAAACATAAAGATACCAAATGTAAATTTTTGGTGAAGAATCAACAAGTGGGACACAATTGTGAAGTTGAACGAAATTTATTGGTTATTTTAAATTTTTGTGGAAATTCAAAAACTGAAAATTGGGTCGTGCAATATTATTCAGCCCCTTTACTTTCAATGCAGCAAACTCACTCCAGAAGTTTATTGTGGATCTCTGAATGATCCAATGTTGTCCTAAATGACTAATGATGATAAATATAATCCATTTGTATGTAATCAAGTCTTCGTATAAATGCACCTGTTTTGTGATAGTTTCAGGGTTCTGTTTGATGCACAGAGAGCATCATGAAGACCAAGGAACACAACAGGCAGGTCCGTGATACTGTTGTGGAGAAGTTTAAAGCCGGATTTGGATACATAATGATTTCCAAAACTTTAAACATTCCAAGGTGCACTGTGCAAGCGATCATTTTGAAATGGAAGGAGTATCATATCACTGCAAATCTACCAAGACCCAGCCGTCCTTCTAAACTTTCATCTCAAACAAGGAGAAGACTGACCAGAGATGCAGCCAAGAGGCCCATTATCACTCTGGATGAACTGCAGAGATCTACAGCTGAGGTGGGACAGTCTGTCCATGGGACAACAATCAGTCATGCACTGCACAAATCTGTCCTTTATGGAAGAGTGGTAAGAAGAAAGCCATTTGTCAAAGATATCAATAAAAAGTATTGTTTAAAGTTTGCAACAAGCCACTAGGGAGACACACCAAACATGTTGAAGAAGGTGCTCTTGTCAGATGAAACCAATATCAAACTTTTTGGCAGCAATGCTAAGCGATATGTTTGGTGTAAAGGCAACACAGCTCATCACCCTGAACACACCATCCCCACTGTCAAATATGGTGGTGGCAGCATCATGGTTTGGGCCTGCTTTTCTTCAGCAGGGACAGGGAAGATGGTTAAAATTGATGGGAAGATGGATGGAGCCAAATACAGGACCATTCTTGAAGAAAACCTGTTGGAGTCTGCAAAAGACCTGAGACTGGGATGGAGATTTGTCTTCCAACAAGACAATGATCCCAAACATAAACCAAAATCTACAATGGAATGGTTCACAAATAAACGTAAACAGTTGTTAGAATGGCCAAGTCAAAGTCCAGACCTGAATCCAATCGAGAATCTATGTAAAGAGCTGAAAACTGCTGTTTACAAACAACCTCCTTCAAACCTCACTGAGCTCGAGCAAGAATTTCAGTCTCTCGTTGTACAAAACTGATAGAGACATACCCCATGCGACTTGCAGCAGTAATCGCAGCAAAAGGTGGCGCAACAAAGTATTAAGTTAAAGGTGCCAAATAATATTGCACGCCCCACTTTTCAGTTTTTGACTTTCCACAAAAATTTAAAATAACCAATAAATTTCTTTCAACTTCACAATTGTGTCCCACTTTTTGTTGATTATTCACCAAAAATTTACATTTGGTATCTTTATGTTTGAAGCATGATATGTGGGAAAAGGTTGAAAAGTTCCAAGGGGCCGAATACGTGTAATTTTAAAGTTTCCAGAAAAATTACCCGAGCTTGTTTCTCTGCTGGATCAAGCACATTAAGAATTCGATTCCTCTTCCTTAAAAAAATAAAATCTAAAATAATAAAGTGCCCAGAAACAATCACCCTAAAATCATACACATTAAAACTGCTATTTTTTAGTAAAAACCCACTGATTCATTCTTATTATTACATGCAGGGGACCAAAAGCACTTACCGTGGCTCCATTCATTCTCATGGGGTTTGCTTATCAGAGCACACTACTGGAGACAAAAAATATCAGCATGGATTTCTTGCAAATACAGGTGCATCTCACAAAATTAGAATATAGTCAAAAAGTTAATTTATTTCAGTTCTTCAATACAAAAACTGAAACTCATAAATTAGACAGTCATTACAAACAGAGTGATGTATTTCAAGTGTTTATTTCTGTTAATGTTGCTGATTATGGCTTACAGCCAATGAAAACCCAAAAGTCATTATCTCAGTAAATTAGAATACTTTATAACACCAGCTTGAAAAAATTGTTTTAAAATCTGAAATGTTGGCTTACTGTAATGTGTGTTCAGTAAATGCAGTCAATACTTGGTTGGGGCTACTTTTGCATCAATTACTGCAACATTGCGGCAGGATGAGCATACTCTGTTATGGAAAAATGTGCCATAAAAGACAAGAAGTGAGGGTGTGATAAAAATTGAATTTGTATTTATTAATATTTAATATATATATATATATATATATAAATCAGTGTATGTATGTGTGTATGTGTGTGTATTAAGCCACGCCCACTCCACCCGCAAAGCCCTTTAAACTAAATATCTAATCTAAAATATATTTATATATATTTGTACAGTATACTGCTCAAAGAAATAAAGGGAACACAAACAGCCTGTTGCAAATGGAATAGTATTCCCTTTATTTTTGTGAGCAGAATATATACAGTCATGGCCAAAAGTATTGACACCCCTGCAATTCTGTCAGATAATACTCAGTTTCTTACTGAAAATGATTGCAAACACAAATTCTTTGGTATTATTATCTTCATTTAATTTGTCTTAAATGAAAAAACACAAAAAGAATTGTCCTAAAGCCAAATTGGATATAATTCCACACCAAACATAAAAAAAGAGGGTGGACAAAAGTATTGGCACTGTGCGAAAAATCATGTGATGCTTCTCTAATTTGTGTAATTAACAGCACCTGTAACTTACCTGTGGCACCTAACAGGTGTTGGCAATAACTAAATCACACTTGCAGCCAGTTGACATGGATTAAAGTTGACTCAACCTCTGTCCTGTGTCCTTGTGTGTACCACATTGAGCATGGAGAAAAGAAAGAAGACCAAAGAACTGTCTGAGGACTTGAGAAACCAAATTGTGAGGAAGCATGAGCAATCTCAAGGCTACAAGTCCATCTCCAAAGACCTGAATGTTCCTGTGTCTACCGTGCGCAGTGTCATCAAGAAGTTTAAAGCCCATGGCACTGTGGCTAACCTCCCTAGATGTGGCCGGAAAAGAAAAATTGACAAGAGATTTCAATGCAAGATTGTGCGGATGTTGGATAAAGAACCTCCACTAACATCCAAACAAGTTCAAGCTGCCCTGCAGTCCGAGGGTACAACGGTGTCAACCCGTACTATCCGTCGGCATCTGAATGAAAAGGGACTGTATGGTAGGAGACCCAGGAAGACTCCACTTCTTACCCCGAGACATAAAAAAGCCAGGCTGGAGTTTGCCAAAACTTACCTGAAAAAGCCTAAAACATTTTGGAAGAATGTTCTTTGGTCAGATGAGACAAAAGTAGAGCTTTTAGGGCAAAAGCATCAACATAGAGTTTACAGGAGAAAAAAGAGGCATTCAAAGAAAAGTACACGGTCCCTACAGTCAAACATGGCGGAGGTTCCCTGATGTTTTGGGTTTGCTTTGCTGCCTCTGGCACTGGACTGCTTGGCCGTGTGCATGGCATTATGAAGTCAGAAGACTACCAATAATTTTGCAGCATAATTTAGGGCCCAGTGTGAGAAAGCTGGGTCTACCTCAGAGGTCATGGGTCTTCCAGCAGGACAATAACCCAAAACACACTTCAAAAAGCACTAGAAAATGGTTTGAGAGAAAGCACTGGAGACTTCTAAGGTGGCCAGCAATGAGTCCAGACCTGATTCCCATAGAACACCTGTGGAGAGATCTAAAAATGGCTGTTTGGAGAAGGCACCCTTCAAATATCAGGGACCTGGAGTAGTTTGCCAAAGAAGAATGGTCTAAAATTCCAGCAGAGCATTGTAAGAAACTCATTGATGGTTACCGGAAGTGGTTGGTCGCAGTTATTTTGGCTAAAGGTTGTGCAACCAAGTATTAGGCTGAGGGTGCCAATACTTTTGTCCGGCCCATTTTTGGAGTTTTGTGTGAAATGATCAATGTTTTGCTTTTTGCTTCTTTCTCTTTTGTGTTTTTTCATTTAAGACAAATTAAATGAAGATAATAATACCAAAGAATTTGCGTTTGCAATCATTTTCAGGAAGAAACTGAATATTATCTGACAGAATTGCAGGGATGTCAATACTTTTGGCCATGACTGTATATAATATCTAATATATATTTCATAGGCACATCTTCTTGATCACAAAAGGTTACACTGCCTGTGTTGTCCACGCCAATCACTAAGCTTCTTTCATTTCACCAGAGCTATTTAAAAAATGAAAGCTGAGCTGTGATTGGTTGGTATGAGCAACAGTTTTCCCACTCCACAACACCTCAGTGGACACTGACCGGGTGGGAGAAATCTAGCATCCCCGGGAACATAAGCTCCCAGCCATTATCTGCCCCCTAGAAAGGAGCAGAGCACACATTACAGAAATCAATCATCCTCTCCTCTATAACTGCCAGGCTCTAATGTTACCGGCGTAGAAAATCGCATCATCAGTGGCCATACACAGAGCCGTATACAGAGCCACACTGCCAGGTTACATTACAGCACATCTCCAGGAACTCCCTGATCAGCCCTACCCGGCTCGGGACTATGGGATGGAGGATGTGTGATGGATATATGGCTACGGGCCTTTGGGATGGAGGATAAGTATGCTGGGCATACGGGCACGGGACTATGGGATGGAGGATATGTATGATGGGTATATGTGCACGGGACTATGTGATAGAGGATGTGTGATGGTATTTGGGCAGTGTACTATGGGATAGAGGATGAGTGATGGGTATATGGACACTGGACTATGGGATGGAGGATGTGTGATGGGTATATTGGCACTGGACAATGGTATGGAGGATGTGTGATGGCTGGGTATATGGGTATATGAGCACAGGTCTATGGGATAGAGGATGTGTTATGGGTATATGGGCATGGGACTATGGGATAGATGATGTGGGAAGGGTACATGAGCACGGGACTATGGGATGGAGGATATGTATGATTGGTATATGGGCACAGGACTATGGGATAGAGAATGTGTGATGGGTAGATGGGCACTGGATTATGGGATAGAGGATGTGTGATGGGTATATAGGCACTGGAATTCTTTGCCACAAAGAATTCCTTGTATATATGTAATATGTACTTGGCGATAATAAATTTGATTGATTGGACTATGGGATGGAGGATGTGTGATGGGTATATGGGCACTGGACTACAGGATAGAGGATGTGTGATGGTTATATGGGCATGGGACTATGGGATGGAGGATTTGTTTGTTGGGTATATGGGCACTGGACTATGGGATAGATGATGTGTGATGGGTATATGGGCACGGGACTATGGTATGGAGGATATGTATGATTGGTATATGGGCATGGGACTATGGGATGGAGGATATGTTTTTATTTATTTATTTTACTCACTTATGTAGCACCATTGATTCCATTGTGCTTTACATACGTTATTGTATGATGGGTATATGGGCACTAGACTGTGCGATAGAGGATGTATGATGGGTATATGGGCACGGGACTATGGGATGGAGGATATCTATGATGGGTATATGGACACAGGACTATGGGATGGAGGATATGTATGATGGGTATATGGACACGGGACTATGATTTGAAGGATATGTATGATGGGTATATGGGCACGGGACTATGGGATGGAGGATGTGTGATGGGTATATGAGCACTGAACTATGAGATGGAGGATGTGTGTGATGGGTATATGGACATGGGACTATGGGATGGATGATATGCATGATGGATATATGGGCACTAGATTATGGGATGGAGGAAAATCATTATAATTTGTTATAACTAATTACAGTTTGTTACTATGCCTTAGAATCACTGGGCTCTTCAGCTAGTATTATTTAAAAAGACCGGGCAGAAAGGGACCTCCAATAAAAGGGGGAGGATGACCAGCAAATATATGTAAGAAGATGGAGGTAATACAAAAATGATGTTAATCAATAAATAAGTAAATTAAATATATAAATAATTAATGTGCACAGTGAATTATATCCCAAACGAGAATAGGATCTTAGTGTTCCAGATTCCTGATCCCTTAAATCCCCAAAGTAAAGGCTGGTACAAATGCACACTTAGCAATTGCAAATTTTTGCTTATTAAGCTAAGACGTAAGTAAACCACTATTTAGACATTATTTAAATACTATTAAAAAAGCAGCCTAGGGGAAAGGGGAATAGAGGGGACACAGTACAAGAGGATGAGGTTATATATTAGAGATATATTGGTTTCTACCTGATATGTAGCTGAAGATAGAGGCAGGTAATGTAGAGGGATGTGCTCAGAGCAATACATGCTTGCAATGCTACCCCCCCGCCCGTCAAGCAACGTTTTGCTAATTGCGTCTTCCGGGGCATATATAGGTGTATAGGTGCTTGTATGGGTTTTTAAATATGGTGCTGACAACCTATAAGTTGCAATACCTTTGTCCGCAGGAACTGTATCAGTGTTTGTGTCAGGAGATGCCCCTATGACTAATGGGACTTCCGGAATCGCCCTCCATGACACGCAGTGGAACGCACTGCGGTCACATGGGTAAGTGCTTCAGGAAGTCATAGGGAGAGTACGGTCCCGGTGCATGTGCTTTGATCCCACGGAGAGGAGAGGAAGTGAAATGAATGAAAGCCAAAAAAGGATGATGTAAATAGACGAAGTGAGGGTGGGAATAAAGGGATGACAATGTGAAGGGAAGGGTGCGAGTCTGGAAACGTTAGACACAAAGTGCATAAAATGTAAAGAGAGAAATATAAATGCAGGGGAAATGATAAAAGGGGGGGCACATAGTGAATATTGAGAGAGGGAACAAATTGATAAAATGAGAAGTAATGGGAGTGGAGTAATGTGAGGTGTGGGAAAGGAGGGGATGAGAATTGCTGATATTCAGGTAGAAAATAAGTGGTAATGTTAAAGGGGAAGCCTATTAAAAATGGTTGATGTTAGTAAAGTGAAGAAACATTGAAGGAGAAAAAATGGTGAGGAAGGGGTGTGGAAAAAAGGAGGTGTTTATAAAAACCCACAATATGGAAGTGAGGTGGAAGAAATATTGTTGCAAAAAATTAATTAGAACAATTGTTGAATAAATAAAACTCAAAAAGGAGAGGAAAGGAATGGAGGGTGGGGGTGGGGTAGGAAGGGGAGGGAAATAGAAGGGAAGAATGGAATATTGGAGTGACAGCAACTCATATAGGTTATATCCTATATTCGCACTAGACCTTGGAAATCAAGGTCCCAGAGTCTGGAGGAATAGAGGAGAGGCAGACAATAAAAGCTGCTTGAGGTCTATTGTGAAGTTTCCACAATCAGTGATGGTTTGGGGAGCCATGTCATCTGCTGGTGTAGGTCCACTGTGTTTTATCAAGACCAAAGTCATCTACCAGGAAATTATAGAGCACGTCATGCTTTCCTCTGCTGACAAGCTACTTAGAGATGGAAATTTCATACTCCAGCAGGACTTGGCACCTGCTCACACTGTCAAAAGTACCAATACCTGGTTTAAAGATAACAGTGTCACTGCACTTTATTGGCCAGCAAACTCACCTGACCATAACCCCATAGAGAATCTATGAAGTATTGCAAATATGAAGATGAGAGACACCAGACTTCACAATGGAGATGAGCTGAGGCTTCTATCAAAGCAACAAGGGCTTCCATAACACCTCAGCAGTGCCACAAGCTGATTGCCTCCATGCCACGCCTCATTGATGCAGTAACTGATGCCAAAGGTGCTGTGACCAAGTAATGAGTGCATTTACTGATTATACATTTCAGTCAGCCAAGATTTCGGATTTTAAAATATTTTTTTTCAAGCTGGAGTTGTAAAGTATTCTAATTTACTCAGATAATGAGTTTTGAGTTTTCATTGGCTGTAAGACATAAGCATCAACATTAACAGAAATAAACACTTGAAGTAGATCACTCTGTTTGTAATGACTCTATATAATATATGAGTTTCACTTTTTGTATTGAAGATCTGAAAAACATTAACTTTATGATGATAATCTAATTTTGTGAGCTGCACCTGTAGTTAATAACAACAGCTTTTCTGCTCTCTGAACATACTGTATAATCCTAACATTAATAGATGCAACAGTTAAACTCATAATGAAAAGGAAAAGAAAAAGCACAAATCTCCAATCCATCATAGCAATTATGAATACCACTACTTATAACAACTAACCTTCTTAAAAGGGTTCACCTGATGACTCTCCAAATATTCTAATGCAGGTGAACCCTGAGACCCATCATCCTTAGCGCTCCCTGAAATCTCCAACTCACTCTGTCAAGAAAATGCACTTAAGCGGTTTATTGACTACAAACAAAAACTGTTAAGGGCTGATGGAATGCACCAAATAATGAAGATGGTATATGGTGCGTTCGCAGCCCGGGGTCCACCGTGCAGAGATGTAAACTGCAGCTAGGCAATGACGAATGGGATATAACAGGAGGTAGCCGGACACCGGTGAGTAACCTCTGACCCGGTGCTTGCAAGGGCAGACTCTGTTACTTCACAGAGTCCAAACTAGCCAGCGTATAAGCGTGACCTGTTAAGCATCACAGGTCACGACTCATTGTTAACTACCGCTCAGAGCGGGTACAATGTCTACCCTGGTGGTCTCCACTAACCAGCATAAGAACAGTGCCGGAAAGTGCACGTATCTGCGCACGGCGCCGCTCTGGCAGGCACTGCGATATCAGCGGTATGTGAAGCCTGTACTGACCGATACCCACAGGCGCTACAGGAAGGAGAGCTGACTACACTGCGGCGCTAAGCAGTGCTAGTACTAGGTGCTAACTCTGACTCTTAGACCCTAACTCATGCGTATCAGAGGGAGGGAGTCTTAATGAGTCAGTCACCAGTCTCATACATCCGTCATCACACACACCACTAAACAATATAGAATCCATGTCTATCATAGTGGATGGCGGGGCAGCCATGCAAACCTTTTATAGCAGCGTCCTTCTGGGACCTTCCTGTTGGTCCAATCCGAGCTGGAGAAGGATCTGAGCATGTGACCTCCGATCTCCAATGAGAGATCATCCCATGGGCATGCTCAGAGGACTGAAAGGAGGACTTAGTCCCTGGAGTTGATCGCTGCTGACCAGCATGCGTTGCTATAGCTGGACCAGAGGTGGCAGCAGCAACCAAACCCACAAAGCTAGTCTGAGCAGAGTGCCGGGATCGACGAGTCTGCTGAGCAGGCTCCTCTGCGGCTGGAGCGGAATAGGAGACCACCGAAGGCAAGGCTCGGGATTCCTGCTGTGCAGCGACAGAAACCTGACACCTAACACAAACTCTTAGAACTTGAGCCCCCAGGCACTGCATATTGCTTACATTTCCAGAAAAAAATAGCAAGTTCATTCTCCACCATTCCACCCGGTGTCTCCCGTGGGGAGCCCTGTACCTACTCCAGAATTGGAGCAGTATCGATGCGGTCTGCCTCCCCCACCCAATGTCAGTGGGGAGTGCCACTACAGCGGCATCCACTACCCTTTTCTGTACCACTTGCTGGTGGACTCCCACTTCACTAACATCAGCCAATACTTCCCCAGCAATTGCAACATTCTGCAGCTGCAAAACACAAGGCACCTCTACAGTCAAAATCTTCCTCCTTCCTTCATCAGCTTTCATCACATATGAAAAAAGTTGCTGTCCATCTTTGGCATGGCAGTTCCTCACCTTAAGTCCTGCCACACCACATAAGTCCCATACCCTCCTGACAGCGCATTTGGTGTTAGGGTGTTCAGGCCTGCCACAGATCCTGCAGACCTTTCCCTTACCACATTCCTCCTTCACATGTCCATATAGCCAGCAGTTGCAGCAATTTTGCAGTTGTCCATCCAAATAACAAGACCCTCTCTCACCACCAATAGAAAAAGTGGCTGGGGGGCACTTGAAACCGTGCAAGCTTCCATTGTCTTGCTTAGAAACTACAAAATACCTTTGTTTACCGTTCCTCATCCCCAAAGAGTTCTTAAGTCTTTAGCCACCATAAATTTGCTCACAAAAATGATTCAAATAAGTTGTTAAAACTCTATATTTAACCCTTGGATTGTACATATGAACAACTAGCACTCTTCTCACATCTTTAAATAAAGTCGACACTCTAAACTTCTCCAGGAAAGGGCTAGTACTTTTTTTATCCACCGCTCCAGTGAATTCATACATGCATTATTGTCATGAAGGGAAAGTCCTGAAGCACATCCACATCCTCCATGGTGATTTCCAACACCTTAAAAATAATCTCCTCCATGAAAACTTTCATTGTCACCTTCTTCAAAAATGTTGGCTTCACTTGGAACTGTATGGTTTCCTTCATGCCACGTCCCGCCATTATAGCACCGGTCCACTGCACTGTGAACAATCACCAACCATTTTACTCAGGTCCCCACAAAGGAGGACCCCAGAGAAACCCCTCAGCAGAGACCCAAACAAGTTCCCCCAAACAGAGCTTTGCCAAAAGGCCGAGAAGTGTAAGGTACTACAGACTTTACTCATCTAATAGCAACAAGAGAATTTAACATGTGGTCGTCACTTTAATTAAATACAAATGAGAAGCAATGTCCTTGTAGCTAGCACTTTATAGACATCATTTAATATGCTAAAATAAATATTATATTTCAGAATAGTCCTTATTTAGTACAGTGAGTGTACTTTCCTTATTTTGCAGCATCATGGATGCAACACCTGTAGTCAAACAGAAATATGCTCAGATTCTTGCAGTTTTGTCCCAGTGACCATGATGGTACTTGCCTTCATGTTTAGAAAAAACTATGCGCAAAATATACACCATCAGTCCTCAACTAAGGCCCTGTTAGGATGATGTATAAGAAGTGAGGCCCTGAATAGCATATTAAAAAAAAAAATCTTTTATTAGATATTTTTTTAAAACATTTAAAAATTCAGAAATATGCTGAAAATGGAGGGACACTAACTCAAGTTTTACATTTACAGAAGATAACCATACATTTTAGTGCAGTTGCAGGCTTTGTCACTATGACAGTAATAGATTGGCATTAATTATACTATTTTTATGCTAAAGAAAATATCATGTGGAGACAATCCTCATAGCAATGGAAATGCCAAAACTCCTAACTAATCATAGGGGAATTTGTACTGATAAGGCTATGTTAGCTGCATATATACAGTATACTGACTAAAGATTAAACTCCCGGCCTTAGCTGCCTTGTATAATATTATTCAGTTAAATTAATGTTTTAATGAAGCATTTATTATGTTTCCATTTCCTATGCTAATGAAGGATTTGACTACTCGATGGGGTGTTAGTGTCCCCAGACTAGTCAGCAATCTTTCCATGTTATCATATTCAGTTTCTTAGAGGGACATGTTAGGGCAGGGGGCGCCGCCTATTAAATATAGTGAGAGGCCAATGAAAAGATGATTTTGTGAGACATTGGGATTCCAAATAAATGAATCAATTCATGCTTCAGTGGTCTGCGCTTTGATCAGAAGAAAAGGAGATTTGAAGCCTCTGTGAAATCACCTCTGTTCCCAATCAATAATAACAATAATAATAAATTGTATTTTTATAGCGCCGACATATTCCGCAGCACTTTACATTTCAGAGGGGATTTGTACAGACAATAGACATTACAGCATAACAATAATCACATACAGTAGATTATAACAAATACCAAGAGGAAAGAGGGCCCTGCTCGCAAGCTTACAGTCTATGAGGAAAGAGGTAGACACGAAAGGTGGGTGGTAACAGTTGCCCTGATTGTATGGACCAGCCATAATGTTAAGTGTGTAACAGTGCAAACACAGAGGGCTGATGGATGCATAAAGCATGTGGGAACATGATGCGGGAAATCTGGTTATGGTAAAACTTTTGGCTGTGCCACACAGGGATAGATTAGGTTAATGTGTTGAGGCGATAGGCCAGTCTGAATAAATGCGTTTTCAGGGCACGCTTAAAATTGTGGGGATTGGGGACTAATCGTATTGACCTGGGAAGTGCATTCCAAAGAATTGGCGCGGCACGTGTAAAGTCTTGGAGACGGGAGTGGAAGGTTCTGACTATTGAGGATGCTAACCTCAGGTCATCAGCAGAATGGAGGGCGCGGGTAGGGTGGTATACTGAAACAAGGGAGGAGATGTAAGGTGGTGCTGAGCTATGGAGGGCTTTGTGGGTGAGGGTAATAAGTTTATACTGAATTCTGGAGTGGATGGGTAGCCAGTGTAATGACTGGCACAAGGTAGAGGCATCAGTGTAACGATTGGTGAGGAATATGATCCTGGCTGCAGCATTCAAGACAAATTGGAGAGGGGAGAGTTTGGTAAGAGGGAGACCGATTGAAAGAGAGTTACAATAGTCGAGACGAGAATGAATAAGAGAAACAGTAAGAGTCAAAAGTAAGAAAAGGTCGAATTCTAGAAATGTTTTTGAGGTGCAGATGACAAGAGCGAGCCAGTGATCGAATGTGGGGGGCAAAGGAAAGCTCGGAATCAAGTATGACCCCAAGACAGCGGGCCTGTTGCTGGGGAGTAATAGTGGAACCACACACAGAAATGGCAATGTCGGGTATAGGTACATTAGTAGAGGTAGGAAACACCAGGAGTACAGTCTTTGACAGGTTCAGTTTCAGATATAGTGAGGACATGATATTAGACACAGGGTTTAGACAATCGCCGGTGTTTTCTAGAAAGGCTGGCGTGATGTCAGGAGAAGAAGCGTATAATTGGGTGTCATCAGCATAGAGATGGTACTGGAAACCAAATCTACTGATTGTTTGACCAATAGGGGCAGTGTACAAGGAGAAGAGGAGGGGGCCTAGAACTGATCCTTGAGGGACCCCAACAGTAAGGGGAAGGTGAGAGGAGGAGGAACCGGCAAAAGATACAGTAAAGGAGCGGTCGGAGAGATAGGAGGAGAACCATGAGAGAACGGTGTCCTTGAGGCCAATGGAACGGAGCATAGTGAGGAGGAGATGATGATCCACAGTGTCGAATGCTGCAGAGAGATCCAAGAGAATTAGCATGGAGTAATGACCATTTGATTTAGCTGTTAGCAGATCATTAGAGACTTTAGTGAGGGCAGTTTCAGTGGAGTGTAAAGAGCGGAAACCGGATTGGAGAGGGTCGAGAACAGAGTTTTCTGAGAGATAGCGGATAAGATGGGAGTGGACCAGGTGTTCCAGGAGTTTACAGATGAAGGGAAGATTAGAGACAGGTCTAAAGTTAGTGGCACAGTTTTGGTAGAGGGATGTTTTTTTAAGTAGTGGATGTATGATGGAATGCTTAAATGAGGAGGGAAAAATACCAGAAGAGAGAGAGAGGTTAAATATTTTAGTTAGGTGAGGGGTCACAGCAGGGGAAAGGGACTGGAGGAGATGTGATGGAAATGGGTCACTGGTGCAAGTGGTTGGCCGAGAAGATGCAAGGAGCCTGCTTACTTCTTCTTCTGTGACTGGTTCAAAATCAGAGAGTGAGCTAGATGCAGTGGGGGAGGGAGGAAAATGCATGGTATGAGGTGATTGGGAGATAATTTCCTGTCGAATCTGGTCAATTTTTTCTTTGAAGTAATTGGCCAGATCGTCAGCTCGATCCCCATCAAGCTCTGCTTGAAAAAATAAAAAATAAATGGATATTAAATGGAAATAGGGGAGTAGATTGAAAGAAGAATATAATGCTGTCTGCAGTGAATGTGAGGCAAGCAGTAGAAGAGCTAAAGCCAATAATGAAGTGAGGCTTGCAAGGGAGACAAAAAAGCAGTAAAAAATATTTTTTTGAGGATATGTCAAAAGCAAAAGAAAAGTCAAATATTCTATAGGATGGAAAGGGTGAGGTGGTAAAAATGAAGTTGAGAAGGCCGAATTTTTAAATTCCTATTTTGCATCTGTGTTGTCTAAGAAAGCAATTGTAACATTGTTAGAAGCTCCCTGTCCTCTCCAACAGCTGCAGGAACCTTTCCTTGTAACCAGAAAAAATGCAAAATCTGTCTATTTATAATGACCACGGATAAGATAAAGATCCCCAACTCACATCAGGACTACAAGATCCCAGATACTTTCAGCTGCATCACATCCAATGTGGTGTACTTAATTATTTGTACTAATTGTCCAACTGGGGGTCTGTATGTAGGGGAGACAGGGCAAAAACATAGAACAAGGATGAATTTTCACCACCACACAATAAGAGAAAAAAGAATGGCTCTACCTGTGGCCAAACATTTTTGTGTCCCAGATTACAGCACCATAGACATGAGGTTACTTGTATTAAAAAGTAACTTCAAATCACAGAGAGATAGGAGAGTCTGGGAGTATAAACTTATGATAACCTTTGACACACTAGGTCCCGGAATGAATGTGTCACATGGATTTATGTCTTTTTACATCAATTAAGGAATTTTCTCCTCTGACCTTGTTGGGGCATCACAACACAGAACCAGACCCCAATCAGAGGACAGTAAAACATTCAAACTCCTTATCTAAGTTATCTATGAACTTTTCCAATATTCATGGCCACAACTGTTTATCATTCTCCCATAATGGTAGTTCTTCATGTCAATTGCCTTACCTATTGCATTATTTCTTTGCTGTGTTGTGTATAAATATGTGATTTTTCAGATTTTTCATTATTCTTTGCCTGATGAAGAGACCTGAGTAGTCTCGAAAGCTTGCAGTTTGTTACCATCTTTTCAGTTAGCCATTAAAAGATATCAACCACTGAGGACTCTCAATTCTAAATATTTTTCTATCAACTGGCTAACATGGTACAAAGATATATATCTCTGCTGTAGAGATGAGCGAGCATTTTTAAATTCAAATTTGCTACTTTGCTGAATTTTTCTCAAATTGTTACGGTGAATAATTTTGTATGAATTTCAATACTGGAAAGCTTTATGTATGCTATTTGTCAATGGCACATGACTCAGGATTATTTCGGATGTCTTTTATCTACACTGTACAATTAATCTATGAGCACAACCCCTTGGTAAAGACCATAAAAATTTGTATATTGGGTGCACTAACTAACCAAACCTCTGTCTCTGGAACTGTATTATAGATTGTACAAGGATGCAGCAGGAATAAAATAAGGGCAAAAACTGTCCAACGTTGACCTGATGACAGGTCCACTTTAAAACATGCAAAATATACGAATAATTTTGACATATTTCTATAAAATATTGGAACTGTAATCATATTAGGAGAATGGAGATTTGTGAGTCCATGTTCTGACAAACTTAGTTTTTCTTCCTTCAGCTGTTTTGTGCCATTTTTTGTAGAAAGAATGTGCTTGCTTATAATTTAGACAAAGTATCCTGCAGCTCCTTTCAAATGTGTGTTATTGGGGCTGTCAAGTTTGTATTTTGGATTATATTCTCAGGAGTAAGATTGAAATGATGAATTCCTCTGCTTGGTGTACCTTATGCCTGCGGTGCAGAGCTCTGCAGGAAATAATTCCAATTTTACCTTAAATGAGAGCGGTATTTTCAAGAAACTTTACATAAATGAATATTACATGTATCAGGCAAATATAATAATTTTGCAATTAGTGATGAGTGTATCTTTTGAAATTTTAACTTATCAACTTTGCAGACTTTTGATCAAAAAATCAACTTGCGGCATACAAATTTGTGCTAATCACAGTTGTTATGGACAGCGGAATACACCAAATATAAATAATAGGAGGTGCGTTCGCCGCCTGGGGTCCACCGTGCGGTAGGTGACAAGACCGCTGCTGGACAATGGCAGACTAGCTAGGAGGCAGAGCACTACACTCGGGTTAGCGTCACCCGAGGTGCTAGGCGCGGCTCTGTTACAGGCACAGAGATGCCCTAGAGGAAATAAAGCGCAAGCGCCGGACCTGTTAACCTCACAGGCTGCCAGCATGTGGCGTCGCAGCTGCGAATGCCAAGAGATGCTGCTGACTGCAGCGCGGTGTAAACTGAGTCCGCTTAATGTCAGTGCCGGAGAAGCGGTCACTGATGGACTCTAGTGTATGGTATGGTAGCTCAGTGGCGCATAGCTAGCCACTACCTGGAACTGACTAAACCAACACTCTGTCACCATTCGCAATATCCGAGGGTAGGGGTTTCAAATAAGTCAGTCACCAGACACATGCATCCATCACCATTCACACATAGCATAATAAGTCTACACTAGCGCATGGCCGAGACGCCATGCGGGCTTTTTATAGCCATGCACTTCCGGGACCTTCGAATGCTCTGGGAAGGACCAATCAGATCCGACACAGGACTTGAGCATGTGACCCCTGCTCTCCACTGAGAGGTCATCTTGCGGGCATGCCCAGCAGCACGGCGAGAGGACTCAGCCTCTGGAGCGATTCCTTGCAGAGCAGGTTGCGCTACCATTGCTGCACCAGAGGTGGCAGCAACATCCAGGCTCACAGAGCGGGTCTGAGCAGGACGCCTGGTTCGCCGGGATTGCTGAGCAGGTCCCTGAGCGGTCGGAGGGGAATGGGAGACTGCTGGATGTACGGCTCTGGATTCCTGTTGTGCAGACCCAGGAATCCGACTCCTAACATTACCGCCCCCCCCGAGCCCTGCTGCACTCAAAGGCCGCGATCAGAAGTGGAGCATGGATTTTCTCCACCAGGTCCGAGCCTCCGGTCCATGACCCTTCCAATCCACCAAATAAAATTTTTTGCCACGGACAATCCTGCGTCCCACGATGACGTTAACCTCGAACTCGTCAGATGACAAGTCTGATGACCTGGCAGATGACTGGGTGAACCAGGCCATATGAACTGGTTTGAGGAGGGACACATGGAAAACGTCCGAAATGGCTAAGTGTGGAGGAAGAGCCAGGCGATAGACCACCGAGCTGATACGCTTGAGAACCTTAAAAGGACCAATGTATCACAGCGCGAACTTGGGGGACTCGATTCGCAGTTTGCTGTTTCGAGTAGAGAGCCACACCATGTCGCCGGGGGAGAAACTTGGAGCGGGTCGCCGACGTGTGTCGGCAGTCACCCTCGTCCTTTCTTTAGAGGCTCGGATAGCATCCTGAGTGCAATCCCAAATGTCGCGAGCCTCCACTGCCCAGTCTGCCACCCTGGAATCAGCGGAGGACACTGGCATCGGGACAGGGACGCGTGGATGTTGGCCGTAGTTTAAAAAAGGGCGTCTGACCAGTGGAATCGGCCACTGCATTATTCAGGGCAAAATCAGCCCATGGTAGCAAGGATGCCCAGTCATCCTGCCTGGCAGAGACAAAATGCCGCAGGTACGTTACCAAGGTTTTGTTGGCTCTCTCAACCAAGCCGTTCATCTCGGGATGGTAAGCGGAGGACAGGTTTAGCTCGATGCTGAGTAGACTGCAGAGCTCCCTCCAAAACCGAGACGTGAACTGGGGACCTCGATCACTAACGATTTTGTCCAGCATGCCATGTAAACGGAATATGTGCTTTATGAACAGATTGGCAAGACAACGAGCGGAAGGCAACCGTGCGAGTGGCACCAGATGCACCATTTTGGAAAAATGGTCGGTGACCATCCAGATGACCATACTGCCGTCAGACTTGGGCAGGCCAACCACGAAGTCCATGCCAACCATCTCCCAAGGTCTATCCGCCACTGGCAGTGGATACAAAAGCCCCGCCAGCCTCTGTCTAGAGGGTCTGTTCCGTGCACACAAGACGCATGCTTGTACATATTCCTTAACATCACGAGCCATATGTGGCCACCAATATGACCTTGCCAGGAGTTCAGTGGTCTGCTTATTGCCAAAGTGACCACCTACCCTGGAGGTATGTGCCCAAGCGAGAACCTCCGGTCGTAACTGGGGAGGCACCAAGGTCTTGCCCAGTGGCACTGACTCGAGAGCAACTGGAGCCACAGTCGTAAAACTCTCCGGCGGGAGAATTAGCCGAGCCTCAGCCTCTCCTTCTTCCGGAGAAACTACCGAGCATGAGAGAGCATCCGCATGGACGTTCTTTTCCCCTGAGAGATAATGCAGGGTGAACTGGAAGCGGGAAAAGAAGAGCGACCACCTAGCCTGACGAGAGTTCAGGCGCTGGGCCGACTGTAAATAGACCAGATTTTTATGGTCCTTATATACCTGGAAGGGAAATCGAGCTCCCTCCAGGAGGTGTCTCCACTCGGAAAAGGCCAACTTCATGGCTAGCAACTCCCTGTCACCGATGGAGTAATTCTTCTCCGCCGGTGAGAAGGTCTTTGAGAAAAAGAAGTATGATGCTTTCAACCTTGAGCATCCTTCTGGAAAAGGACTGGTCCTGCACCGACGGAAGAGGCATCAACCTCCAGAATAAATTGATGATGTAAGATGGGAGCGCCAGCAAAATGAGATTTTATAGACGTGAAGGCCTTGGAGACCTGTTCAGACCAAGCGTTGGGGTTAGCTCCTTTTTTAGTGAGAGCAACCAAAGGAGCCACCAGTGTGGAAAAGTGCGGTATAAACTGGCGGTAATAATTCACGAACCCCAAAAAGCGCTGCACCGCTTTGAGTGAATGGGGTTCCTGCCAATCCGTCACCGCCTGCAGTTTGGCAGGATCCATAGCCAACCCCTGGGCCGAGATGATATAGCCCAGGAACGGCAAGGACTCCTGCTCAAACTGGCACTTCTCCAGCTTGGCAAAGAGAGAGTTCGCCCGCAGACGGTCGAAGACCCTGCAGACGTCTCTCCGGTGGGTGGTCAAATCTGGCGAGAAGATGCGTATGTCATCCAGATAGACCACCACCGAGGTAGAGAGCATGTCGCGGAAGACGTCGTTAACGAAATCCTGGAAGACAGCAGGCGCATTACAAAGGCCAAAGGGCATGACCAGATATTCGTAATGGCCATCCCTAGTATTAAAAGTTGTCTTCCACTCGTCTTCTTCGTGAATGCGGATCAGGTTGTACGCCCCCCGTAGATCTAATTTTGTAAAGATCCGGGCCCCTCGCAACCTGTCAAATAACTCAGAGATCAACGGGAGAGGGTATTTGTTTTTGACCATGATAGCGTTGAGACCTCTGTAGTCAATGCAGGGACGTAACTCACCGTTCTTCTTCTGTACGAAGAAGAACCCTGCACCAGCCAGAGACACCGATTTTCTGATAAAACCTCTAGCCAGGTTCTCCCGGATATATTGCGACATAGCCTCTGTCTCAGGGAGTGATAACGGATACACACAGCCTCTAGGAGGTTCTGTGCCTGGCAGGAGATCTATCGGGCAATCGTAAGGACGGTGCGGCGGGAGCGTCTCCGCAGACTTCTTAGAGAAGACTTCTGCGTACTGGTGGTAGGGCTTCGGAAGCGCGGAAAGATCCGCAGGCACTTTCATGGAAGCTACCTGAACACTGCCCCCAGGCACCTTCCCTCACAGTTCTTGCTCCAACCCAGTATACTCCCTGAAGCCCAATCAATATGAGGGGAGTGGTAACGGAGCCAGGGAACCCCTAGAAGCACCTGATCGATGCCATCAGGCAAGATGAGCAAGGACAGGACCTCACGATGAGAGGGTGAAATAGAGAGCCCGAGTGGAGCTGTCTGGTGGGTCACCTGAGATGGTAAAGGTGCACCGTTAACCACACTAATGGTCACAGGTTGAGGCAATAACACCAGTGGAATAGCATATTTCTGGGCGAAGGTCGAGGACATAAAGTTCCCTTCAGCCCTGGAATCCACAGTAACCTCTGCCTCCCAGGTGGACGCCCCACTATCTAACGTGCCCTTGAATACCGGTTTAGGGGAAAAGGGTTGCCTATTGGACTGACCACCCCCTACGGCCACTGGACGTGGTCGTTTTTTCGAGCACTGTGAACATGTGCTAGCCGAATGACCAAACTGTCAGCATTGATAGCAACGTATGGAGCTTCGCATCGGACGTGGCTTGGTACCGGTGCGAGACACCTACATAGGTTCGGAGGATGAGAGCTTCTAGGCGGGATCTCTTAGCGGCTTGGTGAAGGTGGGAGCCAAATTAACTCTACGTCTAGATTGTGCACGTTCCAGCCCGCGCTCCGTAAACCAGAGGTCAATGCGAGTGGAGACGGCAATCAGTACCTCCAGACTTGTGGGAACCTCTCTGGTAGCTAGAACATCTTTGACGTGCTCAGCCAACCCACTCCAAAATACCGGGACTAATGCTTTGTCCGGCCACTCTAATTCGGAAGCCAATGTCCGGAACCGGACGGCATAATGGCTAACCGAGAGCGACCCCTGTGTTAGGGATAATAATTGGAGTGATGTATGGTGCGTGATCCGTGGTCCCAAAAAGACATGCTTCAGGGCCACGAGGAACTGAGCAGCATCCTGAACCACGGGATCATCACGTTCCCACAATGGTGTAGTCCACTGTAATGCCCTGCCAGACAGCAATGAGACGGTAAACCCCCCCTTAGCCCACTCTGTAGGGAACCGCGCAGCCAGTAACTCAAGCTGAATAGAGCACTGGCTCACGAATCCCCTACAGGTGGCGCTGTCACCCGAGAACTTGTCGGGAAGCGGGAGGCGAGAGATTGTCGGCGTGGGCAAAAGTGCGGGCACAAGTGAAACAGCCTCAGTGACTGTCTGGGTAGCAGCTAGCGCAGCATTCGCAGCTGAGTTGGCGCTCTCAATAGCCGCCAACCAGATCTCCAGCTGCCGAATGTATCGCGGCAGCTGCTGCACGTCTGCCATTACCAGTCAGACCCGGGCACTAGTGTAATGTTATGGACAGCAGAACACACCAAATATAAATAATAGGAGGTGCGTTTGCCACCCGGGGTCCACCGTGCGGTAGGTGACAAGACCGCTGCTGGACAATGGCAGACTAGCTAGGAGGCGGAGCACTACACTCGGGTTAGCGTCACCCGAGGTGCTAGGCGCGGCTCTGTTACAGGCACAGAGACACCCTAGAGGAAATAAAGCGTAAGCGTCGGTCCTGTTAACCTCACAGGCTGCCGCGAACGCCAAGAGATGCTGCTGACTGCAGCGTGGCGTAAACTGAGGCCACTTAACGTCAGTGCCGGAGAAGCGGTCACTGATGGACGCTAGTGTATGGTATGGTAGCTGGCGCGGACTAAACCAACACTCTGTCACCATTCGCAATATCCGAGGTAGGGGTTTCAAATAAGTCAGTCACCAGATACATGCATCCATAACCATTCAAACATAGCATAATAAGTCTACACTAGAGCATGGCCGAGCTGCCATGCGGGCTTTTTATAGCCATGCACTTCCGGGACCTTCCAATGCTCTGGGAAGGACCAATCAGATCCAACACAGGACCTGAGCATGTGACCCCTGCTCTCCACTGAGAGGTTATCTTGCGGGCATGCCCAGCAGCATGGCGAGAGGACTTAGCCTTTGGAGCGATTCCCTGCAGAGCAGGTTGCGCTGCCATTGCTGCACCAGAGGTGGCAGCAATATCCAGGCTCACAGAGCAAGTCTGAGCAGGACACCTGGATCGCCAGGATTGTTGAGCAGGTCCCTGAGCGGTTGGAGGGGAATGGGAGACCGATGGATGTACGGCTCTGGATTCCTGTTGTGCAGACCCAGGAATCCGATGCCTAGCAACAATACTATAAAGCTTTTAATTGCTTAGAGAAGAACATAGAAAAGGTAAAGAGAAAGTAGAAAGAAAGAAATGCTCACTGACCATAAGAGCTTACAATTAGAGGTGAGCGAGTTTGTTCGCATTTGGATCAGAATCGAATATTGGTTTTGCAATATTCGTCGAACATAGCTGAAAGCCATTATAGTCAATGGAAGTAAAAATTACCTAATATGTCCAGAACCGATCATGAGACATACATTCGGCACAAATAGGGTTCGAATATGGCCGGAATATGTCAAAATCAGATTTGGGGCCAAAATTCAAACAAATTCGCTCATCTCTATTTGCAATGTATAAGAGAAGGAGGTAAGACCCTGCTGACCTTAAGAATTGAAACTCTAGGTGAGAAAGACTGACCACAAGAACTTTCACTCAAAATAGAAAAGGGACTTAAACAATGACCCTGAAGATGGAAATTAACTCTGCTATAAAAATTGTGTTCCACTGGAACCATTGATATGTGATGGCCCAGGTATTGACCCCCCCCCCCCTCACATACCGCACTATAATCTATAACATAACATAGCTGCAGGGTATTATGGAGCGGCCCACATGACAATGCAAAGTGATGTTAGCCTGCTCGATGAAGCTTCAGCAATGTGGGAAATGGTGCTGGGCAAATGTTTTTTGTGAATTGAATCTCAAAATGTTCGAATTCACATAAAACTACGAATTCCAGGAAACTGGACTCAAGCTTGATCCTACACAGAACAATCTTGATTTGTAATATATCATGAAAGAGAAATTTGCTTCATTCTCCACTCATTAGCCACTTCTTTCTCTTCCCTTTACCTCACCATTCAATCTGAAAAAATATTTAAAATCTTTCTTGCTGAAGAAAAGACAGACTCACTGCTCACTGTGATCGCATGCTACACAGCCTATTATACTCTGTGGAATGGGGAGGAGAAGTAAAGAGCAGAGGGAATAATTAGGTAGAGTCTGATTTCTGCTGCTTCTGTTTATGTGCTAACTAAGGGATAAAGAGCAGAAATTAATCATTATTTGTGCCATGCTATATATTGGAGTGATCATAGCAGCCACCCTTCCTCCGCTCGGTCAGAAGTTACAGTAATTTCAATTTATAAGAAAGAACCTGCAGCTGGGGAAAACTGATGAAAATTAATGATACAAGACATATACTGGTTAGTGCTAATCCTCATGTACACACTGGATAGCCTATTTTGTAAAATTACTTGAAAGTATAGTTGTCGTTTAATATTCAGTATTTACAGTATTACAAATTTGCTATGTACTTGTGTGAAATTCAGTTCAATATTTTCATGTTGAATTGTACACATGATATAATAGTGGCTGCTGAGCTGAATCAAATGTATTTTTCCGTTTTTTTTTTTAATTTGCCTCTGTATTGTGGAGATAATAGCCATCAAAGTATGTGGTGCACAATCAGTTCATTTTTGTTAAGGTCAAGAGGGTGTTATCAGATGGTATATACTTCTTATCCCTGTGTAACATTGACCAATCAATAGCAAGCAGCAAAACACAGAGGAAAGAATAACACGCCTCACAATAGCTTAAGCCCCCGTTACACACTGCCATATCGCTAGCAATATCGCTCTAAAGTCACCGATTTTGTGACGTAGCAGCGATATTGCTAGCGATATCATTACATGTGATACTTACCTCCGACCGGCTCCCCCGCTGGTTATCGCTGGTCGCACAAGAAGGTCCTGGATCATTTCTCGTCGGACGCTTCCTGCTGGGCTTCCTGTGGCGCCGACGAGCGATGCATGGGCGCGGGCGGGAGGATGTCAGGATCGCAGCGTCTGACAGGTAAGTAGCGACCCCCGACCCCAGCGATGTCGCTGGTGAGATCTGCCTGTGTGGCAGCTCACTAGCGACCACTTAGCGATGCACCAGCGATCCATATCGTTGTCGGGATCGCTGGTGCATCTTTAAGTGTAACGGTACCCTTAGAGCAGATTAAACAGTGTATGTGAGACATAATATCACACCTACTGTATATCTGTTGTGCTAACATGAACTAATCATCACTCTGCAGGGTGTCATTACATCTCACATAGGTGTACCCCAGAACAGGCACACTATTCCAGTGTGAGAAGTAATGAAAGTGTGCACTGATTTCACTGCTGTTGGAGGACAAGTTGCTGTAAATGCAAAGTACTTTAGTGTAAATGCTGACATATCTCTAGATAGGTAGTTTGGGGCAATGGGCATTACACAAGAGAAGACAGTGCCATAAGAAGAACAAGGCTGATACAAAGCCATGTGTACTATTGGAGCACCTTATGCAGCTGCACAGGGTCCCAAAAAGTAAGGAGAATTATTTCCATGTTTAAAACAGTCCATAAAGGGGTGCATTTTGAGGGACTATTGGAGTGCAAAGCGCTCACAAACTATTCTTCTGAAGGAGTCCTCTTTTGTCTGTGAACACCTTTGGTTTGGTCGGAGAGTTTGTAATGTGACAAAGCTAACTTTTGCTGTGCTGTCTCTCACCCCACACTGACTGTTGTGATATTATTTGAAAGGCATTTGTCATTTGTGATATTCTCCCAGCACTTTCTAATCATTCAGGAGATTAAACCAGTAGATCAGAGCGTTCTGTCATACATCTCAAACACTGAAAAACCTACTTTGCGCTTGTCTTGAGGGCATGTTTTTGTTTGTCCTGCATGTTGGTGTCAACTTATGGTTCGGCAATGTTACACAGGGAGAAGGACATACCCCCATTGAAAACTATCTAATTGCACCCACTTGGATGTAACAAACATTAATGTGCCAAATACTTTGATTTCTAAATCTATATATATATGAGGCATCGTGATTACTCGCTAATCCCGCCCCCTGCACAGTAGCTCTGCCTGCCACCACATCACCACACACAATCCCGCCCCCATCACATTACCACACACATTCCTGCCCCCATCACATTACCACACACAATCCGGCCCCCACATCACCACACACAATCCTGCCCCCCACCACATCACCACACATAATCCTGCCCCCCCACCTCATCACCACACATAATCCTGCCCCCCACCACATCACCACTCAGTCTGGTCCCGCCCCCCACCACATCAACACACATAGTCCCGCCCCCCCACCACTTCACCACACATAATCCTGACCCACCACCACATCACCACACATAATCCCGCCCCCCACCACATCACCACACATAATCCCGGCCCCCACCACATCACCACACATAATTCCGCCCCCCCACATTACCACACATAATCCTGTCCCCCACCACATTACCACACATAATCCCGCCCCCCCCACATTACCACATGAGGCACTGTCCCCCCACATTACCACATGTGGCTCCGTCCCCACTTATTACCACACGAGGCTCCATCCCCACACATTACCACACGAGGTTCCGTCCCCACACATTACCACACGAGGCTCTGTCCCCCCACATTACCACACGAGGCTCCGTCCCCACACATTACCACACGAGGCTCCGTCCTCACACATTACCACACGAGGCTCTGTCCCCGCACATTACCACATGAGGCTCCGTCCCCACACATTACCACAAGAGGCTCCGCCCCCCCCCACATTACCACACGAGGCTCTGTCCACACATTACCACACAAGGCTCCGTCCCCACACATTACCACACGAGGCTCCATCCCCACACATTACCACATGAGGCTCCGTCCCCACACATTACCACACGAGGCTCCGTCCCCCCACATTACCACTCGAGGCTCCGTCCTTACACATTACCACACGAGGCTGCATCCCCACACATTACCACATGAGGCTCTGTCCCCACACATTACCACACAAGGCTCCGTCCTCACACATTACCACACGAGGCTTTGTCCCCACACATTACCACACGAGGCTCCGTTCCCCCACATTACCACACGAGGCTCCGTCCCCCCACATTACCACATGAGGCTCCGTCCCCACACATTACCACATGAGGCTCCGTCCCCACACATTACCACACGAGGCTCCGCCCCCTCCCACATTACCACATGCAGCACTTCCTTTCTATGTAATTCATCCACTTCAGCCAAGGTAAAAGTACATTTAATTGCATCCGCATTCTCCCAAACAAAATGAGCCAAGAAGAGTCGCCAGGTCCATCTCACAGGCCGCAGGAAAATCCAGACAACGATGCAGTAGCTGATCGACAACAACAATATCGACCAAATCGTAGGATTGGTTATCAACAATGAACACCTGAGCAGATTGATAAGGACAGAGAGAGATATCACAAGGTTTATATCAACCGAGTGACAGAAAGAAGGGAAGCTGATATATATAACCAGGGTCAATGAAGAAGGAATTTGACACCTGCGGAAGTTGAAAACAACAATGCCCGTCGACGTAAACTGCCACCACCTTTAAGGTATGCAGCAAGAAATCCAGAGAATATACCCAGTGAGCACCACGTGGGAAAGCGAAACGTTACGTGTAGTGATTGCGGTGCATCTCACTTTTGGAAAGAAAAATTACACAGTGCAAAGTTTGCGTCGTGCTGCAGAAGTGGTACTATACACTTACGTGAAGTAAATAAATACCCTCAGCAGTTTCAAGCATGGTTAACTGAAGATACGAACGAGGCAAAAAATTTTAGAAAGAACATCAGAAAGTACAACAGTGCTTTTGCCTTTACATCCTTTGGATTTCAGTCAATGAAATTTTTCAGTGGCCCACCAGTTTTAGTCATTCATGGACAAGTGTACCACTGTACATCAACTTCTCTAAGGTTAAAGACCTGAATACAATTAAATGTACGTTTTCAATTCATTCTTACTCTTTTTTAATAATTAAAAATATATTTGTGTTTTCTTTAGATCTGATACTCCTTCATATTCACAACTCTACATATTGGATCCTGAGTATGCAAACAAACATTCAACGATTAAATAACGAGCAAAATGAAGGATGCAAGAGGGACATAATGAATACTACTGAATGTTTACTCAGAGATATCAAGCCATTTGCTCAGGCTTTCAAGATTATGAAGGATTTGATTGATCAGCGTGGCTATGACCAGCATTAAAATTGAAATGGGGATAACCAAGGATAGACAACACGACCCTCGCTGATACAACTTGCCGACAGCCAATGAAGTTGCAGCTGTGTTTGTCTCCGATGATGGAGAACCGCCAATCAAAAGAGACATTGCCGTTCATCCCATTGGGCAGTGAGGACTACAGAATATTGTGTACCATAGCCCAAACTGTGATCCAATGGTGTATCCACTCCTCTTTCCGTATGGTGAACACGGATGGAAACCTGGAATATGAAAGCAAGGGAGAACTGCAAAAAGGAAAAGTCATGAAATGGAGGAAGGTGATGATGGAGAACAGTAGGGCTGAACAACAAGATCTGAGACCGGGTCGCATCATCATACTTCCCTCTTCTTTTACCAGTGGAAAACATGCCATGACACAGAATTACCAAGATGCGATGACCTTGGTAGCAAAATTTGGAAAGCCGGATTTATTTATTACGTTCATTTGCAACCCAAAGTGGGAAGAAATTCAGTCCGGCCTTTTACAACATGAAACAGCAATAGACTGCCCAGATTTGGTATCTACCATATTCCACTTAAAGCTACAAGAGTTACTAAACGACTTGACTGCAAAAAAAGGTGGTGTGATGGGACAAGTAAAGGCATACACCTACGTCATTGAATTTCAAAAAAGAGGTATTCCGTACATTCATCTGAATGTTCGTAACAGTAATGTTAAGAATGGAATGATTAATAATGCACATTTAATGCATCCTTTTATTGTTTCAGGTCTTCTTCATTGCCATATGCTCTTAATTCTGGACGACGAAGACAAGTTTCGAGAAGCTATTGATTGTGACAAAGCTGTTTATGCAGAAATTCCTGACCCGGATATTAACAAGGAGGTTTACGATGTTGTCACCAGCTGCATGATTCATGGGCCCTGTGGAGAACACAATAGAAATTCACCGTGTATGGAAGATGTAAAAGGAATCCGGACTTGTTCCAAAAAGTTTCCCAAAGACTTCAGCGAAGAAACAAATATTAATGTGGATGGTTATCCAGTATATCGCAGACAAAAAGATGGCATTAAGCTCCAGGTTAGGGATGTGGAAGTTGACAGTCGCTCGGTTGTACCATACAACCCCTACCTCTCTCAGAAATACAGTGCACACATAAATGAGAAAATCTGCTCTTCCATCCAGACCGTCAAATATATTTTCAAGTACATGTACAAAGGACATGATGCAGCCATTGTTCAAGTGAACAAAGTCAGCAACACCGGCACCTACCACTGGGACGAGATTAAGACTTACATCGACACAGGATATTTGGCATCGCCTGAAGCAATGTGGTGGCTGCGAAAATTTGAGATGTCTGCACGTTCCCATGCTGTAGAAAGACTTCCGGTACACCTACCTTTCCAACAATCAGTTTACTTTGAGGATGGAATGGAGTAGCTTTCTCTGGAAAAAGCTCAGCGTGATGGCACAAAACTTACGAAATGGTTTGTTCTAAACCAAACTGATCCATCAGCACGTCAGTATTTATATTGTGAAATACCCTACCATTATGTCTGGACAAATAAGTTTTGGAAGACAAGAAAAAGAGGTGCTGACAAGATCCTTCCAAGAATGTACTCAGTCTCTCCACAAGATATGGAAAGATTTTCCCTGCGCCTACTCCTAATGCATATCAAGGGTAAGTCATATTCATCTAATTGTACGTTATTAGATCATCCTGACTGTTTTATAGTTTTTAATTATTTTCTTTATGTTGTTTACAGGTGCTACATCATTCGAAGATCTGAGAACAGTGGAAGGACACACATATGAAACTTATATTCTGGCAGCAAAGGCCATGGGATTATTGCATGACGATTCAGAGTGGGATAAAACAATGGAAAAAGCATCTTTTTTTAGAATGCCCGGTGAGCTTCGACAGCTATTTGCTGCAATCCTGAACCACGCTAACATCACAAGTGGACTTGATTTATACAACAAATATAAAAATAACATGATGGACTGATTCATAACGAATACATGGCCGAGCAGCAAACACTTGCCGATATCCAAGACCACTTACGACAGTTTGCTAAAGATTGCAAAAGTTGTGGACTACCTTCCCCATCAGATGCGTACAAAATGTGTGACATTGTTGATGTGGAAAGGGAGAAACAAGAATCTGAACGACTGCAGTTTCTGATGAACCTAGAACAACGAGGCGCCTTTGAAACAATCATGAATGCAGTTAATAATCCAACCACATCACAAAAATACTTTTTTTCATCTGGTGCTGGAGGTTGTGGAAAGACTTTCGTGTACAAGGCTTTAACATCTACTATACTTGGGAATGGTGGCATTGTAAAAACAGTTGCTCCTACCAGTTTGGCAGCTACATTACTAAAAGGTAATTTTAATTACGATTACAGAATACTGAAAAACGTAAATTTAAGATGTCTGTATTGAAGATTTTTTTTGTTTTACACAGGTGGTAAAACAGTCCACTCCGGATTTGGAATTTCAATTATTTGAATGAGAGAACTGTATCAAGTATTAAAGAAGGAACCTCAGTCTGCCGAGAGCTTCGGGATACTAAACTTATTATATGGGATGAATTTTCAATGTCTCACGTTCATCTTTTCAATGCCGTTGATAGAAGCTTATGTATTTTCCTTCACGATGAAGAACCTTTTGGTGGGATCCCGATTGTTGCTGGATGAGATTTTTGTCAGCAAGCTCCAGTTGAACTTCATGGAAATCGCGTTAGTATTGTAGAGGCGTGTGTCAAGAGCAGTCCAGTCTGGAAATCCTTCAAGGAACTGAAATTAATCAGGAACATGCGAGTCAATCCTGTTGAGGTTGAATTTTGTGAGTGGCTGCTAACTGTTGGATCAGGAGTTGTAGATGGGAATCTGGTGGATTTTGTGAAGCTGAGCAAAGACATTCTGGCTTTATGACGTCGTGATGAGCATATTTGGGAATGACCTGAACTCTCTCACTCCTGCTGATCTTGCTTCCAGAGCAGTACTATGCCCTAAAAACTGTGACACGTGTTGAACATGCTTTGAGGTCAGACTAAATCATACTTCAGTGTCGACAATATTTCATCCTGTGAGACAGAAGAAGAAAGAGCTCAGTACCCCATCAAATTTGTACATTTCCTAACGCCTATGGGTCTCCCTCCTCATATGCTGAACCTTAAGAAAGGCTGCTGTGTCATGCTACTCCGCAATCTAAATCCAAAGAAAGGACTGTGCAATGGTACTCGATTAATTGTAGAAACTCTTGGCAGAAATCTCATCGACTGCAGTATTTTTTCTGGGGAGCGTCGTGGTCAAAAGGTTCTCATTCCAAGAATACCATTGGACACTAGCGAAAATTACGATATCCCGTTTAAGTTAACAAGAAAACAATTCCCACTTCGTCTGGTTTATTCCATGACAATTACAAAATCGCAAGGACAAACATTCGATAAGATTGGCGTTCTCCTACCTGATCCTGTATTCACACATGGTCAATTATACACTGCATTCTCTAGAGTAACAAGTTGTAAAGGTCTTTCAGTTCAAATTGTACCTGATAGAAGTCAAGGAAAGATCTTTGAAAATGACGAAAATGACTATACATTTAATTGTGTTTACAGAGAAATTTTAACTTAATTTATGTTTCGTTATAGAATTTGTTTAGATGCTGGAATGAATAAAAAATGCACATCTTACTGAATCCAGTTTGTTTTTGATTTTACACTGTGAATAAAATGTATCATTAGTATTATTCAGATTTTTAATGATTATTATTGTTATTAACTTCATTTTAATTTAATTTACCACCTGTGTAAGCGCTATTGAATGTTGTCATTATTTACTTTAGTTTAATCACCAGTAGCGTTAAATAGATAGCAATGAGCGTGCTGAGCGTTAGCTGGCTAGAAACATCTAGTAAGTAAATAAAAATTGATTCAGTCCAGCAGCCACTATTACATCACAGATCCAACATGAAAAATTTGGTGATAGTTCCTCTTTAATATTTTAAGTAACCTATCAAAGAGTAATTTCTTACACATTAATAAAACTTCTGCAGCCTAAAATTTAAAAACTGATTTGCCACACCGTGAATATCATATATAGCCATAGCCTAACATTATATTACCTGCCCTAGGTGGCTGTAGTGATCAAAAGTGCACAAACCACCAACGAGGGAGACTGGGGTTCAAATCCTGACTCTGCCCTGTGGGAAATAATATACCAGTAGTGGTCCTTGGACAATACTACTAACACTATAGTGCCTACTTCAATAAACATGAGAGTGTCAAAAACAAAGAGAGTGATGTCAGCTCGGACTTCGCCCGGATTACCAAGGTCTGCGTCAGGTGTCGAGGAACCAGGACAATCTGATGATAAATTGACTACTGGAACAAACCATGCATGGACAAGGCAAGAGAACCTGGATCTGAAAAAATGCTACTATAGCAGCAGAACAAATAGAAGGTATATGAAGCGCATGAGGAAACTCTAGATGGGTACAAGACCTGCATGCCCACTGACTGAGAAACAACTAGTCACCCAATGTTTCAATGTCATAAAGAGAAAGCTATTATCACAACTTGAGATAGATCAACTTCACTGTAGATCCACACCACAGGAAGACCTGGAAGAACAACATGTGCAACCCCCTAAAAATCCTGATCCAATCCTGCAACTAGAGAGCACTGCATCTGATCTGAAACAGAAGATCTTAGATAAACTAAATACCATCAATACCAGAGATTGACTGCTAAAGCTCAGGAAAGAAACACCACCAGACAGTATGCTAGAATATGCCAATAGACCACTTGCATCAATACCAACCACCATAACTCAAAATGATAAACTGATCTATGCTACTGCCTCAGCAATCATGGAAATTCTTGGCTATACCACCAGCAAGAACAGAAGTACTGTACGTGTCCCCCATGGAAAAGAAGACTGGAGACAAAGATCAAGGTAACACAAAGGAAAGTCATCCAACTAACAGAAATACAGAAGGGTCTAAAAATCTAGAATAAGACCAAGCTGGATGAGTACAAAGGACTGACCCAACTGAAGCCCTAGAGACTGCTAAACAAAGGCTCACAGCACTCGCTGCAAGACTAGGGAGATCTTTCCATGGGGTGGTGGGAGGAAAATCATGTACGGAAAATGAGTTCTTTTCGACAGATTGTACTCAGATGGTTCAGATATATAGGTGACATTCTATTGTTCTGGACGGCACTATTGATGAGTGTAACATTTTCATCAATGATTTGAATGACAATCCCTAGAACATCAAGTTAACTTTCAGTATATCATCTAATATGGTGAACTTTTTGGACCTGAGACTTTCTATTATTAACAACCGTATTGTCATTAACTTATATCGGAAAGAAACAGCAACCAATAGCCTCCTGCATTATTCTAGTGTGCACTCAGCACAATTGTATAATGGAATTCCTAAGGGTCACTTCCTCAGGCTCAGGAGGAACTGTTCTACCATTGAGGACTTTTTTGAGGAATCTATAAAGCTAACAGATAGGTTCTGGTCTAGGGGGTTATCCACGAAAAATTATTTCTCAGGCTTTCCCAGCACTCTGTATGGAAGGAGATCATGAGTTCAAGACCGAAGAACCCTACTTGAACCATTGATCTAATCACAACTTATCACAATCAATGGAATGATGTCTATGTGATTCTAAAGAAAAATTGTGACATTCTCTTAAATGAAGCTAAACTTTTACCTTGGTTGTCACCGACTCCTAAGATGGTGGCTAGGAGATCTCACAACCTAAAAGATGAACTGGTTGTCAGCCATTTTAGACCAAAATGAACTCTGGGAAGCCTACTTATGGTTCGTATCCTTGTGGTAGGTATAATATCTGTCGTTACATGATTGCCGGTTGCAAGATTACTCTCCCACACCTCCCAGAACCGATCAAGCCAAGTGCTTACTTTAATTGTCGTACTAGGAACCTTGTTTATGCTTTAGTTTGCAGTTGCCCAAGACTATATGTTGGACAGACCACACAGGAGCTCAGACGCCGGGTACAACAACATCTTTCTAATATAGGTATGGCAAAGAAGGATCTGGACAAAGGTAAGAAACTCTCTTCAGTTGACTCTCATTTTCTACAGTATCATATTAGCTCCACTAGGGGCCTTAAATTTATGAGCCTTGAGGGAGTGAGAACTAATATTAGGGGCAGGAATATTGCCTTGGACTTACTCAGGCGTGAATCCAAATGGGTATATAATCTTAATACTTTGGCCCCTTCAGGCATTAATGAGGAACTGCTATATACCGGCTTCTATAAACAAATATGAAGGATAATGGTTGGGACAGTGTCCTTTTTTGTGTTTGAGATATCTAAATTTTGCTTTTTTTTTTTTTCTTTTAGGTATATTTACACGGACTTGCATTCTCCACCATTTGTTATGTTCTGCAACTGGAATGAAACATTGTGCTATATAAATGTACATTGTATTTAATTTCTTTGTTGTTTTACTATCTGTAGCAAAGCCTGCCTTTCCTGGGTGCTGCCAGCTATTGTTGCTGTATGTACTTTATATATATCCTTGAGAATTTTCTCTGGCTACATCCCCTGTATACCCTCAATTTTTGATTATAGTTGGGTCTTGTGATCTTGGTCTCCAATACTCACTGTGGCATATAGCACACTATATTTGGAATTTGGGTGGCATTTTTTCCATTAATTGGGTATGCTATACCATACTACTTTTGCATATTATAGACTCTGGCCTACTGTCATGCATTTCCTTTTTGTCTATCGACTTTTGACATATGCCTTGTCATGACATGACTACATAGTTCTTCTCCTAGGGCTTTTGTGTATGAATCGTCTATTACCTTAACTTACATTTGCTGTGAAAAATTGTTGTGGATATCTATGATATAGTACATGATATGTTCTTTGGCTTGCAGTAGCCTTTAGCTGCACATCATTTGTACCTCCTGTATACACAAAAGGTCTTTCTAATTGACCTCTTGAGTTGTATTTTCTGTCCAAAGATATGTTTAGGGAAAGGAGTAAGAATACCAATACATATAAACAAATATTCCTTCTCTCTTTTATGACAACTGTGTAGGATCCCTGTTTTTCTTGTTATATATATATATATATATATATATATATTTACTAGTTGAAGAGCACAGCGTTGCCTGGGCATAGTAACCAACTGTGGTAAGTTATAACAAACTACAATGATTTTATTGCACATAAAAACATTTCACATCATATATTCAACACTACAGATTTGCAACACAAATTAACTAAATGATTAGCCAAGTATTGATAGTATTTTATTTTCAACTCATTCAAGAGCCTTTTCATAAACAACATTTTTGGTTTTTCCTTTCGGTGCAAAGATGAACAGATTTTTGGCAGTTCCAACTCTTGAACAGACCACATAAAATTAACCATGAGAAAAGCATGGAGATTGCAAATCGATCCCTATTACTTTCAAGGACTGTCCCTGAGCATTGTTAATGGACATTGCAAATAGCAGTTGAATTGGAAACTGGAGGCATTTAAAATCAAAAACAAAATCAGATGGAATGAGTGGAATTCTTGGAGTGAAAATGTCCTCTCCTTTGGCACATCCTGTTTCTGAGCTGTGTATCTAATCCTATCCTGTGTTACTGACTGCTCAGCCGTGTATCTAATCCTATCCCGTGTGATACTGACTGCTGAGCAGTGTATCTAATCCTATCCTGTGTGATACCGTCTCCTGAACCGTGTATCTAACCATATCCTGTGTGATACTGACTGCTGAACCATGTACCTAATCCTATCATGTGTGTTACTGACTGCTCAGCTGTGTATCTAATCCTACCATGTGTGATACTGACTGCTGAGCCATGTATCTAATACTATTCTGTGTGATACTGTGTGCTGAGCTGTGTATCTAATCCTACCCTGTGTGATACTGTCTGCTGAGCTGTGTATCTATTCCTATCCAGTGTGCTACTGACTGCTGATCTGTGTATCTAATCCTTTCCTGTGTGATACTGACTGCTGAGCCATGTGTTTAATCCTCTCCTGTGTGATACTGACTGCTGAGCTGTGTATCTAATCCTATCCTGTGTGATACTGACTGCTGAGCCGTGTATCTAATGCTATCCTGTGTGATACTGACTGCTGAGCAGTGTATGTAATCCTATCCTGTGTGATACTGTCTGCTGAGCCGTGTATCTAACCCTATCCTTTGTGATACTGACTGCTGAGCCATGTACCTAATCCTATCATGTGTGTTACTGACTGCTCAGCCGTGTATCTAATCCTATCCTGTGTGATACTGACTGCTGAGCCGTGTATCTAATCCTATCCTGTCTGATACTGACTGCTGAGCCATGTATCTAATCCTATTCTGTGTGATACTGTCTGCTGAGCCATGTATCTAATACTATTCTGTGAGATACTGTGTGCTGAGCTGTGTATCTAATCCTATCCTGCGTGATATTGCTTGCTGAGCCGTGTATCTATTCCTATCCAGTGTGATACTGACTGCTGAGCTGTGTATCTAATCCTATCCTGGGTGATACTGACTGCTGAGCCATGTATCTAATCCTATCCTGTGTGATACTGACTGCTGAGCCATGTGTCTAATCCTCTCCTGTGTGACACTGACTGCTGAGCTGTGTATCTAATCCTATCTTGTGTGATACTGACTGCTGAGTCGTGTATCTAATCCTATCTTGTGTGATACTGGGCTCCCCCTGCAGTCTGTGTCAGGGGGTGGTCTATGTTGGCACGGTAATAAATTGTTATTTCCAGCTTTACAGAAGGATGATAACACCATAGAAATGATAAGAATAATAGGCCAAATTGTTTGGTGAATTGAAACACGCGGGGTTAAAATTTCACCTCACAACATAGTCTATGACGCTCTCGGGGTCCAGATGTGTGACTGTGCAAAATTTTGTGGCTGTAGCTGCGACGGTGCAGATGCCAATCCCAGACACACACACATACATACATACAAACATACACACACACACATTCAGCTTTATATATTAGATGACTTGACTCAGTACTCGTATTTTTCTTTTTGGCTTTTGCCTTTATAATTTTGGATTGCCTACATCTTTCTAAATGTGGCATATTTTGGTATTGCTGTTGGTTGTGCACCATAAGCAATACTCTATCAGCTTTCCTGGTGTATGCTATGACATATACCGTATTTTTCGCTTTATAAGACGCTCCGGATTATAAGACGCACCCCAAATTTTGAGGAGAAAAATAAGAAAAAATGTTTTTTTTAATAAAATGGTGGTGCTTCTTATAATCCAGGCGTCTTATTGCTTACCGGTCTGTCCCCGGGGTGCTGTCGCCCACTCTGTCCCCAGGGTGCTGTCGCCCACTCTGTCCCTGGGGTGCTGTCGCCCACTCTGTCCCCGGGGTGTTGTCGCCCACTCTGTCCCCGGGTGCTGCCGCCTACTCTGTACCTGGTGCTGCTGCCACCGTGCTGGGTCCTCCGGGTGCTACTGCCACCGCGCTGGGTCTTCCGGGTGCTGCTGCCGCCGCCGCACTGGGTCCTTTGGATGCTGCCGCCGTGCTGGGTCCCTCGGGTGCTGCCGCCGCCGCGTTGGGTCCCCCGGTGCCTGCCGCCGCCGTCGGGCTCTGTCCCGTGCTGCGTGGGGGGCTCTGCCGTTCCATCCATGCCTGTGCGGTGGCTTGCTTCCTGGAAAATGGCCGCCGCACAAGCGCAGATGGAGATCTCGCATTGAAATCTCGGGAGATGAGATTTCAGCGCTGAAATCTCATCTCCCGAGATTTCAATGCGAGATTTCCACCTGCGCTTGCGCGATGGCCATTTTCCAGGAAGCAAGCCACCGCACAGGCATGGATGGAACGGCAGAGCCCCCCACGCAGCACAGGACAGAGCCCGACGGCGGCGGCAGGCACCGGGGGACCCAGCGCGGCAGCAGCAGCACCCGGAGGACCCAGCGCGGTGGCGGCAAGTATCGGACACCCGCAGCGGCAGCACAAAAAAACGTATGTTTGCATTGTAAGACGCACCCCTATTTTCCCCCCAAATTTGGGGGAAAAAAAGTGCGTCTTACAAAGCGAAAAATACGGTAGCTGTATTCGTATATCATGGAACCACGGTTCCTTCTATATACTTACCACCTTTTCTCTTTCTCCTTTTTTTATGTATGGTGGTTGCTTTATATTGCCTTTATATTTATATTAAAAACATGCAAAACACAAGCCGCGGAGACACCATCACATGTTTCTCAATGCAAGCAATGACTAGCCAGGTCTTTCCCTGGGAAGGAACAACCACGGGAAGGGCAGTCTCCAATGAAGGAAACCACCTATGCCTAAACATGGTATCCATGGCATAGGTGGTTTCCTTCATTGGAGACTGCCCTTCCCGTGGTTGTTCCTTCCCGGGGAAAGACCTGGCTAGTCATTGCTTGTGTTGAGAAACATGTGATGGTGTCTTCGCGACTTGTATTTTGCATGTTTTTACATATTTCCCATAAGGGATGGGGGCATTGCTCTAGAATCACTGTGTTGAGAAACGTGATGGTGTCTCCGCAGTGTTGGATGTTGATCTCCATGAGTTCATTCATCCTCATTTTTATATTTATATTGACATGAAAAACCGTTAGGCAATATTGCGCTGAGGGTATTTATTTATTGAGTAAATTTGGTTTTTCTTTTGGTATTCAGATATTTCATCTAGTTTACAGTATTTATCTTCATGCTAGTGCATGGTGTGTTCACTTATTTCATGTACCGCTTCATCTGATGCCTATGCCACTCAAAATATAAAATATTAATTATTTATACATTTAACAATCTTTTGTCTTGAGTGGCTTTGGGTTATTTTAAGACATGTGCCTTCTAAACACTTGTTCATACTTATGCTTTTGGGTGCCTGTGACATCTTTGCGCATCTATATGATGCCTGGACTTCTCTGTGCGGATTTATTAAGTCCTGCCTTTCTATTGGCATGCATATATTTTGCTTGACTTATTCAACTCCTTTACATATATAAGATGTTGTTCTGTATTTAACATGCTTGGCGCCAGTGCGTGCCCAGATATATGGTTCTTCTTTGCAGCGCATGCGCCGCTAGAGCACTCTGTCCTTCTTCATGTCCAAGATCATCATGGACACCCTTGCGTGTGCCCACTGTATCCCATATTGGTATAGGTAGTATTTTGTGTAGGCACCTGCGCACTTCTGCAAAAGCGTCTGGTGTTACCATGGATGTGGAGGGATCAGTGTTCTAAGATTCCATTGACTGTATGTGCGCTTGCATAGGTTGTACGTGATGGGTGTTCGGAAGCGCATTAGGACCCTTTCTTCCGATGTATGTGCGCTTGCGCAGATTGCACGTGAGGGGTGCCAGAACCGGAACTGGTGATTGATATCAGCGCTATGGAAATGTAACACGCCGCTCCAGTTTCACAGCTTGTAGTTATCCCCATATTTTGTGGGTATAAAAATGGTTGGGTTTGACTTCTATTTGTATATCACCCCTGATGAAGTCACCTGTGTAGTGTCGATATGCGTGGGGCATGAACTACCCTGGGACTGCACTATAGCACCTTATTTGTGTTATCCTTATTATGACCACTTGGACATCTCAGGGCTGTATTGCTTGGCTCTTTCTCTTTGATGGGTAACAGGTATATTTGTTAACAAATGGTGACTTTCTATTTTTTTTTTGCTGCCATGTGATGAGGCTTGTGCTTCTCTCTTGGACTTGTATTGGCTGTTGTACTCACTTGTGTTTTCACAATTAGCTAGCAGCACACCCAGAGCTATTTCCATCATCTTGTGGAGTTAGGGTACCGTTACACATAACGATGTCCCAGCGATCCTACCAACGAACCAACGTGGATGGGATCACTGGGACATTGTTAGGACCAGTGAGCATGCTGGTTTCCAGCGTAAACATTTGGTTTCTAAGGGCTGCGGGGCCCTTAGAAACCTGATGTTTACCCTAGATACCAGTGTGCACTGCAGGCAGGGCAGGAGGTGGAGGCAGAGCGGCGCAGACAGACCGGCGCAGCTCTACTATCTGCAACTCCGGTCTGACAGAATGGAGTAGCAGATAGCAGAGCTACTCCGGTCTGTGCGCCGTTCTGCCTCCACTTCCGCCCTGCCTGCAGTGCATGCTGGTATCTAGGGTAAACATTGGGTTTCTAAGGGCGCCACGGCCCTTAGAAACCCGATGTTTATGCTGGTAACCAGCGTGCAGCGTCACTCATCGCTGGCTCCCACTGCCACACGCAGCGATGCGCGCTGGCCATTGGGAGACCAGAGATGAAAAAACGGGCCAGGACGATCCAGCACGATCAGCAATACCCCGCGGGGGGGCCGATCGCTGCTGGATGTCACACACAGCGATCTCGCTGGAGAGATCGCTGATGTGTCACAAAATCAGCAATCTCGCCAGCGAGATCGCTGGGTGTAACGGGGCCTTTAGTCTGGCATTTTGTTTATGATATTGTTGCATAGCATTACAGTTGGTCCTTGGGAGTGGCTTTCTCTGCTGCCCTCATTGTTCACTGTGATTATATCGTCCATTGCATTACATTTGCCATTAGGTGCATGAGGAGTGGTTTTCTTTGCTACCCTCATTGTTCACATTGATTTTATTGTCCATTGCACTATATTTGCTATTAAGGTGCATGAGGAGTTAACATATTTTCCTGGTCTGTTCTTTTTCTTTCCTTTGTGTCCTTTGGACCTTTTGGTCTTAAATGTTTTTAAATGTATGTCTTTTTGTATAGTAATTTTTGTATCCACACATGTAATAAAGATATTTTGTTTAGGTTGATCCCTGTTGTTATGCATATCCTTTTCTCTTGAGTCTTTTTTTCTGAATTTTTATATGCATATGTTTGATCCCTAAATTCTATTTAGCTTGCATTTTGATGTGGTGCCCGCTACCCCACTATCTGTTGTCGGGTCTTGAAACAGGATAATGACATAAAACACCCAAGAATGGCTAAGAGGAAAACATTGGACTATTCTGAAGTGGTCTTCTATGAACCCTGACCTAAATCCTATTGAGCATCTTTGGAAAGAGCTGAAACATGCTGCCTGGAAAGGGCAACCTTCATACACAAGACAACTGGAGCAGTTTGCTTTCCTCTGGTCTATGTTGAGTGTGATACACACCATGTCACCAAACAGCACAGTGAGTATCAGTAGCCTCTATACAGGCCCACTCACTGATTCCAAGATTGTAGACACCTGTGATGCTAATTAGTGGACACACCTTGGTTTAACATGTCCCTTTTGTCACATTATTTTAAGGGGTACCATCATTTCTGTCCAGGCCTATTTCATGAGTTTTATTTTTTTTAAATATTCTGTGGAAGCATGGTTGAAAAGCAATGTCTGACTTTCATTTGATCATTTTCATAAATTTTGTATTTATTATCACTCTTAATTAGAGTTGAGCGAAACGGGTCGAAAAAATTCAAAAGTCGCCGACTTTTGGCAAAGTCGGGTTTCATGAAACGAAACCCGACCCTAGGATGAGGTCGGCCACGAGGTCGGCGACTTACGCGCCAAAGTCGCGTTTCAAAAGTTTGTTTTGCGCTCTTTTTCAGCCAATCAGGATCCACGGACACTGTGGGCAACGTGATGACATAGGCACGGGTCACCACCATCTTTCAGAAGTGCATGCAAGTGATTGGCTTGCTTTGGTGGGCGTCACAGGGGGTATAAAAGGGCGTGCACGCCGACCGCCATCTTACTTCTGCCGATCTTAGTATAGGGAGAGGTTGCTGCTGATTCTGTAGGGAGAGCGTTAGGCAGGGAAGAAGACAAAAAAACTGCTTCTGCTGCTAGCGATTTGGCCTGCACAACACATCAGTCACTGTGTGTGCAGTGCAAGGGGAGGCTATATAGTGGTGTATCAGTGGTGTTGGTTGTTGGGCTGCCTTTTAAGGCTTCCTGACAGGCTGGCATTGCTGTTTACCCACTGCTCCGCAAACTGCTTTTTTAAAAGCAATCCAATCTCCCTTATCCTCTAGTCACTTTTGTCACAGCTGTGCCATCGAGCCTGTCACATAGCGCTCAGATATTCATTGGGCCTCACACAATCCAAAAGTGTCCAGTGTCCAAAAGTGTGTGCAGAGATTCAAAATCTCCCTTATCCTCTAGTCACTTTTGTCACAGCTGTGCCATCGAGCCTGTCACATAGCGCTCAGATATCAGTGGGCCTCACACAATCCAAAAGTGTCCACTGTCCACAAGTGTGTGCAGAAATTCAACATATCCCTTATCCTCTAGTCACTTTTGTCACAGCTGTGCCATCGAGCCTGTCACATAGCGCTCAGATATCAGTGGGCCTCACACAATCCAAAAGTGTCCACTGTCCACAAATGTGTGCAGAAATTCAAAATCTCCTTTATCCTCTAGTCACTTTTGTCACAGCTGTGCCATCGAGCCTGTCACATAGCGCTCAGATATCAGTGGGCCTCACACAATCCAAAAGTGTCCAGTGTCCAAAAGTGTGTGCAGAGATTCAAAATCTCCCTTATCCTCTAGTCACTTTTGTCACAGCTGTGCCATCGAGCCTGTCACATAGCGCTCAGATATCAGTGGGCCTCACACAATCCAAAAGTGTCCACTGTCCACAAGTGTGTGCAGAAATTCAAAATCTCCCTTATCCTCTAGTCACTTTTGTCACAGCTGTGCCATCGAGCCTGTCACATAGCGCTCAGATATCAGTGGGCCTCACACAATCCAAAAGTGTCCAGTGTCCAAAAGTGTGTGCAGAGATTCAAAATCTCCCTTATCCTCTAGTCACTTTTGTCACAGCTGTGCCATCGAGCCTGTCACATAGCGCTCAGATATCAGTGGGCCTCACACAATCCAAAAGTGTCCACTGTCCACAAGTGTGTGCAAAAATTCAACATCTCCCTTATCCTCTAGTCACTTTTGTCACAGCTGTGCCATCGAGCCTGTCACATAGCGCTCAGATATCAGTGGGCCTCACACAATCCAAAAGTGTCCACTGTCCACAAGTGTGTGCAGAAATTCAAAATCTCCTTTATCCTCTAGTCACGTTTGTCACAGCTGTGCCATCGAGCCTGTCACATAGCGCTCAGATATCAGTGGGCCTCACACAATCCAAAAGTGTCCAGTGTCCAAAAGTGTGTGCAGAGATTCAAAATCTCCCTTATCCTCTAGTCACTTTTGTCACAGCTGTGCCATCGAGCCTGTCACATAGCGCTCAGATATCAGTGGGCCTCACACAATCCAAAAGTGTCCAGTGTCCAAAAGTGTGTGCAGAGATTCAAAATCTCCCTTATCCTCTAGTCACTTTTGTCACAGCTGTGCCATCGAGCCTGTCACATAGCGCTCAGATATCAGTGGGCCTCACACAATCCAAAAGTGTCCAGTGTCCAAAAGTGTGTGCAGAGATTCAAAATCTCCCTTATCCTCTAGTCACTTTTGTCACAGCTGTGCCATCGAGCCTGTCACATAGTGCTCAGATATCAGTGGGCCTCACACAATCCAAAAGTGTCCAGTGTCCAAAAGTGTGTGCAGAGATTCAAAATCTCCCTTATCCTCTAGTCACTTTTGTCACAGCTGTGCCATCAAGCCTTTCACATAGCGCTCAGATATTCATTGGGCCTCACACAATCCAAAAGTGTCCAGTGTCCAAAAGTGTGTGCAGAAATTCAAAATCTCCCCTGTCCTATAGACACCTTGTACCTTGTTTTACATTACTATATAGTTTGTTGGATTTTGTCTACATTTCTACCAAAAATGAGGAAGGCTGGTGGAAGAGGCCGTGGAATTGGGCGGGGGTTGGCAGCTGGTAATGATGGTGTTGGTGGTGGATCTGATGGTAGTGGCAAGAGCAAAATAGGACCGAATGCAGGAGGTGCTGACCCTGCGTCATCGTCTGGCTACATAAGGCCTCGAACGCTTAGTTTTCTAGGAGTTGGCAAACCGCTTTTAAAGCCAGAGCATCAGGAAAAAGTTTTGTCTTACATTGCTGACTCAGCCTCCAGCTCTATCGCCTCCTCTTCTTCAGTTGTAAAAAGTAAAAGCACTGAGTCGTCATTGGAGGCTCATGTTCATGAACCACACCTTTCCTTGTGTCCTTCACCCCAACCAAGATTGAAGGATGACGCAGGCCATACTACTGATTACTCCATGGAGCTGTTTTCACATACCATGCCTGGATTATCAAGTGAAATGGTGAATTACCCAGGCCAAGATGAATCTGACATGGAGTGCACTGATGCACAGCCGCTGATGGATGATTCTGCTGGTACATTCACTCAGAGCACTACATTGTCCTCGCAGTGTACAGAGCCAGATTCTGACCCTGATGAGACTCAGGTGCCCCTTCCCTCACACTATACCACCATACACGGTGACACAGAGGAAGGTGCACATGACATAGAAGAGGAGGTGATGGATGACCCAGTTGTTGACCCAGATTGGCATCCATTGGGGGAAGAGGGTGCTGCTTCCAATAGCTCAGATGAGGAGCATCCACAGCAGACATCGACATCGGAACAGCTGTTATCTGGCAGGCCCGGAGCACTCCAAAGACAGGTTCCAAACATCAAAAGAGTTGCTGGACAGCTTGTCCAGAGGGTCAAAAGATCACAGCGTGCTAGGCCGCAAAATGTCTGCCAAAGTAGGAAGAGTGCAGTGTGGCACTTTTTTGAACAAAATCCTCATGATCAGGCCAAGGTTATCTGTAAGAAGTGCGCAAAGACCTTTAACCGAGGGAAAAATCTGAAAAATTTGAATACCAGTTGCATGCTTAGACATTTAACCAGCATGCACTTGCAAGCGTGGACACAACACCAAACCTCAAGTGCCACATGTGCAACTGATCACAACGAAGGTAGTCAGCAACGCTACATTGTTTCCCCCCACTGTAAGCCCACCGGTTAGCACAGCAGCAAATGTTGAGGTGTCGTTGCAAGGCCACAGCAGTCAGGGAATCCCACTGTTATATCAACGAAAGACTGATTCTAGGCCATCAGAAAGAACACCAACTCCATCACCATCATCAACCCTCTCTCAGTCCGCCCTGTCCACCGCTACTTCCACCATATGCAGCTCTCAAGTCCAGCTCACCCTCCCAGACACTATGAGTAGGTCAAGAAAGTACTCAGTCTCTCATCCGCGTACACTGGGTTTGAACGCCCACATTGCCAAACTAATCTCGTTTGAGATGATGCCCTTTCGGTTGGTGGAAAGCACAGCTTTCCGCGAACTCATGGCCTATGCAGTACCACGCTATGACCTACCCAGTCGTCACTTCTTCTCTCGCAAAGCCATCCCAGCCCTCCACCATCATGTGAAAGACCGCATTGTCCATGCACTCAAGCAGTCAGTGAGCGGAAAGGTGCACCTCACAACTGATGCATGGTCCAGTCGGCATGGCCAGGGCCGTTACGTGTCCATCACTGCGCACTGGGTTAATGTGGTGGATGCAGGGTCCACAGGGGACAGCGGTGGTGGGACAGTGCTGCCTAGCCCACGGTATAGGAAACAGTTGGCTGTAGGCGTTCGACCCTCCTCCTCCTCCTCCAGAAGCGAAAGCTCGTCCACAGAGCGCAGTCGTACGAGCACTCCATCTGCAGCTGCCACTGTTGCACACGATGTGTCCCCCTATCGAGCAGCTAGTGGAAAGCGTCAGCAGGCTGTGTTGCATATGATGTGTTTGGGCGACAGACACACCGCCGAGGTGCTGGCCGAGTACTTGAAGCGACAAACTGAGTCATGGCTGGGCAGTGTACATCTTGAGGCAGGCAAGGTAGTTAGTGATAACGGCCGTAACTTTGTGGCAGCCATAGCCCTTTCAAAACTCAGCCACATACCTTGCTTGCTCACACCTTGAACCTGGTGGTGCAGTGCTTCCTCAAAAATTATCCGGAGTTAACAGCCCTGCTCCAGAAGGTGCGAAGACTGTGCGCGTACATCCGCCGGTCGCCTGTACACTCCGTTCGTATGCAGAAGCTGCAGCGATTGCTCCACCTTCCCAACCACCGCCTCATTATCGACATTGCAACAAGGTGGAACTCCACCCTGCACATGGTGGAGCGGCTGTGCGAGCAGAGGCAGGCCATAATGCATTTGTGGGAGGATACACGGCCAGGCACTTTGAGAGCAGACATGGAGTTGACAGGTGTGCAGTGGTCGAAGCTGAAAGACCTTTGTAAAGTCCTTCAGTGTTTTGAGGAATGCACACGGCTGGTAAGCGCAGACGACGCCATCCTAAGCATGAGCATCCCACTTATGCGTCTGCTCATGCAAACTTTGACGCACCTTAAGGAGCAGGCGTCTGCAGCCAATGTTGATGAGGAGGAAGAGGAGGAGGGAATCCTTGATGACATTCAGCCATTGTCTGCTCAGGGACCTCTCCTGGACGAGGTGGAGGAAGAAGAGGAGGAGGAGGAGGATGATGGGGATGATTACTTAGGGGAGGAGGATGCATCTCGTGGGGCAAGTGAAAATGTTGGCGTGGCAAGGTCTGGTACAGGGTTTGTGCGTGACTGGAGGGATGTGGATTTGCCAGAAAGTGCTCCTCCACCCAGCACTCGAAGTGCATCATTGACACCGGGAACATTGGCCCACATGTCAGATTATGCCTTGCGGATCCTAAAAAGGGACCCCCGCATTGCCAAAATGATGAACGATGACGACTAGTGTTGAGCATTCCGATACCGCAAGTATCGGGTATCGGCCGATACTTGCTGTATCGGAATTCCGATACCGACTTCCGATATTTTTTCAATATCGGAATTCGGCATCGGAATCGGAAGTTCAAAGTTGATTGACAGACTGACGTCATCATGATGCGCGGTGTGTGCGCATCATGATGCGCCGTCATTTTGGGCCTTCCGGGGGTCTCTGCCGGCCTGCCGGGGGGCTGTGCCGGCCTGCCGGGGGGGCTGTGTGGACTGCCCGGGGTCTGTACCGGCCTGCCGGGGGGCTGTGCCGGCCTGCCGGTGGTCTGTGCACCCTGTGGGGGTCTGTGCCGGCCTGCCGGGGGGCTGTGCCGGCCTGCCGGGGGGCTGTGCAGGCTCCGGGGGGCTGTGCCGGCCTGCCGGGGGGCTGTGCCGGCCTGCCGGTGGTCTGTGCAGGCTCCGGGGGGCTGTGCCGGCCTGCCGGGGGGCTGTGCCGGCCTGCCGGTGGTCTGTGCAGGCTTCGGGGGTCTGTGCAGGCATCGTCCGATGGGACTACAAGTCCCATCGGGCGATGCCTGCTACCATGACAGTGATTGACACATTAGCCAATGATGGGACAGTAGTAGTCCCATCATCCGGCTAATGTGTTAAATGTTAAAAAAAAAAAAAAATACTACATACATACTACATGCATGCTACATACATACTACATGCTACATACATACTGCATGCTACATACATACTACATACATACTACATGCATGCTACATACATACTACATGCTACATACATACTACATATATACTACATACATACTACATACATGCTACATACATACTGCATGCTACATACATACCACATACATACTACATACTACATATATACTACATGCATGCTACATACATACTACATGCTACATACATACCACATACATACTACATACATGCTACATACTACATACATACTACATACATACTACATACATGCTACATGCATGCTACATGCATGCTACATACATACTACATACATACTACATACATGCTACATACATACTACATGCATGCTACATACATACTACATGCTACATACATACCACATACATACTACATACATACTACATATATACTACATGCATGCTACATACATACTACATGCATGCTACATACATACTACATGCATGCTACATACATACATACATACTACATATATACTACATGCATGCTACATACATACTACATGCTACATACATACCACATACATACATGCTACATACATACTACATATATACTACATGCATGCTACATACATACTACATATATACTACATGCATGCTACATACTACTTGCATGCTACATACATACTACATGCTACATACATACATACTACATATATACTACATGCATGCTACATACATACTACATGCTACATACATACCACATACATACTACATGCTACATACATACCACATACATACATGCTACATACATACTACATATATACTACATGCATGCTACATACATACTACATATATACTACATGCATGCTACATACATACTGCATGCTACATACATACTACATACATACTACATACATACCACATATATACTACATACATACAATACATTCATACAATACATACATAGACATACAGTACATATAACATAGAGTAACATACTTACCAATACTTGTCACATTGTTCCCCGAAGCCATTGTCGTCTACGGAATAAATATTAACATAACAAACCACAAAAATACTCACCCACGATCCGAAGCAGTCCACGAGTGTGTCCCACGACGATCTTGGGTAGAGAACTGCAGCATCAGATGATGCTGCCGTTCTCTACGGGCTGCAGGAATCCAATGACGGAAGGTAGGTATCCTTCCGCACTGTATTCCTCCGCCACTTAAAAAAAAAAAAGTTCCTAGTCTCACTTTATGCCATTGCTGCGTGGGAAATTCCCACACAGCAATGGCATAAAGTGAGACTAGGGACTTTTTTTTTTTTAAGTGGCGGAGGAATACAGTGCGGAAGGATACCTACCTTCCGTCATTGGATTCCTGCAGCCCGTAGAGAACGGCAGCATCATCTGATGCTGCAGTTCTCTACCCAAGATCGTCGTGGGACACACTCGTGGACTGCTTCGGATCGTGGGTGAGTATTTTTGTGGTTTGTTATGTTAATATTTATTCCGTAGACGACAATGGCTTCGGGGAACAATGTGACAAGTATTGGTAAGTATGTTACTCTATGTTATATGTACTGTATGTCTATGTATGTATTGTATGAATGTATTGTATGTATGTAGTATATATGTGGTATGTATGTATGTAGTATGTATGTAGCATGCATGTAGCATGCAGTATGTATGTAGCATGCATGTAGTATATATGTAGTATGTATGTAGCATGCATGTAGTATATATGTAGTATGTATGTAGCATGTAGCATGCATGTAGTATGTATGTGGTATGTATGTAGCATGTAGTATGTATGTAGCATGCATGTAGTATATATGTGGTATGTATGTAGCATGTAGTATGTATGTAGCATGCATGTAGTATATATGTAGTATGTATGTAGCATGCAGTATGTATGTAGCATGCATGTAGTATATATGTAGTATGTATGTAGCATGTAGTATGTATGTAGCATGCATGTAGTATGTATGTAGTATGTAGCATGTAGTATGTATGTAGCATGCATGTAGTATATATGTAGTATGTATGTAGTATATATGTAGTATGTATGTTGCATGTAGTATTTATGTAGTATGAATGTAGCATGTATGTAGTATGTAGTATGAATGTAGCATGTATGTAGTATGCATGTTGTATGTATGTAGCATGTAATTTTTTTTTTTTTTTTTTACATTTAACACATTAGCCGGATGATGGGACTACTACTGTCCCATCATTGGCTAATGTGTCAATCACTGTCATGGTAGCAGGCATCGCCCGATGGGACTTGTAGTCCCATCGGACGATGCCTGCACAGACCCCCGAAGCCTGCACAGCCCCCCGGCAGGCCGGCACAGCCCCCCGGCAGGCCGGCACAGCCCCCCGGAGCCTGCACAGCCCCCCGGCAGGCCGGCACAGCCCCCCGGCAGGCCGGCACAGCCCCCCCGGCAGGCCGGCACAGCCCCCCGGAGCCTGCACAGCCCCCCGGCAGGCCGGCACAGCCCCCCGGCAGGCCGGCACAGCCCACCGGAGCCTGCACAGCCCCCCGGCAGGCCGGCACAGACCACCGGAGCCTGCACAGACCCCCTGGCAGGCCGGCACAGCCCCCCGAAAGGCCCGTACAGACCCCAGAGAGGCTGTACAAGGGCAGGAAAGGGTTTTTCTTATTCCGATACCGGAAGTCCCATAGACTTGAATGGGACTTCCGGTATCGGAATCGGCGATACCGATACTTTTTTTAAAGATCGGCCGATACCATCCGATACGATACTTTGAAGTATCGGACGGTATCGCTCAACTCTAATGACGACTACTGGTTGCCCAGCATCCTGGATCCACGCTATAAAGGCAAATTACAAAACATCATGCCACAGGAGAACCTTGACCTAATATTGGCTAATAAACAAGCAACTCTGGTAAATCGGTTGCTTGAGGCATTCCCAGCACACAGCAGTGATGGTTCTCACACGAGCCGTATGGGCCGGGAGCAGCTTGGCAGAGGTGTTCGTGGTGCACACAGCAGAAGTGGCGTTGGAGACAGGGGTTTCATGACAATGTTGTGGACTGATTTTTCAAATACCGCTCACACAACTGGTAATACTGCATCGATGGAAAGTGACAGGAGACAGCAGTTGTCAACTATGGTTACAAACTACTTTTCCTCCCATATCGATGTTCTCCCACACAGGTCATTCCCCTTTGACTATTGGGCCGCTAAACTGGACACCTGGCCTGAATTGGCCCAATATGCCTTACAGGAGCTCGCTTGCCCAGCTGCAAGTGTGCTATCGGAAAGAGTCTTCAGTGCAGCTGGATCAATCCTGACAGAAAAAAGGACCCGTCTGTCAACCCAAAATGTGGATGATCTAACCTTCATTAAAATGAACCACGCATGGGTTTCCAAGGATTTTGTCCCACCTTCCCCTGATGACACATAGGGTGACAGAAAAATGGCTTGCTTTGGTCCACCTCTTCCTGGTACTTCACCTATTTCGCCTTTTGCATCAGCTGAATGTCCAACATCAACATATGCCACTTTCTAAAACTCCCTAACTGTGCTGCCTCAGCCCCAAGGCCGGGGTCACCACCTAGCGCACGACACCGTTCGAGTGCCGTTGCCCTGGACAGGTGGGTAGGCCGACTCTTGGGCGCGGGCACTGGCACAGGGTCCCTCATAGTGCAATCAAGTGTCTCTGACGGTGGTGGTGCACACCCGCCGTCAGACACACCGCTGTACTATGAGGGGCCCAGTGCCAGTACCGACGCCCACGAGTGGGCCCCCCTTGCTTGGGCAGGGCCCCAGCATTTGCAATCTTTACCTCTCCCTGCTCCTCCGCTGTGTAATCTGGGCCGTCAAATCCATACTGTGCCTGACACCATCTGAGCCTGCCTCCTGAGACATATATTTTGAATGTGTACGCTATCCATACATGTTATCCGGGGATACGGTACCCTTTCTAACCTTTGTGCAATCACGTGCAATCCATACTGGGCCTAACACCGTCTGAGCCTGCCTCCTGAGACATATATTTTGAATGTGTACGCTATCCATACATGTTATCCAGGGATACGGTACCCTTTCTAACCTTTGTGCAATCACGTGCAATCCATACTGGGCCTAACACCGTCTGAGCCTGCCTCATGCTGTATAGACATATATTTTGAATGTGTACGCTATCCATACATGTTATCCAGGGATACGGTACCCTTTCTAACCTTTGTGCAATCACGTGCAATCCATACTGGGCCTAACACCGTCTGAGCCTGCCTCCTGAGACATATATTTTGAATGTGTACGCTATCTATACCTGTTATCCAGGGATACGGTACTCTTTCTAACCTTTGTGCAATCACGTGCAATCCATACTGGGCCTAACACCGTCTGAGCCTGCCTCATGCTGTATAGACATATATTTTGAATGTGTACGCTATCCATACATGTTATCCAGGGATACGGTACCCTTTCTAACCTTTGTGCAATCACGTGCAATCCATACTGGGCCTAACACCGTCTGAGCCTGCCTCATGCTGTATAGACATATATTTTGAATGTGTACGCTATCCATACATGTTATCCGGGGATACGGTACCCTTTCTAACCTTTGTGCAATCACTTGCAATCCATACTGGGCCTAACACCGTCTGAGCCTGCCTCCTGTTACATATATTTTGAATGTGTACGCTATCCATACATGTTATCCAGGGATACGGTACCCTTTCTAACCTTTGTGCAATCACGTGCAATCCATACTGGGCCTAACACCATCTGAGCCTGCCTCCTGAGACATATATTTTGAATGTGTACGCTATCATACATGTTATCCAGGGATACGGTACCCTTTCTAACCTTTGTGCAATCACGTGCAATCCATACTGGGCCTAACACCGTCTGAGCCTGCCTCCTGAGACATATATTTTGAATGTGTACGCTATCCATACATGTTATCCAGGGATACGGTACCCTTTCTAACCTTTGTGCAATCACGTGCAATCCATACTGGACCTAACACCGTCTGAGCCTGCCTCCTGAGACATATATTTTGAATGTGTACGCTATCCATACATGTTATCCAGGGATACGGTACCCTTTCTAACCTTTGTGCAATCACGTGCAATCCATACTGGGCCTAACACCATCTGAGCCTGCCTCATGCTGTATAGACATATATTTTGAATGTGTACGCTATCCATACATGTTATCCAGGGATACGGTACCCTTTCTAACCTTTGTGAAATCACGTGCAATCCATACTGGGCCTAACACCGTCTGAGCCTGCCTCCTGAGACATATATTTTGAATGTGTACGCTATCCATACATGTTATCCAGGGATACGGTACCCTTTCTAACCTTTGTGCAATCACATGCAATCCATACTGGGCCTAACACCGTCTGAGCCTGCCTCCTGAGACATATATTTTGAATGTGTACGCTATCCATACATGTTATCCAGGGATACGGTACCCTTTCTAACCTTTGTGCAATCACGTGCAATCCATACTGGGCCTAACACCGTCTGAGCCTGCCTCCTGAGACATATATTTTGAATGTGTACGCTATCCATACATGTTATCCAGGGATACGGTACCCTTTCTAACCTTTGTGCAATCACGTGCAATCCATACGGGGCCTAACACCGTCTGAGCCTGCCTCATGCTGTATAGACATATATTTTGAATGTGTACGCTATCCATACATGTTATCCAGGGATACGGTACCCTTTCTAACCTTTGTGCAATCACGTGCAATCCATACTGGGCCTAACACCGTCTGAGCCTGCCTCCTGAGACATATATTTTGAATGTGTACGCTATCCATACATGTTATCTGGGGATACGGTACCCTTTCTCACCTTTGTGCAATCACGTGTAATCCATACTGGGCGTGAGAACGGCTGGCGAGCTGTTAAGCAAGCTACAGCACCTGTCCAGACAAGTACAGGGATTCCCTAGCGAGGAGACTTATTTGATTGTTTTCAATGTTGGGACAGCAATTTTTGGGGAGCACTATACTCTGGAGAATGGTAGATGGGGCCCACCATACACTGGAACATTCCAAAGGTGGACATCAGACACTGGAGCAGCATTTACAGGGCCCATTATACACTAGAGCATTAGAAGTGGGGCCCATTATGTTTGGAGCATTATTTGGGCCCATAAGACAGTGGAGCTTCATCCATGGGGACCAACATATACTGTAGCATTATGTGGAGCTCATCATATAATGTTTCAAACATTATATGGGACCAATGATTCTGTATGGAGAAATAGATGGGCCTCGACATGAGATGTAAAAAGTGAGGTATTTTTCATTGTACTATACCGCTATTTCTCTGCCGTATCGGAGCATGATGAGTTGTGGTATGTGTTAAAGGGGCGCTCTTTCGCCCAGGGCACATGAAAACCTGGAGCCAGCCCTCCCCCCCCACAGTTTGTAGCCAAATAACCCCCATTTTTCAGTGCGTAACTTGTATTATGAAGTTAATTAAGGTTGACAAGCTTAAGAAAGAAGAATTGATGCTTTTGGCATTCAAATGGGCACTGAAGGTGTGTTTCCTGTCCTCCTCTCACTGCCGACTTTTATTCCCCATTGACTTACATTGGGTTTCGTGTTTCGGGACGACCCCGACTTTTCCCTATAATCAGACGATCTTGCTCGACCCGACTTTTGGAAAAGTCGGGTTTCACGAAACGAAACGCGACCCTAAAAAAACAAAAGTCGCTCAACTCTACTCTTAATATAATAATAATTTTTATTTATATAGCGCCAACATATTCCGCAGCACTTTACAAGTCAGATTCAAGTTATTTCTGTGACCAATGTGGATTTTTTTGTCTTAAAAACGAGGGGTAGGGGCATGGCATGGCGAGCGAGGAGTGAGGACGCATGTAAGAGAGCTCCCGCTCCCGCACCGGTGACCGACCCGAACAGAGCCCAGCATACTCACCCCACCTTCCGATGTCAGCTAGGAGGACCAGGGGGAATACGTCCGCGGGCCCCTCAGCACCCGATAGCACTCCCGGAGGCATCTCCCGCTACCTTATAGGAGCGGGAAGAAGGAAGGCCGCGGGCGCCATGACAGGAGTGGAGACCGGAGCGCAGCAGGCCCCGCCGCCACCAGGAAGTAAGGTGCAGGCGGGAGGAGAGAGATCTGGTGAGACGGCAGACAGAAGGGGACCCCCTGGGAGGAACGGGGGCACATCCACGGGGGCCCAGCAGGCAGTGAGACTCTCCCCTCCAAATAAATCCTCTGGGGCCCAGGAGACCCGTCAATCACAGGGGCACCACGCGGATGGTTCCGCGCAGACACAGGTTGGCAGATCAGATAGGAACCCCGGGGGGATGAATGCAGAACCCCCCGCGTCACAGAGAGGCGGCAGTGTCCCCCCAGACGTCGACATGGCCACCGCAGTTGTCCCTGCAGCACTAGGAGCAGCGGACCCCATGATGATGGACACTGCAGCATCAGATATACAAAATAATGCAACCCGCCGACCAGACGCACTCCCGACACCGCAACACGGGAGATCACCCTCTTCCACAACAGGGTGCTCCGCAACACCCATGGGAGCTGATTTCAGTCTATTATACAATAAGATAAAAGATATCCCGACGAAGCAGGATATGGAACAGTACATTGCTCGTTTGGAATGCTCCTATAAGGCTGAACTTTCCGTACTAAGAGATGATATTCAACAATGTGGTGAGAAAGTGGAATCTCATGACCAGCTTATAGCCTCCCTGACCGAAAGAATGGAGGCTCAGGAAGCCACCACAGCCACACAAGCAAGACAGCTGCAAACTCTAGCAGAAATGCTGGATGATTCTGAGAATAGGGGAAGCAGAAATAATATAAGAGTAAGGGGATTGCCTGAATCTATACCCCCCCAGGAGTTGAACACCACTTTGAGAGATATTTTTAACTCGGTACTAGATAGGCCTCAGGATGCCCCACTGGAACTGGATCGTGCCCACAGGTCCCTGGGCCCGCGTCCCAGCGAGCAAGATCCACCGAGAGATGTGATATGCCGGGTTCACAAGTATCAACTTAAAGATGCGGTCATGGGAGCAGCCAGGAGAGCAAAATCCATAAACCACTTGGGATCTCGTATACAGCTCTTCGCAGACTTGTCCAGATGGACACTACAGAGACGCAGAGCTCTCCGCCCCCTCTTAGACGAATTACAATGACGCGGCCTTCCCTATACTTGGGGATTTCCATTCTGTCTTCGGGTTCGGAAGGGAGGTAGAGTGCATTGTTTGAGCCATCCTGGCGGAGTTCCGGCATTCTCAGCTGCCTTGGATCTAACGGAGGTGGATATACCTGACTGGCCACCCCTGCCATCATACTATAGACTTGAAGGTCTCCAAAGAGGCCAGAACCCTCAGCAGCAACGTCGTCGCAGGGGTCGGCCCAATGGTCCAGGGCACATGCACACGGTAGACGACGAGGCTGGATAGTATGCCTGGTCCTGAATTGCAGGTGGTCCTGCGGTGTTATGTTTTGAGGGATAACTTGCAGTCTAGAAGGTTATATTGGTTCTGAGTTTAAAAGCGAAGTATTCATAATACTATCAGTGTTGTTGATATCGAAAATAGTTAAGAATTGGGGTATGCTTCACTAGCCTATAATTAGATAATATACGTATATTCTCTATCTGTTCAGTCCTCGTTATAAAGGGAATACGATGGTTAAATCATTACGGGGTCGGGAACCGGGGGAGAAGGTGTCTCCAACTCCTCTTTTTGCTGTACACTTAACCCCCGGAGGCGCTGTTTTGCCATCAAGGCACGCAGCTGTTATATTTTACCTCCAACAGGTTTTCCTGGAGTGTGCCTATTTACACTCGTATAGTTAAAATTTCCTATTTCTTTGTCTTCTTTCTCTTTTTCCTTTTTCTAATTTTGCATCTACTTTCTTTGTTAATACCCACTCCCTTCACTAGCTCTCCCTCCCTCATCAACAACGGGCGTAGGACTCCGAAGCCGATCCATCTTGTTAGCCGTAACCTGCATCCTTGACCACAAGCTGCGGATACAATGTCGGGTAAGACCACTGTACAAAAGATAACATTGGGCTCTTTGAATACTAGAGGCTTTAATACTCCGCAGAAGCGGTCACATATTTTACATGGTATGCATAAGAAAAAAGTAAATATAGTAATCTTGCAAGAGACACATTTTAAAGTCGGACACATCCCTAATATTCACGACCGACACTACACGACATGGTTTCATAGTGCTAACCCGGATTCACGCTCCCGCGGGGTATCTATAGCGCTCCATAAATCTCTCCAGCATAAAATATTGGACACCTTGGTCGATACGGAGGGCAGATACGTGCTTTTGAAAATTAAATTTTTTTCAACCACATATAATATAGCGGGTTGGTACGCTCCCGGCCGGTACCAAATACGAGCTGCTAGATCTTTCCTGAAGATCGTGGCTGAGTTTGCTGAGGGGGTGGTCATACTGGGAGGAGACTTTAACATGACTCTTAACCCGACTCTAGACTCCACGGCAGCGAAGTCATATCTTTCATATCGTCAGCTATCCTCACTGAAAAGGGACCTCCAGGATTTGCGACTCACTGACGTCTGGAGACTTTGTAACCCCAATGAAAGAGACTATACGTTCTTTTCCACACCGCACAACTCTTATGGGAGGATTGATTTCTTTCTCCTTAGCCACTGTGCATTGGCCTGGAACCCGAGACCTTCTATCGGGAGTTTTCTATGGTCGGATCATGCTCCAGTGTTTCTGGACATTAGCCCTCCTGACTCGGGGCTGAGACAGTGGACGTGGAGACTGAACGATAATCTTTTAAAAGATAATACTTGCATGGCCGACATCAAGTCTACCATAGTGGACTTCTTACAAGACCATGCACATGACACCACTGCCATCCCTGTTAAATGGGAGGCCCTTAAATGCGTTCTTAGAGGGGTTCTCATTAAGCATGGATCTCGCTTGAAACGAATAAAAAGTAAAGAGATTACAGACTTGACAGAAAAGATACTGACGTTAGAGACGAAGCATAAAACGGACAAGGACACGGAAACGCTGATTGACTTGATCAAATACAGAGACGATCTGAAGTCCCTACTGAGTGAAAAATACCGACACCACAGAAATCGCTTCAAAAGTATATTATACGGTCAAGCTAACAAATGTGGACGTCTACTGGCCAGGTTCTTGCATCCGCGTAACCAGACTACATACATCTCTTCTCTCCAGCAAAAAGGGGGTCGAGCGACGTCAAACCCGACAGAAATTTTGGACATAATGAGGCGTTACTATCACACATTATATAATATTGGTGGAGATTGTCCCCCTCAGTCACCTTTGGATCCTCAACCATGCATAGAATCTTATATTCACGACACCGCCCTTCCCACACTGGCCACGGACTTAACTATCTCGTTGGATTCGGACTTTATGACAGAGGAGATTGTTGAAGTCATCCAAAACACTCCGGCTGGTAAAAGCCCGGGACCGGATGGGTTTTCCCCTCATTTCTATAAGATGTTTCAGGAACAACTTAGCCCTATTATGACGGGGGTATTTAACTCCATCACAGCTGAGTCCCCGTTCGCCCCACAGTCTTTAGAGGCTTTTATTACGGTGTTGCCGAAGCCGGGCAGGGACCCTAAATTAGTAACAAATTACCGCCCAATATCTCTCATCAATGTTGATGTAAAATTATACGCCAAAATACTGGCAAATCGACTGGCTCCTCTCTTGCCCTCTGTAATACATTCAGATCAGGTGGGGTTTGTGCGAGGAAGGGAGGCGAGGGACGGCATAAGTAAGACCCTCAACTTGACTGCCTATGCTAAATCGAAGTGTAAACCGTTGGTTGTACTGTCGATGGATGCGGAGAAGGCCTTTGACCGTGTGCACTGGGGCTTCATGTTTTCGGCCCTACGACAGCTGGGCCTGGGGAACCGTTTCCTGCATAGGGTCGCAGCCCTATACTCTGGCCCGTCGGCCAGGGTCAAGGTAAATGGAGCAATGTCGGGCTCTATGACCATTGGGAACGGGACCAGGCAAGGGTGCCCTTTGTCCCCCCTTCTATACGCGATAGTTATGGAGCACTTGGCAGTGGCGATCAGGAAGAACCCTAGTGTACACGGTCTATGGGTGGACGATATTCATTATAAAGTCTCTCTTTATGCGGATGACCTCTTAGTGTATATATCCCAGCCACACATAACCCTCCCATCATTGATGGAAGAGTTCCAAAAATACGGAGAGGTCAGTAATTTCAAGATTAACTTTCAGAAAACTGAAGCCCTAAATATATCCCTAGGACAGACTGAACTTACAAGACTTATGGGAAATTTCCCCTTTCGGTGGAAGACTGGGGCCATTCAATATTTAGACATTCAAATCCCTACTGACACGACCGACTTATATAAATTAAATTATGTGCCTTTGTTGGAGTCGACTCTGAAACAGTTGAGGGAATACGGACGGAAGAACATCTCATGGTTTGGCAGGATGAATTCATTTAAAATGGACATTCTTCCTAGGTTTTTATATCTATTCCAGGCGGTCCCGATAGTGCCGCCGAAGACATTCTTTCAGACCATTAGATCTGCGTTAATCCGCTTTATCTGGCAGACATCTAAACCTCGTCTTAAATATTCTATTCTAACCGCCCCGAAACCCAGAGGTGGAGCGGGCCTCCCTGACCTGGAACTCTATCACAGAGCTTCCCTACTTGCATGTCTGTTTGACTGGCAGTTCGGTCATCATTCTAAACAATGGGTTCAATTGGAACAGGCATCTTTCGGCGTCCCATTGTGTCATCTCCCGTGGATCAGACGTACTGAACAGGTTGCAAATGACTATAAGGGACCAACAGGTTTCTTGACTCGAGAAGTTCTACAGGTCTGGAATCGTGTTAAACATAAAAAGAAACTGAACAGTAATTTGAACCCACTGTCACCGATATTTGGTAATCCGGACTTTCCCCCAGGGTGTCACAGAGACCAATTTTTAGGTTGGCATAGGAGTTCTGACTTACGACTGGGACAGATACTAGTAGACGGAAATTTTCCGACATGGGATGCCTTACGGGAAAAGTTCCCTAGTAGGTCACTCTCCTGGTTGGAATATAACCAGTTGAGATCGTTTATACGGGGACGTTTGGTTGACCGTGCTTCTCGCCCTCCCATGACGCGGTTGGAAGCTCTCTTACAAATGCAGGACCCTCCCTCACATTTGATTTCCTTTTTATATAAGGAACTTCACTCAGGGGAATCGGAAGGGGTTCCAAGTTACATCCGCGCATGGGAGGAGGAGATGGGTTGCAAGTTCTCGAAGGAGGACCTTGACAAAGCTTTTCTTTATACACATAAACTGTCTCCGGCCGGGGGCGATCAAGAGAAAAATTATAAGATACTGACTAGGTGGTATCTGTCCCCCGTTAGATTGAAGTCCATCTTCCCGACATTGGATGATACATGCTGGCACTGTGCAATGGAGAGAGGCACGCTATACCATATATGGTGGCAATGCCCTGCTATACGACCCTTCTGGGAAGGGGTGTTTCGGGCCTACCAGGAGATCTCTGGGAAATGTGTCCTTCCCTCCCCACAAATTGCCATTTTATCAATTCTCCCGGGTTCCATATCCACACAAAAGAAGAGCCTTCTCCGGTTTTGTATTACTGCAGCAAGGATGGTGATCCCACGCCACTGGCGTACAACGACAAAGCCAACTATAGCAGAGTGGTTATCAGAGTTTATAGACATTTTTCGTATGGAGGAGTTGATGGCTGAATTGGAGGGAGATAATTCCCGTTTGATTCGAACGGCAGCCCTGGATCGTGTTCAGGGAGACGCCTGGACTACTTCGATTGACCGAAAATGTCTCTTAGAGGCTGGCTCGGAGGTCTTAAACCCATCCCCCTGTCCCCCCCCCTTTTTTTTTTTTCTCTTCTCCCTTCCTCTCTCTTTCCTTCTGCATTTCTCCCCTTTCCCTCTTTATCTATACTCCCTGTGAGTTATCCTTTTCTTTCTGTTTCCTCTCTCTCTTTGATATTAGCAATACACCCTCACAGGTTATGGGCAAACTGTTGGCGAATCCGGTATGGCTTGGTGTATAACCGTGTATAATACTGTATCTTGTATCTTGTACCTTATGTCTTGTATGTTATATGTTATAATCTTTTCAACTCTTTTCAATAAAAATAGATTCAACATAAAAACGAGGGGTACCAACAATTTTGACCACGTGTATAGCTTTTTATGCCTGATTCAAAAAGGATTTCTTATGGCTTTCTTTCAAAAATGGCTTTTTTCTTGCAATTTGTCCATTATGCAAACAGACAGAAAAAACCCCAAAGTATGAACTGGAATATAAACTGTTGTGTATGCAGCGTGTAAATGCACGTTCACACTTGGCCACTGAACATAAAAAAAAGAAATACAGAAACAAGGATTAAATATCCTGCAGAAGAAAAATAAATAACATAGTGCATGAAAATAATATATGATACTTAGTTAACTTGTTTTTTTAAAAAAAAAACAAAAACGTGAAAGCCATCCCACCTCTTCACTGTCAGTTTTGTGTTGTTAACAATTATTAGTTGTCCTGTGGCTTCTTCTCTATTTAGTGCTTTTCTTGCTTGGGGTGTCAGTTTAGGTGAATGTCCATGTCTTGGTATGTTTGCAGTTGTCATAAACTTTTTACATTTTTGGATGATGGATTGAACAGTGCTCCATGGAATGTTCAGAGCTTGGACTATCTATATATATAATCATCTCATCATGTCTGTCTGTCTGTCTGTAACCGAAATCCCGCGTCACTGATTGACCAATCAGCTACAGACGCAGCTGTTTGTAACGGTAAGCTGCACCTGCCACTGATTGGTCGTGGCTTGGCGGCTGCCACCAATCAGCGACAGGTGCAGTTGGGTGCAGCGCTCAATCGGGCGCAGGGCTTAATCTGTAAAAAAGAAAATTAAAATAAAAAAAAGGTTATACTCACCTTCTGACGGCCTCCGTTCTCCTTTCCACGTGCCCGGCCTCGCGGTCCTAGTAATGCTTTTTGCCTTAGACTGGATGTGACATCACTCTCACAAGAGCGCGACCTCATCAGCGGTCTAAGCCGCAAAGCATTACTGGAACCGCGAGGCTGGGCACGTGGAAATATGTAAAAAATAGAATTAAAATAAAAAATAGCTATATACTCACCTTCTGATTGCCCACGATCTCCACTCCACGCTCCATGCGCCCGGCATTTTCCGGTCCCAGTAATGCTTTGCGTGAAGGGTCGGAGATGATGTCACTCTCACGAGAGCGCGACGACATCAGCGGTGTTTCGTGCAAAGCATTACTGGGACCGGAAGATGCCGGGAGCGTGGAGCATGGAGTGGAGATCGCGGGCCGTCGGAAGGTGAGTATATAACTATTTTTATTTTAACAGAGACCATGCATACCAGGAAAGGGGGGTGACGGGACCATGAATACCAGGAAAGGCGGGTGAGGGGGGGAGGGGGACCATGGATACCAGCAAAGGTGGGGAAGGGGGACCATGCATACTAGGAAACGGGGGGGTGAGGGGGACTATTCATACTAGGAAAGGGGGGTGAGGGTGACCATACACACCATCAAAGGGGGGTTAGGGGACCATGCATACAAGGAAAGGGGGGTGAAGGTGACCATGCATACCAGGAAAGGGGGGTGAGGGGGACAATGCATACAAGGAAAGGGGGGTGAGGGGACCATGCTTACAAGGAAAGAGGAATGCATTCCAGGATTGGAGGGTGAGGGGACCATGCTTACCAGGATTGGGGGTGAGGGGTACCATGCATATCAGGATTTGGGGGTGGGAGGACCATGCATATCAGGATTGGAGGGAGAGAGGACCATGCTTACCTGGATTGGGGGGGTGAGAGGTACCATGCATATCATATAATTTCCTTCACACTTCACACATACAGTATTTGCTACTTTGTGATGAAATATCTCATAAAATCCTAATAAAATACATTTAAGTTTGTGGATGTAATGTAAAAAATGGGTAGAAGTTCACGCGGTATGAATTATTTTTCAATGCAGGCTAACGACATTAATCTTATCCACCACTTTATTCACTTTGTCTACATGTTGTCATTCATTCTGTTTGCAAACTCATTCAGTTAGACTATTCTCTACGAGAGGGAGCAGAGAGATGTGTGATTTTTAGAGATGAGCGAATCTTCTGAATTTCAAGTTTAGCAACTTGGCTGAATTTTCCCCAAAAATATAATTTGCGTCACATAAATTTGTACAAATTTCAGTATTGAAAAAGCAGTAGTTGCTTGTAAAATACACATTGGAAAGAAAAGAGAGAGAACCTAGCTGACCATAGCATATTTTAATTTAAAGAGAGCAAGGATGCCGCTTACATTAAGAGTTTACAGGAGAGAAAACAATGACCCAGTGACTCTGGAGATAGAAAATTACATTTTTATTGCTGTAAATACTCCACTGGGAATTGATTGACCAAGTACTGAACAGCAATGGAAAAGATATGATAATCTGGAAGATGTCATAGCTGCAAGGCATTATGGGAAAACCCTCACACCAATGCAAAATTATGCTTGCCTGCACTCTGATGCTTCAGCAGTATTGGAAATGGTGCTAGGCAAAAACATTTTTATCTGCTATCTATTAGTTAAATCTGAAAATGTTCAGATTTTCATGAAAAGGGGAATTTTGATAAAATTTTACTCAAACTTAATGATCCCTAAACATACCATAACAAATCTAATGGCCAATTTGTACTCCCAAAAATATTAGTCTTCATTGTTGAGATTGTGTGCTATATAAACATATAAACACAGCACTGGAGAGTTCAGGAGAAAGTGTGATAACCTCTATTGTCACAAAGCAAAAGTAGGCTCAGTCATAGGTTTCTTTTAAATTGCTTTTTAAATTGCTTTATTGCGTACCTACAGTGCATTCCAAGGCCGTACTATCCCCTTCATCTGGTATGACACCTCATTTGACATTAACACTGTCTGATTTTAATAACAGGAAAGTTTTTTTGACATATCATTTGGCTTTTATCTTTTCTGTTATTACCTTGCATTCAGAGATTCTTTTTAGAGTACCGTTACACGTAGCGACGCACCAATGATTCCGACAACGATACGATCTGGCTAAGATCGTTTGTGCATCGCTAGTAAGCAGTCATACAGGCCGATCTTCATAACGACGCATCAGCGATCAGCGATGTCACTAACGACCACGGCGATCGTTGGTACCATGTCACACACTGTCTATAATAGCGATTCAGACTTTGAATAGGCGTCCTTCAGCGCTATCTATATGAGTTCGGAGTCGCCAGCGAGGTCGCTCGTCGTTGATTAGGGGCGTCAAACACAGTGATGCATGCTGGTCAGCGTGACGCCAGCGATCAAAAAATGATCCTGAACGTTCGCGCACGATCAGCGACATCGCAGCAGGGAGCCGGTCGTTTCCGCGTGTCACACTTTGCGAGATCGCTAGCGATGTCGCTGTTGCGTCACAAAATTGTTGTCGCTAGCCATCTCGCCATGTGTAACGGGGGTTTTACAGTAAATTGAGAACGAAATGTAATTGTTTAATTTGAAGAAAGAAAAGAGTCGATTAAAAGAAAAAGGTATACAAAATCGCAATCTAATCTATTGACTCTATAAAGGAAGCAAATCCAATAAAACATTTTTAAAAAAGTGTAAAAAAGTATCCGTATTCTGTACCCTTTTTCTTAAATCTTTATCCTAGGAGACGTAATGGGTTTCCTTTTCATTTATAGGAAGCTAGTCCATCAAAACAAAGGCTCAGCTCTAGTGATGAGCGAGCATGCTCGCCACTACTCGGTACTCGCCTGTGCACCTCACTGCTTGAGATGCTCAGAGCTCGCGGAGTATTTCTGGGGTTGCTCGACGGGAGCACGGGTGGCAGACCTGCATGTTTGGCACTCTTTAGAGAGCCAATGAACATGCAATTAATGCCTGCCACACACTGTAATGCCGCAGCCATGTTTGTTGTGGCATTACAGTGATTGGCTGGCCGCACAGCGTCATCATGTCTATATAAGACCAGGCGCCGCCATGCTCATCACAATCTACTATGGAATCAAGCAGTGTAGGGAGAGATGCTGCTGAGCGAGGGAGAGATATGCTTGGTTTCTTACTAAGTGTGGGTATACCATATATTATACACATATCCATCTCAACTAACAGTCCTTCTGAGAACTAATAAAGCTGCATAGATATCAGTGCTAGGCAGGCAGTGTATGTGGCAGACTGCAGTGCATATATCAAGAGGGTCCATTCCAGTTCTGTCTGCTGCTCCTGCTATTACAGATATTTGTAGACATAGCACCAGGTATTAAAGGCCAGGAATAATTTGTTTACAGGCCAGCTATTTAAAACTGTGGTTTATCACAGGGATCAGAGATAAAAAGTGTGCTCAAAATTTTGCCATTTCTGGCCTCCCTTTAAATTTTGTTGCAGTGTGTTAGCGAAATTATTGACTCCAGTTTGCTGGTAAAAATGGTTACCTGCAGGCCAGCTATTGAAAACTGTGGTTTGTCTGTCACATGGATCACATATAAGTTCACTCCGAATTCAACTATTTATAGTGAATGTAGAAAAATGTGTCCTCCATTAAAAATGGGCAAGGAGCATGGCAAGGGATGTGAAACTGGACGTGATGGTGATGGTGCATGCAGAGGCCAAGGCCTTGGGTAAGCTGAAATTGTGCCACAATAAACACCCACATCTTCTCACTAGTGTTGAGCATTCCGATACCGCAAATATCGGGTATCAGCCGATATTCACTGTATCGGAATTCCGATACTGAGTTCCGATACTTTTAGCATATCGAATACCGGAATCGGAAGTTCCCATAATGCTATGAGCCAGTTTGATTTGATTCAGCCAATGACAATCCTCAGAAGTGTGGGCACATCCTGTTAGGCATGTAGGCATGTTAACTAATGGCATGGCTGTGATTGGCTGCTGAAATGATGTCATGATGCACTATAAAAGCCGCCGCCGCCATTTCTGGTTCACTCTGCTGTGAATTCAGTTAGGGACAGGCTGCTGTTCAAGACTCTGAGGGACAGTTAGTGATAGCGATTTTCAAAATCATATTGTGCTTTACCCAGGCTACATTCTCAATAAGTGTAGCTTTCTTTTGCCTTGCAGCAGTGTTCACAGCTGTCAGCAAGGTCTGTGTGAGTGCAGCTCACGCTGTGTAGTGTGTCCTGCAGGCACGTCTGCTTGTAGGCCGATCAGCGTGTCACTGCCTCATACATATTTTTCTTTTATTGCTGCAAATTTTTCATTCTCCTATTAGTGTGCAATTGCATCCATCCGTATCCATATACGTTGGTTGCAACCACTATAGGAGTAGAGAGCGGAGTCTTTCTGCAGCCTTTCAGTGCTAGTGCCAATTTATCTGCACTGTTCACGGCTGTCTGAGAGGTCTCTGTGTGAGTGCAGCTCATGCTGTAGTGTGTCCTGCAGGCACGTCTGCATGTAGGCTGCTCAGCATGCGTCACTGCCTCACACATATTTTTCTTTTATTGCAGCTAATTTTTAATTCTCCTATTAGTGTGCATCCATCCGTATCCATATACGATGGTTGCAAACACTATAGGAGACAGCGGAGCCTCTCTGCAGCCTTTCAGTGCAAGTGTCCACTTATCTGCACTCTTCACGGCTGTCTGAGAGGTCTCTATGTGTGACTGCAGCTCATGCTGTAGTGTGTCCCACAGCTATGTCTGGTTGTAGGCCGCTCAGCGTGCGTCACTTCCTCACACATATTTTTCTTTTAATGCAGCTCATTTTTTATTCTCCTATTAGTGTGCATCCATCCTTATCCATCTACATTGGTTGGTTGCAAACACTATATAGGAGTAGATAGAGGAGCCTTTTTTCTGGCTTGTGCCCTTCAGCTGCAGCCAGATTAGTATTACCCTATTTTTTGGAGCCTCATCTTTTGCATTGTAGGTTACCTTCCTGCATTGTAATAGCTCCAAAAAGTTTGTGATACTATCGCATTCAAATCTTTGGTCACATCCTTTTAGTTTTTTTAAAAAAAACAAAAACAAAATAAAGTTCACCAAACACTCCATTTGACAGTTGTGTAGGCCACATTAGCTCCTATTAAAGTGTAGTCCACACACACACTTCATAAAATTAGTGTTTCTTATAACTGTTACCAGCTGCTCAGGAATAAGCACACTAAGCCCCCCTTTGTACTTTTCTGCCTATCTTTATCAGTCTACCAAGATGAAGAAGGCAGGGAGTAAGGCACGTGGGCGTGGAGTTTCAGCAGGGAGAGGACGTGGGGATTCTGCAGGGAGAGGACGTGGGGATTCTGTGCCTGCTGCGGGCACCAGTGAGTCAGCATCCCCCAGTTTTAGCAGGCAACAGTCCTTTATGCACAGCTTTGTAGGACCTCGCCGCACCTCACTGCTGCGGGAGGAACAAATTGAAGCCGTTGTCGGATGGATGGCAGCTGACGCATCGACTTCAATGACTTCAACGTCCTCTCAGGGCCATAGCACTGAAGAGCAACCATCTATCTCTTCACCACCTGCCAAAGTGCCCAGGCAGTCAGAGAGCCCTGGACAGGAGCCATCACAGTCTCTACTTCTGTTCTCTGAATCTGTTGGCTTGGAAAGAGGGGGCCAGCCAAGCAGCATTCAAGAATGTGAAGAAGAGGGAGTATGCAGTGATGCGCAACTTCTTTGTCCCTCTGAATCTGAAGAGGCGGGTGGGCCAGTGCCTATGGTCAGCACACCTCAATACGCATCAGATGATGACGAGACTCAGTTACCACTTTCTGGTGCGTACGGTGCTGGCGAGACAACCCAGGAGAAGCAGGTGTTTGAAGAGGGAAGTGTAGATGATGAGGTCCTTGACCCATCATGACGTGAGGAACAGGAAGGTGGTGGGAGCAGTTCTGAGGCAGAGATTCCCTGAACAGCCAAAACAGGAGGGAGAGGGAGGGGGCATACTTGGTTGCCTGTAGCCTCCACTTCGGCACCCGTTAGGAACATTCCTCTTCCAAAAGCCAAAACTGGCGCTCCCAAGACTTGCGCGTGGTCCTTTTTTGACACAGTTGCAGATGACATTTGCTTTGTCAAATGCAAGCTGTGTCATCAGAAAGTCAAAAGAGGGAAAAATGTCAGCAACCTCAATACCACAAATATGTGGAAACATGTGCGGACCAAGCACGAGGTGGAGTTGCACAGACACACTGAAGACGTAGGCCAGCGTACAACACCACCTACCACCTCTTCAGCTCATGTTGGGGCCTCTTCCTCCAGCTCACACACAGCTGATTCAGCTTCCTCACAGGATCGCCAAGGAAGAACCTCTGGCACTGTTGTCCGGAGACCCTGTGACAATCCACCCACAGCACCACGTTCCCAGTCATCCTCACACTCCCAGGCCACTCTACAGCCATCAGTAGCACAGGCATGGGATGAAAGGCGGCCATACTCGGCAAACCATCCACGAGCACAGGCTCTGAATGCTGGCACTGCCAAACTACTGGCCCTTGAAATGCTCTCATTCAGGCTGGTTGACACTGACACCTTCCGGAACTTCATGGCATTGGCAGTCCCACAATACACCGTGCCCAGCCACTTTTATTTCAGCAGGCAAGCCGTCCCTGCCCTGCAAAAGCATGTGGAGGGAAAAATAAAGCATGCGCTACAAAACGCCGTCAGTAGCAAGGTCCACCTGACCTGATGCGTGGACCAGTAACCATGGACAGGGACGATACCTTTCCCTCACTGCCCATTGGGTCAATGTTGTGGAGCCGGGTACAGATCTGGAGAGTGGCACTGTACGTGTTCTGCCAACTCCATAGATTGCAGGAATCCAGTCTGTACACATTGACTCCTCCTCCTACTCAAGTTCCTCAGAAACAGCGCTGCAGGAGCCTGTTACGACCGATATGACCACAGCCATGGCCAAACGTCAACAGGCCATACTGAAATTAATTTCCTTGGGGAATCGAAGCCACACAGCGCAGGAGCTCTGGAATGCCATCAAGCAGGAGAGCGACGTGTGGTTTGTGCCAGTGAATCTCTAGCCAGGCTTGGTAGTGTGTGAAAATGGCCGAAATCTGGTGGCAGCTCTGGGCCTAGGCAACCTCACTCACATCCCATGTCTGGCACATGTGCTGAACTTGGTCATGCAGAGCTTTCTGAGAGACTATCCGGATCTTGATGCACTGCTGCACAAAGTCCGCATAGAGTGCGCACACTTGCGGCGTTCCAGCACGGCAAGATCGCGCCTTGCTGCTCTGCAGCGCTGATTACGCCTTCTGGAACATCGCATCATATGTGACCCACCCACCAGGTGGAATTCAACATTACATATGTTGGAGCGGTTGTGTGAGCAGCAGGCAGCAGTCATGGAGTACCAGCTGCATCAGGCGCAAACAAGTCGCACTGTGCGCCGGTCACACTTAAGCACCACTGAGTGGGCCTCTATGAAGGACATCTGCCTCGTTTTGCATGCCTTCGATGATTCCACGCGGATGGCGAGTGCAGATGATGCACTAGTCAGCATGACTGTCCCCCTTATCTGCCTCCTTCAAAAAACACTGCAAGCACTAAGGGAGGAGGTTTTGGAAGAGGTGGAGGGTGAGGAGTCACAAATGCCATCTGCTTCTGGACAGTCTGCGCTACATGGTTCCTCACAAAGGCCTAGGCAGGGGGACACTTTGTGAGGAGGATGAGGAGGAATCAATGGAGGAGGAAGACATCTCTCCAGAGGAGGGAGGTACACAATGCTCTAATCAGTATGTACAGCGAGGGTGGGGTGATGCAGAGCAGGCAGAGATGATGCCTCAAGCAGGGGACAGCATTTCTTTGGCAGTTGGTAGTCTGAAGCACATGGTTGATTTCATGCTGCAGTGCCTGAGAAACGACCATCGCGTCGCCCACATTCTCAACACGGCTGATTATTGGGTGTACACCCTCCTAGATCCTCGCTACCGGGACAACTTACAAAGCCTCATACCACCATTGAACCGGGAGCGTAAAATGCGGGAGTACCAAGACACACTGGTGCTGTCCATCATGTTCTCCATTCCACCCGACAGCAGTGCTGCTAGTGCTTTACAAAGCAGCTCTGTGCGACGAGACAGTGGAGGAAGCTCTGCACAAAGAGGGAGCAGAGGCAGCGCCTCAGCACAAGGCAAGACCACTATGGCCCAAATGTGGCAAAGTTTTGTGTGTCCGCCACAATTGTCTGCACCATCACAGACGGCTCCAGTCAGCAGGAGGCAACGTTTCCGTCAGATGGTGACAGACTACATGTCTTGCCCTGTCAGTGTACTCCCAGATGGCTCTTCCCCCTTCAAGTTTTGGGTCTCTAAGCTGGATACATGGCCAGAGCTTAGCTAGTATGCATTGGAGGTACTGGCTTGCCCTGCTGCCAGTGTATGATCGGAACGCGTCTTTAGTGCCGCAGGTGGTGTACTAACAGACCGTCGCACGCGACTATCCTCCAATAACATTGACCGGCTTACTTTTCTGAAAATGAACAAGGCCTGGCTCTCGCCAGAATTTGCCAGTCCTCTTCCAGAATAAATAGTTGGTTGGCAACAGTATCCAGGTCTCCTGTTGTGTTCATGTTTCTACCACCTGAACTGTAATCCCTGGGCTTCAACACAGCCAGTTGTCGCTCAGAAGTGCCGTCTTCACAGAGAAAAACACACTAGCTCCTGTGTTAGTGGGGTTCAGTAATGCCAGCTGCTCCCCTGCTGTGTGGACGACAAAGTCTCCTGCTGCCTCCAAAATCACACATCTTATTTTCTACTTGCTCCAAGTAGGACTCAGCCTGCTCCATGATTGATCCTGGGCTTCAACACAGCCAGTTGATGCTTGGAAGTGCCGTCTGCACAGAGAGAAACACTAGCTCCTGTGTCAGTGGGGTTCCGTAACACCAGCTGCTCCCCTGCTGTGTGGATGGCAAAGTCTCCTGCTGCCTACACAGTCACACTACTACAGATTTTTAACCGTGCTCCACTTAGGCCTCTGGCTGCACAGAGAAAAACACATGCTCCAGTGTTAGTGGGGTTCAGTAACGCCAGCTGCTCCCCTGCTGTGTGGACGACAAAGTCTCCTGCTGCCTCCAAAATCACACATCTTATTTTCTACTTGCTCCAAGTAGGCCTCAGCCTGCTCCTTGATTGATCCTGGGCTTCAACACAGCCAGTTGTTGCTTGGAAGAGCCGTCTGCACAGAGAAAAACACATGCTCCAGTGTTAGAGGGGTTCAGTAACGCCAGCTGCTCCCCTGCTATGTGGACGACAAAGTCTCCTGCTGCCTCCAAAATCACACATCTTATTTTCTACTTGCTCCAAGTAGGCCTCAGCCTGCTCCTTGATTGATCCTGGGCTTCAACACAGCCAGTTTTTGCTTGGAAGTGCCGTCCGCACAGAGAGAAACACTAGCTCCTGTGTCTGTGGGGTTCAGTAACGCCAGCTGTTCCCCTGCTGTGTGGATGGCAAAGTCTCCTGCTGCCTACACAGTCACACTACTACAGATTTTTAACCGTGCTCCACTTAGGCCTCTGGCTCCACTGTCTCTAGTATTTCCCCTGGCCTCCAACCCCGCCAGTTGCTGCTCAGAAGTGGTGTCTGCACAATCCACACTTGTTCCTGTGTTACTGGGGCCCATTCATGTCAGTTGATCCCCTGATGTGTGTCCGGCAATGTCTCCTGCTCTGTCCACATTCCCATTACTAGTAGCGCAAATTTTAAAATTTTAATTTTTCTTGTGTGTTTAGTATTGATTATATGTGTTTTTAAATCTTTTTCTAGTACATATCAGCACACTGAGGTTCTGATTTCTGTGCCACACATGGGTGTCTGCTCTCTACCTACTAATCTATTAGAAACTGGTCCTATGGACTCAGATGAAGATATATGGCTCTGGATGAAATAAGAAAAACATCAAGCAAATCTACATACTGTTTACCTTTCCAAATATTGGTCATGGAAGAAATTTTGAGAAATTTGCTGCTTTGCTTATTTTGCTAGAATATGTATAATAATCCATGACTCTGAGATATTATACTATTAAAGAGTTCATTATGGATATTACTATATATTAATGTTAGATTTTTTTTTGGAATAGAATGGATTTGGGATGACTATGCATATTGATATATCTTAATAATATAAATAGCATATTGACAATTCACTGATTATATTTGAGTGTATATTTCTACCAGCATAACTGTATTTTTATGGTGTTATAAATAATTTAGCATTTTTTGCCTATTATACAGTTAGATATCTAACCATTCATGCATGTTTACAAATGAAGTTATAATCCATTGAGGGTTTTGACCTAAATATAGCTTAATGATGGGTTGACATGCTAGCTTATATTAGTCTATATTAATTCCTCTTTCACCCCTCTCTTTCCATATGATGTTTTATATACGGGTGTGGTTTGAGGTGTAGCCTATCTTTATTATAATATTCATTGGTAATGGACTCAGACATCTTGTGTTTTCACAGGCTCGAGCGTGCATCGCGCATGCGCTGTGCTGTGGTGAGGTGGCCAGTGTTCTTTTAGGGCGTCACGTTGCATAGCAACATGCCCGGTCACATGACGTGATCATGTGACTCTGTGACGCGCGCCTTGAGCGCTGCCTTCCTCGCCGCGTCACAACATGGCGGTGACGTGCCGCATACAGCTGTGGGTAGTCAGTGATCTATGTGGGAGCTATATTAAGAGACCAGATATGACGCTTACTTACCTCCTGATGAAACTGCAGAGGCGGTGAAACGCGCGTCAGGGTGCGTTACAGGTCCACTTAACAAGGCGGCAGCATGACCACAGGTACACTGGTAATTCTTATATGGTGATTTTTTTTGTGTGCCTTTTGTTATGACGATATGTTGCACCTTGAAAGTTGTTCATAGGGTGCACACTAAGTGTAATTATGTTAATAGGCTCAGGCTGCCTTTAATCTGGCTATTGTGAACATTTATACTCATATCCACAACTATGTGCTTTTGTAATTAGGGTGAGGTAATTTCCTCCCTTTTTGTACTCTGTTTTATATTTATTGGTATATGGTGGTGCTATGATATATGCTTTTTATTCATGGTTTAATAAAATTTGACATTTTTTGGGATCTTGTTCCTTCATTTTTTTTCTCTTTTGGTGGTATGTTTTGACAGTGAAGGGATCAGTATTTATGATGATATGAGGTTCATATTCATTTGGATTCGTAATGTGAACCTAGCCTTAGGGATCTAGAAGTCTTCCCTGTATATTATTACATAAAGGCTTTTAAAGCCAAACAGTAAAACATTTGTGGTAAAGCCAATTGCAAATCATTTATATTTTTAAAACGCAATAATAGAGAAAAATGTTTTTCTTAAAAGGTATATAATGCCCTTAATATGTGATTTAAGAAAATTATATGGCTTTTGACAGACATTTTTCTACAGAAAAAATATTTACCATGTCTCGGAAATTTGTTTTGTTATAATAGGATTCTGTAATTACATATGAACAAGGAGTTGTCATCATACATTTATCATCTTGGCAACCGATACACTTTTTTACGGCAGTAATTAAGGAGCCTTAATGGATAGTGCTGCTCTTTCCCGCTTGAGCTTTGCCATGGGCAACTACTGCTTTTTGTCCAGTTGTTCTTTAAGGGAAGTTCATGACAGTTTTGCTGCTTCTGGAGCTGTTGGTCTCAGCAGGACTGATGCAAAATCATCAGATGAGTGCACCAATACTGGAGAGATGAGTTCGGAAGATACTTATTATGCTTTGCTTATATGGATTTATCTTAAAAGATCATCGATTTAGTAGTTTTATTTTATCTATATATTTATACTAGACTATCATATAGTAGTAGATGAATTTTTGAACAATATGTATTTCATATTCATATTGTGCAATGTAATCTGCCAAAAGGTTTTGCCCATGCAGGTACTATGTGCAGGTACATAAGGTTTCATTGCAAGTCATCACATGAGATCTTTACAGATATTTTCATCCTGTCTCCATTCCAACATACTGGTTCTGGAAGTGAATCAGGCAAACACATACATATACTCACTGACAAGTAGCAGCATTTGTGAGTGTTAATTGAAATTTGAAGCAAAAGTTAATCATCAGTTCAGCCTGAATGCTCCATTATTGGGATGTCTCAGCTTGTTAAATGGGAACAGCCATGCAATACTTGTAAAAACAAGAAACTTTACAATTTATCTCCTACTAGTTGAAGAGCCCGGCGCTGCCCGGGCATGGTAACTAACTGTGATTAGTTTTAGCAAATTATAATTATCCTCCATCCCATAGTCCCGTGCCCATATACCCATAATACAAATCCACGATCCCATAGGCCCGTGCCCATATACTAGAGATGAGCGACTTTGGCTTTTTTAAGGTCGAGTTGGGTTTCGTGAAACCCGACTTTCTCAAAAGTCGGGTCGAACGAAGTCGGCCGACTATAGGGAAAAGTCGGGGGTCCGACTGAAACACGAAACCCAATGCAAGTCAATGGGGAAGCAAAGTCGGCAGGGAGTGGAGGACAGTAAACACACCTACAGTGCCCATTTGAATGCCAAAAACATCAATTCTTATAACTGAAGCTTGTCAACCTTAATTTACTTCATAATACTATTTACGCACTGAAAACTGGGGGTTATTTGGCTAAAGTTGTTGGGGGTAGGGCTGGCTCCAGGTTTTCGTGTGCAATGGGCCAAAGAGCGCCCCTTTAACACATACCACAACTCATGATGCTCCGATACGGCAGAGAAATAGTGGTATAGTACAATGAACAATACATCACTTTTTACATCTCATGACTGATATCGATTTTAAATTCTCCAATAGCTCCAAAAACGGACAGTATATTCCTCCATACAGTATTATGGCCACCGCATAGTGCGCTATACAGAGTAATGAGGCCCATATATTTCTCCATACAGAATCATTGGTCCCTCCACCCGGGAAACCACAACCATGCCACCTAAAGAAAAGATGCACACATTGAAACCGTTGTCGATTCTGTGTGTGGTGTGGTATGGCCGTTTGTAGTTGTGCTAGCAATTTCTCAGCTTTATTCCGTTAACGACAGAGACTCCGGCATGCCCCCGCGGTACGTGTTAAGGTTACTAGAGGGATACGCGAGGCTCTGGCACGCGAGATCAAGCAATAACAGGTCTATCATGCCCTTACATGTCCGGGGCTGCATGCGCGCTACACTGAAAGGACGAGCTTTTGTCGCTTACAGGTGCAGAAAGCCCGTTGAACACCGTTAGTGATGGGGATCTGGAATTCCAATTATTCCCCGCCAACGATGATTTCCCAGTAAGTGCAGGTCAACCGCAATTCCGGAATTAGGCCTTACCGACATTCCAGAAAAAATGAAAAAATTACGTGTCCAAACCACAGGTGCTGTAGCTTGCTTAACAGCTCGGCAGCCATTCTCAGGCCCAGTATGGATTCTACAATATTGTAGAAAGTTGTTAAAGGGTACAGATTCACCGGATAACACGTATATATGTAGCATAGTTTACACATTAAAAACCTATGTTTATATATCAGGAGGAAGGCTCAGACGGTTTCAGGCCCAGTATGTATTAGACATGATTGGACAAAGGTGAGAAAGGGTACTGTATCACCGGAAAACTGGTATGTATTGCATAGTTTACACATTAAAAACCTATGGCTATAGATCAGGAGGCAGGCTCAGATGGTCTCAGGCCCAGTATGGAATAGACGTGATTGGACACAGGTGAGATAATGTACCGTATCACCGGATAACTGGTATGTATAACATAGTATACACATTAAAAACCTATGTTTATAGATCAGGAGACAGGCTCAGACGGTCTCAGGCCCAGTATGGATTAGACGTGATTGGACACAGGTGAGAAAGGGTACCGTATCACCGGACAACTGGTATGTATAGCATAGTTTACACATTAAAAACCTATGTCTATAGAGCAGGAAGCAGACTCAGATGTTCTCAGGCCTAGTATGGATTTGACCAGATTGTACAAAGTTGAGAAAGGGTACATTATCACTGGATAGCAGGTACATATAGCATAGTTTAAACATTTCAGCCTGTGATATAGCGGTGTAATATACACTGGGCCTGACACAATTTAACAGTGTCCAGAAGTGTGTAAGGAGATTCAAATTCTCCCCAGGCCTATATACACATTTTTTACACCATCCAAAATTCAGCCTGTGATATAGAGGTGTAATATACACTGGGCCAGAGACAATCCAACAGTGTCCAGAAGTGTGTAAGGAGATTCAAATTCTCCCCACTGCTATATACACCTTGTACCTTGTTTTAGGGCACCATATAGTTGGTGGAATTTTGGGTACATTTTCCCAAAAATGAGGAAGTATGGCGGGGATTGCCAGCTGGTACTGATGGTGGTGGTGGGGGTGGTGGTGCATCTGCTGGTAGTGGCAAAAGCACAATAGCACCTAAGGCAGGAGGTGTTGAGCCTGCGTCATCGTCTAGCTCCACAAGGCCTCGAAGGCTCCCTTTTCTGGGAGTAGGTAAACCGCTTTTAAAGCCGGAGCTTCAGTAACAAGTTTTGGCTTACATTGCTGACACAGCCTCCAGCTCTATCGCCTCCTCTTCTGAAGTTTCAAAAAATAAAAGCACTGAGTTGTCAGTGGAGGCTCCTGGTAAGGAACAACACCTTTCCTTGTGTCCTTCACCCCTAAAAAATGTGAAGGATGCGGCAGGCCACACTACAGATTACTCGATGGAGCTCTTTTCACATACCATGCCTGAGTTATCAAGTCAAATTGTGAATTCCCCAGTCCAAGATGAATCTGTCATGGAGTGCACTGATGCACAGTCACTGCTAGATTTTTCTGCAGGTACATTCACTCAGAGCACTACATTGTCCTCGCAGTGTACTGAGCCAGAATCTGACCCTGATGAAACTCAGGTTCCCCTTCCCGCATACTATACCACCTTACACGGTGACACAGAGGAAGGTGCACATGAAATTGAAGAGGAGGTGATGGATGACCCAGTTGTTGACCCACATTGGCATCCATTGGGGAAGAGGGTGCTGCTGCCAGTAGCTCAGAAGAGGAGGAGGAGGAGGATCCGCAGCAGGCATCGACATCGCAACAGCTGTTATCTGGCAGGCCTGTAGCAGTCCAAAAACGGGTTACAAAAACCCAAAGAGTTGCAGGACAGCTTGGCCAGACAATCAAATTAGCATAGTGTGCAAGTTCTCAAAATGTCTTCCATAGTAGGAAGAGTGCAGTGTGGCACTTTTTTGAACAAAATCCTATTGATCAGGCAAAGGTTATCTTTAAGAAGTGCGCAAAGACCTTTAGCCAAGGGAAAAATCTGAGAAATTTGAATACCAGTTGCATGCTTAGACATTTAACCACCATGCACTTGCAAGCGTGGACAGACTACCAAACCTCATGTACCACATGTGCACCTGCTCCGAATGAAGGTAGTCAGCAATGCTACATCGCTTCCCCCACTGTAAGCCCACCGGTTAGCACACCACCAGCAGCAAATGTTGAGGTATCATCGCAAGGCCAAAGATGTCAGGGAATCACAATGTTATTGCTGCGAAAGACTGAATCTTGGCCATCAGCAAGACCACCAACACCATCACCATCACCAACCCTCTCTCAGTCCGCCATGTCCAACGCTAGTTCCACCATATGCAGCTCTCAAGTTCAGCTCACCCTACCAGAGACTCTCAGTAGGACAAGAAAGTAATCATCCTCTCATCCACGTACACAGTGTTTGAGCGCCCACATTGCCAAACTAATCTGGTTAGAGATGATGCCCTATCGTTTCGTTGAAAGCAAAGCTTTCCGCAAGCTCATGGCCTACGCAGTACCACGCTATGACCTACCCAGTCGGCACTTCTTTTCTCGAAAAGCCATCCCATCCCTCCATCTGCATGTGAAAGACCTCATTGTCAATGCATTCAATCAATCAGTGAGTGGAAAGGTGCACCTCACAACAGATGCATGGTCCAGTAGGCATGGCCAGGGCCATTACGTGTCCATCACTGCACATTGGGTTAATGTGGTGGATGCAGGGTCGAAAGGGGACAGCGGCGGTGGGACAGTGCTGCCTAGCCCATGGTATAGGAAACAGTTGGCTGTAGGTGTTCGACCCTCCTCCTCCTCCAGAAGCGAAAGCTCGTCCACCACAGAGCGCAGTCGCACGAGCACTCATCCGCAGCTGCCAGTGTTACACATGAGGTGTCCCACTACCGAACAGCTAGTGGTAAGCGTCAGCAGGCTGTGTTGAAGATGATGTGTTTGGGCAACAACAGACACACCACGGAGGTACTGGCCGACTACTTGCAGCAGCGACAAACTGAGTCATGGCTGTGCAGTCTACATCTTGAGGCAGGCAAGGTAGTTAGTGATAATGGCCGGAATTTTGTGGCAGCCATAGCCCTTTCAAAACTCAGACACATACCTTGCCTGGCTCACACCTTGAACCTGGTGGTGCAGTGCTTCCTCAATAATTATCCAGAGTTAACAGCTCTGCTCCATAAGCTGCGAAGACTGTGCTCGCACATCCGCTGGTCGCCTGTACACTCCAGTCGTATGCAGAAGCTGCAGCGATTGCTCCACCTTCCCAAGCACTGCCTATTTATCGACGTTGCAACAAGGTGGAACTCCACCCTGCACATGGTTGAGAGGCTGTGCGAACAGAGGCAGGCTGTATTGCATTTGTAGGAGGATACACGGGCAGGCAGTTTGAAGGCAGACATGGAGTTGTCTGGTGTGCAGTGGTCGAAGCTGAAAGACCTCTGTAAAGTCCTTCAATGTTTTGAGGAATGCACACGGTTGGTAAGCGCAGACGACGCCATCATAAGCATGAGCATCCCAGTTATGCATCTGCTCATGCAAACTTCGATGCACATTAAGGAGCAGGCGTTTGCAGCCGAGGAGGAAGAGGAGGAGGGAACCCTTGATGACAGTCAACCATTGTCTGCACAGGGAATTCTCCTGGACGAGGTGGAGGAAGGAGAGGTGTTGTGAGTTCATTCTCCCCTTCACCTTTGATGTCTGATGAACTCCCTCTGCTGGTGAAGAGAGGTAGTGAAATTGATTGGGATGGGAAGAACCTGTCATCTGAACAGGTGGAGTGTGATTGGACATCTGGAATTTCTGAGTGGATATAAGGCAGCCGACGCCCTGCAGGGCTGCTGGTGATCATTTCTGCTCTGAGCTCTTGCATCCAGCTTAGTTCCTGTCTACTAAAAGCTAAGTTTTTGCCCTGCTATTATTCCATGAGATTTTGTCTGGTTTCCTTAGTGTTTGTATTCAGCCAGTCCTGGTTGGGACTGGCTGAATTCCATTTTTGTCTCTGATCAGTTGATCTCTTTGCTCTGTTTTCAGAATATACCTGAGTGCTGATATAGTGATTTTGAAGTCTAGTGACTTCAGGGCCTTTTTCCCTATCAGACGGTTGGGACATTTTTGGTAGGGTTTTTTGCGGATTGCAGCCAGCATCTTTTCTGTCCTGTCCTATCTAGTTAGTTGGGCCCCATCGTTTGTTCAGCCTGTCTTTCTGTCTGTGTTTGTGTTTTCATCTGTTTTTCACCGACAATATATATTGGGGGCTGTCTATTGCTTTGGGGTCTGCTCTGGGGCAGTTTAGAGTTCCCCTTTCCTTCTTTAGGCTTATGTAGTTCTCCGGCTGTGACGAGGGGTCTAGGACACCGTAGGAACCCCCCACGGCTACTGTTAGTTGTGGTGTATAGGATCAGGGGTCTGCAATCCGATAGCTACCAACCTCTCCGGTTTTCTGGACTTAGCTTGTATTTTTGTTTTCGCCTCCTCCGGTGACTCATTCATAACAGAATCACCAGCCATACCGCAGATCCTAGGGTACTCAATAGCAGGAAAGAATTGTAAATAAATAAAAAAAAAAAAAAGTGTGAGGAAGAAGAGGAGGATGATGGGGATGATTATTTAGGGGAGGAAGATGCTTCTCAGGGGGCAAGAGAAAATGTTGGCATGGCAAGCTCAGGTACAGGGTTTGTGCGTGACTGGAGGGATGTGCTCCTCCACCCAGCACTCACAGTGCATCATTGACACCTGGAACATTGGCCCACATGTAAGATTATGCCTTGCAGATCCTAAAAAGGGACCACCACATTGCCAAAATGGTGAACGATGATGACTACTGGTTGGCCAGCATCCTGGATCCACGCTATAAAGACAAATTCCAAAACACCATGCCACAGGAGAACCTAGAGCTAATATTGGCTAACAAACAAGCAACTCTGGTAAACCGTTTGTATGAGGCATTCCCAGCACACAGCGGCGGTGATGGTTCTCCCACGAGCCGTAGAGGGCAACATGGAAGAGGTGTTCGTGGTGCACACAGCCAAAGTGGCGTTGGACACAGGGGTTTCATGACCATGTTGTGGACTGATTTTTCAAGTATCGCTCACACGACTGGTAATACTGCATCGATTGAAAGTGACAGTGACAGCAGTTGTCAACTATGATTACAAACTACTTCTCCCATATCGATGTTCTCCCTCACAGGTCATTCCCCTTTGACTATTGGGCCTGTAAACTGGACACCTGGCCAGAATTGGCACAATATGCCTTACAGAAGCTCGCTTGCCCTGCTGCTAGTGTGCTATCCGAAAGAGTCTTCAGTGCTGCTGGATCAATCCTGACAGCAAAAAGGACCCGTCTGTCGACCCAAAATGTTGATGATCTAACCTTCATTAAATTGAACCATGCATGGGTTTCAAAGGATTTTGACCCACCTTCCCCTGCTGAGACGTAGTTTGCCCGAAAAATGGATCGCTTTTGTCCTCCTCTTCCTCGGACTTTTCCAATTCCTCCATTTTCAGCTGCTGAATGTCCAACATCAACATATGCCATTTTTTCAACCTCCCTAACTGGGCTGCCTCGCCCCCAGGGCCGGGGTCACCACCTGGCGCACGCACCCGTGCGAGTGCCGTTGCCCTGGACAGGTGGGTGGGCCCACTCTTGGGCGACGGAACTGGCAGAGGGTCCCTCATAGTACAATAAAGTGTCTCTGATGGTGGGGGGGCCCATTCGCCGTCAGACACAGCGGCGTACTATGAGGAGCTCTGTGCCAGTACCGCCACCCACAAGTAGGCCCCCCTGCTTGCTCAGGGCCCCAGCACTTGCAATACTTACCACTCCCTGCTCCACCGCTGTGTAGGCTGGGCAGTTAAATCCTTCACAGGGACGGCCACTACAAATTTGGTGAACTGATCGATGATGGTTAAGATGTAGCTATGGCCTGTCCTGCTGGGCTCTACCTTCAGATGATCAATGGCTACCATTTGTAATGGATGTCAACTCACAATCGGATGCAGTGGTGCTTTATGATCAGCTTTCACAGTTTTCCTAGTCACATATGTGTGACATTCCTGCCACCATTTTTCAATGTCTCCTCTCATGCCACTCCAATAGAATCGCCTACGGCCTATGGCTTCTGTCTTTTGCACTCCAAAATGACCAATCGAGTGTCTCTGACGGTGGGGGTGCACACCTGCCATCAGACACACCGCCGTACTATGAGGGGCCCTGTGCCAGTGCCGTCACCAATGAGTGGGGCCCCCCGCTTGCTCAGGATCACAGCACTTGCAAAGTTGAAATACTTACCTCTTCCTGCTCCACCGCCGTGATGTCTTCCGCGTTTCCTGACAGTGACATTCTGGTCAGAGAGCGCGATGACATCACGTCTGTATGCCCTCTGCCTAAACAGTCCAAGTGCAGAGAGATGGAAGATGGGGACGACGAGGAGTCCAGACTAGTACAGGGGTTCCTACGGTGTCCTAGACCCCTCGTCACAGCCGGAGAACTACATAAGCCTAAAGAATGAAAGGGGAAATCTAAATTGCCCCAGAGCAGACCCCAAAGCAATAGAGACTTATTTAATTGTTTTAAAGGTTGGGAGCAATTTTTGGGGAGCACTATACCCTGGAGAATGATATATGGGGCCCAACATGCACTGGAGCTTTCCAAAGGTGGACATCAGACACTAGAGCAGCATTTACAGGGCCCATTATACACTGGAGCATTAGAAATGGGGCCCATTATATATGGAGCATTATTTGGGCCCATAAGACAGTGGAGCTTCATCCATGGGGACCAACATATACTGTAGCATTATGTGGAGCTCATCATATACTGTATGGAACATTATATGGGACCAATGATTCTGTATGGAGAAATATATGGGCCTCATTACTCTGCATAGCGCACTATGTGGTGGCCATAATACAGTATGGAGTAATATACTGTCCGTTTTTGGAGCTATTGGAGAATTTAAAATGGATATCAGTCATGTGATGTAAGAAGTGAAGTATTTTTCATTGTACTATACCGCTATTTCTCTGCCGTATCAGAGGATCATGAATTATGGCATGTGTTAAAGGAGCCCATTGACACTCTTTGGCCCTGGGCCCACGAAAAACTGGAGCCAGCCCTACCCCCCACACAACTTTAGCCAAATAACCCCCAGTTTTCAATGCCTAACTTTTATTATAAAGTAAATTAAGGTTGACAAGCTTAAGTAATAATTGATGATTTTGGCATTAAAATGGGCGGCACTGTAGGTGTGTTTCCTGTCCTCCACTCACTGCCGACTTTTCTTCCCCATTGACTTGCCTTGAGTTTCGTGTTTCAGTCGGCCTTCGACTTTTCAAGATAATCGGGCGATTTCGTTCGACCCAACTTTTGCGAAAGTCGGGATTCATGAAACCCGACTCGACCCGAAAAAAGGCAAAGTCGCTCATCTCTACTAGTGGCACAATCATGTCGCTCACCAAAACTTTGTTTTCAAGAGTGCATTGTCCCTAGCAAGTAGAAACTAACACCAAAAAGCAGGAAGATGGGAGACTGGGGAGTAATGAACTTCTGAACAAAGAGCATGATAACAGATGTTTATCCATACAGGAATGTTGGCACTAGATGGCTCCATGGTTATACTCCTGCTTCTCTTGTCCCAGCTAAAAACATCAATGGAGAAACAATTATATCAAGTACCTTGTAATAATTTGCCAGTTCATTGCACGACTGGCTTATGCATGCACTGGAACTTAGCATCTTTAACAGACAGTCTGTCCCAATTTCACATTACTTCTGTCAGCGTACAAGGAACATTCACTTTGACCTCTTTCATTAGTCTTTTGATTGCAGTAACCTCTGGCTGTCATTTGTCGCTGAATGAATACTGCCCATTATAATCTTTGCTGTGAGTTTTGACTGCCGAAATGGTACTGCAACATGGTGCCATCTTCCCTGCTTTACTTCAGGTTTTGCTATAAAGATGCATCTTGTGTAGACATCTACTTATCACCTACAACCTGCTGGGTTGCTGCATCCTTTGCCAGGTTTGGACTGTTCTTGGAAACAAGGCATATCTGCGCGAGCATTTGTGTGTGTCTTTGTGACGCATTATTACAAGTACTGTATAGCTTAGAACTATGTTGAAAATAGAACTAATTCTTGACAAAATCTTCACTACAAAATATGATTAGCGTACTGTAGTATGCACATTATATAAGAGCATAAATTGAATAAGCCATTCTTCCAATATGGGTCTTTAGTAGTGAATCTCTTTCTATGAGAACGTGCAATAAGTGAGCAACATGCTCATTCTGCCGAAAAGATACCCTAAAGGTGTTAAATTATTTTACATTTATTTTGCTTCAATACTCTTTTTTTCATAAATCAGATATTTGGATACTAGCAAACTAAATACATTCTCAACATATTTTCATCCCGCTCATTTTTTTCCAGTGGTTACATCCTAAAGGCATTTTACATTTACTGATGCACATTTTCTGCCTTTCAGGTTCCAAAGATAAAATGCTCACTTGGTCACAATGTAACATCTGAAATATTTGCAGGAAAATAGAAATGTTAAAGTATCTCTCCACCCAACTATAAACATCATAAAGGATTGAGTAAAACGCTGGGTGCGCTATTCTTCACTGCTCATTAGCTGTGTAGTATTGAGAGCTAAGCTTTATGCCCATAATATATAATGTACTAAGGCTTATCATTTTTTAATTTAAGCTATTGAACCCATTCTATGCCTGGGTGGCGAGCATTTTAATTGGTACACTTATACAGTGTCTTCAATAAAATGGCGCCTGAGATTGCAGTATGCGCACACGCTGACTCAGGCGACATTTTATTAATGTAATGTACTAAAATGTCAACATACCAGTGTGCATGTGCTGGCCATAGGGACATTGCTATGTTGATGTTGGAGTAGAATTCTTCAATAAAATGGCGCCAGAGTCAACGCATGCCAATACCGCGGCATTTTGTTGAAGACACTGTGAATTCACATATACAGTGTCTCCAATAAAATGGAACAGTATTGCTGACTCGAGTGCCACACTACACAGGTGCCACCCATCCCGGCTTCAGACAAAGGGACGCATCCACCTTTATATATATATATATAAGATGCATGTATATATGCATTAGGCTCATGTACCGAACTGTACAAAAGTTTTAAGCAGGTGTAGAAAAAATGATGCAAAGTAGGAATTGTTTAAACAATATAATAACTATTAATAATCTCTCATTATCAAGCAACAAAATGCAAAGTTAACTAGCAAATACAAAGTCTAAATGCAGTAAATATTTGGTGTGACCATGGTGAGTAGGGTTGTAAGGTGTGTTTGCCCAACACTTTTGAAGAATCATCAAGAAATGGACAACATTGGTGACATTTGATGCAATGGTTGGCCAAGCAAACTTATATTAAAGATATTTCATACTTACTTCCCTTCAAAATTGGAAGATATTTACCAGTGCCATTAGCTCATAACTGGCAACAACCAGTGGGACCCTGTTACACCATTCCACTGTTCAGAGTAGTCTGGCCAGAAGTGGTCTTATTGATTAAATTATGGTTAATTATGGCTACAAATACATAACTGTGATGTGGAAACCAGGCCAATCTACTCAGTTATACAAAAAAAAAATAAAAAGTGTTGTGCAGAATAATGTCAGCTGGTGCTCTGGACTGATGGGTCAAAATTTGAATAATTTGACTATAACAGAAACCAATTTGCTAAAGTGCAGCAGAGCAGTGCAATAATGCAGGTGTCATGATCCAGCGTGGATCTGACAGATTAAATGAATAAGTGAACTTTTTTTCCTTTGGCTAGGTGCCAAAGTGATGTGATTGCCCTCGGTGGCAATTAGAATTATTACACATGGTGTTGTTCATTCTAAGTTGCCCCAGTGGTGGTGAGTGTAGTGCACTTTAGTTTCTTTGGTTTAGTGAACGTAATTATAAATCAGGTGTGAGGCTCTATAAAAGAGAGCCAGGTGTGTTCAATCACTGTTGGTGATATTGTGAGTTCGTCATTTGGGAAGAAAGCCTGGGTGATGAAGGAGCTGAACATGAGTCCTGTGCAGCCCAGCAAGAGGGGACGAGTGGCAGCTAGGTGGTCTGCAAGAAGGGCTGGCGTGGCATGGTGGAGTCGCAGTTTGTGGTGTCGGCAGGAGGTGCTTGCATGGCTTGGTGGAGTGGAGACTGTAGAGAGAGTTGCGCTCAGCATGCGGAACTTGGTTGCTGAGAGCTGGACTCAAGCATGCTTGACTTTTTGGGCAGGAGCTGAACTCATCTTTGGGACTCTGTTACTGGACTTCTGCAATTGGTGGTGGACTCTGCTCCAAGGCTGCACTATGGTGAGGGATCCAGTTATGGTGATGGATCCGGGTGGAGGAGAAGATGCACACAGATGGTGGGCTCTGTTGCTAGGAGCGTACGCAACAGAGCAAAGCTAAGTGGCGTTTACCCTGTATTGTCATTTTCCCTCATGTGTGTTTAGTGCAGTGGTGGGATTAGTTTCCGCACCGACCAATTCCCTAGTGAGGGTTTAGGTTCAGGGCAAGCTAGGGTTTTTAGGTTCCTGTGCGTCGCCCGGTGCGGAACCGGCATAGGGAGCGTTAGGAGTCCAGGGACACTGGCTCAGGGGAGTTCAGGATGTCTCCACTTCCCTATTCCCTATTGCAGGGCCCACCATTGTTAATGTTACCCAGGTTCCCCCTTTATTATTTAAATTTGCCTTACTGGAGGTGGGGTTTCCAGACTACTAGATATATAACATGTAATACCTAAATTCACCAGTTGGAGGCGGCGTATCCTGCTGCACGTTTTATTATTTAAATTCGCCCCACTGGAGGCGCTGTATCCAGGGTCACGGGTGTCTTATGGGTTTGCCTTGCGGTACTCGCTAGTCCAAACACATCTGCAGGTTTGCAGATGGCAGTGAAGTGTGGTGAAGGTTCCTTACAAGTATGGGGCTATATGTCAGCCAATGAAGTTGGGGATTAATGGTGTCTAGAGTTGAGCGACTTTGGTCAGATCGGGTTTCATGAAACAAAATTCGTTTCAGATGAAACTGGTCCGACTAGGGCAAAAAAAGTCGGAGTTTCGTCCGAAACCCGACCCCAATGCAAGTCAATGGGGATTAAAAGTCGGCATTGAGTGGATGAATGTCATCTGCTCAATGTCGACTTTTATTTCCCATTAGTGTTGAGCATTCCGATACCGCAAGTATCGGGTATCGGCCGATATTAGCGGTATCGGAATTCCGATACTTAATTCCGATACTTTTTTCATATCGGATTCCGGGATCGGAATCGGAATAGGAAGTTCCCATCATGCTATGAGCCTGCTTGCTTTGATTAAGCCAATGGGAATCCTCCGAAGTGTGGGCACATCCTGTTAGGCATGTAGGCATGTTAACTATTGGCATGGCTGTGATTGGCTGCCGAAATGATGTCATGATGCACTATAAAAGCCACCGCAGCCGCCATTTCTGGTCACTCTGCTGTGAATTCAGTTAGGGACAGGCTGCTGTAGAAGACTGTGAGGGACAGTTAGAAATAGCGATTCTAAAAACAATATTGTGCTTTATCCAGGCTACATAAACCACCACTGTAGCTTGCTTTTCCCTAGCAGCGCTGTTTTCACAGCTGTCTGCAAGGGCTGTGTGAGTGCAGCTCACGCTGTGGAGTGGGTCCTGCAGCCACGTCAGGCTGTAGGCCACCCAGTGTGATCACTGCTGCCTCATACATCTTTTATTTTTTGAGCTGCATTTTTTAAATAATTTCAATCTAGTGTGCTTCCATCCGTATCCATATACGTTGGTTGCAAACACTAGTAGTAGACAGCGGAGCCTTTCTGCAGCCTTTCAGTGCTAGTGTCCACTTTGCTGCACTGTTCACGGCTGTCTGAGAGGTCTCTGACTGTGTGTGAGTGCAGCTCACGCTGAGTAGTGTGTCCTGCAGCTACGTCTGGCTGTAGGACGCTCAGCGTGCGTCACTGCCTCACACATATTTTTATTTGAGTGCAGCTCATTTTTTCTTCTATTAGTGTGCATCCATCCGTCTCCATCTACGGTGGTTGCAAACACTATATAGGAGTACACAGCGGAGCCTTTCTGCAGCCTGTCAGTGCCAGTGCCCACTTAGCTGCACTGTTGACGGCTGTCTGAGAGGTCTCTGACTGTGTGTGAGTGCAGCTCACGCTGAGTAGAGTGTCCTGCAGCTACGTCTGGTTGTAGGACGCTCAACGTGCGTCACTGCCTCACACATATTTGTCTCTGAGTGCAGCTCATTTTTTCTTCTCCTATTAGTGTGCATCCATCCGTATCCATCAACATTGGTTGGTTGCAAACACTATATAGGAGTAGATAGAGGAGCCTTTTTTTCTGGCTTGTGCCCTGCCGGCGCAGCCAGATTAGTATTACCCAATTTTTTTGGAGCCTCATCTTTTGCATTGTAGGTTACCTGCCTGCATTGTAATAGCTCCAAAAAGTTGGTGATACTATCAGTTTCAATTCTTTGTTCTCATAATTTGAGTTTGTTTCAAACAAAGAAACCACATAAAAAGTTCACCAAACACTACATTTTGAACTTGTGTAGGCCACATCAGCTCCTATTAAAGTCTAGTCCACACACACACACTTCATAAAATTAGTGTTTCTTGTACCTGTAACCAGCTGTTCAGGAATAAGCACACTAAGGCCCCCCTTTGTCCTTTTTTGCCTATCTTAAGCAGTCTTGCAAGATGAAGAAGGCAGGGAGTAAGGCGCGGGGGCGTGGGCGTGGGCGTGGAGTTTCAGCAGGGAGAGGACGTGGGGATTCTGCAGGGAGAGGACGTGGGGATTCTACAGGTAGAGGACGTGGGGATTCTGGGCCTGCTGCGGGCACCAGTGGATCAGCATCCCCCAGTTTTAGCAGGCAACAGTCCTTTATGCGCAGCTTTGTAGGACCTCAACGTACCCCACTGCTGCGGGAGGAACAAATTGAAGCCGTTGTCGGATGGATGGCAGCTAACGCATCGACTTCAATTACTTCCGCATCCTCTCAGGGTCAGAGCACCGAAGAGCAACCATCTGTCTCTTCACCACCTGCCAAAGTGCCCAGGCAGTCAGAGAGACATGGACAGGAGCCATCACAATCTCTACTTCTGTTCTCGGAATCTGTTGGCTTGGAAAGAGGGGGCCAGCCAAGCAGCATTCCTGAATGTGAAGAAGAGGGAGTATGCAGTGATGCGCAACTTCTTTGTCCCTCTGAATCTGAAGAGGCGAGTGGGCCAGTGCCTATGGTCAGCACACCTCAGTACGCATCAGATGATGACGAGACTCAGTTGCCACTTTCTGGTGCGTACGGTGCTGGCGAGACAACCCCGGAGAAGCAGCTGTTTGAAGAGGGGAGGGAAGATGATGAGGTCCTTGACCCATCATGGCGTGAGCAACAGGAAGGTGGTGGGAGCAGCTCGGAGGAAGAGATTCCCCTACCGGCCAAAACAGGAGGCAGAGGGAGGGGGAAGACTTGGTTGCCTGTACCCTCCACTTCGGCACCCGTTAGGAGCATTCCTCCTTCCAAAGGCAAACCGGGCGCTCACAAGAGTTGCAGTGCGTGGTCCTTTTTTGACACAGTTGCAGATGACATTTGCTTTGTCAAATGCAAGCTGTGTCATCAGAGAGTCAAAAGAGGGAGAAATGTCAGCAACCTCAATACCACAAATATGTGGAAACATGTGCGCACCAAGCACGAGTTGGAGTTGCAGAGACACCCTCAAGACGTAGGCCAACGTACAGCACCACCTACCACCTCTTCAGTTCGTGTTGGGCCCTCTTCCTCCAGCTCACACACTGCTGGTTCGGCTTCCTCACAGGATCGCCAAGGAAGAACCTCTGCCACTGTTGTCCGGAGACCCTGTCAGATTCCACCCATAACAGCACGTTCCCATCCATCACAGCCATCGGTAGCACAGGCATGGGATAAAAGGCGCCCTTACTCGGCAAACCATCCCCGAGCACAGTCTCTGAATGCTGGCATTGCCAAACTTCTGGCAGTTGAAATGCTGTCATTCAGGCTGGTGGACACTGACACCTTCCGGGACTTAATGGCATTGGCAGTCCCCCAATACAACGTGCCCAGCCGCTTTTATTTCAGCAGGCGAGCCGTCCCTGCCCTGCAGAAACATGTTGAGGGCAAAATAAAACATGCGCTACTAAACGCCGTTAGTAGCAAGGTCCACCTGACCACCGATGCGTGGACCAGTAACCATGGACAGGGACGATACCTTTCCCTCACTGCCCACTGGGTCAATGTTGTGGAGCCGGGTACGGATCTGGAGAGTGGCGCTGTACGTGTTCTTCCAACGCCACGGATTGCAGGACTCCAGTCTGTACACATAGACTCCTCCTCCTACTCAAGTTCCTCAGAAACAGCAGAGCAGGAGCCTGTTACGACCGATATGAGCACAGCCGTGGCCAAACGTCAACAGGCTGTACTCAAATTAATTTCTTTGGGGAATCGAAGCCACACAGCGCAGGAGCTCTGGAATGCTATCAAGCTGCAGAGCGATGTGTGGTTTGGGCCAGCGAATCTCCAGCCGGGCTTGGTAGTGTGTGACAATGGCCGAAATCTGGTGGCAGCTCTTGGCCTAGGCAACCTCACACACATCCCATGTCTGGCACATGTTCTTAACTTGGTCGTGCAGAGCTTTCTGAGGGACTATCCGGATCTTGATGCACTGTTGCACAAGGTCCGCATAGAGTGCGCTCACTTGCGACGTTCCAGCACGGCAAGATCGCGCCTCGCTGCTCTGCAGCGACGATTTGGCCTTCCAGAACATCGCATCATATGTGACCTACCCACCCGGTGGAATTCAACGTTACATATGTTGGAGCGGTTGTGTGAGCAGCAGGCAGCAGTCATGGAGTACCAGCTGCATCAGGCGCAAACAAGTCGCACTGTGCGCCGTTCACACTTCAGCACCATTGAGTGGGCCTCTATGAAGGACATCTGCCTCGTTTTGCGTGCCTTCGATGAATCCACGCGGATGGCGAGTGCAGATGATGCACTAGTCAGCATGACTGTCCCCCTTATCTGCCTGCTTCAACAAACACTGCAAGCACTAAGGGATGAGGTTTCAGAAGAGGTGGAGGATGAGGAGTCCCAAATGCCATCTGCTTCTGGACAGTCTGCGCTACGTGTTTCCTCACAAAGGCCTAGGCAGGGGACACTTTGTGAGGAGGATGAGGAGGAGTCGATGGAGGAGGAAGACATCTCTCCAGAGGAGGGAGGTACACAAACCTCTACTCAGTATGTACAGCGAGGGTGGGGTGATGCAGAGCAGGTCGAGGTCACGCCTCAAACAGGGGACAGCGGTTCTTTGGCAGTTGGGAGTCTGCAGCACATGGTTGATTTCATGCTGCAGTGCCTGAGAAACGACCGCCGCATCGCCCACATTCTCGTCTCGGCTGATTATTGGGTGTACACCCTCCTAGATCCTCGCTACCGGGACAGCGTACAAAGGCTCATACCAACGTTGAACCGGGAGCGTAAAATGCGGGAGTACGAAGAGTCACTGGTGCAGTCCATAATGTTTTCCATTCCACCCGACAGCATTGTTGCAAGTGCTTTACAAAGCAGCTCTGTGCGTCGAGGCAGTGGAGGAAACTCTGCACAAAGAGGGAGCAGAGGCAGTGCCGCAGCACAAGGCAAGACCACTATGGCCCAAATGTGGCAAAGTTTTGTGTGTCCACCACAATTGTCTACACCATCAGCGACGCCTCGAGTCAGCAGGAGGCAACGCTTCCGTCAGATGGTGTCAGACTACATGTCTTGCCCTGTCGCTGTACTCCCAGATGGCTCTTCCCCCTTCAAGTTTTGGGTCTCTAAGCTGGATACATGGCCAGAGCTTAGCCAGTATGCATTGGAGGTGCTGGCTTGCCCTGCTGCCAGTGTATTATCGGAACGTGTCTTTAGTGCCGCAGGTGGTGTACTAACAGACCGTCGCACGCGACTATCTTCCGATAATGTTGACCGGCTGACTTTTCTGAAAATGAACAAGGCCTGGATCTCCAAAGACTTTGCCATTCCTCTTACAGACTAAATTAGTGGTTGGCAACTGTATCCAGGTCTGCTGGTGTGTTCATTTTTCTACCACCTGAACTATAATCCCTGTGCTTCAACACAGCCAGTTGTCGCTCAGATGTGTCGTCTGCACAGAGAAACACACTAGCTCCTGTGTTACTGGGGTTCAGTAATGCCAGCTGATCCCCTGCTGTGTGGACGGCAGAGTCACCAGCTCCATCAACATTCAAACCACTACTGATTTTTAACCGTGCCCAACTTAGGTCTCTGGCTCCACTGTCTCTACTATTTCCCCTGACCTCCAACCCCGCCATCTACATCTCTGAAGTGGCGTCAGCACAATCTACACTTGTTCCTGTGTTCCTGTGGCTCAGTCCCATCAGTTTATCCCCTGATGTGTGTCCGGCAAGGTCTCCTGCTCTGTCCACATTCCCATAACCAGTAGTGGGAATGAGGACAGAGCTGGCGAACTTGCCGGACAAACATCAGGGGATCAACTGATGGGACTGAGCACCAGTAACACAGGAACAAGTGTAGATTGTGCTGACGCCACTTCAGAGATGTAGCTGGCGGGGTTGGAGGCCAGGGTAAATAGTAGAGACAGTGGAGCCAGAGGCCTAAGTGGAGCATGGTTAGAATCAGTAGTAGTCCACAACCTCCATAAAAACCGCTGCCCATTGGCCTCTGCATGCGGCATGCGTAATCCTGGGCACCAACAGCGTCAGTTGGTGTTCAGAAGTGTCGTCTCCACAGAGCCAAACACATTCGTTCAAGTGTTAGTGGGGTTCAGCACTGCCAGCTGTTCCCCTGCTGTGGAGATGGCAAGTCTCCTGCTGCCTTCACCTGCCAAAATCCAGTAGGCCCCAGCCTGCTCCTCGCCTAATCCTGGGCTCCAACAGCGTCAGTTGGTGTTCAGAAGTGTCGTCTCCACAGAGCCAAACACATTCGTTCAAGTGTTAGTGGGGTTCAGCACTGCCAGCTGTTCCCCTGCTGTGGAGATGGCAAGTCTCCTGCTGCATTCACCTGCCAAAATCCAGTAGGCCCCAGCCTGCTCCTCGCCTAATCCTGGGCTCCAACAGCGTCAGTTGGTGTTCAGAAGTGTCGTCTCCACAGAGCCAAACACATTCGTTCAAGTGTTAGTGGGGTTCAGCACTGCCAGCTGTTCCCCTGCTGTGGAGATGGCAAGTCTCCTGCTGCATTCACCTGCCAAAATCCAGTAGGCCCCAGCCTGCTCCTCGCCTAATCCTGGGCTCCAACAGCGTCAGTTGGTGTTCAGAAGTGTCGTCTCCACAGAGCCAAACACATTCGTTCAAGTGTTAGTGGGGTTCAGCACTGCCAGCTGTTCCCCTGCTGTGGAGATGGCAAGTCTCCTGCTGCCTTCACCTGCCAAAATCCAGTAGGCCCCAGCCTGCTCCTCGCCTAATCCTGGGCTCCAACAGCGTCAGTTGGTGTTCAGAAGTGTCGTCTCCACAGAACCAAACACATTCGTTCAAGTGTTAGTGGGGTTCAGCACTGCCAGCTGTTCCCCTGCTGTGGAGATGGCAAGTCTCCTGCTGCCTTCACCTGCCAAAATCCAGTAGGCCCCAGCCTGCTCCTCGCCTAATCCTGGGCTCCAACAGCGTCAGTTGGTGTTCAGAAGTGTCGTCTCCACAGAGCCAAACACATTCGTTCAAGTGTTAGTGGGGTTCAGCACTGCCAGCTGTTCCCCTGCTGTGGAGATGGCAAGTCTCCTGCTGCCTTCACCTGCCAAAATCCAGTAGGCCCCAGCCTGCTTCTCGCCTAATCCTGGGCTCCAACAGCGTCAGTTGGTGTTCAGAAGTGTCGTCTCCACAGAACCAAACACATTCGTTCAAGTGTTAGTGGGGTTCAGCACTGCCAGCTGTTCCCCTGCTGTGGAGATGGCAAATCTCCTGCTGCCTTCACCTGCCAAAATCCAGTAGGCCCCAGCCTGCTCCTCGCCTAATCCTGGGCTCCAACAGCGTCAGTTGGTGTTCAGAAGTGTCGTCTCCACAGAGCCAAACACATTCGTTCAAGTGTTAGTGGGGTTCAGCACTGCCAGCTGTTCCCCTGCTGTGGAGATGGCAAGTCTCCTGCTGCCTTCACCTGCCAAAATCCAGTAGGCCCCAGCCTGCTCCTCGCCTAATCCTGGGCTCCAACAGCGTCAGTTGGTGTTCAGAAGTGTCGTCTCCACAGAGCCAAACACATTCGTTCAAGTGTTAGTGGGGTTCAGCACTGCCAGCTGTTCCCCTGCTGTGGAGATGGCAAGTCTCCTGCTGCCTTCACCTGCCAAAATCCAGTAGGCCCCAGCCTGCTCCTCGCCTAATCCTGGGCTCCAACAGCGTCAGTTGGTGTTCAGAAGTGTCGTCTCCACAGAGCCAAACACATTCGTTCAAGTGTTAGTGGGGTTCAGCACTGCCAGCTGTTCCCCTGCTGTGGAGATGGCAAGTCTCCTGCTGCCTTCACCTGCCAAAATCCAGTAGGCCCCAGCCTGCTCCTCGCCTAATCCTGGGCTCCAACAGCGTCAGTTGGTGTTCAGAAGTGTCGTCTCCACAGAGCCAAACACATTCGTTCAAGTGTTAGTGGGGTTCAGCACTGCCAGCTGTTCCCCTGCTGTGGAGATGGCAAGTCTCCTGCTGCATTCACCTGCCAAAATCCAGTAGGCCCCAGCCTGCTCCTCGCCTAATCCTGGGCTCCAACAGCGTCAGTTGGTGTTCAGAAGTGTCGTCTCCACAGAGCCAAACACATTCGTTCAAGTGTTAGTGGGGTTCAGCACTGCCAGCTGTTCCCCTGCTGTGGAGATGGCAGTCTCTCCTGCTGTCTCCGCATTACAAAGACAGTAGGCCTCTGCCTACACCCTCCTATTTCCTGGGCTTCAACACAGCCAGTTGTAGTTCGGAAGTGCCGTCCACACGGAAAGAGATACTTGCTCCCGTGTCTCAGTGGGGTTCAGTAACGTCAGCTGATCCCCTGCTGTGTGGATGGCAGTCTCTCCTGCTGTAAACTCATTCAAAATACAGTAGGCCTCTGCCTACACCCTCCTATTTCCTGGGATTCAACACAGCCAGTTGTAGTTCGGAAGTGCCGTCCACACGGAAAGAGACACTTGCTCCCGTGTCTCAGTGGGGTTCAGTAACGTCAGCTGATCCCCTGCTGTGTGGATGGCAGTCTCTCCTGCTGTAAACTCATTCAAAATACAGTAGGCCTCTGCCTACACCCTCCTATTTCCTGGGCTTCAACACAGCCAGTTGTAGTTCGGAAGTGCCGTCCACACGGAAAGAGACACTTGCTCCCGTGTCTCAGTGGGGTTCAGTAACGTCAGCTGATCCCCTGCTGTGTGGATGGCAGTCTCTCCTGCTGTAAACTCATTCAAAATACAGTAGGCCTCTGCCTACACCCTCCTATTTCCTGGGCTTCAACACAGCCAGTTGTAGTTCGGAAGTGCCGTCCACACGGAAAGAGATACTTGCTCCCGTGTCTCAGTGGGGTTCAGTAACGTCAGCTGATCCCCTGCTGTGTGGATGGCAGTCTCTCCTGCTGTAAACTCATTCAAAATACAGTAGGCCTCTGCCTACACCCTCCTATTTCCTGGGCTTCAACACAGCCAGTTGTAGTTCGGAAGTGCCGTCCACACGGAAAGAGACACTTGCTCCCGTGTCTCAGTGGGGTTCAGTAACGTCAGCTGATCCCCTGCTGTGTGGATGGCAGTCTCTCCTGCTGTAAACTCATTCAAAATACAGTAGGCCTCTGCCTACACCCTCCTATTTCCTGGGCTTCAACACAGCCAGTTGTAGTTCGGAAGTGCCGTCCACACGGAAAGAGATACTTGCTCCCGTGTCTCAGTGGGGTTCAGTAACGTCAGCTGATCCCCTGCTGTGTGGATGGCAGTCTCTCCTGCTGTAAACTCATTCAAAATACAGTAGGCCTCTGCCTACACCCTCCTATTTCCTGGGCTTCAACACAGCCAGTTGTAGTTCGGAAGTGCCGTCCACACGGAAAGAGATACTTGCTCCCGTGTCTCAGTGGGGTTCAGTAACGTCAGCTGATCCCCTGCTGTGTGGATGGCAGTCTCTCCTGCTGTAAACTCATTCAAAATACAGTAGGCCTCTGCCTACACCCTCCTATTTCCTGGGCTTCAACACAGCCAGTTGTAGTTCGGAAGTGCCGTCCACACGGAAAGAGATACTTGCTCCCGTGTCTCAGTGGGGTTCAGTAACGTCAGCTGATCCCCTGCTGTGTGGATGGCAGTCTCTCCTGCTGTCACCTCATTCAAAATTCAGTAGGCCTCTGCCTACACCCTCCTATTTCCTGGGCTTCAACACAGCCAGTTGTAGTTCGGAAGTGCCGTCCACACGGAAAGAGATACTTGCTCCCGTGTCTCAGTGGGGTTCAGTAACGTCAGCTGATCCCCTGCTGTGTGGATGGCAGTCTCTCCTGCTGTAAACTCATTCAAAATACAGTAGGCCTCTGCCTACACCCTCCTATTTCCTGGGCTTCAACACAGCCAGTTGTAGTTCGGAAGTGCCGTCCACACGGAAAGAGACACTTGCTCCCGTGTCTCAGTGGGGTTCAGTAACGTCAGCTGATCCCCTGCTGTGTGGATGGCAGTCTCTCCTGCTGTAAACTCATTCAAAATACAGTAGGCCTCTGCCTACACCCTCCTATTTCCTGGGCTTCAACACAGCCAGTTGTAGTTCGGAAGTGCCGTCCACACGGAAAGAGACACTTGCTCCCGTGTCTCAGTGGGGTTCAGTAACGTCAGCTGATCCCCTGCTGTGTGGATGGCAGTCTCTCCTGCTGTAAACTCATTCAAAATACAGTAGGCCTCTGCCTACACCCTCCTATTTCCTGGGCTTCAACACAGCCAGTTGTAGTTCGGAAGTGCCGTCCACACGGAAAGAGACACTTGCTCCCGTGTCTCAGTGGGGTTCAGTAACGTCAGCTGATCCCCTGCTGTGTGGATGGCAGTCTCTCCTGCTGTAAACTCATTCAAAATACAGTAGGCCTCTGCCTACACCCTCCTATTTCCTGGGCTTCAACACAGCCAGTTGTAGTTCGGAAGTGCCGTCCACACGGAAAGAGACACTTGCTCCCGTGTCTCAGTGGGGTTCAGTAACGTCAGCTGATCCCCTGCTGTGTGGATGGCAGTCTCTCCTGCTGTAAACTCATTCAAAATACAGTAGGCCTCTGCCTACACCCTCCTATTTCCTGGGCTTCAACACAGCCAGTTGTAGTTCGGAAGTGCCGTCCACACGGAAAGAGATACTTGCTCCCGTGTCTCAGTGGGGTTCAGTAACGTCAGCTGATCCCCTGCTGTGTGGATGGCAGTCTCTCCTGCTGTCACCTCATTCAAAATTCAGTAGGCCTCTGCCTACACCCTCCTATTTCCTGGGCTTCAACACAGCCAGTTGTAGTTCGGAAGTGCCGTCCACACGGAAAGAGATACTTGCTCCCGTGTCTCAGTGGGGTTCAGTAATGTCAGCTGATCCCCTGCTGTGTGGATGGCAAAGTCTCCTGCTGCCTACACAGTCGTACCACTACTGATTTTTAACCGTGCTCCAATTAGGCCTGTGGCTCCACTGTCTCTCGTATTTCCCCTGTCCTCCAACCCCGCCAGTTACAGCTCCGAAGTGGCGTCTGCACAATCCACACTTGTTCCTGTGTTACAGGTGTTCAGTCCGATCAGTTAATCCCCTGATGTGTGTCCGGCAATGTCGCCTGCTCTGTCCACATTCCCATTATCGGAATGTGGACAGAGCAGGCGACATTGCCGGACACACATCAGGGGATTAACTGACCGGACTGAACACCTGTAACACAGGAACAAGTGTGGATTGTGCAGACGCCACTTCGGAGCTGTAACTGGCGGGGTTGGAGGACAGGGGAAATACGAAAATCAGTGAATCCACAGGCCTAAGTGGAGCTTGGTTCAAATTAGTAGTCTACAACCGATCTTAAAATTTCTTCAATGCAGCCTAAGCCTGCTCCGTGCTTGTCCCTGGGCTTCAACACAGCCAGTTGTTGCTCGGAAGTGCCGTCTTCACAGAGTAAAACACTAGCTCCTGTGTTTGTGGGGTTCAGTAACGTCAGCTGTTCCCCTGCTGTTTTGATGGCAATCTGTCCTGCTGCCTCCCAATTGACAGCACATCAGGCCTCAGCCTGCTAAGTGCTTGTCCTGGGCTCCAACATCGCCAGTTGCTGCTCATAACTGACTTTGGCACGGGTACTCCCTCCTGCCCAGCTTGGTTCCAGCCCTGCCTGCTGTTTCCGGGAAGTGTCAATGTCAGTTTGCCACCCCAAGTTGCCATGTCGTGTTGCGGTTGGGTTAGCCGAGGCTAGGGTGCCAGCAGTTTAGGTGCTTCCTATGTGGACTGCGGGTTCTGGTAAGAAAGGTTTGTTCCATAGTGCCAGTAGGACAAGCACCCCCTGTAGGACTGTGTGATTCGGTAACTGCGGCCAGCTTGCGGCATGCCAACTTTGCTTTTCAGGGGTAACTTCTGATACCCCTCCGGGTTCCAGCACCGTCAGCTGGTTCTCATCAGAGCCTTTGGCCTAGGTGCCTCCATCTCGGTATCCGAGTTCCAGCAACGTCTGCTGGTCCTTGGTAGTGCTTTGTAGCACAGGTACCTTCTGCTTAGTAACCGGGTTCCAGCACCGTCAGCTGGTCCTCGGTTGTGCCATTGGCTCTTATTCCTTCTGCTGCCCCTCCGGGTGCCAGCACTGTCAGCTGGTCCTTGCTATTTCCATTTGCTCTTGCAGCTTATGCTACCCCTCCGGGTTCCAGCACCGTCAGCTGGTTCTCGTCAGAGCCTTTGGCCTAGGTGCCTCCATCTCGGTATCCGAGTTCCGGCAACGTCTGCTGGTCCTTGGTAGTGCTTTGTAGCACAGGTACCTCCTGCTTAGTAACCGGGTTCCAGCACCGTCAGCTGGTCCTCGGTTGTGCCATTGGCTCTTATTCCTTCTGCTGCCCCTCCGGGTGCCAGCACTGTCAGCTGGTCCTCGCTATTTCCATTTGCTCTTGCAGCTTATGCTACCCCTCCGGGTTCCAGCACCGTCAGCTGGTTCTCGTCAGAGCCTTTGGCCTAGGTGCCTCCATCTCGGTATCCGAGTTCCGGCAACGTCTGCTGGTCCTTGGTAGTGCTTTGTAGCACAGGTACCTCCTGCTTAGTAACCGGGTTCCAGCACCGTCAGCTGGTCCTCGGTTGTGCCATTGGCTCTTATTCCTTCTGCTGCCCCTCCGGGTGCCAGCACTGTCAGCTGGTCCTCGCTATTTCCATTTGCTCTTGCAGCTTATGCTACCCCTCCGGGTTCCAGCACCGTCAGCTGGTTCTCGTCAGAGCCTTTGGCCTAGGTGCCTCCATCTCGGTATCCGAGTTCCGGCAACGTCTGCTGGTCCTTGGTAGTGCTTTGTAGCACAGGTACCTCCTGCTTAGTAACCGGGTTCCAGCACCGTCAGCTGGTCCTCGGTAGTGCCATTGGCTCTTGTTCCTTCTGCTGCCCCTCCGGGTGCCAGTACCGTCAGCTGGTTCAAGAGGACAAAGAACAGGAAGACAACCACCAAGATGCAGAACAACAAGAGAGAGAAGACAAAGAAGCATAAAAAAAACAAAGCAGAAGAACATTAAGCATAAGACTAATACTCTGAGCAAATGATATTATCTTATTTATAAGCAGAAGAAGACTAAGCAGTGTATGGGGGTGAGTCCGTTCCTCCTCGTGGTGCCCCTGGAAAAGGCCTGCTTCTGCAGGCCAAACTGAACGCGGACAAATCCTGTTGTAAATCTTTTGTGACAGGCAGAACGGAAGGTGTAAACTTCTAACTTTTCTAGATAACAACTACAGGAATGCCTGACACAAACAAGAATATGATGAAGAAGAATAGGAAGAAGATGAAGAAGCTGAATATGTAGAATAATAATTGTTGAATAAGAAGAATATGAAGAATGTAAGAAAAGGAAGAAGAAGAAGAAGAAGAAGAAGAAGAAGAAGAATGTAAAAAAAGGAAGTAGAAGAAGAAGAAGAAGAATGTAAAAAAAGGAATAAGAAGAAGAATGTAAAAAAAGGAAGTAGTAGAAGAAGAAGAAGAATGTAAAAAAAGGAAGTAGAAGAAGAAGAAGAAGAATGTAAAAAAAGGAAGTAGAAGAAGAAGACATACATGTCTGGCAAAATATAAATGAGGCTAACATAGTCAATATCTTTGTAACTCCTAACATCTTTAAAAAAAAAAGTTTAATTCCTGCTATTCCATTTGATTGGGCTAAACCTCTATGGCTTTAATGTCTCCTCCACCTCCCACAATACATTCTACATTATTCTTAGTTGTTTTTCTTCATGTAGAATTAACCTACAAGGAAAGAAAGGGTTTTTTTTAATTCCGATATTTTGGCCCCATTGACTTGCATTGGTTCCCGGTATCGGAATCGGCGATACCGATACTTTTTTTTAAGATCGGCCGATCCATTCCGATCCGATATTTTCAAGTATCGGCTGGTATCGCTCAACTCTATTTCCCATTGACTTGCACTGGGGTCAGGTTTCGGACGAAACTCCGACTTTTTTTGCCCAAGTCGGACCAGTTTCATCTGAAACGAATTTTGTTTCATGAAACCCTATCCGACCAAAGTCGCTCAACTCTAATGGTGTCATCAATGCTCAGAATTAGAGATACATACTTATCCATGCAATATCATCTTATTGGTTTATTTTCAATCAGGCAAGGATCTATCATCAATGTAAAGAAGAATGACGTGTCCTGGAAGTGATGAAATTGCCCCGTAAGGCTCTGATCTCAACATCAAGTCTATCTGGGGATACATAAATAGACAGAATCATTTGCAGAAGCCTACTTCCACAAAAGATTTGTGTTTGGAACAACAACACCAACATCCTTGCTGAGTTCCTTCATAAACTGTGAGCGAGTGCATCTGGAAAAATGTATACTGTTTTGAAGGTAAAGGATGTTCACACCAAATATTGATTTGATGTAAATTCCTCTTTTGTTAATTCACATTGCATTTTGTTACTTGTTATAAAATAAAATAAACAATTAGCACTAAAATTTCTGAAAGTATTCTTAAATTGAAACATTTTTTCCACACCTGCATAAAATATTTCCACAGCACTGTATGGCTAGAAATGATACACATGGCTTGCAACATTCTTACTTTAAAGAAAGGCATCAAGGCCCCTCTTGAACTTGGTAATAAATCAGCAATCATGACATAGTGAGGCAAAAAATTTAATAGACTTATTGCTTGCGCAGTCAGGAAATCCCGTTTTACAGTCTTTTAAAGGTGAAATCTTCATTCTTCTAGACCTAAATTTACAAAGCAAGATGTAAAAAAGAATCACAGCTCTCTGTAGTGCTGTATACTCATTTGTATGTACTAAAGAAATGGTTATTAAGTTGCCTCATTTCTCAACTACAAACGTCAACCATTCATTCAACTTCAATTTACGCAGTCAGAGGTTTTACGAGGAATAGCCATTGTTTCTTATAGTGGCTCAACCAGACATTCATCAAGTTATACATATATTTTATCTATTTTAAGTATCCCTACTATTTCAATCTATGAAAAATCTTAAAACTAATTTTGATTGTCTAGTGGTTATTGTTCAGCCACTTTTTTGGCTTTTTTGAATGTTTTTATCTTGTATGTTGCTCAAATTGTGTTGCAAATTGTGTTTCATAATAGAGATTATATTCCATTTATTACTGTTGGTGATCTTACATCTACAACTATGCTGCTATATTACAGGGCTTAGTGCAATTTGATTCATGTCATTACCTGGCATTTGAGATTTTCTATTATGAATAGCACTATGCTATGTATATTCCATGTGTTTATTATCTAGAATCCAAATATTGGTGCAGTAATTTATAACGAATTATCACTCATAGTTGCACTTACCCACTTGAGCTTCTTATACATTTATATAGCAACATTTTTCTGTATGTGAGGTTTCTACCAGGACTGCTTACGGTTTTATTAATTATTTTTCTCGTCATCCACTAAGTTTTTGTACCTGTGGTATTGTGTCTGTATTTTATTACTTTTTTGTTTTTATTTGAATTCATAATAAAATGAATTTAGAAATTGTCTACTTTAGCCAGTGTTGAAGCAACTTTTTTTATTTCTGTGGGTGATCTTGACCAATCAATATGCACCTCTTTCCTTTCTTGTCTTGTGCTCAATGATCTTATACAGTGTGTGCCCTCAAATCTTTTTCATACAACTTAGTTTGACAGGGCGAACCCTCATTAAGTCACATTGATACTTGGGTGTAAGGTTATTTTTTATTAAGATGTTCCTGGATACCATTACCTACAAAACTTCATTCTGCTCAAAATATAGGTTAAACTTACAGTCCCAGAGTTTCGAGGGTAAATTTTATAACATTAGCATCACAGACTACACGCCTCAACACTGAAAATGCAACAACGAGAAGAAAAAGTAATGGAATTATGAAAATCACAAGATCATAGACATGTTAATGATATGTAAATGATGAAAAAATTGAATTAACATTTTGAAGGCATCTTTATTTAGTATGGAGTATGAGAGCCCTGCACAGAAATCTCTTCCACACCTTGGCATGGTATCAATAAGGTAATTAATGGTTGTCTATGCCACACCATTAGAAGGCCATGAAGAGGCCACAACACAATCCCAAGAGTTTGATCTGTCTTATTTCCATCATGAATTCCTCTTCATGGTGTTAACCACATGGTCTATCGTGTTGGATGCAATGACATCAGAATATTGTTCTTGAAACTAAATGGACAATTCTGTATTTTAAATTAGTGGTTAAAGATCTTATAGGGCCACTTGCACACAGCCACAGATGATTTTTCTTTACACAGTATTTAAGCTATGTTACATAAATCACATTAAATTTATACTTAAACTAGACTTTTCCCTAAATGAATCCAATTTTACAACAATACTAGAATGTTAACGTTCTAAAAAAAAAAGAAAAAAAGATTGCAACATGATTAACAGGTATAAAACTAATGATATCTTTAGTGTCAAAATAATGTGCCTGCCTGAAGAAGTTTATGAAATGATAGCTATAAACAATAGCATTGCCTTTCCATGAGATGACATGACATTTTCTAAGGTGACATCTTCATTTTTTCTATAAAGAAAGTATGAACTCTGGCATTTTGTTATTTCAGAAACATATTCTCTTTTATATTATAGGGAATTATACATTCCTAAATAAAATATCATGTCAATGTAAATTTACATAATAATACAACAGAAGTAATTGGGTATGCAAAACTCTTGCAGTTTAGTTAATATCAGTCTTCCATTTTGCGTTAATAATTTGCCACTTAACATATCATTACCAGTAAAAGTTAAAAAGATATTGAAAATTCTTTCATCTAGACTATAGGAGAAATAATAGAGAAAATGATGAAATAATTCACCCTTCATACAAAACATGTTGTCACAAATGGATGAAGTGGTAACTTTTTTAATTAGTGCAACATTTAAGCAAAAAGTGGCACAGTTTAAAAGCGATGTCAGGTTGGAAGTTGTATTGTTTTACTCCATCCAAGAACAGTTTAATGTGGTCCAGGCACAGGAGTGTCACTCCCTTCCACTTTATGACCCGTTGAAGTGCTCATACAGCGTAAAACGGCTCTTGTCAGCTCCCTCTGCACTCCTGATATCACTCCACCCGGCCTGATGTGTAACATGTGCCAATAAAGCAAGCTACATTTTCAACAGCTCGTTGAGTGTGACCTTATCTCTACTTGGACTCATACAGATAAAACATACCACATATGTCCCCATAATCACTTCTGTATAGGGCTTCTAATGCTCAGGTATGTGTTGTACACAAGTGTACAAAATGACCAGATTGTTGCTAAAAGTCTTTGGCAGACACTGCTCTTACCTATAAAGTTTTTCTTCAATCATTTAACTTCTTTGAAGTCACTGTAATTGCTTGAAAAGTCATATAAACAGTACAGAACAAAAGTTTAAAAAAAATGCTGCAAAATAAGAATACTTTTAAAAATGTAACAGGAAAGATGTATATCTTTGTACCGTGTTAGCCAGTGGATAGAAAAATATTCAGGATTGAGAGTCCTCAGTAGTTGATACCTTTTAATGGCTAACTGAAAAGATGGTAACACATTGCAAGCATTCGAGACTACTCAGGTCTCTTCATCAGGCTGGACTAATACAACTTCTGAAGAATCACATATTTATGCACAATACAGCCTAGAAAAAATGCAATAGATAAGACAAGTGACGTGAAGCAGAACTATCAATATGGGAGAGGGAAAAACATAAATATAAACATTGGACCAGTTCATAGATAAGGAGTCCGGATGCTTTATGGTCCTCTGAGTGGGGTCTAGTTTTAAAAGGAAATTCCTTAATTGATGTAAAAAGACATAAATCCATGCGACACATTCATTCCAGCACTGAGAGTGTCAAAGTTCGTCATAAATTTGTACTCCCAAACTCGTCTCTCTCTCTGAGAATTGAAGTTACCTTTCAATACCAGTAATTTCATATCCACGCTGCTGTGATCAGGGATACAGAAATGTTTTGCCACAGGTAGATCCATTCTTTTTTCTCTTATTGTGTGACGATGAGCATTCATCCTTGTTCTAAGCTTTTGCCCAGTCTCCCCCACATACAGACCCCCAGTTGGACATTTAGTACAAATAATTAAGTACACCACATTAGATGTAATGCAGGTGAAAGTACCTGGGATCTTGTAGTCCTTATCTATTGCATTTTTTCTAGGCTGTATTGTGCATAAATATGTGATTCTTCAGAAGTTGTATTAGTCTAGCCTGATGAAGAGACCTGAGTAGTCTCGAAAGCTTGCAATGTGTTACCATCTTTTCAGTTAGCCATTAAAAGGTATCAACTACTGAGGACTCTCAATCCTGAATATTTTAAAAATGTAAATGTTAATAGTGTATTTTTATCATTTAATTAATTGCTAAGTGAATAAATAAAAGAGAAATCTAAATCAAATTATTTTTTATTATTATTATTTATTTATATAGCACCATTGATTCCATGGTACAGAGGAGAGAGGACCTTGTCCTTGCGGACTTACATTCTATGGGATAGTGGGGAAGAGACAGAAGGTCGGGGCTGCAGCAGCTCTGGTGGTGATGAGGTGGCAGTTTGGGCAGTGGTGAGGCGACAGAATGGTTATTGCAGGCTGTAAGCTTTCCTGAAAAGATGTTTTTTCAGGTTCCGTTTGAAGGATATGAGGGTGGTGGATAATTGGACATGTTGAGGCATGGAATTCCAGAGGATGGGGTATATTCGGGAGAAGTCTTGGAGGCGGTTGTATGAGGAACGAATAAGTGTGGATGAGAGTAGGAGGTCTTGGGAGGATTGAAGATTACGTGAAGGAAGATATTGTGAGATTAGATCAGAGATATAGGGAGGGGACAGGTTGTGGATGGCTTTGTAGGTCAATGTTAGTAGTTTGAACAGGATTCGTTGGGGAATTGGGAGCCAGTGGAGGGATTTGCAGAGGGGAGAGACAGGGGAGTAGCGAGGAGAGAGGTGGATTAGTTCGGCAGCAGAGTTGAGGACTGTCTGGAGTGGTGCAAGAGAGTTAGCAGGGAGGCCACAGAGGAGAGTGTTGCAGTAGTCAAGGCTGGAGATGATAAGGGCATGTACAAGAGTTTTAGTAGAATGAGGGCTTAGGAAGGGATGGATTCTGGAAATATTTTTGAGTTGGAGGCGACAGGAGGTGGCAAGAGTTTGGACGTGTGGTTTGAAGGACAGGGCAAAGTCGAGAGTGACTCTGAGGCAGCGGATTTCAGGTGCGGGAGAGAGTGTGATGCCGTTTACCATAATAGATAGATTGGGTAGGGAAGATATGTGAGATGGAGGAAAGATGATGAGTTCAGTTTTGTCTACATTGAGTTTTAGGAAGCGAGAGGTGAAAAAGGAGTATATGGCTGATAGACAGTCCGGGATTCGGGGAAGCAGAGGGTGACATCTGGGCCAGAGAGGTAGATCTGAGTGTCGTCCGCATACAGGTGGTACTGGAAGCTATGGGACTTTATGAGTTTTCCTAGGCCAAGGCTATAGATGGAAAAAGGTAGGGGTCCCAGGACAGAGTCTTGGGGGACTCCAGCAGAGAGAGGGCGGGTTGAGGAGGTAGTGTGGGAGTAGGAAACGCTGAATGTGTGGTCAGAAAGGTATGAGGCAATCCAGGACAGGGCAAGGTGACTGACTGTGTCGAATGCAGGGGACAGGTCGAGAAGGAGGAGGATGGAGAACTGTCTGTTAGCTTTGGCTGTGAGTAAGTCATTAGTAATTTTAGTCACGGCAGTTTCAGTGGAGTGGTGGGGGTGGAAGCCAGATTGGAGGATGTCGAGGAGGGACTTAGATGAGAGGTCGGCGAAAAGTTGAGCATGGACATGCTGTTCAAAGAGTTTGGAAGCAAACGGGAGCAGTGATATGGGGCTATAGCTGGGCATAGCAGTTGGGTCAAGGTTTGTTTTTTTGAGGATGGGTGTGATGGTGCCATGTTTGAAGGCAGAGGGGAAGGCACTAGAAGATAGCGATAAATTGAAGAGCTGGGTTAGGGCTGGGATAAACATTTTAGTGAGGTTGGGGAGCAGGTGGGAAGGGATGGGTCAAATGCACAGGTGGTGAGATGTGATTTGGAAAGGAGATGAGTAAGCTCTCCTTCAGTGGTGTTGGAGAGAGAGGTTATTAGGGAAGGGCAGAGGTCTGGTATGTGGAGTGGCTGGGGTGGTGGAACAATGAAGGTTTGCCTTGTTTGGTCGAACTTGTTTTTGAAGTAGGTGGCAAAGTCCTCAGCAGAGATGAGGGAAGTTGGAGGTGGCAAGTGTAGCTGGTTTGAGAGCAGTGAAGTAGTCTGGTAGGCGTATTTTCTTCCAACGCCGCTCCACGACCCTGGATGCTTGTCGAAGTATTTTGGTGAGGTTGTTGTGCCAGGGTTGCCTATTGATTTGTCGCACTTTGCCATGCATGAGAGAGGTGACTGAGTCTATGGCTGATGTGAGGGTGGCGTTGTAGAAAGTGGTGGTGGTGTCCGTATCATGGAGAGAAGATATGGAGGACAGAGGTAGAAGAGAGTCTGTGAGTGTATAGGTGTGCGAAGTTTCTGCGAGAATGTGCTAGTGGCTGGACATTGGGGGCAGGTGAGAAGGACAAGGATGAGAAGGTGATTAGATGGTGGTCAGATAGGGGGAAGGGAAAGTTTGTGAGATTAGGTAGGGAACAGAGGCGGGTGAAGATAAGGTGTAATGTATGTCAAATCAATATTTGGTGTGACCACCTGTGACGGATTACACAGGGGAAGGGGGTGTTGATTTCGCTCACCTCAGGGGAGGGAAGAGAAGGACCCAGCAGGGATTGGCTCTCTGGCACCACCACTTGCCCCAGGTCAGTCATGGAACCGCACCGAGGGCACATAGTCACTGGAAAGGCTTCCCTTATAGGTACGAGTTAGTGAGGTGCTCCCAGCAAGGGAGTATATATCACCAATCCAGGCTGGGGATATATGTATATAAAAACCTCCCAGCCCTCACTGCCAGAGTCCCTCCCTAAAAAGTACGGTTTTCTGCCACCAGTTCCTAATCTAATATATAAAGCTCAAAGTGTGTATGTATGTGTGTATGTATGTATGTGTGTGTGTGTGTATGTGTGTATGTCCGGGATAGGCATCCGCACCGTCGCAGCTACAGCCACAAAATTTGTCACAGTCGCACGTCTGGACCCCGAGAGCGTCCTAAGCTATGTTGTGAGGTGAAATTTTAACCCTGCGCGTTCCAATTCACCAAACAATTTTGCCCCCATCTACATACTGGGGGGAAAAGTGTGTGCGCGTCAAGCTCCGCCCCTCATTATGATGTCACAATGCCCCTATTTGCATACTGGGGAAGCAGTGTGTGCGTATCAAGCCCCGCCCCTCATTATGATGTCACAATGGTTGCCATGGCGACGCTGATGTCATCATAGGTTGCAAGACCTGCCGCCGCTCATTATGATGTCATAATGGTTGACTATGGGATGGAGGATGTGTGATGGCTATATGGGCACGGGACTATGGGATGTAGGATATGTATATGGGCACGGAACTATGGGATGGAGGATATGTATGATGGGTATATGGGCGCGGGACTATGGGATGGCGGATATGTATATGGGCACGGGACTATGGGATTGAGGATGTGTGATGGGTATATGGGCACGGGACTATGGGATGGCGGATATGTATATGGGCACGGGACTATGGGATGGAGGATGTGTGATGGGTATATGGGCACTTGTCTATGGGATGGAGCATATGTTTGACGGGTATATGGGCACGGAACTATGGGATGGCGGATATGTATATGGGCAAGGACTATGGGATGCAGGATATGTGATGGGTATATGGGCATGGGACTATGGGATGGAGGATGTGTGATGGGTATATGGGCATGGGACTATGGGATGGAGGATGTGTGATGGGTATATAGGCACTCAGCTATGGGATGGAGGATATGTATGATGGGTATATGGGCACCGGCCAATGGGATCGTGGATATGTATGATGGGTATATGGGCACGGGACTATGGGATGGAGGATAATTATAATTTTCTATAACTAACCACAGTTAGTTACTATGCCCAGGCAGCGCCGGGCTCTTCAGCTAGTCTAATATATAAAGCTCAAAGTGTGTATGTATGTATGTGTGTATGTATGTATGTGTGTGTGTGTGTATGTGTGTATGTCAGGGATAGGCATCCGCACCGTCGCAGCTACAGCCACAAAATTTGGCACAGTCGCACGTCTGGACCCCGAGAGCGTCCTAAGCTATGTTGTGAGGCGAAATTTTAACCCCGCGCGTTCCAATTCACCAAACAATTTTGCCCCTGTCTACATACTGGGGGGAAAAGTGTGTGCGCGTCAAGCTCCGCCCCTCATTATGATGTCACAATGCCCCTATTTGCATACTGGGGAAGCAGTGTGTGCGTATCAAGCCCCGCCCCTCATTATGATGTCACAATGGTTGCCATGGCGACGCTGATGTCATCATAGGTTGCAAGACCTGCCGCCGCTCATTATGATGTCATAATGGTTGACTATGGGATGGAGGATGTGTGATGGCTATATGGGCACCGGACTATGGGATGGAGGATATGTATGATGGGTATATGGGCACAGGACTATGGGATGGAGGATATGTATATGGGCACGGAACTATGGGATGGAGGATATGTATGATGGGTATATGGGCGCGGGACTATGGGATGGCGGATATGTATATGGGCACGGGACTATGGGATGGAGGATGTGTGATGGGTATATGGGCACGGGACTATGGGATGGCGGATATGTATATGGGCATGGGACTATGGGATGGAGGATGTGTGATGGGTATATGGGCACTGGACTATGGGATGGAGCATATGTTTGACGGGTATATGGGCACGGGACTATGGGATGGCGGATATGTTTATGGGCACGGGACTATGGGATGCAGGATGTGTGATGGGTATATGGGCATGGGACTATGGGATGGAGGATGTGTGATGGGTATATGGGCATTGAACTATGGGATGGAGGATGTGTGGTGGGTATATGGGCACTCGACTATGGGATGGAGGATATGTATGATGGGTATATGAGCATGGGCCTATGGGATCGTGGATATGTATGATGGGTATATGGGCACGGGACTATGGGATGGAGGATAATTATAATTTTCTATAACTAACCACAGTTAGTTACTATGCCCGGGCAGCGCCGGGCTCTTCAGCTCGTTAGACATAAACCCCATCTGACAACAGGCTTATATCAGGTCACAAACCAACCCGGGTAGCGTATAATTGACCAACGGAACATGTGGATGTGGGGATTCATGTATCGAGATAAAAGAGGAGCCCATGATTAATTTTATACTTAATCACCGAAAAGGTGCACTAGAAATATACAGGTATATATTTACAAAAATAATATACAGGTATACAGTCAGGAGTGTAGTGCAAAAGTAAGGTATAGATACAGTTGAGGCAAAAAGTATTGACACCCCTGCAATTTTGTCAGATAATACTTAGTTTCTTCCTGAAAATGTTTGCAAACACAAATTCTTTTTTATTATTATATTCATTTAATTTGTCTTAAATGAAAAACACAAAAAGAATTGTCCTAAAGCCAAATAGGATATAATTCCACACCAAACATGAAAAAGAGGGTGGACAAAAGTATTGGCACTGTTCGAAAAATCATGTGATGCTTCTCTAATTTGTGTAATTAACAGCACCTGTAACTTACCTGTGGCACCTAACAGGTGTTGGCAATAAGTAAATCACACTTGCAGCCAGTTGACATTGATTAAAGTTGACTCAACCTCTGTCCTTGTTTGTACCACATTGAGCATGGAGAAAAGAAAGAAGACCAAAGAACTATCTGAGGACTTGAGAAACCAAATTGTGATGAAGCTTGAGCAATCTCAAGGCTACAAGTCCATCTCCAAAGACCTGAATGTTCCTGTGCCTACCATGCGCAGTGTCATCAAGAAGTTTAAAGCCCATGGCTGTCACGTCCCCTACCGGCGCCGTCACCTACCCACGCAGGCCCGGGCGCACCTCTTGCCGCACTCCCACTCCACGGCGCGCCCCCGCTCCCGATATCCGGCCTCCTAGACGTCGGTCCTGCGCGCATGCGCCCAACGTTTCACCCGGCGCTCAGACTGATGGGACCTCTGACACGCTGGCTCCGCCCCCAACATGGCGGCGCCCACCGGCCATATCTTCCCGGCGTCTTCCCAGGTAAGACGCCTGTTAACCCTGTGGTGTCGCTGTCCGTTCGGCCAGCGTTCGCCCACTCTTCAGGTCCTATATTCCCTTTGTGTGTGCCCTGTCGGTCCTGTGTTTAGCAGCCACTGTGTCCTTCTCTTGTACTCCTCCTGTGCCCTGTCTCCCTGGCTCCTGTGTCTCACTTCCCCTGCTCCTATCCCTGCTAGGTTCTCTGGGCTTCCCTAGCCTATGTGTGCTTTGCTTTGCTTCCCTGAGCTCTGTGTCCTTTCGTTACCTTATACCTCCCTCTCTTGCAGCCTTCGTCCCCCGTCAGAACCGGCTACTCCCTGCCTCTGGATATGCAGCCACTCTTAGCTCCTTCGTTGTAGCCCTCGGATTCTCTACTTCAGATTCCTAGTTCCTACCCAGTCGTCCCTTTGGCTCCGGTTGTCACGGTTTCATCCCTTGTGGGCCTGCCCCTAACACTCCCTGTATAGGGGGTGGCTCCACCTGGCCAGCTCGCCCGCAGGGGCTCTGGAGCCATGACCCAGAGGGTCCACTCCGGGTTGTACCTCTCTCCTCTCCATAGCACAACCATAACAGATTAACAGGCCATGGACCCCGCTGGAGTCTCGGCTACGCAAAAAGAGTTAGTTTTCTTACGGGAAAACCAAACGCGTATTATGTCCTTCATGAAGTCACTAGCACCTACCCCCAACCGCGATTGGCCAAACCGCCCCGGTATAACGGGGACACAAAACTATGCCGGGGTTTCCTGAACCAATGCCGTCTCCATTTCGAATTACTAACCCAGCAATACCCCACGGACCGGTCCAAGGTGGCCTTCATAATCTCCCATCTGGAGGGGGACGCCCTGGCATGGGTGAATCCCCTCTGGGAACGGGACGACCCCCTGGTTACTCATTTGTCGGTTTTTTTGGATACTTTTCGGCGGGTATTCGACGAGCCAGGCCGTCTTGCCTCTATTACTGAGTCTTTATTCAGTCTGTGCCAGGGTTCTCAAACTGTGGGTCAATACGCCATACAGTTTCGAACACTCTCGTCCGATCTAGGCTGGAATAATGAGGCACTGGTGGGAGCCTTTTGGCGAGGTCTGTCTGGTCGAATAAAGGATGAACTCGCGGGCCGCGATACTCCCACTGCCCTCGAGGATCTAATTTCCCTGGCCACTCGAATCGATCTTCGGTTCCAGGAGCGGGCTCGTGAGAGAAGACTTACGCGCCCAGTGCCACCCGCTCGCAGACCGCCCAGTCCTCGACCCAGAGCTCTAACTTCTGTTTCTATACCGATGCAAGTAGACTGCTTGAAGCTCTCCGGCCAGCGACGTAAGGAGAGAAGCACCCACGGTCTCTGTTTCTATTGCGGCAGTGGGTCTCATTTGCTCCGAACCTGTCTGGAACGTCCGGAAAACTTCCTTGTCTGTCCTCTTGCATGTTGGTGAAAAGCGGGTTTCTTTGGCGGCTTATGTGGACTCTGGCGCTGCCGGTAATTTTATTAGGTACGATGTAGTCACCAAATTTTCGGTCGCTGTGAGGACTCTAGCCAATCCCCAAGTACTTGCTTCAGTGGATGGTAACCCTTTGCAAGAGACCGTTACCCTAATTACTCATGAGATCCAGCTGCAGATAGGGGCCCTGCACAAAGAGAGAATTACGTTCTACGTTTTAGCTAATATCTTGCATCCCATCCTCCTCGGTCTTCCCTGGTTGCGGCTTCATGAGCCCACTTTAGATTGGCATAGTGGTAATGTTTTGCGCTGGGGGGTCCTGTCAGATTCGGTGTCTGCTGCCGGTGCGACCTGTAGGTGCCCTCCATCCTTCCCCTGCCCTCTCCGGATTGCCGCCGGCGTATAGTGCCTACTCGGATGTCTTTGACAAGAGAGAAGCTGAGATGCTACCGCTACACTGACCCTATGACTGCTCCATTGAGCTCATTCCAGGTACCACTCCTCCTCACGGGAGGATTTACCCTCTCTCCCTAGCTGAGACGCAAGCCATGTCCGAGTACATCCAAGACAACCTGGCCAGAGATTTTATTCGGAAGTCGTCTTCACCTGCGGGAGCAGGGTTCTTTTTTGTGAAAAAGAAGGATGGGTCCCTTCGGCCGTGTATTGATTATCGAGGTCTCAACCGCATCACGGTGAAGAATAAGTACCCGCTTCCGCTCATCTCTGAGCTCTTTGATCGCCTAAGGGGAGCACGAGTGTTCACCAAGCTTGACCTACGTGGAGCTTACAACCTTGTTCGCATACGGTCCGGGGATGAGTGGAAGACTGCACTCAACACACGAGACGGTCATTATGAGTATTTAGTCATGCCATTCGGACTCTGCAATGCTCCTGCAGTGTTCCAAGAACTCGTCAATGACATCTTTCGTGATCTCCTCTATGTCTGTGTGGTGGTCTACTTAGATGACATCTTGATCTTCTCGCCCGACTTGTCTACCCACCGTCGCGACGTCCGTCAAGTCCTCCACCGCCTCAGAGAGAATCACCTTTTCGCGAAGTTGGAGAAATGCCTCTTTGAGCAGACTTCGCTACCATTCCTTGGTTACATTGTTTTGAGCGCTGGCTTAGAGATGGATCCTGAAAAGGTCTCGGCCGTCCTCAAGTGGCCGCGCCCTCTGGGTGTGAAAGCCATCCAGCGCTTTTTGGGCTTCGCCAACTATTACCGGCAATTTATTTCCCATTTTTCCTCGTTGGCCAAGCCCATTTCATCTCTCGTACGCAAAGGGATCAAACCCAACTCTTGGTCTGCTGACGCTGAAATCGCCTTTGAGGCTCTGAAACAAGAATTCACCAAAGCTCCAGTACTACACCGCCCTGATGTCAATAGGCCCTACATCCTGGAAGTTGATGCTTCGTCCGTGGGTGCAGGAGCAGTCCTTCTACCAAAATCCGCCTCTGGACGCATGGTCACCTGCGGGTTCTTCTCAAAAGCTTTCTCCGCCCCAGAGCGAAACTACTTTATTGGAGACCGGGAACTTTTAGCCATCAAGTTGGCCCTCGAGGAATGGCGCCATCTACTTGAAGGGGTTATCCATCCTATAATCATATTCACCGATCACAAGAATCTGGCCTACGTTCAGTCCGCCCAAAGGCTCAATCCACGTCAAGCTAGATGGTCGCTGTTTTTTGGGCGCTTTGATTTTGAACTCCACTTTCGACCAGGAGATAAGAACGTCAAGGCTGACACCCTCTCTCATTCTTTCTTGTCGGTGGACAATGACGAGGGTCCTACGCACATCATTGATCCGGCCAAAATCCTTACCGTGGCCCTGCTAAGCGTACTGACCCCACCTCCGGGTAAAACCTTCGTTCAAAGTGGAGACAGGTCAAAGGTCTTGCGTTGGGGACATTCCTCTAAATTTTCTGGACATGCTGGAGTTAAGAAGACTCTCTCTCTCGTCTCCCGCCACTATTGGTGGGCGTCCCTCTGCCAAGATGTCGTGGACTTCATCGCTTCTTGTCCTTCGTGTGCCAGGAACAAAGTCCCTTGACATCGTCCTCCAGGGCTTCTACATCCGTTGCCCGTGACCACGACCCCGTGGACCCACATCGCTATGGACTTTGTCACCGATCTAACGCCATCCTCCAGATGTACCGTTATCTTAGTGATCGTAGATCTATTTTCCAAGATGGCTCACTTTGTTCCATTGCCCAACCTGCCTTCTGCCCCTGAACTGGCGAATATTTTCTTGCTCCATGTATTCCGACTCCATGGCTTCCCTCAGCACATCGTCTCGGACCGAGGCGTTCAGTTTACCTCCCGATTTTGGTGAGCTCTCTGCAGACTGATGAAGATAACCCTGGATTTTTCTTCAGCTTATCATCCACAGTCAAACGGACAAGTGGAACGGGTCAACCAAGTCCTAACTTCCTACCTCCGGCATTTTTCCAATGCCCACCAGGATGACTGGGTCTCCCTCCTTCCGTGGGCCAAATTCGCATACAATAACCATCCAGGTGAAGCTTCTTCCAAATCTCCCTTTTTTATAGTTTTTGGGCAACATCCCGGCATACCCCTTCCCGTTTTCCCAACCTCGGGTGTACTGGCGGCGGACTCCGTGTCTGTGGACTTCTCTTAGACTTGGAGGGACACCAAAGAGGCTCTTGAGAGAGCCAGTCTCAGAATGAAGCGTTATGCTGACAAAAAACGTTTGGACGCTCCTCCGTATATCCCAGGGGAAAGAGTCTGGCTATCCTCGCGGTACATCCGGCTAAAGATCCCCTACTATAAATTAGGCCCACGTTACATTGGTCCCTTTGAGGTCTTAAAATGCATCAATGATGTGGCCTACAAGTTGAAATTACCCGCCTCGCTAAGAATTACCAGTGTTTTCCATGTATCACTCCTCAAACCTGCGGTCTTTAACCGCTTCCACGCGGCCTCTTCTCGAGATCCCCAACCTTGCAGTTCAGATAACACCTTTGAGGTCAAAGATATACTCGCCAGGAAAACGGTGAGGGGAAAAACTTTATTTTTGTTTGACTGGAGGGGTTTCGGACCTGAGGAGAGGTCCTGGGAGCTGCGAGAAAATATTGATGCCCCTCTTATCATGAAACGATTTCTCAACAGCATTAGAAAGGGGGGGTAGAGGAGGGGGTACTGTCACGTCCCCTACCGGCGCCGTCACCTACCCATGCAGGCCCGGGCGCACCTCTCGCCGCGCTCCCACTCCACGGCGCGCCCCCGCTCCCGATAGCCGGCCTCCTAGACGTCGGTCCTGCGCGCATGCGCCCGACGTTTCACCCGGCGCTCAGACTGATGGGACCTCTGACGCGCTGGCTCCGCCCCCAACATGGCGGCGCCCACCGGCCATATCTTCCCGGCCGGTAAGACGCCTGTTAACCCTGCGGTGTCGCTGTCCGTTCGGCCAGCGTTCGCCCACTCTTCAGGCCCTATATTCCCTTTGTGTGTGCCCTGTTGGTCCTGTGTTTAGCAGCCACTGTGTCCTGTCTCCCTGGCTCATGTGTCTCGCTTCCCCTGCTCCTATCCCCGCTAGGTTCTCTGGGCTTCCCAAGCCTATGTGTGCTTTGCTTTGCTTTGCTTCCCTGAGCTCTGTGTCCTTTCGTTACCTTATACCTCCCTCTCTTGCAGCCTTCGTCCCCCGTCAGAACCGGCTACTCCCTGCCTCTGGATCTGCAGCCACTCTTAGCTCCTTCGTTGTAGCCCTCGGATTCTCTACTTCAGATTTCCTAGTTCCTACCCAGTCGTCCCTTTGGCTCCGGCTGTCACGGTTTCATCCCTTGTGGGCCTGCCCCTAACACTCCCTGTATAGGGGGTGGCTCCACCTGGCCAGCTCGCCCGCAGGGGCTCTGGAGCCGTGACCCAGAGGGTCCACTCCGGGTTGTACCTCTCTCCTCTCCATAGCACAACCATAACAATGGCACTCTGGCTAACCTCCCTAGATGTGGACGGAAAAGAAAAATTGACAAGAGATTTCAACTCAAGATTGTGCAGATGTTGGATAAATAACCTCGACTAACATCCAAACAAGTTCAAGCTGCCCTGCAGTCCGAGGGTACAACAGTGTCAACTCGTGCTATCCTTCGGCGTCTGAATGAAAAGGAACAGTATGGTAGGAGACCCAGGAAGACCCCACTTCTTACCCCGAGACATAAAAAAGCCAGGCTGGAGTTTGCCAAAACTTACCTGAAAAAGCCTAAAATGTTTTGGAAGAATGTTCTCTGGTCAGATGAGACAAAAGTAGAGCTCTTTGGGCAAAGGCATCAACATAGAGTTTACAGGAGAAAAAAGAGGCATTCAAAGAAAAAAACACGGTCCCTACAGTCAAACATGGCGGAGGTTCCCTGATGTTTTGGGGTTGCTTTGCTGCCTCTGGCACTGGACTGCTTGACCGTGTGCATGGCATTATGAAGTCTGAAGACTACCAACAAATTTTGCTGCATAATGTAGGGCCCAGTGTGAGAAAGCTGGGTCTCCCTCAGAGTTCATGGGTCTTCCAGCAGGACAATGACCCAAAGCACACTTCAAAAAGCACTAGAAAATGGTTTGAGAGAAAGCACTGAAGACTTCTAAGGTGGCCAGCAATGAGTCCAGACCTGAATCCCATAGAACACCTGTGGAGAGATCTAAAAATGGCAGTTTGGAGAAGGAACCCTTCTAATATCAGGGACCTGGAGCAGTTTGCCAAAGAAGAATGGTCTAAAATTCCAGCAGAGCATTGTAAGAAACTCATTGATGGTTACCGGAAGCGGTTGGTTGCAGTTATTTTGGCTAGAGGTTATGCAACCAAGTATTAGGCTGAGGGTGTCAATACTTTTGTCAGGCCCATTTTTGGAGTTTTGTGTGAAATGATCAATGTTTTGCTTCATTCTCTTTTGTGTTTTCTCATTGAAGACAAATTAAATGAAGATAATGATACCAATGAATTTGTGATTGCAATCATTTTCAGGAAGAAACTGAGTATTATCTGACAAAATTGCAGGGGTGTCAATACTTTTGGCCACAACTGTAGGTTGCAATTACCGTGTTATGTAGCATGTGACCACAGGGAGGCGCTGACGGAACACAGGTCGAAATCTTAGTTACAGACTTTCCTGGCTGCGTCAGCTAGCATAGCCTCCTGCTAGTAGAAAATGAGGGGCTGCCTTATATCTCCTAGGCTGCTCCCTCCCACACTCTGCTCCCATCCTAGGCTCTCCTCCCATATCTGAGAATATGATTTTCTATCCAGATCTGTGGGTGGCCCATAACTTTCTGCCCGAAGCTCTGAATGGACTTGAAGCACAGCCACTAGGTTCCGCTGGAACTTATCTGCGCATAGAGACTAAATATGTCTACCGTATGTAATTCCTAGTAGCTATGCTTTATAACTCAATAACGCAGAGTGCTACAGGTGGCTGCCGGGCACGGGCGTGTGGGGGAAGGAATGCTGATTCAGATTATGTGCTCAGCTAGTCTCAGAGATATTGCGTTCTGTTATTATACAGTAGGTCATTTTCCAGATTTAATACCTCAGAGCCTTGCTGTGACTTGATGTGCCATGGTGTCTCTATGTACTTGAGTGAGACAAAAAGATTATTTATGTGTCTACATCCACATAAAATCTGTGCTTAATAGAGATGAGTGACTTTGCCTTTTTTAGTGTCGAGTCGGGTTTCATGAAACCCAACTTTCTCAAAAGTCGAGTCGAACGAAATCGGCCAACTATCGGGAAAAGTCGGGGGTCCAACTGAAACACAAAACCCAATGCAAGTCAATGGGGAAGCAAAGTCGACAGGGAGTATAAGACAGTAAACATACCTACAGTGCCCATTTCAATGCCAACAACATCAATTCTTATTGCTTAAGCTTGTCGACCTTAATTTATTTTATAATAATGGTTACGCATTGAAAACTGGGGGTTATTTGGCTAAAGCCATGGGGGGAGTAGGGCTGGCTCCAGGTTTTCGTGTGCCCCGGGCGAAAGAGTGTCAGTGGGCCCCTTTAACACATACCACAACTCATGATGCTCCAATACGGCAGAGAAGTGTTGGTATAGTTCAATCAAAAATGCTTCACTTCTTACATGACATGACTGATATCTATTTTAAATTCTACAATAGCTCAAAAAACGGACAGTATATTACTCCATACAGTATTATGGCCACCACATAGTGCGCCATACAGAAAAATGAGCCCCATATATTTCTCCATACAGAATAATTGGTCCCATATAATGTTCCATACAGTATATGATGAGCTCCACATAATGCTACAGTATATGATGGTCCCCATGGATGATGCTCCAGTGTTTTACGGACCCAAATAATGCTCCATATATAATGGGTCCCATTTCTAATGCTCCAGTGTATAATGGGCCCCGTAAATGCTGCTCCATTGTCTGATGTCCCCCATTTGGAAAGCTCCAGTATATAATGGGCCTCATGGATGGTGCTTCATAGTATGATGGCTAGTGTTGAGCATTCCGATACCGCAAGTATCGGGTATCGGACGATACTTGCTGTATCGGAATTCCGATACAGACTTCCGATATTTTTTCAATATCGGAAGTCGGCATCGGAATCGGAAGTTCAAAGTTGATTGACAGCCTGACGTCATCATGATGCGCGGTGTGTGCGCATCATGATGCGCCGTCATTTCGGGCCTTCCGGGGGTCTCTGCCGGCCTGCCGGGGGGCTGTGTGGACTGCCCGGGGTCTGTACCGGCCTGCCGGGGGGCTGTGCCGGCCTGCCGGGGGGCTGTGTGGACTGCCCGGGGTCTGTACCGGCCTGCCGGGGGGCTGTGCCGGCCTGCCGGTGGTCTGTGCACCCTGTGGGGGTCTGTACCGGCCTGCCGGGGGGCTGTGCCGGCCTGCCGGTGGTCTGTGCACCCTGTGGGGGTCTGTACCGGCCTGCCGGGGGGCTGTGCCGGCCTGCCGGGGGGCTGTGCTGATGTCCGGGGGTCTGTGCAAGCATCGTCCGATGGGACTATAAGTCCCATCTGGCGATGCCTGCTACCATGACGGTGATTGACACATTAGCCAATGATGGGACAGTAGTAGTCCCATCATCCGGCTAATGTGTTAAATGTAAAAAAAAAAAAAAAAATACTACATACATACTACATACATACTACATGCATGCTACATACATGCTACATGCTACATACATACTACATATATACTACATGCATGCTACATACATACTGCATGCTACATACATACTACATACATACCACATAAATACTACATACATACTACATGCATGCTACATACATAACATATATACTACATGCATGCTACATACATACTACATGCTACATACATACTACATACATACTACATGCATGCTACATACATACTACATACATACTACATACATACTACATGCATGCTACATACATAACACATATATACTACATGCATGCTACATACATACTACATGCTACATACATACTACATATATACTACATGCATGCTACATACATACTACATGCTACATATATACTACATGCTACATACATACTACATGCATGCTACATACATACTACATACATACTACATGCATGCTACATACATACTACATGCTACATACATACCACATACATACTACATATATGCTACATGCATGCTACATACATACTGCATGCTACATGCATGCTACATACATACTACATACATACTACATGCTACATACATACCACATATATACTACATACATACTACATACAATACATTCATACAATACATACATAGACATACAGTACATATAACATAGAGTAACATACTTACCAATACTTGTCACATTTTTCCCCGAAGCAATTGTCTTTTAAAGGAATAAATATTAACATAACAAACCACAAAAATACTCACCCACGATCCGAAGCAGTCAACGAGTGTGTCCCACGACGATCTTGGGTAGAGAACTGCAGCATCAGCTGATGCCACCGTTCTCTACGGGCTGCAGGAATCCAATGACGGAAGGTAGGTATCCTTCCGCACTGTATTCCTCCGCCACTTAAAAAAAAAAAAAGTCCCTAGTCTCACTTTATGCCATTGCTGCGTGGGAAATTCCCACACAGCAATGGCATAAAGTGAGACTAGGGACTTTTTTTTTTTAAGTGGCGGAGGAATACAGTGCGGAAGGATACCTACCTTCCGTCATTGGATTCCTGCAGCCCGTAGAGAACGGCGGCATCAGCTGATGCTGCCGTTCTCTACCCAAGATCGTCGTGGGACACACTCGTGGACTGCTTCGGATCGTGGGTGAGTATTTTTGTGGTTTGTTATGTTAATATTTATTCCTTTAAAAGACAATGGCTTCGGGGAACAATGTGACAAGTATTGGTAAGTATGTTACTCTATGTTATATGTACTGTATGTCTATGTATGTATTGTATGAATGTATTGTATGTAGTATGTATGTAGTATATATGTGGTATGTATGTAGCATGTAGTATGTATGTAGTATGTATGTAGCATGCATGTAGCATGCAGTATGTATGTAGCATGCATGTAGTATATATGTAGTATGTATGTGGTATGTATGTAGCATGTAGTATGTATGTAGCATGCATGTAGTATGTATGTAGTATGTATGTAGCATGCATGTAGTATGTATGTAGCATGTAGTATATATGTAGCATGTAGTATGTATGTAGCATGCATGTAGTATATATGTAGTATGTATGTAGCATGCAGTATGTATGTAGCATGCATGTAGTATATATGTGTTATGTATGTAGCATGCATGTAGTATGTATGTAGTATGTATGTAGTATGTATGTAGCATGCATGTAGTATGTATGTAGTATGTATGTAGCATGTAGTATGTATGTAGCATGCATGTAGTATATATGTAGTATGTATGTAGCATGTAGTATGTATGTAGCATGCATGTAGTATGTATGTAGTATGTATGTGGTATGTATGTAGTATGTATGTAGCATGCAGTATGTATGTAGCATGCATGTAGTATATATGTAGTATGTATGTAGTATGTATGTAGCATACATGTAGTATGCATGTAGTATGTATGTAGCATGCATGTAGTATGTATGTGGCATGTAGTATATATGTAGCATGTAGTATGTATGTAGCATGCATGTAGTATATATGTAGTATGTATGTAGCATGTAGTATGTATGTAGTATGTATGTAGTATGTATGTGGTATGTATGTAGCATGTAGCATGCATGTAGTATGTATGTGGTATATATGTAGTATGTATGTAGCATGCATGTAGTATATATGTAGTATGTATGTAGCATGCAGTATGTATGTAGCATGCAGTATGTATGTAGCATGCAGTATGTATGTAGCATGCATGTAGTATATATGTAGCATATATGTAGTATGTATGTAGCATGTAGTATATATGTAGTATGCATGTTGCATGCATGTAGTATATATGTAGTATGCATGTTGCATGCATGTAGTATATATGTAGTATGCATGTTGCATGCATGTAGTATATATGTAGTAAGTATGTTGCATGTAGTATATATGTAGTATGAATGTAGCATGTATGTAGTATGTAGTATGAATGTAGCATGTATGTAGTATGCATGTTCTATGTATGTAGCATGTAATTTTTTTTTTTTTTTACATTCAACACATTAGCCGGATGATGGGACTACTACTGGCCCATCATTGGCTAATGTGTCAATCACTGTCATGGTAGCAGGCATCGCCCGATGGGACTTGTAGTCCCATCGGACGATGCCTGCACAGACCCCCGAAGCCTGCACAGCCCCCCGGCAGGCCGGCACAGCCCCCCGGCAGGCCGGCACAGCCCACCGGAGCCTGCACAGACCACCGGCAGGCCGGCACAGCCCCCCGGCAGGCCGGCACAGCCCACCGGAGCCTGCACAGCCCCCCGGCAGGCCGGCACAGCCCACCGGAGCCTGCACAGCCCCCCCGGCAGGCCGGCACAGCCCCCCGGCAGGCCGGCACAGCCCCCCGGCAGGCCGGCACAGACCACCGGAGCCTGCACAGACCCCCTGGCAGGCCGGCACAGCCCCCCGAAAGGCCCGTACAGACCCCAGAGAGGCTGTACAAGGCAAAAACAGGGTTTTTCTTATTCCGATACCGGAAGTCCCATAGACTTGAATGGGACTTCCGGTATCGGAATCGGCGATACCGATACTTTTTTTTAAGATCGGCCGATCCATTCCGATCCGATACTTTGAAGTATCGGACGGTATCGCTCAACTCTAATGATGGCCCAAATAATGCTCCATATATAATCTGCAGCATTTATAATGCTCCAATATATGATGGGCCCCATGGATGATGCTCCAGTGTCTTATGGGTCCAAATAACGCTCCATATATAATCTGCCCCATTTAGAATGCTCCAGTATATGATGGGACCTATGGATGATGCTCCAGTGTCTTATGGGCCCAAATAACGCTCCATATATAATGGGCCCCATTTGTAATGCTCCAGTGTATAAAGGGCCCCATAGATGCTGCTCCAGTGTCTGATCTGCCCCATTTAGAATGCTCCAGTATATGATGGGCCCTATGGATGATGCTCCAGTGTCTTATGGGCCCAAATAATGCTCCAGATATAATGGGCCCCATTTCTAATGCTCCAGTGTATAATGTGCCCCGCAAATGCTGCTCCAGTGTCAGATATCCCCCATTTGGAATGCTTCAGTATATGATGGACCTCATGGATGATGCTCCAGTGTATGATGGGCCCAAATAAAGCTCCATATATAATCTGCCCCATTTAGGATGCTCCAGTATATGATGGGCCCCATGGATGATGCTCCAGTGTCTTATGGGCCCAAATAATGTTCCATATATAATCTGCCCCATTTAGAATTATCCAGTATATGATGGGACCCATGGATGATGCTCCACTGTCTTATGGGCCCAAATAATGCTCCATATATAATGGGCCCCATTTCTAATGCTCCAGTATACAACGGGCCCTGTAAATGCTGCTCCAGTGTCTGATGTCCCCCATTTGGAATGCTCCAGTATACGATGGGCCTCTTGGATGATGCTCCAGTGTATGATGGGCCCCATATATCATTCTCCAGTGTATAGTGCTCCTCAAAAATTGCTCCCAACCTTTCAAAAAATTAAATACCTCTCCTGGCTGAGCACTGCTCTACTCTGGACTCCTCAGCATTGCCATCTTCCAGCTCTCTGCACTTGGACTGTTTAGGCAGAAGGCATACAGACGTGATGTCATCGCGCTCTCTGACCTGACTGTCACTGTCAGGAAAGGCGGAAGACGTCACGGCGGTGGAGCAGGGAGAGGTAAGTATTGCAAGTGCTGTGGCTTTGAGCAAGCAAGGGGGTCCCACTCATGGGCCACGGCTCTAGCACAGGGCCCCTCATAGTATGCCAGTGTGTCTGACGGCGAGTTGGCCCTCCCACCGGCAGACACACTTTTGTGTACTATGAGGGGCCCTGTGCCAGTGCCATCGCCCACGAGTATGCCCGCCCCACCTGCTCAGGGAATCAGCACTTTCATCTGCACCTTCCTCTGTGTCACCGTGTAAGGTGGTATAGTATGCGGGAAGGGGAACCTGAGTTTCATCAGGGTCAGATTCTGGCTCTGTAGAGTGCGAGGGGAATGTAGTGCTGTGGGTGAATGTACCAGCAGAATCATCTAGCAGTGGCTGTGCATCAGTGCACTCCATCTCAGATTCATGTTGGGCTGGGTAATTCGGGATTTGACTTGATAACCCAGGCATGGTATGTGAAAAGAGCTCCATGGAGTAATCTGAAGTGTGGGCTGCCGCATCCTTTTCTTTTGGTGGGGGTGAAGGACACAAGGAAAGGGGTTGTTAGTGACCAGAAGCCTGCACTGAAGACTCAGTGCTTGCATTTTTTGAAACTTCAGAAGAGGAGGTGATAGAGCTGGAGGCTGTTTCGGCAATGTAAGCCAAAATCAGTTCCTGATGCTCCAGCTTTAAAAGCGGTTTACCTACTCCCAGAAAAGGGAGCCTTCCAGGCCTTCCAGAGCCAGACCATGCCGCAGGCTCAACACCTCCTGTCTTAGCTGCTATTGTGCTTTTGGCATAACCAGCAGATGCACCACCACCACCATCAGTACCAGCCGGCCGCCCACGTCCGCTGCCTCTTCCACCATACTTCCTAATTTTTGTGAAAATGGACCCAAAATACCAGCAGATATATGGTACTGTATCAGAAGCGTACAGCGTACAGCTGTATACAGTCTAGGGATAATTGTAAATCTCCGTTTATATTTTGTGAGTCAGACACAGACACTCACAGGCTCAGTATGGATTAGACAATAATATAAAAAGTTGAGAAAGGGTACAGTATCACCAGATACAAGGTATATATAGTATAGTTTAAACATTCTAAATCTCTGTATATATTTCAGGAGGCAGACACAGATGCTCTCAGGCTCAGTATGGATTACACCACAATATAAAAAGCAGTAAAAGAGTAATGGATCAGAAGCGTACCGCTGTATACAGTGTAGGGGTCATTGTAAATCTCCGTATATATTTCCAGAGTCAGAAACAGGCTCTCACTGGCTCTGTGTGCATTAGATCAGAATATAAAAAGCAGTAAATGGGTAATGTATCACAAGCGTACAGCTGTATATAATGTTGGGGTAATTGTAAATCTCCAAATATATTTCTGGATTAACAGCCAGACGTTCACAGGCTCAGTCTGGATTACACCAGAATCTAAATAGCAAAAAAGGGTACTGTATCAGAAGCGCACAGTGTTATGATTGGGTCACCGAGGAGTAGAGGAAGCCCAAGCTAAGCCACAGAAAACCAGAGAGGTTGGTAACTAAGCAGATTGCAGACCCCTGATCCTATCCACACAACTAGCAGTAGCCATGGAGCATGCCTACGATGATCCTAGATGCCTCGGCACAGCTGGACAGCTAACTAAGCCTAAAGCAAGAAAGGGGAAATCTAAACTGCCCCAGAGCAGACCCCAAAGGAATAGCAGGCCCCCAAACATATATTGTCGGTGAGACAAGATGAAAGCACAAACGCAGGTAGGAAAATGACTGAGGACTGAGCAAACGATGGGGCCCACACTGACTAGACAGGACAGGAAAGGATAGACACTGTCTGCAATCACGCAAAAAAACCTGCAAAACAGTCCAACACGTCTGATGCAAAAAATACTGAAGTCGCACGATTTTGCCCACTATCTCAGCACTCTGGTATATTCTGAAAGCAGAGCAAAAAGAGGCCAATCTAATAAGGGAGAAAAACAAACTGGCTAAAGCAGTAACATATGGATGGTGATGCAGCACAGCCGCAGCCGGAGCTGGCTGACCCACGCAAAACTGAAATAGACAAATGTAAACAGAATAGCAAATGAACACTTAGCTGAACATGCAGGGACTGAGCTGGAAACTATGACCTCAGGAGGCAGGAAGAAAATCACCAGTAGGGATAGAGGGAGTCGGCTGTCTTAAATCCCTGTCTGAAACCCCAGATCTCCAATCGTCGCCCTCATTATCAGGTGGCAAGCCTCTGTTCATCAGATCAGTGTGACGCTTCGGGAGTTTTGGCAGCGTCCGAGAGTGGACCCCCTGGGTCGCGGAACTGAGGACCCCGGGGCGAGCGCACCAGGTGGAACCGACCCCTATGCAGGGACCGTTTGGGGCAGGCCCTTGGGGGATCAGACACCGCGACAGCTGAAACCAAGAGGGGCGGCTCAAGGGACCGGCGTGACCACAGGCAGGACTGGGAGACCGCACCGTGACCAAGGTGCGCGATGAGGAGACGGACAAAGCAATAGAACCAAGAGGATAGAGAAGACAGGGAACCACAGGCTAGGAGACTGGACAGGAACGGAACCAGACACAGGGAGTGGGACAGAACGGATGACTAGGAGACAAGGACCAGCAGGGCGAAGGGCGGACAGGGTAACCAGGAGAGGCACAGACGAAAGGACTAGGAAGAGTATAGGACAGGAGGAAAACCTATAAGGACCCTATAGGTGGCCAAATCAAAGTATGGACTTCACACAATAACCAGGCGTCATCCCCATATGGGAGACGCCTGATATATCCCCTGCTGGCAGGTGATTGGCTAACCGATAATCGGCCGCCACCCACCACAGGGTTAACAATCAGACCGGGCGTGCGCCCGCGCCCTAGTGTGCATGTGAGGGCGGGGAGCTGCCCGGTGACCAGGAAGAGGGGAAGCACGGGAGCAGGAGGAAGGAGGGAGCGCGCACGCTGCCGGGTGAGTGAGAGCTGCGGAGGCAACGACCGTCGTTGTCACAGTACCCCCCTCCTTACGCCTCCCCCCTTCTGAAGTCGGCCAAAAACTTTTTCAGAATTTGCAGGGCATTTATATTCTCCCGGGGCTCCCAGGACCTCTCCTCGGGACCAAATCCCTTTCAATCGATAAGAAAGAGGGTCCTTCCTCTGACCTTTTTCATGGCCAAAATGTCCTTAATTTCAAAGACGCTATCATCCCCAATTGGCTGAGGGGGCGAGATAGGAGCAGGACAGAACTGGTTAAGGATGACAGGTTTAAGGAGTGAGACATGGAAGGCGTTAGGAACCCGGAGTGAAGCCGGCAATCTCAATTTGTAAGCAGCGTTGTTAATGCGTCCAAGTACCTCAAAAGGACCAATATAACGGGGACTCAACTTGTATGAGGGAACTTTTAGACGGATGTGTTTAGTCGAAAGCCAGACTTTGTCACCAGGATGGTATGGTGGAAGATCCCTTCGTCTTTTGTCCGCATGTTTTTTCATCCGGGTACTGGACTTCACGAGGGCTTCTTTGGTCTCCTTCCAAATTTGCGCGAAGTCAGTGGCGAGAGCATCTGCCACGGGCACGCCCGAAGACGTGTGGAGATGGGCAGCGGGATGCCAGGGTTTTGGCCTGAGACCACAAAAAATGGTGATTTGAAGGAGGACTCATTAGGATGATTATTGTGGGCAAATTCCGCCCAAGGGAGGAGCGAGACCCAGTTGTCCTGGTGGGCATTGGAAAAGTGGCGCAGGAAGGTTGTCAGAACTTGATTGACTCGTTCCTCTTGCCCGTTGGTCTGAGGGTGGTAGGCGGAGGAGAAATCCAAAGACGTACCCATGTGCCGACAGAGAGCTCTCCAGAATCGGGAGGTAAATTGAACTCCCCGATCAGACACGATCCGTTGAGGGAGTCCATGCAGTTTGAAGATCTGATGGATAAAGATCTCGGCCAACTTAGGAGCCGAAGGCAAGCCGGTTAACGGGATGAAATGGGTAATTTTGGAGAAGCGATCTATTACCATAAGGATAGTAGTGCACCCAGAAAGGAAGGCAAGTCTGTCACAAAATCCATGGCAATTTGCTGCCAGGGGGCCTGTGGAACAGGTAGCGGATGAAGGAGGCTGGAGGACAGATCCCTAGGTACCTTGTTCTGTGCACAGGTAGTACAGGATGCTACAAAATCCAAGACGTCCTGGCGAAGAAAGGGCCACCAATAGTAGCGGGAGAGAAGCAAGCGGGTCTTCTTGGTCCCGACATGTCCTGCGATTTTGGACGAGTGCCCCCAGTGTAGCACCTCCAGTCTTTTGTCCTGTGGAACGAAGGTCCTGCCTGGCGGAAGGGTAGAGAGGCTCACGGGAGCCACGGTAATAACTTTCGCAGGCTCGATGATATAAGATGGAACCTCCTCCGTTTCTGGTATCTGCAATGACCTAGAGAGCGCATCCGCCTTGGCGTTCTTGTTCCCGGGTCGAAAATGGAGCTTAAAATCAAAGTGCGAGAAGTATAGGGACCACCGGGCTTGCGGGCGTTGAGTCCTTGGGCAGACTGAAGATAGGCTAAGTTTTTGTGGTCCGTGAATATAGTAAAGGCATGAACTGCCCCCTCAAGCAGGTACCGCCATTCCTCCAGAGCCATCTTTATAGCGAGCAACTCCCGGTCTCCAATAGAGTAGTTGCATTCGGCAGAGGAAAAGGATTTTGAAAAAAACCCACAGGGTACCAGATGTCCGGATGAGGCCCGCTGGGAGAGTACTGCCCCAGCCCCATGTGGAGGAGGCATCGACCTCAAGAATGAAGGGCCTACTGGCTACAGGGCGATGTAAGATTGGTGCTGAAGCAAAGCAGTGCTTCAGGGCAAGAAAGGCCTCTTCAGCCTCGGGAGTAGTGTTGAGCGATACCGTCCGATACTTAAAAGTATCGGATCGGAATGGATCGGCCGATCTAAAAAAAATATCGGGTATCGCCGATTCCGATACCGGAAGTCCCATTCAAGTCTATGGGACTTCCGGTATCGGAATAAGAAAAACCCTATTTTTGCCTTGTACAGCCTTTCGGGGGGCTATGCCGGCCTGCCGGGGGGTCTGTGCAGGCTCCGGTGGTCTGTGCAGGCTCCGGGGGTCTGTGCAGGCCTGCCGGGGGGCTGTGCCGGCCTGCCGGTGGTCTGTGCAGGCTCCGGGGGTCTGTGCCGGCCTACCGGGGGGGCTGTGCCAGCCTGCCGGTGGTCTGTGCAGGCTCCGGTGGTCTGTGCCGGCCTGCCGGGGGGCTGTGCCGGCCTGCCGGGGGGGCTGTGCCAGCCTGCCGGTGGTCTGTGCAGGCTCCGGTGGTCTGTGCCGGCCTGCCGGGGGGCTGTGCCGGCCTGCCGGGGGTCTGTGCAGGCTCCGGGGGTCTGTGCAGGCATCGTCCGATGGGACTACAAGTCCCATCGGGCGATGCCTGCTACCATGACAGTGATTGACACATTAGCCAATGATGGGACAGTAGTAGTCCCATCATCCGGCTAATGTGTTGAATGTAAAAAAAAAAAAAAAAATATTTACATGCTACATACATGCTACATACATGCTACATACGTACAACATGCATACTACATATATACTACATGTAACATACATACTACATATATACTACATGCAACATACATACTACATACATGCTACATACTACATGCTGCATACTACATACATGCTACATACTACATACATGCTACATACATACTACATACATAATACATATATACTACATGCATGCAACATACATACAACATATATACTACATGCATGCAACATGCATACTACATATATACTATATATACTACATGTAACATACATACTACATATATACTACATGCTACATACATGCTACATACTACATACATAATTTATATATACTACATGCATGCAACATACATACAACATATATACTACATGCATGCAACATGCATACTACATATACAGTGGGGCAAAAAAGTATTTAGTCAGTCAGCAATAGTGCAAGTTCCACCACTTAAAAAGATGAGAGGCGTCTGTAATTTACATCATAGGTAGACCTCAACTATGGGAGACAAACTGAGAAAAAAAAAAACAGAAAATCACATTGTCTGTTTTTTTTCATTTTATTTGCATATTATGGTGGAAAATAAGTATTTGGTCAGAAACAAGCAAACAAGATTTCTGGCTCTCACAGACCTGTAACTTCTTCTTTAAGAGTCTCCTCTTTCCTCCACTCATTACCTGTAGTAATGGCACCTGTTTAAACTTGTTATCAGTATAAAAAGACACCTGTGCACACCCTCAAACAGTCTGACTCCAAACTCCACTATGGTGAAGACCAAAGAGCTGTCAAAGGACACCAGAAACAAAATTGTAGCCCTGCACCAGGCTGGGAAGACTGAATCTGCAATAGCCAACCAGCTTGGAGTGAAGAAATCAACTGTGGGAGCAATAATTAGAAAATGGAAGACATACAAGACCACTGATAATCTCCCTCGATCTGGTGCTCCACGCAAAATCCCACCCCGTGGGGTCAGAATGATCACAAGAACGGTGAGCAAAAATCCCAGAACCACGCGGGGGGACCTAGTGAATGAACTGCAGAGAGCTGGGACCAATGTAACAAGGCCTACCATAAGTAACACACTACGCCACCATGGACTCAGATCCTGCAGTGCCAGACGTGTCCCACTGCTTAAGCCTGTACATGTCCGGGCCCGTCTGAAGTTTGCTAGAGAGCATTTGGATGATCCAGAGGAGTTTTGGGAGAATGTCCTATGGTCTGATGAAACCAAACTGGAACTGTTTGGTAGAAACACAACTTGTCGTGTTTGGAGGAAAAAGAATACTGAGTTGCATCCATCAAACACCATACCTACTGTAAAGCATGGTGGTGGAAACATCATGCTTTGGGGCTGTTTCTCTGCAAAGGGGCCAGGACGACTGATCCGGGTACATGAAAGAGTGAATGGGGCCATGTATCGTGAGATTTTGAGTGCAAACCTCCTTCCATCAGCAAGGGCATTGAAGATGAAACGTGGCTGGGTCTTTCAACATGACAATGATCCAAAGCACACCGCCAGGGCAACAAAGGAGTGGCTTCGTAAGAAGCATTTCAAGGTCCTGGAGTGGCCTAGCCAGTCTCCAGATCTCAACCCTATAGAAAACCTTTGGAGGGAGTTGAAAGTCCGTGTTGCCAAGCAAAAAGCCAAAAACATCACTGCTCTAGAGGAGATCTGCATGGAGGAATGGGCCAACATACCAACAACAGTGTGTGGCAACCTTGTGAAGACTTACAGAAAACGTTTGACCTCTGTCATTGCCAACAAAGGATATATCACAAAGTATTGAGATGAAATTTTGTTTCTGACCAAATACTTATTTTCCACCATAATATGCAAATAAAATGAAAAAAAAACAGACAATGTGATTTTCTGGATTTTTTTTCTCAGTTTGTCTCCCATAGTTGAGGTCTACCTATGATGTAAATTACAGGCGCCTCTCATCTTTTTAAGTGGTGGAACTTGCACTATTGCTGACTGACTAAATACTTTTTTGCCCCACTGTATACTATATATACTACATGTAACATACATACTACATATATACTACATGCTACATACATGCAACATACATACTACATACTTGCTACATACATACTACATACATACAACATATATACTACATATATACTATATATACTACATGTAACTTACATACTACATATATACTACATGCTACATACATGCAACATACATACTACATACATGCTACATACTACATGCATACTACATACATACTACATACATGCTACATACATACTACATACATACAACATATATACTACATATATACTATATATACTACATGTAACATACATACTACATATATACTACATGCTACATACATGCAACATACATACTACATACATGCTACATGCATACTACATACATACTACATACATGCTACATACATACACTACATGCATGCAACATACATACTACATATATACCACATGCATGCAACATGCATACTACATATATACTGCATATATACTACATGCATGCAACATACATATATACTACATACAATACATACATATAGACATACAGTACATATAACATAGAGTACATACTCACCGTCACTTGTCACTTTGATGCCCGAAGCCATTGTCGCCTGAGGAATAAATATCAAAATAAAAAAACACCAATATACTTACCCCGATCCGCAGAAGTCCTCGAGGGTCCCACGTCCATCTTGTGTGGAGAACAGCAGCATCAGCTGATGCTACCGTTCTCTACCAGCTCCAGGAATACAATGACGGAAGGTAGGTATCCTTCCGCACTGTATTCCTCCACCACTTTAAAAAAAAAAAAGTCCTTAGTCTCACTTTATGCCATTGCTGCGTGGGAAATACAGTGACAATGGCTTCGGGGATCAAAGTGACAAGTGGCGGTGAGTATGTACTCTGTGTTATATGTACTGTATGTCTATATGTATGTATTGTATGTAGTATATATGTATGTTGCATGCATGTAGTATATATGCAGTATATATGTAGTATGCATGTTGCATGCATGTGGTATATATGTGGTATGTATGTTGCATGCATGTAGTGTATGTATGTAGCATGTATGTAGTATGTATGTAGTATGCATGTAGCATGTATGTAGTATGTATGTTGCATGTATGTAGCATGTAGTATATATGTAGTATGTATGTTACATGTAGTATATATAGTATACATGTAGTATGCATGTTGCATGCATGTAGTATATATGTTGTATGTATGTTGCATGCATGTAGTATATATGTATTATGTATGTAGTATGTATGTAGCATGTATATAGTATGTAGCATGTATGTAGTATGTAGCATGTATGTAGTATGCATGTAGTATGTAGCATGTATGTAGTATGTATGTTGCATGAAGTATATATGTAGTATGTATGTTACATGTAGTATATATGTAGTATGCATGTTGTATGTATGTAGCATGTACTGTATGTAGCATGTTAATTTTTTTTTTTTTTACATTCAACACATTAGCCGGATGATGGGACTACTACTGTCCCATCATTGGCTAATGTGTCAATCACTGTCATGGTAGCAGGCATCGCCCGATGGGACTTGTAGTCCCATCGGACGATGCCTGCACAGACCCCCGGAGCCTGCACAGACCACCGGCAGGCCGGCACAGCCCCCTGGCAGGCCGGCACAGACCACCGGAGCCTGCACAGACCACCGGCAGGCCGGCACAGCCCCCCGGCAGGCCGGCACAGACCACCGGAGCCTGCACAGACCACCGGAAGGCCGGCACAGCCCCCCGGCAGGCCGGCACAAACCACCGGAGCCTGCACAGACCACCGGCAGGCCGGCACAGCCCCCCGGCAGGCCGGCACAGACCACCGGAGCCTGCACAGACCACCGGCAGGCCGGTACAGACCCCCGGACAGTCGGCACAGCCCCCCCGAAGGCCCGAACTGACGGCGCATCATAATGCGCACAGACAGCGCATCATGATGACGTCATTTCGGCAGCCAATCAGAGCCACAAAAGTGGCTCATTGCATTTTGGACTTCCGATTCCGGTATCCGATACGAAAAAAGTATCGGTACTCGGTATCGGAATTCCGATACGGCAAATATCATCCGATACCCGATACTTGCGGTATCGGAAAGCTCAACACTACTCGGGAGGCCAGGTGTTTGATTTGGTTCATTTTCGGGTCAAGAGCGTGAGAGGTTTAGTCACCGAGGAGAAATGAGGGACGAACTGTCGATAATAATTCGCAAATCCCAGAAAGCGCTGAATGGCCTTCAATCCGGCAGGACGAGGCCACTTGAGGACAGCAGAGAGTTTCTCGGGATCCATCTTCAGCCCAGAATCCGTGATGATGTAATCCAGGAAAGACAGCGAGGTTTGTCAAACAGGCATTTCTCCAATTTTGCATAGAGCCAGTTCTCCCGAAGACGTTGCAGGACCAGGCGAACGCTTCTTCTATGCGAGGAAAGATCGGGTGAAAAGACAAGAATGTCATCTAAGGCCTCTTTCACACTTCAGTTTTTTGCATCAGTTATAATCCGCCAAAAAGGCGGACAAGCGGATCCGTTCTCAACTGATGTGAACGGATGGCACAGGATCCGTTTTCAGACGGATTCTGAAAATGAAGAAATTTAAAGGAATCGCTGGCCGGGAAGGAGAGAGAGAGAGGGAGAGAGAGAGAGAGAGAGAGAGAGAGAGAGAGAGAGAGGGAGGGAGAGAGAGAGAGAGAGAGAGAGAGAGAGAGAGAGAGAGAGAGAGAGAGAGAGAGAGAGAGAGAGAGAGAATTTTTTTTTTTTTTTTTTTTGTCCGGCACCCAGAAAGAAATTCGGGTTAAATCAGTGTTTGCAGGATCCGCCAGAGAAAAAAACGTCACAAGCTCCGTTTTGAAATTTTTGAGGATGGTGAATGACAGCAACTTTTGGCGGATCCTCACAAAAAACGGATGCAACGGACAGCAATCCGTCACAATCCGCCATTAATGCAAGTCAATGGGAAAAAAACGGATCCTCAAAAAAAATTTGAGGATCCGTTTTTTTTCAAAACCTGGCGGATTGTGACTGATTGTAAAAAACGGAAGTGTGAAAGAGGCCTAAGTATACCACCATGCAGGAGTATAATTAATCCCGAAAAACCTCGTTGACGAATTCCTGGAACACTGCCGGGGCGTTGCAGAGACCGAACGGCATGACCAAATATTCATAATGGCCATCCTGAGTATTGAAAGCCGTCTTCCACTTGTCCCCAGCGCGGATTCGGATCAAATTATAGGCTCCTCATAGGTCCAGTTTGGTAAAGACCCGGGCCCCTCTCAGCCGGTCGAAGAGCTCTGGGATCAGCGGAAGAGGATACCGATTTTTAACGGTAATATTATTGAGGCCTCGATAGTCAATGCATGGCCTGAGGGATACGTCTTTCTTCCGAACAAAGAAAAAACCCGCACCTGCAGGAGATGAAGATTTCCGAATAAAACCCTTGGCCAAGTTTTCATGTATATACTCCGACATGGCCGAGGTTTCTACTGCAGACAAAGGGTATGTTCTCCCCCTGGGGGGGTGGCTCCCGGAATCAACTCGATGGGACAGTCAAAGAACCGGTGTGGTGGCAAAGAATCTGCCTCCTTCTTACTGAAGACGTCGGCATACGTGTAATATGGTGCCGGGAGTCCCGGAAGATCGGCTGGTTCCTGTGGCAGATGAGAACGGGCCACTGACAACAGACAGTGTTCCTGGCAATTATGGCCCCAGCGCAAAATCTCCCCAGAGCACCAATCCAGGGCCGGTTCATGCAATCTGAGCAAGGGTAATCCAAGGAGGACAGCGTGGGACAAATTGGGCAGCACGTAGAAAGCTATCTTCTCCAGATGAAGAGCTCCCACTTGAAACTCAACTTCGGCAGTAACCATGGTGAAGAGCTCAGGAAGTGGTCTGCCACCCACAGACGCAATCGCACGTGGGTTCTCCAAGGTAACCACAGGAATCTGGAACTTGTTAACCTCCTCTAGCCGAATGAAATTGCCAGCCGCACCCGAGTCCACATACGCCTCCACAGATCTACGCTCCCGACCTAAAATAATTAAAGCCGAAATGGTAAGGGGCAGAGAGGAATTAGAGTCACCTAGGGAAGCCTCTCTTACCTGGCCTAGGTGGAGGCGTTTCCCGGTCTCACAGGACAGGTGCTCAAAAAATGATTGGCACCGCCGCAATACAGACAAAGGCCCTCCGTCATTCTCTCCCTGCGCTTTTGTTCAGACAACCTAACACGGTCTATTTGCATGGGTTCGGGGGCAGAGCTGGCAGAGGGTACAGAGGAACGTGGGATGGGGGCTTGATAGAGCCTAAAGGGTCTCCTCTCCCTGGTGGCCTCTCGAGAACGCTCGAGAAATCGGAGATCTATACGAGTGGCCAGGGATATGAGATCTTCCAGGGTGGTAGGCGTATCCCGTCTGGCAAGCTCGTCTTTTATCTTGCCAGAAAGACCCCTCCAAAAGGCTCCCACCAGGGCCTCTTTATTCCACCCAAGCTCCGAAGACAGTGTCCGGAAGCGGATGGCGTACTGCCCCACGGTGAGCGAACCCTGGCGGAGGTTAAACAGAGCCTCCGTAGTAGAAGCCAAGCACCCGGGCTCGTCAAATACCTTGCGAAACATGTCAAGGAAACTCTGAATACTAGTGACCACAGGATCATCCCTCTCCCACAAAGGATTCACCCAGGCCAAAGCCTCTCCCTCAAGGTGGGACACGATGAACGCCACCTTGGCACGGTCGGAGGGGTATTGCTGGGGTAACAGCTCAAAGTGCAGTCTGCACTGGTTCAAGAAGCCCCGGCATAGCTTTGGATCTCTGCTATACTTGGGGGGCTTCCCCAGGCGAGGTGGTGGGTGAGATGCCGGATCCCGGGGTTGGACAGAGGCGGCCGCCGAGGACTGTAGAGAAAGTAAACGGTCATCGACGGACACCATATAATTTTGGATGTGGGACTGGGCGTCGCGCTGCTGCGCGAGCTCCTGTTGGATGCCGGCTAACATGGGAGCGTGCCCTGGATCGGTGGTTTGAAGGGCAGATAGCCGGGTGTCCATGGACTTCATAAAGGACATAATCCGGGTCTCGTTCTCCTGCAGGGATAGTAACTCTTTTTGCGTAGCGGCCGCGGCTCCAGTGTGGTCCATGGCCTGGTTATATTGGGACGCTTCGGGAGTTTTGGCAGCGTCCGAGAGTGGACCCTCTGGGTCGCAGAACTGAGGCCCCCGGGGCGAGCGCACCAGGTGGAACCGACCCCTATGCAGGGACCGTTTGGGGCAGGCCCGTGGGGGATCAGACACCGTGACAGCTGAAACCAAGAAGGGCGGCTCAAGGGACCGGAGTGACCACAGGCAGGACTGGGAGACCGCACCGTGACCAAGGTGCGAGACGAGGAGATGGACAAAGCAACAGAACCGAGAGGATAAAGAAGACAGGGGTACCACAGGCTACGAGACTGGATAGGAACGGAACCAGACACAGGGAGTGGGACAGAATGGATGACTAGGAGACAAGGACCAGCAGGGCGAAGGGCGCACAGGGTAACCAGGAGAGGCACAGACGAAAGGACTAGGAAGTGTATAGGACAGGAGGAAAACCTATAGGGACCCTATAGGCGGCCAAATCAAAGTATGGACTTCACACAATAACCAGGCGTCATCCCCTTATGGGAGACGCCTGATATATCCCCCGCTGGCAGGTGATTGGCTAACCGCTAATCGGCCGCCACCCACCGCAGGGTTAACAATCAGAACGGGCGCCCGCCCGTGCCCTAGTGTGCATGTGAGGGCGGGGAGCTGCCCAGCGACCAGGAAGAGGGGAAGCAAGTGAGCAGGAGGAAGGAGGGAGCGAGCGTGCCGCCAGGTGAGTGAGAGCTGCGGAGGGAGCCGGTGCCCGTGGGCCATGGCCGTCGTTGTCACAATCAGCTCCATTACCTCCAGTAACCACCAGAGGGAGCCCAGAAAGAGAACTAGCAACCCCTCTATCAATTTGACCAGCTCCACTACCTTCAGTAGTAACCAGAGGTAGGCCAGAAAGCGAATTCACAACAGTACAGCTGTATACAGTGTTGGGCTAATTTTAAATCTCTGTATATATTTCTGGAGTCACCCTCAGACGCTCACTCAGTCAGGATTTGACCATAATACAAAATGTTTAAAAAAGGTACTGGATAACAAGATATCAAGTATATATATTGTAGGGTACAATTTAAATCTCTGTATATATTTCCATAGTCACCCTCAGACGCTCACTCAGTATGGATTTGACTGTAATACAAAATGTCTAACAAAGGTACTGTATCACAAGATAGGTGGTGCATATAGTATAGGGGAAAATTTTTATCTCCGTATATATTGAAGGAGTAAACCACACATGCTCACTCAGTATGGATTATACCGTAATAAAAAATTTAGAACTAAGATACTGTATCAGCAGATACCAGATGTATATAGTATAAGTGAAAATGTAAATCTCCCTATATATTTCCGGAGTCACATACAGATAGTCAGCATGTATTTCTCTGTGATACCAGCTGGGACACGGTAGTGTGTGAGGAGCGTACAGCTCTATACGGTGTGGGAAATAATTAACGTTCGTTCACTGTGCAGAAAAACAGAATAAAAGTAGGAGTGTTGTGTAAAAAGCAGTCAGCACAGCAGTGTCCACACAGCAATACTGCTATAAGTCAGGCTAATAATCAAGCGCTGCTGCACACAAGAAAATCCTCCCTGTCACTGGCAGGCAGCCTAATAACTAGCGCTGCTGCACACAAGAAATCCTCCCCTGTCACTGCACACTAACTGTACACAACAATTGCATTCAGCACAAGCACATAAGAACTTCTGTTTACAGGCCTAAGTGTCTCCCTAATGATAAACAGCGTCAGCAACCTCTCCCTACTGTAAAGATGGGCACAAGAAAAATGGCGGTCGGCGGTGAGGGCTTTTATACACACTCCGTATATAAAGGGGTTGGACAAAATAATGCAAACACCTAACGTTTGGGCATCATAATCTTCGAACATGTTATAAACATGCAAACCGTGACATATGGTAATGTTTTGTAGTTGATTATTTGTGTTATGTGATATGTGTATGTAAATTAACTGTTTGACTGCAGAATTGTAAGAACATTGATGAAAACCTGATACCAATGGCAGACCTCTCTGATTTTCAAAGTAGCCAAATTGTTGGTGCTCATATGGCAGGCGCTAGTGTAACAGAAAGTGCCTGAATGCTTCGCGTGTCAAGAGGTACTGTTTCCAAAGTAATGACTGCGTTTGAAAGAGAAGGAAAAACGTCCGCAGCAAAGCACAGGTCCGGCCGAAAGTTGAAGTAGACTGAGAGAGACTGTAGGACTCTAAAGCAAATTGTAAGAGAGGATCGCAAGACCACGGCTCTGAAAATCAATGCTGAGCTCAATGAAAACCTACAGAACACAGTTTCCACGAAAAATGTTCGTTGGGAGCTGCACAAATTTAGATTCCACGGAAGAGCTGCAATTTTAAAAACGCTGCTCTCAATGACAAATGTTTCCAAGTGTTTAGAGAGGTGTAGAAACCTCAAGAATAGGTCCCTTGAGCAGTGGAAACATGATATTCTCAGACAAATCATCGCTTACCCTATTTCCGACCTCCGGCTGAGTGTACGTTTGGAGACAGCCGAAAGAAGCATTCCATCCAGACTGCCTTCTCCCAACCGTAAAACATGGCGGAGGTTCTGTGATGATCTGGGGTGCTATTTCGTGGAGATCCATCGGACCAATGATATCCCTTCATGGAAGAATTAACAGCTGCGATTATTTAGGCATTTTGATCGGCCAAGTGCATCCTATGGTTCAAGCACTGTTCCCGGAGGGGAACGCCATCTTTCAGGATGATAATGCACCAATTCATACAGCTAGAATCGTTAAGGCATGGCACGAGGAACATTGTAAAGAAGTTGAGCATCTCATCTAGCCCCCACAATCCCCTGACCTCAAACATTATTGAGATTTATGGCGGATTTTAGAGATTCAAGCTAGACGTCCATTTCCATCGTCGCTCAAAGAACTGGAGGGTATTTTAACTGAAGAATGGGCTAAAATTCCTTTGGAAACAATTCACACCTTGTATGAATCCATACCTCGGATAATTGAGGCTGTAATCGCCACAAAAGGTGGACCTACACCATATTAAACTACATATTAAACTAACTTTTGTTGATGTTTCCTGATGTTTCCATTATTTTGTCCAACCACCGGATTTCAGGAGTCACCCTCAGATGCTCACTCAGTCAGTATGGATTTTACCATAATCCAAAATGTTGAAAAAAGGTACTATATCAGCAGATACCAGGTGTATCCAGTCTAGAGGTAATTGTAAATCTCTGTCTATATTTCATTAGTCAGACAAAGACACTCACAGGTTCAGTATGGATAAGACAAGAATATATAAAGTCGAAAAAGGGTAATGTATTACAAGCGTACAGCTGCACACAGTGTTGGGGTCATTTTAAATCTCCTTATAGTTTACCAGAGTCAGACACAAACTCTCACAGGCTTAGTATAGATTACACCAGAATATAAAAAGCAGAAAAAGGGAAATGTATTCGAAACGTACACCAGTATACAGCTTTGGGTACTTTTAAATCTTCATATATATTTCAGTCTCAGTAAGCCAGCCCAGACTCTCCGCTACAGGAAACTAGATGGATACAAGAACAGACGGAAAGTGGAGTGATTGCAGAAATTTGGAATTACTAATCACGGGAAAGCCTCCCTGGAGAATTCGCAGAGGCGATGCTGACCCTCAATTACTTTGTCATTGGAGACAGCGAAAACGGCTCTTTGTGAAGAAAGGGTTGCTCTATTGCAGTAGTGTGGATCCCATCACCATTACTCGTCTCCATCAAATTGTGATCACAGGGAGAGATGTAGACATGTTCCTCACTGCCTATCATGATCTGTCTGGTCATTTTGGAGTGCAAAAGACAGAAGCCACAGGCCGTAGGTGATTTTATTGGAGTGGCATGAGAGGAGACATTGAAAAATGGTGGCAGGAATGTCACATATCTGTGACTAGTAAAATTGTGAAAGCTGATCATAAAGCACCACTGCATCCGATTGTGAGTTGACATCCATTACAAATGGTAGCCATTGATCATCTGAAGGTAGAGCCCAGCAGGACAGGCCATAGCTACATCTTAACCATCATCGATCAGTTCACCAAATTTGTAGTGGCAGTCCCTGTGAAGGATTTAACTGCCCAGACTACTCAGCGGTGGAGCAGGGAGTGGTAAGTATTGCAAGTGCTGGGGCCCTGAGCAAGCAGGGGTCCCACTCATGGGTAGCGGTACTGGCACAGGGCTCCTCATAGTACGCCGGTGTGTCTGATGCCGAATGGGCCCCCCCACCATCAGAGACACTTTATTGTACTATGAGGGGCCATGTGCCAGTGCCGTTGCCCAAGAGTGGGCCCACCCACCTGTTCAGGGCAACGGCACTTGCCCAGGTGCGCCAAAAGTTGACCCCGGCCCTGGGGGGCAACCCAGTTAGGGAGGTTGAAAAAATGGCATATGTTGATGTGTAGGCTGGACATTCAGCATCTGCAAATGGAGGAAGTGGAGAAGTCCGAGGAAGAGGAGGACAAAAGCAAGCCATTTTTCTGGCAACCTATGTGTCATCAGGGGAAGGTGGGACAAAATGCTTTGAAACCCATGCATGGTTCATTTTAATGAAGGTTAAATCATCAACATTTTGGGTCAACAGACAGGTCCATTTTTCTGTCAGGATTGATCCAGCAGCACTGAAGATTCTTTCAGATAGCACACTACCTGCAGGGAAAGCGAGCTCCTGTAAGGCATATTGTGCCAATTCAGGCCAGGTGTCCAGCTTACAGGGCCAATAGTCAAAGGGGAATGACCTGTGAGGGAGAACATCGATATGGGAGGAGAAGTAGTTTGTAACCATAGTTGACAACTGATGTCTCCTGTCACTTGCAATGTATTCAGTATTACTAGTCGTGTGAGTGGTATTTGAGAAATCAGTCCACAACATGGTCATAAAACCCCTGTCTCCAACGTCACTTCGGATGCGTGCAGCACGAACACCTCTTCCATTTTGCCCTCTATGGATCGTGGGAGAACCAGCACCGCTGCTGTGTGCTGGGAATGCCTCCAACAAACTGTTTACCAGAGTTGCTTGTTTGTTAGCCAATATTATCTCTAGGTTCTCCTGTGGCATGATTTTCTGTAATTTGCCTTTATAACGTGGATCGAGGATGCTGGCCAGCCAGTAGTCATCATCCTTCATCATTTTAGCAATGCAGGGGTCCCTTTTTAGGATCTGCAGGGCATAATCACACATGTTGGCCAATGTTCCAGGTGTCAATGATGTACTGCCAGTGGTGGGTGGAGGAGCACTTTTTGGCAAATCCACATTCATCCAGTCACGCACAAACCCTGGACCAGACCTTGGCACGCCAACATTTTCTCTTGCCCCCTGAGAAGCATCCTCCTCCCCAAAATAATCATCCCCCTCATCCTCCTCCTCCTCTTCTTCCTCCACCTCGTCCAGGTCAGTTGCCCTCGCTGACAATGGCTGACTGTCATCAGGGTTTCCCTCCTCCTCTTCCTCCTCCTCTGCTGCAGACGTCTGATCCTTAATGTGCATCAAAGTTTGCATGAGCATACGCATAAGTGGGATGCTCATGTTTATGATGGCATCGTCTGCGCTAGCATACCAGGATTGGGGGGTGAGGGGACCATGCATGCCAGGATTGGGGAGTGAGAGGACCATGCATACCAGGATTGGGGAGTGAGAGGACCATGCATACCAGGATTGTGGGGTGAGGGGACTATGCATACCAGGATTGGGGAGTGAGGGGACCATTTATACCAGGATTGGGGGACCATGTATACCAGGATTGAGGGGTGAGATGACCATGGCATACCTGGAAAGGGGGGTGAGAGGACCATGCAAACCAGGAAAGGGGGGTGAGAGGACCATACATGCCAGGATTGGCGGGTGAGGGGTACCATGCATAACAGGATAGGGATGAGGGGCTACCATGCATACCAGGATAGGGATGAGGGGGTAGCATGCATACCAGTATTGGGGGGTGAGGGATACCGTGCATACCAGGATTGGACGTTGAGGGGACCATGTATACCAGGAAAGGGGGGTGAGAGGGACCATGTATACCAGGATTGGGGGGTGAGGGGGACAATGCATACCAGGATTGGGGGTTGAGGGGGCCATGCTTGCCAGGATTGGGAGATGAGAGGTACTATGCATACCAGGATAGGGGATGAGGGGTACCATGTATACCAGGATGAGGAATGGGGTGCCATGCAAATCAGGATTGGGGGGAATGAGGGGGCCATACATACCAGAATAGGGATGAGAGGGCCATGCATACCATTATAGGGATGACAGGGCCATGCCAGGGGCGCTCAGTGAATGAGCAGTGCCAAGCGGCTTTGGCGGGGATTCAAATTCCGCGCAGCACCGCTCATTGGCTCAGCCGGCATGGCGAGGAATTTGAATCCCGCGTCGCTCATTGGTTGAGCGCCAGGGGCGCGCAGCCAATGAGCGGTGCTGCGTGTCTTTGGTGGCGGATTTGAATCCCACGCCAGTCAAAGCCGTGAAGCACCGCTCATTGGCTAAGCTGCCGCTGAGCCAATGAGCAGTGCGGATTCAAATCCCCCGCCCTGCCGGCTGAGCCAATGAGCGGTGTATACTGCACATATACACACAGATACACATATATATGTATACTTACCAGGTATTGCTGATTCACTTATGCAGATCCCAGGAGAGTGATGTAAGCGCAGCCATGATGAGGATCAGAGGACACAGACAGGGCTGCAGGCATCTTCCTGCCTGGCGTCTGACCTCTGCTGTGCTGTGAGATGGCTTCTCCCCCTCACTCTCAGCTTCTAACCTGACACTGCAGGGATAGAGAGGTGGGGTGGAGGGGGTTTGGGAGAGACACTCAAGAACTACAGATGATGCACAGCATTATTCACTATAAGTAATGCTGCACACAATCTGTGCACTTCATAAAGGGCTGCAGACGCAGGAGGCCCCTTTGTGGGAGGGGGCCCTAGGCATTTGCCTTGTTTGTCTGCCCCAAATGCTGGCCCTGCTTCTGGAAGTATGTTTGGAGTCATTAACGTGCTAGAAGACCCATGACCTAGGACGGAAACCCAGCTTTCCGACACTGGGTACTGCATTGTGACCCAAAATCCTTTGGTAATCTTCAGACTTCAGGATGTCTTGTACACAGTCAAGCCACCTAGTGCCAGAAGCAGCAAAACAACCCCAAAACCTCTTTGAATCTCCACCACATTTGACTATAGGTACTTTGTTCTTTTCTTTGTAGGCCTCATTCTGTTTTCTGTAATCAATAGAATGATGTCCTTTACCAAAAAGCTCTATCTTGGTCTCATCTCTCCACAAGATTCTTTCATACACATCCTGAATAAGTCCAAATGAAACGTGTGCTGGGGTGGTGGGGACATTTTTTTTACTCTTTATCTACCTCTGTAAGTATTTCCTTACTTTGGCTTGTTCTTACATGGCAGTTTGGTTGTTTTCCTTTCACCACCTGTTGTTTTAACAGCACTGTCACTTTGGTTTAGCCTGTTTGCATATTGCACTTCTTACTATATGAGCCACTTACTCTGCTTCCATGTCCAGGCATCTTTCATTAGTGTAATACTGAATAAATTATGTATATGCATATATTTACAGATCACATGTGATTTTAGTCATTAGGACTACCTGTTTTAGTGGTCATACTAATGATTCTGACAACTTCATACTTACTGTCTGGTTATGTACTGATGTGTACTTTGCACTTTTTGTGATGTAATTTGTGCCCCTGTAATTCAGTGCTTAGCAACCTTTTTATGTCATATCACGTTTTATGCCATTTATTTGAATAGAAATTTAGATTTTTAGGATTTTACTCCATGGTGGTGGTTTATCCCATCCTTTTCTCAGTGTCCAAAATTCTTTCATAGAAGAATTTTGGCTTACTCACATACATTTTGGCAAACTGAAGTATATCTTTTTTATTTCTGTGTGTCAGCAGTGGGGTCCTCCCGATTCACCTGCCATAGCATTTAATTTAATTAAAATGTCAACTGATTGTTTTGGCTAACAATGATGCATCCTTAGCCGATAGAACAGCTTGAATTTTTTTGGAACTAGATTGAGGCTACCATTTTTTTGGACTATAAGACGCACTTTTTTCCTCCAACATTTTAGAGGAAAGTAGGATGCATTTTAGTTTTCAGATGTTCCATATATATATTGTATAGCGACTATTGTTCATGTTGGGAGATACTCACACGGCAGCAGATTAATCATGTCAGGCATGGGTTGTTCACATAAATCAGTCCATCTGGTTTATTGTGCAGCATACACAAACAAGAAGTATTCAGCTCACCCCTCTTCACTCCTGATCACACCTCCGACGCACGGAAACACCCTGACCCGGGTGTATAGTGCATGCACAACATAAAGAAGGATTTTTCCAGCATCTCCAGGAGATAAAATAATAATTGCTTTATTGAGAATATAAAATCTTCATACCATCAGGTAAAAACGACATAAAGAAGCGTATGGAGGGGAGCAATTTCCTACGCATTTCACCCTAAGAGGGCTTACTCATGGAATGCTGACCTCGTCCGTTGTCCCTAGCAACAAGTCTACAACAGTGCCCTTAGCATTCTCCACCAATTGTAAGGTAGAGCCTATTGTTCATGTTGGGAGACACTCACTCAGCAGCAGATTAATCACGTTAGGCATGGGTTGTTCACATAAATCAGTCCATCTGGTTTATTGCGCAGCATAAACCATATAGCAGCAACAGTCTTACATCAGACCAAATGAATGTTCAAAGTGCTCCGCTCCCTTAGCTCTGTGTTCACACAGGCTGCGCTTTATCCAGCAATCAGGCTTTACAGTCTCTCAGTTAATTCCCCCTGACCGGGTTACCTCTTAGCTGCTTCTCAGTCCTGATGTCACTTTCCTCCTGGGGACTGTCCAGTACTCACAGGCTATTAAAAACAGGCCACACACGGTCAGCGGCGACCACATGTGCACTTCAGGAAGGTAGCCCACTTTCAAGCATTACGGCCTTCCGGGACTTTCCACACGGACCAATCAGATCCAGGCATTCCCTCATGTGACCTACCCTGGTCACCTTATATAGTCCGTAGCCACGCCCACAGCACCACATGGCTATGAACTCATTGCAGGTCTTTCAGATTCACAGCCACACACATAGGCTTTACTTCAGACACATGCCCCTGGGTGGGTTTGTAGGTGACTGGTCCCACCCATCTCACCAGCCACCTGGAAGCTCTTCCCTGACACACTGTAACAGAAACCTCAGCAGTATATCTGCTGATTAATAGTGATTCCAGCTTCCATCCCAAGGCCACCCACCTTGTGATACATAACGGTCATTTACCATCCTTTCTCCATTCATCCTTTTTCCATTACCACAATGTACATGCCTGTATGCCTGTCCTGGGACACCCACACAGTGCCCCCTAGCGGACACAGTGGTCACTGCACCACTTACATCCCCCCTCAGTTCAAACTTGTGGGGTTGAACACATGACATCACCCAGGGGTCTCGGGACCGGGCACCAATGTCACCTTGCCCTACAAGTCGAGAGGACCGTCTCAGTCTGTTTTGGGCATCATACGGCATCCTATTTACGTTAGGCATCCCCCGCCCCCAGCGGTCAGTATATCGGTCTTTAGGCTTTGGTCTTACCGTCAAAGACCGTCTGCGTCACTAGACCCTGCTTTGTCTCCACATTTCTGTAGTGTACTCTGTCACCCGACCCTTCTCTCACTGGCCGGCTTCCCTAGTGGGTACAGTCAGAAGTCTCACTTATAGTCATATCAACTGTCTGGCCTGAGTCTGACCCATTTAGCATGTCACAGGAGCTAAGGTCTCTCAGTCTCGTACTGCCAGAAGAACTGCCACTTGCAGATTTGCGACGTTCACGTTTTGCTGAAGGTCTTTGGCCACCAACCACCTCATTAATTGGGGTGTACCTTCTGGTCCTTATACCCCGGGATACAGGCTGCCGCCATCTGATGTTCCGCATCTCTTTATTAATCTGCAGTCGGTCCAGCCTCAACTGCTCTATCTCCTGCAGGTACAGTATGTCACTCGATACTCCAGGAGCATCCGAACGTTCCTAAGGCTTTTTTTGGAGCCAACCACAATGATGGGAATCATGCCCTCTTCACCAGATACCTGGACTTCACCATCAGGAGGGATCCTCACCCTCTCCACACCGGAGCTATCCACAAGGTTTTGCATTACCTTCCCGAGCCTTCCAACGACTCTCCCCATCAGATATATGGGTACCAGAATTACATCTTCCCCTAAGCCCAGCCGATTCTTAGCTTCCTTCACCCGCTCTAGATGTCGAGCCGCTTTCACATTACTCTGCCTGGAAATCTGTTTAGCGTGGAGACATTTCAGATGCATATCCGACAGAACAGCCACCCTCGTCTCTGTGACTTCCGTTTCTGCCAGTATCACCAACTGGTTCGTCTCTGGGACCCAGTTCACACTATAGGTTTTTACTACTTTTTTAAATGCACACCCATACTGGCACATGCTTCTCGCAAATCTTCGGGTACCTCTATTATACACTTGAACAGTGGAGTCTCTCCTTTTTTGGCCAGCCTCTGCAGTTCACTCTCCTTCATTGCGATCAGATCGGGCGAGCATGATAGTTCGGCTTCACGGTCATTCATGGATTTCTGGAGCTGGGCATTCATCTCCTTCTCTATCACGAGCTCTCTACAAACTTTTTCACGCTCCTCTGCCAGGCAACGATGCTCATCCTCTCTCCGGAGAAGCTCCTGCTGACTCTTCTCTTGGGCTTCTCTGAGCACCTCCATATCTTTTACTATCGCTTCGTTAATAGTTTGACACGCTGACAGGTGACCTCTGAGCTCAGAGACTTCCTCTTCCAGCTCATCCACTCTGTGCTCAGCTGCTTGTCTTAGGACCCTTTCTCATTCAACATGCTCTTTTACAGTCTATTTAAACAACTCTATCTCCTGGTCCTGTTCTCTGTTGGCCAGCACGTGTCGCACCATCAGTTCTTTAATTAGAATTTCAGATGGGCTCTCTTGCCCACCCATACTCTGCCATTCAGGGCTCCGCCTGTTCCTGAATCTGCCTCTATGGTCTCTGCGGGTCTACTACAGGTCTGTTGAAATTCCAGCGCATCACTAACTCCCTCTGTGCTGGAGCTTGTCTGAGACAAAGTGACCTCCTTACTGCACTCTCTTTCCCTTGTGTTCTTGTCACAGTCTGAATTGGAGTCACCACTCACCCTGTCATCCTGGAACAGCAAGCCCCCACTCACACTGGTGTCTGACCCCTTTCCTGGAGGTACACCGTTTCCCACGGTCACACGTTTGGTCACCCCAGCCAAATCCCCGAGTTGGTCAGACCTACACTTTCTCTCGGTCACACTGAGCTCTGGACTATCGACCTTAGGTGGTGCTATCTCCTCCTTTGAGCCACCCCACACTTCATCAATGTCCCCTGCATCTTCAAACAAGACAAAGTCCCAGCCCCATTCAAAGGGATACACTAAGTTTGGTGGTATACTGCCACCTTGGCACTCAACCCATTTGTACCCCTCAATCATTACTCTATCCACGGTATATTCCACAGTGACCCCATGGCAGCGATCCTTGACCTTTTTCTCGGTCAGATAGAAAACGAGAGGAGTACCTGGCAGTCACCTGACTCTTTGAGTCCAGCTGTCCAGAGATTCTTTCACGGTGTAGCATCACGATACACACCTACGGCCCATCGTCATCCAGAAAGAATGTGCCGCACTCAGAAAAAGTTAGACACAAACACCGTTTTCCCCAGACATATTCACTGAGGTAACCAGTGCTGCCCCTTTTGAAAACTCCACCCTTTTTGGACCACTATCCCCTTTTTGGACTTCGCCTCCCCTGGGACTCCACCCCCTTTTGGGTTACCACCCCGATTTGGGTCACCGCCTACCTCTGGGACTCCACCCTTTTTTGGGTCACCACCTCGATTTGGGCCACCGCCCCCTTTCGGGATTTCCCCATGTCCTATCTACAGGTCTTCTTAGGCCAGAATTCACACGGTACCGTTTATGTCTTTTTGGGCTTAAAACTGGCCCTTTAAGAAGACGAATACTCTGGTGTACTCTTACGATACCACACCAGCTCCTACTGGCACTGCCACAGCTTCTGTTGTAGCCACAAATCACTGGCACCTCCGGCTGCCACTCACAAACAGCTGCTGGCATCACAGCAGCTCCTGCTTTGCCATATTCATGGATGCACCGATCCACAGCAACCTTCGTAACCCCGCCGAGTTACAGCCAGCTGATTGTCACCTTCGTGACCCCACTGAGCCACCGCAAGCTGACTTGAGGGGGAGAAGAAAAAAAGCACAACTCAAAAACACACGTGGCCTGTCTGTGTGCTATTCAGGACGTCCGTCTCCTCCTGAGACCGTCCAACACACAGGCCTCACCAGGTGCTATTCAGGGATCCGACCCACCTCCCAGGGTTTCCCAACACACCGGCCTCACCAGGTCCAAAGTCTCTCACTGACCCCGGTCAGTACAACACGGACACCTATCCATTACCTGCTGGTGTAGGCCACACAGGTTTTCGGACACCTCTTCTCCTCAGAGGTATCCCGCAAATTATCAACATTCTCTTTCTCTGACCTCGGTCAGCATAACTCATGGTTTTCACGACCATTTGCTCCCCTGGCTCAGAGTCGCCAGCACTGCAATATGTGCTTCCTGGAACCGTTGCGCTTAGCAACCGAGATTTGCTCACCTCTTCCGTTGTCCCTAGCAACAAGTCTACAACAGTGCCCTTAGCATTCTCCACCAATTGTAAGGTAGAGCCTATTGTTCATGTTGGGAGACACTCACTCAGCAGCAGATTAATCACGTTAGGCATGGGTTGTTCACATAAATCAGTCCATCTGGTTTATTGTGCAGCATAAACCATATAGCAGCAACAGTCTTACATCAGACCAAATGAATGTTTATAATGGAGCTCCATTCCCTTAGCCCTGTATTCACACAGGCTGCACTTTATCCAGCAATGAGGCTTTACAGTCTCTCAGTTAATTCCCCCTGACCTGGTTACCTCTTAGCTGCTTCTCAGTCCTGACATCCCTTTCCTCCTGGGGACTGTCCAGTACTCACAGGCTATTACACACAAGCCACACATGGTCAGCGGCTTCCACATGTGCGCTTCAGGAAGGTAGCCCACCTTCCAGCATGACGACCTTCCACACGGACCAATCAGATCCAGGCATTCCCTCATGTGACCTACCTTAGTCACCTTATATGGTCCATAGCCAAGCCCACAGCATCACATGGCTATGACCTCATTGCAGGTTTTTCAGATTCACAGCCACGCACATAGGCTTTACTTCAGACACATGCCCCTGGGTGGGTTTGTAGGTGACTGGTCTCACCCATCTCACCAGTCACCTGGAAGCTCTTCCCTGACACACTGTAACAGAAACCTCAGTAGTATATCTGCTGATTAATAGCGATTCCAGCTTCCATCACAAGGCCACCCACCTTGTGATACATAACGGTCATTTACCATCCTTTCTCCATTCATCCTATTTCCATTAACACAATGTACATGCCTGTATGCCTGTCCTGGGACACCCACAAAGCTCCCCCTAGCGGACACAGTGGTCACTGCACCACTTACCTCCCCACTCTGTACAAACTTGTGCGGTTGAACACATGACATCACCCAGGGGTCTCAGGACTGGGCACCGATGTCACCTTGCCCTACAAGTCGAGAGGACTGTCTCAGTCTGTTTTGGGCATCATATGGCATCCTATTTACGTTAGGCCTCCGCCGCCCCCAGCGGTCAATATAGCGGTCTTTGGGCTTTGGTCTTCCCGTCAAAGACCGGTCACTGCACCACTATATATATATATATATATGTATAAAAATATTTCCTCTGTGGCTGTGGGTGGGAGAGAAGAGGAGCGGCAGCGGCGGAGGATTATTCACTGCTCCCCACACCCATAGTGCAGAGCAGTAAATATTAATTTTCTTTAATAGCGGGCACAGTGTTAGCCACAGCAGTCAGGCAATCACGTGTGCCCTCTATTAAAGATAATGAGTATTCACTGGTCTCCACTCCCTTGGGCATAGAGATCAGTGAATAGTCATTCTGTTAAATAGCGGGCACTCTGTTAATCACTGCCACCGGTTTCGTGCATGACTACACAGTTGGCATGCCTGCACATGCCTAAACTTTTAAATGCCACTGAAAGTAAATAGCAATAGTGCATATAAACTACATAGAATACTAAGTAAATGTAAGCATAATGTCTAATGATGAGCGAGTATGCTCATTGCTCAGGTTTTCCAGAGCATGCTCGGGTGTTCTCCGAGTATTTGGGTGTTCTCGGAGATTATGTTTCAGTTCCTGCAGCTGCATGATTTGCATCTGCTAGATAGCCTGAATACATGTGGAGATTCCATAACAAACAGGCAATCCCCACATGTATTCAGGCTGTCTAGCAGCCGCAAATCATGCAGCAGCGGCTAGACAAACTAAATCTCTGAGCATGCCCAAATACTCAGAGATCACCTGAGCATGCTCGGGAATACCCCAGCAACGAGAATACTCATTAATCACTAATAATGACCAGCTCAATAAAAGGGAGGTCATGCTCTTGTTTACCTTGAGTGTAAAAACCCAAAGCAAAAATCAAAAAAAAAATTAATTGGAGTATGAGTTGGCAAACATGCAGTCTGTAGGAGCATGTTCAAACTGGCCATTAAATGGACAAGCTCTAGGATAGAATCAGAATGATTATGTATCATGCTGTAATTAAAATGAAATAGCACATATAAATAACAAAGGGTACTGGAATATAAGTTGAAACGTACATACATACCCAAACTTTCCTTTTCCAACCACTCATTTTATTAGAGTCTCCAGTTTTTCATTTTTTCATCTTAAGAACAGTGGCATCTTTTGAAGATTTTAAAATTGCTAGTGACTGGAGTGGCTAAGTGAAGTTGAAGGCAGATCTACTGATAACAACTTAAATTTAAATGCAGTCACATAAATGACCAATTCATTTCAACTCAAATCTCACCATGAAAAAATGTTTTAAACTTTAACATAGCCAATGAACATCATAATTGTTTATTGTGGGAAACGTTGATCTGGACATTGAACCAAAGGAACTGCCAGATAGGAAGAATGTGGGAGACTAGCTGCAGTGCATTCAGTTAACACACTGATGCCATTGTTGTCTAGTCAAGTATTGGCTTTTGAAACAGAGCACTCTTCTCCACTTGAAATGAAACTAAAACTATGGATTTTATAAATGAAACAGAATCATTCCTATACAGAAGACTGGAATCCATAGCCACAAGCAACTGAAAGGATATACCAGATGGAAAAAAACGCCAAACATATACAGGTGCATCTCACAAAGTTAGAATATCATCAAAAAGTTAATTTATTTCAGTTCCTCAATACAAAAAGTGAAACTCATATATTAAATAGAGTCATTACAAACAGAATTATCTATTTCTAGTGTTTATTTCTGTTAATGTTGATGATTGTTGCTTACAGACAATGGAAACCCGAAAGTCTTTATCTCATTAAATTAGAATACTTTTCAACACCATGTTGAAAAATGATTTTAAAATCCGAAATGTTGACCTACTGAAATGCATGTTCAGTAAATGCACTGAATACTTGGTCGAGGCTCCTTTTGCATCGATTACTGTATCAATGTGGCGTGGCATGGAGGCGATCAGCCTGTGGCACTGCTGAGGTGTTATGGAAGCCCAGGTTGCTTTGATAGCAGCCTTCAGTTCATCTGCATTGTTGGGTATGGTGTCCCTCATCTTCCTCTTGACAATACCCCATAAATTCTCTAAGGGGTTAAGGCCAGGAGAGTCTGCTGGCCAATCAAGCATGGTGATAATGTTTTTTCTAAAACAGGTATTGGTACTTTTGGCAGTGTGGACAAGTGCCAAGTGCTGCTGAAGAATGAAATTTCCATCTCGAAAAAGCTTGTCAGCAGAGGGAAGCATGAAGTGCTCTAAAATTTCCTGGTAGACGGCTGTGCTGACTTTGGTCTTTATAAAACACAGTGGACCTACACCAGCAGGTGACATGGCTCCCCAAGCCATCAATGATTGTGAAAACTTAACAACAGCGCCTCCTTCTGCTTGAATGCCAGCCTCCATGCTATGTAACTTAAGGCAAATAAGCTGTCAGTCAAGCTGGAGGAGGCAGCGTTGGGTAGGGAATAAAGCTGAAGTAACAAAAAGCTTAAGGTTTGCTATATATCAATTAAAATTGTGATTTCTCACCAATGGAGGAACAAACTGGCATTCTAAATATTTTACTGGACTTGTATTTCAAGCATCTATATGCACATACAAATAGATTGGAGTGTGAAATCCTCCTGACAGATTCCCTCTTAAGGACAATTGGTCAGGTTACAAGTAAGTAATTATAGCTTCCAGCACAAACATTAAATTAAAGAGGTTGTCCTCCACTTGGACAACTTCTTCTCTTCCCTTGTTTGGCTCAGCAAAAAACAAGACACCTATAGTCACCTCCGATGTAACAACCTTTCTAGCGGTTTCATCACTGGCTCTCCTGGGATTCACATGGTCTTGCTATGTCACAATCCCTGTTCCCAATCACTACTAAATTCATTCACTTCTCATTTGGACAAACCAGACATCCAGAGTTAGAGAGCACAGCTGCAGCTCTCACTTACTCCAAATGGCAGTTCTAGCCAAAGGAGAGAAGAGTAAAGCCAACGCTAGTTGACTAAATAGGGAAGCATTGGAATTCAGAAGGGTTTGTCCCAGTAGTGAACAACTCCTTAAACTCAAAAAAAGCCCTCCCAATGTTCCACAAAAGGCAGAAGAAAACAAACTATACAACACTGGAACTCACAGTCTTAGGGCTAGTTTTGGCAAGTATATAAATTATTGTTTAACCATAGTCGATTTACCACAGCAACAGTCTTTGTTTTCACACCACAGTTGCACTTACCAATCCTCATCTGGATCAGTTCTTTTATCTTTTATTTTTATCTTTGTACCTTCACACTGTTTTAGACTGCAAACAATAACTCCTTCTTTTATAATCCTACTCAGCATTCACTCCATCGGCAAGCGATATATGCTACTGCTTATGCGCCGCTGCCACCATTTTGCTGAAGTCAAGTTCTTTTTTCTAAGCCAACAATATTATATGTTTTATGCAATAGATGCTAGAATATAGACCACTCCTGGTAACTCCAGAATAAGATCTGATAGACAGGGTGGACTGCATTGGTGCAGCCTCTTCTTAAATCAGTACCCCTGGTATCTCCAGTATTAGCTAAGATAGACATGGTAGACAGATAAACAAGACTGTGGGATCTGATATGACCTCAAAAGAGTAGTGTACACAAAATCTTTATTGAAAGCACAAGCAGGTGTGTAATGGGAATGCAGGAGAACAGGCGTACACTCTTAATTAATAAAATACATAATAACGACATATAGAAAGTAGCATATGCAAAAGGAACCTATTAGGTACATATGTATATAGAGTATCCTGGCCATGTATTCACATCTAAGGGTGCAAACTGTAAATTGTACATGCAAAAATCGCAATTGAATTACCCAAAATACAAGGGATGTATGACACAGTTTATGAGCTAGTAGGAGTGGCTAGTTAGGCTTAAGGTGGCTAAATTATCTGAATGGGATCCCAAGGGCAAGTGTGGCACACCCCCAGACGTGTATGTCGGTGATTACCTTCATCATGTTGATGAAGTACAAATGGCCACTTTCTACCTCAGCACTCCTGTTTTTTCTACTATAAGATCAGAGCATCCACTGGTAGAAACACTTCCTTACTGTACACCTGAAGCGTCCAATTGCACATGCTTGATGCTGGGTTGCCAGCTTGTTTTTTTTATTTTTTCTAGAAAAGTTATCAAAAAATCACTGACAATATTTTTTACATAGATGCTAAAGCCATAAGAAATCATTATAATTAAAAGTGATTAATCTACAGCCCATAATTCTGATATGAAGCCTAATTCACTGTAAACTCTAACATGATGGTAATTATAGTCAAAATAATCTGTGGAAGTTTCTTCAAATTGAAAAAAAAATCACAGACGCTTTACATTTTTTTATGGACAGTGCAAAAAACTGCTGTATTTTTACAGTCTGTCAAGGAATTTATGGATAGTTGGAAACCCTGGCTCCCAGACATCTGTCATGTTGACATATTAGGAAAGATTTCCCTCAGTTTAACGTATCCTATAGGGATGATTGAAAAGCTTTGGATAAGTGCTTATCTGAATAGATATAACGCTTCCCGAATAGCTACATCGCTGCATCGGGAACCCTGATACCTGGAGCGCTCCCAATAATCAGCTGTTCGGTGCCTCAGACAGTCACAGCACAGGCATGAAGAGCATGTTTGTTGGGCTGTCCATTCATGTGTTGTCACTGTCACACAGCCGCGACAAATGCAGCAGGGGCACCGAACAGCTGATTACCGGGAGCGCTCCAGGCATCCAGGTTCCCGATGCAGCTATTCGTGAAGCGCTATAGCTAATCAGATAAACATTTGTCCGAAGCTATTCGATGATCCATACTATCCTAACAAGACACCAGCTAATTTTATTGTTTTTACCTCCCTAGACCAACAAAGTGTGATTTGTGGATTGAAGATATTTAGAAATAAATTTAAACTACAATTACTTAATTTTTTTTCTATTCCTGGTTAAGCCATGTAGCCATCTGTAGCTCTATATATTCATATTATTCTTAAATTATGCTGTTAAATCCAAAATTATTTAATTTCTAGTATATTTTTTCATCAAATATATATCTATGTAAGAATGTATAGTGAAATAATTTCTAAGTAGGTCATGCTTTACAGTAATTCGTATAAATAGCACCATGTCTGTACATTCTGTTGTTCAAAACTTTATTTTCATTCATTATGGATTTGTTATTCCTCAATTATTAAATATCCACTAGATGTATCAGTAGTCATAGAGAGATTGTCTATGTGATTAGTGCATATGAGTATGCACCGAACAGCATGATACTCTTTTTAAGATATGACTAAACTAACTGAGAAAGGCACATACAATGAATTTCACTTATGCTAATGCATCTTAGAGAAACCAAACCACATGAAACTCCTCTAAATAAAATGTGAGCACCATTTACTTTACTCACATGAATGAATAAAGTGCAGGAATGCAGTTAAAATAGTGTAAAAATAATAATTCTACAAATAATATGCGCAACAAAGGTAGGTAAATACTGTACATTCACTACTTTTAGGGTACACCCATTTATAGCGTATATTAGTTGAAAATTACTATAGCAATTTTTCAGGATTTGACAGGGAAGTGAACAGTTATAAATCCTGACCAAATTATATAAATTTTGGTTCAGATTTTCTTTTACGTTTTACCCGTGGAAAAAAGCCAAGAAAAAAAAACCCAATAACATTCAACTCTCCTCCTTTGTTGCTCTCATGGCAATGCATCTCTGATTTCCAGCTTATTTCTTTGCTCCTGCACTAAATTCTAATCCCAAATGATCACTGCAGCCTGCAAAATCCAGAAGCAACTGATGTTCAGAAAAAGCAGTCAGCACTTAACATTATTATTAGTGATGAGCAGATATTTTAAAATTCAAATTTGCCGACTTCACCAAATTTTCAAAAATGTGATTTATGGAGAATAAGAGAGAGGGAGAGAGAGAGACAGAGAGAGAATGAGAGAGAAAATGCTGATAACCACCATAAGAGCTGACCACATAGTGCTACAGGACTGGGGGAATAATAGGTATAAATCCAGACTCATCGTAACACAGCTGAGAGCCAATGTGCCATGTGGCAACAAAGGAAGGGCCCCCAGTGACTGCACTCACTTAAATAGACTAAGCAAGTAGGAGAAAAAATAAGCTACGAGTGCTTTATAGTAAAATAGCAAAGTTTTATTATGTATAAATAATTGGGTAAAAAAACCCTCACAAACAAGACATACTGTAATAGAGGTGCAAGATAGTAAAGTGCGAGAGAACGGGGAGTACCCTTCCATAAGAAGCAAATACAGCTACATTTACATTTCAATAATTGGTAGTGCCTGATCAAAACAGGTCTCTATCAGTGAAACAAGAGTCACAACCATATAATATAAGTAAGGATCAGGCTTACCGTTTAAATTGCCAAGTGGTGGAAGAGGTAACTCCTGATGAGAAATGCCCTGACGCACGTTTTGCTGTTGGGGTACAGCTTTCTCAAGGGGATGGAGAAACCCAGGGGAATAGGACCTTAAATTAGTGACTGTTAGAGTGGATGGTCTGGAGCAGGAAACTCCAGCAGTGGACCCTCTGAACCGTGGCACCGAGGGGCCCCGGGCGAGCTGCCAGGTGGAACCGACCCCTATACAGGGACCGTTAGGAGCAGGCCCAGGGGTTCGCGTACCACGGTAGCCGGTACTGAGAGGGATGGCTCACAGGAGATACATGTGGGTATGACTGAGGGGCGGTACTGGATACTAGGAACACCAGGTGTGTACACGGAAGTGCGCTAACTACAGGATAGTGCGAGAAAGGTACACGTGAGCACGTATGGCGTCAGGTGAGTAATACGTCTGGAGGTAAACCAAGCAAGACGTGTGCAAGGAGCACAACAGAGTACAGAATGGAGCAGCAGTCGTGCCAGGAGGAGTATTAGAGTATAGGGACAGAGAGAGTGCCCGGAGGCACAGCGGAGCAGGAGACAGAGCACAAGATCTGAGTGGATGCCAGAGGGCACGACTGAGCAAAGACAGAGCGGAATTGATGTTCAGAAAGGGTGCCCTGGAGCATCAAGAACACAAGGCGGAACAGAGGACCTGAGTACAGCGAACAGCCCAGCAGAGACAAAGACATTCCAGCCAGGAAGCACAACAATAATCAGGCACCTCCCATAGGGGGAGGTCACCTGATATAGCACATGACCATGACAGGTTCCAGGTCAGATCCTAGCCAGAAAGCACATGACCACTTCAGCGTCCGGGTCAGGTCCTCCATTACCATAGAGAGGACCGACCGGAGACAGCACTGACAGGAGCGCGCAAGCACAAACGTGACATGGAGGAGCCCCGGGGACAAGAGCTGCGCATGCGCACCTGACGGGAGCCCCCGAGGGACCGCCGTACCGGTGGGAGTGACGTCGAGAGCGAAGCCATGCCTCCTGGTGAGCGTGGCATGACAGTACACCCTCCTTTATGCCCCCTCTTTCTAGAACTGGAAAATAGCACCTTGACACTAGGAGCGGGATCCAGACACTTCCTAACTGAATAAGGACCAATCAGATCCAGAGTCTCAATACGAGAAAATTTTGTCTCCTGCCATACTCTGGAGAACTCCACGGACAAAGAGTCAGAGGCAGGTGCGCCCAAGACAGGACGAACCAGCAGAGGCACACTGACTTGCTTGGAGGCTGAAGCGATGGTGCAGTTACTGAAAGTCAATTCAGCCTTAAGAGGCGAGCTGTCGAAGGATGGTTGCTTGGGAACTTCCTTCTTGGCACAGGACGGACAAGCAGCCACAAAGTCTTTGACATCCTTAGCAATAGACAGCCACCAGTAGTAGTGGGATAAATGGGAGAGTGTCCTCTTGACACCTACATGGCCGGCAACCGGAGAACAATGTCCCCAGGATAACACACCTTTACGGTTACCTTTAGCCACAAAGGTCTCCCCCGGACGCTGGGATGTCAACTTGACGGAAGCCACGGAAATTACCTTGGACCGGTTACTTGACAGATGTGGAGACTGACCCTCAGCCCCCTTCTCAACAATGTCACACATCACAGATCGGTTGCTTGACAGATGTGGAGACTGACTCTCAGCCCCCTTCTCGACAACATCACAAGTCACAGACTGGTTGCTTGACAGATGTGGAGACTGACTCTCAGCCCCCTTCTAGACAAGGTCACACATCACAGACCGGTTGCTTGACAGATGTGGAGACTGACTCTCAGCCCCCTTCTCGACAACGTCACACGTCACAGACCGGTTGCTTGACAGATGTGGAGACTGACTCTCAGCCCCCTTCTCGACAACGTCACACGTCACAGACCGGTTGCTTGACAGATGTGGAGACTGACTCTCAGCCCCCTTCTCGACAATGTCACACGTCACAGACCGGTTGCTTGACAGATGTGGAGACTGACTCTCAGCCCCCTTCTCGACAATGTCATACATCCCAGATCGGTTAGCGGACGGCGGAGCCCCGGGGACGAGAGCTGTGCGTGTGCACCGGACGGGAGCCCCCGAGAGACCGCCGTACCGGTGGGAGTGATGTCGGGAGTGAAGCCCCGCCTCCTGCTGAGCGCGGCATGACAGTGACGCTGTGTGGTCACGTGTTGAGTTTGGACCAATAGGGGCGGCAATAGCGGCACATGCACGCTGCGTGCGGCAGGTCCTAGAACACAGCCACAGGTGTCATGCCATACCGTGCATGCGCCAATGTGCGCACACGAGGAAGACATAAAGGAGCCTATGAACAGAAAGAGCGCACAGCAGCACGCACGCGCACCTGCGACCCGCAGTCACAATAATGCCTACACTGGAAAAAAGGGGAGGGACAAAGGAGGAGGGAGAAAAGGGACAGGCAATGGCATAAATGGGGTATAGACAGTATGTAACATACCAAAGTGCAGAAAAAAGGGGACTATACAGCACGAAGGACCACCGACAATTCAAATAAGTCAAAATACAGTCAACAATACTATCAGATATCACATCATGCATATAATCCACATAAAAGATGCCAAAAGGGGAGGGGAAGGGAAGAAACCATGGCATAAATGGAATATACAGACATACAAAATACCAGAATGTAATAATAGAGACACAAGACAAAATATACATTGTATAACTTCATCAATCTGGGAATATGTCATATAAAGCTTTTAGTCCCAAACAAGAAATGCTGATGGAGCGAAAAATGTAGGCCTTCTGGTCCAGAATAAATCAGGACAAAAATCTTCAAAGATCAAGGACACAGGACAGGTCACCATCCCATGACAGAATATATAACTGAAAAAATAGAAAACAAATGTTAAGAAGTGATAAAATATTAAGGATGGACGATGCACGGAGGGAAGCACAACATAAGAACGAACTAAAGCTAAGGGACTCATTGAGGCCTTTAGGTGTCATAGTTCCAAGATTGATGATCCATTTCGCCTCCATCTGTACAAGCAACTTTTTGTTGTTGGCACCCCTAATGCCGAGATGGAGGACGTCAATACCCCTAACCATTAAGGACCTCGCATCACAATTGTGAGCAGCCCTAAAGTGGTGAGGGATGGTTTTAAGATCACAAGTATTAGACACAGTCTTGGCCTGCTCCAATGTCCCTCACATGCTCCCGCACACGTACCCGTAGTTCACGTGTAGTTAAGCCAACATATATCATGGGACAATCACAGGTAGCATAATAGACAACGTTAGTGCTACCGCATGATATACGTTGGCAATGTCAAAGGTTTTTGACCTATCGGAAGACGTGATCGTAGAGCAGCATAGGACATTGGCACAGGCAAGACAGTGCCCGCAAGGAAAAGATCCAGGAGTGGGTCCCCTTGTATTAAAGAAATTGCTTGGAGTCAGAGTGTAGTGACTCCTGACCAAAATGTTGCTCAAATTTCTCAACCTCCTGGCAGTCGTGGAGGGAAAATCACCAAGCACTGCCCCAGAGAGGGCTCGGCTTTAAGTATACCCCAGTGTTTTTTTAAGGATACCTTGTATATTGAACCACTCGTGGTTTTTCGTGGTAATAAAGCATATGGGCCCATCACCAGTCCTGTCCCATTTCTTCCCAGTACACAGCAGACTGCCGCGTGGAGTCCTTCTAGCTCTGTTGTATCCAGAGCGGATCGACCTATTACTATTCCCACAGGCCCAGAAGCAATCCTTCAAGTCGCTTGCACAAGTCTCAAAGGTAGTATCTGAGGAACAAATTCTCCTCATCCTGAGGAACTCTCCGACCGGGACAGCCCTAATAGTGGCAGGATGGTGTGCCGAGAGCATGTATGAGGGAATTGATTGAGGTCGGCTTACGGAACACGTCTGTATGAATATGACGTGACCCATTGACATCCAAGGTGATATCCAAAAAATCAATTTTGGTAGGGTGAAAAGAATAGGTCAGTTGGATATTAAACGGATTGTCATTCAAATCCCTCATAAACTCCTCAAGCTCATGCACAGTCCCATCCCACAACACAAGAATATCATCAATGTATCGAAGCCAGCACTGCACATGTGAGGCGGGCAGCACGCCCACGTCCCCAAAAAGCAATCTCTCCCAGAACCCCAGGAAGAGATTGGCGAACTCAGGCGAACAGGCCGCGCCCATGGAAGTGCCGCGCTTCTGTAAGTAAAACACATCTTTGAATACAAAGAAGTTGTGGGTCAGGACAAAGTGCATGAGCTCAAGGAGCAACTCACACATAGGGCTGTCCAGGTCGGAGGACTGGGGGATGGCTGATGTGGTACCGATATTTAAGAAAGGTAAGAACGTGGATCCACGCATCTACCGTCCGGTAAGTCTGATATCAGTAGTGTACAAAGTTTTTGAGGGAATTAAAAGTCATCATCACCAACAAAAATATATTGCGGATAAAATACAATAACTGAAAACCAGAATTGATTCATGACAGATAGGTCGAGTCTAACTAACATGTTGGGTTTCTATGAGGCAGTAAGTGCAAATTTGGTTGTTGGTAGTGCAGTTGATATAATTTATCTGGACTTTGCAAAGGCATTTAATACTGTACCACATAACAGCATTATACTGAAGCTACAGAAGCAGGAATTAGGGGAAACTATATTTAGATGAGTAAGCAACTGGTTAGTCAAAATTACAAAATACTTAATAAATAACATTTCTCATATGTCTACTTTACAACTTCATTTTTTTTCAAATGTCATTTTATTTTTTTAAGGCTGTTAGCAGAGTAAAAATTTTTGCAGTAAATTTCTCATTTTTGCAAGAAATTTTCAAAACTTGTTTCTTTAGGAACCTATTCAAATTTAAATGAAATTTGAAGGACCTATATATTGATACCATTTTAAAAATTGTACCCCTCAAAAAATTCAACACTGCTGTCAATAATATTTTTAACCCTTCAGATGCTGTGCAAAAATTAATGCAAAGTGGAATGAGAAATATAAATTATTATTTTTCCTTTAAAATGTTGTTTTAGCTTCAATTTTTTCACTTTTACTAGGAATAGCATAACAAAAAGGAGCCCGTAATTTGTTTCCCAATTTCGTCTTAGTTCATTGATATCCCATATGTGGTCAAACACTTCTGTTTGGACAAACAGCAGGGCTCGAAAGTAGCACCATTTGAATTTGGAAAACAAATTTGGCTGGAACAAGTTGCGGTGCCCTAAGGCTCTTAAGGAGCCTAAACAGCAGAAACTCCTCGCAAGTGACCCTGTTTTGGAAACTTCATCCATCAACGACTACATCCAGGGGTATAGTGAGCATTTTGAACCTACAGGTACTACACAGAACTTGATAACAATAAGTTGCCATAATGAAAAGTTTCATTTTTTTTATAAAAACGTTTCTTTAGCTCCTAATTTTTAATTCTTCCAGTGGAATAGGCATTAGGTGAGTATTTTTGTTGCATATTATTTTCATTTTTTTACAGGAGACCAGGGATTTAATGGAATCAGCGTAAGGTGCGTATAACTGTGTTTTTTATGGTGTTGGAGGTGGGCAATGTACCAGAATTGGTGAATTTAATAGATGCGCCTTCTCTGGAGCGGCTGGTGGGGGGCAATAACCATGGCCTCTAACCAGCTTGAGAATACCAACGCACAGCTGTCTGCTTTAGCTTGGCTAGCTGTCAAAAATGGGGGGAAATCAAGCCTTTTTTTAAATTATTTATTTAAATAATTTAAAAATCAGCCTATTGACCCCTCTATTCTTGATAACTAGCCATGATAAAGCTAACAGTTGAGGGTTGCAGCCCACAGCTGAAAGTTTTGCCATGCTGGTTATCAAAAATATAGGGGAATGTATCAGAGTGTCATCCCCAGCCTGTACACATGGACCATACTTTGATCAGGCTTACATTAGCATTTCTTGTCCTGTATCTGGTGGGGGCATGCTTGTCTTTATTCCACTCTGCAGGGGGCATCTCCAATGCACAAACCTGTAGAGAGACTGCAGACAAGGTTTCTGGAACAATCTTAATCCTTTGAGATGTTTATGGGGTGGGTGTTGGGATTAGTCCCCTTGTTGGGCAGAGATACTAAAAGTGATAGGACAGTAAGCCACATGTTCAGTTAGTTGATGCTGTGTGCTTTGAAGGAAAAGGATCTGCAGCTGTGGCTGGATCCTGGCATCATATATGAAGATTGGAGATCATTTTGTCACATGAAATTGTGATGTCTCACCACCACCACTGGATTTCCGGACTGAATCTAAAGACTGTTGTTATGTGGTGACATTCGAAAAGGCTGGGATTTTATGCTGAGGTGAGATCCCGCTGACCATGCATATTGTTAGAAGCTGCCACGTTTTACTGTGCTGTATATCTGATCTACTGGATTCATTGAAATCATCCAAGGACTATTTCTATATTTCCCAGGCGTTGGATTACCAGGTGGCACCCCCGAATCTGCTCTCTTTGTGTGAACTCATTGTTGATTCATTGTGGACTCATTACGGACACTGCAGAATTACCTTCATTTGTGTTGCCCAGTTCCCTGTTCCAATAAATGAACTGGATTGTTTATCGGCCTGGTGTCTCTTCCTGCTCTGTCGCATACCCCGTCACAGGGAAACAACTTCATTTTTTTAAATGTATTTATAGTGCAGACGTCGGCTGATGAATACTCCCATCGGTAGTACCCTCTCATCAGCTGATGCCTTTTTAACCAGAGGAAAACTGTTTAACTCCAGTAACATCTCCTGGCTCATGCTGTCATCTGTCAGAGATGACAGATTTGTCTGTTATCCGCCGGTGATAATCTTACCGCTGATCAAAGGCAGTGTTTGCTGCACTGTCTTTTTCTTCTGGCACTCGAACAGAATTTTTTTTTAAATGTTTGGCCAAACCTGCCAGACATAAATATCAAAGGGTTGGCCCATCACTATTTGGGAATTGACATTAAAATGAAAGCCACAAATATAGAAGTACAGTGGACAGATTCCAGTAGGAATGACAGTGATTTTTTTTTTAATAAGCTCATGTTGAAGGTAATTTGGGGTCAGTGGGTGTTCTTATCTGCTGTCCCAAGACAGCATGGACCAAGGCTCAATACACTGAATGCCTGCTCTAACTACCTTCTTAGGGTAAGGTTAAAAAAAGTGGCAAGACTTTATTGATCCACCAAACAGAGAATAACATATTGAACAGTCCCAGCAATATACCCAAGTTGGTGCAAAATACAGAGTCCCACTGACTCTCCAGGATTAGAACCGCTGTGACTCGGGCTTCCAAGGTCAACTACCCCCACCAGTGACACTCTGCTTTTGATGGGCACTCACAGAGAGGAGGTATCGACAAGCATAGAAAGTTGACAGTTCATTAAGGCACATGGCCTGGTGACTGGATGGTTCCAGCCTAGCTTCTCCGAATGTCTCCAAAGAACTGGAGTGCCCACCAGGAGCGTGGGGAAACTTGGTACAGGACCAGTTCTTAAGGGGATGTGCCAAGGCAGCAGTGACCTGGTCCGTGGTCCTGAACGTCCAATGAAAATGATAATAAAAGGGATGATGAAAGGGGAAAATAACGTTTATAAGAGATTTGTAACGCCACCCTTTGGTGTTTGGCAATTAAGGTGTCAGCCTACACTGCGGATTCAGTCCACTGGGCCAGATGGTGATGCAGCAGAGTGGGTTCAGCTCGCCACAGGCAGAGCTATTCCCCAGGGCAGTTAAGGTGTAAAATGATGGTGATGATGGTTGTAGTGCAGGGCTGAGGTCACCCAGGAATAATTAAGAGGACACAGCTTGGTGAAGTTTTCAATGCTTTGCTCACAATTCTGCAGATTACTGTCTCCAGTTGTGTGCTGTGTCCTCCGGGTCTGTAGTCCAGCCAACTCCAGATGATTTGGAGTACACTTCTCCTGGACTCCTTTCATATGTTCCTTCCCTGGCAATCTCACTGCGCTGGTTCCCCCTTCTCCTGCCCTACGCTTTCACACACAGTGTCCCAAGCCAGCAGACTCGGATTTTGTCGGGTGACGTTGGTCAGACCCCTGGATCCTATATGTCTGCCTTGAGATCTCACCAGGTACAAAACAAATGAATAACTTTTTCTTCCCTTTATAGGAGGCACTTTTTCTTGAATTTTACAAAACAAAAATAATACAAACTTGGAATAAGCTATTACTCTCTATAATCATTAATATTAGTCTCAATAAAATATTGGCATTTTTCTCAATAAACAGCTATTACTTCCAATAAATCATTTTCCATTAAGTGCAGCAAACATTTCCTATCAAGTGCTATAAAATAGAACATTATTTGCTATACGAATTAAATTAACATCATAATATTACACTTGCAATCAAATTCAGGAGCAATCAAGTCACTTTCTATCGAATTTAGTAGCCAGCAAGATCGATAGATTTTCAGCGCGATTCCATACCTAGTATCCTTCTTACTATTCTGTGTGCAACATGGGGTATCCGTCTCAAACCCCCAATGTAGGCCTTGGGCGTGACTAAAAGGCATAATTGGTCTCCACATTTGACCACTTCTTCGGCCACGCCAGACGGTTTTAGTTGTTTGGTATTTTAAAGGGATAGAGTGTCCTACTTGCACTCTTATTAAAGAGGTGATGTAAACCATGAAGAAGCACATTAAGATTTGCTAACTATTTACAATAAGGCTGGTTTCACATTTGCGTTTTTTAGCGCTGGAAAAAAACGCATACCTGCGCATGCGTTTTTTCCCCTATATTTAACATGGGTGCGCATACCTGCGCGCTGGTAAGCGCATGTATGCGATTTTCATGCGCTGCGTTTTTTTGGGGTGTGCGTTGGTATTTTCCAGACGCAGCATGTTGCATTTTTTGGCCCTTGAAAAAAGCGCATGCGCACGTATGCGCACGTTTTGCGCTAAAAATGGCCATTATAGCCTATGGATGCGCATACGTGCGCACTGGCGTGCGCAGGTATGCGTTTTTTTAGCGCTGCGTTTTTTTGGTGGTGTCCACTTGTTGTCCTAGTTATAATCTTCTAAAGTCAAAAAAAAAAGTCTATATAAAGGAGGTGCCTGCCAAAACTCTGCCACTACTACACTGATAGATTGAAGAGCAGACAGTCAACCAAGAACCCATTATATCAGCGAAGAATGTGAGTATATTACATTATATGCCTGTCCTTTTAAATTATGTATGTACTAATGATTTTTATTATTTTTACATGCAGTATGTCTTCAGAATCAGAGTATTCCCCATCGCGGCAGGAATTGGCGCAAGCAGACCGTGAGGTGATTATTTTTGTGCATCTGGTAAGTATATCTGCTGCTTCTCCAAATCTCTTACGTTTTTTTCAACTTTTTTAAGACATCGTCATCATCCTCTTCTGTGGACGGGACTAGTGAGGGTGAAGAGCAGGAGCAGCGAAGCCAAGTCCCGGTGGTGATACGGAATGTAAGTATCAAATGATTTGTAATGTTCTTTATTTTTTATCTTCTATTTTTACTCTTTTTTATGTTTCTTTTTTTGTAACTTTTTATTCAATTTAAATTGGATTATTCTAATGAATGTGTTTTGTCTAGGTTCCACAACGAGATGAAGACGTGTACCTGGATAATGAGCAGCTCATCAGCCTGGTCCAGGAGCGTTCGCCGTTGTGGGACAGCCGTGACCGGCTGCACAAGGACATTGTGGTGACCCGGCGGCTATGGAATGAGGTGGCCGCAGCGTTGATGGATGGCTGGGACAGCGCCACAGCATCCTCCAAAAAGGCGTTTAGTGAGTATTTCCCTGCTCTGTATTGTGCCGCAGTGACTGTTGTCCTTGACGGCACTGTTGGGTTTCGTGCTAGGTGTATTCTAGCAGGAAACCCAACAGTGTCATCGGGGTCTACAGTGACTGCTTTGAGTATTGTATTGCTACATTGTGCCGCAGTGACTGTTGTCCTTGACGGCACTGTTGGGTTTCGTGCTAGGTGTATTCTAGCAGGAAACCCAACAGTGTCATCGGGGCCTACAGTGACTGCTTTGAGTATTGTATTGCTACATTGTGCCGCAGTGACTGTTGTCCTTGACGGCACTGTTGGGTTTCGTGCTAGGTGTATTCTAGCAGGAAACCCAACAGTGTCATCGGGGTCTACAGTGACTGCTTTGAGTATTGTATTGCTACATTGTGCCGCAGTGACTGTTGTCCTTGACGGCACTGTTGGGTTTCGTGCTAGGTGTATTCTAGCAGGAAACCCAACAGTGTCATCGGGGTCTACAGTGACTGCTTTGAGTATTGTATTGCTACATTGTGCCGCAGTGACTGTTGTCCTTGACGGCACTGTTGGGTTTCGTGCTAGGTGTATTCTAGCAGGAAACCCAACAGTGTCATCGGGGTCTACAGTGACTGCTTTGAGTATTGTATTGCTACATTGTGCCGCAGTGACTGTTGTCCTTGACGTCACTGTTGGGTTTCGTGCTAGGTGTATTCTAGCAGGAAACCCAACAGTGTCATCGGGGTCTACAGTGACTGCTTTGAGTATTGTATTGCTACATTGTGCCGCAGTGACTGTTGTCCTTGACGTCACTGTTGGGTTTCGTGCTAGGTGTATTCTAGCAGGAAACCCAACAGTGTCATCGGGGTCTACAGTGACTGCTTTGAGTATTGTATTGCTACATTGTGCCGCAGTGACTGTTGTCCTTGACGGCACTGTTGGGTTTCGTGCTAGGTGTATTCTAGCAGGAAACCCAACAGTGTCATCGGGGTCTACAGTGACTGCTTTGAGTATTGTATTGCTACATTGTGCCGCAGTGACTGTTGTCCTTGACGGCACTGTTTTTTTTTTATCAACAGTGGACAAAGTCCGAACACGTTGGCGTTCGATCAAGGACCGCTTCAACAGTGATGTTCGTGCTGAGGGCCAGGTTCGCAGTGGATCTGCGTCAAGAACCAGAACTAGATACCGTCACTATCACGCGTTGCAGTTCCTAAGACCGGTCCTTGCCACGAGATCGTAAGTATTATAAATTTTGGGTTTTTATTTTTATTAATCTGTGTTTTTCTAATCCACAGCTGATGCTTCTTGTAAAGGCATGGTAGTAATGATTTTCCTTTCTTCAACAGCACCTGGAGCAGCACCCTGCAACCTGGCCCTGGAGCGGTCCTTCCTCGGACGTCCTCTGACCCGTCCCAGCCATCCGACAGCCAGGAAGCACCTTGCAGGTCAACCACACACACAGCTGGTGACCAGGAAGCTGGGCCATCAGGTGTTCCCCTGTCCCAGGTCTCTGCCACTGGTTATGCGGGCACTACCCGCCAGCGGCAGAGGGCCTTGGACAGGAATGTCTTGCCCGAGTTTATGCATTTGAGCGAGACATTTAATTCCAGCCTCAAGTCACTGTCCGACAGAGTTGAAAGCGGTTTTGCACTCATGGAACGTGGTTTTAACCACTTTGAACACCGCTTCAATTCTGTAGAACAGCGCCTTGACCGTCTGGAGGCCGACCTCAACAGACCAGCACACCATTTTTTTAGTAAGATTGAAAAGGGCATGGCTGAACACCTTAGTCCTGATCAACAGCTGAATGTGCTGCAGGCCTGCAACAATGCTTTCTTGCAGGCTATGCAGCATAATCGGTACGGTCAGCAGTCAGTGGTGTCCTTTCCACCTGTGCCACCATTGACTCGCTTCACCTCACTACCGACTTGTGCTGCATACCACTGCACGGACACCTCTATTCAAAGCCAGGACACCCACCGTTACACCACCACAAGTATGAGTGCAGCTGGTCACTTCACCGACACCACCATGGCAAGCGCTGCTCCTGTCTGGAGCACCACCGCCACTCCCATGCATGCGTGGAGCTCAGCCACCACTAGGCAAACATGGAACAGCCCTGCCGCTACAACAACATGTAGTAGCCCTACCTCCACCACTCTGCAAACCTGGACCATCACTGCCGCCACCAGTCCTCCTGCAAGGACGAGCACTGACAACGAAGAGCAGCAGCAGCAGCCACCTCAGCAGCAGCAGCCACCTCAGCAGCAGCAGCCACCTCAGCAGCAGCCACATCAGCAGCAGCAGCAACCACCTCAGCAGCAGCAACCACCTCAGCAGCAGCAGCCACCTCAGCAGCAGCAACCACCTCAGCAGCAGCAGCCACCTCAGCAGCAGCCGCCACCTCAGCAGCAGCCGCCACCTCAGCAGCAGCAGCCGCCACCTCAGCAGCAGCAGCAGCCACACCTGCAGACGGGGGACCTACACTCAATATTTGCCCCAAGTTCAAGGCGAAATCTATCAAGGCGGGCATTGGGCCAAAGTCGGTCCAGGCACACAAGCCTACGGCGACATGCCATTACAACTAATGTACCTGAACAGATTTCCTCTCCTCCAAGTGTTCCTAGTTTAATTCCCTTAACTGGACTACCTTCCCCCACAAGTTTTGTTGCCCCTTCCCCTCAAACACCGTCTTCAACAGCAAGTGTTGCATATTCCCTGCACACCCCCAAATTGAAACCATCTGCCCCCAAACGCCGGAAAAAATAATTTTTTGGTTTATTTTTGTGATAAAAAATAAATTTACATTTGTGGTTCACCATTACTAAGTTTCATTAATGTTGTTTGCGCCGCTCACACACACTGATGGGTAAATACATGTTAAAAACCAACCCAAGGCCTAGTATAGTCATATGTGAAATAATACACGGACTAGTATAGTCATACCAAGGCCTAGTGTAATAACTCGAGTTTTACCAACTTGGATCTGGTTTCATGAAAAACAAACTGTTGAAACTTGTCTTAAAAATAAGTTTCTTTCTAGTTTCACCAGTTTGTTTTTTGTGAAACAAGATGCTAGTTGTTAAAAATCGAGTTATTACAGTAGGCCTTGGTATGACTATACTAGGCCGTGGTATTTCACATATGACTATACTAGTAGGCCCAAGGCCTACTATACTCATATTTGAAATACCACGGCCTAGTATAATCATTCCAAGGCCTAGTGTAATAACTCTAGTTTTACCAACTAGAATCTGGTTTCATGAAAAACAAACTGTTGAAACTTGTCTAAAAAATAAGTTTCTTTCTAGTTTCACCAGTTTGTTTTTTGTGAAACAAGATGCTAGTTGTTAAAAATCGAGTTATTACAGTAGGCCTTGGTATGACTATACTAGGCCGTGGTATTTCACATATTACTATACTACTAGCCCAAGGCCTACTATACATACTCATATTTGAAATACCACGGCCTAGTGTAGTCATTACAAGGCCTAGTGTAATAACTTTATTTTTACCAACTAGAATCTGGTTTCATGAAAAGCAAACTGTTGGTTTCAAGTTTCACCCGTTTGTTTTTCGTGAAACAAGATCCTAGTTGGCAAAAATTGAGTATGCCTTGTTATGACTATACTAGGCCGTGGTATTTCACATATGACTATACTAGTAGGCCCAAGGCATACTATACTCATATTTGAAATACCACGGCCTAGTATAGTCATTCCAAGGCCTAGTGTAATAACTTGTAAGTTGGAATGGAGCAGATTACATTCATCCACTCAATGCTGACTTGTATTCCCCATGGACTTTCATTGGGGTTGGGTTTTGAGGGTTGTGTTTTGAGAAAATCACATACTTTGTTTTCAACTAGTTGCACAATTTTCTCTTGAAAAAAAAATGGTTTCCTGATTCATGGCCTGCAGCTTTGCTCGTTCCAATATATTTCACGCAGACTAGCAATGCTGCATTTTAACTCATATGTGTATTTACCTGCCCAGGTGTGTGAACATCATAAAATTCAGTTATACATGGGAAGTTTTTTATTAAATTGGAGTTTAAAAAATATAGTGCACTCAGTAATGGTATCAAATAAGGTTTTTTATTACCATAAACAAACAAAAACATTACACCATTTCATCTTGCCAGTGCACCCGTCCTACATCAGAAATAAAGTAGGCCGCAAATTGGTCCCTCATTTGGCCAACTTCAACGGATGACCTGAGAGTGTGCTGAGTGAATTCAGGCAATGGGTTAGGAGCATCATCGTCCAGTTCAAAGGTCGGGTGCTCTTTAGCCATCACAAAGTTATGTAGAACCACACAGGCCTTCACCACCTCATCGACTGTTTCAAGTTTAAGATTAATGGCCGTGCCCAGAATTCGCCATCTGGAAACAAGAATCCCAAAAGCACACTCGACAGTTCTTCTGGCCCTGGTCAGCCTGTAATTAAATATTTTTTTGGTGTGGTCCAAGTCCCGGCTGGAGTAGGGTTTCAGTAAGTTTCCGCACATTTGAAAAGCCTCATCCCCAACCATTACAAAGGGCAGTGGCGGAGCTTCGGTGTGAGGAAGAGGCCGTGGCATAGGGAAATTAAATTGGTTGCCATACAACCTACGGCCCATGTCTGAGTTTTTAAAAGCCTGTGAGTCATTACCACGGCCAAATGCTCCAATGTCCACTGCTACAAACATACATCCGGCATCCGCAATCGCAATGAGTACTATTGAAAAATACTTTTTGTAATTATAGTACTCAGATCCCGTTCTTTGGGGTTTGATGATCCGTATGTGTTTACCATCAACAGCTCCCAAACAGTTGGGAAAATTGCATACTGTCCAGAATTTGTCAGCAATTTCCATCCACTTTTCAGCGGTGGGCAGGGGCATAAATTCTGGGCAAAGAACATTCCAGAGAGCCCGGCAGGTGTCAGCAACAATTCCAGACAAGGTAGAGATTCCAATATGGTACTGGAAGTGTAGTGAAGATAGGGTTTCTCCAGTCGCCAGGAATCTGTGAACAGACAAAGAAGTAAAATTAATATTTATGTATATTATTTTAAAAAACTATAAAATAAAATATTAGTACATTCACGAAAACTAATTACCCACGGTTTTGAATACTAAATTTAAAAAAAACCCAGCAGACCGCACCCCTTGGTTTTTAAAACATACCGTAATGTCACCAGTAGCCGTTCCTCAGGAGGAATCGCACGACGGAGCTGTGTGTCCTGTCTCCGGATGGATTGTTGGACACGAGCAAGCAAATCCATGAAACTTTCGTGGGACATCCTGATATAATCTGTAAATTTCTCCGGGTTTGCCTGTAGCTCGCTGTAGAGGGTGTGGTATGCCCCACGGCTCTCCCGGAGTTCAACAATCGGATGTATCCACATACGCCGCCGTCTTCGCTGCCTCTCTCTCTTCCTTTGTTCATGGCAAGCAACTGCATACGCCTGAGCCATCGCGATGTCCAAATCCAAGTTGAAGTGAAAACTCTTCCAGCGCAGATCCATGGTCACGAGAAGAATCAAGCAAATGTGAAGAATACTGTAGACAGGGTCTATATATTAACATACCACACCCACAATGAAGTCCCATTGGTCTTGTGTGTTGTTGAATGGTTGTTTTTTCATTTTTGTGGGGTTTTTCCAAAATCTGTAAAAAAACGCAAACGCACAAAAAACGCATACAAACGCGCAAAAACGCTGCGTTTTTTTCCTGCATGCGCATAAAAATGCTTGAAAAAAACGCAGCGTTTGTATGCATTTGTATGCGTTTTTTTAATGCGTTTTTTTGCGGGAAAAACGCGCTGCAAAAAAAAGCAAGTGTGAAACTAGCCTAAGAAGCTCTGATCATTCACCGTCCATGATCCTACTGTCTCTTTAAAACTCCAATAACACTAACACACACACACCTAACCAGCTGAATTTTTGAAGAACTATTTACAGTCACATTTGGCTAATTATTCACTTTTACTTTTGCCTCCAGGGTAATACCTGAGGCTGGCCACTCCCTGGCCGGAAAAGTTCCTGATGCATAACAATACCTGCAATCACCAGCTGTTCAGTTCCTGCTACCAGGGTTTGGGTAGCATGATGGCATATTGCAGGTTTGGCAAAGGTGATGGTCTGAGAAGCCTGATGGCGTACTGATGGATGCTAAGGAGGCAGTAAAGGTGTAAAATGATGGTGATGATGGTAGTAGTGCAAGGCTGAGGTGACGCAGGAATAATTAAAAGGACACAGCTGGGTGCAGTTTTCAATGCTTTACTTGCAATTCTGCAGATTACTGTCTCCAGTTGTGTGCTGGTCTGTTGTCCAGCTAACCCCAGATGATTTGGAGTACACTTCTCCTGGACTCCTTTCATATGTTCCTTCCCTGGCCGTCTCACTGTGCTGGTTCCCCCTCTCCTGCCCTACGCTTTCACACACAGTGTCCCAAGCCAGCGGATTCGGATCTTGTCGGGCAACGTTGGTTAGACTCCTGGATCCTATATGTCTGCCTTTACAGTGAATATATGTGGAGTTGGCTGTAGCACTTTCTAGCTGAGTCCTTAGTTTCTCCACTAGTTTTGGGGCCGGTCTCCTAACCGCAACCTGGTCCCTCCTCCGACCACGCTGATGGATGCGGACCCCACGGATGGATCTCTCACTATCTGTGCCCCTAAGACCTCTTCTTTCTTTCCACTATTGGAGCTTCCTTCTCCTCACTCTTCTTTCTCTAGCTCCCTCTGACAGGGAGCTGCTTTCTGCATGTCTTGCTTCATCTCCTTCCTCTCTCAGACTACTCACTTTCCATCCTAATTAGCTCCTCCCCTCTTGTTTCCATGACATCTCTACTCTCTTCAAACACACCCTCTACCTAGTAACCATCTCCAGACTGGGATGAGGCCATTCTCCCATAGGGTACGCCCAGGTGCCCTGACTGGAGTGGTGAGGTGTTGGATGCTGGTGTTAGAGTCCTGAGTAATACCCCCTCCCAACCTGAGAGTGGGATGCCACACCTCTGGATGAGGTGTAGTACCTCTGTGGCGACTGAACCCTCAGGTGAGCCACATACCCTTCCACCCATTAAACACAGCACATCCTCAGGCTGGAACAGAATAAAATAGCTGTTACAGAAGACATGTAAATCATTTTTGAGATCTCAACAGGTACAAAACAATTAAATAACTTTTTCTTCCCTTGGATACTGGTGTTAGAGTCCTGGACATTGCCCCTTCCTTACCTGAGAGTGGGATACCACACCTCTGGCTGAGGTGCAGTACCTGTATGGTGACTGAAACCTCAGGGGCACCACAGAACCAGATGTCCAGATGGTCCCAACCTGGATTCTCCTAAAGCATCCATGGGGTCAGGTGACTGGATGTTCCAACCTGGTTTCCTCAGACATCTCCAAGGGGTCAGGTGACCAGAAGGTCACAATTCTAGATTCCCCAAACATGACTATGGGTTCAGTGAGATTCAATGGAGAAGATCTTTTCCAGCTGGGGCCGTGGTTTCCTAAGTTGACATCTTGTAGAAAGTCAAATCTGTGCCCCTCTTGATGGAGCCATGAACGGTAATGAAATGATGTGGATTTTGTATTGTTGGACATATAAATTTGTTTCATGGGCAATTAATTGTAGGACTACTGAGGTAACAAAAATTTTGAAAAATTCAAAGGGGGTAAAAGTGGTGACATCTACTTGTATTCCAAAGGTTGCTATAAATGGGGAAATTTGAGGAGAAAATGCATTGTCGGTATACCACAATGGAGAGGGTACTGCACATCTTGGCTCGGCCTCTTATGTTTCAGCACTGGCTGAAAACTGTTCTGCTTCAGCAGCAGATTCGGTTTCACTCCTGGATCTGCTGGAGTAAAGGGTGTATGCTTGGTCTGCAGTGAACATTTTGCAGGTCATTGCTTTATTTTATATGAATTTCTAACTAAAGACTCTAGCCTAATCAGCACGATGGCTCAGTGGTTAGCACTGCAGCGTTGCCTTGCTGGAGTCCTGAGTTCAAATCCCACCAAGGACAACATCTGTAAGGAGTTTGTATGTTCTCCCTGTTTTTGCGTGGCTTTCCTCCAGGGTACTCTGGTTTCCTCCCACTTTCCAAAGACATACTGATAGGGAATTTAGATTGTGAGTCCCAATGGTGACGGTGATGATAATGTGTGCAAACTCTAAAACGCTGTGGAATATGTTGGATCTGTATAAAGATTAATATTACTACTATTAACACTAGCAAATCTAACCCTAATGTATATATATTGCATATATATATCCTAATCCTTGGCTAGGATTAGGATTTAGTGCTTCCTCAAAATATATATATATATATATATATATATATATACAGTATATATGTGTATATATATATATATATATATATATATATATATATATTGAAGTGGCCCTAAATCTTAATCCTATCTAAGGGCCAATAAAAAAAATTGAAATGAATGACACAAGGGGTGAATGTTCAGGAGGGGTGAAGAAGACACTGGGGAATAATTTATTGAATCTGATGTAGAAATATGATTGTATTTATCTGCCTGGACAGCACTTGAGCATAGTGTTTCTCTCTTCTCTACCAAAACAACTACAAAGGGAAGAAGAGAGTCACAGCCCAAGTGCTGCCATATTTATTAAATATTGGGGTTTTCATCACTGTGATAGGGTCTCTCACAATGATCAAGCATCAAGAACCAATGAAATTGGTATCTGACTTTGCCAGGTGCTGGTAGGCAGATCTTGAAGAGCACATGGCGTAAACACCTCCAATACCTCCAATTTAACTTCAAAAAGAGGTGGAAAGGGACAGAGAAAGTTTCAGTACCAAGGTACCATTGGGGGGCCTGAGGACACCATTTTTTTCTCCTCTCCTCTGACATGATATGTCAGAGGAGAAAACAAAGATTTCTAAATGAGACATCACTTTTTATTATTGTGATTACCAATATTCATTGAATAATGGCGAGCACATATTCAGGGACCATAAACACCAGCCACAATCTTGTTCTCCAGGGTCTCGGCTACTTCTGGTAGCTAAAACCACAAAGATTTTCTGACACAGAGGATTGTTATTCCTTTATTTTTCAGTGTCATTAAATGGCAGTGCTGATGCATAAAGCCCCTTAACTGCCAATACTAAAAGGTGTATTATTTGTCATTAGGGGGTTAATGAAACATAAAATGCTATGTTGGAAAGCTGCCTTACATAGGTTTGCGATTGTCTACAAGCATGCAACAGCAAGGGCAGTAAAGTTATTGGATGTACAGTATCTAGAGTAGACAGTTAAAGCAGGAATTCCAAAAATAAAAAAGACCTTTTATTTTAAAACTAAAAAAGGCCACCTGCTTTTACAAAATAGAATGAGACCAAAAAATATAGAATTGCTACCCAGAAGCAACAGAAGCAAGCATGTGTAACTCGACGATACATTCAGGAGGCATGTGTGTTATGAGCGAGTCACCGTTTGAGGCAAAAGCAGAAATACAAGCTAAGTCCAGAAAACCAGCGAAGTTGGCAACTATCAGATTGCAGACCCCTGAACCTATCAACACAACTAGCAGTAGCCGTGGGGGGTTCCTACGATGCCCTAGACCCCTCGATCACAGCCGGAGAAATACATAGGCCTAAAGAAAGAAAGGGGAAATCTAAACTGCCCCAGAGCAGACCCCAAAGCAATAGGCAGCCCCCAACATATAATGACGGTGAAGCAAGATGAAAATACTAACACAGACAGAAAGATAGACTGAGCAAAGACGGGGCCCCAAAACTACCTAGAAAGGAAAGGACAGGAAGGCTGCTGTCTGCAATCTGCCAAAACCCTATCAAAGACATGAGCCAACCAGCTGATATGAAAAAGGCCCTGAAGCAGCTAGGCTTCAAAAACTGAATCAGCACTCAGGTATTTTCACAAGACAGAGCTAAATGAATTCAGCACACCCCAGCAGGGAATGGCAGAAATCCAGAAAAACTAAGCAAAAACAAAGTCAAAGCACAAAAGCAAAAGGCCGAGCAGCAAACTTAGCTTTGGAGGAGCAGGAATTCAGACTGGTCTCCAAGGATCCCACAGAGAAATCACCCGCAGGGCAGAAGGGCGTCGGCAGCATTATATCCAGTCCGTAACTCCACTCAGCCAGTCACAATCATCAGCCTCAGGTGTTTGACAATCAGGCTCACTACCTTTCTTTACCAGAAGAGGCAGTTCCTCGGGCCTCAGTAATGAAGGGGAAAATGAACTCACAACACATGTGTATACATCTAATATTGGATTACTTGGAGCAATGAAGAGGGTTGAAAAAAATATTTATAACAACTTGACCACTTTTGTAGGTAAGCACATTTTTAAATTTCAGAATTTGGTAAATTTATCTTTAATACTTTAAAATCTTAATTAACATGGCACATCTCTAAATGCAGGGATCACACTTTCATTTAGAAATCAAAACAAGCCTTGAATTCAGAATTTGGATTTAGTTGCCAAATCAGTGGTTTAATACTGCCCTTAAATTACAATCACACATTGACTGACAATGATGAAACTGGTACACTATTTCACTGTATATCACTTGAATATGGACTTCTATTCACAGACTGAGACTATCAATCCCCTTTTCAGTTTGTTACATCAGCAATTAAGTAGTACATCACAATAGTATTAGGTAGTGTTGAGCATTCCGATACCGCAAGTATCGGGTATCGGCCGATATTAGCGGTATCGGAATTCCGATACTGACTTCCGATACTTTTGTCATATCGGATTCCGGAATCGGAATCGGAAGTTCAAAGTTGATTGACAGCCGAAATGACGTCATCATGATGCGCGGTGTGTGCGCATCATGATGCGCCGTCATTTCGGGCCTTCCGGGGGTCTCTGCCGGCCTGCCGGGGGGCTGTGCCGGCCTGCCGGGGGGCTGTGTGGACTGCCCGGGGTCTGTACCGGCCTGCCGGGGGGCTGTGCCGGCCTGCCGGTGGTCTGTGCACCCTGTGGGGGTCTGTACCGGCCTGCCGGGGGGCTGTGCCGGCCTGCCGGGGGGCTGTGCTGATGTCCGGGAGTCTGTGCAGGCATCGTCCGATGGGACTACAAGTCCCATCGGGCGATGCCTGCTACCATGACAGTGATTGACACATTAGCCAATGATGGGACAGTAGTAGTCCCATCATCCGGCTAATGTGTTAAATGTAAAAAAAAAAAAAAAAAATACTACATACATACATACTACATGCATGCTACATACATACTACATGCTACATGCATGCTACATACATACTACATACATACTACATACATACTACATGCATGCTACATACATACTACATGCTACATACATACCACATATATACTACATGCATGCTACATACATACTACATGCTACATATATACTACATACATACTACATATATACTACATGCATGCTACATACATACTACATGCTACATACATACTACATACATGCTACATACATAATACATGCTACATACATACTACATGCATGCTACATACATACTACATGCATGCTACATACATACTACATACATACTACATGCATGCTACATACATACTACATGCTACATACATACCACATATATACTACATGCATGCTACATACATACTACATGCTACATATATACTACATACATACTACATATATACTACATGCATGCTACATACATACTACATGCTACATACATACTACATACATGCTACATACATACTACATACATACTACATGCATGCTACATACAATACATTCATACAAAACATACATAGACATACAGTACATATAACATAGAGTAACATACTTACCAATACTTGTCACATTGTTCCCCGAAGCCATTGTCTTTTACGGAATAAATATTAACATAACAAACCACAAAAATACTCACCCATGATCCGAAGCAGTCCACGAGTGTGTCCCACGACGATCTTGGGTAGAGAACTGCAGCATCAGCTGATGCTGCTGCTCTCTACGGGCTGCAGGAATCCAATGACGGAAGGTAGGTATCCTTCCGCACTGTATTCCTCCGCCACTTAAAAAAAAAAGTCCCTAGCCTCACTTTATGGTAAAAGCTGTGTGGGAATTTCCCACACAGCTTTTACCATAAAGTGAGACTAGAGACTTTTTTTTTTAAGTGGCGGAGGAATACAGTGCGGAAGGATACCTACCTTCCGTCATTGGATTCCTGCAGCCCGTAGAGAGCAGCAGCATCAGCTGATGCTGCAGTTCTCTACCCAAGATCGTCGTGGGACACACTCGTGGACTGCTTCGGATCATGGGTGAGTATTTTTGTGGTTTGTTATGTTAATATTTATTCCGTAAAAGACAATGGCTTCAGGGAACAATGTGACAAGTATTGGTAAGTATGTTACTCTATGTTATATGTACTGTATGTCTATGTATGCATTGTATGAATGTATTGTATGTAGCATGCATGTAGTATGTATGTAGTATGTATGTAGCATGTATGTAGTATGTATGTAGCATGTAGTATGTATGTAGCATGCATGTAGTATGTATGTAGTATGTATGTAGCATGTAGTATGTATGTAGCATGTATGTAGTATGTATGTAGCATGTAGTATGTATGTAGCATGCATGTAGTATATATGTAGTATGTATGTAGCATGTAGTATGTATGTAGCATGCATGTAGTATATATGTGGTATGTATGTAGCATGTAGTATGTATGTAGCATGCATGTAGTATGTAGCATGTATGTAGTATGTAGCATGTATGTAGTATGTATGTAGCATGTAGTATGTATGTAGCATGCATGTGGTATGTAGCATGTATGTAGTATGTATGTAGCATGCATGTAGTATGTATGTAGTATGTATGTAGTATATATGTAGCATGTAGTATGTATGTAGCGTGCATGTAGTATGTATGTAGTATGTATGTAGTATGTATGTAGCATGCATGTAGTATGTATGTAGTATATATGTGGTATGTATGTAGCATGTAGTATGTATGTAGCATGCATGTAGTATGTATGTAGTATGTATGTAGTATATATGTAGCATGTAGTATGTATGTAGCATGCATGTAGTATGTATGTAGTGTGTATGTAGAATGCATGTAGTATATATGTAGCATGTAGTATGTATGTAGCATGCATGTAGTATATATAGTATGTATGTTGTATGTATGTAGCATGCATGTAGTATGTATGTATGTAGTATTTTTTTTTTTTTTTTACATTTAACACATTAGCCGGATGATGGGACTACTACTGTCCCATCATTGACTAATGTGTCAATCACTGTCATGGTAGCAGGCATCGCCCGATGGGACTTGTAGTACCATCGGACGATGCCTGCACGGACCCCCGGACATCAGCGCAGCCCCCCGGCAGGCCGGCACAGCCCCCCGGCAGGCCGGTACAGACCCCCACAGGGTGCACAGCCCCCCGGCAGGCCGGCACAGCCCCCCGGCAGGCCGGTACAGACCCCCACAGGGTGTACAGACCCCGGGCAGTCCGCACAGCCCACCTGCAGGCCGGCACAGCCCCCCAGCAGGCCGGCAGAGACCTCCGGAAGGCCCGTACAGACCCCCGAGAGGCTGTACAAGGGCAGGAAAGGGTTTTTCCAATTCCGATACCGGAAGTCTCATAGACTTGAATGGGACTTCCGGTATCGGCGATACCGATACTTTTTTTAAAGATCGGCCGATCCATTCCGATACGATATTTTGAAGTATCGGACGGTATCGCTCAACTCTAGTATTAGGTCTTTTTCAATTCCTGAGCAATCAAACACCAACACAGTACAGATATAAAATGGTGTTGCTTGGCACAACCTTATATTTTATACTTCCTGTGACCACCTCCAAGATTGTCTGTGTCCATGTGGTAGCCTGCACTGTTGCACCTGATACCACTAGTTTGCTCACTGAGTGTGCCGCATGTATGAAATGGCAAAGGGCTTTTTTTCCGATCTTCATGAACTGAATTACTGGTTTTTCAAATCTGTGGGGATTTCAAAAAATTCAACTCAAATTCAATCCTCAGGTGATCGATCCAGTTATCTACATTGCAAATACAATGAAAGTTTGTCCCAATGGGCTTATTAGGGTGTTAGGAGCCCAACTAAAAGTTTCCTTTGAAGCTCATACCCTTCTAATTATACAATTGTCTGAAATGATTGGGATTTGTAACAAATTTTAATTTTTGCAATTACCATGTATTACCTCCATGTCCGCCCACGCTCCCAGCATTCCGGTCTCCCGACAGGTTGGTGGGATTGGGGTGCGCTGAGCTGTTGCTCTGCTTCTGGTCTTGCAGCTGCCCCGGGTCTCCTGCTGTTCGTGCATGTTCAGCACGCACCCTTAGGCCTCGGCCATGCGCTTGCCAGCTTCCGTCTTTGTCCTGACCCGGAAGTGACCTTACCAACGTCCAGTGTCAGTATATCAGGCAACTTCGACTGTGCCATGGCGCCTGATTTTTATTTCATGCACTTGCCCTATGCAGGCATTCTTTCAGGTCCCTGTGCACTTCCCAGTGCATGCTCTGCTCTGTCCCTGTCCCAGTGCACTTTCCAGTGCGTGCTCTGCTCAGTCCCTGTCCCAGTGCACTTCCCAGTGTGCGCTCTGCTCAGTCCCTGTCCCAGTACACTTCCCAGTGTGTGCTTTGTTCTGTCTCTGTCCCTATGAACTTCCCAGTGCATGCTCTGCTCAGTCTCTGTTCCTGTGCACTTCCCAGTGTGTGCTCTACTCAGTCCCTGTCCCAGTGCACTTCCCAGTGCATGCTCTACCCTGGCTCTATCCCTGTGCAGTTCCCAGTGTGTGCTCTGCTCAGTCCTTGTCCCTGTGCACATTCCAGTGTTTGCTCTGTTTAGTTCCAGTTACCATGCCTCTCAGTGTGCACTCCACTACATTCAAGATCCCGTATCCTCTGTGTGAACTATGTCGATCCTCTATATGAACTCTGCCTTGTCCTGGATTCCGTGCCTCTCGGTGGACGCACTGCCCAGTCCTATTCCTGGTGAGTACCCTGGTTCTTCCCATTTCCTTTGAGCCATCCCTCTGGCACTAGCGATTGCGGTATACCTTCCCCCTGGGCCTGCCCCTAGTGGGCCCTGTATAGGGGTCACTTCCTGCTGGCATGCTCCCCCAGGGTCGGTCGGCACCGCAAACCAGTGGGTCCACTCCAGGATTCGTAACACCATGATTACCATGCAAGAAGCAGGGAATTATTTTCTTTGTAGACAAAAACATGAGGGGCGTTCCAGCTGATAAAATCTCTTGCTTTATTGAAAAAATTAAAATAGTACAGCGGCTTACTCCTCAAGAGTAGATGGATGTGCTACGAGGCACTGAAATAACAGCTACGCGTTTTGACCCTACATGGGTCTTTATCACAGCTGCAAATTACTAACATAATGCAAACCTTATACTTAGTGCTGACCAATGAGAACTGCAATGTAAATCACATGAGCAAGCCAAAGGTCCTGTGAGCATTACTACAATGCCTATGTTCCATAGAGACCAATGACGCTATCACCTTCTATCACATGTTCTAATAGAAAGGTCCTGTGTACCAAACTCCACATTCTCTAGGTTTGAATTATAATACCACATAAAAACAAATTAATTAACATATATACAAATATTTAAAATATAGCAATAACCATCAATAATGATACATGATCTCTGTTCTCTTGTTTAACCCATTTTGGTATCTAGACTCCAGACAGAATATCCAAAAAGCCTCTCTTGTAAGGAGACGTCTTTTTCCATCCCCACCACGCTTTGAATTTCTAACCCATTCAATTCCTGCAACTGACATCGCCTCCAAATCCCCATTATGCTGCATTAGAAAATGTTTAGACACCATAGAAACATTACGTGTAGTGCTGCTATTATTCTCTACATCCCTAATATGCTCCAGGATGCAAGTTTTTCGTTTCCTTGTTGTACAGCCTACATAGGATAAATTGCATATTTTACAATGTATCCTATAGACCACATTTTCTGTATTGCAATTAATAAAATGTTTGATGTAATACCTCTGAATATTACCTGAGTCATTGATTGTTTTTGTTTTTTGTGCATATCTGCACATTTTGAATTTATTAGAATCACATTTATAAAAAACAGTGGTTTTTAGCCAATTTTCCGAAGATGCTACAGATGTAATGAAGCTAGGGGATACAATATCTCTAATGGTATGAGCCCGTCTAGCAACAACATTAGTACCAGCATCTAATATTTTTGCTAATGTTTCATCCTCATAGACGATTAGTAGGCATTTAAAAAAAATGCTCTTTATTTTGTCAAATTGCAGACTATATTCAAGACTGACAAATATTTTTTATTCAAGTCTCTCCTTTTTATAAGATTGACATTAGTTTTTGGTTCAAATAAATCTTTTCTGTCCCTATTATCTGCCCTGATTTTAGCTCTTTCTAACATCCAATTTGCATAGCCTCGTTTTTTCAATTTTTTGTGCAGCGCATCAAATTCTTTGTTTTTCACCTGTTCCTCCATGCAGTTTCTTTTTAACCTTATATGTTCCCAACAGGAATAGATTTATTTACATGCCTAGGATGTCCACTTCGGGCATGCAATATGGTGTTCCCTGTAATAGGTTTACAGTAAGTATTAGACATAATTTCCTGTCCTACATTTCCCCGTAGTTCTAGATCTAGAAATTATATTTGGGTTTTATTGAATTTGTCAGTAAATGTGATATTATAGGTATTAGAGTTAACGTAATCCATAAATGCTGGTATGGTAGATACATCACCCTCCCAGATAATAAGGGTATCATCGATGTATCTACCATACCAGTGGATACACTGCACATAAGGGTTATTCACTGAATAAATGAATTGTTTTTCCCAAAATGCCATCATCAAATTAGCCAAGGATGGGGAGTATTTAGCTCCCATTGGGACTCCAGACTTCTGTAAATAAATAGTACCATCAAATGCAAAGAAATTATGTTTAAGAAGAAAAAACACAACCTGCAACAAAAAATTAATCAGATCCTCTGAATATTCATTATAACTCTGTAAGAAATACTCCAGAACTTCCATAGCCAAATTATGCGGGATGCATGTGTACAGCGATATAACATCGCAGCTCAGCCACACAAAGTTTTCTTGCCATATTTTATCAGAAAAAGTGGCTAAAACATCCCTAGAATCTTTGAGGTAGCCTTGTAGGCCCTGTACTATTGGCTGAAGAAGAGAATCAGCCCATTCACAAAGATGCTCATTTGAAGACCCAATACCCGATACAATTGGTCTCATAGGAGGGATATCTGCAATTTTGTGGATTTTGGGCAAGCCATATATGATTGGCAAAATCGGATTTTGAACTATCAAATATTCAGCTCTTTTTTTGTTTAATATGCCCATATTAAAACCTTCCATGACTATATCTTGAGCTATTTTATTATAGGTTTTTGTTGGATTAGAGATTAATTTCTCATAAACCTCATTGTCAGATAAAAGTTTTAACATTTAATTTTTATAGTCTTCAGTGTTGAGGGCTACCACCATACCTCCCTTATCACTGTGTTTAATTACTATATCTGTCATGTTTTTCAGGTCTGTCAATGCAGCTTTTTGTTTTTTTGCTGAAGTTTTTTTGACACAAGTATCAGTAGAAATTTCATTTTTCAGTTGTTTTAGTTCTCGTTCTAGAACTTCCTGAAATTTATCCATACACTCCCCTCTTCTTTGTATCGGATAAAAACAAGGATTTTTAACATTTAAGTGTTGAGACTGATTAACTTTGTCTGTATCACCTACACTATTTTCAGATTCTAAAGATTGTAGATTTAGGATAGATAATTGTTCTCTATAGTCTAGTTTCTGATAAATATTTGTTTCCTGTGAAATTTCACATTCTTGTAATTCTTTTTTATCAGTCTCATCAAAAAACTGTTTTTTAATTGTCAGATTTCTAATTAATTTATTGAAATCTAAAATTGTCCAAAAAGGTCAAAATTTTGATCAGGTGCATAATTTAATCCTAAAGCCAGAATGTCCAGATGATCTTGTGTAAGAGTCCGTGAAGATAAATTCAGCACATTTAATGCTTCATTTTTTTCTTCCTTTGCCTGGTAATTGCTCCTTGCGCTTCTACGATGTTTCCTACCGGCACGCCTCCTACGTTTTTTGAATGTCCCAAAAAATTCTTTTTATTTCTATTGGCACTGTTACCAAAGGAAAAATCAGAAGTACTGCAATTGGAATCAGATGAATCAGGATCCGATGAGATGGAAAAAGCAACATGCGATTTATTTTCTGGTTGGGGTGCTATGAGTCTGGCTATGTTTTAAAATATATTTGGGTCTGTGTGGTGTTTTCTCCCATTGGCCCCATTCATATGTCTCTCTGGAAAATTTTCTCTTTTTCCAGCTTATGATATCTTCCTCTACAGCAGAGAGATTTTCTTTTATGTTTTTATAACTTTTTGCATCTCCTCAATTTCTTTCTGGATTTCCATAAGCTTTTTTTCTTCCTGCTTAATGATCATTAGATTCAAAGAGCAGTTTGTTAATATTTGATTCCAGCTCTCCATAAATTCAGCATTGAAACTAGTTGTCGGCAATTTTTTTTATTCTGAGTCCTCTAGGGATCATCTCTTTAGCTACATAATTTTGCAGCGTAGTAGAGTCCCACCATATTTTAGCTTCTTGCTGAGTTAATTTCTCCAGCTGTGTCACTTGCTCTGTGAAATCTAGATAGTCCCCGGCTTCTATGGGTTTATTTCCAAACACCTGACCCGCTTTTTTGTTTCTGTCTTCTGACTGAGTTAGAGACATGATATTTATTGCAAAGACAATACCTTCTCAGCAAACATCCTAAAATGAATCAAAGCAGTAGTTGCAGAAGAAGTGAAGTAGGGAGAGCACAGCAAGTCCACATATAATGGCACAAATAGGAGAGGGAGAAAAAAAGGGCTGAAAAGAGCCCTAACCAGTAAGAGGCATAATGGTTATTGCTAAAACAGTGCCTTCTCAGCAAACATCCAAATTAAAGCAATAATTTGCAATAGAGGAGAGGTGGGGCGAACACGGCAGGTCCATAAGAAATTGCACAAATAGAACAAAATGGGCTAAAAAAGCCCTAGCCAGCTCACCAACCACAGCCACAGCACGGAACCTCGTCTGGACCCAACGATAGTTGATAGCAGACAAAAACATGAGGGGCGTTACAGCTGATAAAATTTCTTGTTTTATTGAAAAAATTAAAATAGTACAGCCACTTACTCCTCAAGAGTAGATGGATGTGCTATGAGGCACTGAAATAACAGCTACGTGTTTCGACCCTACATGGGTCTTTATCACAGCTGCAAATTACTAACATAATGCAAACCTAATACTTAGTGCTGACCAATGAGAACTGCAATGTAAATCACATGAGCAAGCCAAAGGTCCTGTGAGCATTACTACAATGCCTATGTTCCATAGAGACCAATGACGCTAATGGGGATTTGGAGGCAATGTCAGTTGCAAGAATTGAATGCAAAAATTCAAAGCGTGGTGGGGATGGAAAAAGACGTCTCCTTACAAGAGAGGCTTTTGGGTTATTTTGTCTGGGGTCTAGATACCCAAATGGGTTAAACAAGAGAACAGAGATCATGTATCATTATTGATGGTTATTGCTATATTTTAAATATTTGTATATATGTTAATCTGTTAATCAATTTGTTTTTATGTGGTATTTTTATGCAAACCTAGAGAATGTGGAGTTTTATACACAGGACCTTTCTATTAGAACATGTGATAGAAGGTGATAGCGTCATTGGTCTCTATGGAACATAGGCATTGTAGTAATGCTCACAGGACCTTTGGCTTGCTCATGTGATTTACATTGCAGTTCTCATTGGTCAGCACTAAGTATTAGGTTTGCATTATGTTAGTAATTTGCAGCTGTGATAAAGACCCATGTAGGGTCGAAACGCGTAGCTGGTATCTCAGTGCCTCATAGCACATCCATCTACTCTTGAGGAGTAAGCCGCTGTACTATTTTAATTTTTTCAATAAAGCAAGAAATTTTATCAGCTGGAACGCCCCTCATGTTTTTGTCTACTATCAACTATCGTTGGGTCCAGACGAGGTTCCGTGCTGTGTCTGTGATTGGTGAGCTGGCTAGGGCTTTTTTAGCCCATTTTCTTCTATTTGTGCAATTATTTTCTTCCCCTAATATGGGACAATCATAGGACTTTAGCCTTCCTTTGGATCATCAAGGATAGAATTATAGGTGCAACTCAATGCATTCTTGTTTTTTTCAACACAAGTAGGAAACCTATATATATTTTGCCTGAGACTCAAAAGACTCTAGTTATCCACAAATTGAAATGTCCATATCCACAAAACAACTACTAAAAAAATAAAAATACAACAAAAAACAATATAAATAAAGAAAATGATCTATCAATGAATACCAACCACATTATTATTGTATGCTTTTTTGATAAATATGTGACTTCAATTACAGTGCTAACTAATCCATTTACTAGGTGACATTGTACATGTAACAGCATCATGGTTTACCTTTAGAGGCTTTGGTTAGATCACTCCTATCTCTCATCCTGCTTTATTTAAAGTCCATAAGCAATGAAACTGCTTCATGTAAATATACCCGTACTGTGCATCTGTTGGTGTCATTATATGAATGGTTAACAAAATAAGACATAGGATTGCATTGCTCATGGAAACCTCCAACATTTTCTGAGGTTTAAGCATTGCTTATGTCTGGGTAAATAATAGGTAAATAAAAATAGAATTTTCATTGTTTCTGAGTTCCAGTCAGTTGCTGTTGTTTACTTTCTCTGTATATGTATATGTTTTTCATGTATACAGGGTCGCGGGCTTAACCCCTTAATGGCGAGGTAAATTTGATCCCAAAGACTGAATACATTTTTTGCTTTTTTCATTTTATTTTTGTGCTATCATAGTTAACTGAGGTCTTGTTCTTGGCAGAGTATTTATGATTTTTACCATTTATGCATTATGCACATTACCTTGAGTAGCAAGAAATACAAATCAATTCAGCTCACTCTAATGTAGCCATTGACAGTCGCTGGAGAATGAGGTGCTCAGGAGCAATGTAGGAGAGTCAGTCTAAGAAAAAATGTCCCAGCAACATATCATCTTCCAATAAAATCACTTTTTTGCTTAAATATAGATTAAAAAAGTATGTCTGTGAACAATACAATATTTCATGATAAATGGGGTATGCATTTTGTACCTGATACTCCCTGGTTCTTAAGCATATGTGTATGAACTATTGAAAAGGTTATCATTATAAAGACCATTGTTTAAAGGGCATTCAGCTGTCCTTACCCCAGGCCTTAAAAAGCAAAGAAAATACCCAGCCACTCACTAAGCTGCAGGCCCAAACTCTAAATTGGCACGTTAACAGACTGCTTGCCCTGGAAATCTTGCCATTAAGGCTTGTGGACACTTTGAGTTTATGCAAACTCATATAAAAAAACTGACCGTCACATCAAATTTGAAAATGGAATTGCATAACTGCACTAGAAATATGAAAAACTGAGAATGCTTAGCGCATAAATTGGCCAATTCATGTGTACCTGACAGCCAAGATAAGGTGATTCTTGTTGCCAGGGACCTAATTTCATCACTGAGGCTAGTTTCACACTTGCTTTTTTTTGCAGCGCGTTTTTCCTGCAAAAAAACGCATTGAAAAAATGCATACAAAAGCATACAACTGCTGCGTTTTTTTCAAGCATTTTTATGAGCATGCATGAAAAAAACGCAGCGTTTTTATGCGTTTGTAAGCGTTTTTAGTGCGTTTTTACCGCGTTTGCGTTTTTTCCAAACATTAGGTGGCCCCTCACACTAACCCAAACCATGACTTTACTAACCCTAACCCTAACCCTAACCCTTAACCAAACCATACCCTAACCCTAACCCTAACCCTAACCCTGACCCTAACCCTAACCCTTAACCAAACCATACCCTAACCCTAACCCTAACCCTGACCCTGACCCTAACCCTAACCCTGACCCTAACCCTAACCCTTAACCAAACCATACCCTAACCCTAACCCTAACCCTGACCCTGACCCTAACCCTAACCCTAACCCTTAACCAAACCATACCCTAACCCTAACCCTAACCCTTAACCAAACCATACCCTAACCCTAACCCTAACCCTGACCCTAACCCTAACCCTTAACCAAACCATACCCTAACCCTAACCCTGACCCTGACCCTAACCCTAACCCTGACCCTAACCCTAACCCTGACCCTAACCCTAACCCTAACCCTTAACCAAACCATACCCTAACCCTAACCCTGACCCTGACCCTAACCCTAACCCTAACCCTTAACCAAACCATACCCTAACCCTAACCCTAACCCTAAACCCCTTAACTAACCCTAACTCTAACCCAAACCCCTAAATTCCATTGTCTAAACTAATGTTAAAAAAAACCGCATGTGCAAAAAAACGCATACATAAGCATGCCAATGCGCAGGTATGCGCATCCATAGGCTATAATGGCCATTTTTAGCGCAAAACGTGCGCATACGTGCGCATGCGCTTTTTTGCAGGGCCAAAAAATGCAACATGCTGCGTCTGGAAAATACAAGCGCACACCCCCAAAAAACGCAGCGCATGAAAATCGCATACGTGCGCATGCCAGTGCGCAGGTATGCGCACCCATGTTAAATATAGGGGAAAAAACGCATGCGCACGTATGCGTTTTTTTCCAGCGCAAAAAAACGCAAATGTGAAACCAGCCTAAGCTTTCTAATTTTTTCATATTTCTAGTGCAGTAAGGTAATTCCATTTTCAAAGTTCATGTTTGCATGCTGTAGCACTACAGAGTGCTGCCTTATTTGTTTGACAGTATTTGAGTTGGCCACTCTAGGTAAACATCTGTTCAGACCTGATTTCTGTTTGGATGTGACATTCAGTTTTTTGATATTTGTGTTAGCCTTCTGACTGAGCACTTCGCCCCTTAGCCTCAGGCATTTTTAATTGCAACAGGATCCTACTCCTCCATAGAGATATAGACTTTAAGAGTGGATTCACATTAGGTTCCAAGAGAGATGTAGACTGTCTTAGAGAGGATTGACTTTAGGTCCCTGCCAACGAGAATCAGCTTGTCGTGGCTGCCAGGTACACATGAATCAGCCAATTTATGCACTAAGCATTCTAAATTTTTCATATTTCCAGTGCAGTAATGCAGTTCCATTTTCAAATTTCATGTTTGCATGCTATAGCACTACAGAGTGCTGCCTTAAATATTTGATTGTACAGGGTGGGCCATTTATAAGGATAGACCAAAATAAAAAGGGAATGGTTGGTGATATCAACTTCCTGTTTGTGGCACATTAGTATATGGTAGGGGGTAACTTTTCAAAATGGGTGGTGACCATTGTGGACATTTTGAAGTCAGACATTTTGGATCCAATTATATTTTTTCAATGGGCAGAGGGTCATGTGACAGAAGAAATGCTAGCACAGGCTTCCAGTATCCATTATTTCAGATGCTGCACATCTCGTTTCTTCACAGCATAGACAATTGCCTTCAGATGACCCCAAAGATAAAAGTCTAATGGGGTCAGATCGGGAGACCTTGATGGCCATTCTACTAGCCCACGATGACCAATCCACTTTCCAGGAAACTGTTCATGTAGGAATGCTTGGACCTGACACCCATAATTGATGGTATGTTATGGTTTATGGGGTACAAAGATAGTGGGGCCATTCTTCATCAATAGAAACCTCAATGCCATCTGAAATGGCTACATGATGATGTGCTGCCATCTTTATGCACTGAAGATGGCACGTTCCCTGGGTTTTTCCAGCAAGATGGTGCACCACCACATTATGGATGTCAGGTCCGAGCATTCCTACAAGGAATCTGTCAAGAGTGGGAGAAGAGGGTTGCATTGACAATCCAACACAATGGGCAGCACTTTGAGCACATTTTATAAGTGGTCATAAACTTGTAAATAACTCATGAAATAATAAAGCTACGTTAAAACCAAGCTCAACGTTGTTCTTCTTGTGAAATTCTCAATAAGTTTGATGTGTCACATGACCCTCTTCACATTGGAAAAAATAAAGTTGGATCCAAAATGGATGACTTCATAATGGCCACCATTGTCACCACTCATCTTGAAAAGTTTCCCCCCTCCCATAAACTAATGGGCCACAAACAGGTAGTTGATATCACCAACCATTCTCATTTTATTTTGGTGTATACATTAAATGGCCCACCCTGTAGAACGATGGGTTCAGAATGTCCATGGCAGAATAGACAAAATGTAACTCCTTCCCATCTGACACATAGCCATGCACATAAAGCACCTGTGGAAGGAAAAAACAAAAAGAGTTGGGTTTTGTAGGAACTATTACATCTCACGCTCTGTCTTCAAGTGGTAGAAGCCACTATGGTATGATTTATGATGAAAAAATTGGGTCTTGACCCTGAGATGGGGATTGTTCATTTTATCTAATTATTTATTTTATATATGTATTTTACTCACTTATACAGCGCCATAAATTCCACAACACTTTACAATCATTATTAATACTATCTCCATTGGATATCACCGAAAATCATTTAAAATCCCTGTTAGTATGTTTATATCCATGTTCACCAATGAACTGTCTGTTACAGGGATCATTCAACAAGGCAAAAATAAAAATTCACAACCTGATATATATAGTTTAGCAAAAAAGAAGTGCTTTTATGTCTGAGCAATTTAAACATTAACAAATCTCCCTGGCCCAAATGGCATTCATCCGCAGACACCGAGCTCAATAATTGGCAGACCACTGTATCTCATATTCTTAGGCGTCAGATTCCTACAGCTGCACAGCAGGAATCCAGAGCTATCATCCAGCGGTCTCCCATTCCTCTCCAACCGCTCAGGGACCTGTACAGCAATCTTGACGATCCAGGCGCCCTGCTCAGACCAGCTCTCTGGGTCTGGATGCTGCTGCCACCTCTGGACCAGCAATGGTAGCACAGCCTGCTTTGCATGAAACCACTCCAGAGGCTAAGTCCTCTCGCCGTGCTACTGGGCATACCCACGAGACGATCTCCCAGTGGAGATCGGGGGTCACGTGCTCAGGTCCTTGTCCTGATCCGATTGGCCCATCTCAGAGGTCTGGAAGGTCCCAGAAGTGCATGGCTATAAAAGTCCCGCATGGCCGCTCGGCCATGCGCTAGTATAGGTTATACTTGCTAGATGTGTGAATGGTGACAGATGTATGATTCTGGTGACTGACTCATTTGAAACCCCTTCACTCTGATATTACGCATGTGGATAGGGAATTAGAGTTATAGTCAGCGCCAGTCAGTGGCAAGCCATAAGCCACAGTGCATACCGCACTGCTACACTAGCGTCCGATAGTGTGATGCCTCACGGCACTGTCGTACAGCGGCAGTAGTTACTGCCGCGCTGCAGTTAGCAGCACTTATTGGCATCCATGGTAGCGACGCCGCACACACGGTAGGTCAGGACAGACACCAACCTCGGCCTTGGGCCGTGTCCTGTGGCTGTATACCGTGTGTGCACGCCAGCTGAGACCTGTGAAGCTAACAGGCTCGGCGTTTATAATGTATTTGTACTAAAGCGCCTCTGTGAGTTTAACAGAGTCCGCTCTGCGCACCTCAGGTGACGTTTAACCCGAGCGCAGAATACCGCCATATAGCTAGTCTGCCATTACTCAGCAGCGGTTGTTACACGTACTGCATGGTGGACCCCGGGCGGCGAATGCACTTCCTATTATTTATATTTAGTGCGTTCCGCCACATTTAGACTCTCTTGTAAAAGGGATGGTGTCACAAGATTGGAGGGTGGCTCATGTGGTACCAACATTTAAGAAAGGTAAGAAGGTGGATCTGGGCAACAACCGTCCGGCAATCCTGACATCGGTAGTGTGCAAAATTTTTGAGGGCATTATAAGAGATAGCCTGCAGAAATATATTGCAGGATCATATTAAACACCAATCGTTACACCGATGCCTTTACCTTGTGCCAGTCATTACACTGGCTACCCATCCACTCCAGAATTCAGTATAAACTTATTACCTTCACCCATAAAGCCCTCCATGGCTCAGCACCACCCTACATCTCCTCCCTTGTTTCAGTATACCACCCTACCCGCGCCCTCCGTTCTGCTGATGACTTGAGGTTAGCATCCTCAATAATCAGAACCTCCCACTCCCATCTCCAAGACTTTACGCGTGCTGCGCCAATTCTTTGGAATGCACTTCCCAGGTCAATACGATTGATCCCCAATCCTCACAATTTTAAGCGTGCCCTGAAAACGCATTTATTCAGACTGGCCTACCGCCTCAACACATTATGAAAACATATGGGATAAATTGAATTACCATATACATATTCCTATTCCAAGGATACTCTCAACATACAATGTAAAACATAAAGAAAAACAGAGAGTTTTTTGAATCCTATTGACTAAAATGTAACAAAAAATCAAAAAACTTTATTCCAAGACAACTTAAAAAGTATATAAATTGTCTTTATTAAGAAATAACATACATGTGAATACACATACAAAGTTAGTGCTTACAATGAATGACATACACAAGAATAGGTGGGCAGCGTATAACCTTGAAGCACTGGAGGGTATCAATAACACATGAGACCAAAGATATGTATCTAATTATTAAGTAATAAAGTGCATAGTGCAATCACTAGTGGCCAATTTGCTTTATAATCTCATACAAAAATTAGATCTCATACAAAAATTTGAGAAAGGCAAGGGGTAGATAAAGAGCTAAGTGCCCATATTATATAAGATGTATGACATCAAAAAAGCAATGGAGTTTGGCAAACATGAGCACCAGTAATGAATCCCATAACCAATAATAGTAATATAAATCATGAGCCAAAAACCCCTATGCAAAGGTTAGACCCCATAACCTTACCCATGACAAGACCACTCCAGCGCACAGATGCCCTGACGCGCGTTTCGCTGTGGCTTCCTTGGGAGGCAGTGCGCATTGAGTCCACTGTGCTTTCTTTAAATATCCCACCATGACTGCTGACAGCAAATCGCTGCCGCGGGATCATGAGACTTCCAGTCGCGTCTCGCGAGTGTATGGGGGCAGAGCATCCCCTGAGTCCGCAACGTCACTTCTGGCATCAAGAGGCAATTGCAAAACACAACAATGCCCCATATTGACGCCGTTCGTGACGCGCGCTGAAGGGAAGGCAGCCGCCATACGCTACAAGCGGTGAGAAGTGGGAAACAGTAATCCTCCAATACAAGATCCCGGAACCGCCATATTGTTTTTGGGCAATGAAAGGGCAAAGGGTATATAGTGCAAAAACAGATCACAAAACCGTCTTGTTTTAGGGCAAATGAAAGGAAAAGAAGTATACAGTACAAATAAAAATCATAAATCAATAACAAAGTTATAATACCAAAAATATATGTCACAATCATTTAGCCGCATATAACAAATAGCTACAGTACATAGTACATGTCATATAATCCATGCCCAACAACCTTAATACATATTAAACACCCAAAAACAAATAATCCCATGTCTCCAAAATATCGGTTCACAGGACATAGATGTCAATCAGATGAATGGAAGTCATGACAATATTTTAAGGAATATCAAGGCACATATGTTAGGGCTGGCGGAAGGCACCAAATTATAAAGTAGTAGTAGGTGCGTTCGCAGCCCGGGGTCCACCATGCAGAGGTGGTACACTGCTGCTAGAAAATCGTGGGAGAATAAAGCGGCGTAAAAACAGTCACACGTGAGTTATGTCACCAATGTGAACAGGAGCGGACTCTGTTAATTCACAGAGCCGCGCAGCCGCTGAACGTGGATGCCGGAGCCTGTTTAACTCACAGAGCCTGGCCAAAGAGTGCACAGCAAGTGGCCACATTACCCCAAGGACACGGGGTTAGAGTCCTTCTAGGCCCACTGACCACACGGCATTGCTGCCACGAGCGCCGCTATAAACTCTGGCTATGGAGTATGGAGCACGGGCACTGAGGCATGCCGAGTCACTGATGATGACTAATGCCTGACTCAGACTCTGACCTACCTATGCCTAAGCCTGGGCGCTAGCATGCTAGGCTGCACAACACATGCGTACCAAGGGTAGGGGTTTCATAATGAGTCAATCACCAGAGACATTCATATGTGCATTCATCACTCACTCCTTATAGTCTGAAAATACAGTCTATCCTAGCTCATGGCCGAGCGGCCATGCAATCCTTTTATAGCCGCGAGCATCCGGGACCTTCCTGGCTTCTCGGATGGGCAAATCTGAACAGGAGCAGGACCTGAGCACGTGACCTTCGATCTCCAATGGGAGATCACTCCACGGGCATGCTCAGTGGTCCGACATGAGGACTTAGTCCCTCGAGAATCTCTCTGCCGAGCAGCATGCATTGCCATACCTGTGCCAGAGGTGGCAGTAGCAAGCAAACCCACAGAGCTGGTCTGAGCAGAGCGCCGGGACTGATGAGTTTGCTGAGCAACCTCCTCTGCGGCTGGAGAGTAATGGGAGACCGCTGGAAGTAAGGCTCAGGATTCCTGCTGTGCAGCGACAGGAACCCGATGCCTAACATTACCCCCCCTCCTCTCTGAGCCTCACTCCGCTCAAATTCTGCAATGAGAAGAGGAGTGTGGATGTTCTCCACCAGCTCCCAGGTCCGAGCCTCTGGACCATGACCCTTCCAATCCACCAAGTAGAATTTTTTGCCCCGCATCATCTTGCATCCCATGATGGCATTGACCTCAAACTCGTTTGAGGACAGGTCTGATGTCCCGGCAGAAGGCTCAGAAAACCAGGACATGTAAACCAGCTTAAAGAGAGACACATGAAACATGTCCGAGATAGCCAAGTGTGGTGGAAGAGCCAGGCGGTAGACCACAGGGTTGATCTGCTCTAGAACCTTGAAAGGGCCAATATAGCGCAGTGCGAACTTAGCTGATTCCACCCGCAGGCTGATGTTCCGAGAGGAGAGCCACACTAAGTCGCCAGGGGCGAAGGTCAGAGCCGGGCGCCGGCGAGTGTCAGCGGAGGACCTCATTCACTCCTTGGAGGCCCGGATAGCATCCTGCGTGCGATCCCAAATGTCACGTGCCTTCACCGCCCAGTCTGCCACCCTAGAGTCGGTGGATGGCATGGGCATGGGCACGAGGATGCGCGGATGCTGGCTGTAATTTAAGAGGAATGGGGTCTGACCGGTGGAGTCGGCCACAGCGTTGTTCAAGGTGAACTCTGCCCACGGCAGCAAGGATGCCCAATCATCCTGCCTGGCCGAGACAAAATGTCGCAGATATGTCACCAGGGTCTGGTTGGCTCTCTCAACCAACCCATTCGTCTTGGGATGATAGGCTGAGGAGAGGTTTAGCTCAATGCTGAGCAGAGAACAGAGCTCTCTCCAGAACCGAGACACAAACTGAGGACCCCGGTCGCTGACGATCTTATCCGACATGCCGTGCAGGCGGAAAACATGTTTAATAAACAATGCTGCCAGGCCCCGTGCCGAAGGTAGCCGAGAGAGTGGTACCAGATGCACCATCTTTGAGAAATGATCGGTGACCACCGAAATGACAGTGCTGCCGCTGGACTTGGGCAGACCCACCACAAAGTCCATACCGACCATCTCCCAGGGCCTGTCCTCAACCGGCAGAGAATAGAGTAACCCAGCGGGTCGTTGACGAGAGGGCCAATTCTTGGTGCAAGAGACGCACGCCCGAATATAGTCCCTGACGTCACGGGCCATATGCGGCCACCAGTACGTCCTCGCCAGGAGTTCAGAGGTCCGTTTGATCCCGAAATGGCCACCCATCCTTGACGAATGAGCCCAAGAGAGGACCTCCGGTTACAGATGGGCAGGGACAAAAGTCTTGCCCGGAGGTACAGACTCGAGAGCAACCGGAGCCACGGTCCTCAGGCTAGGCTCCTCCGATGACACCACGGAGCGAGAAAGAGCATCGGCCCGGACGTTCATCTCCTCGGAGAGAAAATGCAGTGTGAAATGGAATCGGGAGAAGAACAAGGACCATCTGGCCTGGTGAGAATTCAGCCACTGGGCTGTTTGTAAATAGACAAAATTTTTGTGGTCGGTGAACACCTGGAACGGGTGGCGAGCCCCCTCTAGGAAGTGTCTCCACTCTGAGAAGGCCAGCTTCATTGCTAGCAACTCCCTGTTCCCGATGGAATAATTCCTCTCCGCTGGTGTGAAGGTCTAAGAGAAGAAGAAGCATGGGTGCTTCCGACCTTGCGAGTCCTTCTGAAAAAGGACCACTCCAGCACTGACGGAAGAGGCATCCACCTCCAGAATGAAGGGCTTATCTACATCAGGGTGATGTAGAATGACTTAATGGTGGCGAAGGCCTTGGAGACAGTTTCAGACCACAGTTTGGGATTTGCACCCTTCTTGGTGAGGGCTACCAAGGGCGCTACCAAAGTTGAGAAATGGGGGATGAATTGGCGATAGTAATTTATGAACCCCATAAAGCGATGCACCGCTTTGGTTCCTGCCAATCTGTCACTGCCTGTAGCTTGGCAGGATCCATGGCCAAACCCTGGGCAGAGATGATGTAGCCCAGGAAAGGCAAAGACTCCTGCTCAAACACACATTTCTCCAATTTGGCATAAAGAGAGTTGGCCCGCAGGAGATAGAAAACTTTGCGAACAACTCTCCGGTGGGAGTCAATGTCTGGAGAGTAAATGAGAATATCGTCCAGATAGACTACTACCGAAGTGGTAAACATATCCCAGAAGATGTCGTTCACAAAGTCTTGGAAGATGCCAGGAGTGTTACATAGCCCGAAGGGCATCGCCAGGTATTCATAGTGCCCGTCCCTGGTGTTAAAAACCGTCTTCCATTCGTCCCCCTCACGGATGCGAATCAGGTTATAGGCTCCCCGCAGATCAAGCTTAGTAAACAGTCTCGCTCCCCATAGCCTATCAAACAGTTCCGATATCAGGGACAGGGGATACTTGTTCTTAACGGTTATGGCGTTAAGGCCCCTGTAATCTATGCATGGATGCATCTCTCCATTCTTCTTTTGGACAAAGAAGAATCCCACTCCCGCCGGAGACACGGACTTCCTAATGAATCCTCTTGCCAGATTCTCCCTGATATACTGAGACATCGCCTCTGTCTCTGGGAGAGAGAGAACAAAGAGAAGGCTGGTAGTGCAATAAGAGACTGTGCTGCTGTGGTAGAGTTCAAGGTATCTTTATTGCCAACGCGTTTCCTGAGCATCATGCCCTGATGAAGTGAGCTGGGACTGGCTCAGGAAATGCGTTGGCAATAAAGATACCTTGAACTCTACCACAGCAGCGCAGTCTCTTATTGCACTACCAGCCTTCTCTTTGTACCAAGTCCTTGGACCTCGTGCAGACTGCTGCAGCTGTTTTATGCGATTATAGGTGTTGTGACTCTCACAACCCTATCAGGTGAGCCTAACACTTGCTGTGCACTCATCTACTTTCCATACAGACCTACACATTGGAAGCGCCCTGTCTCCCCCTTTTTTTTTTTTTTTTCTGGGAGAGAGAGGGGATATACTCGACCCCGGGGAGACTCAGCACCAGGCAAGAGGTCAATAGGACAGTCGTAAGGGCGGTGCAGCGGAAGGGTTTCTGCCGCCTTCTTGGAGAAAACGTCTTCATACTGCTGATATGGCTTGGGAAGTGAGGAGAGATCTGCAGGAACCTCAGAAGTTGCGACCTGTGTGCAGTCCCTCAGACACCTACCCTCCCAGAAAAGACACCTACCCTTGCTCCAAAAGAGGGTTTTTCCCGAAGACCACTCTATGTGAGGAGACTGTGATCGTAACCAGGGAACCCCTAGGAGGACCTGGTCGATACCTTCGGGCATAACCAGGAGAGACAGCATCTCCTGATGAGAAGGAGACAGTGAGAGTCTCAGTGGAGCCGTCTGGTGGGTGATTTGGGATGGGAGTGTCACTCCATTCACCACTCTGATGGTGACTGGTTGAGGTTGCAGGACCAGGGGGATTGCGTGTTGTTGAGCGAAGGCAGATGACATGAAATTGCTCTCCGCCCCAGAGTCCACGCAAACCTCCACAATCAGACTGGAAGAATTAAACTCTAATGCCCTTTTAAACAGGAGCTAGGAGGAGAAAGTCGCGGTGTCTTGTAGGCCCCCTCCGATAACCACTAGATGGGAGCATTTCCCGAGCGCTGTGGGCACTGGTTAGCAAGGTGCCCAGTCTGCCGACAGCGGAAGCAGACTGGAGGTACCCACGCGGACCGGACTCTGGACCCCGTGCGGGACACCTCCATTGCCTCAGGAGGCTCGGGAGGCTGACCAGGAGGTTCCAGTAGCCTAGCAAAATTTGGAGCCAACTTATAACTTTGGCGGGGCTTGGAGCGCTCCAGCCCTCGCTCAGTGTGTTAGGGACGGCGGAACGCACTAAATATAAATAATAGGAAGTGCGTTCGCTGCCCGGGGTCCACCGTGCAGTAGGTATAACAACCGCTGCTGAGTAATGGCAGACTAGCTGTATGGCGGTATACTGCGCTCGGGTTAAACGTCACCCGAGGTGCGCAGAGTGGACTCTGTTAAACTCACAGAGGCGCTTTAGTACAAATAAACCATAAACATCGAGCCTGTTAGCTTTACAGGTCTCAGCTGGCGTGCACACACGGTATACGGTCACAGGACATGGCCCAAGGCCGAGGTCAGTGTCCGTCCTGACCTACCGTGCGGCGTCGCTACCGCGGACGCCAGTAAATGCTGCTAACTGCAGCGCAGCGGTAACTACCGCCACTGTACGACAGTGCCGTGAGGCATCACACTATCGGACGCTAGTGTAGCGGTGTGGTATGCACTGTGGCATTTGGCTTGCCACTGACTGGCGCTGACTATAACTCTAATTCCCTATCCACATGCGTAATATCAGAGGGAAGGGGTTTCAAATGAGTCATCACCAGAATCATACATCGGTCACCATTCACACATCTAGCAAGTATAGCCTATACTAGCGCATGGCCGAGCGGCCATGCGGGCTTTTTATAGCCATGCACTTCCGGGACCTTCCAGACCTCTGAGATGGGCCAATCAGATCGGGACAAGGACCTGAGCACGTGACCCCCTGATCTCCACTGGGAGATCGTCTCGTGGGCATGCCCAGTAGCACGGCGAGAGGACTTAGCCTCTGGAGTGATTTCCTGCAAAGCAGGCTGCACTACCATTGCTGGTCCAGAGGTGGCAGCAACATCCAGACCCAGAGAGCTGGTCTGAGCAGGGCGCCTGGATCGCCGAGATTGTTGTGCAGGTCCCTGAGTATTCAGAGAGGAATGGGAGACCGCTGGATGCATGGCTCTGGATTCCTGCTGTGCAGCTGCAGGAATCATACGCCTAACATTACCCCCCTCCTAGGGCCCCCTCTCTGAGCCTTGCTATACTCAAAGGCCACAATCAGGAGGGGAGCGTGGATGTTCGGCCTCTGGACCATGACCCTTAAAGTCCACCAAATATAACTTTTTGCCACGCACAATCCTGCGTCCCACAATGGCGTTAACCTCAAACTTGTCTGAAGACAAGTCTGATGACCCGGCAGATGACTCAGAGAACCGGGCCATGTGAACAGGTTTGAGAAGGGACACATGGAAAACGTCAGAAATGGCTAAATGTGGAGGAAGAGCCAGGCGGTAGATCACCGAGCTGATTCGCTCGAGAACCTTAAAAGGTCTGATGTATCTCGGCGCGAACTTGGTGGACTTGGCCCACAGCTTGATGTTTCGAGCAGAGAGCCACACGAATTCGCCGGGGGAAAAGGTTGGAGCGGGTCGCCGATGTGTTTTGGCGGATGCCCTCATTCTTTCTTTAGAGGCACGAATAGCATCCTGAATGCGATCCCGAATGTCGCGAACCTCCACTGCCCAGTCTGCCACCCTGGAGTCAGCAGAGGACACTGGCTTCGGGACAGGGACGCGCAGATGTTGGCCGTAATTTAGAAGGAACGGCGTCTGACCAGTGGAATCAGCCACTGCATTATTCAGGGTAAATTCAGTCCATGGTAGCAAGGATGCCCAGTCATCCTGCCTGGCAGAGACGAAATGCCGCAGGTACGTGACCAAGGTTTGGATGGCTCTCTCAACCAAGCCGTTCATCTCGGGATGGTAAGCGGAGGACAGGTTTAGCTCAATGCTGAGTAGACTGCAGAGCTCCCTTCAAAACCGGGACGTGAACTGGGGACCTCGATCACTAACAATTTTGTCCGGCATGCCATGCAGACGGAATACATGTTTTATGAACAGTGTGGCAAAACCACGAGCGGAAGGCAACTGTGCGAGTGGCACCAGATGCACCATTTTAGAAAAATGGTCGGTGACCACCCAGATGACCGTACTGCCACCAGACTTGGGCAGGCCAACCACAAAATTCATGCCAACCATCTCCCAAGGTCTATCCGCCACTGCCAGAAGATACAATAACCCAGCTGGCCTCTGTCTAGAGGACCTGTTCCGTGCACACGAGACGCATGCTTGTATGTATTCCTTAGTGTCTCGAGCCATGTGCGGCCACCAATACGACCTTGCCAGGAGTTCTGTGGTCCGCTTATTGCCAAAGTGACCACCCCCCCTGGACGTGTGTGCCCAGGCGAGAACCTCCGGCCGTAGATGAGGAGGCACAAAAGTCTTGCCCGATGGCACTGACTCGAGAGCAACTGGAGCCACTGTCGTAAAGCTCTCCGAAGGGAGAATTAGCTGTGGCTCAGCCTCCCCTTCCTCCGCTGAGACCACCGAGCGCGAGAGAGCATCCACACGGACGTTCTTCTCTCCAGAGAGATAGTGCAAGGTGAAGTGGAAGCGGGAGAAGAAGAGCGACCACCTAGCTTGACGAGAGTTCAAGCACTGGGCTGTTTGTAAATAGACCAGATTTTTATGGTCCGTATACACCTGGAAGGGAAGCTGGGCTCCCTTCAGGAGATGTCTCCACTCGGAAAAGGCCAACTTCATTGCTAGCAGCTCCCTGTCCCCGATGAAGTAATTCTTCTCTGCCGGTGAGAAGGTCTTAGAGAAGAAGAAGCAGGGATGCTTCAGACCTTGAGCATCCTTCTGGAAAAGGACTGCTCCTACACCAACGGAAGAGACATCCACCTCCAGGATAAACTATTTATCCACATCGGGGCGGTGTAAGGTCGGAGCGCCAGCAAAATGGGATTTTAGAGACAAGGATGCCTTGGAGACCTGTTCAGACCAAGCATTAGGAATCGCTCCTTTCTTTGTGTGGAGAAGTAAGGTATGAACTGGCGGTAATAGTTGACAAACCCTAGGAAGCGCTGCAACGCTTTGAGTGAGTGTGGTTCCTGCCAGTCCATTACCGCTTGCAGTTTGGCTGGATCCATAGCCAGCCCCTGGGCCGAGATGATGTAGCCCAGGAGCGGCAAGGACTCTTGCTCAAACTGGCACTTCTCCAGCTTGGCGAAAAGAGAGTTTGCCGGCAGACGGTCGAAGACCCTGCAGACGTCTCTCCGGTGGGAGGTTAAATCTGGCGAGAAGATGAGGATGTCATCCAGATAGACCACCACCGAGGTGGAGAGCATATGGCGGAAGACGTTGTTGACGAAATCCTGGAAGACAGCAGGCGCATTACAAAGGCCGAAGGACATGACCAGATATTCGTAGTGGCCATCCCTGGTATTAAAGGCTGTCTTCCACTTGTCTCCTTCGCGAATGCGGATCAGGTTGTACGCACCCCATAGATCTAATTTCGTAAAGATCCGGGCCTCTCGCAACCTGTCAAATAGCTCAGAGAGCAATGGGAGAGGGTATTTGTTTTTAACTGTTATGGCGTTGAGACCTCTGTAGTCAATGCAGGTGTCATGGTTTATTGAGAGTTCAGGGTAGGTGGTGTAGGAGTTAATATGGAGAGCCTCTCTGTGGATCTGGGGAGGGTTCTTATAGAATCAGGGGAGAGCCGTCCCCTGTCATTTATACTCCTATCTGAGTGTGCCCGACCCTGTCCTGTCCGTGCTTCACGCCAATCATTGTCTGTCTGCCTGGTGTTTGATCTTGTTCGGTTACTGTTTACGTCTCTGGTTTGCTGATTCTGTACTTTCTCTGCCCGTGCTGTATATGACACTTGGCTACGTCTGACCTCCCTTCTGAATTCCCCTCCTGTACCACGCTGCCCGTTCTGTGTATGACCCTTGGCTACGTCTGACCTCTCTACTGAGCATCCCTCCTGTACTTTGCCGCCCGCCCCGTGTATGACACTATTGTTTGCCTGACTTCTCTGTGACGCTCCTGTGTTACTGTATCCAGCAGCACTGTTTTAGAGCCCTGCGGTTACTCCGCCCCCTCCTCTGACGCGCGGTCACGTGACCGCAGGTCCTGCGGGCTCTGAGCGCTTCCCTACCGCTCTGCCCTCCTTGCATGTCATGGGCCCGGCTTTCCTGCATCCACGTGGTGCCTCAGCTTCTCTCTGCTAGGTAAGAAGCTGTATTATATTCTGCCTGTGTGTTGGTTCCCTGGACTGTTGGGCAGTTACCCGGTCTCTGACTAAAAGCCTGGCATTATAAATGACCGTTACTGTTCTAGTCCCCTGCCCTTGAACGAAAGGTGTGTGAGTGTGGGAAGTACAACTTGCGTCATGGATCCTATGCAGGCATTGTCAGACCAGGTGAAACAGTTATCGCAGATGTTCCAGAAATTAAATGTGGAGCAGCGGCTGCAGCTGGTAAATACTGTACAGGGGGCGCTCGGTCCCGAGACCAGAGACGTGTCACTTACTTCCCCGGAGTCTCCGGTTAAACTGCCGGACTCTTTTGTCCATGGACTTCATCACTAATCTCCCTCCATCCCGGGGTAATACAGTAGTGTGGGTAATTGTGGATAGATTCTCCAAGTTGGCACATTATGTACCCATGACTAAGTTACCGTCAGCAGAGGTTCTTTCACGACACTTCCTTTCTCAAATTGTTTGCCTCCATGGTGCACCCACAAACATTGTTTCGGACAGGGGCTCACAATTCGTAGCTAAGTTTTGGCAGGCTTTTTGCAGGAAGTTGGGGATATCTCTATCTTTCTCCTCAGTTTACCACCCAGAGAGCAATGAACAAACTGAGCGCACCAATCAGTCGCTGGAACAGATCCTCCGGTGCTTGACTTCCACATTACAGGATGACTGGTGCGAGGCCTTACCGTTGGCGGAATTTGCCTTCAACAATCGAATAAATCAATCCACTGGTAGGTCACCGTTTTTCATTAATTATGGATTGAACCCTCACTTTGGGGAGTTCTCACGCCTGGATTCAAACTGTCCAGGGGCTGAGGACTCTATCAGCAGGATAAGTGATCTATGGGCTAAGGTGCGTGCGAACATGTCCAAAGCACAGGAGAAATACAAACATTTTGCATACAAGAAGAGGGATCCGAGTCAGACACTACGATGTGGGAACAAGGTATGGCTTTCTACGCGAAACATAAGCTTAAAGTTACCTTCCGCCAAGTTGGGGCCTAAGTTCATTGGCCCCTATGTGATAACCGAGATAATCAACCGAGTGGCATATCGTTTACTCCTCCCTTCATCCTTGAAACTTCACAATGTGTTTCATAGGTCCTTACTCAAACCAGTAGGCTCGGTGGTAGAGGAACCTGGTTCTCTACTAACTCCAGTGTTGGTGGATGGTCATATGGAGTTTCAAGTGCAAAGCATTGTACAGTCCCGTTGAGTTCGCGGTTCCTTGTTCATTGGAAGGGGTACGGTCCAGAGGATCGGTCGTGGGTACCAACCAGGTTGGTGCACGCGGATCGCCTGGTTAGGGCGTATCATGCTCGGTGTACGGAGAGATCTGGGGGTCCGGGGGCCCCCCGTTGAAGGGGGGGTACTGTCATGGTTTATTGAGAGTTCAGGGTAGGTTGTGTAGGAGTTAATATGGAGAGCCTCTCTGTGGATCTAGGGAGGGTTCTTATAGCATCAGGGGAGAGCCGTCCCCTGTTGTTTATACTCCTATCTGAGTGTGCCCGACCCTGTTCTGTCCGTGCTTCACGCCAATCATTGTCTGTCTGCCTGGTGTTTGATCTTGTTTGGTTACTGTTTACGTCTCTGGTTTGCTGATTCTGTACTTTCTCTGCCCGTGCTGTGTATGACCCTTGGCTACGTCTGACCTCCCTCCTGAATTCCCCTCCTGTACCGCGCTGCCGTTCTGTGTATGACCCTTGGCTACGTCTGACCTCTCTACTGAGCATCCCTCCTGTACTTTGCCGCCCGCCCCGTGTATGACGCTATTTTTTGCCTGACTTCTCTGTGACGCTCCTGTGTTACTGTATCCAGCAGCACTGTTAGAGCCCTGCAGTTACTCCGCCCCCTCCTCTGATGCACGGTCACGTGACCGCAGGTCTTGCGAGCTCTGAGCGCTTCCCTATCACTCTGCCCTCCTCGCAGGTCCAGGACCCGGCTTTCCTGCATCCACGTGGTGCCTCAGCTTCTCTCTACTAGGTAAGAAGCTGTATGATATTCTACCTGTGTGTTGGTTCCCCGGACTGTTGGGCAGTTACCCTGTCTCTGACTATAAGCCTGACAGCAGGGACGTAACTCTCCGCTCTTCTGCACGAAGAAGAACCCTGCACCAGCCGGCGACACCAACTTTCTGATAAAAACTCTAGCCAGGTTCTCCCGGATATATTGAGACATAGCCTCTGTCTCAGGGAGTGAAAGCGGATACACACAGCCTCTAGGAGTTTCCGTGCCTGGCAGAAGATCTATCAAGCAATCGTAAGGGCGGTGCGGCGGGAGCGTCTCCGCAGATTTTTTAGAGAAGACGTCCGCGTACTGGTGGTAAGGTTTAGGAAGCGCGGAGTGATCCGCGGGCACTTCAGTGGAAGCTACCTGAACATTGCCCCTCAGGCACCTTCCCTCACAGTCCTTGCTCCAACCCAGTATATTCCCCGATGCCCAATCAATATGAGGGGAGTGACTTCGGAGCCAGGGAACTCCGAGAAGCACCTGGTCGATGCCATCTGGCAAAATGAACAAGGACAGAATCTCACGAAGAGAGGGTGAGATTGAGAGCCCGAGTGGGGCTGTCTGGTGGGTCACCTGAGATGGTAAAGATGCACCATTAACCACCCTGATCGTCAGAGGTTGGGGCAGTAACACCAGTGGAATAGCGTGTGTCTGGGCGAAGGTCGAGGACATAAAGTTCCCCTCAGCCCCGGAATCCACGGTAACCTCTAACTCCCAGGTGGAGGCCCCGCTATCTAAGGTCCCTTGGAATACCTGTTTGGGAGAAAAGGGTTTCATATGTGTCTGACCACCACGTACGCCCACTGGACGTGATCGTTTTTCCGACCGCAGAGGACACGTGCTAGACGAGTGACCAAACTACCGGCACTGGTAACATCGTGTGGAGCCTCGCGCCAGAAGTGGCTTGGGGCCGGCGCGAGACACCTCCATAGGTTCAGAGGATGTAAGCTCCTCAGCAGGAGATCTCAGCGGCTCGGTGAAGGTGGGAGCCAAGTTGGGTGGACATGGCAATCACTTCCTCCAGACTTGTGGGGACCTCTCTGGTTGCTAGAGCATCTTTGACATGCTCTGCTAACCCTCTCCAAAACACAGGGATGAGTGCTTTATCGGGCCACTCTAGTTCGGAAGCCAATGTCCGGAATCGGACGGCATAATGGCTGACCGAGAGAGACCCCTGTGTTAGGGCCAATAATTGGAGAGAGGTGTCGTGCGTGATCCGTGGTCCCAAAAATACCTGCTTCAGAGCCGCGAGGAACTGAGCAGCCCCTTGAACCACGGGATCATCACGCTCCCACAATGGCGTAGCCCACTCTAATGCCCTGCCAGACAAAAGAGAAACAATAAACCCCACCTTAGCCCACTCTGTAGGGAACCGTGCAGCCAGTAACTCAAGCTGGATAGAGCACTGACTCACGAATCCCCTACAGGTGGCGCTGTCACCCGAAAACTTGTCGGGGAGCAGGAGGCGAGATATTGTCGGCATAGGCGTGAGTGTGGGCACGCGTTAGACAGCCTCTGCGACTGCCTGAGCAGCGGCTACCATAGCATTCGCAGCTGAGGTGGAGCCCTCGATAGCCGACAACCTGCTCTCCAGCTGCCGAATGTACTGCTGCAGCTGCTGCAGGTCCGCCATTATTAGCCAGACCCTGGTGCTAGTATAATGTTAGGGACGGTGGAACACAATAAATATAAATAATAGGAAGTGTGTTCGCCACCCAGGTCCACCGTGCAGTAGGTGTAACAACCGCTGCTGTGTAATGGCAGACTAGCTATATGGCGGTATACTGCGCTCTGGGTTAAATGTCACCCGAGGTGCACAGAGCAGACTCTGTTAAACTCACAGAGGTGCTTTAGTACAAATAAAGCATAAATGCTGAGCCTGTTAGCTTCACGAGTCTCAGCTAGCTTGTGCACACGGTATACTTTCACAGGACACGGCCCAAGGCCGAGGTCGGTGTCCATCCTGATTTACCGTGTGTGCGGCATCGCTACTGCGGATACCAGTAAGTGCTGCTAACTGCAGCACAGCTGTAACTACTGCCACTGTATGACAGTGCCATGAGGCATCACACTATCAGACGCTAGTGTAGCGGTGCGTTATGCACTGTGGCGTATGGCTTGTCACTGACTGGCGCTGACTATAACTCTAATTCCCTATCCACATGCGTAATATCAGAGGGAAGGGTTTTCAAATGAGTCAGTCACCAGAATCATACATCCGTCACCATTCGCACATGTAGCAAGTATAGCCTATACTTGCCTTTTACAGCCATGCGCTTCCGGGACCTTCCAGACCTCTGAGATGGGCCAATCAGATCAGGACAAGGACCTGAGCACGTGACCCCCGATCTCCACTGGGAGATCGTCTCGTGGGCATGCCCAGTAGCACGGCAAGAGGACTTAGCCTCTGGAGTGGTTTCCTGCAAAGTATGCTGCTCTACCATTGCTGGTCCAGAGGAGGCAGCAACATCCAGACCAAGAGAGCTGGTCTGAGCAGGGCGCCTGGGTCGCCGAGATTGCTGTGCAGGTCCCTGAGTGGTCGGAGAGGAATGGGAGACCGCTGGATGTATCGCTCTGGATTCCTGCTGTGCAGCTGCAGGAATCCGATGCCTAACACAGTGAAGTGAATGTCAATTCGGGTGGAGACCGCAATGAGCTCCTCTAAAGTGGTGCACACCTCCCTTGTGGCCAGGGCGCTTTTGATATGATCAGTCAGGCCTCTCCAGAACACAGGTATGAGAACCTTATCTGGCCACTACAGCTCCGAGGCCAGAGTTCTGAAGAGGATGGCATACTGCCTGACCTGAGAAGAACCCTGGGTTAGGCCCAGCAACTGAAGTGTGGTATCGTGTGTGACCCGAGGACCCAGGAACACCTGCTTCAGAGTGACCAGAAAATGTGTGGCATTCTGTACCAGGGGATCCCTGCACTCCCACAGCGGAGTGGCCTACTCCAGGGCCCTGCTCGACAGGAGGGAGATGATAAATCCCACCTTGGCCCGCTCAGAGGGAAATTGTGTGGCCAGCAACTCCAGGTGAATGGAGCACTGACTCACGAAACCCCTGCATGAAGCACTGTCACCTGAGAACTTCTCGGGCAGCGGGAGGTGGGAAAAGGTTGGGGCAGAACTGACCATGGAGACACGGGCGACAGCCTCTGTAGCTGCTTGAACGGTGACCGAGGTAACATCCGCAGCTGAGGTGGAACGCTCTAGCGCTGCCAACCTACCCTCCAGCTGCTCCATGTACCTATACAGTCGTTGTTCGTCCGCCATAACTAGCCAGACCTTGGCGCTAGGATAATGTTAGGGCTGGCGGAACGCACCAAATTATAAAGTAGTAGTAGGTGCGTTCTCAGCCTGGGGTCCACTGTGCAGAGGTGGTACATTGCTGCTAGAAAATGGTGGAAGAATCGAGCGGCATAAAAACATTCACATGTGGGTTACGTCACCCAATGTGAACAGGAGCAGACTCTATTAATTCACAGAGCCGCGCAGCCACTGAACGTGGATGCCGGAGCCTATTTAACTCACAGAGCCCGGCCAAAGAGCGCACAGCAAGCGGCCAAAGAACTCTACCCCAAGGACACGGTGTTAGAGTCCTTCTAGGCCCACTGAGCGTGCAGCGCCGCTATAGACGCTGGCTATGAAGTGTGGAGCACGGGCACTGAGGTGTGCCGAGTCACTAATGCCTGACTCAGACTCTGACCTACCTACGCCTAAGCCTGGGTGCTAGAAGGCTAGGCTGCACAACACATGCATACCAAGGGTAGGGGTTTCATAATGAGTCAGTCACCAGAGACATTCATACGTGCATACCATACATCACTCAATCCTTATAGTCTGAAAATACAGTCTATCCTAGCGCATGGCCAAGCAACCATGCGAACATTTTATAGCCGTGAGCGTCCGGGACCTTCCTGGCTTCTCAGATGGGCCAATTCGAACACGAGCAGGACCTGAGCACGTGACCTTCGATCTCCAATGGGAGATCACTCCACGGGCATGCTCAGTAGTCCAAAATGAGGACTTAGTCCCTGGAGAATCTCGCTGCTGAACAGCATGCATTGCCATAGCTGTGCCAGAGGAGGCAGCAACAAGCAAACCCACGGAGCTGGTCTGGGCAGAGCGCCAGGACTGATGAGCTTGCTGAGCAACCTCCTCTGCGGCTGGAGAGGAATGGGAGACCGCTGGAAGTAAGGCTCGGGATTCCCGCTGTGCAGCGACAGGAGCCCGACGCCTAACAACATGTTATATGCAAGATGACGTTCGCTATAAAAACACAAATAAAAATTACGCAATAAAATATTCTGGTGGCAATAATTAGAAGAACATCGCTGAATTAGGTAAAGGGCCCAAAAAGAATGTCACATAGAAAAAAGCATTACAAAAAAGATGAAAAGCTTAATTTTTCATAAAGACCAAACGGGGTCATAGTGTTTAGTCTAATGATCCATTTACATTCAAGCTGTGCCAGCCTACGCTTAAGATCCCCTCCCCTAATGCCTCCATGAATGCGGTCAATACCACGGACCTTGAGGAGATCCGGATCGCATACATGACACAGCCTGAAACGGCGAGGAATAGTTTTCAAGAACGCTATGTCATCTATCGAATGAGCCGCCTTAATATCTCTTATGTGCTCCCTAATACGGACATGTAACTCTCTAGAAGTCAACCCCACATACATTAACCTGCAGGGGCAGGTAATATATTACGAAATCACTGCTGCATGAAATATACTCTCTAATGTGGAAAGTTTTTCTACCATTGGATGTACTAAAATCCTTGGCACGAACCACATTACGACAAGCCAAGCAGGACCCACATGGAAAACATCCTTGACAGGGTTTCCCAGTATAGAAGGGGAGGGAGGTTTTAGTCACATAATGTCTTTTAACCAGAATGTCCCTCAAATCGCTGCTTCTCCTTGCTGTCATGAGGGGTCTCTCGGGGAGCAATTTGCCCGGAACCGGCTCTGTTTTAAGTACAGACCAATGCTTATTGAGAATTTTATGAACACTATTCCATCTGTTATTATACGTGGAGAAAAAGTGAATCTGGAATGGTTCATCCCTGGATCTGCCAGGGCCCGACAGAAGCTGGCCACGGTTGGAAGCCTTAGCCCTTCGATAGCCATGCCTAACACACCGTTTGCTATATCCACATGTGTGGAATCTATCCTGAAGGTCGAGAGCCTGCTTTTCAAAACTCTCATCTGAGGCGTCTGATCCGCAAAAACTGGCCTGTAGGGATGGCCTGAACAGTGGATGGCATGTGGGCGAATGAGGCATGTAGGAGGGCATTCACAGACGTCTTCTTGCGAAAGACGTCAGTTTGTACCCTACCTACACTCAAAGGCTCTCATTTGAACCCTGCCAAATAATCAGAAGGTCATCGATGTACCTATACCAAACTTGTACTTGATGTCAGTTTGTACCCTACCTACACTGTCCACAAGAATCTGGATGTCTAAAAAATCAATATCCTGTTTATGACATTTGGAAGTTAATTTAATGTTGTAACTATTATTATTCAAATAATGCATAAAGCTGCAAAGGCTCTCATTTGAACCCTGCCAAATAATCAGAAGGTCATCGATGTACCTATACCAAGCTTGTACCGAGGACGCGGCGCATGTGCCATCACCGAAAACCTCCCTCTCCCTCTCTCAAAAACAAAGAAAGAGGTTAGCGTACCTAGGCGCACACGCCGAGCCCATGGCGGTGCCTCTCTTCTGAAGGGAAAAACGGTCTTTAAAAAACCCACAAAGCCCTCCATAGCTCAGCACCACCCTACATATCCTCCCTTGTTTCAGTATACCACCCTACCCGCTCCCTCCGTTCTGCTGATGACCTGAGGTTAGCATCCTCAATAATCAGAACCTCCCACTCCCGTCTTCCAGACTTTACACGTGCTGCGCCAATTCTTTGGAATGCACTTCCCAGGTCACTACGATTAATCCCCATAATTTTAAGCGTGCCCTGAAAACGCATTTATTCAGACTGACCTACCGCCTCAACACATTAACCTCATCTATCCCTGGGTGGTACAGTCAAAAGTTTTACTATAACCAGGTTCCCTGCATCATGTTCCCACATGCTTTATGCATCCATTAGCCCTCTATGTCTGTACTGTTACACACTTAACATTATGGCTGGTCCAAACAATCAGGGCAATTGTTACCACCCACCTTTCGTGTCTACCTCTTTCCTCATAGACTGTAAGCTTGCGAGCAGAGCCCTCATTACTCTTGGTATTTGTTATAATCTATGTGATTATTGTTATGCTGTAATGTCTATTGTCTGTACAAATCCCCTATGAAATGTAAAGTGCTGCGGAATATGTCAGCGCTATAGAAATAACATTTATTATTGCAGTGAATAATATAATAACTGACAACCAACATGGATTCATGAAGAATAAGTCGTATTTAAATAACTTGTTGAGTTTCTATGAGGAGGTGAGTGCAAATCTGGATGTAGGTATTGCGGCTGATGTGATTTACAGTATATGGACTTTGCAAAGGCATTTGACACTGTTCCACATAACAGACTTATACTGAAGCTACAGAAGCAAGAACTGGGGGACACTATATGCAGATGGGTAAGGAATTGGCTAAATGACCGGAAACAAAGAGTTGTCATAAATGGTACATTCTCCGAATGAGACGTAGTCAGCAGTGGGGTACCACAGGGATCTGTGCTAGGACCGATTCTTTTTAACCTCTTTATTAATGACCTTATGGATGGAATTGAGAGTAAAGTATCAGTCTTTGCTGACAACACCTAGCTATGCAGGATATTGAAATCTGACCTTGACATTACAGCATTGCAAAACAATCTGAATAAGATGACTGAAAGGGCAAACACTTGGCAAATGAGATTTAATATAGATAAATGTAAAGTAATGCACATAGGACGGAGTAAACCTATAGCTGCATATACATTAAATGGGAGTATACTTGGGACTACAGAGCAAGAGAAGGACTAGGGTATTCTCGTTACAAGTAAGCTGAGCAGAAGTATTCAATGTCAGGCAGCAGCTGCAAAAGCAAAAAAGATTTTGGGATGTATAAAAAGAGATATAACATCTTGCGATCCTAACATATTATTACCTCTTTATAAATCGCTTGTAAGGCCACATCTAGAATATGGAATCCAGTTTGAGCTCCACATTTTAAAAAGGATATTCAGAAGTTAGAATCAGCTCAGCGACGGGCAACTAGATTATTACAAGGGATGGAAGGCCTCTCATGTGAGGAAAGGTTGGAAAAGTAGTTCTTGTTTTGCTTAGAAAAAAGATGCGTAAGAGGGGATCTCATTTACATGTATAAATATATGTGTGGCCAGTATAAAACACTGGCACATGTCTTGTTCCTTCCAAGGACCGTGATGAGGACTATGGGCACTCATTACAGGTGGAAGAAAGGTGATTTCAACAGTTAAACAGGAAAATATTATTTACAGTTGGAGCAGTCAGACTGTGGAATGCCCTACCACAGGAGGTAGACACTATAACAGCTTTTAACCTCTTCCTGACCAATGACGCCTACGTAGGTGTCATGAAAACCTGTGCCAATACGACCAGTGACGCCTACATAGGCATCCTGGTATAAATCACCCTCCTGCGGGTCGGGTGACCGGGGTCACTGAAAGGTCACCCGACCCGCAGATACAAGGACCCTTTGTGCTTCACCCCAGGGGGTTGGCTTTTCCACCCATTTCACTTTCAACAGCCAATCAGAGCGATAGTAATATTTCATCAATGAAATTTGATGAAATATTACAATCCAGCCATGGCCGATGCTGAAATAGCATCAGGCATGGCTGGAGACACCGATCCTACCCCCCACGACTGACGGGGCAACCGACCACGCCACCGACTGATGGCGGCTATCTGCTGTCGCCATCATCATCTGCTCCCCTCTCCCCTTCCCTCCACTCCCCCACCTTCTGATCAACCCCCATCCCCCCGGTACCCTCCGAGTCCTGCTGTGGCTCCCGGTGTCCTGCCATCCCGGATCAAGGGCGCAGCCATCTTCCAAAATGGTGGGCGCATGCGCAGTGCGCCCGTCAAATCTGCCAAGCGGCAGATTCCATTCATTCATTTTGATCAATGTGAGAGATCCTATCACAGTGATCAAATTGAAAAAATAGTAAATCAACCCCATCACCCCCATAGGTAGGGACAAATAATAAAATAAATAAAATATTTTTATTTTTACTTTTCTATTAGGGTTAGGGTTGGAATTAGGGTAAGGGTTAGAATTAGGGTTAGGGTTAGAATTAGGGTTAGGGTAGGTATTAGGGTTAGTGTTATGATTGGGTCACCAAGGAGGAAAGCAAGACCAAGCTAAGCCACAGAAAACCAGAGAGTTTGGTAACTAAGTGAATTGCAGACCCCTGATCCTATCCACACAACTAGCAGTAGCCGTGGAGAGTACCTATGATGATCCTAGACGCCTCGACACAGCCGGAGAACTAAATAAGCCTAAAGCAAGAAAGGGGAAATCTAAACTGCCCCAGAGCAGACCCCAAAGGAATAGATGAATATAGAAACTTGGCACACACAGTATATATGATTTCCAGTGAAAAAGTGATCTTTAATATACAGTACATACAGTATAGACGTTTCGGTCACATTGACCTTCATCACAGTACTATGTATTGTACAGCTGTCATTTGCATAATGACGTTTCGGTCACATTGACCTTCATCACAGTACTATGTATTGTACTGCTGTCATTTGCATAATGCTCAAAAGAGGGAGAGCCAAAAGGTAAGTGGTCCCCCCGGGAGTAGGGACAAAAGGGTCTCATACTTCCTCTTCGGCCGCCATCTTGGCCCCTATTTATAGAAGCAGCAGACACAGGAAAGGGCTCCTCTGACCCGTGGTGGATGTCGTGTCATTGCCCTACATGCTGCATACTGACCGGACCAACTCTGCAAAGCTTTGGCTTTTGTCCCTACTCCTGGGGGGACCACTTACCTTTTGGCTCTCCCTCTTTTGAGCATTATGCAAATGACAGCAGAACAATACATAGTACTGTGATGAAGGTCAATGCGACCGAAACGTCATTATGCAAATGACAGCAGTACAATACATAGTGCATACATACTACATACATAGTACGTCTATACTGTATGTACTGTATATTAAAAATCACTTTTTCACTGGAAATCATATATACTGTGTGTGCCAAGTTTCTATATTCATATGATTACGGACTAGGATCCTACTTGTTGCACCACCACTTTATACCTGTGCTAAACGGTTTTGTGCCCAAAGGAATAGATAGCCCCCAAACATAGATTGTCTGTGAGACAAGATGAAAACACAAATGCAGGTAGGAAAATAGACTGAGCAAACTATGGGGCCCACACTAACTAGACAGGAAAGGAAAGACTCTGTCTGCAATCACGCATAAAACCCTGCAAAAAATGCCCAACACGTCTGATAGAAAAATACTGAAGTCACTAGACTTTGCCCACTATATCAGCACTCTGGTATATTCTGAAAGCAGGGCAAAAAGAGGCCAATCTAATAAGGGACAAAAACAAACTGGCACAAGCAGTAACATAAGGATGGAAATTCAGCACAGACCCAACCGGAGCTGGCTGAGCACACAAAACTGAAATAGACAAAACCAGATCAAATGTGAACAATAGCAAAAGAACACTTAGCTGAGCATGCAGGGACTGAGCTGGAAACTAAGACCTCTGGCAGCAGGAAAAGATCATCAGCAGGGATAGAGGGAGACGGCTGTCTTAAATCCAGTCAGAAATTCCAGATCTCCAGTCATCCTCCTCATTATCAGGTGTCAGGCCTCTGTTAATTAGATCAGCTCCATTACCTCCAGTAACCACCAGAGGGAGCCCGGAAAGAGAACTCGCGACCCCTCTATCAATATAAAAAGCTCCACTACCTTCACAAGTAATCAGAGGTAGGCCAGAAAGCTAATTCACAACAGTACCCCCCTTGAGGAGGGGTCACCGAACCCTCATCCACGCCACCAGGCCGATCAGGATGGACCCAGTGAAAAGCACAAACCAATCCATCGGCACGAATGTCAGAAGCAGAGACCCAAGAATTATCCTCCTGGCCATAACCCTTCCATTTGACCAAGTACTGGAGTCTCCGTCTAGCCAAACGAGAATCCAATATTTTCTCTACCTCTTATTCCACATTGCCTTTAACCAATACAGGGTCAGGAGGCGCCGCCAAAGGAACTACTGGCTCCACAAACCTCTTCAACAGAGATTTATGAAACACGTTATGGATCTTAAAAGTAACTGGAAGAGCCATTCGAAAAGAAACATGATTAAGAATCTCCAAAATCTTTTAAGGTCCAATGAATCTTGGCTTGAACTTTGGAGACGCAACCTTCATAGGAATATTCTTTGACGACAACCAAACCATATCACCCACTTTAAACCTGGGACCAATGGTCCTATGCCAGTTGGAAAACCGTTGGGCCTTTTCCTGAGAGAGGGACAACTTATCTACCACTTGGTCCCAAATCTACTGCATTCTCTCTACCACAGTGTCCACACTTGGGCAGGTCGAAGATTCCACTTGCCCTGAAGAAAATCGAGGATGAAACCCAAAGTTACAGAAAAAGGGTGACATCAAAGTGGCAGAACTAGCTCTATTGTTTAGTGTGAATTCGGCGAAGGGCAAAAATGAGACCCAGTCCTGATCAGCAGATATAAAACATCTCAAAAAGGACTCCATAGTCTGGTTTGTTCTCTCATTCTGCCCATTGGTCTGAGGATGAAATGCAGAGGAGAAAGATAACTGAATTCCCAGTTTGGAACAAAAAGCTCTCCAAAATCTGGAAACAAACTGGACTCCTCTGTCTGACACAATGTTCTCAGGAATCCCATGCAACCGAACCACCTGTTGTAAAAACAAGGGCACCAACTCTGAAGAAGATGGCAACTTTCGGAGTGGTACAAGATGGATCATCTTAGAAAATCTATCACAAATCACCCAGATAACACATCAGGAGTAGGGATTTTTGGTTCAACAGCAGATGATTGAGCGAGATAGTCAGAAATTCCCCGTACTTCAGCAGCGGGGAAAAAATCACCAGCAGGGATAGAGGGAGTCGGCTTTCTTAAATCCAGTCAGAAACTCCAGATCTCCAGTCATCCTCCTCATTATCAGGTGTCAGGCCTCTGTTAATTAGATCAGCTCCATTACCTCCAGTAACCACCAGAGGGAACCCGAAAAGAGAACTTGTGACCCCTCTGTCAATATAACTAGCTCCACTACCTTCACTAGTAACCAGAGGTAGGCCAGAAAGCGAATTCACAACAGGTTAGGGTTGGAATTAGGGTTAGTGTTGGAATTAGGGTTATGGTTGGAATTATGGTTAATATTAGGGTTAGGGATTTGTTGGGGTTAGGGTTGGGATTAGGGTTAGGCTTGTGGTTTGGGTTATGGCTAGGGTTGAGATTAGGGTTAGGGGTGTGTTGGGGTTAGGGTTATGGTTAGGGTTGGGATTAGGGTTGGGATGTGTTGGGGTTAGGGTTGGGGTCAGTGGTGTTTTGGGGTTAGGTTTGGAGTTAGAATTGAAGAGTTTCCACTATTTAGGCACATCAGGGGGTCTCCAAACGTGACATGGCACCACCATTGATTCAAGCCAATTTTGCATGTAAAAAGTCAAATGGTGCTCCCTCCCTTCCAAGCCCCGAAGTGTGTCCAAACAGTGGTATACCCAAACATATGGGGTATCAGCGTACTCGGGAAAAATTGCACAACAATTTTGGGAGTCTAATTTCTCCTGCTACCCTTTTGAAAATAAAAAATTGGGGGCTAAATAATTATTTTTGTGGAAAAAAAAGATTTTTTTATTTTCACGGCTGTACGATATAAACTTCTGTGAAGCGCTTGGGGGTTCAAAGTGCTCACCAGACATCTAGATAAGTTCCTTGGGAGGTCTAGTTTCCAAAATGGGGGTCACTTGTGAAGGGTTTCTACTGTTTAGGCACATCAGGGGCTCTGCAAATGTAACGATGCCCGCAGACCATTCCATCAAAGTCATTAATAGAAAGCAGAGGGTGGTTATAAATGGTATATTCTCTAACTGGGTCGCTGTGACCAGTGAGGTACCGTAGGGGTCAGTGTTGGGACCTATTCTCTTCAACATATTTATTAACAATCTGGTAGAAGGTCTGCACAGTAAAATATCGATATTTGCAGATGATACAAAACTATGTAAAGCAGTCAATACAAGAGAAGATAGTATTCTGCTACAGATGGATCTGGATAAGTTGGGAACTTGGGGCGAAAGGTGGCAGATGCAGTTTAACAATGATAAATGTAAGGTTATACACATGGGAAGAAGGAATCAATATCACCATTACACACTGAACGGTAAACCACTGGGTAAATCTGACATGGAGAAGGACTTGGGGATCCTAGTTAATGATAAACTTACCTGGAGCAGCCAGTGCCAGGCAGCGGCTGCCAAGGCAAACAGGATCTTAGAGTGCATTAAAAGAGGTCTGGATACACATGATGAGAGCATTATACTGCCTCTGTACAAATCTCTGGTTAGACTGCACATGGAGTACTGTGTACAGTTTTGGGCACCGATGCTCAGGAAGGATATAATGGAACTAGAGCGGGTACAAAGGAGGGCAACAAAATTAATAAAGGGGATGGGGGAACTACAATACCCAGAGAGATTAGCAAAATTAGGATTATTTAGTCTAGAAAAAAGACGACTGAGGGGCGATCTAATAACCATGTATAAGTATATAAGGGGACAATGCAAATATCTCTCCAAGGATCTGTTTATACCAAGGAAGGTGATGGTCACAAGGGGGCATTCTCTGCGTCTGGAGGAGAGAAGACTTTTCCACCAACATAGAAGAGGATTCTTTACTGTTAGGGCAGTGAGAATCTGTAATTCCCTGCCTGAGGAGGTGGTGATGGTGAACTCAGTCGAAGGGTTCAATAGAGGCCTGGATGTCTTCCTGGAGCGTAACAATAGTGTATCTTACAGTTATTGTTAGGTTCTTTAGAAGGATGTAGATCTGGGGATTTATTCTGACAGAATTTTATAGGCTGAACTGGATGGACTAATGTCTTTTTTCAGCCTTACTAACTATGTTACTGTACTATGTTACTATGTAAAATAAAAAATAGAGGGCTAAAAAATAATTTTTGAGGAAAAAAATGATTTTTTATTTTCACGTCTCTGCATTTATAACTTCTGTGAAGCACTTGGGGGTTCAAAGTGCTTACTACACATCTAGATAAGCACCTTGGGGGGTCTAGTTTCCAAAATGGGGTCACTTGTGGGGGGTTTCTCCTGTTTAGGCACATCAGGGGCTCTGCAAATGCAGCATGATGCCCGCAGAACATTCCATCAAAGTCTGCATTCCAAATTGGCACGCTTTCCCTTCCGAGCTCTCCCATGCGCCCAAATAGTGGTTCCCCCCTGACATATGGTTTATCGGTGTACTCAGGACAAACTGTACAACAATTTTTCTGGTCCAATTTCTCCTGTTAGCTGTGTGAAATTAAAAAATAGCAGGCTAAAAAATCATTTTTGAGAAAAAAAAATGATTTTCTATTTTCACTGCTCTGCATTATAAACTTCTGTGAAGCACTTGGAAGTTCAAAGTGCTCACCACACAACTAGATAAGTTCCTTCAGGGGTCTAGTTTCCAAAGTGATGTCCCTTGTGGGTTTTTTCACTGTTTAGGCACACAGGGGCTCTTCAAACGCGACATGGTGTCACTAACGATTGGAGCTAATTTTCCATTCAAAAAGTCAAATGGCGCTCCTTCCCTTCCGGGCACTGCCATGCGCCCAAACAGTGGTTTATGACCACCTATGAGGTATCGGTGTACTCAGGAGAAATTGCCCAACAAATTTTAGGATCCATTTTATCCTGTTGCCCATCTGAAAATGAAAAAACTGAGGCTAAAAGGACATTTTTGTGAAGAAAAGTACTTTTTTTACGGATCAATTTGTGAAGCACCTGGGGATTCAAAGTGCTCACTATGCATCTAGATAAGTTCCTTGGAGGGTCTAGTTTCCAAAATGGGGTCACTTGTGGGGGAGCTCCAATGTTTAGGCACACAGGGGCTCTCCAAACATGATATGGCAACCCCTAAATATTCCAGCATATTTTCCATTTTAAAAGTCAAATGGCGCTCCTTCCCTTCTGAGTCCTGCCGTGTGCCCAAACAGTTGTTTATGACCACATTTGAGGTATTGGTGTGCTCAGGAGAAATTGCCCAACAAATTTTAGGATCCATTCTATCCTGTTGTCTATGTGAAAATGAAAAAAATGATGCTAAAAAAATTTTTTGTTGGAAAAATTAAAATGTCCATTTTTTCCTTCCACATTGCTTTAGTTCCTGTAAAGCACCTGAAGGGTTAATAATCTTCTTGAATGTAGTTTTGAGTAGCTTGAGGGATGCAGTTTTTAGAATGGTGTCACTTTTGGGTATTTTCTGCCATAAAGACCCCTCAAAGTGACTTCAAATGTGAGGTGGTCCCTAAAAAAATGGTTTTGTAAATTTTGTTGTAAAAATGAGAAATCGCTGGTCAAATTTTAACCCTTATTACTTCCTAACAAAAAAATTTGTTTCCAAAATTGTGCTGATGTTAAGTAGACATGTGGGAAATGTTATTTATTAACTATTTTGTGTCACATAAGTCTCTGGTTTAACAGAATAAAAATTCAAAATTTGAAAATTATGAAATTTTCAAAATTTTTGCCAAATTTCCTTTTTTTTTATAAATAAACGTAAAAACTATCAACCTTAATTTACCACTAACATGAAGCCCAATATGTCCCGAAAAAATATTCTAAGAATCACTAGGATCCGTTGAAGTGTTCCTGAGTTATTATCTCATAAAGGGATACTGGTCAGAATTGCTAAAAATGGCCTGGTCATTAAGGTCAAAATAGGCTTGGTCATGAAGGGGTTTAAAAAAGGGCTCGACGATTTCCTTGATATGCATAACATTGCGGGTTATAGTTAGATTAGTGACGAAAAGTACAGTTGTTGGAGAAAGGTTGAACTTGATGGACCTAGGTCTTTATTCAACCTACCTAACTATGTAACTATGTAGAGTGTGGCAGGAAATCAGAGCACCCACAGAAACACAGAAAGAACATACAAACTTCATACCCAGATGAAGTCATAAGAGACCAAGGATAGCAGCCAGCAAGCTTCCTTTTTTATTATTTTCTGTCAGGGCCCCTGATGGCAGATCCCTCAGTGTAGCCCTGATGGCATTATTGTAGCGAGCCAATACCCATTCTGCCCATGAGCAAGAGTGCCCAATGATACCTTTCATTGCTTTTATAATTTCATTTCAATTAACCACAATGCTATTTCAATTTCAATAAATATTTTATTTAGAGGTGCTGAAATTGTACTGTTCTATCATAGAGCTCCAAATCCTCTGCTTCCCTTGATTTCCAAACACCTGTAGGATTAGCAAAATAGTAACTGATTGCCACCTTTGGCTAATTATGGCAACCTCCCCCCCCCGGCGTCACGTGATCACATTTGTAATGATGGATAGGGTAACATAATTTTCTGGATACAATTTTTGCTAGGACTGGCATACTTTTTATTTGTAATTTTCACAAATACCCATAGTATTACTTAAGTCATGGAAATATATTAATTAGATGGGTACCATAATTTTGAAGAAGCCACAACCAAGCTCCACTTTGAACTCCAGGTAGTTATACATTTTTTATAGAACACCTTGAAAATCCATAGCTTCTATTTAGCTCTAACTGGGTCACTCTTTCACAGTAATATGTTTAAGAGCAGCTTGAAATGCTTTAAAACAGTGCAGCTGCCTGGCTGATGTGCCAAACATGTTAAATAGGTTATCTAAAATGACACAAGGTCAGATTGTGTCAGCATAACTCCCCTCCATATTTTGAGGCTCAGCCAGGAGCATTGTTAATGTTATTATCACTTAATAGCGTGTTCTTTCATGTTTCATTTCCATCACTTACTTTGTCGACAATAGTTTGTCATTTTCACCACTTTCCTTTCATTTTGATGATTTAGGACAAAACACCTGAGCTCTATATGCATCTAATGTTCATTCGACGGGCAGGATTAAGCACTACATTCAAATGTGACATTGTAAGGTGTGAAAAGTCATTTCGACTTGCGTCATAAAACATGAAAATTTTGTTCTCAGAAAAGCTCTAATAAAGCAAACAATAGAATGTAAAACTGCTGACTGCAGGACTCGGAGGAAAATGGATAATTATGAGATCAAAACCAAAGCAAAATCTTGTCATACTCTCAAGGTTCTTCTCTGTTACCCAATGTTAAAATGTATCATAAAAATGTAAAAATGGAATTGGACCAAATGGATTTTTACATTTTATTACAAAAAAGATGATTTGTATATATACAGTATATATATCAAACAGGTGTAACCTGTATTATGCAATAGCACAAAATCCAAGTAAGCTTAGCAAAAAATAAATTCCAGTGTATAAAAAGAGAACTAAAAAGATCAATTTATTTTACAGGAAAAGCAAGTGGATGTAATGCATTCAATTGCAAAATGGTGCCTGCTCACATTATATGAATCTTTGAAGATGTTCTGCTATGAGGAACACCACTGTCCGTCCATGTGCCCATATCCATACGCATTGATGCAGAGGGAAGTGTACGCGTCGTATGCTCATCCATTTGAGTAGCTGCCATATAGTGATACATTTTCCGGCAGTCCATGAAATATTTAGCTAGACATGGCTTCCACTGATCACTACAAGGAACTGACTTCCATTAGAAAAGGTGTTATCTTCAGAAGAATATTTTTGTGCAATCCTTGCAAAAAAAATTACAGCACTGCAGTGCACACATATTTGTTCTACATAGCAGCAGATATTAGAGGACTTTTGCCTTTGCATAAAGACGACACAAAAGTGTCCAGAGCTCAAAACATTGGTACCTAAATCACAAGGGCAATACTGCTTATTTTAGAATGTAACTCAATGACTAATTAATTGATAAAGCAGGGATGTGGGTCACCCTCCCAGGGCTGTGGGGTACTCGGTATCAATGGGATGTGTCACAGAGGCGGTGACCCGGACCGTGGCCCTGGGCGCCCAAGTAATAGGAAGATGTGAATGGTCGAATGTAGTTAAATGAATAATTTGTGACGCCACCTGTGGTGTTCGGCAAGGGAGGTGTTAAGCCGACGCTGCAGACAGATCCTCTGGGACAGATGTGTGGTGCAGCAAGGATGGTATAGCCCTCCACAGGCAGGGCTGTAGTCCCAGGGCAGTGTAGATGGGGAGACACTTAGATGGTGTAGTGTCCGGCACAGGGGATGTAGCAGTGCCAGGCGGACGGATGCAGGATGGAATGGAGGACACCAGGACATGTAGTTCCAAAGCTTTACTCACAGTCTGTAGTGCCCGCTTCTGTGCATTGTCTTCCAGGTCAGGGACTCAGTCAACCTCCAGGCAAGATGGAATGCTCCCTTCCACACTCCACCAACTTATGTGCTTTTCCTGAACATCTTCTCTATAGCGCCTTAAGTGTGAAGATCTCCTAGTACTGTGTTACACTGGAGTTCCTCCTGACAGATGTTCCCAAGAACTCTACTTGCACGGCAGACAGCTGTAGCCTGCTTCGGGGACTCTCTACTCCTAAGTCCTGGCTCTCTATCAATGTTGCTGTTGTGCCCTCAAGTTTTAGATGAGAGTAGTGCATTTACAGCCCACTACTCCACTGGTGTCTGCTGCAGAACCATTAGTGTCCATACAACCTTGGGGACCGGGCCCCGGCCTTGCGCTTAGAACTTCTAGGCGGGTTTCTTCCTCTAACCCACGTCCTCTATGTTCCCTTTACTCATACAGTCCGTACGTGTTCTTTCCCTTCTATGGAAGCTCAGGCTTCGTTTCAATGTCCTTCTCCTTCTTTCCTTTCCTGTGCCAGCTGGCTGAGGTCGCTGAGGCAGCTGCAGCACTCCTTCCTCCATCCCTCTTCCAGGGATCCCCACTCCTCCCGAGTGGCTTCCTCTCCTACTCCACCTCTGGACTCAACTGAACCCCAATACTGGAACTGTCCCACTCTTTTATATGTATCCTAAACTCCACCCACCTCCCAGCACGTCTAGTGTTCCAAGTAGGGAACCACCAAAGGTGCTCTGCTTCTCTCTAAGCAAGGAGCCGCAATGTGGCTTTGCTGAACTACTCTACATTATTGTGTGGAGTGCGAGTGTGGTCAGGAGCCTCCAACTTACTTGGATGGTGGGGCACCACACCTTAGGAGAAGGTGCAGTATATATGTGGCGACTGAGCCTCAGGGACACCACATACCCCCCGTTAAACACAGCACGTCCGTGGGCTGCAAGGTAAACAAAGTTGACAGTGCAGGAACATACACATTTTTTGCAATGTGGAATAAACATTTCTTATACTAAACTTCCCAATGTGAGAGGCACTCATTCTTGAACGCTACAAACAATTCTTAAGTAACTATCTAAAATTCTAAGTCAAAAGTGCAATTTTTCCATATAATACTTAATTCAAGGTGCTGTTATCTGTTACTCTCTATCACTTCAGTATTCTTCATCTTTCCATCTCTAGTATACTTTTCTTTTCTCTCTCTAGTGCACATTTTCTACTTTCTTTCAACTCTGAGTGACAACCATGATGCCTGGTTCACCGTATACATTTTCAATTCTTTATTCAAATCTCTCATCTCTGTATCAAAACATTCGTAATTCTCTATAAAAGCCATTTCCTAGTTACCAATACTCTTATAAGACACATCATTAAATACTTCACATTAAAACTTTTCAGCGATTCTTGTAAGTGCTGGACACCGCTCCCAGCCGGGATATCTTGCAGTGTCCTTGATTGAAGTCATGCTCCAAATGAGGTAGACGTAATCTTCGCAAAGTGTCCTTATGTAAAACCAAGAGAGGGCACCTAAAGCGGTGCAACTGTTTCCAAACACAGTTTTTGGATCACTCCAAATTCATGATCGCTCAGTTCATATGTAATGGCTGCCAATAAACAGGGCAACTCTGGAAAAACAAAACTGAACCATGATGGTCAAAAAATAGAACAAAAGCACAATGGTACAAATAAATCCTCCTGGGTAACGAGAGTTAGTGGTTGTTATCCTCTTCTGGGGTTCTGGAAGCTGCTGATTGGGAATTGCTACCAGATGAAATACATTGGGTGTCTTCATCCTGTTGCTGGTTGCTTGCTAATTCCAGTGCTCTGGTGCAAGGCCTTGCACCGAGGGATGCCGCAGCTTGTTGGCGCTGATAGGCGGCTACACGGGGACTCGGCAGCTAAGGGATCCTGAGGTCACTATCCCAAAGCAATGTAGACTCATCCAATACCCGAAGATGCCGAATTGTGCGTGCCTGTTCCAGCCGTACCCTTCTCAATAGGGACCTCCTCCACCTCCCCATTTCCGACAGTCCAGTGCCTCCAGCTGACTCTTCCAACTGCCCCATTTTGAGTTCGCACAAGCCTGCCTCTGACAACGTGAAGTCGGAGGGCAATCCTTTAGGAGGGCCGGGGTATATACCTGGTGTCTCCCGGCAGTGTGGTCTCTGCTCCAGTGCAGGCATAGTGGCAGTGGATGCTGCTTGGTGGAACACCGGGGATGGCGGTGGAGCTAACGGCAGCTCTGGGTCCACGGGGGTTTCTGTAGGGACCTGCGCAGCAACGCCAGGTCCGGACGGGGGTTTCTCTTCCTCTGCCTCAGCTCCCTGTGCTGCGTGCGACTCCTCTGGTAGTAGCGACAAGGAGGGAACAAAGTACGCTGCCGGTGGCAGAGCAGCGGTTCTAGGCTCCACAGGGTCTGCCTGGAAGAGGTCCGGTGCAGCAGAGGCGGGTACCGGTGTTGTGGGTACCGCAGGTGTAGGCCCCTCCTGGGCACGCGGCAGGTTCAATGTCCATAGCGCTTCCTGCCTCAGTTGCAGGTGGCGCATCAGCTGGGCAATTTCGTCCTCCAGCTGTTGGCGGTTCATCTCAGCTACTGGGTCGGAGCTTACAGCCATGGCGCCGGGGAGATCCACTTCCCCGCGCTCCACAGGCCTCCTTCCCTCTCTCTCCAAGATGGCGTTCTGGCGTTCTTCTCCCTTCTCTCTCAGCCCCTTTCCCGCCACTGGCTTCTGCCCCTCCTTCTTGGGGCGGCGTCTTCTTCCAGCGCCTCCATACCAAGCCAGTATACGAACCCCTCGGGGGGTGGGCCATGTTGCTGTCACATAGTAACATAGTAATTCAGGCAGGGGAGGCCCAAGACTGTTCGCAGTCTTTTGCTAGGACCTCCCATCTCGTCACGCCCTTCATCTCCACGCCAACGGCCATTTTTAATGTTCATTTCACAGTCTATTAAATTGGGTCTTCTGCACAATCTCAAAAGTTTTAAGTCCAACAAATCTTAGGCGCACAGAACCTGATGGCATCGGGTCTCTTCATCCAGTTCGTGACACCAAGTTGGGTCACCCTCCCAGGGCTGTGGGGTACTCGGTAACAGTGGGATGAGTCACAGCGGTGGTGACCCAGACTGTGACCCTGGGCACCCAAGTAATAGGAAGATGTGAATGGTGGAATGTAGTTAAATGAATAATTTGTGACGCCACCTGGGGTGTTCGGCAAGGGAGGTGTTAAGCCAACGCTGCAGACAGATCCTCTGGGACAGATGGTGTGGTGCAGCAAGGATGGTATAGCCCTCCACAGGAAGGGCTGTTGTCCCAGGGCAGTGTAGATGGGGAGACACTTAGATGATGTAGTGTCCAGCGCAGGGGATGTAGCAGTGCCAGGCAGACGGGCGCAGGAAGGAATGGAGGACACCAGGACATGTAATTCCAAAGCTTTACTCACAGTCTGTAGTGCCCGCTTATGTGCCATGTCCTCCGAGTCAGGGACTCAGTCAGCCTCCAGGCAAGATGGAATGCTCCCTTCCACACTCTGCCAACTTATGTGCCATTCCTGAACATCTCCTTTATAGCGCCATAAGTGTGAAGATCTCCTAGTACTGTGTCACACTGGATTCCTCCTGACAGATGTTCCCAATAACTCTACTTGCATGACAGACAGCTGTAGCCTGCTTCAGGGACACTCTACTCCTAAGTCCTGGCTCTCTCTCCGTGTTGCTTTTGTGCCCTCAAGTCTTAGATGAGAGTAGTGCATTTACAGCCCACTACTCCACCGGTGTCTGCTGCAGAACCATTAGTGTCCATACAACCTCGGGGACCAGGCCCCGGCCTTGCGCTTAGAACTTCTAGGCAGGGTTCTTCCTCTAACCCACGTCATCTATGTTCCCTTTACTCCTACGTTCTGTACTTGTCCTTTCTCTTCTATGGAAGCTCAGGCTTCGGTTCATTGTCCTTCTCCTTCTTTCCTTTCCTGTGCCAACTGGCTCAGGTCACTGAGGCAGCTGCAGAACTCCTTCCTCCATCCCTCTTCCAGGGATCCCCACTCCTCCTGAGTGGCTTCCTCTCCTACTCCACCTCTGGACTCAACTGAACCCCAATCCTGGAACTGTCCCACTCTTTTATATGTATCCTAAACTCCACCCACCTCCCAGCACGTCTAGTGTTCCAAGCAGGGAACCACCAGAGGTGCTCTGCTTCTCTCTAAGCATGGAGCTGCAATGTGGCTTTGCTGAACTACTCTATTGTGTGGGGTGCGAGTGTTGGAGCGTGGTCAGGAGCCTCCAACTTAACTGAATGGTGGGGCACCACACCTTAGGAGAAGGTGCAGTACCTCTGTGGCGACTGAGCCTCAGGGGTGCCACAGATGCACAACATTTTTTGGTCCAAGGGTCACATTTTTATTCTGAACCAAACCCAAGGGCCGCAAAAAAATGGAAAGGGGTACTTACATGAATGCATCCCCAAACCACAGACAGTACATTTATACATCAATTGTTATTGGATGGTAGAAACCAATTGAAAGCCAAATTACAAGAGCCACCAGAATATCAAGAAATCATATCTTACATTACAACACTAAAGAAGAAAGCAACCTAATACCACTAGTAGTCACCTACAACCTACATCTGTAGGTGCTAAGAAGAGCTGCACGTAAACTACAACCTTTATTACAAAAAGATACCTGATAATAAAATCTATATTTCCAGACCCTCCACTTCTATGTTTTAGGCAGCTCTCAAATCTAGGAAGCATCATTGTTAGAAGCTCTCTGTCCTCTCCAACAAGAACAGGCACATTTCCCTGCAACCAGAAAAATGTTAAATTTGTCCATTTATATTGACAACAGACCAGATAAAGATTCCCATCTTCATCATATCTAATGTAGTGTACCTAATTATATTGTATGTACCAATTGTCCATCTGGAGGTCTGTATGCAGGTTAGACAGGGCCAAAACTTAGAACAAGGATGAAGTCTCATCCCATACAAAAAAAAAACAAGAATAGATCTAACTGTGGCCAAACATTTTTGTAGCCCTGATCACAGTATCATCATAAAATTTGTTAAATTCAGAGGCGGAATCAGACCTCAATCAGAGAGGACAATAAAACTTTCATACTTCTTATCTATGAATTTCACCAATATCTACTGCCACAATGGTTTCCCCCTTTCCCATATTGAAAGTTCTGCTTCATGTCAGTTGTCTTATTTACTGCATTATTGTTTCCTTTTGTGCATATACATGTGACTCATTGAATTTTGTGCTATTCTATGCTTGAGTAGTCACAACAGCTAGCTTTTTGTTACCATCTTTCCGGTTAGCCATTAAAACGTATCAACCCATGAGGACTTGCACAATTTAACACATTTCTAACATAGCCATGGAACACATTATAATTTGCTATGGATTGTGTACAAGATAAAACCACACACAGTTCATGAGTGCAACATCTGAACCACTATCAGTACATGAATACTGTGCCAGAAACACTATCCGTACATGAATACATGAATACATCTCTAGGACAACCGTCAGTCCTAAATTCTTCGCCAGAGTTACTGGAAATACAACAATACATCACCAAGCTTAGCACAATGATCAATTGCAGTGTCAGGTCAGACCCACAATACACTTGAATCATGAGAACCTGCAAGTCAAGGTATGTGCTTAACTATGGGAGTTGCTACCAGTCATCATTATACTGCAGAGTATACTAAAGTAATAGTTATGATCATAGTCAGTATCACAAATAAACATTTACATTCAGGTGTCTTATAGTTGACTTTGTCTATGGTTGAACGTGCTCCAATCAATATTTTCTCCAACCCTTTTGTCATATTACAGATGCCTTGATGATATTTCATGCTCACAGCTCTTCTCTCCAGATGTTCTTCTCCAGTCTACTGCAGCACTTGTTGACACAGTTCACTTAAAAATAAAAGTATCATTAAAATGCACCATGAATAAAAATATCTTCCATGCAGTGCCGCTGAATAAATAATTGCCCATCACTGTTCTTTCTGTACCAAAATGTCACCTCCCAAACTGCCTCTCTCCAGAATGCCCCCCACACTGTCCCCTATCCAAAAGCATACATTCATTACTTAAAAAAACATACCTCTACCAGAACTGCACTGCTAACTACAGACCTGTCTCCAATCTTCCTTTCCTCTCTAAACTTCTGGAGCACTTGGTCCACACCAGTCTAATCCGCTGTTTTTCAGATAACGCTCTTTTAGACACTTTACAATATGGTTTTCGCTGTTTATACTCTACTGAAACTTCTCTCACTAAAATCTCTAGGGATTTATTAACAGCTAAATCTAATGGTCACTGCTTCTACTGATTCTTCCAGAACTCTCTGCAACATTTGACACTGTGGATCACCAGGTTCTCCTCACTATGCTCTGCTCTATTGGGCTCAAGGACATTGTTCTCTCCTTGTTCTCCTTCTAATTTTCTGACTGCTCGTTTACTGTATCTTTTTCTGGCTTCACATTCTATCACCTTCCCCTTACTGTTGGGATTCCTAAAGGTTGAGTTCTGGGCTTTCCTCCTTTTCTCCTTGTACACCACCTCTATTGGATATTCAGTAGATTTGGTTTTCAGTTCCATGTCTATGCTGATGACACCCAATTATATACTTTGCCTCATGACGTTAACCCTGCATTACAATAAAATACAAGTGATTGTCTTTCCACAGTCTCTAACATCATGTCCTCCCTCTATCTAAAACTGAATCTGTCAAAAACTGAACTCCTCATTTTTCTATCCTCCATTAACCTACCTATGTCCGTTATTGTCATTTCATGTGTGGCTCCACCATTACTCCCCAGCAACATGCCCATAGTTTTGGTATCATCTTTGATTCAGCTCTTTCCTTTACTCTCCACATCCGATCACTCACCCATTCATGTCAGCTACACCTCAAAATCATCTCTAGAATTAGACCTTTTCTTACCTTTGACTCAGCAAAAACTCCAGCTCTTGTTCATTTACATCTGGACTATTGCAACTCTCTACTAATCAGTCTCCCTCTTACGAAAATCTCCCCTCACTGATGCCTCTATTCTGTGCCCGTCATTGCACTGGTTGTCCATCTAATACAGAGTTCAGTATCTAAGGTTCAGCACCACCCTATATCATTCCTGTCATCTCAGTCTACCACAGTCTACCACCCTTCCCAGTCCTTTCGTTTTGTTTTGGAAACAGGAATGGTCACAAATACCTTCATCCAGGATCCAGGAACTCATTAATAGCTACAGGAAGCGACTAGAGGCTGTTATTTTTGCAAAAGGAGGATCTACGAAATATTAATGTCACTTTTATGTTGAGGTGCCCATACTTTTGCACTGGTCAAATTTTGTTTAAGTGCAGATTGCACATTTTCTGTTAGTACAATAAACCTCATTTGAATCCAGAAATATAACTGAGTCCATCAGTTATTTGATATATGAAACTGAAATAGCTGTTGCAAAAACCAAAATTGCTATAAAGAAAAAAGGTTAACATTAATAGGGGTGCCCAAACTTTAACATATGACTGTATTATGACTGGACCATACAAAATTAGCACATTTTACCATTTACCATTTGGGTCTCCCCTGTTTCCTCATATATTGTAAGCTTTCGAGCAGGACTCTCACTCCTTTTGGAATCTGGGTTATGTTTATTCTGTAATGTCCTTTCTGTCTGTACAAATTCCCTCTAAAATTGTAAAATGCTGTGGAATATGTTGGTGTTATGAAAATAAAAATTATTACTATTGTTAGCATTGTCAGCATTATCGTCATTATTGTTTAATCTTCAGCTACTCCATGGAGTGCTTACCATTTATCTCCATTTCCTCGCCATCTCTGTGGCTTCAGTGACAACAGCATTGTGATGAGGTCAGCAGTAGAGTTGAGCAAATTTGTTCGGGTCCCTGCTTATTCGGCAAGCTATAGTGCTTACCAAATAACCTACAGCAGGAACCCCAATACATGGAGCGCAGCGGCTGATCAGCTGATTGGCGCCGCAGCTGCATGTTTCGCGGCTGTGTCACAGTCGCAGCACATGTATTGAGAGTCCAAAAAACAGGCTCTCCATGCATGTGCTGTTACTGTCCCACTCTGGCTTATTTGGTAAGCGCTATAGCTTGCCGAATAAGCAGGGACCCGAACAAATTCACTCAACTCTAGTCAGCAGCATGATGACCTCATCACACTGCTTGCACCTAAGTACAGTAACTGACAAGTGCTGCTTTGTCCCTGTTCCATTGCCAAAGTGTTTAAATGTATTTGCATCTGAAATATGAAAATATATTTTAATAAAGTAAGATCAGAATCAGCAACTCTTGGCTCTATGTGGGACATAAAATATATTTTGGAGGGATGTATGTGACAGGTGGGTACTGGACTATTTTGAAATGAGTGTAATTGTATTTTTGATATTGCATGGTACAGATTGAACTTTTTTGTTAGCATCTCATGTATTGTCTTTTCCATAAAAAAGGAGGAGGCACCAGACAAGATTTTGCCTAATTCTCTTTACTAGTGTTGAGCGATACCATCCGATATCCAGAAATATCAGATCGGATTGGATCGGCCTGATACACAAAAAGTATCGGGTATCGCCGATTCCGATACCGGAAGTCCCATTCAAGTCAATGGGACAGAAATATCGGATTTAAAAAAAACCCCTTTCTTTCCTTGTACATCATGTTCGGGAGGGGGGAAGAGTGTGGGCGGTGCATGGGCAGACACTGTGCGTGTCTGTGTGTGCGGGCGGGCTCTGTGCGGGCCTCTCGGGGGTCTGTATGGGCCTAACGGGGGTCTGTGCGGGCCTGGCGGGCTTCTCTGTGTCCCCAGGCTGAGACACTCACACAACCACCTGGCAAACTTTTATATCCGCCTCCCATTATTCATTAGTAACCAGGTGAGATGCTGACCAGACTAGGCCACATTGCTGACCAGACTAGGCCACATAGGAAAGGTATCTGGGCGAGATATACCTGCCCTCATCCACTATTCCCACATGATTCTCACAATATGTAGTATGTATGTATGTATGTTATATGAATGTAGTATATATGAAGTATGTATGTAGTATGTCGTATGTATGTTTTTTTTTTTACATTCAACACATTAGCCGGATGATGGGACTACTACTGTCCCATCATTAGCTAATGTGTCAATCACTGTCATTGTAGCAGGCATCGCTCGATAGGACTTGTAGTCCCATTGGACGATGCCTGCACACACACAGACCCCCGGCAGGCCTGTACAGACCGCCGGCAGCCGGCACAGACCCCCCGGCTGCCAGCACAGACCCCCGGCAGTCTGCACAGACCCCCGGCAGCCGGCACAGAACCCCGGCAGGCCCGTACAGATCCCCGGCAGCTGGCACAGACCCCCGGCAGGCCCGTACAGACCGCCGGCAGCCGGCACAGACCCCCTGGCAGCCGGCACAGACACCCGGCAGGCCCGTACAGACCCCCGGAAGCCGGCACAGACCCCCCGGCAGGCCCGTACAGACTGCCGGCAGCCCACACAGACCCCTGGCAGGCCCGCACAGACCCCCCGGCAGCCGGCACAGACCCTCGGCAGGCCCGTACAGACCGCCGGCAGCCGACACAGACCCCCGGCAGGCCCGTTCAGACCACCGGCAGCCCGCACAGACCCCCGGCAGGCCCGCACAGACCGCGCATCATGATGCGCACAGACCGCGCATCATGATGACATCATTTCAGCAGCCAAGCACAGCCACAACAGTGGCTCATTGCATTATGGGAACTTCCGATTCCGGTATCCGATATTGAAAAAATATCGGTACTCGGTATCAGAATTCCCATACAGCGAATATCGGCCGATACCCGATATTTGCAGTATTGGAATGCTCAACACTACTCTTTACAAATCTTATTAAAGAAGGAAAATATGTATAACATGTATAAATCTTTATTGATACACATCAATATTAAAACACATTAAACATTTACAAAAAAAAATACATTTTCAATCACATACCGTATTTATAAAAATGTTCTTTAAATTAGGAGAAACTAGGGGTCATATGTCAGTCAAAAGATGAGTATGGTAAGTGATCGCTCATGTGAGATTAATCTATATGCCTGGGGCCTTGGTCTAGCTACACAGCTGGTCCAGTTTAAATTTCTAGACTTTCACAAGATACAAAAAAGATCATTCTAAAAATAGTTACTAAGTAATAGTGATTTGAAAAGTAAGTCAGGCATACATTTCAATTTTAGATTCTTAAAATGATACATTCTATTTTAATATATTGCTACATTACAATAACAGTACAGTACTGTAGATTTTGTAATATAACAAAGTTCACATTACTGATCACATTCTAAACTTAGAATGCGTTCCTCAGATGGCACATTTTAAAGAGATATTTTCACCATTTTTTTCTTGTTGAACAAACAATATAATAGAGGCTCCCAACCGAGTGCAATAAAACTTTTTTTTTTAATTTTGCCTCTCTGTTGAAGAGATATTAACAAAATATTTGGCAACTGATTAGTAAATGTTAGTCAAATCCAAGTGTTTTTTATCAGATACTTTTCACTAAGGACTAAAGCTATGTGCACACGCTGCGGTTTTTGCTGCGGTTCCGCTGCGGTTTTGGCCCCGCAGAACCGCAGCAGTTCCACAGACATGGTACAGTACCATGTAACCCTATGGGATTTCATAGCCGCAGTGCTCACGCTGCAGTTTTTTCCGCGCGGTTTTGCTGCGGTTTTTTTTCCGCAGCATGTCAATTGTTTCTGCGGATTCAGCTGCAGTTTCACACCTTTAACATAGTAGAGGTGTGAAACCGCAGGGAAAAACCGCAGGCCAAGCCGCAGGAAAACCACAGGTCACTTTACCTGCGGTTCCGCGGGAAAAACCAGCAGGTGAAACCGCAGCGTATGCACATAGCCTTAGACTCCTCCCTGTATATGTTGCTACTTAGTAAGTGACAAGTAATTTGATTGCTAATATTTCCTCAACAGAGAGAGGTAAATTTAAAATTAAGGTCAGCGATACTGTGAGACTATTTCTTATGACGCGGACAGTCATCTCACTGCGCTCACTGCAGTTCATTGGCCCAGCTCACTGAGCTCGTGGTGCAGTGCTGAAATCAGTGACATCACCAAAGTTCACCATGAGAAATTCATGGGGAACTTTGGTGAACTCACTGAGCTCAGCACTGCACCATGACCTCAGTGAGGTGGGCCAATGAACTGCGGTGATCTCATCTTCATCATGAAACTTTTTTGCATGGTTCGAGCGGTGATCTCACTGAGGTCACCACAGATCATTGGCTCGGCTGGCATTGCAGACTCAGTGACCTGCGGTAATCTCGGTGACATCACTTCTAGTCACTGAGTATAACAATTATGCAGGTACTATGGATTCTGATTGCGTGGGATAAATGAATCTGAGACCAAAGCTGAAGCAAACAAGTGTATTTAACAAAGTAAGAAGTGTAAACAAAACTAACAGAGATCTTCCTGCAATTGTAACGAAGTGCACAGCACAATATAGAAATGTTCAACAAGCTGAATAGCAGGGTGTGACCGCTAATACGAACCAGTCCAGCAGTAATATGATGCAGGAGTGCACACAACTCTTAAACATGGAATTCCAGCAATAATATGAGTGTGAATGTACCCAGTACTTAAACGTGGAAGTCCAGCAATACACAGGTGGAGTGTTAGCAGGAGAAGGTCGCTAAATGTACCTTTTGGGCTGAAAAGTCCAGCACAACAGCCCAACAGGCACAGTCCAGGAAGAAATAATGGTGTCAGAATTTCTTACTGACCACAGCAGTTCCAGAGGCGAGTAGCTCCTCACCAAAAGTCCAGACAATAAGTAATCCCGGTCAGGATCAAGGAGCAGCACAGAGAACTGAAGGCAGCAGAACATGAAGTGAAGAGGTAGAGCACTGAGTAACGAGCAGCAGCAGCAGCAAGGAGTCCATAAGAAACAAGCAGAAGCTCAGGAGCCAACAGCAACAAAATACTCAGGCAAGGAGGATCTCCTGACCCGGACTAAAATAGCAGGACAGACCGGAAGTTCAAGGGCAGGGAGCAGTACTAGACTCCCTTTTAGACAAGGGCAAAACAGACTGCAAGGAACATCTGGAACCCTTACACTGAGGCTTTGCTTGTAGCAGATCATTCTCCTGTGGTTTTCAGCCACTTTGGCACCATTCAGGATGAAAACTATTTACCACAGTCATGGAAAACGGCATGAGTCATAACTTTGGACGGGTGATGGCTATGGTTGCTTTTTATTTTTGTTTTATTTTACAGGAGACAATGGCTTCAATAGAATGGTCATTAGGTTATTATTACTGTGTATTTTTATTTTTAAACAAAAAAGTAAAACAGTGTTTTTTATTTCAAATAAAGGACTTTATTCCGGCTGTATGTTTATTTACAATATGGCTGCAGACTGCTCTTTTTCTTCTGGGGGGACAATATCCATGGCCCCCTTAGCAGTCTGAGAATACCAGTCCCCACCTGTGTGCCTTAGCCTGGCTGGTTTTCAAAGATAGGGGTAACCATGCAGGTTTTTTTTTATTTATTTAAATAATTTATATAAATGGCCTAGGACCCCTCTATTCTTGATAAGCAGCCTTGCTAAAGCTGACAATTGAGGGTTGTAGCTAACACCAGTCAGTTTTGTCTGGCTGGTTTTCAAAAATACAGGGGAAGCAATGCCATTTTTTTAAAATATTTATTTAGAGCACAGGTGCTGTCCGATGAATACTCCTATCAACTGCACTTGTTTAGGCTTTTATTAGCGACATCAGGCATAGGCTGATGAGAGTAGTACTCTCTCATCAGCCGAAGCCTCTGTGACTGGAGGGAAACTTCTAACTGCCGGTTGGTCACAGCGTGGGATCCTGAGTTCTCTCAATGGCAGTATTTTTCTTATTGCAGATCAGAGGCAGTGTTTGCCGTGCTGTTATGCATATGACAACATGACAAACACTGGATGTTCAGGACCCCCATTCATGTGAACAGTGTCTGGGTTCGGGTACTGTGCTGGTACCCCAACTGAATTTTCTTTAACTATTCGGCTGAACCCATTGGGCCCGATCATCCAGGGGTTCCTCCATCACTATCATAATCTGTGAACTTTTTAACATTTCGGTCTAGATTTTGACTGGACCATTCAAACATATGAAGATGCTTTCATCCAAACCATTCCATTGTAGGTCTAGCAGTATGTGTAAGGTCGTTATCCTGCTGAAAGGTGAAGCTATGTTCCAGTCTCAAGTCTTTTGCAGTATCTTGCAGATGTTCTTCCAGGATTGCCCTAGATTTAGCACCATTCATCTTCCAATCAACTCTTACCAGCTTCCCTGTTTGTGCTGAAGAAATGAGTCCCTACAGTATGATGATGCTACCACCATGTTTGACGGTGGAGATTACGCTTTTACCATATAACATTTAACAATGTGACCTATATCATATTACTAATTATATTTCTAAAGTACTGATTGTGCTTTTTTCAGAAATTGGCATATACAAAAATAGCATACATACATTACTTCTATTACGTCCTTTGGCATTTCAGTCTAACACTTTTTTGCCATTCAAAATGATCTAAATTGGTATCTGTATCTATAGCAACTGTGAAAAAGAAGGAAAATTCTATATACTAATTTGTACATACAATAAAATGTGAATCTTCATATATTGTGGCATTGCGGTGGCTCACGTGCCTCCTCAGCTTCTCCCTACTAATTATCATTGCTTCTGGCCTGCTCCCTGAATTTTACCTCTTGCAGCACATCTCCGCACTGCTGTATCTGAGTGTGCTTTCCATTTGGCCTTAGGGGGCATGGATAGAGCCTGCAAGAATTTATCCCTGCTTTGTCTTGCAGAAATTAGGCTTCACAGTCCACTTCTTGAGGTAATGTTGTTTATATCTTCATAAAGGGGAAGAAGGTGGACCCAGGCAACTATAGGCCAGTGAGTCTGACTTCTATACCAGGAAAGATCTTTGAACAAATTATTAAACAACATGTATGTCAGTACCTGAATAAGAATGAAGTGATTAAACAGAGTCAGCATGGGTTTATATCTAATAAGTCATGTCAGACTAACTTAATTTCCTTCTATGACAGAATCACTGATTGGGTGGATCAGGGAAATGCTGTAGATATAGTATATCTTGACTTCAGCAAAGCATTTTCACAAAGAATCTCACACAATCCTTATTGAAAAAATGGCTAAGTATGGAATGGACAAGGCAACTGTTAGATGGATTCATAACTGGCTTAGTGATTGGACCCAAAGAGTGGTCGTAAATGGCTGCACATCCATTTGGAAGAATGTCTCAAGTGGGGTACCACAGGGCTCTGTCCTGGGCCCTGTATTGTTCAACATCTTTATCAACGATTTAGATGAAGGAATTGAGGGTAAATTGATTACATTTGCTGATAAATTGATTAAATTTGCTGATGACACAAAGCTAGGAGTAATAGCTAATACTAGTGAAAAGAGAGAGAGGATTCTAAAAGATATAAATAAACTGGAGCAGTGGGCAGCAACTAACAGAATGGTTTTTAACAGGGAAAAATGCAAAGTACTACATCTGGGCAATAAAAATGAAAAATACATATAAAGAATGGGAGGAATAGGGCTAAGCAACAGCACATGTGAAAAAGACTTGGGTATACTAATAGATCACAGACTGAATATGAGTCAACAATGTGATGCAGCAGCAAAAAAGGAAAATGCAATTCTAGGATGTATTAACAGAAGCATATAGTCTAGATCACGTGAAGTCATTATTGCCCTCTACTCCTCTTTGGTCAGACCTCATCAGGAATACTGTGCCAAGTTTTGGGCACCACATTTTGAAAAAGACATAAACAAACTGGAGCAAGTTCAGAAAAGAGCGACCAGAATGGTGACCGGTCTGCAAACCCTGTCTTATGAGGAAAGGTTGCAGGATTTGGGAATGTTTAGCTTGCAGAAGTGAAGGCTGAGAGGAGACTTAATAGCTGTCTACAAATATCTCAAGGGCTGTCACATTGTAGAAGGAGCATCTTTATTCTCATTTGCACAAGGAAAGACTAGAAGCAATGGGATGAAACTGAATGGGAGACACAAATTAGATATTAGAAGAAACTTTTTGACAGTTAGAGTGATCAATGAGTGGAACAGGCTGCCACGAGAGGTGGTGAGTTCTTCAATAGAAGTCTTCAAACAGAGGCTGGACAGACATCTGTCTGGGATGATTTAGCAAATCCTGCTTTGAGCAGGGGGTTGAACCAGATGGCCCAGGAGGTCCCTTGCAACTCTACGATTCTATGATTCCTGTTCGTATTTTGAAGAGAGCTCATGAACACAACCAGCGAAAATAGGCATATTCCCGGCATAGTGAATCTACCAACCAAGGTGCCTATGTGGTGCCGTTGTGTTGGACATCAGTAAAGATCTGTCACAATTTAACACTAAGTAGGAGTGGAAAACCATGAATGAACGACTGCAGATCTAATCATAAAACAATATAATTCTTTATTTAATTTATGCAGGCAAAGACAAAAAACAGTGACAAATGGGAGTACAGGCACGGACATCCACGCAGAATATGTAAAAGCACGCTTAGACCCCCAGAAAAACCTAAGAGTGGAGCATAAGAGGTATAGCAAAACTGTTTGCATAATTAACAAGAGGACAAACCACAATTACATCAATACTGGGGTTAACTTCAACCACCTAGTGGACTCCGTCTTTAGCTAAAATTAGCTGTGCTCATTACCGGCCTGTGCGGTGAGATGACAAGTGTCTTACCACTATACCCCCTATGTACTACCATGCTCTAGAATGCTATGGTACCTCAAGTGAGCAGCACGGTAGGCCTTGCAGGGGTCTGTGCGTCTGCCCCAACGTGCGTTTCAGATGCACGTCCTTCGTCAAGTTTGGCCTCTTGTTAATTATGCAAATGGTGCTCTAACAGTTTTGCTGTACCTCTTATGCTCCACTCTTAGGTTTTTCAGGGGGTCTAAGCATGTTTTTTCATATTCTGTGCGGTTGTTCGTGCCTGCACTCCCACTTGTCACTGTTTTTTGTCTTTGCCTGCATAAATTAAATAAAGAATTATATTGTTTTATGATTAGAACTGCAGTCGTTTATTCGTGGTTTTCCATTCCTCCTTATTCCTCTTCCTATCTTGTAGCAATGTCCCCATTCTGGTCCCCTTCTTGTAGTAATGTCCCCAACTTCTATTAATGGCCCCAATTCTACCATTCTTTACATTCAGATTCAAAAAAAACTTTTCTCACCTAACCTCTCTCCCTCAGGGAACAGTGTCCTCTTCCTCATCCACAGTGAGGAGTGGCATATAGCAGTGATGTCATGTGTGACCACAACTGAGATGTTATTGTCAGCTGCTGGCCTCTGATAGATCAGTGATTGGCATAGGTATTGCAGTACAGAGAAATGGTTTTTGAGTAACAATATATTTCAACTGAATGTGTTTCCAAGGCTGTACTGTATTCAGTTGAAAAGAAATGCTGATGTTGCAAGACCCCAGAGTCCCTGGATGTGATCAACTGTGGAAATCAAGGTCTCAACATGCAGCCCACGAGCCATGTGTTTCAGACCCCTGTGTTATACTAACACTTCCAGCTCTGTAAAGAATAATTTTAGTACTTTTGCCTATCTTTTGCATTTTCTGGGGTTTATGTCTTCTATTGATTGGCTGGAAATTTTTGATTGATGGTCATTTTGAATCAGTAGCCTCGATGCGCTGCTGGCCATACCGTTGTGCTGTCCAATAATACTTTTTGAGATAGCTTTTCTATATTCACACATTCATTCACCACTTCTAGACTGCTTTGGCAGCAAGCAACCTCGCAAAAAGCAAGAACACAATAAAATGAAAGTAAATTGAAAACTTGTTTTTACAAGCAATTTACAATTTTACCTATAAAAGAACACTGGAAATCCTTTTAAACCTTTATAAAACTTTCGACTTGTCAGTAGAAACCTCTTTGTCAGTTGAAGAACTGGAATTTACAATGAACCTACAGACATTTTGTCTGACAGATTTCAGAACAAGTAATATAAACACAGACATAAAATAATATAATTATAATGTAGAAATGTTCAACTGTATGAATCATTATTTGAATATAGCATCATGAGTTTTTTTTCTAAATAAGGGTGTTTCTGTATTCAGCATGTTCTAAAAAGCATTCTAATTTGAACTATCCTGTAATTTGTCAATAATAGCTACCTATTAACCTACAGATTATGGGAGGTGCTTTGCACTTTGAACTAACGTTAAAGCCTTTGATAGAAAAAAAACTGCAAAATGGCCACAGAGTTACTATCGTATCAACCTTTCATTTGCAAATGTCAATCTTGTGTGGGGATCAAACAGTTTAGCATTAGCTTGGAGGGAGCTTGTTAGAATTTCTTGCTCTTAGTTTTACAGATCATAAAGGTTTCGAACAAAAGCAACCTGACTTGCACTCATTTCTTCATCAATGTCTTACTGGAAGCCAGCCTGTGAGCTCGGTCTTACATATTTCAGGGTAAAAGGATTTTCTGTTTTTGATGTGACAAAGGAAAGAAATCTATTTTTGGACTGTATTGATATGCTTATAGCATTGCATATTTAGTATAAGAACATGAAAAATTCAAGAATATATGGAATATGTGCTTAGAAACTGGAGGACTTTAAAAGATGAAAATGAATATTGCCTTGTATTCTCAGCAATTTCTATCTAAATAACAAAATATAGTTGCAGCACTAACAAGAGGAAAGATTGCTAGTGGGTGCAAAGCCTACAAGGCAAAACCAAACCGCAATATATAAAAAAAAGATGAAGGCAGCACTCAAAAAGTCCAAAATACAGTGGTTTATTGACCCTTGAAAGCTTGCAAAAGTTCCACACTTGGAGCAAAAAATTGCCTTGAAGGGATAGGACAATAAACCACTATAGTTAAGTCTTTTGGAGTGCTTTCTTCATCTTTTTTAGATATCTATCTGTCTATCTAGAGATAGATACACTCATATATCATAGAATCATAGAATCTTAGAGTTGGAGAGACCTCAAGGGTCCAAAACCATGCTCAATGCAGGATTCACTAAACCATCTCAGACAGATGTCTGTCCAGCCTCTGTTTGAAGACTTTCATTGAAAGAGAACTCGCCACCTCTCGTGGCAGCCTGTTCCACTCATTGATCACTCTCACTGTCAAAAAGTTTTTTATAATATCTAACCTGTATATTCGGCCTTCAGTTACATTCCATTGCTTCCTTTGTTTTCAAATGACATAATTATGTTGTGCTAAAAAATCATCATATACAGTTAAATCAAACAAAACAATGGAGCTGCAATTTAAGTGTAGACTTTCAGGTTTAATTAAAGGGGATTCAACAAAAATAATCTGAGAAATGTTTAGGCATTACATCCATTTTCCATAAAGCCTCATTTCAAGGTCTCAAACGTAAATGGACAAACTACACTTACCATAAATAAAATGTTTATTTTCAATACTTTGTAGAGAATCCTTTGCAGGAATTGAGTGCCTGGAACCTGGAAGCCATAGACTTCACGAAATGTTAGGTTTACTCCTTTGTAATGCTTTGACACGTATTTACTGCAGCTGACTTGCTTTAAGTTTTGTATTAAGCATATGAATGCATGCTTGATGGGGTCAAGACCTTGCGAATGGCTTGGCCATTGCAGAATATTCCACTTCTTTACCTTGAAAAATAACTGGGTTGCTTTCGCTCTATGTTTTGGGTCATTATCTATCTGTATTGTGACGCACTGTCCAATCAGTTTTGAAGCATTTGGTTGAATCTGAGCAAAAAGTTTAGCACTGTACACTTCCAAATTCATCTGACTGCTTCTGCCTTCAGTCACATCACCAATAAACACTAGTGACTCAGTGTCATTGGAAGCCATGCATGCCAATGCAATCACACTGCCTCTATCATGTTTTATACATGATGTGGTGGGCTTTGGATCATGAGCCATTCTAAGCCATCTTCAAACTTTGTTTTTCCCATCATTCTAGCACAGGTTGATCTTAGCTTCATACGTCTAAATAATACTTTTCCAAAACCGGACTGACTTCTTTAGATTTTTTTTTGCAAAGTCTAATCTCACCTTACCCTTATTGAGGCTGATTAATGGCTTGCACCATGTGGTGAATCCTGTGTATTTGCTCTCATGAAGTTTTCTATTTATGGTAGACTTAGATACTGAAACACCTACTTCCTTTAGAGTATTCTTAACTTGAGTGGATGTAGTGAAGTTTTTTCTTCTATACGAAAAGGATTCTGCGATTATTGTCCAGGCTCAATTGAGCTCCCAAGCTCACCAGTGTGCTCTTTTTTTGGAGAATGTACCAAACTGTTGAATTGGTCACTCCTAACATTTATGATATCTCTATAATGGATTTTCTTTTTTTCAGCCTAATGATGGTCTGTTTCTCTTCCTTTGAGAACTCCTTTGACCGTATGTTGTGGGTTCACAGCAACAGCTTCCAAATGCAAATGCCACATCTGGAATCATCTAAAGACCTTTCACCTGCTTAAATGATGATGGCTTAACAATGGAATTGCCCATGCAGCCCATTAAAGAGCCTTTAATACAATTGTTCATTTACTTTTGGTCCCTTTAAAAAGAGGACCATCTTAAAGAGCTTTAATTCCTAAACACCTACTCCAATTAAGATTTGAATATCATCAAGTTTAGGTTTTGCATACACTAGTGTATAATTCAGATTAGTGCAATCCAATAAAAAATTGCATTGCATTTGGACCAATGTTATTCAGTGAGGCAGTGCAGATCTCCATATTTCTTCTTAGCTGCTTTTAGTTTGAGAAAAAAATCACAGCATCCTGCGATTTCACTCCAAAATTGGACAGTTTAAGAAAAAAGATTGCATGCTATAAGGATCATCAGCATGGCAACTGCTTTTTAAGGATACATTACAATTTTGTAGCACAACAAACTGTAAAAAATACTGGCTGTTTAGCAAAAAAGAACAGATTGCATATGGACAGTACATGGAAGAAGTGTGAAAAAATCTTCCAACTCTCCTGGATAAGAATGAGACTGATTATTTATATGCTTGTTCAGTATTTGGTGAGTATTTTGCCTCAGTATTTGTAACCCAAAAACAGGAGTGAGTGAAAAATGCAAAAGTGGTGCAATTATACTTTTGCTTTGATTGTTCCACTCCTAATTTTGGCACACAAATATTGAATGAACACTGAGAACAGGAGGGGATAGACCACCGCCACAGAGTATATTCCATAAAATCAAAATTTTATTTCAAACAAATATCATAAAACACATATTAGAACATAAAAAGGCTACTCAGCACTAAGGAGCAGGGGCACATAATTATCTTATAAAGTGCAAAGTGCATATAGTACTAACTGTAGTACATAGTGAATGTAGTACATAAATAAATTAAAGAATCAATGAAGCAATATTGCTTAAGGTTATAAGCGCCCTCCAGCATTGGAAAATGTCCGGGGTCTCGGCTACCGAGAGTTGCTGAGACCTCCGAAGAACATGATTCAGGTCGTTTTTTTACCAACCCCAGTGTTGTGATCACCGTTATTCACGGATTAGCGGCCACCTTCGATAAAGTCTAATTTCAAATTTATTTCTCTTTCCTCTGATATGATCTAGCACATTAGAGGAGAGAGAAATGGGGTGTCCTGAGTCCCCTTGGTACCTGCGGTGTCCCCCGATTTTTCCCTACCACATTGCTTTAGTTGTTGTAAAGCACCTGAAAGGTTAATAAACTACTTGAATGTGGTTCTGCGCACCTTGAGGGGTGCAGTTTTTAGGATCGTGTCACTTTTGGGTATTTTCTGTTATATTGACCCCCCCAAACTCACTTCAAATGTGAGGTGGTCCCTAAAAAAATGGTTTTGTAAATTTTGTGGGAAACATGAGAATTCACTGGTTAACTTTTAACCCTTACTGTATAACATCCTAACAAAAAAATATGTTTCCAAAATTGTGCTGATGTAAAGGAGACTTGTGGGAAATGTTATTTATTAACTATTTTGTCAGAATTAGTGGGATTCGTTGAAGCGTTCCAGAGCTATAATCTCATAAAGTGACAATGGTTAGAATTGTAAAAATTAATAATAAAGTAACTTGGCACTCAACTGAATTGTACTTTTTAAGTGAAGTTTTTATTTATGTGAAGTCCTACAAAAAGATGTTTCGGCCTACACTTGGCCTTCGTCAGTCTGCCACAATAAACATGAAACAAAAGCATAAAGTCATAAAAAGTCCTCATGATCAATACAAAACATAAGGTGACAAACATATCAAACAGTCGATAACATTATTGTTAATATAAACCTCCATACAGTATAGACTGTTTCATCATGATTATGTTATAAGACCAAAGCAACCGTGTGCCAGGAGACCAAAGTGAATGAGAGAATGGGTGAGGTAATCTGTGAAAAAAAAGGGGAACATACCCGACTGCTGTCTATATAGTATGAACAAACGTATGTCCACGAGCAAAATAATTTTTTGTAAGTTCCTATAACAAGATAAGTGGGGTAGTATCAGAAAATTATGTCATATAATGGTGGCATTTTTATTATTATTATTATTATTATTATTAGAAGGAATAGTGCCATAATTATACCTGCTTCCAAATATGGTGTAGGCACATAGCAGGCTTCCAGCTACCCTTACGGTGTGCTGTGCTACAATGAAGCAAGGAACATGAGATCGTGAATGGTGAGCCATAAAGAACGAGAAATGAATCAAAAAGAAACATCAGAAGGTATTGATCATATAGGATACTTATGTGCCCCTGCAGCTTAATGCTCAGCAGCCTTTTTATGTTCTACCATGTGCTTTATGATATTTGTTTGAAATAAAATTTTGAGTTTATGGATTATACTCTGTAGTGATGGTCTATCCCCTCCTGTGCTCAGTGTTCAATGTATGCATGAGTTTTTGTCCTCCTAAACTAACCAAGGGACATTTTTTTTGATAAATACAAAGATTGATATAAAGTAATGACCAAATACTGTATGTGAGAAGATGGCCTCAGGTCTGCACTTTAAGCCCATATGGATGATAACTATATTTGGAATATGTTTTGCGAACAGCTAAAATGCAATGCCAAAACTCTCTGTCACTGTCCAAATATTTTTGGAGCTAACTGTACATCAAAATATTAGTCAGTGTGACTGTCAGTTTGTCTGTCTGCCTACTGTATTTATCTATAAAAAGAAGGAGCAGATGGGTTCTTTTGCGCTGCCGTGAAATAATGGAAGATGCTAATCCAGTAGTAAGCGGTTTATTCGTCAATGTGTTTCAAAGCATACAGTTTCTTCATCAGTACAACCACAATCGTGTCACTTACTACTGGACTGGCATCCTCCATTCTTTCAGGGCAGCGCAGAACAACCATCTGCTCCTTTTTGTTATGCATGCATCTCCTCATGGGTCTGCAGCAGCCATAAGTGCTTCAAGTGGCTGTGTGCACACAACCGAATCAGGGTAGCACATTTTGTGCATTTCTGTTTATATTGCCACAAAGATAACACCTTATCTGCGCTTTTTTTCTTTTCCAAACTTTTTTATTGGTTTTGGAATTTAAAAGGGAAAGGGTAAAAGGGAAAGGAAGGGGAGAAGGGGGGGTTGGGAGGGAGATGGAGAGGGAGGGCAAGAGGGGGGACAAGGGAGGACCAGGAGGGAATAGGGAACAAACTTTTTTTAAACATTGTTAATACAAACATGCCATTACGCAGAATGGCTTAAAATGAATAGAGATGATGTTTAGATATGTACATTTGAAAGCACAATCACATATTCTATATCAATTCTAATATAGAGATAGTAGTTGACCAAACGATATGGTATTAGATTAGGTGAATATATCGACCAATGTTAAATCAAATGACCTACTAACATGGTATATATATATATATATATATATATATATATATATATATATATATATATAAAAATTGTAGTCCATAGGGGTTCAATCTGCACTTTTTTTCTTCCAGTTTTTTCCTTTTCGTACTGCATTTATCTAGTGAGACAACATGTGCACATAGCCTTAAAGTATTGTCCAACTCCAGACAGTAATGTGCTGTACAACTGCACTGATAAACATTAACATAGTAGTCCATTAGTAATTCAATTGATAAAAGGAGAGAGATAGAAGAGGGGTCCAGCAGCAGTACAACACTCAATGTGACTTTAAAAAAAAAATTGCCACACAGTGTATTTGTGCACATGTACATTAATTTAATCATAAAGGTGTGCAGGTCTTATATTTTTTTCTTTTTTTTGTAGTATACATTGGGGTTGGGGCCCACTCCGCGGTTCTGCTCCATAATCTAACTATCCTTCCCAGATAAGAGTTTACTCTCAAGCAATACCTTGTTTTCTTTCTTTTTCCCATTCAGATGAGGTTTGTTTTGGCATAAGGAGAGGTAGGATATGAGTGATAACTACCATCCATATTTAGGCAAACATTGGCATACTTGGATGGCTTTTAACCAAGTATCCTTCATTTTTAATGCTTATTGAAATAGTTGAGTATATGTAGTCATTAACTGCAGTGTGCCGATGCATAGTGCATCTATATGTTTGTATATTGGCCACGTAACAAATTAATGTGTGTCCTTATATTTTTATTTTTTTTTGCTTAATTCTGCATGAACAGTTAATTATAGTGTTGTGCAAAATATACGGTAACTGAAAAAGTGGCAATAGCAATGTGCATGGTCATCAGCAGCAGAAACATCACCACCATCAGTGGCACCAGCGGTCCAGCCAGTGTTACTATCGAATGCAGGGAGAAAAATAGCCTTTTTTGCCTCTTTTTAAAGCATAACAAGTTGAATGCTTGCAGAGATACAGTATACAGTTTTGGCCAAAAGTATTGACACCCCTGCAATTCTACTTGATAAAGACCACAATAGGGTTGAAACGTTGTATCTGATGATGGCAGAATAAAGCTTCAACAATTTTTTCACCTGTATACGGATGCTGTTCCTTCTTTCCATATTGTGTACCCCTGCAATTCTGTCAGATAATACTCAGTTTCTTCCTGAAAATGATTGCAAACACAAATTCTTTGGTATTATTATCTTCATTTAATTTGTCTTAAATGAAAAAACACAAAAGAGAATGAAGCAAAAAGCAAAACATTGATCATTTCACACAAAACTCCAAACATGGGCTAGACAAAAGTATTGGCACCCTCAGCCTAATACTTGGTTGCACAACCTTTAGCCAAAATAACTGCGACCAACCGCTTCCGGTAACCATCAATGAGTTTCTTACAATGCTCTGCTGGAATTTTAGACCATTCTTCTTTGGCAAACTGCTCCAGGTCCCTGATATTTGAAGGGTGCCTTCTCCAAACTGCCATTTTTAGATCTCTCCACAGGTGTTCTATGGGATTCAGGTCTGGACTCATTGCTGGCCACCTTAGAAGTCTCCAGTGCTTTCTCTCAAACCATTTTCTAGTGCTTTTTAAAGTGTGTTTTGGGTCATTGTCCTGCTGGAAGACCCACGACCTCTGAGGGAGACCCAGCTTTCTCACACTGGGCCCTACATTATGCTGGAAAATTTGTTGGTAGTCTTCAGACTTCATAATGCCATGCACACGGTTAAGCAGCCAAGTGCCAGAGGCAGCAAAGCAACCCCAAAACATCAGGGAACCTCCGCCATGTTTGACTGTAGGGACCGTGTTCTTTTCTTTGAATGCCTCTTTTTTTCTCCTGTAAACTCTATGTTGATACCTTTGGCCAAAAAGCTCTACTTTTGTCTCATCTGACCAGAGAACATTCTTCCAAAATATTTTAGGCTTTTTCAGGTAAGTTTTGGCAAACTCCAGCCTGGCTTTTTTATGTCTCGGGGTAAGAAGTGGGGTCTTCCTGGGTCTCCTACCATACAGTCCCTTTTCATTCAGACGCCGACGGATAGTACGGGTTGACACTGTTGTACCCTCAGACTGCAGGGCAGCTTGAACTTGTTTGGATGTTAGTCAAGGTTCTTTATCCAACATCCGCACAATCTTGCATTGAAATCTCTTGTCAATTTTTCTTTTCCGTCCACATCTAGGAAGGTTAGCCACAGTGCCATGGGCTTTAAACTTCTTGATGACACTGCGCACGGTAGACACAGGAACATTTAGGTCTTTGGAGATGGACTTGTAGCCTTGAGAATGCTTCCTCACAATTTGGTTTCTCAAGTCCTCAGACAGTTCTTTGGTCTTCCTTCTTTTCTCCATGCTCAATGTGGTACACACAAGGACACAGGACAGAGGTTGAGTCAACTTTAATCCATGTCAACTGGCTGCAAGTGTGATTTAGTTATTGCCAACACCTGTTAGGTGCCACATTGAAGTTACAGGTGCCGTTAATTACACAAATTAGAGACGCATCACATGATTTTTCGAACAGTGCCAATACTTTTGTCCACCCTTTTTTTTATGTTTGGTGTGGAGTTATATCCAATTTAATAATAATAATCTTTATTTTTATATAGCGCTAACATATTTACAGTTTGCACACATTATCATCACTGTCCCCGAGGGGGCTCACAATCTAAATTCCCTATTAGTATGTCTTTAGAATGTGAGAGGAAACCGGAGTACCAGCAGGAAACCCACGCAAGCACGGGGAGAACATACCAACTCCTTGCATATGTTGTCCTTGGTGGGATTCAAACCCAGGACTAACCACTTAGCCACCATGTCACCCCAATTTGGCTTTAGGACAATTCTTTTTGAAAAGATAATAATACCAAAGAATTTGTGTTTGCAATCATTTTCAGGAAGAAACTGAGTATTATCTGACAGAATTGCAGGGGTGTCAATACTTTTGGCCACAACTGTATGTGAATCCCATACAATAGAGAATGCAGTATCTATAAGGGCTCATACTCACATACGAGAAACTCGGATGAGTCTCGCACGTCAATATCTGGCACTGAAATACATGCAGCTGAACACTCCGATCCAAGTGCCAGTGGCAGTGTCGGGTATTGACGTGCAAGACTCATCCGAGTTTCTCGCATGTGAGTATGAGCCCTTAGATTGCCTCTGTTGGACTATAAACTATAAAATCAAAAGTAGAGGCATACAAAAGTGACAGTCAACATTATTTCTCAAAGAGTGAAGTAAATGTCTCCATAATATCTTCTCTTCACTGACTCTGTCACTGCTGGAAGCAATATAGACATCAGCTAACACCCGCTGCTAATAACATAATAGAAACATGTAACAAATTGTCTTGACACACTAAGCATGGAGGCAAACATGCTGAAAGCAATGATTAGCACCTTTTTGGACTACACTGTGGCTCTATGTGAAGGACCTGAATTAACAGAAAGGAGCAATGGCATGGAGATTCCAACTTCTAAGTTCCTTTTTCCTGATTTTTGGTAGTGAACACTCAGTTCATCTACAGTCTGTGAGGAAAGCTTGTCATCCTCAATCTGATTAAGGTCTGCTAAACACACTAACACCAACAAAATCCCCAAAATAAGGAGTTAAGGTGCCATCACACTAAACGATGCACCAGCGATCCCGACAACAATACGACCTTGTCAGGATCGCTGGTGCCTCACTACATGATCGCTGGTGAGCTGCCAAACAGGCAGATTTCACCAGCAATCAGGACCAGTGAGGACGCTGGTATCCAAGGTAAATATCGGGTAACTAAACGAGCGCATCACTTAGTTACCCGATGTGTACCTTGAATGCCTGCGTGCTCGCACTGAGAACTGGAATCCAAGGTAAATATCAGGTAACTAAGCACGCGCATCACTTAGTTACCCGATATTTACCTTGGATACCAGCTCCCAGTGCCAGCACGCAGGTATTCAAGGTACACAGCGGGTAACTAAGCGACGCGCATGCTTAGTTACCTGATATTTACCTTGGATATCAGCTCCCAATGTCTGCTTACAGCGCTGGGAGCTCGCTGATCGTTGTTCTCCAGCTGACACACGCAGCGATGTGTGCTGGCCAGCGGGAGACTAATGATCAAAAAACAGGTAGACACGACAGGCACGGTTGAGACACTGGGCAAGCAGGCATGGCTAGGAGACACAGGGCAGGCGGGCACGGCTTGGAGACACAGGGCAGGCGGGCACGGCTTGGAGACACAGGGCAGGCGGGCACGGCTTGGAGACACAGGGCAGGCGGGCACGGCTTGGAGACACAGGGCAGGTGGGCACAGCTTGGAGACACAGGACAGATTGGCGTGGTATGAGAAGGAGCAGGTAGGGACCTGTTCACACAGCAGGTGTAGGCAGGAGGAAATTGTGTATACTGGAACAGGATTTGGACCTGTTCACACAGGAGGTGCAGGTATGGATATAGGCAGGAGTGTGGAGTAGGCTGAGCGGCAAGAGAGCCGTGCAGTTAGAGCGGCTAGAGAGCCGTGCAGTTAGAGTGGCTAGAGAGCCGTGCAGGCAGAGCGGCTAGAGAGCCGTGCAGGCAGAGCGGCTAGAGAGCCGAGTAGGCAGAGCGGCTAGAGAGCCGAGCAGGCAGAGCGGCTAGAGAGCCGAGCAGGCAGAGCGGCTAAGGAGCCGAGCAGGCAGAGCGGCTAGGGAGCCGAGCAGGCAGAGCTGCTAAGGAGCCGAGCAGGCAGAGTGGCTAAGGAGCCGAGCAGGCAGAGCTGCTAAGGAGCCATGCAGACAGAGCGGCTAGGGAGCCGTGCAGACAGAGTGGCTAGGGAGCCGTGCAGATAGAGCGGCTAGGGAGCCGTGCAGACAGAGCGGCTAGGGAGCCGTGCAGACAGAGCGGCTAGGGAGCCATGCAGACAGAGCGGCTAGGGAGGACACAAGGAAAGACACGGCAGAGAAGGAACCACAGACAAGGAGACTGACAGACAGAGGTAAGACTGTGTTCAGACAGAGACACAGGGGCAAAGACCCAAGGACCAGGATATTCTGTCTCCTGGCAGGCGGACAGAGAACAGACAAGGCACTGGAAACAAGACTCAAGGGCCAGGATATTCTGCCTCCTGGCAGGTGGACAGAGAAGTACTAGGCAAGGTACCAAGACACAGGAATACGCAATAAGAGCCTTCAGAGAAGGCAAGACATAGAACAGGGCCTGGCTAGCTCAGCAGCAAGGAGCTAACTGAGCTGAGACATTGCAGAGGCCATGTTTCAGTGGATGTGGCAGGGTTAAATAGTCCAGGGCTCTAGGTAATTGGTCAGGGACCCATTAGCCAGGTGCACCCTGACTGCATAAGAACCAGAGAGTTCAGGCGCCGCCCCCCTATACACACAGTCAGGAAACATGGATAGCAAGCAGGAAAACAAGAGGCATAGCACATGGAGCTCAGGGCTGGCAACAGACAGAATTCACAGCATGGCATGACACAGAAAGTAAGTTGGTGTGCGGGGGATGGGAGGCCATGCAGTGATGCCAGCAGGGTTGTTATATATACTACATACTACATACATACTACATACATACATACTACATACATACTACATTCATACAACATACATACAGCAAACATAAAACATGCTACAGACATACAACATACATACTACATACATACTACATACAATACATTCATACATTCATACAATACATACATATAGACATACAGTACATATAACATAGAGTACATACTCACCATCACTTGTCACTTTGATCCCCAAAGCCAGTGTCATCTCACTGTAAAAATATTAAAATAACAAACAACCGATATACTCCCTGATCCGCAGAAATCCACACGTGTCCCACGACGATCTCCTGCACTGCATCACTGAGAGGTTACTATAGTTCACTGGTCTCACTTTATGGCAAAAGCTGCGTGGGAACTTTCTCACACAGCAATGCCAAAAGTGAGAATAGGGACTATTTTTTTACAGTGGGGGAGGAATACAGTGCGGAAGGATACCTACCTCCCGTCATTGTATTCCTGGGGCCCCTAGAGAGCGGTGGCATCAGCTGATGCTGTTGTTCTCCATGGGAGATCGTCATGGGACACTCGTGGATTTCTGTGGATCAGGGAGTATATTGGTTGTTTGCTATTTTAATATTTTTTATAGATGACACTGGCTTTGGGGAACAAAGTGACAAGTGATGGTGAGTATGTACTCTATGTTATATGTACTGTATGTCTATATGTATGTATTGTATGAATGTATTGTATGTAGTATGTAGTATGTATGTAGTATATATGTAGTATGTATGCAGTATGTATTTTGTATGTATGTTGTATGAATGTAGTATGTATATAGTATGTATGTATGTTGTATGAATGTAGTATATATGCAGCATGTATGTAGTATGTATGTATGTTGTATGAATGTTGTATATATGAAGTATGTAAGTAGTATGTATGTTGTATGTATGTATTATGTAGTATGCATGTTGTATGAATGTAGTATATATGTAGTATGAATGTATGTTGTATGAATGTTGTATGTATGTAGTATGTATGTAGTATGTTTTTTGTTTTTTTTACATTCAACACATTAGCCGGATGATGGGACTACTACTGTCCCATCATTGGCTAATGTGTCAATCTCTTTCATTGTAGCAGGCATAGCCCGATGGGACTTGTAGGCCCATCGGACAATGCCTGCACAGAGCCCCGGCAGCCCGCACAGAGCCCCGGCAGGCCCACACAGAGCCCCAGAAGCCCGCACAGAGCCCCGGCAGGCCCGCACAGAGCCCCGGCAGGCCCGCACAGAGCCCCGGCAGGCCCGCACAGAGCCCGGCAGCCCGCACAGAGCCCCGGCAGGCCCGCACAGACCCCTGAGAGGCCCGTACAGACCCCTCCCACACACACAGACATGCACAGTATCCGCCCACGTACCGCCCACACTCTTCCCCCCTCCCAAACTGGATGTGCAAGGAAAGAAAGGGGTTTTTTTTACTTCCGATATTTCTGTCCCACAGATTTGCATGGGACTTCCGGTATCGGTCCGCTCCAATCCGATCCGATATTTCTCAATATCGGATGGTATCGCTCAAAACTACTCAAGGGCTGTCACATTGTAGAAGGATCATCTTTATTCTCATTTGCTCAAGGAAAGACTAGAAGCAATGGGATGAAACTGAATGGGAGGAGACACAGATTAGATATTAGAAAAAACGTTTTGACAGTTAGAGTGATCAATGAGTGGAACAGGCTGCCACGAGAAGTTGTGAGTTCTACTTCAATGGAAGTCTTCAAACAGAGGCTGGACAGACATGTCTGGGATGATTTGGTGAATCCTGCTTTATGCAGGGGGTTGGACCAGATGGCCCAGGAAGTCCCTTCCAACTCTACGATTCTATGATTCTATATATAATACGTTAATGTTATTTTGTCTGTAAATAACATTACAGACATACTAAATTCATATATTTGCTTATATTTTACTTTATTTTTCCATATTTAAGGCACTTATAAAATAACTTTTAGTCTACACTTTTTGAGATTTGCAGCTCACTTTCTTTTTCCTCTCTTCATAGCAGTTCATTCCAGTTGTGGAGCTCCTGAAGTACAATTAAGAAAATATATTTTATGTCATGTAGCAGGAATTGGCACTCAACTGTAGCGTTATTTTTTTCGGGGGCCTAAATGCATTAACATTTACCTGCCTACGAGCCTCATTGATCACATCCACTACACATATTTGTTATTCACCTGCCCGAGCTCCAATGCGGGGCTTTGCTCCCTGCTATTGTCCTCTCCCTCTGCACCAATATGTGTCGGATCACTCTGATAAAGTGGCAAATTCTGCTGACATTATTACGCTAGCAATATAAGCTACTTATGGTTCAACTAGTTAGGTGTTTAATTAACTCCCCTGCTATTCCTCACATTCAGTCTAACAGCACTGTTTATTTCCCTACCCAGTCCAGTTTATCTAGGGGTATGGTCCATACCTACCACTCTGCAAGCCAGATTCCAGATTAACAACTTCTTGCATCTGTTCTAGATGTTGTTCACTCCTTTGTCTCCACTTTCAAGGTCATGCAATATTTGTGCTACAAGTTCTTTGTATATGTGTCTGCTATTAACCATATTCCTGCTGAAATCAACTGATTGAATATACCGTATGTTTCTCCTACTAACTATACCCTTGCTACAAGTTCCTGAATGCAAACACTTCTGATGTTAACCATATTCTTACAGTGAGTTCTGGACTTCAAGTACTTATCTACTTTTTTGTGTGTGACTGCACTCTTGCAGCATCTGTGCTTTCAACTTTGCTTGTCTATTTGTCCCGGTTACAACTGTCCTTTTCCACTGCTTCATTGCCCCGGTCCACGCTGCTCCCCCTCACCTTATGATTCAGACAATTCATCTCACCAGGTGAGCCCATTACAAAACTAGTAACATTATATAATGCATATTATCATCCCTCAGTATTTTTTGATGTAACATAAAAATCAATGTGTACCATTCATGATTTATCTGCTCTTTATTAATTGCACACTCAGTTGGGCCTTCCAACATTTTGAAAGTTTCTTCTCTAATATTTATATTTGTATAAAGATGTTTTGTGTCATATCCACTCAAGGCTGAAAGTTCTGATAGAAAACAGATTGAATAGCTTGTCTTCATTCTGATTCCTTCAAGCTGAACAAACACATTTAATCTTTGAAGTCTTTCTCAGCATCCACAAATCTATTACAAGCTAAAATGTAATTAAAAGCAGTGTTCAGTATAAATGAGTATACCCCAACAGATTTGCCAGAAAACCCTTAGTTTCCTTTCAGAATCAACAGTTTCTATGTGATTTGTAGTAGATTTATGGGAGAGCTGAAAGCTAAAGGCTACAAGATCAGTAAAGCTTTACTTCAACTTCAGAATACTGTAAATAGTGAAACAAAGTGATTGCAGTGTATGAGTGCTCTTTCTGTTGGGAAGCTACAGTGGCTTGCAAATGTATTCACCCCCTTGGCTTTTTCGCTATTTTGTTACATTTCAACTTGTATTTAAATATTTCTGTAATCCGATTTGTGTTTGATGCATCAGCATTAAATAGTCTAATATGAACCCGGCCTAAGTTAGTGAAGGGAAGCGAGAAAAAAATTAATAAGATTAAATTTATTGGATAAAAAAACTAAAATTTGGCATGTGCAAATGTATTCAACCTTTGCCAGGGGAGCATGACCATCACCTCTTCCTTCGAACTGCCTAAATCTCTCGTATGGCCTTGGCTGCATGTGTGGGTCTAGGACCTCATCATCTCCTTTGCATCATCACACCTCTCCAGTCTGCCATAACTCTGCTGCCTTATTCCACTTCTGTCCTCGCTGCTCCTTTGCTTCCTCCTTCTGCAAATCTCTTCATTATTCCCCAGTTCCACAATGTATCCTCTTCAAGCTAGTAACAATGACATGCAAAGCAGTCCATAATCTTTCTCCCCCTTATATCCATGGACTTATCTCTGAATATGTCCCACTACATAATCTCTGGTCCTCGCAAGACCTCCTTCTCTCCTTCACAATTGTACATTCCTCATCCAATCTCCTGCAAGACTTCTCCAGAGTATCCCCCATCCTGTAGAATTCTGTGGCCCAACTCAGCCGATTATTCTCCATATTATGAACTTTGAAGCAAAACATAAAGATCCATGTCTTCAGAACAGCTTACAGCCTGCAATGACCCTGCTGCCACCTCACTGACACCAGAGCTGCTGCAACCCCCAAACCTACTGTCTCCTTTCCCACTTTCCTGTAGAATGAAAGGCTGCAAGTGTAGAGTCGCCTTCCCTCTGTACCTGTCTATCACTATTAATTTGTTGACTGTAATTTCTATTTGCATTTTTCATTTAGGCCCTCCTCATGTACAGCACAATGTAATCAATGGTGCCCTAAAAATATATAATAATAATCCCCCACATGATGTTCCACCTAATCTTCACCCCTACCCTCTTTGGCAATGTATACACACCAGAAAACTACAGCAGTTTGCACCTGTGATTCATCACCAGCATTATGAGAGATGTGCTGTGCTGGTCTGCTGACCATTTGCACTATCCCTCTAACATACTCATCCTCCAACAGAACAAGTGGTTGGACATAAGTGCACTCAATCTCTTCAAATTGTGGGGCAGGGCCAGGTGGATGGCCCATGAAACCACAGCCAGCAGTCAACAAAAAGCTGAAGTGAGTGCTGCAGAACATGGGGCTCAGACTTTTTGCCTGATTTGCAGGGAGGTGAGGTGGAAGACAGATGCCCATGAGACGCAGGTGCCAAATCTGCGCTTTCAGCAGTGGACCAGGTGGAGGACGAAGCAAAAGGACTGAAGGCACTCTCAACCATCTAATCTAAAACTACCTCTACTTGTCATGGCCTGGCAAATTACACAGAACATACTGTCACCTGCTTGTAGCAGAGGAAGGGGTTTCATTTGGGCTGGTAGCAGATGCAGATTGACCATGCCCACTTTCTCCCTGCAGAAGCTACATCACCACCACCAGCAACACAGCCACATCTCCTATTTGATGTTCTCCTCATTGTTTTAAACCAAAACAATTGCAGAGAATTACTCGGTCTGTAACACAGAGAGAGATAATGGCCAGCAGATTATTAAACTGTCTGTTTTCAGAGTTTCCCCCCCAAAAAATAAATAAATAAAAAACAGTGTTGACTACCTTCCTCCTACTCAGCCGCTTTCACCTACATCATAACCTCCTCCTTAACCTCCTGCTTCACTTCGACCTGTCATGCTTGCCATGTCTTGTGGTGTTGTCCTTTATGCTATTTTTGTCTCTGTCATGCTTGGATTTATAGTCCTTCCAGTGTTCTCTGCCTTTGCTTGCTTTGCCGTGTTTAGTTTATGCAAAGCTTTCCTTGTACTGCTTCCGCTTCCCTGTTTCTGGCTGGTCTTCCTTGTTCTTACCTATGGTGCTCTGTTGTGCCTCCTGGCACACGGACCATTCCTCTGCTCTCTGACCTGTGGTGCTTCTCAAGCACATTTCCAGGCTAGTCTCAAGGTTCTTCCTTGACCCGGCTCTGAGCTTCGGCCTACGCTCCGCTGCTAGCCCTGTTCTCTGCCTGATGCTCTGTTGTGCCTCCTGGCACATGCACCATTTCTGCTCTCTGACCTTTTGTGCTCTCTTGCACATTTTGGGGCTAGTCTCAAGGTTCCTCCTTGACCCGGCTCTGGGCTTTGGCCTACGTTCCGCTGCTAGCTCTGTTCTCGCTCTGACCTGACTCTGTGTTTCTGCCTACGTTCTGCTCCTTGCCCTGTACCTTGTCTTACCTTGTTTCTCGCCTTTCTTTGCCTTGTTTCTTCGTATGCCCTTTGCATGCGCCTGGATTTCCTAGCCTCCAGTCTGTGCCTCAGCCGTGCTCGTCGGCCAGTGACAGCTGTGTCGCCTGTTATGCCTCAGCCGGGTTCGCTGGAGTTTTGCCTGTCTGTCTGTGCCGCAGCCCGACCAGCTAGCCAGTGCCCCAGCCGTGCTCTCTGTGATTCCATGTACCCATGCTTTCTCTGCACTGTGCTTTGCGTGCTTCTCTACTAGCATGCTCAGGTCCTAGCCTGCTCCTTGGCATACCTCCCCGTGCTTCTGTAAAAGTACACGCAGGTCTTGCCATGTACCCTGTCGTGCCCTCTAGCACGCACAGGCCCTAGCCTATAGACTGTTGTGCCCTCTTGCACGCACAGGCCCTAGCTTGTACCCTGTCATGCCCTCTTGCATGCACAGGCCCTAGTCTGTACCCTGGCGTGTCTCCTAGCACACGCAGGCCCTTGCCTTAGCCTGAACCCTGGCGTGTCTCTTAGCACGCACCCTGACTTGACCCTGATCCTGGCGTGTCCCTCGGCACGTGCAGGACCTTGCCTTGAACCTGACCCTGGCATGCCCCTCTGCACGCGCAGGACTCTGCCTTGAACCCTGTCCCTGGCGTGTCCCTCGGCACGCGCAGGACCTTGCCTTGGACCCTGGCATGTCCCTACACACGCACCTTGTCTTGTATCTTGGAACTTGAACCCTGGCATGTCCCCTACACACGTACCATGTCTTGTACTTTGCAAGTTGAACCTGGCGTGTCCCCTACACACGCACCTTGCCTTGCACCTTGCCCTGGTCCCTGGTGTGCCCCTAGCACGCACCCTGCCTGGAATCTTGCCTTGGACCTCGGCGTGTTCCCTAACATGCACAGTGTCTGGAGATCTGTTGTGCCTCCTTGCCTGTACCCTGGTTTGCCTGCTGGATTCCCGGAATCTGCCATCACTGCCAGAGATCGTAAGCATGAAGACTACGGCCTGAAGTCCAGAGCTGGTGTCCGCAGCCTGATGACCTGATCCTTGCCAGCTGTCCGGAGTCCGATGCCATCGTGTCCTTGCCGGTAACCGGGCTTACCTTCTGGCACGTACCATGCCATGGACCTTGGCGTGCCACGCACGCACCTTGCTGTGTTTGCCTGTTATCACATTTTGCACTTAATGTTATCCTGAATTTGCCTTAATGAAGATACCTTGAATTCACGTATTGTCTTGTCTTGTTTCCTGCACGTCCTTTGTCGTCAGACACTCGTACCTAGTGTCTACTCGAGCCGGCCATCTGGTTCCAGCAGTCGTGGTGGCTCACCCCCTTGGTCTTGCCCCTGACATTCCCTGTATAGGGGGTGGTTCCTCTCAAGGTCAGCTCACGCTAGGTGGGTGAGTGCCACGACCAAGAGTGTCCACCCTAAAGAAATCGACTCAGCGTAAGCTGACTCCATCGCAGGACCTTAGTCTCCTGGTTCAAAATTATTATTTTTTCATTTTTTTATTCTATGCTATTTTAAGTAATTTTACTAAAAACATTTACTTGCAAGATAATTGTTCTGTTCTTACCCTCGATTTGGCTTTCTTTTGCAGCCCTTATTGTCACCATTTTACAGCTATTTTAAAGCGCAGAAGTTCAGGTCCCCCTTGACTTCTATTGGTTTTGGGGAAAAGTTCAGTCCTGAACCAAAATTTTAACTTTAGCTTCGCATAACCCACCGAACCAGAACATCCACGGGTCCGCTCATCCCTACTCAGAATTGCTGCAGTGTGGAGAAAGAGCTGACTAGTTCAATGCAGTCATTAGATGAAGGCAGTTCATAGTCTGCATCGAATTTGTCAAGTAAAGTTCCTACCCGACGCTTCACAGTATGTTTACTTTTAAACACTTCAGTGTAGACTTTTCAGAGTAGAACATACCTGGCTGCAAAACTGCCATTAAGTTCTGATTCATTCTGCCTGAGGTTTAGGCAATATGAATCCACTTACAGATTCCTGTTAATTTTTGTTGTGCATCTCTCTGGTTAGGGAATATAGTAATTTGCTGTTACAAAGGAATTGTTTATGGACATGATTAAAACAATTAAAGGGAACCTGTCACCAGAAAAAAAACTTTGTTAACCTGAATATGTGGGGTTAATCTGCAGGGTAATAGTGTTATTAACTCGTTCTAAGCCCGCACATAGCTTAACACTACAGTGAGAAAATCAACTTTACTCCCCCAAAGTAACAATCCAGTTTCAGTCATGGGGGGTGGCGCCGGCACTGGTTTGATCACTCACCGCTGTGAGAATACAGAGCAGTGGCTTTATCCGTTCCCCTGACCTGACAGACCCAATACAGATTACATATCAAAAAGAGAAAAATGGTTGCACTCAATTGCATTAAGACATGTCAATATGAAATATATGAAGTATGAATAGTATAATCGCTTTTGACATTTAGAAAAAACATATTAGATGCTTAGCACAAAATTTGGCCAAAAAATGTGAGCCTATTCACCAACGTTAAGTTAATCTCATGATCGAATGGGTCCCTACTCTAACTGCCCAGTGTGAACACTTATCTTTGGCTAATAACTTGGTAAAGCCTATTTTTATAGGAAGATAGAACCAAATGTGATTGGATGTATTGACATGTCTTAATGCAATTGAGTGCAACCATTTTTCTCTTTTTGATTTGTAAGCTGTTTTTTGGTAAGCACCTATTCAGACTAGTTCTTAATATGTTGTCAGTTTTTCTGTTATTTGTATGCTAGACCCAATACAGAGCCAGTATCAGTCAGGGGCGGGGGCACGGTTACTGCCAGTGCTCTGTAGTCACAAAGCAGTGACTGAACCAGCACTGGCGCCACTCTCAAGACTGAAAGTGGAATGCTACCAGGGAGGAATAAAGTTCATTTTTTCCCTGCAATGTTCAGCTCAGTGCGGGCTTCAGGCAGGTTAATAATGATATTGATCTGCAGATTAACACCATTTCTTCAGGTTAATAGCACTTTTTCTTGTGACAGATTGCCTTTAATATTGTCATCATACAGTAGACAAATATGGTAGCGGCGTTCAAACATAATTTTCTTTTGCACAAAAACTATTTTATTTGCATTGTATTTTTGCAGTCATTTATTTTCTATCATTAAAGTGTAGCATGTTCTATGAAAATGTTTCCTTATAGATTGTATTATATGAAAAAATACCAGAAAAGAAAGGAAGCTTATAGAAAAGGTCGGCCCCTGCCCTTTGTCTTGGAATAAAATGAGCAAAGAGCAATGGGGTCTGAGAACCAAAGGGTTGTTCGGAGGCATATTCAGGACTATAAAGCTTCATGGATCTCTGGGAGTAGTGTCTTACATACTTATTTTACCCACTCACAATATGAGATACGGTAATCTTTCTATAAATTGGTATTAATCACATAGTGATCCCCTCGGTGTAATGCAGTGTTTTATATGTACTGTTTAGGTTTCAGCATCATAATCAACTTTGTTACTGCTATTGCCTTCTTTATGTGCCTTTTCCATTAAATGCATGCTAGCTCTCTTTAGACTGAGGTCCTAATGAATATTGGATGCATTTTTGATGTTGCACATTTCTGTATCTAGTAGCTACTGTATATTGGGTTACCTGTGTTCTTTTCATTGCATTTTTGAGTGTTTTTTTACAAATGATTTTATTGCATTTTTGTCTCTACGGCTTTTGTTTTCTTTTGGTATGCCAGGTTTTAACTAAAACATTGTTTTTGGAAACTTCCTGTTACTTGACTTTGATAAAACTTTATTGATAAAACTTTATTGATAAAGCCATGTGTGAATTACATCCATTTTTTAGTGTGTTTGCGTTTTACGTGCATTAGTGAGTTTCCGATACATTTGCATTTTTTTTCTGCAGAGTTTACTCATTTTTTTCTACTCTATGGATAAAATCCACAAGTAAAACACCTTTTCACTGCAAGAGAGATTGACATGTTGCAGATTTCAAACAGATACTGCAGGTCAGTTTACACTGCCTTAAAAAAAAACACAGTTGGCAGACCATTTCCATAAATCTCATACACTTTGCTGTACGTAACACATTTTTTTGAAGAGCGAAAGCATGCAGCACCAAAAACTCATTAAATATTTATTGTGGAAACTTAACCTTAAGTTCCCTCCAGTTGAAAATAAAGTATTTGACAAAGAAACCATATTCTTGTATTAAAAAATGAATTATGAAACTGATCTACAGTATGTGGTTTACTAACATGTTTGTATTATTCATTTTGAAGACAGATGGCTTTAACCTGAAATGTAAATATGAAAATTGGCTTGAAATATTCAGTTCCTCATCAGCTAGGCCATAATATCTTACTTGGCAGATAAAGATTCTTGGTACTGATTATGTAACCTATAGCATCTGTAAATTTTCCACTTCATTGTGCCTTGTCTAAATTTGTATTTTTTATAAATGTGTCGTAGTCTGTAAAAGGACTTTGTAGCTTAGGAGACTGTGAAACATACTGGGTGATCCAATGTGTTTTTAATTTCATTTTTATAGGTTATGTTGAACAATTAAGAGTTCATTCACATGGAATCTTTTCACGTACAAATTCTACCCATCTTTTTCATGGATAAAACTCGTATATATTATAGTCTTTGAGGATGTTCAGGTATATTGAGGATAGAGTATTTTTGAGGACATGTCCAATTTTGATCCAAGCCGTGAATAAAAGTCGCAAATGCAAGAATAAGGTCCTTTCAAAAGTCATAAAAAATTTTTCCTAACATGCATATGCGCAAAAATGTTGTGACGTTGCATGTTTGCCCCCTAGTTTGGTCTTGCTTCTCCAAAATGGGAGGAGCTGGGGAAGGAAGAGTCATGGCAAACACGGGTACTCAAATTTATGTTGACAGGCAGTGTTTGCTGTCCCACAAATCTTTATCCAATCTCCAACTGGTGCATACATAGACTCATGAGCGATTCGCACATGATAAACTATCTGAGGTACACAAGTAGACTGATGCTATTTTGTGCATCACTTAATTTATTTATGACTCAGGAGTTTCACACTCCATCTCACCCCATCATCCAAACAGGTGTGAAAAATGTCATTGGTATATAATTATCTTGAATCTTACAAAAATTTGTTTCACCATAAAACTTTTTTTTCAATTGGTTGTGCAGAAATTCAGTGAAATTCAGTGATCCATAGACAGCCAGTCAAAGGTAAAAAAAAGAAGTTGATACATGCCTTACTGATGCCTTCCAATGCCCTGCAGCCCATAGTATGGTCTTCTGCACCACTTCTTTTCACTTTCCACTGTTGTGTACATATTCTTTAGACTGCTAAACTCTACAGGAAGGCTTTTGGCGCCGACCATGTCACAGGTGTCACTGCTTATTGTGCCAGCACGATGAGTCTACATGGTGCACAGGAATATTAAAGGCCTGCTTGTCCATTAAAACTCCAGCCTAGAGTGATGCACATGATGACAGAAAGTGAAAAGAAGAGGTATAAAGGACTGTAAAGCTGGAAAGGTGAGAAGTGAGATGACCATTATTTTATTATATATATTTTTTTATTTTTTGTTTTACATTCTATGTTTATTATACTCTGGGGTCTGAACAAATCACCCCAGCATATAATAACGAACAAAAAATTTGCATCAAATAACATTTATCTGAAAAAAATGTGCGTGATTTTCTGAATTTGAATTTTGGCAGATTGCCTAGTTATCAATATCATATGACTTTTAACCCTTTAGTGACAGGGACAATTTTTTTTAAATCTGACCAGTATCATTTTATGTGGTAATACCTCTAGAATGCTTCAACATATCCAATTGAATTTGAGATTATTTTTTCATGACACATCATACTTTATGATAATTGTAAATGTAGGTTGATATGCTTTTTTTAATAACAATAACTAATGTGATAAATGCAATTTTCAAACTTTGAATGATTATCCCTTTAATATAGATATTCATACCACATAAAAACATTAATAAATGAGATTTCGCTCATGTCTACTTTACATCAGCACCATTTGTAAAATGTTGTTTTATTTTACTTCCATTTTAGAAGGTTTAAAAATGTAGCAGTAATTTTTCATTTTTTCAAGGAAATTTACAAAACTTATATTTTTAGGGACCTGTTCAGTTTTGAAATGACTTTGGGGGTTCTATATAATGGAAACCCCCAAAAGTTAGATCATTTTAAAAACTACCAAAATTGCTTTCAGGTAGTTTATTAACCCTTCAGGTGCATTTCAGGAATTAATGCAAAGTGGCATGACAAAATTAAAAAAATGTATTTTTACCGCCTAAATTTTTATATGTTTTGAACATGCCACTATAGCTGGCAGACTTAAAGGCCACTATATGGCCATGAATTGCCATGGCAAACATCAGGATCACAACATCAAGATCTCAGGGTGATAATGTGGTTAAAGAAGAAGTCTCTACATTCTGTCAACTATCTAGATGCTGTACTCACTACTGAAGGAAGCATTTAAGGGGTTAAATGACATAATCGGTACCAGCACTGATTGTGACTGATTCAGTAAGTTGTCAGCTATTGTGTAAAGCTGACAGCTAAAGAATTGTCACAAGCTAAGGGATGCTTGTCTCTTCTATCACAGGTCAGTAAAAAGACATATTGGTGCTCACTAAGGGCTTAAGCATACACACATAGCTTTTCATTTTTGGTGTGTTTTGTTGCATTTGTGGGACCAAGGGCAGTTTTTCAGAATACTGCATAAATTATAGCGCTACTGCCTGTTGTCTAAAAAATGGTATGTACAAAATGTTGCCGAATAAAAAACTGCAACTAAAATACATTTATAGAAAAGCCTTCTAAAATTCTTGAAATGCTTGCATAAATTTTTTTGGCGTGTATTTTAACATGCTGAAAAGATGTGTGTGAAGAAGTCCTAAAGCTGCTATATGATAGATAGCTGGCAGAGTAAGTTATATGATGAAAATAACCAGACACTACACCCCAATCAGAATTACACTAAAATTACTAATATGACATAGATAATCTCATCTGCTGACAATTGTACCTGTCAATGGATTAGTACTAAAGTAATATCCACCAACAGGGTGAGGCCACACGCTCAGGTTTTGTTCTGGTTTTCTGAAACAGTTTTGAAGACAAAACAAGGTGTGGATCACAGGTGAGAAAACATTGTGCTTTGGAAACTTGTCAGTTAATTGACATGTGGAGATTTTTTTATTGCAATCTTAGTGTAGGAACAGTTTTAACCTTTGTGAATGTGCCGATTCTAGTTTTTCGTTTACTACCTTTTTTTCAGAGCCATGGCTAGTTAAAGGTCAGTCTGTAGGGGGGCTATTGAGCCACTTGATGAAGCAATCCAAAGTATCTCCCAGATGTCTACACTTTGCTTCCCCTCCTTTTTACCACCGGAATGGGATTTGGCAACACTCTGAGCTGACCGTTAAGCTGTAGAGAAGGTTTCTCATGCGTGAATACAGTTGAAGCCCTGATCACCAGTATCGCCAGGTCAGGATGATGTCAGAAGCTTGAACAAGACATTTGATCGCGCTGATGATGCCATAAATGCCCTTGCAGTGCACAGGATAAAAATGTTGGCATATTCTAATGGAGCTTAAGAAATTGAAGATTTATTGTAATGTAATGTAATATATGGTGGGTTGTAGGGTAGGTTTGAGGAGGCCATATAGGTAGAGGGGAAATATGTGAAGAAACAGTATAAGGAGTGAGGGATGTGTGAGGAAGCAGTATGGGAGCAAGGGATGGAAGAAAATGTGTGAAAAAAACAGTATGGTGAGAGGGGGTTGGTAATATGTGGGGAGAAATTATGGGGAGCAGGGTGTGAATGTGTCAGGAGACTGTGTAAAGTAGATGGACTGAATGTATATGGGACAGAGAGTAATGTGGGAGGGGACAACAGTATGGGGAGTGAGGGGGAAACACGTGAAGAGAAGGTATGAAACGGAGTGGAAAAATCTGAGTAAACACAATAGTAGGGAGAAATTTATGGAGGGCGAAAAGTGAAGGGGACAATATTGAAAGAAGTAGTGTGATGAGGCAATACGTGGAGAAAAAAGTGTAAAGAGGCAAAGTAGAAGGATTAGGTTTTGCGAGATTGCACATAAAGAAGGGGCAGCATGGGGGAACAGTATGAGAGAGAGTGTCATTTACTGCATATAATGCAATTCTATGGAAAAAATCCACACATAAAAATAAAAAATCAGCAAACACGCAAGAGATAGTGACATGTTGCAGAATTGAAACTTGGACCACAGGTCTGTTTATGGTATGCAAAGAAAGCACAGTGGGTAAGAGGTGTCTATAAATCCCAACCACTTTGCTGCAACTGTAAGATGCTGCATTTTTGATGCAGCAAAAATACACAGCATCAAAAATGCACCAAAAAGACTCATTGTGGACACACAGCCTTATGGAAACAAATGCAGCAAAAACACAGAAGGACTAGACATCATGCATTTAATATAAAAAACATACTGCATGTCAAAATAGCACAAGGAAAAAAAAAACAGCTTATGGATTACTATTTATTATTATAGCGCCATTTATTCCATGGCGTTTTGCATGTGAAAAGGTACAAAACAAGTACAGTAATCATGAAGAATACAAGTCACCGACTGGTATAGGAGGAAAGAGGGCCCTGCCTGTGGGAGCTCACAGTCTATATAGAATGGGTGAGGATAAAGTAGGGTAGAGCTAGTCATGCAGCGGTATGGTGGAATGAGTGTTATTGCATGTTGTAGGTTTGTCATAAGAGGTAGCTCTTCAGGTTCCTTTTAAAGGCTTCCACTGTAGGCGACAGTCTGATAAGTTGGGGTAGAGAGTTCCAGAGTAAGGGGAATGCAGGAATGCATGAAAAAAACCTTGCATGTGATTGTAGGAAGAGGAGATAAGAGGGAGTTAAGAGGGAGATCTTGTGAGAATCGGAGGTTGTGTGCCGGTAAGTACCAGAAAACAAGTTCACAAATGTATGGAGGAGACAGGTTGTGGATTTCTCTGTATGGTTTTGAACTGGAGTCTTTGGGCAATGGGGAGCCAGTGAAGGGATTGATAGAGAGGAGAGGCTGGTGAGGAAATAGGACAGATGGACTAGTCAGGCAGCAGAGTTTAGGATAATTTGGAGGGGTGCGAGAGTGTTATTAGGAAGGCCACAGAGCAGGACATTGCAGTAGTCAATGTGGGACATGATGAGGGCATGCACTAGTATTTTTGGCAGATTCTTGATTAAGGAATGTGTGCATCTGGGAAATATTTTTGATATGTGGTTTGAATGAGAGAGCAGAGTCAAGGATTACCACAAGGCAGCATCTTACTTCTGTTTACAATGCCAGAACAAAATTGTGCCCAAATGTGTGAACAAGCTCTTAAGCTTTTCTTGAATTAGGTCAAGAACTCCAAATTCTGTCTCATCAAATTAAGGATGAACTATGGAAAAAGATAAGACAACTTGGGCAATGAGATTTTCTTTGCAAAATGCGCCTGCAAAACCTTTGTTCTGGAATTTATCTGGATGTTTCATTGACATGTACCATCTATATCAGCATTGTTTCTGACCGTTCATAGCAATGGTATTCCTTAGTGGCAATGGCTTCTTTCAGCATGAGAATGCACTCTACAACACTAAGACTGGAGTCACACTAACCTGCACAAAATACGGTCCGTAGTTTACATGCGTAATACGGATGAATGACCCCTAAATAGTGCTCCGTAGGTCATCCGTAAGCCAGGTGAGGTCGCGTATTTTGCGCATGTCTGCATTCATATGTAATCCGTGTGGCATCCGTATGCAATCCATATGGCGAGATTTTCTCGCAGCCTTGCAAAATGGACATTTAACGGTTTTGAGGCCTGCAAACAATTTAAATCATTAGCCTGCACCCTATTTATACACTCTGAAACAGGTGGCTGCCTCCATTCTGTCCATTTGTGACCTTGCTTTCACGAGGTGTGTTGGTGTTCTTTGTGCAACATGGCAGAGGGTCTGAGATTCAATACAACTGAGCAGGTTGTCTTTACTTGGCTTTTGTCACGGCGCTTTGGGCAACCATACCCAGTGATAGTGGATCCGCGGAAGATCAGATGCATGTGGGTACATCCACTTTTGAGGCAATGACTCACAAGAGGTCATTTTCATCGCCTCTATTCTTCTCTGCGGGAGCATCCGGAGAAATTCTACCAGTACTGTCGCATGAGCATTTCCACATTTGATCGACTCTTGGAGACAGTGCGCCCTGGGATAACCTTTCAGGACACAAGGATGCGCAAAGCGATATCTGCAGAGGAGCGACTTCTACTCACAATACGATATGTACTACACAACCACATTCTCTATGTTCATAATGAGTGTGCTAAATTATGTTTTTTGGCCTTCTTGGACAAAGCTTAATGCCCTTATCTTACTCCAAATATGTTTCAACTGACATACCAGAATGTTAGATCTAATATGTCCTGCATATCACTTAGTCATTGTGCCACCAAATATGTGTGTGTTATTCTATCTCAATTCCTACCAAGTTTGGTCGGCATGTAACTGATTTTTTTGGACTTTAGGCATTCTAAACTTAACAATTTCTGTTGTTCTACAGCTTCCTGTCCACTGGCCTGTCTTATGCCGCCCTCCACCATGAGTTTCTCATAGGAAAATCAACCATTTCAGGCATAGTGAGGTCTACATGTACAGAAATCTGGACAAGACTCCATCAAGTGGTCATGCCTGAGCCCAGGATGGAAGACTGGTTGAGGATATCAAGGGACTTTGAGGAGGACTGCCAGTTTCCAAATTGTATTGGGGCCCTGGATGGCAAACATATCAGGGTGCGTAAGCCGCCGAACTCTGGCTCCCAATTCTTCAATTATAAACAATACTTTTCTGTTGTATTGTTGGTTCTGGTAGACCCTCAATACAAGTTTATAATTGTTGACATTGGGGCCTATGGAAGGACGGGAAACTCTAGAGTCTTCAATACTTCCATAATGGCTCGGCGGCTACGCACCAACCAGTTGGATCTACCACCACCACGCCAGCTACCAGGCTCCCCTGAAGAATCAGTCCCTTATGTCCTTGTGGCAGATGAGGCCTTTCAGTTATCGCGCAATGTCATGAGGCCATATCCCCGGCGAAACCTTGACCACAGGCGCAGAATTTTTAACTTGCGACTATCACGTGCTAGGCGACTGGTGGAGTGTTCCTTTGGGATTCTTTGTGCCAAATGGCGGGTACTCCAGTCTGCCATTCAGTTGAGTGAGCAAAATGTGAATGAAGTTGTGAAAGCCTGTGTTGTTCTGCATAACTTCACCAGGATACATGATTGTTCCTACACTGATGGTGTTGTGCATAGGCCGGACAATGTGCCCAGGGTGAGACCACCTATCAACCCTCAATGTAGACAGCTCTCTGGCCTAAAAGTGCGTGAAATTTTCACTAATTACTTTATCTCACCTGAGGGGGCAACTTCTTGGCAAGAGAATGCTGGTCTATGTTATAATTTGTTTCTTTAATTGTGTCTAAATATATATTACTCCACCCCTTATGATTCTATGAGTGTTTCATTGCATTGGTTAGTGTATGTTAGTATGTTGTGATGGATTGTGAAAAATCACACAGAGACGTTAACTAGAGTAGACAAATTTTTAGTTTTGCCTTTTTTTTTTGGTTTGCTTAAAGACAAACATAATATTGCCATAAGAACATTTTGGCAATGGGCAAAATGACCCTTTGTGCCTTCTTTAACTTTTTTGAAAAGTAACATTACATAGCAAAATATAAAAAAAGATTAGGCAATAACAACATTGCTGCATGACAAGATTAAACTAGAGTTGCCAAAACAAGGTGAGCTCCATCAGCAAAATAAATGCTAAAAGATAACACTCACATTTCCTCATAATGTTTTCCAATCATAGAAAGATTCCACCATGACAGGCAAGGCTACCTCACGGCTTTCCAACAGATATTACCTGTCTGTAGAACAGAGAATATTAAACCATGCTATACTTGAAAGGATGAAAAAACAAAACTCACTTGTTAAGACATAGAGAGAGCGTGATATTCTGAATGCTGGTCGCCTTGAATAGTTTTACTAGAGATAGCTACCAAAAAAGGTGACTACTTCACTAAGGCCAGCACGCCTTTCCTAGGCATTAGCAAGTGAGTAGTGTCTTTTCATCCTTTCATTTTACAGTATAGCGCGTTGAAATATTCTCTTTTATACACACATGTAATATCTGTCTGAAAGGCGTGAGGTAGCCTTGCCTGTCATGATGGATTGTTTCATATGTTTGGAAAACATTGTTTAAAAATGAGAATGTTAAATTCTGTACAAAATGTTGGTGATGGAGAACACCTGTTTTTCCTTTCTATTTGGAGCACCAGTTAAAACCCACTGGACATCTCCTGCCATCAGAATCATAAATCCTCATAGGTTGGGGAAGGGGAATGTGGAAGAACAGCCTGTGGGTGCTGCTGGACACTGTGGCCAACATCGCCCTGTGTGGGGCCATACTGTTGCCCATGATGCTGGAATTGTCCTGCCTCCTGGGACTGTTGGGGATACTGGCCAGAGTAATGATGATGGTGAAGGGCTTCTTGTTGGCTCTGGTAGACACGTGGCTCATACCCACCAAGATAGCCAGATCATCTCCAACCAGGTTGGGACCAGCCTCCAACACTGGGTGGGTACAAGTGGCCATATTGGTGGGGTTGGCTTGAGGCTGACATTTGGGGCTGCGGAATAGAAGGTTGGGTAGGGGGAGGAAGGGGTTGAGGTGTTGGCCCACGTATTAGGGGCTGTTCGGACCCTGCTTGAGCAAGCATCTGTGTGGATGGCCTCATGCGCATTAGATTTCGTGGTGAGAGCTGCCACCTCTCCAGAAATTCAAAAACCTCATATGGGGTATTGGGGGGGTGCTTGCATCAAGCAGGATCTGAATACATCCCCTAATATGGAGCCTGGCCTCACGGATAAGGGCACGGAGATAAAGGGTGAGGTTACGTGCATAGGCCTCCTCCCCATCATCTGTAGTTACTCTAGATAAATAATTGAGCACCCCTGTGTCCACATTGGTCCAGCTCTCTTGAATAGTGACCTGGCGCCTTCTTCTTGTTCGCCGTGATTTAAGAGCAGCCTGTGGGGAGGCCCTGATCTGGGCAGTTGGGCTGCTGCTCAAATTGCCCGGCTCTTCCAGAATGGGTGATGGGGCAGCAGCAGACCGTCCTGGTGGTGTTGTGTGTAGGCCAGCCATTGTGTTGTCCTGTGATGCCTCATCTTCAGCCATCCTTCTTGTAGGGGGAGAAGATGGGCCAGCCACCTCATCCCCTACAGGATCTATAATGGGCTCTGCCTCTGAGGCCGTTCCTCGATCCGTAAGGTTGGATTGAGTTCTGTTATGAAATAGAACAGAGCCAAAAATACATCAATATTTTTGTCCCTGTAAAGTATTTGTGTAATGTATTTGTGTAACGTGGTGTGAGGTATCTACTTAGGGTCTCAGATCCAGAATTGGGGCGAGGAAGGAAAGCCGGTCATAGTATATGTACTTCCGTTTTACATATCCAGCATCCCCACTCCTGGACCGCTGCTGGCGTTCCCGGCGGAACTGGTCCCGAATGCTTCGCCAGCGTTTCATCACATCTTCCACTGCAATGTGACAGGAAATATTGTAAAATTCACATATTTGAGAGGTCACATTTTCTACCAGTAGTCTAGGCATGGGGCCTTCTGGGGTGTGCTTTCTACCCATGGTGGCATATGTAAATGGGCAGATACACAGGGTCTCATTAGCTACACTTAAAATAATTTGTTTGGCTAGGAGGATGAGGAGCTTGTGGCCTAACCCCAAATTATGGCTGTGTGAAGCCACGTGTCACATCCAAATGTAACGGCCTCATGAGGCTAAAAGTACATGCACAGGAAGGGGGGTGCTGATTCTAGATTCCTTTTTTCTTGCGCGCTAAGGTTAATGATGTTTTGCGCTGCACTTACGAATTTTATGCTGCTCATCACGTGGTCGGTCACCAAAGTCATGGTACATCTGGCGACAGATGCGCCTCCATGACGCCTCCTTTCTTGTCCGGTTAGCATAATTTGCATCGCGTGGGTCCCATATTTCGGGACGCTCCTGCACCAGGACAATGAGCATCTCCACATTTATGTACGTGGACGCCATGCTGCTGCTGTACTCCGTGTAGGCGTACTTCCTGGATGTCTGGAGCGCTTTTTGAGCTCATTTGCATGTCTAGGCTTCCTGATGATGGATTGGCCCATTTCCTGTCACTGGCCAAAAGACCTGCATATTGCTCGCAGGTCACACGTGTGGTCCGTGTAATCCGTATTTTTTGCGCACCCATAGACTTGCATTGGCGTACTACGGGCGTAGTACGCTGACAATCGCAGCATGCTGCGATTGGCACGGAGCGTAGGATACGGATGAGAAATATACGCCTGGTGCGAGTGACCCCATAGAGAATCATTTGTCCATGTCTAATGCGTGCTTTTAGCGCCTCTCACTCGGCCGTATTCCTCACCAGTGTGACTCCGGCCTAAGGGTATGTGCACACGGTGAGGATTCTGCTGTGGAATTTTCCGCGCAGATTTTGCTAAATGTGCAGGTAAAATGACCTGCGTTTTACCTGCAGTTTTAGTGCAGATTTAGTGCAGTTTTTGTGCGCATTTCCCATGCAGTTTTCACCTGCAGATTTCTATAATGGAGCAGATGAAAAACTGGTGCAGAACTGCACAAAAGAAGTGACATGCTGCAGTTTTAAATCTGCACCAAATCTGTGCAGAAAAATCTGCAGCATGTGCACAGTGTTTTTTGTTTTACATAGCCTTAAAAGGTACTGCACATCACTTGCAGTTCTGCTGCAGTTCTGCAGGGCCAAATCTGCTGCAGAACTGCACCAGAATCTGCACCGTGTGCACATACCCGAACTCGGTCATTATAATACCTAGATCTTCCAGTTGAACATCTTTGGAATGTCTAATCCATGAAGATCCCATTTCCAAATTAATAGAACTTGAATGAACTGCTGTAAATTATTTGACTGCAGGTACTTCTAGAAAACTTTAGAGTTCTTGTTGAGTCCATACATTAACGTCATCAATTTTCAAATTACTATTGTAATACAAACAAAAGTATCACCAACTTTAATACTATATGACAAATATTTTGTATACTAGATAACCTTTATATAATATCATATAATGCCAATAAATAGACATGGCTAAACAGTAGTTGCTTGTCTGAAAAACAGTACCAAGAGCATAGATTCACCCTATTAATCATAAACTGCATACATTAGAGTTAAATAACTCCTTAAATAAACGTATAATAGCACTTCTCCCCGGCAAAAAATTTGATTCCAAGTCCACAGTTCATTGACTCAGTGTGATTGCACCTTAGCACAGCTTAACACATACCGTATACGTGTAATGCATGTAACCATGCAGACAATGTATTGTTGTGTTTAATGTTTTGTTCATATAATCATCCGGGTATGCATTTTGCTAAAAGAGGGGTTGTTGAGGGATTTTATCCTGTAATAGGGCAAGACCAAATCAACAATGCGAAAAACATCAAATGAGTTGCCAGGTATCAATTCCCCTAGATATATAAATTGCAACATTGCAAACAAAACATAAACATGAATTGCAAACAAAAAACATGAATATTACATTTTGCTCTTATAGCAATAATATTTGCCTATTCAAATGATGTGCATGTAATTGCACATTATCCCAACATAAGTCACACCTGTGATATATATGATCACACAGGCAAACCTATTGTTATCTTGTGCACTAGAGTTGAGCGACTTTTGCTTTTTTAGGGTCGCGTTTCGTTTCGTGAAACCCGACTTTTCCAAAAGTCGGGTCGAGCAAGATCGTCCGATTATAGGGAAAAGTCGGGGTCGTCCCGAAACACGAAACCCAATGTAAGTCAATGGGGAATAAAAGTCGGCAGTGAGAGGAGGACAGGAAACACACCTACAGTGCCCATTTGAATGCCAAAAGCATCAATTCTTCTTACTTAAGCTTGTCAACCTTAATTAACTTCATAATACAAGTTATGCACTGAAAAATGGGGGTTATTTGGCTAAATTTGTGGGGGGGGGAGGGCTGGCTGCAGGTTTTCATGTGCCCTGGGCGAAAGAGCGCCCCTTTAACACATACCACAACTCATCATGCTCCGATACGGCAGAGAAATAGCGGTATAGTACAATGAAAAATACCTCACTTTTTACATCTCATGACGAGGCCCATCTATTTCTCCATACAAAATCATTGGTCCCATATAATGTTTGAAACAGTATATGATGAGCTCCACATAATGCTACAGTATATGTTGGTCCCCATGGATGAAGCTCCACTGTCTTATGGGCCCAAATAATGCTCCAAACATAATGGGCCCCATTTCTACTGCTCTAGTGTATAATGGGCCCTGTAAATGCTGCTCCAGTGTCTGATGTCCACCTTTGGAATGTTCCAGTGTATGGTGGGCCCCATCTATCATTCTCCAGAGTATAGTGCTCCCCAAAAATTGCTGTCCCAACATAGAAAACAATCAAATAAGTCTCCTCGCTAGGGAATCCCTGTACTTGTCTGGACAGGTGCTGTAGCTTGCTTAACAGCTCGCCAGCCGTTCTCACGCCCAGTATGGATTGCACGTGATTGCACAAAGGTTAGAAAGGGTACCGTATCCCTGGATAACATGTATGGATAGCGTACACATTCAAAATATATGTCTATACAGCATGAGGCAGGCTCAGACGGTGTTAGGCCCAGTATGGATTGCACGTCATTGCACAAAGGTTAGAAGGGGTACCGTATCCCCGGATAACATGTATGGATAGCGTACACATTCAAAATATATGTCTATACAGCATGAGGCAGGCTCAGACGGTGTTAGGCCCAGTATGGATCGCACGTCATTGCACAAAGGTTAGAAGGGGTACCGTATCCCCGGATAACATGTATGGATAGCGTACACATTCAAAATATATGTCTATACAGCATGAGGCAGGCTCAGACGGTGTTAGGCCCAGTATGGATTGCACGTCATTGCACAAAGGTTAGAAGGGGTACCGTATCCCCGGATAACATGTATGGATAGCGTACACATTCAAAATATATGTCTATACAGCATGAGGCAGGCTCAGACGGTGTTAGGCCCAGTATGGATTGCACGTCATTGCACAAAGGTTAGAAGGGGTACCGTATCCCCGGATAACATGTATGGATAGCGTACACATTCAAAATATATGTCTATACAGCATGAGGCAGGCTCAGACGGTGTTAGGCCCAGTATGGATTGCACGTCATTGCACAAAGGTTAGAAGGGGTACCGTATCCCCGGATAACATGTATGGATGGCGTACATAATTCAAAATATATGTCTATACAGCATGAGGCAGGCTCAGACGGTGTTAGGCCCAGTATGGATTGCACGTCATTGCACAAAGGTTAGAAGGGGTACCGTATCCCCGGATAACATGTATGGATAGCGTACACATTCAAAATATATGTCTATACAGCATGAGGCAGGCTCAGACGGTGTTAGGCCCAGTATGGATTGCACGTCATTGCACAAAGGTTAGAAAGGGTACCGTATCCCTGGATAACATGTATGGATAGCGTACACATTCAAAATATATGTCTATACAGCATGAGGCAGGCTCAGACGGTGTTAGGCCCAGTATGGATTGCACGTCATTGCACAAAGGTTAGAAGGGGTACCGTATCCCCGGATAACATGTATGGATAGCGTACACATTCAAAATATATGTCTATACAGCATGAGGCAGGCTCAGACGGTGTTAGGCCCAGTATGGATTGCACGTCATTGCACAAAGGTTAGAAGGGGTACCGTATCCCCGGATAACATGTATGGATAGTGTACACATTCAAAATATATGTCTATACAGCATGAGGCAGGCTCAGACGGTGTTAGGCCCAGTATGGATTGCACGTCATTGCACAAAGGTTAGAAGGGGTACCGTATCCCCGGATAACATGTATGGATAGCGTACACATTCAAAATATATGTCTATACAGCATGAGGCAGGCTCAGACGGTGTTATGCCCAGTATGGATTGCACGTCATTGCACAAAGGTTAGAAGGGGTACCGTATCCCCGGATAACATGTATGGATAGCATACACATTCAAAATATATGTCTATACAGCATGAGGCAGGCTCAGACGGTGTTAGGCCCAGTATGGATTGCACGTCATTGCACAAAGGTTAGAAGGGGTACCGTATCCCCGGATAACATGTATGGATAGCGTACACATTCAAAATATATGTCTATACAGCATGAGGCAGGCTCAGACGGTGTTAGGCCCAGTATGGATTACACGTCATTGCACAAAGGTTAGAAGGGGTACCGTATCCCCGGATAACATGTATGGATAGTGTACACATTCAAAATATATGTCTATACAGCATGAGGCAGGCTCAGACGGTGTTAGGCCCAGTATGGATTGCACGTCATTGCACAAAGGTTAGAAGGGGTACCGTATCCCCGGATAACATGTATGGATAGCGTACACATTCAAAATATATGTCTATACAGCATGAGGCAGGCTCAGACAGTGTTAGGCCCAGTATGGATTGCACGTCATTGCACAAAGGTTAGAAGGGGTACCGTATCCCCGGATAACATGTATGGATAGCGTACACATTCAAAATATATGTCTATACAGCATGAGGCAGGCTCAGACGGTGTTAGGCCCAGTATGGATTGCACGTCATTGCACAAAGGTTAGAAGGGGTACCGTATCCCCGGATAACATGTATGGATAGCGTACACATTCAAAATATATGTCTCAGGAGGCAGGCTCAGACGGTGTCAGGCACAGTATGGATTTGACGGACCAGATTACACAGCGGAGGAGCAGGGAGAGGTAAAGATTGCAAATGCTGGGGCCCTGGCCAAGCAAGGGGGGCCCACTCGTGGGCGTCGGTACTGGCACTGGGCCCCTCATAGTACAGCGGTGTGTCTGACGGCGGGTGTGCACCACCACCGTCAGAGACACATGATTGCACTATGAGGGACCCTGTGCCAGCGCCCGCGCCCAAGAGTCGGCCTACCCACCTGTCCAGGGCAACGGCACTCGCACGGTGTCGTGCGCTAGGTGGTGACCCCGGCCATGGGGGGGGAGGCAGCACAGTTAGGGAGTTTTAGAAAGTGGCATATGTTGATGTTGGACATTCAACTGATGCAAAAGGCGAAATAGGTGAAGTACCAGGAAGAGGTGGACCAAAGCAAGCCATTTTTCTGTCACCCTATGTGTCATCAGGGGAAGGTGGGACAAAATCCTTGGAAACCCATGCATGGTTCATTTTAATGAAGGTTAGATCATCCACATTTTGGGTTGACAGACGGGTCCTTTTTTCTGTCAGGATTGATCCAGCTGCACTGAAGACTCTTTCCGATAGCACACTTGCAGCTGGGCAAGCGAGCTCCTGTAAGGCATATTGGGCCAATTCAGGCCAGGTGTCCAGTTTAGCGGCCCAATAGTCAAAGGGGAATGACCTGTGTGGGAGAACATCGATATGGGAGGAAAAGTAGTTTGTAACCATAGTTGACAACTGCTGTCTCCTGTCACTTTCCATCGATGTAGTATTACCAGTTGTGTGAGCGGTATTTGAAAAATCAGTCCACAACATTGTCATGAAACCCCTGTCTCCAACGCCACTTCTGCTGTGTGCACCACGAACACCTCTGCCAAGCTGCCCCCGGCCCGTACGGCTCGTGTGAGAACCATCACCGCTGCTGTGTGCTGGGAATGCCTCAAGCAACCGATTTACCAGAGTTGCTTGTTTATTAGCCAATATTAGGTCAAGGTTCTCCTGTGGCATGATGTTTTGTAATTTGCCTTTATAGCGTGGATCCAGGATGCTGGCCAACCAGTAGTCGTCATCGTTCATCATTTTGGCAATGCGGGGGTCCCTTTTTAGGATCCGCAAGGCATATTCTGACATGTGGGCCAATGTTCCCGGTGTCAATGATGCACTGCGAGTGCTGGGTGGAGGAGCACTTTCTGGCAAATCCACATCCCTCCAGTCACGCACAAACCCTGTACCAGACCTTGCCACTCCAACATTTTCACTTGCCCCACGAGATACATCCTCCTCCCCTAAGTAATCATCCCCATCATCCTCCTCCTCCTCCTCCTCTTCTTCCTCCACCTCGTCCAGGAGAGGTCCCTGAGCAGACAATGGCTGAATGTCATCAAGGATTCCCTCCTCCTCTTCCTCCTCATCAACATTGGCTGCAGACGCCTGCTCCTTAAGGTGCGTCAAAGTTTGCATGAGCAGACGCATAAGTGGGATGCTCATGCTTAGGATGGCGTCGTCTGCGCTTACCAGCCGTGTGCATTCCTCAAAACACTGAAGGACTTTACAAAGGTCTTTCAGCTTCGACCACTGCACACCTGTCAACTCCATGTCTGCTCTCAAAGTGCCTGGCCGTGTATCCTCCCACAAATGCATTATGGCCTGCCTCTGCTCGCACAGCCGCTCCACCATGTGCAGGGTGGAGTTCCACCTTGTTGCAATGTCGATAATGAGGCGGTGGTTGGGAAGGTGGAGCAATCGCTGCAGCTTCTGCATACGAACGGAGTGTACAGGTGACCGGCGGATGTGCGCGCACAGTCTTCGCACCTTCTGGAGCAGGGCTGTTAACTCCGGATAATTTTTGAGGAAGCACTGCACCACCAGGTTCAAGGTGTGAGCCAAGCAAGGTATGTGGCTGAGTTTTGAAAGGGCTATGGCTGCCACAAAATTACGGCCGTTATCACTAACTACCTTGCCTGCCTCAAGATGTACACTGCCCAGCCATGACTCAGTTTGTCGCTTCAAGTACTCGGCCAGCACCTCGGCGGTGTGTCTGTCGCCCAAACACATCATCTGCAACATAGCCTGCTGACGCTTTCTACTAGCTGCTCGATAGGGGGACACATCGTGTGCAACAGTGGCAGCTGCAGATGGAGTGCTCGTACGACTGCGCTCTGTGGACGAGCTGTCGCTTCTGAAGGAGGAGGAGGAGGGTCGAACGCCTACAGCCAACTGTTTCCTATACCGTGGGCTAGGCAGCACTGTCCCACCACCGCTGTCCCCTGTGGACCCTGCATCCACCACATTAACCCAGTGCGCAGTGATGGACACGTAACGGCCCTGGCCATGCCGACTGGACCATGCATCAGTTGTGAGGTGCACCTTTCCGCTCACTGACTGCTTGAGTGCATGGACAATGCGGTCTTTCACATGATGGTGGAGGGCTGGGATGGCTTTGCGAGAGAAGAAGTGGCGACTGGGTAGGTCATAGCGTGGTACTGCATAGGCCATGAGTTCGCGGAAAGCTGTGCTTTCCACCAACCGAAAGGGCATCATCTCAAACGAGATTAGTTTGGCAATGTGGGCGTTCAAACCCAGTGTACGCGGATGAGAGACTGAGTACTTTCTTGACCTACTCATAGTGTCTGGGAGGGTGAGCTGGACTTGAGAGCTGCATATGGCGGAAGTAGCGGTGGACAGGGCGGACTGAGAGAGGGTTGATGATGGTGATGGAGTTGGTGTTCTTTCTGATGGCCTAGAATCAGTCTTTCGTTGATATAACAGTGGGATTCCCTGACTGCTGTGGCCTTGCAACGACACCTCAACATTTGCTGCTGTGCTAACCGGTGGGCTTACAGTGGGGGAAACAATGTAGCGTTGCTGACTACCTTCGTTGTGATCAGTTGCACATGTGGCACTTGAGGTTTGGTGTTGTGTCCACGCTTGCAAGTGCATGCTGGTTAAATGTCTAAGCATGCAACTGGTATTCAAATTTTTCAGATTTTTCCCTCGGCTAAAGGTCTTTGCGCACTTCTTACAGATAACCTTGGCCTGATCATGAGGATTTTGTTCAAAAAAGTGCAACACTGCACTCTTCCTACTTTGGCAGACATTTTGCGGCCTAGCACGCTGTGATCTTTTGACCCTCTGGACAAGCTGTCCAGCACCTCTTTTGATGTTTGGAACCTGTCTTTGGAGTGCTCCGGGCCTGCCAGATAACAGCTGTTGCGATGTCGATGTCTGCTGTGGATGCTCCTCATCTGAGCTATTGGAAGCAGCACCCTCTTCCCCCAATGGATGCCAATCTGGGTCAACAACTGGGTCATCCATCACCTCCTCTTCTATGTCATGTGCACCTTCCTCTGTGTCACCGTGTATGGTGGTATAGTGTGCGGGAAGGGGCACCTGAGTCTCATCAGGGTCAAAATCTGGCTCTGTACACTGCGAGGACAATGTAGTGCTCTGAGTGAAAGTACCAGCAGAATCATCCATCAGCGGCTGTGCATCAGTGCACTCCATGTCAGATTCATCTTGGCCTAGGTAATTCACCATTTGACTTGATAATCCAGGCATGGTATGTGAAAACAGCTCCTTGGAGTAATCAGTAGTATGGCCTGCGTCATCCTTCAATCTTGGTTGGGGTGAAGGACACAAGGAAAGGTGTGGTTCATGAACATGAGCCTCCAATGACGACTCAGTGCTTTTACTTTTTACAACTGAAGAAGAGGAGGCGATAGAGCTGGAGGCTGAGTCAGCAATGTAAGACAAAACTTTTTCCTGATGCTCTGCCTTTAAAAGCGGTTTGCCAACTCCTAGAAAACTAAGCGTTCGAGGCCTTATGTAGCCAGACGATGACACAGGGTCAGCACCTCCTGCATTCGGTCCTATTTTGCTCTTGCCACTACCATCAGATCCACCACCAACACCATCATTAACAGCTGCCAACCCCCGCCCAATTCCACGGCCTCTTCCACCAGCCTTCCTCATTTTTGGTAGAAATGTAGACAAAATCCAACAAACTATATAGTAATGTAAAACAAGGTACAAGGTGTCTATAGGACAGGGGAGTTTTAGAATTTCTGCACACACTTGTGGACAGTGGACACTTGTGGATTGTGTGCGGCCCACTGATATCTGAGCGCTATGTGACACGCTCGATGGCACAGCTGCCTGTGACCAAAGTGACGAGAGGATAATGGAGATTTTGAATCTCTGCGTACACTTGTGGACAGTGGACACTTGTGGATTGTGTGCGGCCCACTGATATCTGAGCGCTATGTGACACGCTCGATGGCACAGCTGCCTGTGACCAAAGTGACAAGAGGATAATGGAGATTTTGAATCTCTGCGTACACTTTTGGACACTGGACACTTGTGGATTGTGTGCGGCCCACTGATATCTGAGCGCTATGTGACACGCTCGATGGCACAGCTGCCTGTGACCAAAGTGACGAGAGGATAATGGAGATTTTGAATCTCTGCGTACACTTTTGGACACTGGACACTTGTGGATTGTGTGCGGCCCACTGATATCTGAGCGCTATGTGACACGCTCGATGGCACAGCTGCCTGTGACCAAAGTGACGAGAGGATAATGGAGATTTTGAATCTCTGCGTACACTTGTGGACAGTGGACACTTGTGGATTGTGTGCGGCCCACTGATATCTGAGCGCTATGTGACAAGCTCGATGGCACAGCTGCCTGTGACCAAAGTGACGAGAGGATAATGGAGATTTTGAATCTCTGCGTACACTTTTGGACACTGGACACTTGTGGATTGTGTGCGGCCCACTGATATCTGAGAGCTATGTGACACGCTCGATGGCACAGCTGCCTGTGACCAAAGTGACGAGAGGATAATGGAGATTTTGAATCTCTGCGTACACTTTTGGACACTGGACACTTGTGGATTGTGTGCGGCCCACTGATATCTGAGCGCTATGTGACACGCTCGATGGCACAGCTGCCTGTGACCAAAGTGACGAGAGGATAATGGAGATTTTGAATCTCTGCGTACACTTTTGGACACTGGACACTTGTGGATTGTGTGCGGCCCACTGATATCTGAGCGCTATGTGACACGCTCGATGGCACAGCTGCCTGTGACCAAAGTGACGAGAGGATAATGGAGATTTTGAATCTCTGCGTACACTTGTGGACAGTGGACACTTGTGGATTGTGTGCGGCCCACTGATATCTGAGCGCTATGTGACACGCTCGATGGCACAGCTGCCTGTGACCAAAGTGACAAGAGGATAATGGAGATTTTGAATCTCTGCGTACACTTTTGGACACTGGACACTTGTGGATTGTGTGCGGCCCACTGATATCTGAGCGCTATGTGACACGCTCGATGGCACAGCTGCCTGTGACCAAAGTGACGAGAGGATAATGGAGATTTTGAATCTCTGCGTACACTTTTGGACACTGGACACTTGTGGATTGTGTGCGGCCCACTGATATCTGAGCGCTATGTGACACGCTCGATGGCACAGCTGCCTGTGACCAAAGTGACGAGAGGATAATGGAGATTTTGAATCTCTGCGTACACTTGTGGACAGTGGACACTTGTGGATTGTGTGCGGCCCACTGATATCTGAGCGCTATGTGACAAGCTCGATGGCACAGCTGCCTGTGACCAAAGTGACGAGAGGATAATGGAGATTTTGAATCTCTGCGTACACTTTTGGACACTGGACACTTGTGGATTGTGTGCGGCCCACTGATATCTGAGAGCTATGTGACACGCTCGATGGCACAGCTGCCTGTGACCAAAGTGACGAGAGGATAATGGAGATTTTGAATCTCTGCGTACACTTTTGGACACTGGACACTTGTGGATTGTGTGCGGCCCACTGATATCTGAGCGCTATGTGACACGCTCGATGGCACAGCTGCCTGTGACCAAAGTGACGAGAGGATAATGGAGATTTTGAATCTCTGCGTACACTTTTGGACACTGGACACTTGTGGATTGTGTGCGGCCCACTGATATCTGAGCGCTATGTGACACGCTCGATGGCACAGCTGCCTGTGACCAAAGTGACGAGAGGATAATGGAGATTTTGAATCTCTGCGTACACTTGTGGACAGTGGACACTTGTGGATTGTGTGCGGCCCACTGATATCTGAGCGCTATGTGACACGCTCGATGGCACAGCTGCCTGTGACCAAAGTGACGAGAGGATAATGGAGATTTTGAATCTCTGCGTACACTTTTGGACACTGGACACTTGTGGATTGTGTGCGGCCCACTGATATCTGAGCGCTATGTGACACGCTCGATGGCACAGCTGCCTGTGACCAAAGTGCCGAGAGGATAATGGAGATTTTGGATCTCTGCGTACACTTTTGGACACTGGACACTTGTGGATTGTGTGCGGCCCACTGATATCTGAGCGCTATGTGACACGCTCGATGGCACAGCTGCCTGTGACCAAAGTGACGAGAGGATAATGGAGATTTTGAATCTCTGCGTACACTTGTGGACAGTGGACACTTGTGGATTGTGTGCGGCCCACTGATATCTGAGCGCTATGTGACACGCTCGATGGCACAGCTGCCTGTGACCAAAGTGACGAGAGGATAATGGAGATTTTGAATCTCTGCGTACACTTTTGGACACTGGACACTTGTGGATTGTGTGCGGCCCACTGATATCTGAGCGCTATGTGACACGCTCGATGGCACAGCTGCCTGTGACCAAAGTGACGAGAGGATAATGGAGATTTTGAATCTCTGCGTACACTTGTGGACAGTGGACACTTGTGGATTGTGTGCGGCCCACTGATATCTGAGCGCTATGTGACACGCTCGATGGCACAGCTGCCTGTGACCAAAGTGACGAGAGGATAATGGAGATTTTGAATCTCCGCGTACACTTGTGGACAGTGGACACTTGTGGATTGTGTGCGGCCCACTGATATCTGAGCGCTATGTGACACGCTCGATGGCACAGCTGCCTGTGACCAAAGTGACGAGAGGATAAGGGAGATTGGATTGCTTTTAAAAAAGCAGTTTGCGGAGCAGTGGGTAAACAGCAATGCCAGCGTGTCAGGAAGCCTTAAAAGGCAGCCCAACAACCAACACCACTGATACACCACAATATAGCCTCCCCTTGCACTGCACACACAGTGACTTGTGTGTTGTGCAGGCCAAATCGCTAGCAGCAGAAGCAGTTTTTTTGTCTTCTTCCCTGCCTAACGCTCTCCCTACAGAATCAGCAGCAACCTCTCCCTATACTAAGATCGGCAGAAGTAAGATGGCGGTCGGCATGCACGCCCTTTTATACCCCCTGTGACGCCCACCAAAGCAAGCCAATCACTTGCATGCCCTTCTGAAAGATGGTGGTGACCCGTGCCTATGTCATCACGTTGCCCACAGTGTCCGTGGATCCTGATTGGCTGAAAAAGAGCGCAAAACAAACTTTTGAAACGCGACTTTGGCGCGTAAGTCGCCGACCTCGTGGCCGACCTCATCCTAGGGTCGGGTTTCGTTTCATGAAACCCGACTTTGCCAAAAGTCGGCGACTTTTGAATTTTTTCGACCCGTTTCGCTCATCTCTATTGTGCACATAACATTCAAGTATGCATTTATCTCGACGCGTTCCCCTTCAGTGGGTTCATCAGTAAAACACACTTTGTTTATTTCGATAGCAACACAATATATACAAAGATGTAATATGCTTACCTTAAACCAATGTCCAGTCATTAAGAGGGTCCAACCACAATAGGGGCACAGTGTCCTTCCATATAGACCAGAGAGTCTGTGTCCTACATAGATGATCATTAGATCCACCCGCTATTTGTACTTCTCTACCAAGGTTTCCCTTTCTGGTCAAATAGTTAGAAAAGATGGTGGTACGCACTTCCACCTTGCGCAGTCGCCCCGGTCTCATTCACATAGCGCATTGAGTAAATCTGTTCTAGCACAACGTCATATATATGCATGAGCTAATGAGTTCTGATTTAGATTTCATCATTCGTCCACAAATGTGTTCTCAGTGTAGTGAAGTGCATTTGTGATCCATCTTGCTTCTTAATGCTGCCTAATAGTTGGACAATGTAATCAATAGACACACTTCACGCTTGGCGACTGAGCAAAAAAAAGCCAAGAACAGGTTGGCATACATGGGGACATATGGGCTCCCCTTCACAGTGCCCTTGAGCTGCTGGAGGAACTTACTATTGTATGAAAAAAGTTTTGTTCCAAGACAAACATCAATAGATCAGACACAAATCTTTTATGTAATGCAAACTGTACCCATCTTGACAAAAGAAAGTATTCCACTTCCTTCAAATCAACATGATGAGAAATTTTACTATAAAGCGCTTCTACATCATTTGACACCAGATGTACCACCTCGCATATCATTATATCTTCCAGTTGAGAAGAATGTCCGTCATGTCTCTGATACATGAGGGCAATGAGATCACAAAGGGCCTGCGAATCTTATCAATGTAGAGACTGGAATTTTGAGCTATCGAGTCTATCCTTGCCACAATCGGTCGACACTTCAGGGGATCGAGACCTACTGTATGTTAATGTGAAATGTGAAGAAAAAGCTAAATTTTCAAAGCACTTTTTTCTACAGTTTTATACCGCAATACTGTATGGATGAGTAATCTAATCCTGAACTAATTTTGTACACATTTTGAGCATTTACACACCACCATAATGCAACAATAACAATGTTAAACTGTATGGAGGCGTCATTGAATCCATAGCAACATTAGCAAAAGTATTTTGAAAGTGTAGCTAATGTAATTATTCAATCATAAAGGCTTTGAAGAATGTGCAAAGCCAGACAGAAAATATGATTAGGGTTGTCCATAGACACCTGAATGGCAAAACTAGTGGGCATCCTTAAAATATTGAATATTGCAAGCACTTTATGTGCTGCTATCATCTGGTGATGTGGAAAAGTGTATTCTGAACTAGTCTTTGTTCATTTTTATGAGTGAGCCTTTCAGCATGATCAGTTGACAGATAAAAGCACCTGTCTGTTGTGAACCTTCCCCGGAAGCACTAAAACCCCACTCAGACAAGATGCTAACTGCAGGGCTGTAAAACACCTCCAAGGCATAGAGGAACAGCTCATGTCAGGTGTCCAGCTTTGAGACCCAATAGTTGAAAGTCCCAGGGGAATTAGGGAGTACACTGGTTTGGTCAGCCAGGTATTGCTTGACCACCTTTAAAAGCTTTTCCCTCCTTATCAAAAATACATGGTCATCAGGCCCTGGGTGCTGGGCTGGTGTCATGAAATTGGTCCATGCCTTTGAGAGTGTACCCCTGCCTTTGCTGTGTATTTCCCTGCCTCTTTTTCTTTGTCGGGCAAGGAAGCTTTCCCCCTGCTGCTAGCATTGATAGATGGGACTTTTTTCAACCTATTTTTCACAAAGGCCATCTGGTATAGCACCATTTTAGAAGACCTGTCCACCTCTGGAAGAAGAGAGGCAAAGTTCTCCTTGCAGCATGAGTCTACCAAGGTGAACAACAAGTACTCTTTCTGGTAAGATGAATGTAGAGGAATGAGGGTCAAGGAAAAGGCAGCGGTACATAAAATAGGCCATATCTGCCAAGCTCCAGACAGCCAGCACTTCCCTGTCTCCACCATGAAGACAACTCTCCATCTCCTCCTCCTCATTCCCATCTTCAGCCCATCCACGTAGGAGAAACAGGATGAAGGTTATGTTGCTACTAGCCTCAGTTGCACTAGCAACCAGCGCCTGTTCCTCCTCATCAGCTTTCACCTCTTCATTGTTACCCAATCCCCACTGAGCAGATGAGATGAGGCAGAGCTGCCTACATTCTCTTTGTAGGCACAGAAGCAGTATAGTTGCCTTGACTATGGTATTATCACCGCCCACCATCTTTGTGGGGTCCTCAAAGTCTTTGAGAACCAGACAATGTCAGATATCCATGCCTACTCTTCAGTTGTTGTGTGCAGAGGTTGACTAGTATAACAAAGAGCATGTTGGAGCTGGTACTCATCAACTTGACTTTTCTGCTCACTAAGCCTCACCAGTATGTGCATGTGCGTAGTTCCAGTGAGTAGTGATGTCGCATACTAGTCAGTGAGCTGGCACTTGCATGCATTGCCGCAGCAACACAAGACGCCCCATCAACTTGTGGAAATGGGTGCTGACAAATCTGGATATGTTTTCAGAAGCCGCTGAACTACCAAATTGAGCACATATACCAAGCATGGTACTTGTGGGAGATTGTCAAGCTTAGATGCCATGTGTCGTTATCACATACGACCATATGACCAAAATCTCAGACTGGAGACACCTAACTCTTTGACAGGGAAATTAAGGAATGCAGGTGCTGTGCGGAACAGTTGCCTGCCTACTCCCTTTGGTCAACCCATTGCCTCTTCTTGTCTGTTTTGGTGCTGCTGACCTCTCCCCCTCAGCGCTGCTGGCCTCGCTCTGCATGCAAGCTTCCCAGGTTGGGTCGGTGACTTCATCATCCACTGTCTTGTCTTCCACCCACACACCCTGGTCTTGAATTTGTGAATTAATAGCAGAAATACTTAGTGGCAACTGTGTCACATCATCGTCATAGTCCTCCTTATGCCAAATTTGCTGTTGCCCATCACATCATGTTCTTGTGACCGTGGCTGCTCTAAGTTTTGGGTATCACTAAACAGCATATCATCCTTTTCCTCTTGGAGTATGAAAATTGAGAGGCCACAGTCAATAAATGCAGTGGTAAAGAGCTCCATGGACTTTCCTAGTGTGGGATCAATAGTCGGACTCAACATGGTGGGAGGAAGAAGGATCAGAGTGAAATTTAAGAGACATAGACTTTCGGCTGGTGAGACTGGACTGTGTGGAAGATTGTGTGGTGCTGCCCAGCCTGCTGGAAGCATTATCTGCTATCCAACTGACCACTTGTTCACACTCCTCTGGCTTCAGAAGTTATCTACTGTGCCTCCCTGCGAAGTGGGTCAGGAACCTATGTGGGCATGTTTCTTGCCCCACGTGTTGGTCATCTGCTTGCACCATCATCAGCACTTCCACTTCCCAGTCCCTTAATAGATGCCTTATGCATTTTTTAATTGCTAGGTCTTTTGAAACCAGCATTATTTTTAACAAAGGAAAAAGTGGTCATCTGTAGCAATCAAAAGGGGTATTTGTGAGTTCACTCCACCATAATGTAACAGAAAGAATGGAAACTGTATCCTTGACAATCAAATTCAATCCAGAAAAATGTTTCAATGATCAGTTTTAGATATCACAGAATTGTTCACAGACCTTGTAACACAGTATAATCAAAGACAAAAAGAGAAGGCTGACAGCCCTGACTATGTTGGATGCTGGTTCAAAATTGCAAGGAGCCTGCTTGGAAGGTTATTTTTCTTTGTGCGCGTAACACTGCATGTCTGAGAAATGGAGGTCTACAAATTTTTTTTTAAGCGTTCAGCCAGGTTTGCAGATCACAAAAGTGTTCACAGACCACGTTACACTGTATTATCTTAAAAATGGAGGCCTGCTAAATTTTGAAAAGCTTTTTTGACATTTTACAGATCGCAAAACTGTTCCCAGACCACGTAATACTAAGTCTGAGAAATGTACAGGTACAAAATTTTTAAAAGCTTTTTTGCAGTTTTACAGATCACAGAAATTAACTGCACACTACAGAATAGTGTATGTCTAAGAAATGTAGCCCAGTAAAATGTTTCAACTATTTTTGAGTGTGTTAAGTAACAGAGAATATTCAATTGTTTGTGCCCTCACAAAAAATATGCAGCTATATATTTTCCAGCAGACTGCACAGGCCTAATCCATGTCTACAAACTGGATTCTGTTACTCTTCCTGATCCTGCAACTCTCTCTCTCTCTCCTTAAGGCCCCGTCACACTAAGCGACTTACCAGCGATCCCGACACCGATATCAAGGTGTCAGGATCGCTAGTAAGTCGCTATGTGATCGCTGGTGAGCTGTCACACAGACAGCTTCACCAGCGATCAGCACAGCGATGCCGAGCGCCCGGCATCGCTGTAAAAAATAGAATCAAAATAAAAAATTTAGTTATTCTCACCTTCCGACGTCCCGCGCAGCCATCCTGCCTCTCTCCACGCTCCGGTCCCAGTGATCCTTTGCATGAATGACCGGAGATGTTACCGTCTCGAGGGATAACAAAGTCTCGCGGTCATTCGTGCAAAGGATCACTGGGACCGGAGCGTGGAGAGAGGCAGGATGGCTGAACGGGACTTCGGAAGGTGAGAATAACTATATTTTTTATTTTTTTAATTATTTTTTACACCTGATTGCTGGTCTCCCGCCTGTCACACACAGTGATGCGTGCTGGCCAGCGGGAGACCAGCGACCAAAGAAATGTCCAGAGGTTTCTTCTAGCGATCAGCGATACCGGCAGGGGGGCCGCTCGCTGATCGCTGTCACACACAGCGATCTCGCTGGTGAGATCGCTGTTACATCACAAAAGTTGTGACTCAGCAGTGAGACGGGGCCTTTAGGCTAAATTCAGATTGTAAGTGATACTAATGATTAGCCCTTAGAAGTTCTGTTAGTATGATGGCTCAACGTCAGCACCAGTATCTACACTACAGGCCTGATTCGTTATACTGTGCACACAGGCCTTAACAGACACTCTCTCTCTCCAATACAAAGTGTCACAGAAGTGTGCAATGGTGTGAGTGTGCCTAGCCGGTTGGCGCCTGTCCTTTTATAACTTCTGATCATGTCACCTGGCCAGCCAATCACAGTAATGCCAAAAGCAAGATGGCTACAGCATTAAAGCAACTCACAGGCAAAGCTCATATGCTTATTGGCTGCGTAACAGGTGCAGGGTGGTGCAAAGATGCAGAGCGAGGATTCGAGTTTTCACTCGAGCACTGTCCATTGCTTGCCAAATATTGAGCACATCCGAGCAGGGTAATACTTGAGTGATAACCGAGTATCACTGAGCAGGTTCGCTCATCCCTACTAAATTCCCTATCAGTATATCTTTGGAATATGGAACGAAACTGGAGTTTACGGAGGAAACCCACGCAAACACAGGGAGCATATAGAAACTCTTTGCCCTTGGAGGGATTTGAACCCAGGATCCCAGTGCTGCAAGGCTGCAGTACTGACCACTGAGTCACTGTGCACAAATAAATGCAAGTCATGTCTCAGAATCATTGGTATCTGTTGAAGCGTTCCAGAGTTATTAACGTAAAAATTGACACTGGTCACAGAAAAATAAGACCTGGTCATTTATCTACAAAGTGGCTCGGTCCTTAAGGGGGTTAAACTTATTTACTGGTGTATTTGTTAAATTTCATATAAACAAAGTGTTTTCCAAGACTTTTTTTTCTTATTCCAAAGGTTTGCAAACAATATCACAAAGATCAGTTATAGTCACTCTCTACATTCAATCGCTGCCTCTCCATTGCTAATCCAATCTATTTTGACAAACCTCATTGCTCATGCCATGATTACAGCTCAGATAAACACTGCCCCCAATCGCTAAGATCATCTGTTTAGACCCGACAATCTCAGCATTACTGCTAAGAACAGTGATTGGGTGCATCAGTCACGTGAGCTGTAGTCTTGATATTACTGCTATAGCCTGTCAGTAAAGAACAGATCAGTAGTGAAGAGCCAATGCTGGACTTGTGCAAGGGAAGCTGAAATAAAATTAAAATAATTTTAAGGGACATATTGATCCAGAAATGTAATTTCACGTACACATATGTACTAATAGACACTAGTTATGAGTGAGCACTAAAATGCTCGGGTGCTCATTGCTCGAACCGAACAATTCCTAATACTCGCATGCTCATTTCGAGTAATGAGTGGAATGGAAGTCAATGGTAAAGTCGAGCTTTTTTTACAGCAGACCATACAAAGAGGTCTGTAGGGCAATGAAAATGTTCAAATGGATCGGAAAAGTGCTAAATGAAGCATGGGAAAGAAGCCTAGAATCATCTCTGACTCCCAGATTGCTGCTGAAAACAATGGTGTAGTTGATGTACCTATACAGTCATAAAGGCTTTGCAGAAGATGCAAAACCAGACAGAAATTCTCAGGAGGGTCAGCCATAGACCCCTTAAAAGCAACAAATGGCGGGTCTCATTAAAATATTGAATATTGCAAACCCTTTATGCTTTATGATCTGCAGTCATGTGGTTGTGTGGAAAATTTTGGGATAGTCCCTGCTCCTGCGATGCCCTCCCTAGGCCAAAAGCAAATTGTATGCAATGTAAAAAATGAGCCCTTAGAAGGGCTGTTAGTATCACGGCTCAGCTTCAGCACCAGTATTATTACTACAGGCTGATTCGTTATAACGTTCACCCAGGCCTAGACAAGCATTTCACTCTCTCCCTCTAGTACGAAGCACTGCAGAGCTATGCAATGGCATCAGTGTGACGAGATGATGTCAGACAGACAGCCAATCACAGAAATGCCGCAACCAAGATGGCTACGGCATTACAGTGACTTACAGACAATACCCACTTATTTATTGGCTGCCTAACAGGTGCCAAATATATGAGGCTGGGATTGAATTTTACGCCGAGCACCACCCATTATAAATAGAGAGAATGGAGGGCACCACTAACCAAATATGTATAAATTCAAATACAAGGAAGAGGGTTCACAGGGTATGCAAAAACAACGCAATGGAACAAGAAAAGGAACAGACCCATAGAAAGGAACACCTCAATTGCACAAAATAACCACATATAGATGTATATAGTAAAAATTGTATCACTTTATTATTTACCAGAAACAGAGAAAAATATGTATGACAGAACAACCACATATGACACACAAGATAAAATCACTTAAAATTGCATCAAAGATAGCAAACAAGGAGACTCAAAAATATATACAATACCTTAATATAAAGGTTATGGTAAACCACACATGGTTCTCATAGAGGCATTATATCAATAAAGATAGCTTAGTTGGAATATATACATATAAAGACTTGCAACCATAAATATACATAATTAACAATACCACCTGCACCTAATAAAGGTGACAAAGAAAATTATATAAAAATAATAATAATGACAAGGGTTAAATAGCCAAAATGACGTTAAGTATACAGTACCAATCAAGTGGATCCAACAGAAACCACCCATTACTCGCTGAGTAACAAGCACATCCAAGCAATGAGAATCGAGTATCATTGGGCACATTCACTCATCCCTAATAGACACAATATATAACACAGGAAAACTGATATAAAGAAACATAGAATATATGTTGCTTATTGAACAGAATTACTTCTGAACTGGACATCATCACTTAAATTTCCAATCTGGCATCATGCCATTCAGTTATAGCCAGATTAATATTTTTTTCTTAAAAAATAGCTTCAAGAAAATCAAATGAAATAAATAAGACAGGTAGAAAAACCTATGAGACAAATAGCTTACAGTGAAAATAATTTTTTAATGGAGTAGCCTTCTCAGAGAACAAAGTATACAGGATTCTAAATGAAGTATAATAATAAAAAAGGTATATATCATGAATACTCTCTATAATTAAGCACAGCTTACATTTACTATTATATTACACTAATGTGCATCATTGCTTGTGGCTTTCTAGAGCTCATAAATCTCTGAATGCAGCACATTTAATCATCCAGAGATCTAGAGAATGTGGGGAGTTTTAGTTTAACACCTGTTGTTACCTTTGCAGATTATTTATGAATGAGATATTACCATAACCACCGTTTCTACATGATTACAGCACCAGAACCACCATCAGCACATGAATACATTACCAGAACTATTTTCAGTACATGAATAAATCTTTAAACTGAAATAAGTACATGAACACAGCTTTTAACCATCATCAGTGGATGAATAAATCACACAAACCTTGATTAGTACATTAATACATCATCAGAACCACCATTAATACATTAACATATAATTAGGGATGAACAAATGTGCTTAGTGAAACTCAAATATCTCTAGAGTGTCTGGATTCTCAGATGTGCTCGACACTCAACCAACATTACATGTTGCTCGAATCGAAGCTCAAATCCCCTCCCCTCATGTTTGGCGCCTGTTACACAGCCAATAAGCATGCAGGGATTGCCTACCAGTCACTGAAACCAGTTATATTGGTAGTGGAATTACTGTGATTGGCTGGCTGCATTACCTCATCAGAGGTTATAAGAGAACTGGCGCAGCTGTGCTCAGCTCACTGGTGCCATTGCACAGCTCAAGGGCAGTTCTGATTGGAGGGAGATGACAGTTACCCAGGCCTGTGGGTGCACAGTTTAACTAATCAGAGTCCTCTAGTGTTCATACTGCTGCTAAAGTTGAACTATCATACTCTCATACAGTCCTTCCAAGGGAAAATCTTTTGCTTTGCTGTTTGTGTCACATACATTCTGCATTTAGCCTAGGAATAGTTGCAGGAGAAGGGAAAGTTTCAAAATACAGTCTCTGGACAGGTCTGATGGCTTTGAAATCAGTTGCTACATGTAGAGCTGCTGACCGACTGTGACCACATTTTTTTTAAGTTTGCAAAAATTGATTGCCTATATTGTCATCCATAGAGTTTTACATGCTTTGTCTTACATTTCACTGGTATATAAACCTCCAAAAAAACATTATTTTTTTTTCTAGATTGAATTAGTAATCCAAACAGTGTAACGTGCTCAGTGGGCGACAATAAATCCTGTAAAGCCCCTGTTACACACTGCGATATCGCTAGCAATATCGCTGTAAAGTCACCAATTTTGTAACGTTACAGCGATATTGCTAGCGATATCGCTGTGTCTGATACTTACCTACGACTGGCTCCCCCGCTGGTAATCGCTAATCACGCGAGAAGCTCCTGGACCATTCCTCGTCGGTCACTTCCTGCGGCGCTTCCTGCTGTGACGACGAGCGACGCGTGGAGCCGGGCGGGAGGACGCAGGATCGCCGCGTCTGACAGGTAAGTAGCGATCCCCGTCCCCTGCTATGTCGCTGGTGAGATCTGCCTGAGTGGCAGCTCACTAGCGACCACCTAGCAATGCACCAGCGATCCTGACCGCGTCATATCGCTAGTCGGGATCGCTGGTGCATCGCTAGGTGTAACGGTACCCTAAGACTCCAGAGAGAGTGACTAGAGGAATAGTCAGACCAAACTGACATGACAGCAGAGGTGGCAGAAGCCTGTGGTCCGAAACCGTCCACTTTTCTGGAAGAACTAAGACCCAAACCCAGGTCGCATCCTTCACCCCTGGGGTTTTTGCGGACTGTGCATGGGAGAACCAGGATCCAGCAACTTGTGAGTGGACTGCAGGGCCTAGGCTGGTTGTAATGAGAGAAATAAGCGATCCAGGTGGAGGGCTGAAGACATGCTAGCTGGTCTGTTACCCACAAGGTACTGGGAGTTGGCATCCAGGGGAAGATCTTTAAGTATGAACGGCAGTGGAGATGGAGGTCCATAGAAGAGTTTATGACCCATCAGCACATCTTGTTCAACCAGCAGGCAGTACAGATGGAACATTTGCCTCGAAGGCTGCAAGAGATGATGACTGAAACCAGGATCATATTACTTAAAATGGAGGGGAAACATTGCTGGTATGCAGTAGGTGTGATCCGAGAAGGAAGGAAGCAGGATGAATCCTTCTTGTGAATTGAACGAGTGTAGAAGAGGCTTCTCAAAGAACCTTGAGACATGGCTATCACCCCCCAATAGAGCCTCATTTCCTTGGGGTACCCCAACTTCTATGTCGCAGCAAGCAATGGTGAAGGTGACACATGGGCTGTCACCTATTTCTACATTTCAGAGGCTCCGGCAACGAAGCTTGATGACCCTGCTTGTAATTTTTGGCAGGCTTTGCACTTATTGCATAGTTTTTATGAGTCTAGGAGTGCCACTATATGACAACTTGTACATAATTTGTATGAGGCTCTCCTTTAAGTTTTATACAGTGTGTATCTGAGTCCCTCTTCCATCTAATTTTTGGCAGTTCTCCCTTCATAAAATACACTGAAATTTCCATTTTGTTTAATGAAAAGTAAAAATTTAATAAACAATAGTCTAAAAAATCTATTTTGGTTTACTTAAAAAATTAAGTCATTTCTAAATTTTGACTTATCTTCAAGTCATTATACAGGAAAAAATGTTTTAAAAAAAATTCCTGTAAACTCCAGTTTATCATTGGTTTTGAATGTTTTATTGTCAGTGTTTAAAGTAGTGTAAAAGTGTGACACCATTATTGTCAGTAGTGATCTGGGAGTCAGAGATGCTTCCAGGGGTCTTCCCCATGCTGTTCTCCTTCAGCACTTTTTTATTCATTTCAATATTTTCACTGCCTCCAAGACCTCTTTGCTAGGTCTATCAGAAACATGCTCAAATTTAACATTTACTCCCATTATACTCATTATTCAAAACGAGCATCTGAGCATTAGGAATTGATTGGTTAGTACATTAAGCCGCCACAAACACACTCATTGGGCACTGCAATGCACTCATTTGGCTCTTCCTTGAATGCACTCAATTGGTTTAGTCACACATACCCTAAGCCCTAATATACACTCATCTCTGCCACACAAACACTCACTCAGCTCTGCTACACACTTTCTCAGCTCTACTACACACTCACTCGGATTACACTTACTTTGCTCTACAGACAAATATGCTTAATCAGCAAAGCAATACAGCCACTCGATTTTCCTATTACACTCAGCTCTGCTATGAGGCCAGGTTCACATAGCGCTAATGCAGTCCGTTCAACACATAGCGTTAACGGACTGTGTTAATGCCAGCAGCCATAGGGTGATGGTTGTAGTAGTCTCATCAGCCCACACCAGTGACCTGAGGTAAACTTTATTCCTCTGATCCCAGCTGTAGGCTCACGCTGTCATTTGACAGCGTGGGAATCATGGCTCTCTGACCAGCAGTAATGATTTTACTGCTGATCAAAAGCAGTGTTTGACGCTCTGTCATGCACATAACAGCGTGGCAAACACTGGATGTTCCCCCCATTCAAGTCAATGGGGCCCAGGTTCGTGTTCGGGTCTGGGTACAGTTCTTGTACCTGATCCTGAACTTTTTTTTAACTGTTCAACCGAACCCTCTGAACCCGAACATCCAGGTGTCCGCCCATCTCTATATACAGTATACAGTAGGATCAGTGACCTGTCATAAGCCCATACAGATGCATATGTAATGAGAGCACCACATAAATACCCCCCCCACAGGCCGCCCCAGAGGACGAGAATCTCATTAACTGAAAACTGCAAATACAGATTAAACAACAACCACAAGACAAATTTCATCACCCAAGGTATCATTGTAATCAGTATAATGGCACCAATCCAACACTGCCTGTAGTTTACTAAGAAAAATCCTGCTGACAGATTTGCTTTAACCCAGGAGAAGACAGATGTGGATTTATATAATGAGATATATTACAATGTTACTCATTTTCACGTGTACTATTGATTTATGGAAATAAAATTAAATTGAAGGTTACTTTCTAATGCAGATTCCAAATTCCTTAGCTTTTTTATTTTCCATTTAAATATTCTTATGAAATCTTCTATCGTGTAGATGTGTAGTTATTTGTGATTCCTCCATTTTGAGCTCATGTAAGCATTTTGGTGGGGATGAAAAAGAAAACAGCAATTCGGTATGTTTTTTACATTTTAAAGGGAATCTGCTCACAGGTTTTTGCAACGCAATTTTACAGCAGCATGATGTAGGGGTAGAGACGCTGATTACAGTGATTTGCAACTTAGTTTTCTGGGTACAGCAGTTATAACAGAGTCCCTGTTTTCTCTGCAGCAGATTTAGAAGAGTGCACATATTGACCCTTGATGACTCTACCTACACTACTGATTTGCAGCTTTCATAGAATCGTAGAGTTGGAAGGGACCTCCTGGGCCATCTGGTCCAACCCCCTGCTCAAAGCAGGATTCGCTAAATCATCCCAGTCAGATGTCTGTCCAGCCTCTGTTTGAAGACTTCCATTGAAGGAGAACTCACCACTTCTCGTGTCAGCCTGTTCCACTCATTGATCACTCTAACTGTCAAAAAGTTTTTTCTAATATCTAATCTGTGTCTCCTCCCATTCAGTTTCATCCCATTGCTTCTAGTCTTTCCTTGTGCAAATGAGAATAAAGTTGATCCTTCTACAATGTGACAGCCCTTTAGATATTTGTAGACAGCTATTAAGTCTCCTCTCAGTCTTCTCTTTTGCAAACTAAACATTCCCAAATCCTGCAACCTTTCCTCATAAGACAGGGTTTGCAGACCGGTCACCATTCTGGTCGCTCTTTTCTGAACTTGCTCCAGTTTGTTGATGTCTTTTTTTAAAATGTGGTGCCCAAAACTGGACACAATATTCCAGATGAGGTCTGACCAAAGAGGAGTAGAGGGAAATAATGACTTCATGTGATCTAGACTGTATGCTTCTGTTAATACATCCTAGAATTGCATTTGCCTTTTTTGCTGCTGCATCACACTGTTGACTCATATTCAGTCTGTGATCTATTAGTATACCCAAGTCTTTTTCACATGTGCTGTCACTTAGCCCTATTCCTCCCATTCTATATATGCTTTTTTCATTTTTAATGCCCAGATGTAGTACTTTGCATTTCTCCCTGTTAAAAACCATTCTGTTAGTTGCTGCCCACTTCTCCAGTTTATTTAAATCTTGTTGAATCCTCTCTCTCTCTTCTCTAGTATTAGCTATCCCTCCTAGCTTTGTGTCATCAGCAAATTTAATCAGTTTACCCTCAATTCCTTCATCTAAATCGTTGATAAAGATGTTGAACAATACAGGGCCCAGGACAGAGCCCTGTGGTACCCCACTTGAGACATTCTTCCAACTGGATGTGCAGCCATTTACGACCACTCTTTGGGTCCGATCACTAAGCCAGTTATGAATCCACCTAACAGTTGCCTTGTCCATTCCATACTTAGTCATTTTTTCAATAAGGATTGTATGAGAGACTTTGTCAAATGCTTTGCTGAAGTCAAGATATACTATATCTACAGCATTTCCTTGATCCACCCAATCAGTGATACCGTCATAGAAGGAAATTAAGTTAGTCTGACATGACTTATTAGTTACAAACCCATGCTGACTCTGTTTGATCACTTCATTCTTATCCAGGTACTGACATACATGTTGTTTAATAATTTGTTCAAAGATCTTTCCTGGTATAGAAGTCAGACTCACCGGCCTATAGTTGCCTGGGTCCACCTTCTTCCCCTTTTTGAAGATAGGAACAACATTTGCTCTTCTCCAGTCTTCTGGCACTTCTCCTGTTCTCCAAGAATTTTCAAAGATTATGGAGAGGGGTTCAAAAATTTCTTCTGCTATCTCCTTCAGTACTCTGGGGTGTAATTCATCTGGACCTGGAGACTTGAATTCATTTAGGTTAGCCAAGTGTTTCCTCACTATCTTTCTGTTTATAGATATCCTGGATTCTTCTATTCCCTTAATAGGGAATTGTATAGTGACATTGTATAGTGACATAACGCTGCTAATCAGTATTGAGGGGGAAGTAGTTGGACTAGCAGGTATAAGGCAGCTTTGTCCTGTAGAGGTAATATATTGCTGACAAAAAAAAACACTGATTGTATTGAAACAGCAAAACACAGCCCAGAAAGTGACACACTTCTGTAAACAGGATCTCTGCGCCAACATTACGGTGCTCTCAGATTACATAGCAATAACCTGCTGACAGATTCCCTTAAAATCTTGCATTGGTCACTGTGTGGCATAAATAATGTATTAACTTTCTGGGGGTCTGTATAATTCCTGAGATGCGAAATTATATTATTCTATTATATTTTTTTTTGTCTTGCCACCTTTTCAGACTAAATACACTTAAGACATTTTTTTGTTTTGCGCTACCATATTTTTTTTCCTATCAATGTAGGGATAAGCTGTTGTTTTAACTTGTATCATTTGGGGTACATATGCATTTTTGTTTATTTTTAATCTAATTTTTTTGGGGGTGAGACCAGAGGAAAAAGAAAAAAAATTAGCAGAGATAGGTGAATGTGATGGATTGCAGGTTTTATCCAGGAAAATTAAATTTGTAGTGAAGTAATTCTCTGCTAATTGTCCCTTCTTATGCTACGAGGTTTCTTTAGACCCCAGAGCATTATAAACTTTATACAGTGCCTTGCGAAAGTATTCGGCTCCCTGGAACTTTTCAACCTTTTCCCACATATCATGCTTCAAACATAAAGATACCAAATGTAAATTTTTGGTGAAGAATCAACAACAAGTGGAACACAATTGTGAAGTTGAACAAAATTTATTGGTTATTTTTAATGTTTATGGAAAGTCAAAAACTGAAAAGTGGGGTGTGCAATATTATTCGGCCCCTTTAACTTAATACTTTGTTGCGCCACCTTTTGCTGCAATTACAGCTGCAAGTCATATGGGGTAGGTCTCTATCAGCTTTGTACATCGAGAGACTGAAATTCTTGCCCATTCTTCCCTGGCAAACAGCTCGAGCTCAGTGAGGTTTTATGGAGATCGCTTGTGAACAGAAGTTTTCAGCTCTTTCCACAGATTCTCGATTGGATTCAGGTCTGGACTTTGACTTGGCCTTTCTAACACCTGGATATGTTTATTTGTGAACCATTCCATTGTAGATTTAGCTTTATGTTTGGGATCATTGTCTTGTTCGAAGACAAATCTCCATCCCGGTCTCGAGTCTTTTGCAGATTCCAACGGGTTTTCTTCAAGAATGGTCCTGTATTTGGCTCCATCCATCTTCCCATCAATTTTAACTATCTTTCCTGTCCCTGCTGAAGAAAAACAGCCCTAAACCATGGTGCTGCCACCACCATGTTTGACAGTGGGGATGGTGTGTTTAGGGTGATGAGTTGTGTTGCCTTTACGCCAAACAAATCCTTTGGCATTGTGGCCAAAAAGTTTGATTTTGGCTTCATCTGACCAGAGCACCTTCATGCATATGTTTGGTGTGTCTCCCAGGTGGCTTGTTGAAAACTTTAAAAGACACTTTTTTTGGATATCTTTGAGAAATGACTTTCTTCTTGCCACTCTTCCATAAAGGGCAGATTTGTGCAGTATATGACTGATTGTTGTCCTATGGACAGACTGTCCCTCCTCAGCTGTAGATCTGTGCAGTTCATCTAGAGTGATCATGGGCCTCTTGGCTGCATTGCTGATCAATCTTCTCCTTGTTTGAGATGAAAGTTTAGAGGGACAGCCGAGTCTTGGTAGATTTGCAGTGGTATGATACTCCTTCCATTTCAATATGATCGCTTGCACAGTGCTCCTTGGGATGTTTAAAGTTTTGGAAATCCTTTTGTATCCAAATCCAGCTTTAAACTTCTCTACAACAGTATCACGGACCTGCCTGTTGTTTTCCTTGGTCTTCATGATGCTCTCTGTGTATCAAACAGAACCCTGAGACTATCACAGAGCAGGTGCATTTATAAGGAGACTTGATTACACACAGGTGGATTGCATTTATCATAATTAGTCATTTAGGACAACATTGGATCATTCAGAGATCCACAATAAACTTCTGGAGTGAGTTTGCTGCACTGAAGGTAACGGGGCTGAATAATATTGCATGCCCCAATTTTCAGTTTTTGAATTTGCAAAAAAATTTAAAATAACCAATAAATTTTGTTCAACTTCATAATTGTGTCCCACTTGCTGTTGATTCTTCATCACAAATTTACATTTGGTATCTTTATGTTTGAAGCATGATATGTGGGAAAAGGATGAAAAGTTCCAGGGGCCGAATACTTTCGCAAGGCACTGTATTTAAAAATTAAAAACAAAAAGGTGTACTCTCCTTACCGCTCACCTCCTGGCCAACACCATTCCCTGTCCGTCCTTGGCACTTAAACAGATTGAGAATAGTTAGGAGCGGAGGGTCTGGTGTAGTGTGTGGTAAGGTAAGAATAAGTGGGGTTTTTTTTACCCATTAAGCGGTGCTTTCTGGTTCAGAAAAATGGGCTGCCCGCTGGGCATGAAAGCATACCACAAAAAATACACATTGTGGGAAATGTGTATTTTCTAAAAATTAGAGTAGACTTTAATTCTACCAGATGATATTCACTCATCTCAAAATTCAGGAACAATAATTTATGCTTATCACAATGTAGGATACATATCACACTACTTAGCTTCCATGCTTATGTAGTCTATTGTATCATGTCTGCATGGCACTTCAGCAATTTACTGAAATGACTTCATCAGAATGAGTGTGGTCATAGTTATATTTAGATATCGGATGAAATGGAAGGCTTTTCTCAAATGAATGAATGTTTTATGGAGACATCGCTGAACTTGACAATCTAATCGCTTTATGTGTTCTGGCTTTTACAATACTGTATTACAACATCAGGAATATTGTGTTAAACATCTTTTGAGGTTTATTGGGGACAAAATATGGAAATGTAACTAACCAGTGATTCATACTGATACTGATCATGATGCAAACAAGTGGATGAACTTGATTGCCCTATTTTATTTTTTATCTACGCCTTCTACATCCTTTAGAAGCAACTCTGTACTGTTCTGTCGTTTAGCCCATTATGCATACAGGTATATATAATAAATAAGTCAAATAAATAAATCAGTAAATAATCAATAAAAAATTGCAAATTATTTAAAAAGAGGATATTTAAAATTAGGACACTCTACAATGTCATATAAATTGTAAAAACAGTAAGTAATTTTGAAAAAAAAAAAGATAAAGTAAAGTAAATGTTTATATTTGGTGGACCTATAATTATAATATTACCATACAATAAACACGTTTACCATAATCATAGGATGGCGTTCATAATAAAACAATTTCTGTTTATAGATTGCTATAGAGACACATGGGAATGCATACAAGCTGCAAATGCAAAAAAAACAGAAAATATTTAAGTTAATCTCAATTTATCATATTAGAGGATTAATGATAAAAGGCTGTTGGCAGTTTCCAACTGGAGTGTCTAGGGCCTATGGACACAAATGGCTCTTGGGCCCACAATATCGCTACATGATACCTGATAGGTGTTATCCTAGTTAGATTGGAGCATCATCTGCAAAATACTGATGACTGCTGCATATGTACTGTACCCACACCTTAAAAAGAATATTCGAAACATTAGAAGAAAAGGTATGTGGTTGTGAACAGAGGCAACTACCTGCCTTTGTACCTGACAGCGGACATTCATCTGCTCCCTGTCAAAAGAGCAGCAACTGTTGTCATGCTAAGTAAGGCTAGGCTAATATTTATCATGCACTAAACACTGGGAGCATAAACAGGGGTTTCCATGTAAATCTTTGAAATATGTAATTCGGACAGAACCTCCAGAGGAAGATTCCCTATAATGAGGCCGATGGAGACACTGTGGAAGCCATCTGGCCTATGATCCAGCACGGCAGTGTTTGTCTTTTTAGGCATGCATAACCGAGGCCAAATGGAGTCCCAAGTAACTGTTTCCTCATTATAGTACATGGATCCCTGAAGGGTTTCATCTGAATCTCGTCACTAGGAGATTTAGAGGTAAACAAAAAAGTAAGCTCTCAGTATAGAGCACAGGATAAATGTGATCCACAATGTTATGTAAAATGTTTTGTTTCCAAAAAAAGCTTCAAATCAATCCACTTAAAAAGCAAGTTACCACTTAGGTCCGTCATCTGTTAACAGAAATGTAGGGGTCTTCCACGTTACTGGTAGTATAAATGCTCTGGAAAGACAAAATAGCTCCTCATATCTAGAAAGAAATTCAACAAATTCTCACTCTCAAATCCAAATACACCTCTTACCTTCTTGTCCGCACAGTGTGCCTAAACCATATTTAGCATCCACATGTTTGACATTTCTGTAGCAATGAAAGCCCACCTAAGTTATGGGTGCATGTCTCCAAAAGCATTATCTTGGCATAATGTACTGTGCACTACAACATATTTGGCACTACAATGTACTGTGCACTACAGTGTATGGGCACTACAATGGCAGATTTTCAATTTTCACTCAGCAATGTCCACGGCTACTTTTTCCTGGAAAACACCCATGGAGTCAAAATTGTCTCTACATCTATAGATAAATTCCCATAGGAGTATAATTAAAAAAATGGAGTCACTTGAGGGGAGTATTTTGCTCCTCTAGCACTTAGGGTCTCTATACGGATTCTTCAAACTATACTAACAAAATCTGTGCTCTATATATGGATTTCTCATACTATTCTAGGAAAATATGTGCTTCAGGAGGCAAATAGCCCTCTATCCCTCCTGGGTCTCACAGTGTGGCTAAGCAATACTATACAGCCACAAATAGAGTATTTCCATGTGCCATTTTTATCCATTTTACAGTGTGAACATGTAAAATCTGGGGTTAAAACAAAATTTTTGTGATAACAATGTCATTACTTTTTCTTCAATACTCAGTGGTATAAAATTCTATGTGGCACACATGGTGGCAATATGCTCACTCTAAAAGACTAATATTGGTAAAATCATAAAATATATAGTTATTAAGAAATAAAACATGACGAGAGGAAAAACAATCATATTTAATGTCAAATATAAATATGTTACTAGGTATTAATTCTAGAAGTATGGAAGCAATTCCTCTGGCAGGGTAATATAGTATTTTTTGGCTTCATAGTGGATGCTTGCCCACAGTTGTTGGGTTGCCCAGTGCTGGTTATCAAAAATAGAAGAGGCCCCTAGTCATTTTTTTACTATAATTTCTTTATTTATAGCACAGGTGCCAGCTGATGAATACTCTCTCATTAGCTGATGCCTGTGACTAGAGAGAACCTCCTTACTGCCGGTCACAGCTGCAGGCTCATGCTGTCATTTGACAGCATATGAACCGCAGCTCTCTCAAAAGCAGTAACTAACTTACAGCCAATCAGAATTGCCGGTGTTCATCGTGCTGTCACATAGAGGACAGCATGAGAAACAGCCGATATTTGGGATGCCGAACCTAAGAAGTAACACTGCCTTCGTGGAAAAGTCCATGTTCAGGGTCCGTGTACAGGTGTACAGTACAGACCCTGAAGTTTACTGTTCGAATTCGCCCTTCTCTATTCACCTTCATTTTCCAATGAGAATGCATCAGTTGTAATATTCATGGGCAATTATTGGAGTTGTAACAATCACAACCATTTCTGGTGAGCAGCTCCATGATTCCCTTCTCATATGCACCTTCAATATCACCCTATATGCACTTCTCTCCCCTTTTTTTCTATGCAGCTGAAAATGTCACTTTCACCAGTAAGCTCCCCTCCACTAGAGATGAGCTAATCTTTTAAGATTCGGTTCGACTATGTTCAGCAAACTCCCCGATCAATGGGATTCAAAACCAAACACATAGACAACACCTACAGGGGGGTCCAAAAGCTGCTAATACAGCTCAAATTAGCGGAAGACACCAGGAAAAGTTTTATCAATTGACCCATCAATTGTGCTAATAATAAATAGTTTTAAAAAAATGACATGGATTATCCTGTTTTTTTTCATAACCAGCCAGGCAAAACTGAGAGCTGTGGGATGCAACTCTCATCTGTCAGCTTTAGCAAGGTTAGTTATCAAGAATAGGGGTCCCCACACTGTTTTTAAATGATTTAAGTAAATAATGTAAAAAAAACATTGTGGGGTCCACCCCATTTTTGACAACAGGCCAAGCTAAAGCTGACAGCTAGGGGCTAGTATTCCAGGCTGCTAAGGGGTCATGGATATTAGCCCCCCAGCCTAAAGATAGCAGCCCACAGCCACCACAGCAAAGGTGCATCTATTAGATGTGCCAATTCAGACACATTGCCCAGCTCTTCCCACTTGCACTGTGGAGAAGGCAAGTGAGATTCATATTTGGGGTTGATGTCACCTTTGCATTGTTCAGTGACATCAAGCTTAGATGTTAATAATTGAGAGGTGTTTATAAGACACCCCCATTACTAACTCCATAGTGATAATATATTAAAAAACACACACCCCAAATAAAGTCCTTTATTTGAAATAATTACAGGCTCCTTTATTGAACCTAAATTTAAACCATACTCACGTTATCGCCCAGTCCACTGAAGCCAATGTCTCCTGCAAATGAATTAAAATAATAAACAACAATATTCCTTATCTGTCTGAAGTGAAGAAATAATCCATAATGTCCCACGATGATCCTGATGACTTTGAATGTAGTCACTAATGTGACTGCTCTACCCGGCAGCCAGCAACACGCTGACAGTAGCGTGTAATCACTCCTGCAGTGTGTGACACTGAGCTGTGGTGAGAAAATTCACCAGAGTTCATCAGCTGATGAGCCTCGGATATTTCACTTACGGCACTTCAGATACGTGAGAACTGTTGAACTGTTTCCCATGGATGGTAAAATTTCACCCAAGTTTAAATATTAACTTATTATGAAAAACATCCAAACCTACAATACCGCAGTCCATATTTCGTTTGCCAAATACACAGGAGGAAAATATCCCAACTCACCAAAGCAATTCCACTTAGCGGTTCAGCAAATAGTAGTTGACTGGATAAGAAGGCCAGACCGTATTTTTTGTTGTTTTTACAAGAAAAACTGGAGACGTTCTCCCTGAAGAAACTAGTGTTTTCAGCCCCTGATCACTTCCTAAACTACACTACCTAATCTTTTTATCGCTAACTTGACAGATCTGGACTGAGGATTTCAATTAAAATACAAGATAGAGAGCTAATTTTTCAACCCAAGCCTCAAAAGCACCAGATTTTCATTAACAACCTTTGACCATCATTATCATGTGGGATATTGTCATTACTCCCAAGCATAAGGAACTTGCAAAACTGCTTACAGTAAATTAAACAACTGAAATTTTATTAAATTCAAGTGATTATATAAACCTATCTCACTGAAATCTGCTTTATATGGACCCTTTAATTAGTTGGAAACGAATAGAGCAGATACAAAAAATACTTAGAAGAGAACAACTTCATCAGCATGGGAAATGGAGTTAAACTGAAAATGTGCCTCAAAACATTAACAGCATTGTAATTACTCTTGTAAAACTTTAAAAATATATTCTCCAATCAGCTTTTGGAAATGTTAATAGTAGACAGATTTGCATTTCCAAATAAAGTGGTCCTGCCCTGTAATCCTACTGGTTCAAAATTATTCAGTGTGCTGCTCATATCACAGGGATGACTTCTCTTGTAGCTGTTTTAGTTCTGACCCAAAGTCAGATATGTCAGATCACCAGTGAGGCCGAATTAAGAGATTACGCCCCCAAATAACAAGGGCTTAGAGAAAAGAATGCACACTGGTTGTGAGCAAGTACTGTTCTGCTTTTTCATCCAAGAATGCTGTCACTTATACCATTTACAGCAATGTAACTCGATGCAATTCATGTAGCCCCCCCCGTTACCCAGGTCATGATGACTTTATTTACCATGTTACCAAAATATGTTTTTTCAGTCTCTTGAAAACATTGCACATGAGATAAGAAGTATAAAATCCTTGAATTGAAGACTATAAGGCTATAACAATATAAAAGCAAATTGTAGCAAAAGAGGGAAAAACATTAACCCTTTTATCTCACTTCCAGCCTCTATAGCTGGATTTTTAGATTTTCCTTCAGAATATGCATAAAACACAAATCTGTTGCCAATTGGACACTTAATTGTGTCTGCTACGATTCTTATACTTACAGGATATTGGAAATAAAAATCGCCACCAACAATCAATTAATGGATAAAAAAAGTTATTCATGTTTATCTGTATGACAATTGAGCCAGAAGGCAAAATAGAAGGGAACTTTTTTTTTGTGCTGTTGAGTTTTTTTTCCCAGGTTCAAGAACTCCTAAGTACCATAATCGCAAAACACTAACTGTACTGGCACTAATAACAGTAATACAAACTGATGGGGCAACTTTAATATTAAGCAAGAGCAAATCAATATCATGCGGTAGGGGAATTTTAGAATAAGTCTTCCAAGTAAGTAAATATTTTCCAGATCGATATTTATTTTGTTTATAAGGTATTCCATTTTGCGGACTTATTTAAAGGGTACCTGTCACCAGGAATAATTATGCGGTCCAGTGCCTGCAGGCAGCCAAATGCAGCTAGGAGAAAATTAACTTTATTCTCACCACCATTATTCATTAATCAGCCAAAGAGGTGGGGGTGGCACCAGTTCAGTCACACCCTGACTGACAGTCAGCTTCAATGTCGAACGTCAGTCAGGGCTGGGGGCGTGGTTACAGTGACTGCTCTGTATACTCAGAATAGTCTCAAAAGAAAAAGCGCACCATAAGAATTCAATGTACAAAATGAATAATAACTTTATTAGATAACTAATTATAAAAACATGCAATAAAGAAATATATGCTGTATATAAAGAGATGTGACAGTGGTAAACCGAAAGGTGGAACCACATTAGGATCCAGATCTATAATAAGTCTTATATGTGCAAAATCACAAAATCAATACACACAAAAGTGCAAGTGCATAGATATACATATAAATCTCAAAAGCCCATATAACAGACCACAAAAAATTGGTCACACTATAAAAACAATGTCAGTGAAGGCTGTATGCCAATACAGAGACAGAAAGTAGAAGGCACGGCGCCAAAACGTGCGTTGGGGTGAGTGGCAGCACTGGGTCTCAGGTATGATTCTAGGCTAACAATAAATTACTATGTACACAAATTTATGAGATTATTTCTGTTATACGGGTTTACCACTGTCACATTTCTTTATATATATACTAGCTATGAACCCGTTCTACGCCCGGGTGGTGACCATTTTTATTGATATAAGGTCTCCCATCCTGGTATGTGCTGCCCCATCCTATCCTGGAATGCATGGCACCCTTCATCCCTATCCTGGTATGCATGGTACCCCTCATCCCAATCCTGGTAAGCATGGTAACCATTCATCCCTATCCTGCTATGCATGGCCCCCTTATCCCTATAATGGTATGCATGGCTCCCTCATCCCTATTCTGGTATGTATGGTCTGCTCACCCTCCCCCAATCCTGATATGCATGGCATCCCATTCCTCATCCTGGTATGCATGGTCCCCCTCACCCCCCAATCCTGGTATGCATGGTACCCCCTCATCCCTATCCTGGAATGCAAGGTACCCCCGCATCCCTATCCTGGTATGTATGGCCCCCTCACCCCCAATTCTGGAATAATGGTCCCCTCACCTCACAATCCTGGTATGCATGGCTCTCTCACCCCCCTATCTTCTTATGCATGGTCCTCTCACCCCTCTATCCTGGTATGCAAGCTACCCCTCACCCCCCTATCCTGATATGCATGGTCCCCTCACCCCCAATCCTGATATGCATGGTCCCCTCATCCCCCAGTCCTGATATGCATGCTCCCTTCACCCCCTATCCTGGTATGCATGCTACCTCTCTCCCCTTATCCTGATATATATGGTCCCCCTCACCCCTATTAAACTGCACACATACAAAAAAAATCATTTATACTCACCTTTCTTTCCTGTGCTCCAGCAGTGCCTTGCTTTGCCAGAGGCCGGGGGAGGAGTATGGCTCCGGAGTACGTGCATGCCCATACAGCGCTGTCCGGCACCATATTGCTGAAGACACACTGCAAATGTGTCTTCAGTAAAATGGCGCCGGAAAGCACTACGCACATGGGTGATTCCGATGCCGAACTCCTGCCCAGTCTCTGGCAAGAAGAGAAGCGCTGCGGCAATGCTCCTCCCTGTCAGGTAAGTATGTTAGTATGGCGCCAGAGATCGCGGTATGCATTCAGTGTCTACGTGTACCGCGATCTCCGGCGCCATACACACTCCTCTTACCTCTTTCTGCCGGATGTCTTCTTCTGTCTGGAGCCAGACTGTGCAGGTGCATCGCGCTTGCGCAGTCTATAAAGGCTTCGGACAGAGTGAGGCTTGTAGCGTTATATTATATATTTCTTGATTGCCTGTTTTTATAATTAATTATCTAATAAAGTTATTATTAAATTTATACATTGAATTCTTATGGTGCGCTTTTTCTTTTGAGTCTAATACTTATGCACAGAATTCTATTATTTTGCACATTTGTATTAATCTTTTGGCCTTTACATTTTTGGGTGCTATCCTTTTTATAGGTTTCATACTCAGAATAGTGACTGAACCAGTGCTGACACACACAGGGAGAAATGCAAAGTACTACATCTGGGCAATAAAAATGAAAAAAGCAGATATAGAATGGGAGGAATAGGGCTAAGTGACAGCACATGTGAAAAAGACTTGGGTATACTAATAGATCACAGACTGAATATGAGTCAACAGTGTGATGCAGCAGCAAAAAAGGCAAATGCAATTCTAGGATGTATTAACAGAAGCATACAGTCTAGATCACGTGAAGTCATTATTTCCCTCTACTCCTCTTTGGTCAGACCTCATCTAGAATATTGTGTCCAGTTTTGGGCACCACATTTTAAAAAAGACATCAACAAACTGGAGCAAGTTCAGAAAAGAGCGACCAGAATGGTGACCGGTCTGCAAACCCTGTCTTATGAGGAAAGGTTGCAGGATTTGGGAATGTTTAGTTTGCAAAAGAGAAGACTGAGAGGAGACTTAATAGCTGTCTACAAATATCTAAAGGGCTGTCACATTGTAGAAGGATTAACTTTATTCTCATTTGCACAAGGAAAGACTAGAAGCAATGGGATGAAACTGAATGGGAGGAGACACAGATCAGATATTAGAAAAAACTTTTTGACAGTTAGAGTGATCAATGAGTGATCAATGAGTGGAACAGGCTGCCACGAGAAGTGGTGAGTTCTCCTTCAATGGAAGTCTTCAAAAAGAGGCTGGACAGACATCTGACTGGGATGATTTAGCGAATCCTGCTTTGAGCAGGGGGTTGGACCAGATGGCCCAGGAGGTCCCTTCCAACTCTACGATTCTATGATTCTATGATTCTATGACACTGCCCCATATGACTGAATACTGATTGCTGCCGGAGGAATAAAGATCATTTTCTACTCGCTGCATTTGGCTGCAATTAGGTGCTGGACAGCATCATAACGCTGTAAACTTGCAGATTAACCTCATGTCTGCAGGTTAACAGCGTTATTCCTGGTGACAGGTTTCCTTTAATTCTTGATTACAGTTTTCTCCAAGAGATTGCTCTACTAGTGCTCTACCATTATAGGGATATTTTAATCTGCCACTATTGTAATCTGAAGAGCAATTATTTTACTATCTTATTATATAATATATATATAAAAACATCTATCTATATATATAAATTTGAATGCATGTGTGTGTTTATCACCAATCAATCACGAAGCAACGTTCATTTCACCAGAGATGTTTAAAAGAAGCTGACCTGTGATTGGCTGCTATGAGCAACAGTTTTCCTTGCAACCAATCACTAAGCATCTTTCATTTCACCAGAGCTGTTTAAAAGAATCTGAGCTGTGATTGGTTGCTATGAGCAACAGTTTTCTCACTCCACGACAACACCTCAGCAGACAGTAACCAGGTGGGAAAAATCTAGCATCCCCGTAAATATAAGTTCCCAGCCATTATCTGCCCTCCAGAAAGGAGCAGAGAGCACATGACAGAAATGAATCCCCCCTCCCTGCCCATACTCCATCACACATCCTCCATCCCATATGCACATCTTCCCTCTTAAAGGGATCTCCGGTATGGAAGTTAGGACCGTTCCACTCAGCTCTGTGGTTCTGACCCCTGGCCTCTCTTAAAGGGATCATTGGTATGGAAGTTAGGGCAATTCCACTAAGCACTGTGGTTCTAACCCAAGGCTCCTATTAAAGGGATCCCCGGTACGGAAGTGAGGGCAATTCCACTCTGCACATTGGTACTAACGCTATGCCTCTCTTAAAGGGATCATTGGTATGGAAGTCAGGACAAATCCATTCAGCATTTTGGTTGTGACGTCAGACCTCTCTTAAAGGGATTCACAGTATGGAAGTTAGGGCAATTCCACTAAGCATTCTGGTTCGGATGCCAGGCTCTCTTAAAGGGATCTCCGGTATAGAAGTTAGGTCAATTGCCTTCAAATGCTCTGCAACTGACTCCAGGCCTCTATTAACCCCTTTACCCCCAAGGGTGGTTTGCACGTTCATGACCGGGCCAATTTTTACAATTCTGGAGGTCATAACGCTAGAGCCCTTCCATGGATCCTGGTGATTCTGACATTGTTTTCTCGGGACATATTGAACTTCATGGTACTGGTAAAATTTCATTGATATGACTTGCGTTTATTTGTGAAAAAAGACGGGAATTTGGTGAAAATTTTGAAAATTTCTCAATTTTCCAAATTTGAATTTTTATGCCCTTAAATCACAAAGATATGGTACACAAAAACTTAATAAATAACATTTGCCACATGTTTACTTTACATCAGCACAATTTTGGAACCAAAATTCTTTTTTGTTAGGAAGTTATAAGGGTTAAAAGTTGACCAGCCATTTCTCATTTTTGCAGCACCATTTTATTTTTACGGACCACATCACATTTGAAATTAATTTGAGGGGTCTATATGATAGAAAATACCCAAAAGTGACACCATTCTAAAGACTGCACCCATCAAGGTGCTCAAAACCACATTCAAGAAGTTTATTAACCCTTCAGAAGCTTCACAGGTATTTTTTGAATGTTTAAAAAAATGAATATTTAACTTTTTTTCACAAAAAAATTACTTCAGGTCCAATTTTTTTTATTTTACCAAGGGTAACAGGAGAAACTGAACTGCAAAAGTTATTGTGCAAATTTTCCTGAGTATGCTGATACCTGATATGTGGGGGGAACCACTGTTTGGGCGCATGGCAGAGCTCAGAAGGGAAGGAGCGCCGTTTGACTTTTTCAATGCAAAATTGGCTGGAATTCATATCGGACGCCATGTCACATTTGGAGAGCCCCTGATGTGCCTAAACAGTGGAAACCCCCCACAAGTGACCCTATTTTGTAAACTGGACCCCCCAAGGAACTTATCTAGATATGTGGTGAGAACTTTGAACCCCCAAGGGCTTCACAGAAGTTAGTAATGTACAGCCGCACAATTAAAAATTCATATTTTTTCCACAAAAATGATCTTTTAACCCCAATTTTTATTTTCCCAAAGGTAACAGGACCGCAAATGTTATTGTGCAATTTGTCCTGAGTATGCTGATACCCCATATGTGGGTGTAAACGACTATTTGGGCGCATGGCAGAGCTCGGAAGGGAAGCAGCGCCATTTGATTTTTTTGTCTGGAATTGAGTTCGGACGCCATGTCGCGTTTGGAAAGCCCCTAATGTGCCAATATAGTGGAAACCCCCTAATTATAACTCCAACCCTAACCCAACACACCCCTAACCCTAATCTCAGCCCTAACCCTAGCCTTAACCCTAACCCTAGTCCTAACCCTAGCCCTAACCCTAACCCTAGCCCTAATGGGAAAAAGGAAATAAATACATGTTTTTTAATTTTAATATTTTTCCCTAACTCCCTAACTAAGGGGGCGATAAAGGGGGTTTGATTTACTATTTACAGCGGGTTTTTATGTTTGGCAGCTGTCGCACGCTAAAAGACGCTTTTTATTGTAAAAATAGTTTTTGCATCACCACATTTTGAGAGCTATAATTTTTCCATATTTTGACCCACCGAGTCATTTTAGATCTTATTTTTTGCTGGACAAGTTGACGTTTGTATTGGTACTATTTTTGGGCATGTGACATTTTTTGATCGTTTTTTATTCCAATTTTTGGGACGCAGAATGAACAAAAACCAGCATTTCATGAATTTCTTTTGGGGGTGCGTTTACACTGCTCCGCGTGTGGTAAAACTGATAAAGCGGTTTTATTCTTCGGGTCAGTATGATTACAGCGATACCTCATTTATGCTTTTTTATGTTTTGGTGCTTTTATGCAATGAAAACTACAGTATTTAATATAAAAAATAATTATTTTTGCATCACTTTATTCTGTGAGCTATAACTTTTTAATTTTTTTCGCTGATGACACTGTGTGGCAGCTCGTTTTTTGTGGGACAAGATGACGTTTCCAGTGGTACCATGGTTATTTATATCGATCTTTTTGATAGCACGTTATTGCACTTTTTGTTAGGCATTATGATTACAAAGAATTGTTTTTACTTTGTTTTTTTTTCTTAGGGGTTAACTTAAGGGGTTAACTAGTGGGAAAGTTTTATAGGGGTGTCGTTACGGATGCGGTGATACTAAATATGTGTACTTTTATTAGTTTTTTTTTATTTCCAAAAAAATTAATTTATTGGGGAATTTTTTTTTTTAATTATTTAGCGATTTTTTTTTTTTATAAATTAATTTTACACTTTTTTTTTTTAACTTAATTACATTGTTCCAGGGGGGGCATCACTATAAGATGTCAGATCGCCGATCTGACAGTTTAGACAGTACTCTGTCAGATCGGCGATCTGACTGGAACTGCACAAGGCTTTCTCATGCCCGCTTTTAGCAGGCAGTGAGGAAGCCGGCCCCCTGAAGGCCCCCGAAGGACTCCATGGCCATATTGGATCACGGAGCCTGCAGGGAGGAGGACCCTTGGAGTGACACAGCACATCGTGTCGCTCCGGGGGTCGCAGGGAAGCACGAAGGGAGCCACCTCCCTGCGCGCTTCTATCCTATGCCCCGGTACACTGCAATCATGTTTGATCGCAGTGTGCCAGGGGTTAATGTGTCAGGGGTGGTCTGTGACTGCCCCTGACACATATTGTCGGGTGTCAGCTGTGATAATCAGCTGACACCCAGCCACGATCAGCCGCACTCCCCCCAAGGGCGCCTCTAATCGCTATGACGTACTATTCCGTCCTTGGGAGTTAAGTCCCAGGGCACATGGACAGGATAGTACATCATATGGCAGAAAGGAGTTAAAGGGATCATTGGTATGGAGGTCAGGGCAAATCCATCCAGCTCTTTGGTTTTGACCCCTGGCCTCTCTTAAATTGATCTCCAGTATGGAAGTTAGGACCGTTCCACTCAGGGCTGTGGTTCTGACCCCAAGGCCTCTTAAAGGGATCATTGGTATGGAAGTTAGGGTAAATCCCTCATCGCTCTGATTCTCACTCCAGGCTTCTATTAAAGGGGTAATTGGTATTGTCGTAGCTGCTTTTGTTCTGACCAAGCGTCAGCTGTCCATATCACCAGTGAGTCCGAATTGTGAGGTTTCTCGCCCTTCTGTTCACAAGCGCTTGAAGACAAAGTGACACACACACTGGTCGTGGCTAAATCACTTTATCTGACGTAATGAAATATAAGACATGTTTTTATACCAATTACGACAATATGTGACTCTATGGAGCTCATTTGGCCCCCACCATCACCTCAGGGTCGTACGTACCTTGTTATCATAACAAGTATAGTTTCCTTGAAGACAGAGACTACTAGTCTACATAAGAATAATTCTAGCAATAATAAGGCAAAAGGCAATTGAAGGCATTTAAAGGGATATAAAAGCAAACCATTAACTCTTCTATATCAATTTCCCCCTTTTGTAAATGGTATAACCTTTGCCACAGGGTCAGCTGATGTCCACAAAGAAGCTACTGTCTCATGGGTCTAGTACCCATAAGGGGGCTTCCTACCTGCTTCGCCCATCCACCCTCAGTGTGGACACTCACCTTCCCCATCAGCAATGGCCACCTGGGGTCTATGACACACTACAGAAGGTTCAGCCTTAGATTCTTTTTTTCACACATACATTATTCAGTAGCTTAAGTAATACATATATTAGCGCTTTTACGGCTACATAAAATAATAAGCAAAACAACCAAATTTGCATACAAGTCTATATAATGCCAAAAAAAAAATCCATCCTGCAAGGCCATTAACCCAATTTGCTGGATTTAGGAAAGAGAATGTGTTACCCCACCAGGAGTCTCTCTTTGCACTGTGTTGCTTTAACCATTGGTCTCTAAGTTCACCCATTTTGTCCATACTGGCCCTGATCTGGAGATTGCCAGCAGGGCCGATCTAATTACAACAGGTGGGACAAATTATCTGACACATTCCTCCTTCTTTTGCTGTCAGGTAATCTAGTACTTTAGTATGTTGGTTAGTAACTACGATTAATTGTCTCTGTATTGTATTAGTTTCATTAAGAACTTCAAGAATCTGGAAAATCTGATCGTCCAGGTAGTCGGTAGCTTCCACTAATTTATCCCACATTTGTGTTATGAAGGGGTATATTAGCATACTACGGAATATTTTATTTGTTATCCCCATTTCTACTAGATACGACCAGTGTGTGTGTCACTTTGTCTCCAAGCGCTTGTGAACAGAAGGGCGAGAAACCTCACAATTGGGACTCACTGGTGATATGGACTGCTGACGCTTGGTCAGAACAAAAGCAGCTATGACAGTTTGGCGCCCGACGGGGACCGTGGAAACCAGTCTATTCGGAATCCGTATGTGGGAGCTTCCTGGAAGGTTGAAAATGCAGAATCCAGGCTGCAGCAGGTGAGAACATTTATTCTTACATTGATTCTGCATCTGCAACCTTTCTAAGGATGTCTACATATCTCTGGGTAAGACTGTAACAGCATGGTTCAAAAGAACCCACATCACCAGTGAGTGGTGAGTATGTCTGTATGAGAGTTGAATAATAGAATAATAAGATAATAATTGTCATCTGTATTATCTGTTAAACTGTTCTGGCAATATACTAATATACTAACTGGTTGTGTACTGTGTCGCACAAAGCCTGGGATAGACTCTATGCAGTGGTTATTTTGGATTGCCAGTAAATTTGTATAAGGCTGTGGTTTGTGGTTGCTCTGGTTTTCAATGTTTCTTGTGTAAGAAGTGGGCTTTGGTGTTCTCGGAGTGTCAGTGGACACTGCTGTAGGTTAAAGTGTCAATCAAATCCAAAGTGCAAGATAGTCAGGCTGTGTGAATCCTTGTATATATGTCTATGAGAACCTCTGAATAAGATGAGAGATGAGTAATTGAGTATAAAAAAATCCGTGAATGAGCACGTATGAATGAATCATCACACATCATTTTTGTGTCAAGAGATTTGTTACCTTTCTAGTTGTGGTGGAATCCCGGACAGATGCGTTATAGATATTTCAAATCTACATCTGAGACTGAATGAATTGAGTAATGATATAGCTCGTGTTATATGTGGCATTACATTGTAAAGTTTCCTGAATGCATTTGGCCAGAAAAAGGGCAAGGCATGGTTAATCTCATTATACAGTTATGTACTCTTACAGTGAAATCCCATGATTTTGAGTTTCTTTGTAGAAATTGATTTTGCTAACTCTAAAGAACTAAGGAATTCTGTGAAGAACGCTGCATTCTGATGGGGGGGGGAAGGATGGCGCTGCGCAGTTTTTCTTCTCCCTTCGCTCTTATCTATGCTGAGTGTGAGCTGTGCTCAAAATTCTCTGTAATTCTATCCGTAAGGTACGCGCTGAAAGATTTGTGCATTTTAAAGCAACAGTACTTAATTAAAGTTGGAAGTTAAAAGTAAAATATGGTGCCTAATTTAGAAGGGAATTGTAAGTGATTGTTTTGTCATTATAAGTGATTGTTTGGTAATTGTAAGTGATTGTTTGGTCATTAATATGTTTGAACCTGCTTCTAGTTGTGTGATTGATTTGTATAGCAAATTGTGTATCAACAGAGGAGGTAGCCGACTGTACGGCTGATAAAGTAGGTCAGAGGCCTATCACACCTGGGCCTTCTTACTTTAGTCAGCGGGTTTTTTGTTGTGGGTGAGAGGCGAGGGCGAGGAGCCCTCTGGATATACCTTGGCAGGTTCACTCTGACTTGCTATGTGTGGGCTGTAAGACAGAGGTCCAGACACACAGAAGGGCATTTCAGAAGAAAGGTGAGCTGTCTAAGTTGAAGTAGCCTTCCCACAATCCATGGAGCTGGGCTAGAAGGAAAAAGGCCTATTCCTATCTAGTCAGCTGATCTAGCGGGTGAGAGGCAGAGAGCATTCCCGTTACATCCTGTAGGTCTACCGGGTGAAAGGCAAGGAGCCTTCCCGCTACACCTTGGCAGGCTCTCTCTGACTTGCTAAGTGTGGCCTGTAAGACAGAGGTCCAGGCACACTGGGAGGGCATTTCAGAAGAAAGGTGAGCTGTCGGCAGAAAAAGGTTGAAGCCATGGCAACTTTTTCTGTGTACAGTCGGTGCCCCCAATGAGATCCAAGACAGCTATGCAAATTGTAAAAGACAGAGAAGAAAGGAAGCAGTAAAACAGGTTGGACAGACATCTGACTGGGATGATTTAGCGAATCCTGCTTTGAGCAGGGGGTTGGACCAGATGGCCCAGGAGGTCCCTTCCAACTCTACGATTCTATGATTCTATGATTCTATGATTCTATGATTAATATTTAAAAAAAGGCAAAAATACCAGAGTGTGAATGTTTGGATGTACAAAAAGGCGCAGACAAGGGAAGAAAATAGCAAGTGAATAAATGATGCTTGAGAATGAATGTGCAGCAGTGTGGAAGGTGTATTATGAATGTTTTGATTGACAAAGTGTAACCAGAGACCCAGACAAAACAGATGGACTTGTAAACACTGTGATCAGACTCAGACAAACCCAGACTGAATAGCTACTTGTGTGACCTGTGCTACTGACCTAAGCGAGTTGCACTAGATCCTGTCCAGACAAGATTATAAGAAGCTGACATAATAGTGTGGATAGTGGGTAGTGGGGACATTGACCTTTGAGGAGTAAGCTGACAGTAGACATCAGACGACCAACCCCATCAGGACCTAGAAGTGTGACTAGAATAAGAAAGATGCAGGTGTATTATCCCTGGAGCCCCTCTGACCAGCTAGCTTTGCTGAAGCAGCTGCCTGACCCTGAAGACCAACCATTCCCGTTTTACAGACACATAAAGGAAGTACAGCAGACATATAAGTGTACCTGGGCAGACCTAGAGAGGTTGGTGAGTTTAAAGGCAGGTGACGCACTAGGACATATAATTAAGACACACACAGATGTGACAAAGAATCAGGCTTGGGGCATGGATGATAAATCTGCACTGTCTGGGGAGATGTACTGTGAGTCACTAAAACAATGGGCTATAGTGAAACAATCAGAGCAGTCCATACTCCTGACTGATGTGACACAGCCAAGAGGAGAGAGGGTAGAGATGTACTTTGGACAGTTACAGCTGAAATGGGCAGACATGGGGTACATTTGCATAAACCCATTTGATGTTAGAATACTGGTGAATGCATTCATTGACGGTATGAACAAGGACTTACGAGACGCAGTACAGACAGCCAGACCTGAATGGAGATATGTAGATCCGAAAAGACCTCCTTAGGGTAGCTAAAGAAGTTGAGCAAACAAGGACAATAAGACGACCTGTCATGTATGCTGGAGCACAAGGAAAAAAGTGAAGACGTAATAAGGGAACTAAGGACCTAGAAACAGTGAGGTGCTGGAATTGTGGTACTTACAAAACTTATTGTTAGTGACAATACCCCTATGAAATTACTGGGAGCAGATGTGCTGAGTGCGATCCCGGCCATCATACAGTACTATCCTGAGGGTATTACAGTCACAAGTCTCCTCTCAGATAAACATTTGTGTAAGATTGCGGCAATGGTGTATATGACAAAAGCGGTGAAACTAACACCTGACACCAAAATGCCTGAGGATGAGGAAATGGGACAGGTGCCAGACACTGTTTGGGCAAGGGGAAAAACTGATGTGGGTCGACTGCCCATTCCCCCTGTCATGATTAAAATGAAAGAAAGAACCACTCCTCCTTGTTTAAAGCAATACCCCTTGAGCCTAGCCAAATCAATTGCCCCGAGCAGAGATATTAGAGAGTATGTTAAGGCAGGGGTTCTGGTGCAAAGAAACCCCCCTCCTGGACTGCAAAGATCTTCCCCCTGCGACACCACTTTGTATCCCATTAGGAAAAAAAAGGACTCAAGGGTTTGCTGACACTTACAGAAAGGTTCATGACTTAAGGGCTATTAATGATGATACAGTGAGTGTGACCTCAGTCGTCCCTAACACACACACACAATACTGTCACAGATCCCAGTAATGTCAAAATGTTTCACAGTCATTGATTTAGCAGGTGCATTCTTCTCTGTACCCCTGCACCCTGACTGTCAGTATCTTTCTCCTTTACTCATAAAGGTGAACAATATTGTTGGACAGTACTCCCACAAAGGGGGAAAGAAATCCCCTGCCATCTATTCAGCAGCAATGGCAGGGATCCTTGAGTAGTGGCAATCACCTCATCCGCTGATTGTACTATTACAGTATGTGGATGACCCTAAGGGTTGCAAGCTCTCACGTGACAAATTACAGTATTACAAACAAAAGGTGACATTTGTTGGGACATTATATTGCCGAAGGTACCAGACACCTGACAGGAAACAGGCAATTCAAGATCTCCCTCTACCCAGGTCACATCAGCATCTATGCACTTTCCTAGGTTTAGTGACCTACAGTAGGCCTTGGATAAGGTCCGCTTCACAAATATTCCAACCACTTTATGACTGCTTGTCATCAGACCCGGGACCTCACACAAAATTGATTGTGTCTGTGCGGTAGGAGCAGCTGCACTACTACTAGGAAAAGCATGTGAGATCACACTGACGTTTCTTTTGACAATCTATTCCCCACATGACATCCATGCCATACTCGTACAAGTTCAACCAAAACATCTGTCTATGGCCAGACAGCTCCGACTTGAGTGTGCTCTACTAATTCCTGAGTATGTCACCCTCAAAAAATGTAACGTTCTGAATCCAGCCACCCTCCTGCCTGTGGATTCAGAAAAACGGGGAATTGGTGACCGTATTAGTGAGTGAGGAAGGATACTTTGACATGACACATGAACATGTCTGCATAGAACTGATGAGTCAGGAGACAGTTGGGTTTGCACACGTTCATGAAAAACCTGTTCCTAATGCAGACTTTGAGTTTCTTTTTTGTAGATGGCCCCAGATACCACCAGGATGGACGATTCTACACTGGATATGCAGTAGTATCCTCACATGAGGTAATCCGAGCGGAACCACTCGCTCCTCACATGTTGGCGCAGGAGGCAGAGTTGAAGGCACTCACTGAGGCGTGTAGAGCCGCTGCAGGTAAAGTCGCTAATATTTTCACAGATTCGAAGCCCATTAAAAATGCAGAGCTGGTGAAACAATTGATGGAGGCATTGATGTTACCAGTCCAGGTTGGCATTGTCAAGGTAAAAGCACACACAAAGGTGACTCCGTGGAGGTAGAGGGCAATAGAAGGGCGAACGAGGCTGCTAAAATAGCACAAGGCGGCCTAGAGAGAGCAGTGGACGGTGGTGGGGAGTCAGCGTATTCCAGCCACATTGGGTCTAGATGTCCTGAAATCCCTCCAGCAAAAGGCTGCCCAAACAGAGAAGGTACACCGGGGGAGACTGGGAGCTGAGCTGAACTCAAATGGAGTATGGGAGAATAAGGATAAAATGTGCCCACCAAAATCCCTGTTCCCAATCATGGCGCAAGCAGCACATGGCCCCACTCAAACCTCAAAAAGTCACATGTGTGCCATGGTAGATGCCTTCTGGATCGCTCCTGGTTTCAGTTACGCAGCCGCGAAACCTGTACAATCATGCCTCATCTGTGCACAGCACAACCCAGGTCCCTAAGAAAGCGACATCTAGGCCTCTCTACCCGTTTCAGAGACTGCAGATTGACGACATACAGCTACCAAGGTAGGAGTGTATGCAAATGTCCTAGCATGTGTAGATCTCTTCTCTGGTTGGCCGGAAGCCTATCCGGTAAAATGTGCAAATGCTAAAATGACTACAGACAAACTGATGAAAGAACTGATCTGCAGGTATGGTGTCCCAGAAGCCACAGAAACAGATAGGGGTACACACTTCACGGGAGAAATAATGAGGGAAGTCATGCAGGCCCCGGGTGTACAGCAAACGTTTCATACACCATATAGGCCACAAAGTAGTGGGAAAGTGGAAAGTGTTATGATTGAGTCACCGTAGGAGGCAAAAATTGAAATGCTAGCTAAGTCCAGAAAACCAGAGAAGTTGGCAGCTATCGGATTGCAGACCCCTGAACCTATCAACACAACTAGCAGTAGCCGTGGGGGGCTCCTACGATGCCCTAGGCCCCTCGATCACAGCCGGAGGACTACATAGCCTAAAGACAGAAAGGGAAGTCTAAACTGCCCCAGAGCAGACCCCAAAGCAAAAGGCAGCCCCCCACATATAATGACGGTGAAGCAAGAAGAAAGAACAAAACACAGACAGAAAGATAGACTGAGCAAAGATGGGGCCCCAGCTAGCTTAGATAGGAAAGGACAGGAAGGCTGCTGTCTGCAATCCGTGAAAAAACCCTATGAAAATAAGAGCCAACAAACTGACAGTAAAAAAGGCCCTGAAGACGCTAGGCTTCAAAAAAGGCTATGTCAGTACTCAGGAATATTCTGAAGACAGAGCAACAGGCAAAAGGAGATTCAGCTCACCCCAGCAGGGAATGGCAGAATCCAGAAAAGCAAGGAAAACAAAACACTAATGCAAAAAGGCAAAGCAGAAATCTTAGCTTTAGATGAGCAGAAATCAGACTGTTTTCCTAGAAGTCCACAGAGAAATCACCCGCAGGCCAGAAGGGCGTCGGCAGCCTTATATCCAGTCACTAACTCCACTCAGCCAGTCATCATCATCAGCCCCAGGTGTTTGACAATCAGGCTCACTACCTTTCTGCACCAGAAGAGGGAGTTCCTCGGGCCTCAGTAGTGAAGGGGAAAATGAACTCACAACAGTACCTCCCCCTTGAGGAGGGGTCACCGAACCCTCAACCACGCCACCAGGGCGATCAGGGTGAGCCCGATGAAAGGCACGCACCAATCTTTTTGCATGAATATCAGAGGCAGAGACCCAGGAATTATCCTCCTAACCATAACCCTTCCACTTAACCAAATACTGGAGTCTCCGTCTAGCCAGACGGGAATCCAGTACTTTCTCTACCTCATATTCCATGTTACCTTCAACCAATACAGGGTCTGGAGGTGCAACCCCCGGAACAACAGGTTCAACAAACCTCTTCAACAAAGATTTATGGAACACATTATGGATTTTAAATGTGACAGGAAGAGCCAAACGAAAAGAGACCGGATTAATAATCTCCAAAATCTTGTAAGGTCCAATAAATCTAGGCTTAAACTTAGGAGAAGCCACCTTCATAGCAATATTTTTTGATGATAACCACACCATATCACCAACCTTAAACTGGGGACCAATGGTCCTATGTTGGTTGGAAAACCGCTGGGCCTTTTCCTGGGAGAGAGATAACTTATCCACCACTTGGTCCCAGATCTGGTGCATTCTCTCCACCACAGTGTCAACACCTGGGCAGGCAGAGGGCTCCACCTGCCCTGAAGAAAATCGAGGATGAAACCCAAAGTTACAAAAAAAAGGTGACATCAAAGTGGCAGAAATAGCTCTATTATTTAAAGCAAATTTGGCCAAGGGAAAAAATGAAACCCAATCATCCTGATCAGCAGAAATAAAACATCTCAAATATGACTCCAAGGTCTGGTTTGTTCTCTCTGTCTGCCCATTGGTCTGAGGGTGAAAAGCAGAGGAGAAGGACAACTGAATTCCCAGCTTGGAACAGAAAGTTCTCCAAAATCTAGACACAAACTGGACTCCTGTCAGATACAATGTTCTCAGGAATCCCGTGCAAGCGAACCACCTGTTGTAAAAACAGGGGCACCAATTCAGAGGAAGACGGCAACTTAGGGAGTGGTACAAGATGAACCATCTTAGAGAACCTATCACAAATCACCCAAATAACAGTCATCCTTTGAGAGACAGGCATATCAGAGATGAAATCCATTGAAATATGGGTCCATGGCCTCTTGGGGACAGGCAAAGGCATCAACAACCCACTAGAGCGAGAACACGATTTAGACCGGGAGCACGTCCCACAGGACTGCACAAAATTCCTGACATCACGAGACAAGGAGGGCCACCAAAAAGACCGACTCACCAGATCTCTAGTACCAAAAATACCTGGATGACTAGCCAAAGCAGAGCAATGAACTTCAGACATCACTCTCTTCTTCCACTGGTCAGGAACATACAACTTTCCACTGGGACAACGCTCAGGTTTGTCCTCCTGGAACTCTTCCAGAGCACGTCTCAAATCGGGCGAGATGGCAGAAAGAACTACCCCTTCGCCTAAGATGGTAGCAGGCTTGGTCACCACAGGAGAATCAGCAAAGAAGCTCCTAGAGAGGGCGTCAGCCTTGACATTCTTAGTTCCAGGAAGAAAAGAAACCACAAAATCAAAACGTGTAAAAAACAAGGCCCACCTAGCCTGTCTAGGGATCAAGCGCTTAGCCGACTCTAGGTAAATCAAATTCTTGTGGTCAGTGAGGACCACGACTTGATGCTTAGCTCCCTCCAACCAATGTCTCCACTCCTCAAATGCCCATTTCATGGCTAACAGTTCCCGATTCCCCACATCATAGTTACGTTCAGATGGAGAGAACTTTCGGGAAAAGAAAGCACAGGGATTCATTTTAGATGTTAGAGGATCCTTTTGGGACAAAACAGCTCCTGCACCAATCTCAGAAGCATCCACCTCTACCTGGAACGGAAGTGAGACATCAGGTTGCAGCAAAACCAGGGCGGAGGTGAATCTTCGCTTCAGCTCCTGAAAGGAAGAAACAGCCTCCGGAGACCAATTTAACACATCAGCACCCTTCTTAGTCAAATCAGTCAATGGCTTGGCAATACTAGAAAATTTTGCTATAAATTTCCGATAAAAATTAGCAAAACCCAAAAACTTCTGGAGGGCCTTCAAAGGAGTGGGCTGAACCCAATCGTAAATGGCCTGTACCTTGGCCGGGTCCATTTCAATAGTTGACGGGGACAAAATAAATCCCAAAAAAGAAATCCTCTGTACTCCAAAAAGACATTTAGATCCTTTGACATACAGGGAATTCTCCCTCAAGATCCAGAACACAGTCCGAATATGTTCCACATGAGAATCCCAATCCTTGGAGAAGATCAAAATATCATCCAGATAGATAATCAAAAATTTATCGACAAAATCTCGGAAAATATCATTCATGAAGCACTGGAAGACAGAAGGGGCATTAGTGAGCCCAAAAGGCATCACCAGGTACTCAAAATGTCCCTCCGGAGTATTAAACGCCGTCTTCCATTCATCCCCATGCTTAATGCGAATAAGATTATACGCCCCCCTGAGGTCAAGCTTGGTAAACCAGCAAGCACCTTTAACTCTGGAGAATAGATCAGAAATCAGGGGTAACGGATACTGATATTTAACAGTAATTTTGTTGAGAGCACGATAATCAATACAAGGTCTTAATGATCCATCCTTTTTGGCTACAAAAAAAAACCTGACACCTAAGGGTGATGAGGATGGTCTAATATGACCCTTCTCCAACGCCTCCTTAATATAGGATTGCATAGCCTCGTGCTCGGGTACAGATAAATTGAAGAGCCGACCCTTGGGAAATTTACACCCCGGGCTCAGTTCAATTGCACAGTCATAACTCCTATGAGGAGGCAGAGACGCAGACTCATTCTCACTAAATACATCATAAAAGTCCGCCAAATAATCAGGAACATCATGCGACTGAGGAGAGGTGGAAAACACCGGAGCCTCACTAAAGGCACACCGACAACCCTAACTCACCACAGACACAGATTTCCAATCCAAAACTGGATTATGAATTTGTAACCAGGGAAACCCCAGAACAATAGTATCATGCAGATTATGTAACACCAAAAACCTGCAATTTTCTTGATGGTCTGAGGCGACCCGCATGACCACCTGGGTCCAAAACTGAGGTTTATTTTTAGCCAAAGGAGTAGCATCAATCCCCCTCAAAGGGATAGGCGTCTGCAGAGGTGTCATCGGAAATCCACAACGTTTAGCAAAATCCAAGTCCATTAGGTTTAGAGCTGCTCCCGAATCCACAAAAGCCTTGGTGGAAAATGTGAACAGGGAGCAGATCAGAGTAAGAGCCAGAAGAAACTTAGGTTGAACACCACCAACAGAAAACGTGTGTGCAAGGCATTTCTCGCGTTTAGGACAGACAGAAATAATATGCGAGGCATCTCCACAGAAAAAACACAACTTATTACGCCTTCTGAACTCCTGACGCTGCTCTCTGGAAAAAACTCTATCACATTGCATAGGTTCAGACATCTGTTCAACAGGTGGCAACACCTCTAGTGCAGCTCTGCGTTCGCGCAAACGCCGATCAACCTGAATAGCTAAAGACATAGAATCGTCAAGACCAGAGGGAACAGGAAATCCCACCATAGTATCTTTTACGGCTTCTGACAACCCCTTCCGAAAGAGAGCAGCCAAGGCATTATCATTCCAGGTAGTAAGTACTGCCCACTTTCGGAATTTTTGACAGTACAATTCTGCAGAATCACGACCCTGGTTCAATGCCAGCAGGGTCTTTTCAGCCTGATCAATGGCATTAGGTTCGTCATACAACAACCCCAAGGCCTGAAAGAATGCGTTCACATTAGTCAGAATAGGATCATCTGGTTTCAAAGAAAACGCCCAATCCTGGGGATCGCCACGCAGCAAAGAGATGACAATTTTAACCTGCTGCGCGGAGCTCCCTGACGAGTTAGGCTTCAAGGCAAAAAATAATTTACAATTATTTTTGAAATTCAAAAATTTAGACCGAGCCCCAAAAAATACATCAGGTGTAGGAATCTTTGGTTCAGCAGCATGTGAATGAGCAAGGTAGGCGGAAATTCCCCGCACTTCTGCAGCGAGCTGCTCCACACGATCAGACAATTGCTTTATTTCCATTGAGAGAAAAAAAAATTCCCCCTACGGCCTCAGAGATAAAGAGGAAAAAATATACACACTTTTTTTTTTTTTTTTTATACAGTTCTTTCCTGCAATTGAGTACCCTAGGATCTGCGGTAAGGCGGGTGATTCTGTTATGATTGAGTCACCGTAGGAGGCAAAAATTGAAATGCTAGCTAAGTCCAGAAAACCAGAGAAGTTGGCAGCTATCGGATTGCAGACCCCTGAACCTATCAACACAACTAGCAGTAGCAGTGGGGGGCTCCTACAATGCCCTAGGCCCCTCGATCACAGCCGGAGGACTACATAGCCTAAAGACAGAAAGGGAAGTCTAAACTGCCCCAGAGCAGACCCCAAAGCAAAAGGCAGCCCCCCACATATAATGACGGTGAAGCAAGAAGAAAGAACAAAACACAGACAGAAAGATAGACTGAGCAAAGATGGGGCCCCAGCTAGCTTAGATAGGAAAGGACAGGAAGGCTGCTGTCTGCAATCTGTGAAAAAACCCTATGAAAATAAAAGCCAACAAACTGACAGTAAAAAAGGCCCTGAAGACGCTAGGCTTCAAAAAAGGCTATGTCAGTACTCAGGAATATTCTGAAGACAGAGCTACAGGCAAAAGGAGATTCAGCTCACCCCAGCAGGGAATGGCAGAATCCAGAAAAGCAAGGAAAACAAAACACTAATGCAGAAAGGCAAAGCAGAAATCTTAGCTTTAGATGAGCAGGAATCAGACTGGTTTCCTAGAAGTCCACAGAGAAATCACCCGCAGGCCAGAAGGGCGTCGGCAGCCTTATATCCTGTCACTAACTCCACTCAGCCAGTCATCATCATCAGCCCCAGGTGTTTGACAATCAGGCTCACTCCCTTTCTCCACCAGAAGAGGGAGTTCCTCGGGCCTCAGTAGTGAAGGGGAAAATGAACTCACAACAGGAAAGACTAAATGGAACACTTAAACTGAAAATTCAAAAGGCCATGGCAGACACAGGAAAGAGCTGGGTGGGGTGCTTGACTCTTGCACTCTTTCCAGACACACTCCAAATAGAAACACAGGCTTGTCTCCTTCTGAAGTCCTGTTGGTAGTGCACCAAAGACTGGTCTGTACTTCCCACAGGTGCTACAAATGCAACACGGTGCTATGACAGCCTACGTCCAGGCCTTGCAGGAAAGACTTAATGTGGTGCATAAACATGTGTTCTCATACATTCCAGATCCTAATGCCAGTGCAGATGTGCATCAGCTGAATCCAGGTGATTGGGTGGTTATACGCAGAGACGTGAGAAGGAGCCTGGACCCACGATTTGACGGCCCCTTCCAAGTCCAGCTGAACACATCCACTTCAGTAAAACTTGAGGGAAAGCCCACCTGGATCCACGCCAGTCACTGCAAGAAGGTCCTGTCAACAGCAGAATGACTGTACTCCTCATCACCTTGCTGGCAGTGACAGGATTACTGCACTCTACAGAGACACAGGACAAACTCTTAAATGCTGATTGGGACAACAAACTTATTCGGCATCATGCTCTTCTTATAAAGGACATGGAAGGACAGAAACCGAAGGACTGTTGGATCTGTACACACAGCCCAGTATCTGCGAGGACTATGCCATACTTAGCCTTACCTCTGGAGCCATGGGAGGTATTAAGCCCACACTGCATACACAATGAGACTTGGACTCAATCTAGGTGTGCCCCGTGATATATCTGCCTCATTGGCTATAGTCGAATGGGCCGCTAATCCCTGGTTTCAGTTTAATATAACGTGGCCTAAAGGTACAAATGTGGTGGCGAGAATATGACTCAGATGTCGGTAATATGGTCACCAGGAGGAGGACTGAAATCCCTCACTCAGACCCTATTCCCAATGATGGACTGTAGTTCAGTCTTCAACACACTGGAGCAAATACCTGTGGTGAGGACAATAATTGCTTCCGCATATACACTCGCGATCAAACACAGGTTAATGATACGGTGTACCAAGATGGTGTTGAAGGATGTAAATCATCTACGGGTAAAATAAAAAGGAAAGAAAGGGGTAAATGTACATCTGGTGTAAGTGGAAAACAAATGAATAATACTTTGTGTGCCCATAAGCCTATGTCAGGAGTTTTGAGTTTATACCAATGTATACAGAACCCTGGTCACGTTTGTGTTCTCCCTGACTGAGTATTCTTGGTTTGCGGACATCGTGCCTACAGGTGGGTGAGCCCGCACATAAGAGGGGTTTGCACTCTTGCTAAACTGACACCAGCCACTTTCATAGTTCCTCATAGTAAAATAGACACCGCAGCAGTTCCAATTCACACCTCGTATAGAAGGGCTGCAGACAATAAGCCACATGGTAGGCCGCATCTAGTAGAAATGGGGATAACAAATATCATAACAAGTATAGTTTCCTTGAAGACAGAGACTACTAGTCTACATAAGAATAATTCTAGCAATAATAAAGCAAAAGGCAATTGAAGGCATTTAAAGGGATATAAAAGCAAACCATTAACTCTTCTATATCAGTATTGAAGTCAGGGCAAATCCGCTCAGCGCTCTGGTTTTGATGCCAGGCCTCTCTTAAAGGGATCGCCGGTATGGAAGTTAGGGCCATTCCATTCAGCGCTCTGGTTCTGACCCCAGGCTGAAGGGATGATGTGGGATATTAGGGGTAGTAGTCAGGTGGCTCTGGCTGATGGGATGATGTGGGATATTAGGGGAGTAATCTGGTGGCTCTGGCTGACGGGATGATGTGGGATATTAGGGGTAGTAGTCCGGTGGCTCTGGCTGACGGGATGACGTGGGATATTAGGTGTAGTAGTCTGGCAGCTGTGACGGGATGATGTGGGAAATTAGTGGTAGTTGTCCGGTGGCTATGGCTGACGAGATGATGTGGGATATTAGGGGTAGTAGTCCAGTAGCTCTGGCTGATGGGATGATATGGGATATTAGGGGTAGTAGTCCTGTGGCTTGGACGGGATGATGTTGGATATTAGTAGTCCTGTGGCTCTGACTGATGGGACTGTTGTGAGTTTATTTTCTGGTCCTCCAGTTGTGAGTTCTCCTGCCAGGCTCCCTCTGGTGGTAACAGGAGGTAGTGAGGCTGATTTAATCAGTAGAGATCTGCCACCTGATAATGAGGATGACGATTGGACCTCAGGAATCTCAGACTGGATTTAAGACAGCCGACTCCCTATTCTGGTGCTGGTGATTCCTTCTGGCTTGTCATTTCTTGGTTTTCAGCTCTGTTCCAGTCATCTAAAGCTAAGTTTTTCTGCTAATGTTCACACTTGATTTTGTTGGTATATTCAGTTTTTTGTGTGGTCAGCCAGCCCCGGCTGGGGCTGTGCTGAATATCCACTCTTATTTACCTGTATTTGCCAATTTTCTTTTTGCCCCTTATTTGATTGGCCTCTTTTTGCTCTGTCTCAGAATATTTCAGAGTGCTGATATAGTGGGAGAAGTCTAGTGAGTTCAGGGTCAATTTTGCTGTCAGAAGTTTTGGACATTATTTTTGTAGGGTTTTTTGCAGATTGCAGACACTGTCTTTCCTTTCCTATCCTTTCTAGTTAGTTTGGGCCCCATTGTTTGCTCAGCCTATTTTCCTGCCTGTGTTTGTGCTTTCATCTTGTTTCACCGTCAATACATGTGTGGGGGCTGTCTTTCCTTTGGGGTCTGCTCTGGGGCAGTTAGTTTTCCCCTTTTCTTGCTTCAGGCTTATGCAGTTCTCCGGCTGTGACGATGTATCTAGGATCATCGTAGGTACGCTCCATGGCTGCTGCTAGTTGTGTGGTTAGGATAAGGGATCTGCAATCTGCATAGTTACCAACCTCTCTGGTTTTCTGTGACTTAGCTTGTTTTGTTTTTTTATCCTCGGTGACCCATTCATAACATGGGACTATGTGGGATATTAGGGGTAGTAGTCCAGTAGCTCTGGCTGACGGGATGATGTGGGATATTATAGTGAATGTGGCTATGCGGAGTGGGCAGGGTTATAAACTCATCTTTATATATATATAGATATAATCATTATAATTTGTTATAACTAACCGTAGTTAGTTACTATGACCGGTGTTATGATTGGATCACCGAGGAGGAGAGCAAGCCCAAGCTAAGCCACAGAAAACCAGAGAGGTTGGTTACTAAGCGGTTTGCAGACCCCTGATCCTATCCACACAACTAGCAGTAGCTTAGGAGCGTGCCTACAATGATCCTAGACACCTCAGCACAGTCGGAGAGCTAACTAAGCCTAAGGCAAGAAAGGGGAAATCTAAACTGCCCCAGACAAGACCCAAAAGGAATAGATAGCCCCCAAACATATATTGCCGGAGAGACAAGATGAAAATACAAATGCAGGTTGGAAAATAGACAGAGCAAACGATGGGGCCCACACTGACTAGACAGGACAGGAAAGGAAAGACACTGTCTGCAATCACGCAAAAAACCCTGCAAAAAAGTCCAACACGTCTGATGCAAAAAATACTGAAGTCGCGCGATTTCGCCCACTATATCAGCAATCTGGTATATTATGAAAGCAGAGCAAAAAGAGGCCAATCTAATAAGGGAGAAAAAAAAACTGGCACAAGCAGTAACATATGGATGGTGATTCAGCACAGCCCCAGCTTGAGCTGGCTGACCCACACAAAACTCAAATAGACAAAACCAGATCAAATGTAAACAGAATAGCAAATGAACACTTAGCTGAACATGCAGGGACTGAGCTGGAAACTAAGACCTCAGGAGGCAGGAAGAAAATCACCAGCAGGGATATAGGGAGTCGGCTGTCTTAAATCCCAGTCTGAAACCCCAGATCTCCAATCGTCGTCCTCATTATCAGATGGCAAGCCTTTGTTAATCAGATCAGCTCCATTACCTCCAGTAACCACCAGAGGGAGCCCAGAAAGAGAACTCACAACCCCTCTGTCAATTTGACCAGCTCCACTACCTTCAGTAGTAACCAGAGGTAGGCCAGAAAGCGAATTCACAACAGCCCAGGCAGCGCCGGGCTCTTCAGGTTGTATATTATAAAGCTGAGTGTATGTATGTGTGTATGTATCACTCCACATAGCCCCACCCACTCCACCTAGCCACACTCACTCCACACGCCAAGCCCTGTATATTAAATATCTAATATATTTACATTTATATATATACTGTATATATATATATATATATATATAATTACAGTATATATATATATATATATATATATATATATATATATATATAGTAAATATCTAATGTATATATTTAATGGGTACATCTTGACCACAACAGGTTTCACTGCCTGTGTTGCACGTAGTAACCAATCACTAAGCATCATTCATTTCACCTTAGCTGTTTAAAAGATGAAAGCTGAGCTGTGATTGGTTGCTATGAGCAACCGTTTTCCTTATAGACAGTTGTGGTAACTGAGGCCTTTTATTATTATCATTTCTATGGCCTTTCTGAAAAGCTAAAATAACACAATTAATTACCATGCCGACACAGACCACTCTCTTACACAGACTGCAGGCGGAGCCTAGAATCAGGAACTTCTTTGTCTGGTATGAAGTTTCTCATTAACTTAAAAATTCAAACACAGATAAAAAAAGAAACACAAGACAGATTTCTCCAACCCAGGTATCATTTTAATCGATTTAACAGCGCCAACCTGACAATGCCTGGTTAATTTTACACTTATTTATACAGCTACAACTAATGTCACTCTAAAGGCCCCGTCACACACAGCGAGATCGCCAGCGAGATCGCTGATTTTGTGACGCCACAGCGATCTCGCCAGCGATATCACTGTGTGTGACATATATCAGTTACTGGCCCCCCTGCCGGTTATCGCTGATCGCACTCGAACGTCCTGGGCCATTTTTTGATCGCAGGTCTCCCGCTGGCCAGCGCGCATCGCTGCTTGTGACAACGAGAGACTAACGATTAGAGACGCTGGGGGCTGGTTTCCAATGTAAACAGCGGGTATCTAAGAGCCATGAGGCTCTTAGATACCTGCTGTTTACATTGGAAACCAGCTTGCTCGCTGGTCCTGATCGCTGGTGGGTCTGTCTATGTGACAGCTCACCAGAGATCAGCTAGCTATGTCCCAGGGATCCCATCCACGTTGGATCATTGGTGGGATCGCTAGGACATTGAAGCGTGTAACGGGGCCTTAAATTACACTGTGCAAATTGCAAGGTCAAACTGCTTCCTCTACTCTCACCAAGAGATCCCCTTAAGTCTCTCACAGGCACCACTGCAATATCAAACCATTTCTTGGCCATCAGAAAGTACAACTCCTGCTTCCAGATGACATCATTTGGAGCAAAAGAGAACTTTTTTCAACTGGATTTATGCCCACGTTCAAAGTTCAAAGACAGATTTACCACTGAATTGGCTCACTGCTTCCATTACAAGGAAAAAAACCTCAATTTCTTCAACTCTACTTCATGGGAAATGTAGAAGCAGAGGCTCAGCAGAGATGCTCTTTAATTCCGAACACTTGCCTTGATATTGTCACTAACTTGCAGCAGTTCATTCACTTAAACAATTCATGTATTCAACTTTTGAAGATTGCACTTAAATGCATGCCAAGTGATGATTAAAAAGTTGTACTCAGAGCTGACAAAACACCACAAGGTGAGCATCAGCGGTGTTTCAATGCCCCCACATTTGATGAGGTAGCCATTTTGTTTGTGGGTAATGAGTTTCACAGCCATGACATTGTGCTTCAGAAAAGGAACAATGGTTTGCAATGAGTGGCAGAAACTCACACATCCTATGATGCACTGCAATATCCAATTATCTTTTGGCAGGGACAAAATGGCTATCACTGAAATTCCTCAGACAAATCCTGCAACAGGCAACCATTCAGGTAAAAAGTGTCGGCCATGGACTTCTATGCCTATAGTATAATGAAAAAAACAAAAACAGGCAGAGATGCTTACCTGTATAGACAGGCCTCAATGCAAATGCAGTATCAGGGTGCAGCGGACCCAAGTAAAATGGCAGCTGCACAGGTGCAAAAATACCTAATGAAACAGCCAGCTTACATTCAGGGATTGGCCGTGTGGCACGCCAGTGCAAAAAAATATAATCCGTATGTGGCAATGTTCACACAGGGAATGCAGAGTGTTGTGAACTCATTTTCTGGTTTACCTCTGGCTTCTGGTGAGGGTGGTGGAGCTGGCTGTGTTGACAGAGGAGTCGTGAGTTCTCCATCCGGGCTCCCTCTGTTGGTAATAGCAGGTAATGAAGCTGAACCAAATGGCAGAGACCTGCCACCTGAGGAGGAGGACTGTGATTGGATATCAGCAGTCTCTGACTAGATTTAAGACAGCCAACTCCCTAATTTTGTGCTGGTGATTTTTTCCTGCCCTGAGGTTCTGGTTTCCAGTTCTGTTCCTGCCTTCTCAAGCTAAGTGTGCTCTGTTATTTTTTCACATGAGACTTGGTCTGGTTTACTCAGTTTTTGTGGTCAGCCATCCCCTTCTGGGGCTGTGCTGAATTTCCATTCTTATGTCTCTGTTTATGCCAGTTTGCTTTTTGTCCCTGATCAGATTGGTCTCTTTTTGCTCTGTCTTCAGAATATACCAGAGTGCTGATATAGGGAATTGAAGTCTAGCGACTTCATGGTTTTTGCTATCAGAAAGTGTTGGACATTTATTGGCAGGGTTTTGTGCGTGATTGCAGACAGCATCTTTCCTTTCCTGTCCTTTCTTGTTAGTGTGGGCCCCATCGTTTGCTCAGCCTATTTTTCTATCTGTGTTTGTGTGTTCATCTTGTCTCACCGACAATACTTGTTTGGGGGCTGTCTATTGCTTTGGGGTCTGCTCTGGGGCAGTTTAGATTTCCCCTTTTCTTGCTTTAGGCTTATTTAGTTCTCCAGCTGTGACGAGGCGTCTAGGATCATCGTAGGTACGCTCCACGGCTACTGCTAGTTGTGTGGATAGGATTAGGGGTCTGCAATCCGCTTAGTTACCAACCTCTCTGGTTTTCTGGAGCTTAGCTTGTTTTTGTTTTTCCTCCTCGGTGACTCATTCATAACAGCAGAGCATATGGTTCACAGCCTCTTAGTAACACCATATAGGGGAGCTGCCCAGTGCTAACTATAATGCATCCCGTGTGAACAGAGGCCACAGTTTACAGAACCATTTGGGCCCAACTGCACCCTGAAAAGATAAAAAGTGCACAAAAACATATCAATATATGTAAGGTATTGGTTAATATTATGGCCATAATATGTAAGCTGGCAAACTAACGTCAAAGTTCCTTACACTTGCCAGTCCTACTCTAACATGAAAACCACAGAACAGAGGAAAAATCCTCCAATATTTAAGAAAAAATGATATTGTCACTAATTTGCAGCAGTTCATTCACTTAAACAATCCATGTATTCAACTTTTGAAGACTGCACTTGAATGCATGCCAAGTGATGATTACAAAGTTGTAATCAGAGCTGACAAAACGCCACAAGGTGAGCATCAGCGGTGCTTCAATGCCCCCACATTTGATGAGGTAGCCATTTTGATTGTGGGTAATGAGTTTCACATCCATAATATTGTGCTTCAGAAAAGGAACAATGGTTTGCAATGAGTGGCAGAAACTCACAGGTCCTATGATGCACTGCAATATCCAATTATCTTTTGGCAGGGACAAAATGGCTATCACTGTGAAATACCTCAGACAAATCCTGCAACAGGCAACCCTTCAGGTAAAAAAGTGTCGGCCATGGACTTCTATGCCTATAGTGTCATGACAAGAGTTGGTGAGGAAAATCACATCCTTAATTGCAGACATCTCTTCCACCAATTCATCATTGACATGTATGCAAAAATTGAGAGTGAACATCTTCTGTATATCCAATTAAATCAAAAGAAGCAAAGAGCTGATGAATACAAATGTGGCGCCCCAGGAGTCCAGTTGAAACAGTAGCATTGCCTCCCTCACAAAGAGGAAAGTCATGCCTGGAAGCAAGGAGGGGTCCCCTTACCAGGTGTCAGTAGGAGAGAAGTCGAGCAGAGCCTAGGGAGTGGAGCTGTGATTAAACTCGCCCCAGAGCTGGCGTTAGGAACCGGATATCGGAGTCCGTGGTTGCGTGAGTACTGAAGTCCCAACAGCTATATTTGGAGGGCAGGGGACTGCAGGTCTCCTGGCCTGATCTAATACCTGGCAGCACAGCAGCATACCAGAGCCTGGAGCTAACACAAAGGAGCGGCACCTGTGATAGGCTTGAGCTGCCTGTCATGTGGGCAAAGGTTTGCTTTTAAAAACAGAGAGAGACAGACAGCAGCAGGAGGGTGAGCTGTTAGGCAGCGAGGAAAAAGGGAGGACAGCGCAGAAGGAAGGCCTCTGTATCTACCTGGCCAGGTGTATCCAAAATTGCTTCCAGGCTGACCCGTTCTCCATTATGATCTGTTACCAGTGCCCCGGTCTATACTATCAGCCATCAAGTAAAGGTAAACAAAACTACAGCCCTTGTGTCCTCCAGTGATGTCTTGCGCCCTGAGTCCTGCACCACAAGGTACACGAAGCCTGACATAAATGGAACCGGTAGCCCTGGGGCCCAGCTCCACCGGTGGGGAGCAGAACCATCCCAGCTGCATCACCATCAGCCCCAGCGGTCTCCTTTAGCAGCGTCAGCCATCCATTGCCGAACAACACAGGTGACATCACGTTTAATCCCATACACATAATCCCCATTTTACGGCACAGCCAGGGCCCCGGAGTTGGGTCACGGCCCCGTGACTTCCCCAAAGAACTGTCCGACCCAGTTCTGAGTACCCCACGGCCCTGCTGGGCGTGTCACATTCACCTTACAGATGCTGTGGCAAATGATGCTTGTTATAACTAACTAGACAGTTAGTTACTATGCCCGGGCAACGCGTTACTAAGCAAAAATACATAGCAAAAAATACTATTGAATAAATATATGTATGCATATGTAATTTGCTTTTTACCAAATGTGAATACAGAAACTTTGTAATTTGGAATTGATTAGAAATAGCGCTAATTGTACAGTACTTCTTAATTTTACTTTTGAAGCAGTTATTAAATGAAATAATTTTTAAAAATATAAAATGTTCAATATCAGTTTACATGCTAATAATTATAGAATTAATAATTGAATTACCCTGGAGTTACCTTTGCTTAATTTTAGACTATAATATTTTGTATTAAATGAAATCATACTAAATAATGTTTAATTTCACAGGATTGCTAACTTAATTCAAAATATATTTTTTAACTTCATGTTACCTGCAAAGCAAAAATAGTTTAGTTTATTCATTTAATATGTATGCGCACATTTTTAGTTATTTATGATGACAAAATTTTGTGCTTCACTCTGAATTCCAGACATCAAAGGAAAAAAAGTCCTTCACTGCAGGGAAGATTAGTGGAAGTTCCATATACTTCTAGATAAGTGAACTGGAGTAAAACAAATTATTACAACACCATCATGGGAAGCTGCAATTGCTACAACTTAACTATAAAACTTCTCTCACCAAGAATCCATCAACATTTGAAAAGCTTAATTAATTTCTTAAACAGCTATGTCTGGTAAGAATATATCTCAGGAGAGTTCAGTGAAAACATAAAAATATTATTGATATTGTTTTGGGGTATAATATGAAGTATGGGCGGCACAGTGGCTAGCACTGAAGCCTTGCCGCACTGGGGTCCTGGGTTCAAATCCCACAAAGGACAACATCTGCCAGGAGTTTATGTTTTCCCCATGTTTGCATGGGTTTCCTCCCACATTCTAAAGACATACTGATAGGGAATTTTGTGAGCCCAATGGGAGACAGCAATAACGTGTGCAAACTGTAAAGAGCTGCGGAATATGTTAGCGCTATATAAAGATTACTATTATTATTACTTCTGATTGGAGTATAAAAAACGTAAATTGAGTAATATGTAGGAATGCTGCTTTTGGAAGCATTTATTAGAAACAAAATGCTATAAAATGCTGTAAGTGGAATATACTACCATAAGTCTTTGCCTCCTGTCACTTTCACTATTTATTGTAACTGCAATAATATTGCGTTCTTGTGGATGAGAGGTTGTAGAACTGTGCTACGTAATCTAACTAATAGGGCAGGAAGAAAGGGAGAAAGGAACTACATGCTTCTGAAATGGGAGGAGTATAACACCCTTCCTTTATAAAATATTCATTGGAGTGTCTGCCTGACCAGTCCATAAGAGCCGGTGATAAACAAAATCCCAATCAGAGAACAATAAAACATCCGGACTCCATATCTATGAACTGGTCTAATATTTATGTTTCTCCCTCTCCCATAATCATAATTCTGCTTCACGTCACTTGTCTCATCTATTGCATTTTTTCTGTGCTGTTTTGTGCATAAATATGTGACTCTTCAGATTTTGTATTAGTCTATGCCTGATGAAGAGACCTGAGTAGTCTCGAAAGCTTGCAATGTGTTACCATCTTTTCAGTTAGCTATTAAAAGGTATCAACCACTGAGGACTCTCAATTCTGAAGATTTTTCATTGGAGTGGTGTTTTTTGCTCATATGGCTTATAGGGAATGTCAGCATGATTTCACCCCAAAAACTATTTAAAGTTGACCTGACAGTTGATACATGCTGCAGGATCCACGCACAGCATGTATTACACAGTGGCTGCAAGATCCAATCCGTATATGTTTAACCCCTTAAGGAGCAAGCCACTTTGTAGGTTAATGACCAGGCGTAGTTGTGAAATCTGACCACTGTCACTTTATGTGGTTGTAACTCTGGAACCCTTCAACGGCTTCCACTGATTCTGAGAATGTTTTTTTCATGACATATTGTACTTTATGATAGTGGTAAAATTTCTTCAAAGTTTCTTGTGTTTATTTGTGAAAAAAATGTAAATTTGGCAAAAATTTTGAAACTTTCACAATTTTCAAACTTTTAATTTTTATGCCCCTAAATCAGAGCGTTAGGTCACACAAATAATAATAGTTAATAAATAACATTTCGCACATGACTACTTTACATCAGAACAATTTTTGAAACATAATTTCTTTTCGTTACAAAGTTAAAAGGGTTAAAATTTGACCAGCGATTTCTCATTTTTTCAACAAAATTTACAAAACCATTTTTTTTAGGGACCACCTAACATTTGAAGTCACTTTGGGGGCCTATATGACAGAAAACACCCAAAAGTGCCACCATACTAAAAAGTCAAGGTGTTCAAAACCACATTCAAAAATTGTATTAATCCTTCAGGTGCTTCACAAGAGTTGAAGCAATGTGGAAGGAAAAAATGAACATTTAACTTTTTTTCCACAAAAAATGTTAATTCGGACACATTTTTTTCATTTTGTCAAGGGTATCAGGAGAAAAGGAACCACAATATTTGTTGTGCAAGTTCTCCTGAGTACACCGATTCCCCAAGTATGGAGGAAGACCACTCTTTAAGCGCACGGCAGGGCTCCGAAGGGAAGGAGCACCATTTAAGGTTTTCAATGCAAAATTGACTGAAATTGAGACTGGATGCCGTGTCGCATTTAGAGAGTCCCTGATGTACCTAAGCAGTGGAAACCCCACATAATTGACCCCATTTTGGAAACTAGACCCCTAAGGAACTTATCGAGATGTGTAGCGAGCATTTTAAACCCCCAAGTGCTTCACAGAAGTTTATAACATAGAGCCGTGAAAATAGAAAATCATAAATTTTACAAAGGGTAATAGCAAACAGGAAAAATTGTCCTCATTATATGGGGGTAAACCACCACTCTTTAGGCACACGGCAGGGCTTGGAAGGGTAAAAACACCAATTGACTTTTCACTGCGAATTGGCTGGAATGTCCCATTTGGAGAGCCCTTGATGTGCTTAAACAGTGGAAACCCCACACAAGTGACCCCATTTTGGAAACTAGACCCCTGAAGGAATGTAATTGGATGCATGGTGAGCACCTAGAACCTCCAGCTGCTTCACAGAAGTTTACAACATAGAGCTGTGAAAATTAAAAATCAATTTTTTTCCTCAAAAATCATATTTTAGCACCAATTTTTTTATTTTAACAAATGTAGCAGGAGAAAATGGACCCCAAAAATTGTTGTGCAATTTCTCCTGTGTTCGCCGGTACTCCACGTGTGAAGGAAGACCACGACAGGACCCGGAAGGGAAGGAGAAAGGTTTGACTTTTTTAACACAAAATTTTCTGTAATCGAGAGCGGATGCCATGTAACTTTTGGAAGGCCCCTGATCTGCCTTAACAGTCGAAACCTCCCCACAAGTGATACCTGTCACGTGGACCCATCCTGTGTGACACGACACGAAGGCCGATAACTAAAATAACAAGACGGGGCACGTGATACTGTCCTGTGTGACACGGCCCGCAGGCCGGTAACTAAAACAACAAGACACGGGGAAAGGGGAAACAGTGCAATGGTGGGCCCTGCGATAGGGGAAAGGGACTTGGAGACCTCCTGCACCTGAGTCAGTGTCCCTAACGCTCCTAACGTTCCCTATGCTGGTTCCGCACCGGGTGCCGCTCAGGATACCTGTCGCCCTAGCACATCCTACACCTATCCCTTGCTAGGGAGCTGGATGGCGCAGGCACTGGCCCCACCGCTGTACTAATACACACTAAGGAAAAACACAAACAGGGAAACACCACTTAGCTTTACTCTGTTGCACTTGCTCCTGGCAACAGAGTCCACCACCAGAATGCAGCTCTCCTCCTGAATCACTGTCACCAAGCTCTGTCAGAGCTACAAGGAAATCCCCTATGACTCCTTCCAAACCAGGACTAAGACAGTGCTGCAAGGAACATTCTCCAGCTCCTTCCTCCACCAAGGATGGTTGAAATTAACACTATCACCACCACTGATTGCAACACCTGTGACTCTTTTTTAGCAGAGCCAGCAATCACACCTGCATTATAAACATGTGCACTTAACTAAAGAAACAGAGTGCAATGACGCTCACCACCATCGGGGGCAAGCTTAGAACAAACGACACCACAGTGCAATAATCCTAATGGCCACCGGGGGAAAAAACCACACTTAAGCACAGCTTAAGAAAAAAAAAAGGTTACCTGTGCTTTATATCAGTCCTGATCCAGCATGGATCATGACAATACCACTTTGAAAACTAGACCCCTCAAGGAACTTATCTAGATGTGTCGTGAGCACATTGAACAACTAGGTGCTTTACAGAAGTTTATAACAGAGCTAAGAAAATTAAAAAAGAAACATTTTTCCCACAAAATTTTTCTTTTAGCCCCCGTATTTTTTATTTTCTCAATGGTAACAGGAGAAAATTGACCCCAGATTTTGTTGTGCAATTTCTCCTGAGTGTACCAATACCCCGTGTGTGGGTTAGAACTACTTTTGAGGCACAGTGCAAAGCTCAAAAGGCAAGGAGCACCATAATATAGTGCAGATTTTACTATTATTACTATTATGGTTTGAGGGTTTCATGACCCTCTGGGAGAGCCTCTGAGATGCCAGAACAGTAAAACGCCCCATAAGTTACCCCATTTTCCAAACTATCCCTCTCAATGAATTAATTTAGGGGTGCAATGATCATATTGATACCAGAATTTTATACCATTGGGCAATGAAGAAAAAATGATTACATTTTTACCACAAAAAGTTTTGTTTTAGCCCCAGATTTAACATTTTCACACAAGAAGTTGGTCTACCTTGAGCACATACTTTGGGGTTTCCATCAAAATCTCTGAGCTACTTGACAGATGAAACCCCTGAGGGATCCATTCACTATAATGAGGTAGCAGAGTTACTCTGGGCTCCGTCTGGTCTCTGTTCAGCATCATCATTACTTTCAGAGGTGCACAAAACTATGTTGGACTGCGTTTTTATGCATGCCGAAAAAGATGGACACTGCCGGATCACAGGTCCTATGGCATTCACAGTGCCTCCATCTGCCTCATTATAGGGAATCTTCTGCTGGTGGCTCTGTCTGAATCACTTATTTCACAGATATATGTGGAAACTCTGATTCAAGCGCTCAACGTAGAGCGCAGGATAAATGTGGCTTGTTGCGATCTTTGGAGGCAGAATGAACAAATCCACAGCAGGTGAAGAATTGGTTTTATTTTTATGACGTTCCCCGTGCAGTATATGTAATTAGGCGACTGTTCGTCAGGTCTGTGTGATTACAGCGATACCAGATTAATATTTTTTTTTATGTTTAGCTTCTGTCACACACTAAAAGATGCTTTTTTCGCAAAAAGTTTTTGCATCGCCATATTTTGAGAGCTATAATTTTTCCATATTTCGGCCAACAGAGTCATGTGGCACTTGTTTTTTGCAGGACAAGCTGACATTTTTATTTTTACCATTTTCGGGCACAAGACAGTTTTTGATCGCTTTCTATTCCAATTTTTGTGGAGGCAGAATGAATAAAAACCAGAAATTCAGGAAGAATTTTTTTATCCATTCTGTGTGTGGTAAAATTGATAAGGCAGTTCTATTGTTTGCGTCAGTGCGATTACAGCGATGCCGCATTTACATCTTTTTTAATGTTTTGTCGTTTTTACACAATGAAAAAATTATTTTTTCTATAAATTATTTTAACATTTCTTTATTCTGAAAGCTATAACTTTTTTATTTTTCCGCTGAGGGAGCTGTATGGCCCCATGTTTCTGGAGGGACAAGATGGTGGTTTCAGTGATAGTATTTTTACTTACATTCATCTTTTTGATCGCGTTTTATTCCACTTTTTCCAAACAGTATGATGATAAAGCATAATTTGCTACTTTTTTTAGTTATTTTACGGCATTCACTCAAGGGGTTAACTAGTGTGACAGATTTTTACAGACGCGGCGATACCAAACATGTGTATTTTTTTGTTTATTTTTTTTTTTTACACAAAAATGTGTATTTATTGGTGGATTTTATTATTATTATTATTATTTAATTTTTTTTTGCATACTGTATATTAAAAAAAGTTTTCTTTTTTACCTAGTCCCTTTATGGGACTTTCACTCTTTTCTCTTTGATTGCAGGTACAATGCATTGCAATGCACTAGCATTGCAGTGCATTATACATACACTCACTGGCCACTTTATTAGGTACACCATGCTAGTAAGGGGTTGGACCCCCTTTTGCCTTCAGAACTGCCTCAATTCTTCGTGGCAGAGATTCAACAAGGTGCTGGAAGCATTCCTCAGAGATTTTGGACCATATTGACATGATGGCATCACACAGTTGGCGCAGATTTGTCGGCTGCACATCCCTGATGCGAATCTCCCGTTCCACCACATCCCAAAGATGCTCTATTGGATTGAGATCTGGTGACTGAGGAGGCCATTTGAGTACAGTAAACTCATTGTCATGTTCAAGAAACCAATCTGAGATGATTCGAGCTTTATGACATGGCGCATTATCCTGCTGAAAGTAGCCATCAGATGTTGTGTACATTGTGGTCATAAAGGGATGGACATGGTCAGCAACAATACTCAGGTAGGCTGTGGCGTTGCAACGATGCTCAATTGGTACCAAGGGGCCCAAAGAGTGCCCAGAAAAAATTCCCCACACCATGACACCACCACCACCAGCCTGAACCGTTGATACAAGGCAGGATGGATCCATGCTTTCATGTTGTTTACGCCAAATTCTGACCCTACCATCCGAATGTCGCAGCAGAAATCGAGACTCATCGGACCAGGCAACGTTTATCCAATCTTCTACTGTCCAATTTCGATGAGCTTGTGCAAATTGTAGCCTCAGTTTCCTGTTCTTAGCTGAGAGGAGTGGTACCCAGTGTGGTCTTCTGCTGCTGTAGCCCATCTGCCTCAAAGTTCGACGCACTGTGCGTTCAGAGATGCTCTTCTGCCTACCTTGGTTGTAACGGGTGGCAATTTGAGTCACTGTTGCCTTTCTATCAGCTCTAACCAGTCTGCCCATTCTCCTCTGACCTCTGGCATCAACATGGCATTTCCGGCCACAGAACTGCCGCTCACTGGATTTTTTTTCTTTTTCGGACCATTCTCTGTAAACCCTAGAGATGGTTGTGCGTGAAAATCCCAGTAGATCAGCAGTTTCTGAAATTCTCAGACCAGCCCTTCTGGCACCAACAATCATGCCACGTTCAAAGGCACTCAAATCACCTTTCTTCCCCATACTGATGCTCGGTTTGAACTGCAGGAGATTGTCTTGACCATGTCTACATGCCTAAATGCACTGAGTTGCCGCCATGTGATTGGCTGATTAGAAATTAAGTCTTAACACACAGTTGGACAGGTGTACCTAATAAAGTGGCCAGTGAGTGTATATTGAAAGCTTCTGACACCATGCATGTTTTCAGAGACTTTCCGTAGCTTGATGACCCAGGGATCGTCATGAAGACCCCAGTTCACCATGGCAACGATCGGGCCTCGCGATGATGTCACAGGGATGTCGATCTGAAGGCAGAGGGAGCTCCCGTCCCTCTTCCTCCCTCATGAATGCTGCATTTGCACTTGATCGCATCAATTGGGGGGTTAACAGCCAGGGGTGGCGTGGACATTGCTCCAGGCTGCTAGTGCAGAAGCACAGCCACTGGCATTGCTGAGCTCCTGCACTGATTGAGCGGGAGGTGCTGATATTTCAGCATCTCCTGCACAATCATGCTGTTAGCGGTCAGTCAGATTGACTGACCGATCACAGCGATCTGCGTGCGGGGACTGACAGCATGGGTCCCTGCACTTCTTGCCATGCCTCTCAGCTGTCACAGACAGATGTTGGCACTGAACTGTCACTGCATGTTTACACGCAGTGATAATTTAAATGCATGATGGACACAGTCCATCATGGTGCGGGAACTGACACCTGGCCGTGACGGACTGTGTCCGTCTTTGAACGTTAAGGGGTTGACTTTGAAACACTGCAGTGCTTCAGAGAAAAATAGTTCAATAGCCATCATGGACTGAGCCACCCTATGGACTACACAGACAGGAGAGTTCATGGCTGGCTTCAGGTTTTTGTGGGCCCTCGAAGAAAGATTCTCAGTGGGCCCCTTTAACACATACCATGATTCATGATGCACAGATAAAAAATATAGGTATAGTACAATGCCAAAGATTTCATTTATTTCTTACATTACATGAGTGATATCCATTGTAAATTCTGCATTAGCTCATAAATAGGCTAATCCTTTCAATGCAGTGTGTGTACTTGGGTATTCAAATGTGTGCAGTCAAATGTGGTATAGTCCTTCATACAGTATTATGAGAACCACATAGTTCTCCATACAGTGTTTTGGCACCACAAATTCTTCCATACAGTACTGTGGGCACCATATAGTCTTCTGTACAGTATTATGGGAACCACATAGTCCTCCATACTCTATTATGGACACCACATAGTCCTCCATACACTATTATAGACACCACATAGTCTTCCAAACAGTATTATGGACACCACATAGTCCTCCACACAGTATCATGGGCACCACATAGTCCTCGATAAAGTTTTATTGGCACCAAATAGTCTTCCATACAGTATTATGGACCCCATATATTGCTCCATACAGTATAATGGACCCCACATAAAGCTCCATACAGAAAAAAGGGTACCATATAATGTTCCATACAGTATAAGGGGCCCCATATAATGTTTCATGTAATATAATGGCCCCATATAATGTTCCATAAAGTTTATAATGGCCCCATATATTGCTCCATACAGTATAATTACCCCATTTAATGCTCCATATAGTATATAATGAGCCCATATAATGTTCCATATTGTATACAATGGCCCCATGTAATGCTCCATAAAGTATAATGGCCTCATGTAGTGCTCCATATAGTATATAATGGCTCCATATAATGCTCCATACAATATAATGGCACCATATAGTGCTCCATTCATAAAAAAATAAATAATCAAATCCTCACCTTTCCTCGATCATGCGGCTCCGGTCTCTGCAGTATCTTCTGGCGCTCTGTACTGCTCAGATGAGGGTGTGTTTTAGTGATGTCAACGCGCCCTCTGCCCAGAGACGTCAGAGAGAGTCAGAAGATGCTGAAGATATCATAGCTGTTGGAAATGAGAAGTATTTGAGGAGGGTTGGTGCCAGCGCTGGCATGGGGCTCCCAGGACTCACAGGTCCAATAGCATGGCAGTGTCCCTGATGGCGCTGGATGAGTCCCCGGCAGCTTCTCTCTGTCTGCTGCCCTGAATTGTAAAATCTCTGCCTATATGCTGCTGGCGGGGGCGCAGTCCATTTCGGCTATTAAAATATGTTTTTCTCTGAAGTACTGCAGCGTTCCAGAGACAGATTTATATGGCAGGAATTTTACAGTCACTGTCTGATATATGGTTACCGTAGATTGGGCAGCATATATCAACTGTCATGTTCATTTTAAATGTACATGTAGCTTTTCCAAAGAAAAGTCCAGCAATACCTTTAACTACAGAGTCCATTTCTCCAATACTGAGAAATCAGCATCTGAATTGCTGTGCAAATGAAGCTAAAAGTTCTATGGTACACCGGAAGCCTCTGTCACTCCAACTTCATTCCCTGCCTAGTGGTAATCCTCCTGCATGACTTATGTCTCATATGCATTAAGTCACACTGCATACAGGCTGTTAGTAAAGCAGCAGGAGGTAAAACTGGGTGTGTAATAGAGCTGGAGTGACAGAGGCTTTAAATATACTGTAGCTCTTCAGCCCCATTTACATGTCAATTTCCTGCTGGTAATGTGTTTATTTTCATATAAAATACAAATAAGTGGCCTTATTTGTATTTTTTCCTTTTACATATAATGTATTAGTGCTAAATTTCTCAAGGATAGAATACATTTTCTTGTAAGCACAAACATACAGTAAAATGCAATAGATTTCATGATTTTCTATTTCACAAAAAAATCAAATGATCAAATGCAGTCTATGACTCTTTTCATATTAAGCTTGAAAATTAATTAGAGCATTGCGAACAAGAATTTTGTGGATGAATTACTATTATTATGAGTATTTAGTTATTCATGTAGAAATTGTGTAGTTTAACCTTGGATATACAGATTTTAATATATTATGGTTTATTTTGTTAATATAGTGAAAATTTTTGCTGATATGACTTTTTTTTCTTAGAGAAAAAATTTACCTTAATGGTTTTCAGTACAGTTATAATAACTAAGTGAATTTCCAGTATTTACCATATACATGATTTAAGCTTAATATTAATTTTTATCACATTATTATAAAACTTTTAGAGATCATATTTTTTAAATTAAAATTTGTCAACTTTGATTAATTTTTTAAAAAAAGTAGATTTAAGGCAAATTAATTTCTTTTGAATCTCAAGTTCCTATCAGCCTATGATTGTCCATTAAACATATGTAACACTTTGACCAAGGACTGTATTGAACCTCTTTATGGTTAGTCAATGCAAACACAGCCTACTTCACATGTCCTGATATTTCCAATACTAGAAAAACCAGAAACGGTTTTCTCCGTGTCCGTGTACCCTCCGTGTCTTCCTTATGCTCCAGCCATGTGACACATACTGGAATAAAATGCAGAATAGAAATTACACATTTTTACATGTTAAACATGTGCAAAGATAGCAATAGATAGTAGGGATGAATGAGCACTAAAATGCTTGTGTACTCATTTCTCAAACCAAGCAATTCCTAATGCTCGAATGCTCATTTCAAATAACGAGTATAGAGTCAATGGAAAATACAAGAACTTTTCCAACAGACCTCACAATGAGGTCTGGGGGGCAGGGAAAATGTTGAAATGGATGGAAAAAGTGCTGAATGGACAGAGAACAGCATGGAGAAGACCCTTGGAAGCATCTATGACTCTCAGATTGCTGTTGAGAACAATAGTGTCACACTTTTATTCCACTTCAAGGACTGACAATAAAACATTCAAAATTTGAGAAATTGGAGTTTACAGGAAAAAAATATTAAGAAACATTCTTTCCTGTATAATGACTTGTTTATAAGACAAAATGTTAAAGAGAATTTAACAAAATAATAATTTAAGTAAACCTCAATTGAATTTAGTATACATTTTTATTAATTTATAAAAAAAATTCAGTGTAATTTATGAAGGAAGCAAGAAGTGGTAGGGCATTCCACAGTCTGACTGCTCTAAGTGTAAAGAACCCTTTCCTGTTTATCTGCTAGAATCGCCTTTCTTCCTCCCGTAATGAGCGCCCCCTAGTCCTCAGTATAGTCTTTGGAAGGAATAAGTCATGTGCCAGTGTTTTGTACTGGCCACAAATATTTATAGTGGTTTGAAAAAACCACTATATTGTAATCCGAACGCTGCTAACTTATTATAGTGGTTTGAAAAAACCACTATATTGTAATCCGAACGCTGCTAACTTATTATAGTGGTTTGAAAAAACCACTATATTGTAATCCGAACGCTGCTAACTTATTCTTCTTCTTCTTATTTTCCAGTTGATTTCCGCAATTAATGCGGCCCGAACCGCTACACGCACAGACGCCGTTGAGGTGTCGTTTCGAAGCCAGCGTCCACGAGAGGTGTGCTAAGTATTTTTCGTGTCGATCGGATTTGTAGTTTTTGCGCAATTTGCGTTTGAACATTTTTTTTCCCGTCATTGGAATGCACTGTCTCCAATGCTTTTCAATGGGAAATGGTAAAACGTGCCCTGAGGCGATTGAAATGGCAGTTAAGCTCATTGATATGCGCAGGCAGACCCAGTTACTATGCCAACGCCTACGAACGTCACATGACATCCCAAGGACAGAGATTCTGCCACATAATATCAGCTCTTAAAGCGAAACCCACAGCACAAATGCAAATCTAGCTTCATCACATGACACATGCCCCTGAGAGAGAATGTGCGCCAAAGTGGATTTAGAAGCCCAGTGAGCCACCCTGGCTCTTAAAGGGCCGACGCGCCAAAGTGATTCTTAAAGAGCCAGCGCACCAAAATGAGTCTTAAAGGGCCGGCGCGCCAAATCGAAAGCTGAGTGACCCAAGGCTCCAAATCGGAGGCTGATAGACCCTGGCCTACAAAAAGGAGGCTGAGCAACCCTGGCATCCAAATCAGACCCAGAGTGGCCCCGCCCACCAAATCAGACCCAGAGTGGCACAGCCCACAAAATCGGACCCTGAGGGGCCCCACCCACAAAATCGGACCCTGAGGGGCCCCGGCCACAAAATCGGACCCTGAGCGGCCCAACCACAAAATCGGACCCTGAGGGGCCCCGGCCACAAAATCGGACCCTGAGGGGCCCCAGCCACAAAATCGGACCCTGAGGGGCCCCGGTCACGAAATCGGACGCTGAGGGGCGCAGGCCACAAAATCGGACCCTGAGGGGCCCCAAACACAAAACCAGACCCTGAGGGGCCCCAACCACAAAATCGGACCCTGAGGGGCCCCAACCACAAAATCGGACCCTGAGGGGCCCCGGCCACAAAATCGGACCCTGAGAGACCCCGGCCACAAAATCGAACCCAGAGGGGCCCCACCCACAAAATTGGACCCTGATGGGCCCCGCCCACAAAATCGGACCCTGAGGGGCCCCGCCCTCAAAATCGGACCCTGAGAGGCCCCGCGCACCAAATCGGACCCTGAGGGGCCCCGCCAACCAAATCGGACTCTGAGGGGCCCCACCCACAAAATCGGACCCTGAGGGCCCCCAACCACAAAATCGGACCCAAAGGGGCCCCGGCCACAAAATCGGACCCTGAGAGACCCCGGCCACAAAATCGAACCCAGAGGGGCCCCGCCCACCAAATCGGACCCTGAGGGGCCCCGCCCACAAAATCGGACCCTGAGGGGCCCCGCCCTCAAAATCGGACCCTGAGAGGCCCCGCCCACCAAATCGGACCCTGAGAGGCCCTGCCAACCAAATCGGACTCTGAGGGGCCCCACCCACAAAATCGGACCCTGAGGGCCCCCAACCACAAAATAGGACCCTAAGGGGCCCCGCCCTCAAAATCAGACCCTGAGTAGACCCGGCCACAAAATCAGACCCTGAGGGGTCCCGGCCACAAAATCGGACCCTGAGGAGCCCCAGCCACAAAATCGGACCCTGAGGGCCCCCACCCACAAAATCGGACCCTGAGGGGCCCCGCCCACCAAATCGGACCCTGAGGGGCTCCACCCACCAAATTGGACCCTGAGAGGCCCCGCTCACCAAATCGAACTCTAAGGGACTCCGCTCACCAAATCGGACCCTGAGGGGCCCCGCCCACCAAATCGGATTCTGAGGGGGCCCTAACAACAAAATCGGACCCTGAGGGGCCCCGGACACAAAATCGGACCCTGAGGGTCCCGACCCACAAAATCAGACCCTGAGGGACCCCAACCACAAAATCGGACCCTGAGGGGCCCCGCTCACCAAATCAGACCCAGAGTGGCCCCCGCCCACCAAATCAAACCATGAGGGGTCCTGCCCACCAAATCGGACCCTGAGGGGCCCAGCCCACCAAATTGGACCCTGAGGGGCCGTGCTCACAAAATCGAACTCAGAGGGGCCTCGCTCACCAAATCGGACGCTGAGGGGTCCCGCTCACCAAATCAGACCCAGAGTGGCCCCCGCCCACCAAATCAGACCAAGAGGGGCCCCGCCCACCAAATCGGACCCTGAGGGGCCCAGCCCACCAAATCAGACCCTGAAGGGCCGTGCTCACAAAATCGAACTCAGAGGGGCCCCGCTCACCAAATCGGACGCTGAGGGGCCCCGCCCACCAAATCGGATTCTGAAGGGCCTCAACCACAAAATCAGACCCTGAGGGGCCCCGGACACAAAATCGGACCCTGAGGGTCCCCACCCACAAAATGAGACCCTGAGGGGCCCCAGCCACAAAATCGGACTCTGAGGGGCCCCACCCACCAAATCGGATCCTGAGGGGCCCCGCTCACCAAATCGGACCCTGAGGGGCCCCGCTCACCAAATTGAACTCTGAGGGGCCCCGCTCACCAAATTGAACTCTGAGGGGCCCCGCTCACCAAATCGGGTTCTGAGGGGCCCCGCCCAGCAAATCGGTTTCTGAGGGGCCCTGCCCACCAAATTGGACCCTGAGGGGCCCCACCCACCAAATTGGACCCTGAGGGGCCCCGCCCACCAAATCGACCTCTGAGGGGCTGTGCTCACCAAATCAGACCCTGAGGGGCCCCGCCCACCAAATCGGACCCTGAGGGGCCCGCTCACCAAATCGGACCCTGAGGGGCCCCGCCCCAAGAAATCGGACCCTGAGGGGCCCCGCCCACCAAATCGGACCATGTGGGGCCCCGCCCACCAAATCAGACCCTGAGGGGCCCCAACCACTAAATCAGACCCTTAGGGGCTCCGGCCACAAAATCGGACCCTGAGGGGCCCCAACCACAAAATCGGACCCTGAGGGGCCCCAAACACTAACTCGGACCCTGAGGGGCCCCGACCACAAAATCGGACCCTGAGAGACCCCGGCCACAAAATCGAACCCAGAGGGACCCCAGTCACAAAATCGGACCCTGAGCCCCAACCCACAAAATCGGACCCTGAGGGGCTCCACCCACAAAATCGGACCCTGAGGGGCCCCGGGCACAAAATCGAACCATGAGGGGCCCCGCCCACGAAATCCGACCCTGAGGGGCCCCGCCCACAAAATCGGACCCTGAGGGGCCTCGCCCACAAAATCAGACTCTGAGGGACCCTGCCCACAAAATCGGACCCTGAAGGGCCCCACCCACCAAACCGGACCCTGAGGGGCCCCGGCCACAAAATCGGACCCTGAGGGGCTCCAACCACAAAATTGGACCCTGAGAGACCCCGGCCACAAAATTGAACCCAGAGGGGCGCCGGCCACAAAATCAGACCCTGAGGGGCCCCAACCACAAAATCAGACCCTCAAGGGCCCCGGCCACAAAATCGGACCCTGAGGGCCCCCAACCACAAAACCGGACCCTGAGGGGCCCCAACCACAAAATCGGACCCTGAGGGGCCCCAACCACAAAATCGGACCCTGAGGGGCCCCGGCCACAAAATCGGACCCTGAGGGGCCCCGGCCACAAAATCGGACCCTGAGAGACCCCGGCCACAAAATTGAACCCAGAGGGGCCCCAGTCACAAAATCGGACCCTGAGGGGCCCCACCCACTAAATCGGACTAAGAGTGGCCCCGCCCACCAAATCGGACCCTGAGGAGCTCCACCCACCAAATCGGACCCTGAGGGGCCCCACCCACCAAATCGGACCCTGAGTGGTTCCGGCCACAAAATCGGACCCTGAGGGGCCCCGACCACAAAATTGGACCCTGAGGGGCCCCGGCCACAAAATCGGACCCTGGGGGCCCCGCCCACCACATCGGATCCTAAGAGGCCCCACCCACCAAATCAGACCCTGAGAGGCCACGGCCACAAAATCAGACCCTGAGGGGCCCCGGCCACAAAATCGGACCCTGAGGGGCCCCACCCACCAAATCGGACCCTGAGGGGCCCTGGCCACAAAATTGGACCCTGAGGGGCCCACCCACAAAATCAGACTCTGAGGGGTTCCGGCCACAAAATCGGACCCTGAGGGGCCCCGGCCACAAAATCGGACCCTGAGGGGCTCCACCCACCAAATCGGACCCTGAGGGGCCCCGGCCACAAAATCGGACCCTGAGGGGCCCCACCCACCAAATCGGACCCTGAGGGGCCCCGGCCACCAAATCGGACCCTGAGGGGCCCCACCCACCAAATCGGACCCTGAGGGGCCCCGGCCACAAAATCGGACCCTGAGCGGCCCAACCACAAAATCGGACCCTGAGGGGCCCCACCCACCAAATCGGACCCTGAGGGTCCCCGGCCACCAAATCGGACCCTGAGGGGCTCCACCCACCAAATCGGACCCTGAGGGGCCCCGGCCACAAAATCAGACCCTGAGGGGCCCCACCCACCAAATCGGACCCTGAGGGGCCCCGGCCACCAAATCGGACCCTGAGGGGCCCCACCCACCAAATCGGACCCTGAGGGGCCCTGGCCACTAAATCGGACCCTGAGGGGCCCCACCCACAAAATCGGACCCTGAGGCCAAAGTGGCGCCTGAGATGCACTCACAGTTAAAACGGATCCTGAGTTGAAAGTCTTGCAGGGGCAGCAGGCAAGTCTCTCTTAAAGGGGCAGCCCGGGCACCATTTCAAACCACTATCTGTACTTCCTTCAGGAAATACACATCTAGTTATATATGTCAATGGGATCTCCTCTGAGGTGTCTTTTTTTCTAAGCTAAGGAAGCCCAACTTTTCCAACCTCGCATCATATGAGAGGCCTTCCATCCCTTGTAATAATCTAGTTGCCCGTTGTTGAACTGATTCTAACTTCTGAATATCCTTTTTGAAATGTAGAGCTCAAAACTGGATCCTGTATTCTAGATGTGACCTCACCAGGGATTTATAAAGGTGTAATAATACATTGGGATCACAGGATTTTATCTCTATTTATAAATCCTAACATCTTGTCTGCTTTTGCGGCTGCTGCTTGACATTAAGTGCTGCTGCTCAGCTTACATGTAACCCAAATTCCCAAGTCCTTCTCCTGTTCTGTGGTCCCGAGTATACTCTCATTTAATGTATATGCAGCAATAGGATTACTCCGGCCTAGCTGCATTACTTTACATTTATCTACAACAAATCTTGTTTGCCAAGAGTTTGCCCATTCAGTCAACTTATTCAGATCGTTTTGCAATATTGTAATGTCTAGATCAGATTTTAATATCCTATACAGTTTGATGTCATCAGCAAAAACTGCCACCTTACTCTCAATTCCATTCACAAGGTCAATAATAATGAGGATAAAAACAATCGGTCCTAGCACAGATCCCTGTGGCACCCTACTGCTGATTATATCCCATTTACAGAGCGTATAATTTATGAGAACTATTTGTTTCCTGTCCTTTAGCCAACTTCTTAACCATCGGCATATAGTTTCCCCTAGTCCTTGCCTCTGTAATTTCAGTATAAGGCTATTATGTGGAACAGTATCAAATGCCTTCACAAAGTAGAGGTAAATCACAGCCGCGTTGCCAACATCCAGATTTGCACTTACCTCCTCATAGAAGCCCAACATGTTAGTGTCATGTCGGACACTGTTCACACCAGGGTGTCCGGCAGACAGCGGTAATACCCTATTCCACTACAGTATTGTCATGTCAGACACTGTTCACACCAGGGTGTCCGGCAGACAGCGGTAATACCCTATTCCACTACAGTATGCTCAGGGACTTTGTTGGGTATTCTGTTCCAGTAGGGATAGGGTTAACCAGGTTGTCATGCTGGCTGAGGGCTGGGCCACGCCCTTGGTCTTTAAATAGTCCGTCCTGACTATGGGCGTCGCCGACTATAGCTTTTGCCTTGTGCTAGCAATACCGGTCAGCAGTGGTGGTTTTGGAGCGTCTGATATCTGGTGCAGTATATCTCTCAGTTGTTCTTTCTCCTATCTGTTATATATATATATATATTTGGTTGCCCTTGCACATTATTGTATTCCCTTGTGTATTAACGGTGTGGTGTTTCTTTTTCCCCTGTCCATACGTATTTGTGGGGTCTGGTGTCTGGTCCCCTCACCGGGTGGAGGGTGGTGGGTTCAGCTTAGGGCTGGACAGGAGACAGGGACAGGGTGGAGGCCCAGGCAGGCACACCTTCAGTGTAAACCCTGGGTTGAGGGACAGACAGGGTTTTCCCTAGTCTGAGGGACACTGCAGGGGTCCCGGGGTTTTAGCCTAAAGAAGCCTAGGCATGCCATGACAGTTAGTTAGACATGACTTATTCTTCATTAATCTATGCTGATTGTCAGTTATTATATTATTATCTACACTATATCTCTACAGGTCATCTCTTATAATGCTCTCTATTAAAAGAGAGTCTAAGATCATGAATGAGATACAGCAGTCTGTCAATTATTGAGCTCAATTCCCTCAGTATCCATGGATGAATACCATCTGGTCTGGGGGATTTGTTAATTTTGAAATTGCTAAGACGTAGATGTACTTCTTTTCATGTTAAACTAGTTATATCAGATGGTGAATATTGATTCTTGCCTTGTTGATTGATCCCTGTAGCAGACAGTTCATAGGTGAACACGGTTGAAAAGTGCCCATTTAACATCTCAGCCTTTTCTTTATCCTCTGTAATTATCTTGTTATTGTCATCTGTTAAAGGGCCAATAGCATCTGTTTTTTCTTTTTGGCATTGATTTATTTAATTTTCCAAAATTTTGGGATTTATTTAACTGCTTAGTGACCAAGCCAATTTGATACATTTAAGACCATGCCAATTTTTACAATTCTGACCGCTGTCACTTTATGAGGTTACAGCTCTGGAACGCTTCAACGGATCCCACTGATTCTGAGAACATTTTTTTGTGACATTATTTACTTCATGTTGGTGGTAAAATGTCTTCGATATGATTTGTGTTTATTTATGAAAAAAATGGAAATTTGTAAAAAATTTGGAAAATTTTGCAATTTTTAAACTTTTAATGTATGTGTTGTGAGGTAGCGCTGTCATTTAAGTAGGGGATCACTCGCTTGGCAGCCACAAAATCAGATCCAGCACAGGTTTTCCATAAACCAGTATAGTCCATGCGGTTTATTAAACATCATAAACCATGACCAGCAATATATAAACAGCATAGCGTCAATGACAGAGCTTCACTATGTTAGCAATGTCCAATATACAGGCTTTTCAGCCTCACAGTTATATCTCACCCCATCAGGGCTCTCTCATGGCTGCTTCTCCATACTGCAGACATTCATTCCCTCCAGGAAACTCTCAGGCACTTGCAGCCATTACTCACAGCGTCCACACGTGCTGTCAGGCAGGAAGCCCCATCTCAGCGGGACCTTCCACACTGGACCAACCGGGTCCAAGCATTCACCCCCATGTGACCTACCCTGGCCACATTATATGGTTCATAGCCATGCCCACTGGGTCACATAACTATGACCTCATCACAGGTCCTTCACACACACATATACACTTTACAATAGCGGTATTAAACACACCCCCTAGGTGGGTTTGTAGGTAACTAGTCCCTGACACATTGAACCAGCACCTCAGCAGTATCACTGCTGATTAACACACACATAAATCTCTATCTCAAGGCCACCCACCTTGAGATACATAACGGTCATTCAGTATCTTGCCATTCATCCACTCTCCTGGGACATCCATACAGTGCCACCTAGTAGAAACAGTGGTCACTACACCACATACCTCCCCCCTCTGTTCAAACTTGTGGGGTTGAACACACAACATTACACCAGGATCTCGAGACTGGGCACTCATTACACCTTGCCCCACAGGTCGAGAGAACCATCTTCTTCTATCATACGACCTCATCTCTACCTTAGGCCTCCCCGCTCCCAGCGGTCAGGTCAGAATATTGGCCCTGATCTTTGGCCCTCCAGTTACAGTCTGTCTGCATCATCAGACACTGTCTAGTCACCACATTCCTCTCCCTGTTTGTTCCATTCCCCGACCAGCTCCCCCCGGTTGGTACGGTCATCAGTCTTAGTTGGGCCTACTGTCTGGCCTGAGTCTGACCCATTCAGCGTCTCACAGGAACTAATGTCTCTCAGCATCATACTGCCAGTCGAACTACCACTTGCTGACATTCTTCGGACATCTGCCCTGTCACTTCTTGGTGGAACCCTTCGGGTCCTTGCATCTTGGGTTGAAGGCGGCCGCCACTTGGTGTTCCGAACCTCTTTATTGATTTTCCAACGGTCCAGCCTCAACTGCTCAATCTCTTGCAGGTACCCCACTCGATACTCCAAGAGCATCCGAAAGTTTCTCAGGCTTTCCACAGAGCCAACCACCAGGACGGGAATCCTACCCTCTTCACTGGATACCTGGTCTTCATCATCACGAGGGATCCTCACCTCACCACACCAGAGCTATTTACAAGGTCTTGCATTACCTTCCCGAATCTTCCAATGATTCTCCCAATCAGACCTTTGGGAACCGGAACTACCTCTTTCCTCAAACCCAACCGATCCATAGCCTCTCTTGCTAACTCTAGGCGTCGAGCAGCTTTCATATTACTCCGCCTAACCAACTATTTGACATGGAGACACTGCAGATGCATGTTTTTCAGGACAGACACCTGCTTTGCTGTGTCTTTCCTGGCTGACATTATCACCAACTGCCGAGTCTCAGGCGCCCAATGCACCTTACACGCTTTGACCGCTTCTTTGAAAGCCTCATGCACACCTTCCTCAGCACAGGCCTCTTGCATGTCTTTTGGTGCATCAATCACAAACTTGAAGTTCGTGGCCTTGCTCTCTTCCTGGCAAGGAGGCTTTGGCTTTACCACGGACACTTCCCTCACTACAGTTGACCCGACCGGGTGACTGTCTTCTTCAGTTCTTAGCTCCCCAACTTCATGAGATCTCATCTCTTCATGACCATCTGCCAAGACAGGCACCAGCAGCTCCGTTCCACCACCAGTCGGACCCGGCCGCTGTTCATCACTGTCAAAGTTCTTCTCCTGCAGAAGACCACTTGCAGTTTCTTTGAGCTCCAAGATTCTTTCTCGAGCTCCTCAACCCTGTGCTAGGCCATTTGTCTCAGGACTCTTTCTTGTTCGAGATGTCCTTCCACTGTCTCCTTTATCAGCTTTATCTCACGATCCTGTTCTCTTTTGGCCAGCACGTGTCTCACCACTACCTCTTTAATTATATTGTCAAAGGGTACCACTGGGTCAGTCCCACCAGGCGAGTGAACCGTCCCGTTACCGTTTAACCGTGTTTTCCCCCCAGTCGTCTCATCTCCCAGCCCACCATCCATCATATCACGAGACGTCAAGTCCGTAAGTTGGGCAGATGTACTTCTTCTTGCGGTCAGTTCTACCTCTGACCTGTCTATGTCAGGAGCCGTCACTGTCTCAGTGTCTGCTGGCCCCATTGTCCAACCATACATCATCAAACAAAACAAAGTCCCGGCCACTCTCCAAGGCATAGACTGTCACATGGTATCCCGCCCCCTTGGCACTCACCACCTTTGGTCCCCTCGAACATTACTCTGTCTACTGCATAGTTTACCGTGACCCCGTGTTTTCAGCGAATCCTGGCATTTTTCTCGGTCAGAGATAAAACGAGAGGAGTTCCTGTCAGAGTCACCTGACTCTCTGAGTCCAGTCTACCAAAGAATCCTTCCCGATGCAGCATCACGGTACACACCTGTGGCCCGTCATTATCTGGAAAATACATGCTGCACTCCTCAAAACTCATACAGACACACTGCAGTTCCCCAGACTTACCCACTGAGGCAACCAGTGCTGCCATTTCCTGAACATCCCTAATTTGGGTCACCGCCCCCTCCTGGGACTTCACCCCTTTTTGGGTCACCGCCCCCTCTGGGACTCCACTCCTTTTTGGTTACCACCCCAATTTAGGTCTCCGCCCCCTTCTGGGACTCCACTCCCTTTTGGGCTACCACCCCAATTTGGGCCACCGCCCCCTTTCGGGACTTCCCCATGTCCATTATACCGGTCTTCTCAGACCACAGTTCGCACAATACAGTTTGTATCTTTTACGATACCACACAAGACTTTGTTGGCACCACCACAGCTCCTGCTGTCACCGATCACAGACACCACCGGCTGCTGTTCACACACACAGCGGCTGTTGTCCTCTTCATAACCCTGCCAAGTTATAGGAAGCCGCTTGTCCCCTTTGTAACCCCACCGAGTTACAGGAAGCCGCATGTCCCCTTCGTAACCCCGCCGAGTTACAGCAAGCCGCTTGTCACCTTGACTCCCACTGAGCCACCGCAGGCTGAGTTGAGAAAAGAAAAAATACACCACACAAAAAACTCACGTGTCCTTTCTGTGTGCTATTCAGGATGTTCTGTCTCCTCTCCTGAGACCATCCAACACACAGGGCGCACCAGGTGCTATTCAGGGAGTGGCCCTCCTCCTAGGGTTTCCCAACACACCGGCCTCACCAGGTCCAGGGACTTAGCGGGTGCTCTTCAGGACACCCATCTCCTCCTGAGACTGCCCAACACTCACGCCTCACCAGGTCCAAGGTCATACCACATGCTCCAGGGATACGATTCTTCTCCTAGAATCTCCCAACACTGACCCTCCAGGACCTTGCTCACTGAACCCTCCAGGTGCACAGTCTCTCTCACTGACCCAGGTCAGTACAACATGAACACCTGTCCATTACCTGTGTCGGCCCCACAGGTCCTCGGATAACTCTTCTCCACAGAGACACCCTATCAATCACCAGTCTCTTTCTCACTGACCCCGGTCAGTACAACACGGTTTTCATGACCGTCACCTACTAGCCGCACAGGTTCTCGGACCCCTCTACCACAGAGGTATCCTATAAGTCTCTTTCTCCTGGGGAAACGGCCGCACTGGGCTCACCGATCCGGACAGTGCCTTACTCACTAGGCCGCCCCACGGTTCCAAACCACAGTGGCTTCGCCAACCGTCAGCCCTTCTGGCTGAGCGTTGCCCTTAGCAACCGACTTTGCAGTCCTCTTCCTTCGCTCCCAGCAACAAGGCTACAACAATGTCCATAGCTTTCTCCACCAATTGTGAGGTAGCGCTGTCATTTAAGTAGGGGATCACTCACTTGGCAGCCACAAAATCAAATCCGGAACAGGTTTTCCATAAACCAGTATAGTCCATGCGGTTTATTAAACATCATAAACCATGACCAGCAATATATAAATGGCATAGCGTCCATGACAGAGCTTCACTCTGTTAGCAATGTCCAATATGCAGGCTTTTCAGCCTCCCAGTTATATCTCACCCCATGAGGGTTCTGTCATGGCTGCTTCTCCATACTGCAGACATTCATTCCCTCCAGGGAACTCTCAGGCACTTGCAGCCATTACTCACAGTGTCCACACGTGCTGTCAGGCAGGAAGCCCCATCTCAGCGACACCTTCCACACTGGACCAACCAGGTCCAAGCATTCACCCCCATGTGACCTACCCTGGCCACATTATATGGTTCATAGCCACGCCCACTGGGTCACATGACTATGACCTCATCACAGGTCCTTCACACACATATATACACTTTACACTTTATTAAACACACCCTGGGTGGTTTTGTAGGTAACTAGTCCCTGACACATTGAACCAGCACCTCAGCAGTATCACTGCTGATTAACGCACACATAAATCTCCATCTCAAGGCCACCCACCTTGAGATACATAACGGTCATTCAGTATCTTGCCATTCATCCACTCTCCTGGGACATCCATACAGTCCCCCCTAGTGGACACAGTGGTCACTACACCACAGTGTTCTTAAATCCTTAAATAGTTATTAAATAACATTTCCCACATTTACATCAGCACAATTTTGGAAACTTTTTTCTTAGGACATTATAAGAGTTAAAAGTTGACCAGCGATTTCTCATTTTTCCAACAAAATTTACAAAACCATTTTTTAGGGACCACGTCACATTTGTAGTTTGGGGGTCAATATGACGGAAAATACCCAAAAGTGTCACCATTCTAAAACTGCGCCCCTCAAGGTGCGCAAATCCAGATTCAAGAAGTTTATTAACCCTTCAGGGGCTTCATGAGAACTAGAGCAATGTGGAAGGAACATTTTACTTTTATACAAAATTTTTAATTTGGAACCATTTTTCTATTTTTACAAGGGTATCAGGAGAAAATGGATCACAAAATTTGTTATGGAATTTCTCCAGAGTACTCTGATACCCCATATGTGGAGGAAAGTCACTGTGTGTGTGCATACTAGGTCTTAGAAGGCAGGGAGCACCGTTTGACTTTTAGAAACAAAACTTGTCTGGAATCAATGGTGGGCGCCATGTCGCATTTGTAAAACCCCTGATTTAACGAAACAGTGGAAACCCCCAATTCTAACAGCAACCCTTACCCCAACACACCCCTAACCCTAATCCCAACCCTATCTATAACCCAAAGCAAAACTCTAACCCCAAAACCATCCTAATCCCAACACCACAACCCTAACCCCAACACAACCCTAACCCCAACCCTAGCCCCAACCATAACCCTAGCCCCAACCTTAACCCTAGCCCAACCCTCATCCTAGCTATAACCCCAACTATAATCCCAACCCAGCCCTATCCCTAGCCCCAACCCTAACCCTAGCTACAGTGGGGAGAAAACTATTGTCATCCATCAATTATGCAAGTTGTCCCACTTAAAAACCTCCAAACATTCTACAAAGTATTGTCAAAGTCTATCTATAATCTACAAGAAATGGAACTTGGGGGCAAAAAAGTAAATCTCTGAAAAAAGCAAAATTCCTCAAAATTTGATCTTCGTGGGTTAAATATAAACTCTTTTCTAATACAATATCACACTTTTGACAAAGCAAGTAAAAAAAAATTTATTTGAGGAGAATTTTTATACTACACTGAAACAAACATGTCCTATCTCCCTGACTGTAAGCATAGCATTGTATCCTTTATTTGTTTAGGCCTAGAGATAAAAGATCCCCAAGATGACTTTCTGCCCACTTTACAGACTCCCCACCACAGTAGTTTAAAATTTCCTTTTATCTTCTTTTTAGTCGTGTTTAATCCCTTCATGACATCTGCCATACATACACGGCAAAGCCGTAAGCTCGTGTATGGAGTGGGCTAACAGGGTGAGCTTGTCCCATACTCAGCAGGTAAGTCCTGTATATTATAGCAGTGACTTGCCTCTAACCATCTTGGGTGGCATGATTGTTAACCTGTTAAATGCTACTGTCAAACTCTGACAATGGCATTAACAACATGCTGGCATGGAGGTGCTCCGTCTAAGAGCCCATCATATGACGTGATGTGTTGCTATGACAGAAAGGGGTAAACTGAAGGCCTCCATGCTTGTAATTGCGGAGCTTCCTTGAAACCCAGCCTTTGGCTTCAAAGAATACTGTAGTTTTTGCTACATGCTCTATTTACCTGCAACAAAAAAACATTGTCACAAGTGTGTCACGTCTTCCTGGGAAATCTGGGGTTAGGTGATCCTTGCATACTATGAATCACAGGTCTTCCATTTAACCTGTGTTTTGTTCCTCATATTAAATGGACTTTGTATCCTTTGATGCTGAAGAGGTTAATGACTCTGGTTTGAGACATACAGCTCTATCTCACAGCTGCTCCTGACCTGCTCGTTTTCTTTCTTTAAAAAACCTGGCTGCATCTTCTCATCCCTGCCTGTGAAAGTTTTACTTTCTGGCTTGCTGGAGTTGGTGTGAATAAGTTGGAGTGCATAGTTGCTACTGGAGATTGTTGTTTGCTGTTTTTGGGTGTATGCTTTCTCCATTATCCTATTCTCATTTCATTTGTATCTTCCTATCCATCCCTTTATTCCTCCCTAACCTTGGTGAGTGGTTTTGTATGCAAGTTGCTTTTGCTATCCCTGTTGGTCTTGCGTATATATACACTAACATATCCGTCGCAGGCCTCCTATTGGACATGGAGGGAACTGCTTAGGACGCTATCAGGAGCATAGTAAAGTCAGAAACTTGGGCCTCTCTACCTTTAAGAGTACCCATGGGACTGGGATAGTTAGGGTCCCAGTTCCAGGGACAGTTTTAAGGCCCCTCCTTCCTTACCGTAGACCATCACAGCGTGACACATCAGCAGATAAATACTATTTTTGACATGTGACAGGTTCCCTTTATTGTAAATAACTACATGTATTCATCAAATCTCTGTAACATTTTTTGAGTAAGGGAAACTGTACAGATATTTCTTCTCAACATATGTTTTACTACCATCTGTTGACTTTTACTTTTTTGTTAATGAAAAAGCCTCAAACAAAAAAAAGGATAAAAAAAAATATGCATGTTTCTGTATTGCTTTTCAACTCACCACAGGAATTAAATGGCTTGGCATGTAGCAAACTATGTGAAATAACTTCATGAAATGATTATGTGCTGGAGGTTTTTTTTTACAATTCAATTGGGGAAGAAATCTACAGTTTCTGCTGAAGTAGAAGAAATATTAAATTAAAACAATACTGTACGTCGCTGAGAGGTGGGCCAAGAGTGAATTAAGGCAATTCGTTCACAATGAGTTTGGCTGAAATGTTGCTGACTGCCAAATAAAAACAGTGCTATCCAGGCTATTGAACTTGGCTGGATCTGTAACAATCATTAAATTGGAAATCCTACAAAGTTTAGATGTAATGATTTTTTTTCAAGTATTCGAGTACATCTCTCCCAACCTTTTCATTTGCTAGTAATTGTACAATTGTGTGTCATTTCATGTAAATACATGGGTCACTAGTTCGTGTAATTGTCAAGTTTACTTTGATATTAAAGAAAAATAAGAACACTTTTTTTCGAATGATGTTCAAACCTAAAGCTATAATAAATAGAACAGCCGCACTGGGAAATGTTGATCTAACAATTAAGATAGAGATTAGGCATTACACAGTGTATCTCATAAGATATAAAGCTTTAATCATTTTCCTTTGTAACACAGCTTCATGGCATGTCATAGTTTTTAAAACATTTGCAAACCTGTTTTGACAGTAGGTTGCTTCAGACCAAACTTTGAGTGATCAAAGGTGGCATGTAAATGTAGTAACAAAAACTACTAATGCGCAATAAAAGGGGGATATTTCTGCAAGCAGATAACTAGTTTCAGGGAAAATGAAGCAAATATTTATGGAGATAGCGCATTTCAAATTAGTGATAGATGAGAAAACTGAAATTAACATGGGAAATAAAAGCAAATATAATGTTACTCAATCAAACTAGAAACCGTTGTAGCAGCAAGCTGTCTGAAATATACACAATTGACATTGCTTTTCATAGGCATGACATTGGAAAGGACAAAGAAGCAGACAGACCGAATAGTTCTTCAATATTTGTAAAAGCATGAGATGCAATCTTCCCTGTAATGGCATGGGCAGTTATTCTTTTTATGACATTTTCGTAAATATCTGTGAACTTGCAAAAAAAGTAGGCAGCGGACAGCATTTGTGCAATAGCATACAATTCACTGATTTACTAAAACTGTCTAATTTTAAATAGGGCAGTTATCTATTTTTTAAGTGTTTTGTCATGTTTCATTTTGTTTTTTTTTTCTTGCTTTTCATTACGTTTCATTACAAAACGGTCACAAATTCCCTCCAATCTAGGTGATGTTCAAATCAGTGCACTAACAGCCATGACGCTAGATTACATCTATCAAGACTTTTCTAACTATTCTATGTAATATTCAACTTGTCAACACATAAGGGGGTTTACAATGAACCTTTTCTAAACAAGTATTAAAGAAGCACTCAAATAAAAAAAATTCCTACTAATAAATTGCAAACAGAAAAAAAAACTGACCGACATATCCAAACTAGTGTGAACAGGTGCAAGCTAGTGACAAACAAGTCAATTAAGTCTTAGGCGTCGGGTTCCTGCCTCTGCACAGGAGGAATCCCGAGCCTTGTCCTCTGCGGTCTCCCATTCCTCTCCGGCCACAGAGGAGCCTGCTCAGCAGAGACGTCACTCAGTCTTGCTCTGTCTACTGCTGTTGGCTTTGTTGCTGCTGCCAATCGGGGTTCAGCTCTTGTAGCTTGCAATAGTCAGCAGTGAGTAGCTCTTGGGACTAAGTCCTTCTTTCAGCCCCCTGAGCATGCCTGTGGGAATTCCTCTCATTGGAGGTCTGAGGTGACATGCTCAGGTCCTATTGCTGCTCCCATTGGACCACTAGGAAGGTCCTGGAGGGACGCTGCTATAAAAGAGCTGCATGGCCCCACGGACATGCGCTAGTATAGACAGTAATTGGTAATGATGCTTGTGAACCGCTGAATGACTCATTATGAAAGCCCTTCCCTTTGATACGCATGTTGGTAGGGTTTAGAGTTCTGAGTCAGCGCCAAGTTGTGGCACTGCCTAGCGCCGCAGTGCTCTCAGCTACTCACACATGCTAGCGCCAGAGTGCGCCACTCTACCCAAGGCACTGCACTACTGCAGGTACTGCAGCATCCGTTAGAGCGGCGCAGTGCCTGTCCTATGTGCTTTGCAGGCCTGAGCTTAGGCTGGTAGGTGACATCCACCAGAGCTGCGCTGTACACACATAGTGCAATGGGCAATATTCAGCTGTGCCCTGTGACTGCTGGCAGGGCACGGTATTCTATGGGTGTCTGTCCACACACTGCTGTTGTGGTGCTGAGTGTTAGTGGGACTAGAGGAGCTCTTACCCTATGTCCTTGGGGCAGAGTCCTGTGTCTTAGCTCTAGCTCTCTCCTGCCGAGTCCTGTGAATTGTTCCAGTGGCTCAGTGAGGTAACTGAGTTCGCTCCTGTACACATCGGATAAGCGGTTAACCCGCCGGTGTCTAGTTAGTGCTCCACCATTACCAAGCGGCAGTTAACATCTCTGCACGGTGGACCCCCTGCAAACGCACCTCTATACCATCTTATATTATTTGGTGAGTTCCAAAAGCCCATAGCATAAAGTTAAGAAAAAATACCTGCACTCTGAAATGCTAAAAGCAATGAATTTAGAATATTGGAACGGTGTTACTGCCATAAACAATATGTGAATACTAGAATATGCAAATCTGAAATACGAAAAAATGGAACTGCAATATTTCTACAGAGAAAATGGAATGAAATGAAGGTATGTAGTGCATAAATAGTCCAATTAATGAGAGTCCAACAGCCACCGACAAGTCATACCTTATTGTTGAGAACCTAAACTGATATGATGCCTGTGCTAAAAGCCTACAAATTATAAGGCAGGAAGGAGCCAGATATTTAAAACTGTAATAGCCTGATGGGTGTAGGAGTGCTCTTGTTGGAGATTACTAGAAGCTTAAAAAAAAACTGACCGACACAGCCAAACTAGTGTGACCAGGTACAAGCGAGGGCAACCAAATCAATAACGCCAAATAAAAATTGCTACACTCTAAAATGCTAAAAACAGTGAATTTAGAAAATTTGAACTGCATTTCTATTTTTCTTAATTCATTGTTTTTAGCATTCCAAAGTGTAGCTATTTTTCTTAGCTTTATCAATTTGGTCATCATAGCTTGCTCCTTTTCACACTAGTTTGTATGTGCCAGTTAGTTTTTTCTGTTTTTATTAAACTCCTCTTTACTTGATCATTTCTATACCCATCAGCCTAAGGCTGTTTTAATTAGCTGTATCCTTCCAGCCCTATAAATTGTAGGCTCTCAGCCCAGGAGAGGTATCACATCAGGTTAGGGTCCCTGGATTTTGGGTGGCTGTTGCGCACTCATGAATTGACCAACTTATGCTCTAGGTACCTTCATTTTGTTTTGTGCAGCAAAATTGCAGTTCCTTTTTTCTGTGTTTCATATCTGCATTTTCTAGTATTCACATAATTTATATGGCAGTAATGCAGTTTCAATTTTTTTAATGGTTTAGCATAAATATATTGCAGTCATCATATGATATAGCACTTTGTATCCTTCTAACCAGTTATTTCATCTGTTTTGCATTAGGTCTATGACATCATATCATTAAAAACTGATGAGCTGAATCCTTCTATGCTCTATGTAGAAACAGGAGGTCAATTTCCTCTGCATGACTCATAAGTAGAGTTGAGCGACTTTTGGTTTTTTAGGGTCGCGTTTCGTTTCGTGAAACCCGACTTTTCCAAAAGTCGGGTCGAGCAAGATCGTCCGATTATAGGGAAAAGTCGGGGTCGTCCCGAAACACGAAACCCAATGTAAGTCAATGGGGAATAAAAGTCGGCAGTGAGAGGAGGACAGGAAACACACCTACAGTGCCCATTTGAATGCCAAAAGCATCAATTCTTCTTACTTAAGCTTGTCAACCTTAATTAACTTCATAATACAAGTTACGCACTGAAAAATGGGGGTTATTTGGCTAAAGTTGTGGGGGGGGAGGGCTGGCTGCAGGTTTTCATGTGCCCTGGGCAAAAGAGCGCCCCTTTAACACATACCACAACTCATCATGCTCCGATACGGCAGAGAAATAGCGGTATAGTACAATGAAAAATACCTCACTTTTTACATCTCATGACGAGGCCCATCTATTTCTCCATACAGAATCATTGGTCCCATATAATGTTTGAAACAGTATATGATGAGCTCCACATAATGCTACAGTATATGTTGGTCCCCATGGATGAAGCTCCACTGTCTTATGGGCCCAAATAATGCTCCAAACATAATGGGCCCCATTTCTAATGCTCTAGTGTATAATGGGCCCTGTAAATGCTGCTCCAGTGTCTGATGTCCACCTTTGGAATGTTCCAGTGTATGGTGGGCCCCATCTATCATTCTCCAGAGTATAGTGCTCCCCAAAAATTGCTGTCCCAACATTGAAAACAATCAAATAAGTCTCCTCGCTAGGGAATCCCTGTACTAGTCTAGACTCCTCGTCGTCCCCATCTTCCATCTCACTGCACAGTATTTCAACTTTGCAAGTGCTGTGATCCTGGGCAAGCAGGGGTGGCCTACTCATTGGCGACGGCACTGGCACAGGGCCCCTGATAGTACGGTGGTGTGTCTGATGGCGGGTGGGCCGAACCTGCACTTTCATCTGCAGCTTCCTCTTTGTCACCGTGTAAGATGGAACTGTATATGGGAAGGGTAACCTGAGTTTCATCAGGGTCAGATTCAGGCCGGGTAGCGTGCGAGGGGAATGTAGTGGTCTGGGTCAATGTACCAGCAGATTCATCGAGCAGTGGCTGGGCATCAGTGCACTTGTGTCGTCCCCAGGAGTACGGTCGCCACAGTGGCATTACCTTCTTCCTAGGGAGTGTGATGTCATGCTTGGGAGCAACGAAGGATCTCTCTAGCAGGTTAACTGATTGGGCGGCATTATTCCCACGAGTCATGACCCTCCAAACAGCGTTCATGAAGGCAAAGTGTTTGTTTTACGTGGGCAGTATGGTTGCAAAGCTGAACCTTAAAGGAATGTCCAGAAGGGCACCACCAGGAGTGGAGCCTACGGTTAAATTCGACTCCACCTGGGAAACCTCAACCATGCCAGCTACAGAACAGATGCACACATTGCAAGCTTAATTCCGTTAATGAACGAGACTCCGTCGTGCCCCGCGGTCCGAGTCCGGCTTACTAGAGGGACACGTGAGGCTCTGGCACATGAGATTGGCCAATAACTGGTGTGTCATGCCCTTACATGTCCGTGGCTGCATGTGCGCTACACTGAAAAGGCCAGCGTTTGCCGCTTACAGGTGCAGATAACCCGCTGAACAACGTTAGTGATGGGGATCACTGATTACAATTATTACCCGCAAACAATGATTTCCCAGTAAGTGCAGGTCAACCGCAGTTCCGGAATTAGGCCTAACCGTCATTCCTGAAAAAATGAAAAACTTACGTGTGCAAACCACAGGTGCTGTAGCTTGCTTAACAGCTCGCCAGCCGTTCTCACGCCCAGTATGGATTACACGTTATTGCACAAAGGTGAAAAAGGGTACCGTATCCCCGGATAACATGTATGGATAGCGTACACATTCAAAATATATGTCTCAGGAGGCAGGCTCAGACGGTGTTAGGCCCAGTATGGATTGCACGTGATTGCACAAAGGTTAGAAAGGGTACCGTATCCCCGGATAACATGTATGGATAGCGTACACATTCAAAATATATGTCTATACATCAGGAGGCAGGCTCAGACGGTGTTAGGCCCAGTATGGATTGCACGTGATTGCACAAAGGTTAGAAAGGGTACCGTATCCCCGGATAACATGTATGGATAGCGTACACATTCAAAATATATGTCTCAGGAGGCAGGCTCAGACGGTGTTAGGCCCAGTATGGATTGCACGTGATTGCACAAAGGTTAGAAAGGGTACCGTATCCCCAGATAACATGTATGGATAGCGTACACATTCAATATATATGTCTCAGGAGGCAGGCTCAGACGGTGTTAGGCCCAGTATGGATTGCACGTGATTGCACAAAGGTTAGAAAGGGTACCGTATCCCCAGATAACATGTATGGATAGCGTACACATTCAAAATATATGTCTCAGGAGGCAGGCTCAGATGGTGTTAGGCCCAGTATGGATTGCACGTGATTGCACAAAGGTTAGAAAGGGTACCGTATCCCCAGATAACATGTATGGATAGCGTACACATTCAAAATATATGTCTCAGGAGGCAGGCTCAGACGGTGTTAGGCCCAGTATGGATTGCACGTGATTGCACAAAGGTTAGAAAGAGTACCGTATCCCCAGATAACATGTATGGATAGCATACACATTCAAAATATATGTCTATACATCAGGAGGCAGGCTCAGACGGTGTTAGGCCCAGTATGGATTGCACGTGATTGCACAAAGGTTAGAAAGGGTACCGTTTCCCCGGATAACATGTATGGATAGCGTACACATTCAAAATATATGTCTCAGGAGGCAGGCTCAGACGGTGTTAGGCCCAGTATGGATTGCACGTGATTGCACAAAGGTTAGAAAGGGTACCGTATCCCCAGATAACATGTATGGATAGCGTACACATTCAAAATATATGTCTATACATCAGGAGGCAGGCTCAGACGGTGTCAGGCACAGTATGGATTTGACGGCCCAGATTGCACAGCGGAGGAGCAGGGAGAGGTAAAGATTGCAAATGCTGGGGCCCTGCCCAAGCAAGGGGGGCCCACTCGTGGGCGTCGGTACTGGCACTGGGCCCCTCATAGTACAGCGGTGTGTCTGACGGCGGGTGTGCACCACCACCGTCAGAGACACTTGATTGCACTATGAGGGACCCTGTGCCAGTGCCCACGCCCAAGAGTCGGCCTACCCACCTGTCCAGGGCAACGGCACTCGCACGGTGTCGTGCGCTAGGTGGTGACCCCGGCCATGGGGGGGGGGGCAGCACAGTTAGGGAGTTTTAGAAAGTGGCATATGTTGATGTTGGACATTCAGCTGATGCAAAAGGCGAAATAGGTGAAGTCCCAGGAAGAGGTGGACCAAAGCAAGCCATTTTTCTGTCACCCTATGTGTCATCAGGGGAAGGTTGGACAAAATCCTTGGAAACCCATGCATGGTTCATTTTAATGAAGGTTAGATCATCCACATTTTGGGTTGACAGACGGGTCCTTTTTTCTGTCAGGATTGATCCAGCTGCACTGAAGACTCTTTCCGATAGCACACTTGCAGCTGGGCAAGCGAGCTCCTGTAAGGCATATTGGGCCAATTCAGGCCAGGTGTCCAGTTTAGCGGCCCAATAGTCAAAGGGGAATGACCTGTGTGGGAGAACATCGATATGGGAGGAAAAGTAGTTTGTAACCATAGTTGACAACTGCTGTCTCCTGTCACTTTCCATCAATGCAGTATTACCAGTTGTGTGAGCGGTATTTGAAAAATCAGTCCACAACATTGTCATGAAACCCCTGTCTCCAACGCCACTTCTGCTGTGTGCACCACGAACACCTCTGCCAAGCTGCCCCCGGCCCGTACGGCTCGTGTGAGAACCATCACCGCTGCTGTGTGCTGGGAATGCCTCAAGCAACCGATTTACCAGAGTTGCTTGTTTATTAGCCAATATTAGGTCAAGGTTCTCCTGTGGCATGATGTTTTGTAATTTGCCTTTATAGCGTGGATCCAGGATGCTGGCCAACCAGTAGTCGTCATCGTTCATCATTTTGGCAATGCGGGGGTCCCTTTTTAGGATCTGCAAGGCATAATCTGACATGTGGGCCAATGTTCCCGGTGTCAATGATGCACTGCGAGTGCTGGGTGGAGGAGCACTTTCTGGCAAATCCACATCCCTCCAGTCACGCACAAACCCTGTACCAGACCTTGCCACGCCAACATTTTCACTTGCCCCACGAGATGCATCCTCCTCCCCTAAGTAATCATCCCCATCATCATCCTCCTCCTCCTCTTCTTCCTCCACCTGGTCCAGGAGAGGTCCCTGAGCAGACAATGGCTGAATGTCATCAAGGATTCCCTCCTCCTCTTCCTCCTCATCAACATTGGCTGCAGACGCCTGCTCCTTAAGGTGCGTCAAAGTTTGCATGAGCAGACGCATAAGTGGGATGCTCATGCTTAGGATGGCGTCGTCTGCGCTTACCAGCCGTGTGCATTCCTCAAAACACTGAAGGACTTTACAGAGGTCTTTCAGCTTCGACCACTGCACACCTGTCAACTCCATGTCTGCTTTCAAAGTGCCTGGCCGTGTATCCTCCCACAAATGCATTATGGCCTGCCTCTGCTCGCACAGCCGCTCCACCATGTGCAGGGTGGAGTTCCACCTTGTTGCAATGTCGATAATGAGGCGGTGGTTGGGAAGGTGGAGCAATCGCTGCAGCTTCTGCATACGAACGGAGTGTACAGGCGACCGGCGGATGTGCGCGCACAGTCTTCGCACCTTCTGGAGCAGGGCTGTTAACTCCGGATAATTTTTGAGGAAGCACTGCACCACCAGGTTCAAGGTGTGAGCCAAGCAAGGTATGTGGCTGAGTTTTGAAAGGGCTATGGCTGCCGCAAAATTACGGCCGTTATCACTAACTACCTTGCCTGCCTCAAGATGTACACTGCCCAGCCATGACTCAGTTTGTCGCTTCAAGTACTCGGCCAGCACCTCGGCGGTGTGTCTGTTGCCCAAACACATCATCTGCAACACAGCCTGCTGACGCTTTCCACTAGCTGCTCGATAGGGGGACACATCGTGTGCAACAGTGGCAGCTGCAGATGGAGTGCTCGTACGACTACGCTTTGTGGACGAACTTTCGCTTCTGGAGGAGGAGGAGGAGGAGGAGGGTCAAACGCCTACAGCCAACTGTTTCCTATACCGTGGGCTAGGCAGCACTGTCCCACCACCGCTGTTCCCTGTGGACCCTGCATCCACCACATTAACCCAGTGCGCAGTGATGGACACGTAACGGCCCTGGCCATGCCGACTGGACCATGCATCATTTGTGAGGTGCACCTTTCCGCTCACTGACTGCTTGAGTGCATGGACAATGCGGTCTTTCACATGATGGTGGAGGGCTGGGATGGCTTTGCGAGAGAAGAAGTGGCGACTGGGTAGGTCATAGCGTGGTACTGCATAGGCCATGAGTTCGCGGAAAGCTGTGCTTTCCACCAACCGAAAGGGCATCATCTCAAACGAGATTAGTTTTGGCAATGTGGGCGTTCAAACCCAGTGTATGCGGATGAGAGACTGAGTACTTTCTTGACCTACTCATAGTGTCTGGGAGGGTGAGCTGGACTTGAGAGCTGCATATGGTGGAAGTAGCGGTGGACAGGGCGGACTGAGAGAGGGTTGATGATGGTGATGGAGTTGGTGTTCTTTCTGATGGCCTAGAATCAGTCTTTCGTTGATATAACAGTGGGATTCCCTGACTGCTGTGGCCTTGCAACGACACCTCAACATTTGCTGCTGTGCTAACCGGTGGGCTTACAGTGGGGGAAACAATGTAGCGTTGCAGACTACCTTCGTTGTGATCAGTTGCACATGTGGCACTTGAGGTTTGGTGTTGTGTCCACGCTTGCAAGTGCATGCTGGTTAAATGTCTAAGCATGCAACTGGTATTCAAATTTTTCATTTTTTTCCCTTGGCTAAAGGTCTTTGCGCACTTCTTACAGATAACCTTGGCCTGATCATGAGGATTTTGTTCAAAAAAGTGCCACACTGCACTCTTCCTACTTTGGCAGACATTTTGTGGCCTAGCACGCTGTGATCTTTTGACCCTCTGGACAAGCTGTCCAGCAACTCTTTTGATGTTTGGAACCTGTCTTTGGAGTGCTACGGGCCTGCCAGATAACAGCTGTTGCGATGTCGATGTCTGCTGTGGATGCTCCTCATCTGAGCTATTGGAAGCAGCACCCTCTTCCCCCAATGGATGCCAATCTGGGTCAACAACTGGGTCATCCATCACCTCCTCTTCTATGTCATGTGCACCTTCCTCTGTGTCACCGTGTATGGTGGTATAGTGTGCTGGAAGGGGCACCTGAGTCTCATCAGGGTCAGAATCTGGCTCCGTACACTGCGAGGACAATGTAGTGCTCTGAGTGAATGTACCAGCAGAATCATCCATCAGCGGCTGTGCATCAGTGCACTCCATGTCAGATTCATCTTGGCCTGGGTAATTCACCATTTGACTTGATAATCCAGGCATGGTATGTGAAAACAGCTCCATGGAGTAATCAGTAGTATGGCCTGCGTCATCCTTCAATCTTGGTTGGGGTGAAGGACACAAGGAAAGGTGTGGTTCATGAACATGAGCCTCCAATGACGACTCAGTGCTTTTACTTTTTACAACTGAAGAAGAGGAGGCGATAGAGCTGGAGGCTGAGTCAGCAATGTAAGACAAAACTTTTTCCTGATGCTCTGGCTTTAAAAGCGGTTTGCCAACTCCTAGAAAACTAAGCGTTCAAGGCCTTATGTAGCCAGACGATGATGCAGGCTCAACACCTCCTGCATTCGGTCCTATTTTGCTCTTGCCACTACCATCAGATCCACCACCAACACCATCATTACCAGCTGCCAACCCCCGCCCAATTCCACGGCCTCTTCCACCAGCCTTCCTCATTTTTGGTAGAAATGTAGACAAAATCCAACAAACTATATAGTAATGTAAAACAAGGTACAAGGTGTCTATAGGACAGGGGAGATTTTGAATTTCTGCAGACACTTGTGGACACTGGACACTTTTGGATTGTGTGAGGCCAACTGATATCTGAGCGCTATGTGACAGGCTCGATGGCACAGCTGTGACCAAAGTGACTAGAGGATAAGGGAGATTTTGAATCTCTGCACACAATTTTGGACACTGGACACTTTTGGATTGTGTGAGGCCCACTGATATCTGAGCGCTATGTCACAGGCTCGATGGCACAGGTGTGACCAAAGTGACTAGAGGATAAGGGAGATTTTGAATCTCTGCACACACTTTTGGACACTGGACACTTTTGGATTGTGTGAGGCCCACTGATATCTGAGCGCTATGTCACAGGCTCGATGGCACAGCTGTGACCAAAGTGACTAGAGGATAAGGGAGATTTTGAATCTCTGCACACACTTTTGGACACTGGACACTTTTGGATTGTGTGAGGCCCAATGAATATCTGAGCGCTATGTGACAGGCTCGATGGCACAGCTGTGACCAAAGTGACTAGAGGATAAGGGAGATTTTGAATCTCTGCACACACTTTTGGACACTGGACACTTTTGGATTGTGTGAGGCCCAATGAATATCTGAGCGCTATGTGACAGGCTCGATGGCACAGCTGTGACCAAAGTGACTAGAGGATAAGGGAGATTTTGAATCTCTGCACACACTTTTGGACACTGGACACTTTTGGATTGTGTGAGGCCCAATGAATATCTGAGCGCTATGTGACAGGCTCGATGGCACAGCTGTGACCAAAGTGACTAGAGGATAAGGGAGATTTTGAATCTCTGCACACACTTTTGGACACTTTTGGATTGTGTGAGGCCCACTGATATCTGAGCGCTATGTCACAGGCTCGATGGCACAGCTGTGACCAAAGTGACTAGAGGATAAGGGAGATTTTGAATCTCTGCACACACTTTTGGACACTGGACACTTTTGGATTGTGTGAGGCCCACTGATATCTGAGCGCTATGTCACAGGCTCGATGGCACAGCTGTGACCAAAGTGACTAGAGGATAAGGGAGATTTTGAATCTCTGCACACACTTTTGGACACTGGACACTTTTGGATAGTGTGAGGCCCAATGAATATCTGAGCGCTATGTGACAGGCTCGATGGCACAGCTGTGACCAAAGTGACTAGAGGATAAGGGAGATTTTGAATCTCTGCACACACTTTTGGACACTGGACACTTTTGGATTGTGTGAGGCCCACTGATATCTGAGCGCTATGTCACAGGCTCGATGGCACAGCTGTGACCAAAGTGACTAGAGGATAAGGGAGATTTTGAATCTCTGCACACACTTTTGGACACTGGACACTTTTGGATTGTGTGAGGCCCAATGAATATCTGAGCGCTATGTGACAGGCTCGATGGCACAGCTGTGACCAAAGTGACTAGAGGATAAGGGAGATTTTGAATCTCTGCACACACTTTTGGACACTGGACACTTTTGGATTGTGTGAGGCCCAATGAATATCTGAGCGCTATGTGACAGGCTCGATGGCACAGTGTGACCAAAGTGACTAGAGGATAAGGGAGATTTTGAATCTCTGCACACACTTTTGGACACTGGACACTTTTGGATTGTGTGAGGCCCAATGAATATCTGAGCGCTATGTCACAGTCTCGATGGCACAGCTGTGACAAAAGTGACTAGAGGATAAGGGAGATTGGATTGCTTTTAAAAAAGCAGTTTGCGGAGCAGTGGGTAAACAGAAATGCAGGAATGTCAGGAAGCCTTAGAAGGCAGCCCAACAACCAACACCACTGATACACCACTATATAGCCTCCCCTTGCACTGCACACACAGTGACTGGTGTGTTGTGCAGGCCAAATCGCTAGCAGCAGAAGCAGTTTTTTTGTCTTCTTCCCTGCCTAACGCTCTCCCTACAGAATCAGCAACCTCTCCCTATACTGAGATCGGCAGAAGTAAGATGGCAGTCGGCGTGCACGCCCTTTTATACCCCCTGTGACGCCCACCAAAGCAAGCCAATTACTTGCATGCCCTTCTGAAAGATGGTGGTGACCCCTGCCTATGTCATCACGTTGCCCACAGTGTCCGTGGATCCTGATTGGCTGAAAAAGAGCGCAAAACAAACTTTTGAAACGCGACTTTGGCGCGTAAGTCGCGGACCTCGTGGCCGACCTCATCCTAGGGTCGGGTTTCGTTTCATGAAACCCGACTTTGCCAAAAGTCGGCGACTTTTGAAATTGTTCGACCCGTTTCGCTCAACTCTACTCATAAGTGATTGCAAAAGTTCCTGGCGGGGGGAGAAGGGAGCAGCTGGGTCAGGAGTCAAAGAGGGCAATGATAAATGCAGGGAAAAGAGACTTCCTGTTTCTACACAGAGCAGAGAAAAGAAGAATTACCTGGTAGAGGAGAAAAAATAACAATTATAAGTACACTCTGCCATATAATATGATTACTGCAATATATTAATAAGATTTAAACTTTAATGGAAGTGCTTCTTTAACACTATGCAAAAATAAGCTAAAACAAATGTATATATTTTTCTCAATAAAAACCTTTCGTTAAATTTTAAACATGTTTATGCAAAAGATTATGTAATTTTATATTAATGCCATATCTTATATTTTAGCCAAAATTTAGATGGCTATAGAAACTATCAAGCAGTCATGTCAAGCAGTCGAGTGTGCTTGACAGGATACATGTGCTTATCATGTGCTTGTCCATGTCACACAGGTGCAGGAACTCCCACTTCTACATGTACTATTCTTGTCTGAGCAACGGACAACGGACTGTATCCTGCAACTTTTCCATACAAATTGCTTTTGTGGCGCCCCTGAGGCTCAGTCGCCACAGAGGTACTGCACCTTCTCCTAAGGTGTGGTGCCCCACCATCCAGGTAGGTTGGGAGTTCCTGACCACGCTCCAAAACTCGCACCCCACGCAATAGAGTAGTTCAGCATAACCACATTGTGGCTCCTTGCTTAGAGAGAAGCAGAGCACCTTTGGTGGTTCCCTGCTTGGAACACTAGACGTGCCGGGAGGCGGGTGGAGTTTAGAATACATAAAAGAGCGGAATGGTTTAGGATTACAGGTCAGTCTGACAGGAGGTCAGTCGGAGGGAGGAAGTCACTCAGAGAGGAGTGAGGAAAGGAGATCCCTGGAAGAAGGGATGGAGGAAGGAGTGCTGCAGCTGCCTCAGTGACCTATGCCAGCTGGCACGGGAAAGGAAAGGAAAGAAGGAGAAGGACATTGACCTGAAGCCTGAGCTTCCATAGAAGGGAAAGACAAGTGCGGAACGTAGGAGAAAAAGGGAACACAGAGGACGTGGTTTAGAGGAAGAACCCTGCCTAGAAGTTCTAAGTGCAAGGCCGGGGCCCAGTCCCTGAGGTTGTATGAACACTAATGGTTCTGCAGCAGACACCGGTGGAGTAGTGGGCTGTAAGTGCACTACTCCCATCTAAGACTTGAGGGCACAACAGCAACACGGATAGAGAGTCGGGTGTTATGAATGGGAAACTGAGGAGGAAAAGCAAGACAACAAGCTAAGTCTCAGAAAACCAGAGAAGTTGATAACTATGCAGATTGCAGATCCCTGATCTTAACCGCACAACTAGAAGCAGTTGTGGAGCGTTCCTACGTTGATCCTTGACGCCTCATCACAACCGGAGAACTACAGAAGCCTTAGGCAGGAAAAGAGGAAAACTAACTGCCCTAGAGCAGACCCCAAAGGAAAGACAGCCCCCCACATGTATTGACGGTGAAAAGATAAAAATACAAACAAAGGCAGGAAAATAGGCTGAGCAAACGATGGGCCCGGCTAACTAAAAAGGACAGAAAAGGAAAGACACTGTCTGCAATCTGCCAAAAACAACCTACAAAAATATTGTCCAACACTTCTGACAGCAAAATTAACCCTGAAGTCACTAGACTTCAAAACCTATATCAGCACTCTGAAATATTCTGAGACAGAGCAAAAAAGAGGCCAATCTAATAAGGGACAAAAAGCAGATTGGCAAATACTGATTAATAGGAGTGGAATTTCAGCATAGCCCCAGCAGGGGCAGGCTGAATACACAACAAACTGAATTGACCAACAAGCGCAAGTGTGAACATTAGCAAAAAACAAACTTAACTTGAGAAGACTGGAAGAGAGCTGAAGTCCAGGACCTGAGAAGCAGACTGAATGACCAGAACCCGGATAGGGCGTCGGCTGTCTTATATCCAGTCTGATACTCCAGAGATCCAATCGTTATCTTCCTCATCAGGTGGCAGATCACTACCACTTAAACCAACCGCACTACCTCCTGTCACCACCAGAGGGAGAACAGAAGGGGAACTCTCAACAGGTGGAGCAGAAAATGAGTTCATGACAGCCGGGACTTAGGAGTAGAGAGTCCCCGAAGCAGGCTACAGCTGTCTGCCGTGCAAGTAGAGTTCTTGGGAACATCTGTCAGGAGGAACTCCAGTGTAACACAGTATTAGGAGATCTTCACACTTAAAGGCGCTATAGAGGAGACGTTCAGAAAAGGCACATAAGTTGACGGAGTGTGGAAGGGAGCTTTCCATCTTGCCTGGAGGTTGGCTGAGTACCTGACCCGGAGGACACGGCACGGAAGCGAGCACTACAGACTGTGAGTAAAGCTTTGGAACTACATGCCCTGGTGTCCTGAATTCCTTCCTGCATCCGCCCGCCTGACACTGCTACATCCCCTGCGCCGGACACTACACCATCTAAGTGTCCCCACATCTACACTGCCCTGGGACATCAGCCCTGCCTGTGGAGGGCTATACCATCACTGCTGCACCACACCAACAGTCCCGAAGGATCTGTCTGCAGCGTCGGCTTAACACCTCCCTTGCCGAACGCCACAGGTGGCGTCACAAACTATTCACCATTCACATATCGCCATTACTTGGGTGCCCAGGGCCACGATCCGGGTCACCGCTGCTGTGACACATCCCACTGACACCGGCCCAATACCGAGCACCCGCGCAGCCCTGGGAGGGTGACCCAACTTGGCGTCACAAACAGGATGATGAGACCCTATGCCATCAGGTTCTGTGTGACTAGGATTTGTTGGTCTTATAACTTGTGAGAATGTGCAGAAGACCTAATTTAATAGACTGTGAAATGAACATTAAAAATTGCCGTTGGCGTGGAGAAGAAGGGCGTGAAGAGATGGGAGGTCCTAGGAAAAGACCGCAAAGAGTCTTGGGCCTCCCCTGCCTGAATTACTATGTGACAGCAATATGGCCCACCCCCCGAGGGGTTCGTATACTGGCTTGGTATAGAGGTGCTGGAATAAGACGCCGCCCCCTGAAGGAGGGGCAGAAGCCAGTGGCGGGATAGGGGCCGAGAGAAGAGGGAGAAGAACGCCAGAATGCCATCTTGAAGAGAGAGGGAAGGAGGCCTGCGGATCGTGGGGAAGCGAATCTCCCTGGCGCCATGGCTGAAGGCTCCAACCCTGTAGCAGAGATGAACCGTCAGCAGCTGGAGGACAAAATCGCCCGGCTGACCCAATGTCTGCGGCTGAGGCAGGAGGCCTTGTGGAGGCTGAACTGGCAGCGCACCCAGGAGGGGCCTACACCTGTGGTACCTGCGACACCGGTACCCGTCGCTGCTGCACCGGACCTCTTACAGGCAGGCCCTGTGGAGCCTGGAGCCGCTGCAATGCCACCGGCAGCGTACTTTGTTCCCTCCCTGCCGCTACTACCGGAGGAGTTGTACACAGCACAGGGAGCTGAAGCAGCGGAAGAGAAGCCCCCATCTGGACCTGACGCGGCTGTGCAGGTCCCTACAGAGATGCCCGCAGACCCAGAGTCGCCGGTGGTTCCACCGCCATCCCCGGTGTTCCACCAAGCAGCGTCCACCGCCGCTATGCCTTCATCAGAGCAGGGACCAACACTAAAAATTTGTAGTAACTCTCGTGACTAAGGAGGGTTTGTTTGCACCGTTGTGCCTTTTAGTTCCATTTTTTGACCATCATGGTTAGTTTTGTTTTTCCCAGTGTTGCCCTGTGTTGTTGGCAGCTTCCCTAGTGAACTAGCGATCATGAACTTGGAGTGATCCAAAAACTTTTACTTGTAAATAGTTGCACCTCTTTAGGTGCCCTCTCTTGATTTCACATATGGACACTTTGCGAAGATGATGTCTACCTCAAAGGACACTGCAAGAGATCCCGGCTGGGAGCGGTGTCCAGCACTTACAAGAATTATTGTTGAAAGTTTTAATGTGAAGTATGTCATAATGTGTCTTATGATAGCTTTTATATAGAATGAGAAGTGTTTTGATATAGAGATGAGAGATTTGAATAAAGAGTTGAAAATGTACATGGTGAACCAAGTATTATGGTTGTCTCTTGAGAGAAAGTAGAAAATGTGCACTAGAGAGAGAAAAGGAAATATGTACTAGAGAAGGAAATATGAAGAATACTGAAGTGACAGTGAGTAACAGATAATAGCACTTAGAATTACGTATGGTATGAAAAATTGTACTTTTTGACTTAAGAATTTTAGGTAGTTAATTAATAACTGTTTGCAACGTTCAAGAATGAGTGCCTCTCATATTGGGAAGTATAGTATAAGAAATGTTTATTCAGCATTGTAAAAATTTGTATGTTCCTGTACTGTCAACTTTGTTTGCCTTGCAGCTCGCGGATGTGCTGTGTTTAACAGGGGGGTATGTGGCGCCAATGAGGCTCAGTCGCAACAGAGGTACTGCACCTTCTCCTAAGGTGTGGTGCCCCACCATCCAGGTAGGTTGGGAGCTCCTGACCATGCTCCAACACTCGCACCCCACACAATAGAGTAGTTCAGCATAACCACATTGCGGCTCCTTGCTTAGAGAGAAGCAGAGCACCTTTGGTGGTTCCCTGCTTGGAACACTAGATGTGCTGGGAGGCGGGTGGAGTTTAGAATACATAAAAGAGCAGGATGGTATAGGATTACAGGTCAGTCTGACAGAAGGTCAGTCGGAGGGAGGAAGTCACTCAGAGAGAAGTGAGGAAAGGAGATCTCTGGAAAAAGGGATGGAGGAATGAGTGCTGCAGCTGCCTCAGTGACCTGAGCCAGCTGGCACGGGAAAGGAAAGGAAAGAAGGAAAAGGACATTGACCTGAAGCCTGAGCTTTCATAGAAGGGAAAGACAAGTACGAAACGTAGGAGTAAAAGGCAACACAGAGGATGTGGGTTAGAGGAAGAACCCTGCCTAGCAGTTCTAAGCGCAAGGCCGGGGCCCGGACCCCGAGGTTGTATGAACACTAATGGTTCTGCAGCAGACACCGGTGAAGTAGTAGTCTGTAAATGGACTACTCCCATCTAAGACTTGAGAGCACAACAGCAACATGGAGAGAGAGCCGGGACTTAGGAGTAGAGAGTCCCCGAAGCAGGCTACAGCTGTCTGCCATGCAAGTAGAGTTCTTGGGAACATCTGTCAGGAGGAACTCCAGTGTAACACAGTACTAGGAGATCTTCACACTTAAACATGCTATAGAGGAGGCGTTCAGAAAAGGCACATAAGTTGGCAGAGTGTGGAAGGGAGCTTTCCATCTTGCCTGGAGGTTGGCTGAGTCCCTGACCCAGAGGACAAGGCACGGAAGCGGGCACTACAGACTGTGAGTAAAGCTTTGGAACTACATGCCCTGGTGTCCTCCATTCCTTCCTGCGTCCGCCCACCTGACACTGCTACATCCCCTGCACCGGACACTACACCATCTAAGTGTCCCCACATCTACACTGCCCTGGGACTTCAGCCCTGCCTGTGGAGGGCTATACCATCACTGCTGCACCACACCAACTGTCCCGAAGGATTTGTCTGCAGCGTCGGCTTAACACCTCCCTTGCCGAACACCACAGGTGGCGTCACAAACTATTCACCATTCACATATCACCATTACTTGGGTGCCCAGGGCCATGGTCCGGGTCACCGCTGCTGTGACACATTCCGCTGACACCGGCCCGGTACTGAGCACCCCCACAGCCCTGGAGGGCGACTCACTTGTGTATATTTGCTAATAGGCCAACATTGACCACCCGGGCTGTCCACTGAGCAAATGGACAACACATGGACAAATAACATGGTTGTATGAACAAATCTTCAAATTAAGAATCGACTTTTATCAAAAATAGGTTGAGATTTTGCAGTCTGAGATAATTTTGGCTTAGCCAACATTCGGTTTTACATTTCTTTCAGGTTTCACGATCACTGGTAATAGTGACATAGTTGAACGGAAGGTAATGTTCACACCTTTAGTCTGTTAGACCACTCTTGTCAAATGTTTAACTTCCTGTGGAATGCATTATCATTTTTAGTGGCGATAAGATGATGCAGAGTGCACAGGTATGGGAACCTTATGACCAAGAAGCAGGAATTACACTGATTATTTGAAGTTACTAAGGCTTGTTCCAATAGAGGAAGGTGCCTTACATACCACGTTTTAGCAGAGTGAGCGCGGGCCCTTTAAAAGACAGCTCTCTCCCAGGAGCCCTGCTTGCCATGTGCAAGTCTTGGGAGGAGACAGATGCTGAAGGAGCAGTACTCCTTCTTTACATCCCATCTTCTTCAAACCCACTAGGAATCTCAGTAGAAATGGAGTGTTGATATTTTCTAAGGGCTTCCATGAACTTTCTTCAGGTTAAGTCAACTAAGAAAAATGTATTTCCTCTCACTTTCTTCAAGGCAAATATATTCTTTACTTCAAAGATATCTTCGAAGCCTATGGGAGCCCGCATGACACTCAGATCCTTGAAGAAGGGAACAAGATGACTGACTTCAGGAGGGACACATGTAATGAGCTGGGTATCTGTAAGGAGGCTTTCAACTTAAACTTATAGCATTAGGATACAGCATTAATTTGCATGACTACTTCAAAGAGACCGATGAAGTGAAGGTCTAACTTACATGCTAGGATTTTAAGATGGATGTATTTAGAAGAAGACCACATCTTATCTCCTGGATGATAACAAGATGGATCCAAGCATTTCTTGTCCATATGCCTCTTCGCATGCTCAGATGACATCTCTAGAGTGGATTAAGTGTCCTCCCATATCTTCAAGAAATCCTTAGTAAGACCATCAACTGCTGGTACACCAGAATCAGCAGACACTGGTAGGGGAATTCCAGGCTGTTGCCCAAAAACAATAAAGAATAAAGAACTTGCAGAAGACTCACTTACATGGTTGTTATAGGAGAACTCTGTCCATGGTAACAGTTCTACCAAATTGTCATGATGTGCGTTTGTGAAGTGCCTCACGAAACTAGCCAGAATCTGGTTGATTCTCTTTACCTATCCATTAGTTTGAGAGTGGTATGCAGATAGGAAATCAAGGACAACATTCAGAAGCTTACACAGAGCTCACCAGAATCTGGATGTAAACTGGACTTCACAGTAGTACACTATGTGGCGAGGGAATGTTTGGAGATGAAAAATGTACTGGATGAATTTCTCCCCAAGTTCCGAAGTAGATGGAAGACCTGTTATAGGGTTGAAATATTCGAGAAGCGATCCACCACTACCCAGATGATGGAACAGCCTGAGGACACAGGAAGATCTTTAATAAAGTCCATAGCAATATGCTGCCAGAGCACAAACGGCACAGGGAGTGGTTGGAAATTGCCCGGAAGGTAGTTTCTAGCATTTTTGTTATATGCTTAGGAAGGTCAGTCGGAAACAAACTCCATGATTTCCTTTCACATGGTAGGCCACCAATAATGATGTGTCTTTTTCTGCCCAGCATGGCCAGCCAACTTGGAGGAGTACTCTCATTGCAGAACCCTCCACTTGTCTGATTACTGCACAAAGGTCCTACCTAGCAGAATTTTGGATAGGTCTACCAGAGCCACAGTACCGACTTTGGATGGCTCAATGATAGGTTGATGTTCTTCCTCTTGGTGGTCAGGAAGGAGTGGGAAAGTGCATCAGCTTTGATATTCTGGAAGGACTGCTCCCTTGAGAAGGTGCGACAAGTCGCACAGGGGAAGGGGGTGTCAACTTTGCTCACCTCGGGGGAGGGGAGAGAAGGACTCAGCAGAGGCTGGCTCTCTGGTGCCACCACTTGCCCCAGGTCAATCAGGGAACTGCGCTGAGGGCAAATAGTCACCAAAAAAAGACTTCCCTTATACGTAAGAGGTAATGAGGTGCTCCCAGTGTGGGGGGATATTTATCACCAGTCCAGGCTGGGGATATATATAAAACTCCTGACCGTCACTGCCAGAGTTCCCACTAAAACAGTTCATTTTGGTGCCACAAGTTCCTCGTTCGAAATAAGCCCCATCCGACAGCAGGCTTATATCAGGTCAGAAACTTACTGGGGTAGTAGCATATAATAACCAACGGAGCATGCAGATGTGGGGATTCGTGTTTTTAAGATAAAAGAGCAGCCCAAGATTATTTTTAAATTTAATCACCGAAAAGGCACACTAGAAACATACAGGTATATATTTACAACAACAATATACAGGTGTACAGTCAGGAGTGTAGTACAAGGGTAGGGTATAGATAGGTTGCAATTACCATGTTATGTAGCATGTGACCACAGGGAGGCATTGATGGATAACAGGTCCAAATCTTAGTTACAGGCTTTCCTGGCTGCGTTATCTAACGTATCCTCCTGCCAGTAGAAAACTAAGCTCAAAATGAGGAGCTACCTCTTATCTCCTAGGCTTTTCCCTCCCACATTCTGTGCCCACCCCTGGGCTGGGCTGCCTTCCTCCTCCTATATCTGAGAGTATGATTTTCCAGGCAGAATTTTGGATGGCCCATAAGTTTCCACCCGTAGCTCCAAATGGGTCGTTGGCGCCACCACTGTGTTCTGCTGGATTTTATCTATGCAGGGAGACCAAATAGGCCTACCATATGTAATTCCTGTTAGGTATGCTTCATAACTCCATAACACAGGGGTCTACAGGTGGCTGCCGAGCACAGGGTATGGGGGAAGAAATGCCGGTTCCAAGAATGTGCTCGGCTAGGCTCAGAGATATTTCATTCTGTTACTATAGGTCATTTTCCAGATTCAATACCTCAAAGCCTTGCTGTCACCTATGGTGCTAAAATGTCTCCATGTGCTTGGTCAGACAAAAGAATCTAGTTTGGCTGTAGCTGCACTAGAACTCACTTCCTTATGCTAACTGCTAGTCACCGGGCTTCAAAGAGCTTGTTCTTGGAGTTATTTAAAGGAATAGAATGATCCTGTGGAATCCCAAGGGTGGGAGGCACATTTCAGGAGTGGAGTGAAATGTCCTGAACGTATAATTCGAAATGGAGTTTCCCTTGACCCTCACAGAAGGTAACTGCCACTCCTCTCGAGTCATTTTAATTTCTAACAACTCTTGGTCATCAATAGAGTAGTTATGATCTGGAGCATAGAAGACCTCGAAGAAGAACCGCAGGTCACCATACGACGGGAAGGAGACTCCTGGGAAAGAACTATTCTAGCTCCAGAAGATAAAGTGTCTTCTTCCAAAAAGAATTGTTTGTTAAACTTCTGGTCGATATAATATGCTTTCTCAGCCTCTGGGGTCCGTACCTTCAGATCAGCAGTCTAACAGAACAAAGTAGAGATGAGAGAGCTCCGAGATGAGAAATGCGGAAGGAATTGTCAGTAATGGTTGGCAAATTGCAGCTAACCTTTTTATTAAATACAATACACTTCTCCCTATCTAGCTAATCCCTAAATGTGTTTTTTTACTTCAGATACTGTGACATATCATTTGAGAGGAGTATCAAACAGGATGTTACAGGAGGCTTGAGTTGCACTCGCTTCGCTGCAGTGTCTATCGCTCCTCCTGGAAGAAGATGCCATCAGGGGGAGCACTGCCATTACCACAGTTTGAAGCAGTTTGTGACACAGTGCTGCCCCACAGCTTCTATAACCGCCCTAAAACAAATTATCATTGGTAATAGAAACAGGTTACTCCAGCTCTGCACCTGGAGTGCATGCAAGTTTCTGCTCCCCTTAGACTTACAGTAGATTGGTACACTTGGACCCAGAAACCTGTGCATTGCTTCTAATCCAGATGAGGGTTGCGGCACCGAGCTTTGTGTTCCACGAGCTGCATCTCTCAAGTCCTGCAAAGGGGGAAGTAGTGACATAACATGTGCTATCACAATAGGTGGCTTCATTACATTGCACTCATATGACCATCTCTTTGTCTTCCCATTGGGCTATTAGGTACATTTAATTACATGTCTTCTGTCTCCTCAACATATTTCATGATGAAGTGTGAAATTATATCTCCTACTTTTCACCGAGAAGGGGAAAAACCCTAAAACACTCGTCTGCAAATGAAGTTTCTTGTTTGACATCTTATCCTAAATCATGAGGTAAGACTCAAAGCAATTAAAGGTTGATATTGACTAGTGTTGAGCGATACCTTCCGATATTGGGAAATATTCGATCGGATTGGATTGGACCGATACCTGAAAAATATCGGATATCGCCGATTCTGATACCGGAAACCAATGCAATTCAATGGGACACAAATATCGGAATGCAAATAAACCCATACTTTCCTTGTAGGTTAATTCTACATGAAGGAAAACAACTAAAAATAATGTAGAATGTATTGGGGGAGGTGTAGAAGACATTAAAGGCATAGAGGTTTAGCCCAGTCAAATGGAATAGCAGGAATTAATTTTTTTTAAAGACGTTCGGACTTACAAAGATATTGACTATGTTAAGCTTTTTTATAATTTGTCAGATATTTATGTTTCACTACTACCATGCTCTTCACCTTCCTTTTTACTTCTCCCACACTTTCTCCATCATCCTCTTCAGGGTCATATTCTTGGTCTTCTTCGGGGTGGTCTTCAGGGTCGTCGTTTTCGGGGTAGTCGTCTTCTTCGGGGTGGTCTTCAGGGTCATCGTCTCCAGGGTCGTCGTTTTTGGGGTCGTCATCTTCTTCGGGGTGGTCTTCAGGGTCGTCGTCTTTAGGGTCGTCGTCAGGGAGATCCAGAGTGATTACCAAAAACCTTTTCAAAAAGCTTGAACTTGGAAATGTAGCAGAAGGTATAAGTAGGCTGATGGAACTGCTGAGAACCAGCTGACGGTACTGGAACCAGGATGGGTAGCCGAAGATATAAGAGCCAATGGAACTACCGAGGACCAGCTGATGGTACTGGAACCCAGTTACTAAGCAGGAGGTACCTGTGCCAGAAAGCACTACCAAGGACCAGCAGACGTTGGTGGAACTTGGATATCGAGAAGGAGGCACCTAAGCCAAAGGTTCTGCCTGGAACCAGCTGACGTTATTGGAACCCAGGGGGACGTATTCAAGATTGACTTCCAAAGAACCAGCTAATGGTACTGGAACTCAGATAGGCAGCAGAAGGTACACATGAAAAAAAAAGTTGGAAGGCCGCGAGCCAGCAGGAGTTGCCAAAACACCCAGTCCTACAGGGGGAGCTTATTCTATTGGCTCTATGGAACCAGCCTTCATTGCCAGATCCCATAGCCCACATAGGAAGCACCTAAACTGCAGGCACCATAGAGTCGGCTAACCCGACCGCAATACAACTGGACAACGTATTGGAGGCAAAGTGACGTTGACACTACCTGTAAACAGCTAGCATGCTGGAACTAGGCTAGGCAGGAGGGAGTACCCGTGCCAAAGACACTTCTGAGCAGCAACTGGCGATGTTGGAGCCCAGGGTAAATACTAGAAACAGAGTGGAGACAGAGGCGTAATTGGAGCAAGTTTAAAATCTGTAGTAGTGTGAATGTGGACAGAGGAGGCAAAATTGCCGGACACACAGCCGGGGATCAGCTGACGTTACTGAACCCCAATAACACAGGAGCAAGTGTTGACTGTGCAGACGGCACTTCTGAGCAGCAACTGGCGGTGTTGGAGCCCAGGGATTACAGGAGAAACAGGTGGTAGAAGCATGAACAAAACAGGAGACCTGGATACTGTTGCCAACCAATTATTTAATCTGGAAGAGGACTGGCAAATTCCTGCGAGATCCAGGCCTTGTTCATTTTCAGAAAAGTAAGCCGGTCAACGTTATCGGAGGATAGTCGCATGCGACGGTCTGTTAGTACACCACCTGCGGCAGTAAAAACGCGTTCCGATAATACACTAGCAGCAGAGCAAGCCAGCACCTCCAATGCATACTGGCTAAGCTCTGGCAATGTATCCAGCTTAGAGACCCAAAACTTGAAGGGGGAAGAGCCGTGTGGGAGAACACTGAGAGGGCAAGACATGTAGTCTGTCACCATCTGACGGAAACGTTGCCTCCTGCTGACTGGAGCCGTCTGTGATAGTGTAGACATTTGTGGCGGGGACATAAAACTTTGCCACATTTGGGCCATACTGGTCTTGCCTTGTGCTGAGGCACTGCTTCTGCTCCCTCTTTGTGCAGAGCTTCCTCCATTGCCTCGACGCACTGAGCTGCTTTGTAAAGCACTAGAAGCACTGCTCTCGGGTGGAATGGAGAACATAATGGAATGCACCTGTGTGTCTTGGTACTACCGCATTTTACGCTCCCGGTTCAACGGTGTTATGAGGCTTTGTAAGTTGTCCGGGTAGCGAGGATCTAGGAAGGTGTACACCCAATAATCAGCCATGTTGAGAATGTGGGCGATGCGGCGGTCGTTTCCCAGGCACTGCAGCATGAATTCAACCATGTGCTGCAGACTGCCAACTGGCCAAGAAACGCTGTCCCCTGCTTGAGGCATCATCTCTGCCTGCTCTGCATCACCCCACCCTCACTCTACATACTGACTGCTAGAGCATTGTGTACCTCCCTCCTCTGGACAGATGTCTTCCTCCTCCATTGACTCCTCCTCATCCTCCTCTCAAAGTGTCCCCTGCCTAGGCCTTTGTGAGGAACCATGTTGCGCAGACTGTCCAGAGGCAGATGGCATTTGTGACTCCTCATCCTCCACCTCTTCCACAACCTCCTCCTTTAGTGCTTGCAGTGTTTTTTGAAGCAGGCAGATAAAGGGGATAGTCATGCTGACTAGTGCATCATCTGCACTCGCCATCCACGTGGAATCATCGAAGGCAAGCAAAACGTGGCAGATGTCCTTCACAGAGGCCCACTCAGTGGTGGTGAAGTGTGAACGGTGCGCAGTGCGACTTGTTTGCGCCTGATGCAGCTGGTGCTCCATTACTGCTGCCTGCTGCTCACACAACCTCTCCAACATATATAACGTTGAATTCCACCTGATGGGTAGGTCACAAATGATGCGATGTTCCGGAAGGCGGAATCGGCGCTGCAGAGCTGCAATGCGTGATCTTGCCATGCTGGAACGCTGCAAATGAGCGCACTCTATGCAGACCTTGTGCAGCAGTGCATCAAGATCCGGATAGTCCCTCAAAAAACTCTGCATGACCAAGTTAAGCACATGTGCTAGACTTGGGATGTGAGTGAATACAAGTGAGTGGGCACCATCCAGCTATACCTGAACAATATACTGATGCAGGGATCACCACTTGCAAGTAGATTAGATCAATGAAAAAAAGAAGAAGAAAGACTCTGCATATATGTGGGATCACCACGCATGAAACAATTATATGAAAATATAAATTTTTATTGATTTCACTAAAGCAGCAAAAAACACCACACATTAAAAACAATTAAAAACAAACTAATCAGCATGTACACCGCTGGCTGCAAAATGTAATGGCACTAAATGTAGATCAATCAAGCTATTAGTGAAGCTCCATGTAATACAGACAATCCAATGGGAGCAATAGAAAGACAAAATGACTGAACAAATTGTTATGACCCTGTGGTAATATAATGTGCTGACTGTATAAGAAACAGCAAGAAAAACCAATCAATAATCCCTGATAAGAACCAAGCAGTGTTTGGTAAATGCCTGATGGAGAGAGGTACAGAAGAGCCGGTATAGAAAAACCTAGATAACAAGGGAAGCTCCTCATAGAGTGAGATCCTCTATTTAATAAAGCAACTAAAGCTCAAAAAATATTTTTTGGAAGAGCTCATAAATTGCAGTAGTTCCAGACCCCAAACTGGAGTGCAATACATCACCCAGGAGCAGAACAGTCAAAGAGTCCAGTCAGAGTCGCCCCAATGTCTGTGTAAAAGGCCAGCAGCTACAGCGGGATACAGTGACCCACGCGTTCCGACACCGCAGGTGTCTTTCTCAAGGTGAGTGCTAATGTTGCTTAGTAGAGCAGCTATTTAAGTCAGAATAATCAATGATAAAACCTTGCCAGGTGGCAACTAGAGGCGTGCAGACGCGCAGGTAGGCGGACATGGCGTCATGAGTTTCAAATATACTGCGCAGGCGCCGTCGCATCATGACAAACAAGCATTAAGATGTAAGTCGACATCTCGTGAGAGTTAGATGTCACGCACATGCACAGTAGAATCAGACAGGTAACCATAACGCTATTTGAAAGCGCCATCACAAAGATGCAAAGCGGCGTTAATTTTAAGTCAAAGTCTCGCGAGATTAACAGATTTTGCACATGCGCAAAAAAGCCCTAAGGTAACCATAGCAATACAACCAAGTACTAACACATCATACACGGCGATAAACCAAGTACCATTGCGCCCATACGTAACCTGTAGGCACAAATCGGCTGAACATATGACTAGAGCGATAGAGGCTAGACAGAAATATGAACATAGTCATAGTTTCCGCTACGTTGCAAAAAACAATGGCTAATACACAGGTGTGCAAAAAGGGGAGGGGGCGGCATTTGATAGAAATTGAGTCTCATGGACTTAAAGCAGCCCGTGGATACGTTGTGTATTTGAAACTGTGGATCAGCATCTTATTACAAAATCACGCGCAGACGTACTGCAATCAAGTAGGTAACCATGGTGCAATTTATAAACATTATCACAGGCGTCCGTTTTGAGTCAAAGTCTCGTGAGATTTACAAATCTCACGCATGCCCAATAAGGCCCTGAGGTAACCATAGCGATAAAAACAAGTGCTGGCACGTCATACAGGGCGATGGACCAATATCTCATAGAAACCATACATCACATATAGGCACAGTTCGACTGGACATATGTCTAAAGTAATAGAGGTCAGACACATATATTTAGAATATAAGCGCTGTCATAGTATCCGCTGAATTGCGGAAAGACAATGCATAAAATTGAGAAAAACAGTTTAATATATACATATTAATGCAACAGAGATGGCGGCGCTTAATAGAAATTAATTCTCATGGACTTAATGCAGCCCGTACTACAGGGTGGTGCTTGGTGTGAGTCAAAATGCGACCAGAGGGCGGCGCTTAGTATAAACTAGTTCTTATAAGACTTACAAAGCCCTTACAGAAATAGTGTGGGTGTAACCATGGGCGACAATGTAGCCCATATTCCGACAGCCCAGACGATCAAATACTCATGACAGTTAAAGATACATCTCATATAAATGCATCAAAAAAAGGTCGACATTTAATGGACAACTTGCATGGACACAACCTATAACAATGATGTTAAGTAAGATTAAGTCAGATATAGAAAAAAGTTCTAGTTTAATATAACAAAGACCAGGCCTAATACTATAATACAAGCATATACACCCCCACTTGAGATAGTCTGGTTGTTGGATCTATACCGTCAGACTACAGGTGTAACAGTACCGAACAGCACACCAGAATTTTATAAGAGATCGAGACAATAATAGAATTGAGGCACCTAATAGTGGCCCGTATGTAAATCAGTGTCACAAAATAAAAGACAAAAATGCATACCAGAGCCATCAATGGTGGTACTAAGGTCCAAAAATATACAAATGTTTTTAAGTCAAGCCTGATGTCAGATTACTGAACATATATAAGATAGATGCAAAGCATAGATAAACAGACGCCCGACCAATACAGGCATAGACCAAACACTGCTAATGACCCATTGAACCCAAATATGGGAAAGAGTGGACCAATTTGAGTACCAGCAAATCAGAGTTTACTGACATAAACATAATGTCTAACAACAAATCTTAGTGTAATACATTTGGGTGCTGATTTAAGAAAAGGAGATAATGTTTGGAAAGACAGTGTACAGGGGGTGAATACATAATCCAGATGTTGATGTACCAAGGTACCAAGATAACCTATACACATTATAATCTCCCACTTTTTTCAAGCATTCACAATGTATCTGAGAAGACATGATAAAGAGTCCCAAAGATGAAGAAGGAGGAAGGCAGATTAACACCATCCTCCTATATTCAGCGTGGTTCCCAGCCTCATGATGAAATGTCATTAGCGATGTGCAAATTGAGTACTTCGAAGCGGGACGTCTCACAGTCCAGCCAAATGCAGGAGAGACGTCCCGAGGTCCGGTATATGGTAAGAGCCAAGAGCTAGATGCTAAAAGAAACAAAAAGCAGGAGACAAAAATATAAATTAATAAAATGATATAACACGGTTTATGTCTTCTTGTAGAAGCCGTTATACAGCAACTCCTCATTAAGGCCTAGAGGCGATAAACAATCCAGGGCATAGATCCACCTAGCTTCCCGGCGGAGAAGCTCATCTGAAATATTGCCCCCCCTGATGATAGCACGGACCCCCTCTAGTCCCATAACCTTGAGGGAGTCGGGGGAACCCCCATGAATATCAAGGAAGTGGGTGGCCACAGAAGTCAACGGTTTACCCTTACCCCTGTCTGACCGTGCTGTCATAATATTCGAAAGGTGCTGCTGAGTCCTCCGTCGTAGTTCTTGCGTTGTCTGCCCCACGTATATTTTCTTGCAGCCACAAACTAGGGCGTAGACAATATTGCCAGAGCGGCAGTTGAAATACGCCTTCGGCTGTATCTGTGTGGGCAGACAAAGCATAGAAATCAATCGATTAGACAGAATTCGAGGACAAATAGAGCAAGCACCACATGGGAAAGTGCCCTTGTTGTCATTACCGGTACGTATCTTGGTAGTGGGGCGTCTAAAGTGACTATTAGACAAAATGTCTTTAAGGTTCTGCGCCCTTCTAGCCACCACACTAGGGCGTTCATCCACAAACCGTCGTAACTTTGAGTCACTTAACAGAATACCCCAGTTGTTCCCAAGGATTTGATAAACATCACTCCACTGATTGTGGAACCTCGTAATGAGGCTGATCCGGTTTCGGGCATCCCTTACCCGTGGGGTTAAAAATTCCTCCCTGCGACGGTTCCTGGAGAACTCAAAGGCTCCAGATATAGTCCTCCTTGGATATCCTCTCTCACGGAATCTATTAGATAGTTGGCGTGATTCCCTCATGAAATCTTCTGTACGGCTGCAGTTTCTCCTGATTCAAATAAATTGTCCTTTGGGAATTCCCTTGCGCAAATGTGCAGGGTGGAAGCTGTCAAAGTGTAATACGTTGTTGGTTGCTGTTTTTTTACGAAACAGTGTTGTGGTGATACGGTTGTGGCAGATTTCAATCGTAAAATCCAAAAAATCCACCGAACTGGAAGAGAAAGCACAAGTAAGCTTGATATTCCATCAATTCTCATTTAGTGTTGAAATTAAATCCATTAACTGAGTTTCAGACCCCGACCAAATGATGGCAATGTCATCGATGTATCTAAACCACTTGATCACCCATTTAGAAAAGCTGTCTTGTTGGTAAACATTTGTATATTTTTGGACCTTAGTACCACCATTGATGGCTCTGGTATGCATTTTTGTCTTTTATTTTGTGACACTGATTTACATACGGGCCACTATTAGGTGCCTCAATTCTATTATTGTCTCGATCTCTTATAAAATTCTGGTGTGCTGTTCGGTACTGTTACACCTGTAGTCTGACGGTATAGATCCAACAACCAGACTATCTCAAGTGGGGGTGTATATGCTTGTATTATAGTATTAGGCCTGGTCTTTGTTATATTAAACTAGAACTTTTTTCTATATCTGACTTAATCTTACTTAACATCATTGTTATAGGTTGTGTCCATGCAAGTTGTCCATTAAATGTCGACCTTTTTTTGATGCATTTATATGAGATGTATCTTTGACTGTCATGAGTATTTGATCGTCTGGGCTGTCGGAATATGGGCTACATTGTCGCCCATGGTTACACCCACACTATTTCTGTAAGGGCTTTGTAAGTCTTATAAGAACTAGTTTATGTCCAGTCGAACTGTGCCTATATGTGATGTATGGTTTCTATGAGATATTGGTCCATCGCCCTGTATGACGTGCCAGCACTTGTTTTTATCGCTATGGTTACCTCAGGGCCTTATTGGGCATGCGTGAGATTTGTAAATCTCACGAGACTTTGACTCAAAACGGACGCCTGTGATAATGTTTATAAATTGCACCATGGTTACCTACTTGATTGCAGTACGTCTGCGCGTGATTTTGTAATAAGATGCTGATCCACAGTTTCAAATACACAACGTATCCACGGGCTGCTTTAAGTCCATGAGACTCAATTTCTATCAAATGCCGCCCCCTCCCCTTTTTGCACACCTGTGTATTAGCCATTGTTTTTTGCAACGTAGCGGAAACTATGACTATGTTCATATTTCTGTCTAGCCTTTATTGCTCTAGTCATATGTTCAGCCGATTTGTGCCTACAGGTTACGTATGGGCGCAATGATATCTTGGTTTATCGCCGTGTATGATGTGTTAGTACTTGGTTGTATTGCTATGGTTACCTTAGGGCTTTTTTGCGCATGTGCGAAATCTGTTAATCTCGCGAGACTTTGACTTAAAATTAACGCCGCTTTGCATCTTTGTGATGGCGCTTTCAAATAGCGCTATGGTTACCTGTCTGATTCTACTGCGCATGCGCGTGACATCTAACTCTCACGAGATGTCGACTTACATCTTAATGCTTGTTTGTCATGATGCGATGGCGCCTGCGCAGTATATTTGAAACTCATGACGCCATATCCGCCTACCTGCGCGTCTGCACGCCTCTAGTTGCCACCTGGCAAGGTTTTATCATTGATTATTCTGACTTAAATAGCTGCTCTACTAAGCAACATTAGCACTCACCTTGAGAAAGACACCTGCGGTGTCGGAACGCGTGGGTCACTGTATCCCGCTGTAGCTGCTGGCCTTTTACACAGACATTGGGGCGACTCTGACTGGACTCTTTGACTGTTCTGCTCCTGGGTGATGTATTGCACTCCAGTTTGGGGTCTGGAACTACTGCAATTTATGAGCTCTTCCAAAAAATATTTTTTGAGCTTTAGTTGCTTTATTAAATAGAGGATCTCACTCTATGAGGAGCTTCCCTTGTTATCTAGGTTTTTCTATACCGGCTCTTCTGTACCTCTCTCCATCAGGCATTTACCAAACACTGCTTGGTTCTTATCAGGGATTATTGATTGGTTTTCCTTGCTGTTTCTTATACAGTCAGCACATTATATTACCACAGGGTCATAACAATTTGTTCAGTCATTTTGTCTTTCTATTGCTCCCATTGGATTGTCTGTATTACATGGAGCTTCACTAATAGCTTGATTGATCTACATTTAGTGCCATTACATTTTGCAGCCAGCGGTGTACATGCTGATTAGTTTGTTTTTAATTGTTTTTAATGTGTGGTGTTTTTTGCTGCTTTTGTGCAGACTTGGGATGTGAGTGAGATTGCCTAGGCCCAGAGCTGCCACAAGATTTCGGCCATTGTCACACACTACCATGCCTGACTGGAGATTCGCTGGCACAAACCACATGTCGCAACTACACGTCGCTCTCCTGCTTGATGGCATTCCAGAGCTCCTGCGCTGTGTGGCTTCGATTCCCCAAAGAAATTAATTTCAATACGGCCTGTTGACGTTTGGCCACGGCTGTGCTCATATCGGTCGTAATAGGTAAGTGTTCACGGGTCCATGTGGAGGTAGACTGTGACGGCTCCTGCAGAGTTGATTCAGAGGAACTGGAGTATGAGGAGGAGTCAATGTGTACAGACTGGATTCCTGCAATCCTTGGAGTTGGCAGAACACGTACAGCGCCACTCTCAAGATCTGTACCCGGCTCCACAACATTTACCCAGTGGGCAGTGAGGGAAAGATATCGTCCCTGTCCATGGTTACTGGTCCACGCATCGGTGGTCAGATGGACCTTGCTACTGACGGCGTTTAGTAGCACATGTTTAATTTTTCCCTCCACATGCTTTTGCAGGGCAGGGACGGCTTGCCTGCTGAAATAAAAGCGGCTGGGCACGTTGTATTGTGGGACTGCCAATGCCATGAAATTACGGAAGGTGTCAGTCTCCACCAGCCTGAATGAGAGCATTTCAAGGGACAGTAGTTTTGCAATGCCAGCATTCAGAGCCTGTGCTCGGGGATGGTTTGCCGAGTATGGGCGCCTTTTCTCCCATGCCTGCGCTATCGATGGCTGTAGACTGGCCTGGGAGTGTGAGGATGACAGGGATCGTGGTGCTGTGGGTGGAATGACACTGTGTCTCTGTACAACAGTGCCAGAGGTTCTTCCATGGCGATCCTGTGAGGAAGACGAACCAGCTGTGTATGAGCTGGAGGAGGAGGCTACAAAACGAGCTGAAGAGATGGTAGGTGGTGCTGTAGGTTGGCCTAGGTCTTCAGTGTGTCTTTGTAACTCCACCACGTGCTTTGTCCACATATGTTTCCACATATTTGTGGCATTGAGGTTGCTGACACTTTTCCCTCTTTTCACTTTCTGATTACACAGCTTGCATTTGACAAATCAAATGTCATCTGCAACTGTGTCAAAAAAGGACCAGGCACTGCAAGTCTTGGGAGCCCCCATTTTGGGTTTTGGAAGAGGCATGCTCCTAATGGGTGCCAAAGTGGAGGCTGCAGGCAACCGAGTCTGCCCCTCCCTCTCCTTCCTTTTTTGGCCGTTTGGGGAATCTCTTCCTCAGAGCTACTCCCACCACCTTCCTGTACCTCACGCCATGATGGGTCAAGGACCTCATCACCTACACTACCCTCTTCAAACGACTGCTTCTCCTGGGTAGTCTCGACAGCACAGTATGCACCAGAAAGTGGCACCTAAGTCTCATCATCAGATGCATACTGAGGTTTGTTGACCATAGGCACTGCCCCACCGCCTCTTCAGATTCAGAGAGACAAAGCTGTTGCGCATCACTGCATACTACCTCTTCTTCAAATTCTCGAATGCTGCTTGGCTGGCCCTCTCTTTCCAAGCCAACAGATTCAGAGAACAGAAGAAGAGATGGCTCCTGTCCAGGGCTCTCTGACTGCCTGGGGAATTTGGCAGGTGGTGAAGAGACAGATGGGTGCTCTTCAGTGCTCTGGACCTGGGAGGATCTGGAACTAATTGAAGTTGATGCGTTAGCTGCCATCCATCTGACAACGGCTTCAATTTGTTCGTCCCGCAGCAGTGGGGTACGGCGAGCTCCTACAGAGCTTGGCATAAAGGACTGTTCCCTGGTTAACACTAGAAGTCTCAGAAATTTCGAGCGCCCCCTGAAGTCCTGAAAGAGGGTCAAATGACCCTTAGTCCAAACTGACAACTCTGATGGCTCCAATTAGCATCCTTTCTTTTGTAAATGTGGCCATTGCCTGAGGAATCTGCAGGGGGCAATTATGTTGATCCACCTCAACAAAGGTCGTGTAAGAGAGTGTAAACAAAAGAATGTAAGCTGCTCCTGAGTGTGTCTCCCCACCCCCCAGCTGCATTGTCCTTTTGTGCTGTGGGGGATAGATAGGTGACTGCTTCACCTTTTTTGTTCACAAGAAACAAAATGCAGAGAAGGCACACCATTCAACAGGCATTGGAACTGATCCTGAGCAACACCAACCCTTCAACCGGATTCGGACTCTGAGCTGTCTTCAGGTTAGATTTTTCAAATTACCCATTTTTATTTCCTGACTATCTTTTTCATTTATTATTATTATTATTATTATTATTATTATTATTATTTATATAGCACCATTGGTTCCATGGTGCTGTACATGAGAAAGGGTTACACACAGATTACAGATATCACGTAACGCAAACAAACTAACAATCACAGACTGATACAGAGGGGAGAGAGGACCCTGCCCTTTTGCCCTTTCGGGCTTACATGCTACAGGATGGTGGGGAAGGAGACAGTAGGTTGGGGGGTTACAGCAGTTCCAGTGATGGTGAGGCAGTAGCTCCAGTAGTGGTGAGGAGGCAGCGGGATCACTGCAGGCTGTAGGCTTTCCTGAAGAGGTGGGTTTTCAGGTTCCGTCTGAAGGATCCGAGTGTGGTTGATAGCCGGACGTGTTGGGGCAGGGAATTCCAGAGGATGGGGGCTATTTGGGAGAAGTCTTGGAGGCGGTTGGGTGAGGAGCAGAGCCTTGGGGGACTCCAACAGAGAGAGAGTGGGATGAGGAGGTAGTGTGGGAGTGGGAGACGCTGAATGTGCGGTTTGAAAGGTATGAGGAGATCCAGGATAGGGCTAGGTCTTTGATGCCAAAGGAGGAGAGGATCTGTAGTAGGAGGCAGTGGTCAACTGTGTCGAAAGCAGAGAACAGGTCTAGAAGCAGGAGTATAGAATATTGTCCGTTTGCTTTGGCTGTAAGTAGATCATTAGTGATTTTGGTCAGGGCTGTCTCAGTAGAACCAAAACAAAATGTTAATTTGAAATTATTTATCTTGCAGATGATGAGACTCCTCTACCAAAAAAGAGAGCTCGGTTGGCGAGTGAGCCGACAGAGACAGCAAAAGATGGCACAGTGTGGCGTGAAGTACAAATGGGGAAACGTCTCCATTTCACCCCAATAGAACCATACCCTACAGATGGAGAGCCAAGTGCTAAGGCCAGACAAAGTGTCCGGAGTCGCCTTCAGAGCTTCCTCTGTTTTATCACTCTTGACATGGTTCATAGCATTCAAGAATGGACTACTCAACATGCACGTCACACGGAGCAGGTGGATTGGTTCATGGGTCTCCCGGAACTAATGGCATTTATTTCAGTCATTATCTTTCGGGGGGTGACCAAGGTTCCATCACTACGTGACAGCTGGTCAGCAAACCTGGTAAACCCAAGGATCAATGCAACTATGGCCCGAAACCGCTTCCAAGACATCATACAACACCTACGCTTTGATGACATGTTCACACGCAGTGAGCGAGCGGAGACCGATAAGCTTGCTGCAATCTCCGATGTGTGGAGATCGTTTGTCACCAACTTCATCGCATCCTACAACCCTGGTCGACACATCACTATTGATGAACAGCTTTTCCCGTCAAAGACTCGTTGCTGTTTTCTGCAATACATTGCAACAAAACCAGACAAGTTTGGCCTCAAGTTTTGGGTGGCTTGCGACTTGAAATCAAAGTACATCTGTAATGTCCTCCCATATCTTGGCAAGGACCCCAGTCATCCCAGCGGGGAGAGACTGTCCAAAACTGTAGTGATGAGGCTGATGGAACCATTCATGGACAAGGGCAGAACTGTAACCACGCGCAATTTCTTTACATTATTGTCACTTGCACAACGACTGCTTAGCCGGAAAACCACTATCCTTGGCACAGTCAACAAGAGTCACCGGGAAATTCCTCAATCTACTAGACAGATGGACCGCACTGAATTCACCACTCAGTTGTTTTCAACCACTGGTGCCACACTGACAGTGTATGCACCAAAACGAAAGAAGGCCATCTACATTCTCAGAAGCATGCACAGCGTGGTTGAGACTGAGGATACCAACAAAAGGAAGCCAAACACGGTCACACAATACAACCACACAAAGTGCGGTGTGGATGTAATGGACCAAATGGTGCGGGAGTACAGCGTGCGTGCAGGAGCACGGAGATGGCCAGTCGCCGTGTTCTACAACATGATTGACATGGTAGCACTGAATGGGCATGTTCTTTATCAGGCATGCACTGAAGTGCAGGAGAGACGGGTGGACTTCCTGGTTGAGCTTGCAAAAGAGTTAGGTGGCGCTCATGTGAGTGAAAAGAAGGCATGCAAGGAGAAACTCCTTCGGCAACAACCTTCCACACCCAGCACCTGGCAAAAGGGCGACGTGTCAGGTCAACCATCGATGCACGAACAATTGTGCAACTGAGAGATGTGTTGACTGCTACAAATACACGAGTGGCAAATGTACCAGGGACATACCCAGGCAGTGCCAGGTATGTTCCGACAGTGCAGACAGACTGCTTGGTGAGTGCTGAAATGCAAGTCACACAAGAAGGACATGCCACTTACACACACACATGCAGCCCCGCCACTGTAGCCTATTGTAAATATGTGTGGAATTGTTTTATTCCTTGTATTTTTTTTATTATTTTTATATAAAAAATAAAAAGCATGGAGATAAATAACAGTTGTTCTTTTGTATATTTTTCACACTGAAATTTCAGTCCTCTTGACTTAGACACAAATGCTTCTGGTCATTACTCACAGCTGTACCTTGCTCTAAAATTTTTAATTCTCTATTTAAAATATATAAAGAATGATTCATTGTTTCAGTGCTTTTTTGCTCAAATGACTGTGCGCTATATGGCGGTACAGACACCTTACAGCTGTGTGACTGTGCACTATATGGTGGTACAGACCCTCATAGCTCTGTGACTGTGCACTATATGGTGCTACAGGCCCTCATAGCAGTGTGACTGTGCACTATATGGTGCTACAGGCCCCTCATAGCAGTGTGACTGTGCACTATATGGCGGCACAGGCCACCCATAGCAGTGTGACTGTGCACTATATGGTGGTACAGACACCTTACAGCTGTGTGACTGTGCACTATATGGCGGTACAGGCCCCTCATAGCTCTGTGACTTTGCACTATATGGCGGTACAGGCCCCTCATAGCTCTGTGACTGTGCACTATATGGCGGTACAGGCCTCTCATAGCTCTGTGACTGTGCACTATATGGCGGTACAGGCCACCCATAGCAGTGTGACTGTGCACTATATGGTGGTACAGCCCCTCATAGCTGTGTGACTGTGCACTATTTGGCAGCACAGGCCACCCATAGCAGTGTGACTGTGCACTATATGGTGGTACAGACACCTTACAGCTGTGTGACTGTGCACTATATGGCGGTACAGGCCCCTCATAGCTCTGTGACTTTGCACTATATGGCGGTACAGGCCCCTCATAGCTCTGTGACTGTGCACTATATGGCGGTACAGGCCTCTCATAGCTCTGTGACTGTGCACTATATGGCGGTACAGGCCACCCATAGCAGTGTGACTGTGCACTATATGGTGGTACAGCCCCTCATAGCTGTGTGACTGTGCACTATTTGGCAGCACAGGCCACCCATAGCAGTGTGACTGTGCACTATATGGTGGTACAGACACCTTACAGCTGTGTGACTGTGCACTATATGGCGGTACAGGCCCCTCATAGCTCTGTGACTTTGCACTATATGGCGGTACAGGCCCCTCATAGCTCTGTGACTGTGCACTATATGGCGGTACAGGCCTCTCATAGCTCTGTGACTGTGCACTATATGGCGGTACAGGCCACCCATAGCAGTGTGACTGTGCACTATATGGTGGTACAGCCCCTCATAGCTGTGTGACTGTGCACTATTTGGCAGTACATGCCCCTCATAGCTCTGTGACTGTGCACTCTATGGTGGTACAGGCCCCTCATAGCTCTGTGACTGTGCACTATATGATGCTACAGGCCCCTCATAGCAGTGTGACTGTGCACTATATGGCGGTACAGGCCCCTCATAGCTCTGTGACTGTGCACTATATGGCAGTACAGGCCCCTCCTAGCTCTGTGACTGTGCACTATATGGCGGTACAGGCCACCCATAGCAGTGTGACAGTGCATTATATGGCAGTACAGGCCCCTCATAGCTCTGTGACTGTGCACTATATGGCGGTACAGGCCACCCATAGCAGTGTGACTGTGCACTATATGGTGGTACGGCCCCTCATAGCTGTGTGACTGTGCACTATTTGGCTTTACAGGCCCCTCATAGCTGTGTGACTGTGCACTATATGGTGCTACAGGCCCCTCATAGCAGTATGACTGTGCACTATATGGCGGTACAGGCCCCTCATAGCTCTGTATATATATATAAAAAATGATTCATTGTTTCAGTGCTTTTTTGCTCAAATAAAACTAAACTAAAAACAATATGTATAGTATTTCTATTATCAAATACAATAAACTGAATAGAACTAACTAGAAACTAAATGGTTAATCTCAATGGAAAACAACCTCCTGTGGTGCTACAGTAGTGGCCTTAATCACATAACAAAAGAAGGTGATTAAAATGGTTAAACTCAATGGAAAACAACCTCCTGTGGTGCTACAGTAGTGGCCTTAATTACATAACAAAAGACGGTGATTATAGGATGTTAGATAAAATCCTTCAGGTCATTTGACCTGTCTCTGGGTTCCAAAGGTAGAAATGTTAAATGACCCCTCTCTGGGACTTCTAGTGTTAAACTGGGGGATGCTGAGTCACTGGTGCCCACAGCAGGCACAGAATCCCCATGTCCTCTCCCTGCAGAAACTCCACGCTCACGACCACGTACCTTACTCCCTGCCTTCTTCATCTTGGTAGACTGATAAAGATAGGCAGAAAAGTACTAAGGGCTTAGTGTGCTTATTCCTGAACAGCTACTCACAGGTATAAGAAACACTAATTTTATAAAGTGTGGACTAGACTTTAATATGAGCTAATGTCGCCTACACAACTGTAAAGTGGAGTGTTTGGTGAACTTTATTAACTATTTTTTTTTCACAAAAAGACACTGGATGTGCCCAAAGATGTAAAACCGATAGTATCACAAACTTTTTGAAGCTATTACAATGCAGGAAGGTAACTTACAATGCAATAGATGAGGCTCCAAAAATAGGCTAATACTAATCTGGCTGGGGCTGCAGGGCACAAGTCAGGAGAAAGGTTCCTCTATCTACTCCTATATAGTGTTTGCAAATATTCTAGCTGGATACAGATGGAACCACACTAAAAGGAGAAATCTGGAAAAATGAGCAGCACTAATGCAAAAAAGAACAATGTATGAGGCAGTGACGCACGCTGAGCGGACTACAACCGGAGGTGGCTGCAGAACACACTTCAGTGTGAGCTTGCTTGGACCTTGCTGCAGCATCAATGAGTGGTGAGCTGAACTAAATCCTTTTTTTTCCCCAATGTGTACATTTTTCCACTTGTTTTCGTGCTCCCCCTGGTGAAGTGAAGATACGGTCAAGATAAAACCAATCGCATCTGACTACTCTTGCTCCTACACGGCTATATGTTATTACTTTTGAAAGCCGTCCAGACTCTGCCCTATTTAAAGGATTTTATAACAGCACTTGTACATTTTTTTTTTTTGGCACTATGGACTCTGATTGATCCCAATAGAAGGGAACGTGCGGTGCAGGTGTTTCAATCTGTTAATAAATCAATGGATACTCCACCAGATATATTGAACCTCATGCATGAAGTAGAAAAAACGTCACTAAGTGAAACCAGAACATGGTGGGATAAAACGACACTGGAAAATTATATCCAGCGGAATATCATTCCTTGTGGTCTAAGGATCAAAAAAATACCCACCACTGTGTTTAATGGCGACTTCACTGAAGCTTGGAATACTATTTTATCCAACTGCTCGCTGCAATTAATTCAATTCATCGTGAAATATGAGAGCCAGGAGTTGATTCAAATACCAGCAGATCTGAACAAAAATCTCTTATCCTTGAAGTCCACTATGTCTTCAGACACATATGAAAATTTCCAAAAGGATTTAAAAGCAAAAATGCTTTCTTTGGAGGATTCTATGGTGGAATTCAAAAACAAAAAATTCAATAGAGAATTATTTGACTATTCAAATAGCCAAGTTTATGAATGGGGAAGGTGGGAAAGACCAATACAGTCTCCTAAATCCATCTTAAAGAAACGCACTCGCACTTTCTCAAATGCCTCTCGTCAGAATCAAGTTACATTTTCCTCTTCTGATTTGGAATCATCAGACACATCTGTGGATCCACCATGCGATTTTTCAAGTGATAATAGCACTAAAATGAACAAGTCTCAGTCTAATTACTATAGAAAACCTCGCAGACCTAATGACGCTCCAAATAACGGACAAGGAGGGGGAGCAGGAAACACAATAGGCACTCCAGCCTTTCTAAAGAATCGATTGAGGAGTTCCCAAAAAATGAATCATTAGATGTTGTCAACCTTTCATCATTTTCTTTGTCTCCATCTGAAGTCAAATTGTTATCCAGAGGTCTGAATTTTGTTCCAACTATTTTAAATCTGGATGTTTTTTCAACATTAAAGGATATTAATAAATTTATAAGAGATCTCTTCCCTCTCATCCTGTACCAGTCGTGACTTGTATTGTTTAAGATTACTGTACTTGTATGTATTATGTATACCCCTCCTCACATGTAAAGCGCCATGGAATAAATGGCACTATAATAATAAATAATAATAATAATCTCACAATCAAGAGACACTTTTTTCGGACAGTCACTCTCAGGTTGCATATGTGATTCCTTTGGACAATCAATTTTTGAGAAAGAATTTTTTGGAGCAAACTTGTTTGCTGAGTCTATCTGATATGGAGACTCCTAGCAAGTCTTTCGATTCACTAGCCTCTTATTTTCCTTTTAGGTTAAAAAACCCACAGTTCTATCCAGTACAGGCTAGAACTAATGAGATGGAAAAATTTCAGGAATGTGTTGAGAACGATATTAAAAAACTATCAATTAATTCTGACAATGAGTTACCTGGATTTAATCTTACATTTGCTGAGAGAAAAGCTTTGAAAAATTTGAAATCTAACCCTGATATCATAATTAAAATGTCTGATAAAGGGGGTTCGGTTGTGATTATGAATTCAGGTGATTATCTTACAGCAGTGAATGAGATGATCTCTAAGGATACTATTTACACTGTTTTACAAGGAGATCCTACCGCTCGTTTCCTCAGCAAATGTAAATCAATCATTGATGATGGGGTTACACAAAGTTTTTTTTACTGAAAAACAGTCAGAATATCTTTTGATTGACAATCCTGTCATTCCAATTTTACATGCACTACCTAAAACACACAAGAATGTATTTCCCCCTCCCATGTGCCCAATAGTGGCAGGCATAGGTTCAATGAATGAACGTTTGGGTCAGTGGTTGGATTCGGTTCTCCAGCCTTTAGTGCATCGTATTCCAGGGTTTGTGAAAGATACAAAAGACGTCTTAGGTATTTTTCACAATGTTTCTTGGCACACTAATTGGACATGGCTTACATGTGACATAGTTTCCCTATACACGTGTATTCCCCATAACATTGCAATGTCAGCAGTACATTATCATCTATGCAAATATAGTTCATATTGTATGGAACTACAGAACTACATTGTTGCGGTGTTACAATTTTCGCTGTCCAACATTTACTTCTTATTCAATGAGAAATTCTATCTACAGAATAGTGGTGTGTCGATGGGGGCCAAGTTTTCCCCTTCGGTCGCTAACTTGGTGATGGCATGGTGGGAGGAGCTGTTTAATTTTGATGTAAATAATCCTTTCTTGGAAAACATTGAATGGTATATAAGATACATAGATGACCTGCTCATCATATGGAAGAGGGACGTCTGTCTCATTCCCCTTTTTATTGATTATATTAATGTTAATCAATTTAATTTGAAATTCACACATAGTTTTGATAGGTCTACAATTTGTTTTTTAGATCTTCATTTAATTGGGATACCGCAACAGTGCATTTCCTCCTCCACATATCACAAAGAGGTTGCTGGCAATACAATCTTGCATGCACATTCTTTCCACCCTGCTCACAAAATTAAGGCGATTCCTGTGGGTGAATTAATTAGAGCAAAGAGAAATTACAGTGAAACTTCGTCTTTTGACAGGGAATTTATTTCTATAAAAAATCATTTAAATAAACGTGGCTATCCAAATTGGACTATAAACAGAGCAGCTAATATCGTAAATAACAAAACAAGGGAAATATTACTCAAACCGAAATGTCATAATAAAAATAGAACTCATTAAAATGATAGTCCCACACTGGTTCTTACCTACAGTCCATACTTCAAAGAAATCAGTCAAATAATTAACAATAATTTACATTTACTCCGTAATGATGATGTTATGGACAAGCTATTAAAAAATGGGATCAGGATTGTCTCTAGGAGAGCCTCAACTTAGGGGAATTTTTTGTCTCCTAGTTTATACAATACAAATAAAAATAAAAATTGGTTATCGGTAATGAGCTACCAAAGATGTGATTCCTCAACCAACAAAGAATATAAAATAAAAAATTTTTTGAACTGTAATTCAAACTTTGTTGATTATATTGTGGAATGTACACATTGTAATTTAAAATATGTGGGTTCGACCATTCGTAGATTAAAGGATAGGATTAGGGAGCACCTGCATGACATTGTTCAGCCCACAACCCGCAATATATCCAATGTATTGAGACATTTTGTGTCTGTTCACAATAGGGATCTTTCTTTCATTAAAATTTATGCTATAGAACAAATCAAAAAAAGAACCAGAGGTGGAAATAGAGAAAAATTACTAAGAGACAGAGAGGCATTTTGGATTTACCTTCTTGAAACACGAACACCTATGGGTATGAATTTGAGGAAAGAGTTTATGCTTTATTATTAATCATTTTCATATAATGATTTTTTGTTGTTTTATTGTTGATGTGATATATTAATTTAATGCCATGTATACTTCACTTATATTTGTGTTTTTGTCCTTTTTGGATATATTCCTGTTTATTTTTTTTCTCTTTCTGTGCCTATTTTAAGTAACTAATTATGTGCACCTGTGCACTTTCTTGATATTCTGCTGTTAACTCTTTGGGGTTATTCTGAGTCATAGAGTGTATGCCGCTCTAAATGCGTACAGAAACTCCTGGGCACTTTCTCTGCGGCTATCCCATGCCAGGGTAAAAACCGCAATGATGACTATAGCAGCCATGCTTGTATTTTAATGAAACAAAAAAAGAAAATTCTGGATTTTACTCCTTGAGCTGGACTTTCCTTTTTCTGTGAAGACTTCGAAAAAACACTGAGAGGTGGAGGTGGGAGGGGCCTTTTATCCTCTCTGTGATCCTGTCAGACTATAGGTGAAGGAAGGACTACCTCCATGGTGCTGTCCTGAGGGCTTACCTGGAAACAGAATTACCAGTAGGACTAATTCCCTTTTTTTCACATGACTTCAGATAAAAATCAAAAACAAAATCTTAATTTGGAGACATTGTTTTTGGGCACTACTCCTTGTCTGTGCTAATTGTGAGATCTGGGTTGGCTGGTTGAGAGGTGTCTGATCAGAATCAAAGGGGTAAAATTTCTCCTTGTGGAGAGTGACATGTCAAGCCACAATGCTCATTATGTCACATTAGATGTTGAGAGCAAGCCACTTGAATTTTAATATTTTAACATTGTGTTCTTTTTTAATTAATAAAACTATTTTGTTGCTGTAACATAGGATTGTAATATTCATATCTGACTCTGCTCCAGCTACGTCTTCATCTGTCATCAGCTGACAAGTATAGAGAAGGTGAGGATGTACAGCTTGTAAATGCATGTGACACCCAGCTAGTCATAAAACACTCTAATGCTGGGCAATCCATGCTACTCATTTAAGTATTTTATTATTACAGGTTGTAGTGGCGCCATGTCCTCAATTGACATTTCTTTTGACCAGCTTATCGTTGGATTTGTCAGCAGATGTGATTAGTTACTCATTTTGTGACAAATAGGACACTACATTGCTCTATTTAAACTCTTGGAAGTCTCCTAGTTGGCAGTTTTTTTTTTTATTTGTATAACTTTCATATGTTCTTCCTGCTGTTTTGATCTTGATCCTATCCAGATTTATCACCATCAATTTATCTGATTTTGTGACACACTCTTACCTTTATGTTGACCACAGCTGTCATTCTTACTTTGTCATATGTCCTAATTTTGTCCCTGTTCTTCACTCTCCAGTTATTGATCAGTAGACACTCCTTTAATGCAACATGAAGGACCATGTTAGGCCTACTCGAATAAGTCATTAAAGGATGAATACCGGGGTGTCCTTGGAAAATGCCAAATTGATTTTCTTATGCCAAGTCTCTCCAATGTATCTTCTTTGAGTTCATGGCCTCAGATAAATCATCATAAGTATTTACTAATTGACTGTGCTGCCAGGGATAGTTTTTTCAGTGGTACAATTGATGAAGAACTCTGATAAATGATAATTTTATCACGTATCAGTATTTTTCATCCTTATTTGCACTAGAAAATTTTATCTTTACACATAATTAAAATGGAGGAAACTTAATTGACAATTGGCCCATGTCAATAGTTCTTAACATTTGATCTCCATGACTTGACCACTTAAGTCAAATGTGACAAAACTTCTGTTACCCGATGGGTCCTATTATGTATTCTATATCAAGTAGTTATGCACAGGGTGGGACAGAAAGTTAAACATGCTTGGACTTTGGTAAACTATCTTAATTGATTAAATTATGTACACTTGATTTTACAGATGATATCAAGGAGCAACTTTAGGTCAGTAAATATGTGTTTTTGGAAAGGGAAAGCAAGGATCTTCTGTAGCAATTACTATTCACGAAAGAAATAACATTTGTCGCATGGTGGCCTTAATATTGTATGTTACATTCAATGGTATTTACAAGTATCAAAAATTTATAAGTAATGTTTTCAACTCTTCACTTTTATATCTGGGACTCAATATTGAAGTGTTTAAGCTGTTAGTGAGTGCAGTTAATCACTGCTTTGTTTATTTCTAGTAATCCCTAAAGGACAGACATTATTTTTTACAATAGTAGTGTTTGAATCAATTCTAAGTTGCTATAAATGTTTTCTGATGTTCACTGTTCACATAAGATTTTCTATGTGATTCTGGTAATCACGCTGCTAATTCTTTATTTGTATAGTGTTGACTTTAGGGCAAGCAGTCTATAGATATACTACAATAGAAAAACAGAAATGTACATTACTACTTATGATGGAGTGGAAAATGTTACAAAATCATACACAGGTTTATCACAATAAAATACATGGCATAAACATCAGTCACAATGTTAGAGTTGGCGGAACGCACCAAATATGAAATAATAATAAGGTGCTGTCACAACCTGGGGTCCAACGTGCGGAGATGTAGAAACTGCAGTTAGCACAATGGTGGAGGCTGCAAGAAAACACTTTATGCATGCGGAGTTAAATGTCACTCAGTGTGCACAGAGCGCAAAGTAACAAGCTCTGTTACACCACAGAGCGGTATAAAGAAACAACGCAAAAAGGACTATACCCTTTTAGACTGCACAGGCATATAGAAAAATACTAATTGGGGTCCCTATAACTTAACCCCCCAGGAACACTAAGCTGATTGTTTACCCTGCTCTGACACACGTTGTGCTTTAGCACGCATGCCTCAGAATGCCTGGTGCAGATGCGAAGTTCAAGCGGGGGTTCCCACCCTACACTGCCTGTCTAGACAAACACTCTGTAACGTCCGTCTGCGGTTCTGGGCTGCAGCCAGGCAACACCCGGAGAAACACTGATACCGTTTACCCCTATACAGGGATCTGGATTTACAACAGAGCCCAGGAGGTAGCTGTCTGAATATGAGCAGCGGCCAGAGCAGGACGGTCATCAGAGTGAAGTACAAAAACGGCAGGCAAAAGCAGAGTCAAATTCAGGCCAAGGTCAGAGTCAAAAACCAGGAGGGCGGCAGAGGTACAGAATCGTTAGGAAGTAGCAGAGTCAGAATATCCAGGCCAAGGTCACAAACCAGGAGAGTAGCAGAAGTACAGAATCGTCAGGCAAAAGAGAGGTCAGAAATCCAGGCTGAGGTCAGAGTCAAACAGAAATCAATCACTAAGTAACACACAGGGGAACCAAGAATATATCCGGCGGCTTGCAAGACCAGTCCCAAGGTATTTGAGGGATCAGGTCATCCCTCACAGGTTCCTGAACTGGTGATGTCATTAGGGCCGCACCCAGGACCAGGCCAGGCGGTGATGCAGTAACCCCCTGATGACTGACAGAGGGGCGGAGCCTGCGCCCACCAGATGACTGCGCAGGAGCCACTTCTCTGTCACCACCATAACTCACGGGTGGACCATGGCGCCTCCCAGTGGCCGAGGCAGGAACAGCCGTCCCCGAGTCTGACGGTGAAGTGGCGGTCCGGCGCCTCCTAGTGGCCGTGACCGGAACAGCAGGCCTCGAATCCAACGGTGACGTGACAGACCGGCGCCTCCTAGTGGCTAAAGCTGGGACCATAGGCCCTGAGTCTGACGGCGACATAATAGAACCACGGCGCCTCCCAGTGGCCGAAACAGGAACAGCCGTCCCTGAGTCTGACGGCGAAGTGGCGGTCCGGCGCCTCCTAGTGGCTGCGACCGGAACAGCAGGCCCCAAATCTGATGGAGACGTGACAGTACCCCCCTTCCAAGAGGGGCCTCGGGACCCTCAAAACCTGGTTTGTCAGGGTGAAGGAGGTGAAACCTTCTAATTAGTGCTTTTGCATGGATGTCCCTCGCAGGGACCCAGGACCTCTCCTCCAGGCCGTAGCCCTTCCAGTGTACCAGATACTGTACGGACACTCTTACAAGGCAGGAGTCAAGGACACCCTGGACTTCATACTCCAAGGACCCTCCGAACGAAACGGGAGGAGGAGGGGATGGGACAGGGTGAATTGGGGAGCGATACAACTTGAGGAGAGACTTGTGTAAGACATTGGGTAATTTGAAACACTGAGGGAGTTTTAAACGGAAGGCCACCGGGTTAATCACCTCTATAATCTCGTATGGACCAATAAATCTGGGACCCAGTTTGGCAGACGGTACTTTAAGCTTGATGTTTTTGGTGGAGAGCCAAACCTTGTCTCCAACTCCCAGGTGTGGTCCTTTGGATCGCCGTTTGTTCGCTGCCAAGGTCTGTCTAACCTGGGCCCCTTTCAAGTTCGAGTTTACCTCAGACCAAATGGTTTTTAAACGATGTATATTTTTCTCTACTCCAGGACGCTCCGACATTCTGGCCGAGAATGAGCCAAAGCACGGATGCAGCCCGTGGTTGTAGAAAAAGGGGGTAGACTTAATGGAGTCCTGATACTGATTATTTAGCGCAAACTCGGCTAGTGGCAGATGTTCTGCCCAATCGGACTGGTGTTCTGAGACGTAGCAACGAAGGTATTGCTCCAGAGCCTGGTTGACACGTTCGGTTTGACCATTGGTTTCAGGGTGGTAAGCCGAGGAAAAAGATAGCTCAATACCAGTGCGTTTACAGAACGCCCTCCAGAACTTTGACACGAATTGGGTACCCCTGTCAGACACAATATTGACCGGGGCACCGTGTAAACGTACCACATGTACAATAAACAGTTTACTCAACGTTCCCGAGTTAGGTAACCCCGACAGGGGGACAAAATGACATTGTTTACTGAACCTGTCCACCACCACCCAGATACACGTCTTTCCATCTGAGGACGGTAGGTCCGTAATGAAGTCCATGGAGATGTGGGTCCATGGACTCTCGGGGGTGGGCAAGGACTGGAGCCAGCCGGCAGGGCGATTATGGGAGGACTTGGCGTGGGCACAGACCTCACATGCTAAGACATATTCTTTGCAGTCCTTAACCACCGTCGGCCACCAAAAATTCCTAGTTATCAATCTGGTGGTATTATTGAGACCAGGATGGCCTGCCAAGACAGAGTCATGTGATTCTCTAAGCACTTGTAGGCGAAACGCAGGCGGAACGAACAATTTGTTGGGTGGCGTAGTGTCAGGGGCTTGTTCTGGGGATTTACGGATCTCCTCCAGAAGGTCCAATGACACTGCGGACACAACGATCCCAGTGGCCAATATCGGAACTGGTTCACAGTCCTCAGCTTGTGAGGGGCAGAAACTGCGAGAGAAGGCATCGGCCCTCACATTTTTTGTACCAGGGCGGAAGGTGATTATAAAATTAAACCTAGAGAAAAACAATGCCCACCTTGCTTGTCTAGGATATAACCTTTTTGCTGATTCTAGGTATGTCAGGTTCTTATGATCGGTAATTACTGTGATCTTGTGTTTGGCGCCCTCGAGGAAGTGACGCCATTCCTTGAAGGCCCATTTAATTGCCAATAGTTCCCGATTCACTATATCATAGTTTTTCTCCGTGGAAGAGAATTTGCGGGAAAAAAAAGCACATGGACGAAGCTGAGTGAGGGATGTAGTGCCTTGTGATAGCACTGCTCCCATTCCGACTTCAGAGGCATCCACCTCCACAATAAATGGACGGTCCAGATCCGGCTGAATCAAAACTGGGTTGGCCACAAAGCACTCTTTTAACGTAAGAAACGCCTGAATTGCCTCAGGATTCCAGTTTGCCACATCCGCCCCTTTCCGGGTCAGATCCGTGAGTGGCTTGGCAATCTCTGAGAAACCTCTAATAAACTTGCGGTAATAAGTAGCGAACCCCAAAAATCGCTGCAGCGCTTTCAGCGATTTGGGTTGCACCCAAGCCTTAATAGGCTGGACCTTGGCAGGATCCATGCGGAAGCCTTTACCTGAAACCATGTATCCTAAAAACTGTATCTCCTCAGCAAAAAAGACACATTTCTCCAGTTTAGCAAACAAGGAGTGTTCACGTAGTCTTTGTAGCACAGAAAAGACGTGTTGAGAGTGTGTCACAGGGTTAGCAGAGTAAATCAGAATGTCATCTAAATACACCACGACATACACCCCACAAATGTCTCTAAAAATATCATTAACAAAGTGCTGAACTACGGAAGGTGCGTTACTGAGTCCGAACGGCATTACCAGGTACTCAAAATGGCCAAGGGGTGCATTGAAGGCCGTTTTACACTTATCTCCTTTTCTTATGCGGACCAGATTATATGTCCCCCGGAGGTCAAGTTTAGTAAACCAACGGGCTCCTGTTAGCTGATTAAAAAGATCAGTTATGAGTGGAAGCGGATACTGTTTTTTTATAGTAATTGCATTCAACTCTCGATAATCAATGCAGGGTCTGAGACCACCATCTTTCTTCTCCACAAAGAAGAACCCGGCCCCAACTGGAGAAATGGACGGTCTGATAAACCCTTTTCTTAGGCTATCTGCAATATAGTCATTCATGGCCTGACGCTCTGGGCCAGAGAGATTAAATATTCTTCCCTTAGGGAGACGGGCATCCGGAATCAGATCAATAGGGCAATCATACTCTCTGTGAGGGGGTAGCTTTTCAGATTCTACAATAGAAAAGACATCCTCAAAATCTCTGAAAGCAAACGGTATGTGGGGGGTTTTAACCTTAACTTGGTTTACTGCCAAGGATATGCAATTTTTCTGACACTGTGGGCTCCAGCGTACAACGTCACCCAAGTGCCAGTCGATGACAGGATTGTGCTGGTGTAACCATGGCATACCCAGAATAACTGCAGAGGTTAAATTGTCCATCACAAAAAATGACACAAGCTCAGTGTGTAAGGCTCCCACAGACATAGCAACCTTGGCAGTAACAAACTTAACCCCCTCCTGAATAATGGATGTGCCATTAATAGCCGTGGTTTTAATAGGGGCGTTGAGTTTTAGTAGTGTTACACCCAGATTCCTAGCAGTCAAGGAATCCATAAAATTTCCTTCAGAGCCACTATCCACATACGTGTTTAAACACAGTGTTTTCTGACCACATGAAACTGAAATGGGTAATAAAACTTTAGCCGCATCTGCGGGCAATACCTGAACCTCTGGGCAACCATAGCCAGAGTAGTTGCCCAGAGGTCGACGTGCCAGGAGCATGAATCTCTGAGGTGCAGCTCTCTCCCTGAAGACTCCAGACTGCCGTATAGTTGTCCAGGAAAATGAGAGTGATCTTCCAGGCTGGGCATTGCAACAGGTGTTCAGGCTAAAAATCGGCTCAGTCAGAAGAAGGGAAAAAAAAAAAAAGTTCAGGGAGACTGCTTTTGTATATGTTGGGTATATACACAAGAAGCAGTTAATTTTATGGCCGGATATAATGTAACATCCGTCTGCGGTTCTGGGCTGCAGCCAGGCAACACCCCGAGAAACACTGATACCCTTTACCCCTATACAGGGATCTGGATTTACAACAGAGCCCAGGAGGTAGCTGTCTGAATATGAGCAGCGGCCAGAGCAGGACGGTCGTCAGAGTGAAGTACAAAAACGGCAGGCAAAAGCAGAGTCAAATTCAGGCCAAGGTCAGAGTCAAAAACCAGGAGGGCGGCAGAGGTACAGAATCGTTAGGAAGTAGCAGAGTCAGAATATCCAGGCCAAGGTCACAAACCAGGAGAGTAGCAGAAGTACAGAATCGTAAGGCAAAAGAGGGGTCAGAAATCCAGGCTGAGGTCAGAGTCAAACAGAAATCAATCACTAAGTAACACACAGGGGAACCAAGAATATATCCGGCGGCTTGCAAGACCAGTCCCAAGGTATTTGAGGGATCAGGTCATCCCTCACAGGTTCCTGGACTGGTGATGTCATTAGAGCCGCCCCCAGGACCAGGCCAGATGGTGATGCAGTAACCCCCTGATGACTGACAGAGGGGCGGAGCCTGCGCCCACCAGATGACTGCGCAGGAGCCACTTCTCTGTCACCACCATAACTCACGGGTGGACCACGGCGCCTCCCAGTGGCCGAGGCAGGAACAGCCGTCCCCGAGTCTGATGGTGAAGTGGCGGTCCAGCGCCTCCTAGTGGCCGTGACCGGAACAGCAGGCCTCGAATCCAACAGTGACGTGACAGACCGGCGCCTCCTAGTGGCTAAAGCTGGGACCATAGGCCCTGAGTGTGACGGCGACATAATAGAACCACGGCGCCTCCCAGTGGCCGAGGCAGGAACAGCCGTCCCCGAGTCTGACGGCGAAGTGGCGGTCCGGCGTCTCCTAGTGGCTGCAACCGAAACAGCAGGCCCCAAATCTGACGGAGACATGACACACTCGCAGTGCTATTAGCCGCATATGTGCACACAGGATGCTAAAGTAGCTACCAATACACCAAACACACAAAACACTAGCGCACAAGCATGTGCCATTGACAGTCTTTTATACCTTAATCTTAAGTCCTGACAGACAGGACCTTGCCTGTGGACCAATCTGAAGCTGCCACCTCTCCAGAGCAGTTGACGTCCGAGCACCATTGAGAAGGCGCCACATCATGGACATGCTCAGTAGGGTGAAATCTGTAACTTAAGCTCCAGAGTACATCGCCACACGTTTATACCAATAGTCACCATAGGCTTAGTTGGAGAGCCAGCAGCAGCTACAGAAGCAGCATGAGCTTGGGCAAGGCACTGGGTCCAGAGTATGTGCTGAGCAGTCATCCCAGTGCCTGAGCCTGAATGGGAGACCACTGCACCAGTCAAGGCTCAGGATCTATCCCATGCAGTGGAAGAATCCCGGCGCCTATAGGGGCCTTTACACATAGCGATATTGCTAAAGTGTCACTGATTTTGTAATGCAGCAGCGATATTGCTATGTGTGATACTTAACTCCGACCGGCTCCCCCGCTGCCTCTCGCTGATCACGTGAGATCGTGCAGCTCCATTTCTCATCGGGCGCTTGCCGCTGGCGCCGACGAGCGATGCGCGGACGCGGGTGGGAGGACATCAGGATCGTCTCATCTGAAAGGTAAGTAATGACCGCTGCTGCATCGCTGTGAGATCTGCCTGTTTGGCAGCTCACTAGCGACCATTTAGCGATGCACCAGCGATCCTGACCGGGTCATATCTTTGTCGGGATCGCTGGTGCATCGCTAATTGTAAAGGGGCCTTAATACACAATATACTTTATAATGACTACATATACTTTTATGTTTGGTCTTTTAACCTTATCACATTTGTCATGTTCGTTTGCACAGTCACATATCAAATGAGTGATTGTTAAACATTTTTAAATACAAAGTTCTTAACTAGGGCACAATGTAGAGTGCATTAAATAGCATTTGGTGCTTGGACGATTTAAAAATGTTAGGCTAAAGGTTAAAGAAGCACTCTCATGAAGAATATTTCATTTTATAAACCTGTGTATATGTGCATGTTGTTTTATATCCTCACTTAACACTACCTTCATCCTGATCCAGCGCCATTTTGATCCTTTTCTCAGTGATGTCACCACTCTTCAAACACAGATTTATAAATTAAAATCTCAATGGGAGTGCTTTCCTTAAAGTATTTTTGTTTGATAAAAAAAACAAAGAAAACATTATCAAATAAGAAAAGGCATTGTGTGTAATAGACAAAAACCCTAATCAGAACTTAACTTTATCCATAATGTATATTCATTTTATTATACATTTATACCAGACCAGGCATAACACTAAAAACAATTAAAAAGTATGCAACTAATGGTGTCCAAAAAATGACTAGTTTCAACTAAGTAAGGCTGCATCCCCCTAAATTATATTGTATTAGCAATATATAGCCTTATACTTAACACATTTGATATAAAAAAACAAGTACATGTGAGATATATGAATAATAATCTAGTCAAGGGTATGCAAAATAAATATATACGTAAATCCATACAATACCTAATAGAAGATCAAGGCAATATCAAAAATTAATATAATACATAAATACGTAAGGAAATACTAAGAGTATCAAAGAAGCATGTGATAAGAGTACTGATTTGACCACAGAATGTTAGACAGGGGGATAAGGAAAAACAAGCCACACGTATCACCTCTCTAATATGCTGTTTTCACACTAGTCACTAGTGAAAGTCACTTCACAATATTCTAATGCTTCCTGTTCTGTAGAATTACTTTTTAGCAATCATCACATTATCATTATGCCAGGATTAAAATTAAAGGTAATAACTATAATTAGTTAACACAATATCCATCAATCATGATATGTGATAATCACAACTCTTCTCCACCCTCTTCCTTCTTAATGACCTCTACGCAGGTCACAGGACATGCCTACAACCTAATCCAGTAGAAGTTAATAGGCATCTCCAATTCCATATTTCCATAAGGGCAGCACGGTGGCTCAGTGGTTAGCGCTGCAGCCTTGCAGCGCTGGAGTCCTGGGTTCGAATCCCACCAAGGACAACATCTGCAAGGAGTTTGTATGTTCTCCCCGTGTTTGCGTGGGTTTCCTCCGGGTACTCCGGTTTCCTCCCACATTCCAAAGACATACTGCTAGGGAATTTAGATTGTGAGCCCCATCGGGGACAGTGATGATAATGTGTGCAAAACTGTAAAGCGCTGCGGAATATGTTAGCGCTATATAAAAATAAAGATTATTATTATTATTATTATTATTGTTACTGTCCCAATAATAATTACAGAAACTAAAATAAATATCTACAGTATTGTATTATCTCTTGAAGCCTGATATCCTCATTGCATTCTTCTGTTAGTAGGAGGAGGCGGATAATAAGCAGCTACTAAACTCCTTTTCTTATTTCACTGGCGTTTATCGCCCAATATAGGCCATTGGCATTCATTATCTCATCAATCATCACTTGGTAATACTTTCTTTTTATGTGGATGAAGCAATTGGACATTTTAATTGATTAAAATTAAAAGTGTAAATTGCAAATTTAAATTAATTAAATAACTGAATTAATATGTTTTAAAAGAATATTTAGAGATTAAAAAAAATAATTTGATCTGAACCGAATTTCTTCACATTTCTAGAATTTCATTGAAAATGACAAATCGCAGAAAATGGTAGCAGCCAAAAAAGAATTATACAAGCTCGGATGTGGCTGGGAAGTGAACTCTATATTGCTTTGCAGTTATTGTATCACATTGTTTAACACAGCTATTAAGAGGGACTGAGACTATCAGAGCCTGTATAAAAGGAAAAGCAGGAAATGCAGCAGCCATTTGTGGTGAACTTGAATAGTGAAAGAATGTCACAAATTACAGGTTATGCGAAGGGATAGTGAGCGAAAGTCGTAAAATGCTAATCAAAATATATGAATAGCATGCATGTCTTCACAGCAGTGAAGAAGATTAGTGTGTAAGGAAAAGAGAATAATACAGATTGAATTGATATGGAAGAAGATATAAGAGTAGATCAAGTCTGTAAGGTAGGGCCAGTAAGAGGTAAATAACCGAAAGCAGCTGCTGCTGCTTGCAAGATTAGTGTCATTAAAGTGCTGCTGAATTCACTCTTTTTAAAGAACTAAGCCCCTAATATAGTGAAAAAAAACCTATATTCAATGTTTAACCACTTCACAAACTGTTCACATCACACACAGTGCTGCTGATTGTTTGCATTCATCTTTTATTAGTATACTTTGACACAACTATACACAACACCAATACTATGGTCTGTTGCCACAGTTATTTTTGGGGTCTTGTACCAAACAATTCTGGCTCTCTTTTTTGGAAAAACTGCAAAAGAGAAAAAAAATAGAGATATTTAACGCTGTGACTGTCTGCCTCACATGTGTGTCACAAAGGTAACTGCTGATATTCTGTAGATGTTTTAATAGTCTAATTTGCCATTTTGCTTGGGCATTTAACATTTATTGGTTGGTCTTTTTTGAGAAGAGGGGAATTGTTTTTCAACCACAATAGTTAATTCTAGTATGGTAAAAGTGTAAGGTGAAAGGAAATACAGCAATGGAAGGGATAATACAAAAGAAAACTTACAATATCACTGCATCTGGCAATAAAAATTTGGGAGCCACCAGTGTCAGCATTACCACAAAAAGGGATAATTTTTAGAACATTATTTAATTTACAAAGGAAAAAAGTCAGATAGACCAGTATGGTTATGAAATGGGATATTCATTGCCATTGGTTATCATTTTACCTATGGCCACATAGTTGAGGCCAATTTGAATTTATTAGGGCTTTGTTTGCACTAAAGTATAGGGTGGGAGAAGAGGGTTGCATTGACAATCCAACACAATGGGCAGCTCTTTGAACACATTTTAAAAGTGGTCATAAACTTGTAAATAACTAATGAAAGAATAAAGTTATGCTAAAACCAAGGACACCATTGTTTTTCTTGTGAAATTCACAATAAGTTTGATGTGTCACATGACCCTCTTCCCATTGGAAAAACAAAGTTGGATCCAAAATAGCCGACTTCAAAATGGCCGCCATGGTCACCACCCATCTTGAAAAGTTTCTCTCCTTCTATATACTAATGTGCCACAAACAGGAAGTTGATATCACCAACCATTCCCATTTTATTTAGGTGTATCCATATAAATGGCCCACCCTGTATTTAAAAGCAGCTGGACACAGATCTAGCTGTTCCCTTAGTATTATACAAGACTTTTCAAGGCAATTGTAAGCTTTGCATTATTTTCAATTTGCTGCGAATTAAAATTCCTGTAAAAATTCATGGAAGCTGTCAAATTCAAATGATAAAATATTTGCTAATCTCTAATTATAATTATATGAAATTTGACGCACATTTGTCTTGTAGTCTTCCTTCAAGGGCCCTTCTAGCATTTTTTAACAGAAGAATAGCCACATTGCTATTGTGATGAATAGTATTGTTTTTATAGGAAAATATGGATAAATATCTCATAAAGCTATTGAAAGAAAAGAAACAATATAGTTCTATAGTTGTTATTCTCATTATAAAATCGTGACAAATTAATACAGATGCATAATTGACATTTTGATAAATGAAAACATCTTTTAATGAATAACTCCTGAATGCTTTAGATAATTAGGTAATGTACACATGCATCGTCCTTAGGCATCACATATGGTGTTATATAGTTCTAACATCTGCATCACACATTAGAATTCATAACAATATCCGGTGTAATGGTGATTACAAAATATCACATTTATAGTTGTTTAATTCATATTAATAAAAACATTTTTCTAGACTTGGAATGTTTCATTTCAAATTAACATATATAGTGATGCAGGGCTAGTTTTACTGTTTATTGCATAGAATTTTGTTTTAAAAAAGTAATGCAGTTAGTGAACTAAAATGTCTTTTATGCCCTGTTCAGACGTTAGTTTTTTGTGTCTGTATGCGGTCTGTTTCTTAAGGACCGCACATACATTTTATTCCATGGTGGTGCTCACATGACCATGTGTCCATGTGAAAAATCCGCAGACATGTCAGTTTTTTATCAGCAGCATGGACAAAACGTGTGCTGCATGCGGGCACAGCTGATGAAGGCAGCTATGATCAGCGCGACCAGGCAACAATGATGGGAATTGTATTCAGCACCCGCTGTCTACATCCTGTGTAAAAAAAAGAATTAGATAAAAAAATGATGTGGGCTCCCACGTAATTTTCAAACCAGCAGAGGGAAAGCCCATGGCTGGGGGCTGATGTTAACAATCTGGGAAAAGGGACAATATCCCAAAAGGTTTTCAGGCTATTAATAACAGCTAACAGCTGCTTGGTTTGCCTTTACTGGTGAATTTACGGGGGGACCCCAGAAAAAAAATGACGTAGGATCCCCCTATAAATTTAAATCAGCAAAGGCTAAACAGACACTTGTGGGTTGATATTAATTGCCTGGTAAGGGGCCAGAGATATTGTCCCCTCCGGACCCCCCAGACTACTAACATAGCCCTCAACAGTCCCAGAAATTGCACATCGAAATGATGCACCAAATAGGGTGCTCAGCCTTGTTCTTCCCACTTGGCTTGTGGTGGTGACAAGTGTGGTAATAAGGCTGGGGTTGATGTCAGCTTTGTATTGGCAATTGACATCAAACTCAGGGGTTAGTAATGGAGAGGCATCTTTAAGACATCCCCATTACTAACCCAATAGTAAGTTTGAAAATAGACACAGAGTAATAGTAAAATCCATTATTTGAAATATCAACTCAAACGCAACACCCTGTTTTACACATTTAAAATGAAAAACAAAGTTATACTTACATTTTCTCCTAAAATCCATTGAAACCCATGTCTCCTGTGAAAAAAAACAAATAATAAACAAACAACCATATCCCTCACTTGTTCAATATGAGGATAACCCATTTGTCCTTTGACGAATCTAGCTAGAGTTCTGCCTTCCATCCATGGGAGACATTGAGCTGTGCATTACAGCGCAGTATCAGTGTCTCAAAGGTGACTTGAATAAGCTGATAAACACCATTCAGCTCACTGACGTCACCGCTAGCATGAGAACTTACCATTTTTAAGGGAGTTTCCAAGACTATTTTATGCACATAAGTAAAAAAAAAAAAAGGGCAGCTGCAAAGACGCCACAAAAAAAAAATAAAACAACTAAATAGACGCCCAAAAAGTCACTTCTGGAAAAGCCCAACCAATGTTTTCGTGAAGAATCTTCTGCTTGCAAAACTCTGAGCGTGCCAGTATCCAAAAGATGTTAGGTGCACAAACTCTAGCAGTGATATTAAGGCCAAGCTTCAATAGCTTCTGTTATATTATTTAAATCCCACTATCAATCACTATTTATTTTACTTACTTATAAAGCACCATTAATTCCACAGCCTTTACAGACAATATCATTGTTATTCCCATTGGGGCTCACAATCTAGATTCCCTATCAGTATGTCTTTCAATAATTGCAGCACGGCCTTCCTGCATGTAACTATATATTGTAATGTTGTAAAATTGCTTTATAAAATGTGAATAATTAAATGATCAGATGTTTATGTTCCTTAATAAGATTAAAAAAATAGAGAAAAAAACTGAAAAATGTAATAAAAAATATAAAAGATAAACATATACAAGTTTAAGTTTTTCTTTTTAGAGTTTTAAAATAAATAAAATATAAAAATTATTGCTATTGCCATGTCTAAAATTTCAGTTTATCAAAATATAAATTTTAACTATACATTGAACGGCAAAAAAAATAACTCAAGATTTGACAGTTTGTATGGAACATTAAAAAAAACTGCAGCAAAAAAGTGAACTAAAATACAGTACATCGCATATATCCAAAATTGAATAAAAAAGATCAGCTTAAAATGCAAAGCACAAGTCCTCTGGTAGCTTTATGGATGGAAAAATAAGAAACTTATGTAACTCAGAAAACGGCACCACAAAAAACATTTTTTTCACAAAGTTTTGGATTTTTTCATGCTCCTTAAATGCTCGGTCACACTGCCGTATAACAAGAGTGAGTCCTTTCTGATGTTTTATGGGATAGCACTCGTCCCAATGTTATATTATGGGTCAGTGTAGATCTGCAATTATTTTCTCACGTTGATTCAGCATAAGAAAAAATTACAGCATACTGCAAATTGCACCAATATTCGGATCAATTTCAATGGCTGCATGTAAAACATTGGACTTTATTTGGATGTCATTCAAGTATAATCTGATGTACACATGCAGAGATGATAAAGAAGATTGAGGAATTATGTTCTTCATCTTGTTTACACCTGTTTACACCTGGGCTCCAATTATCACACAAAAGAGTTGAATCACACTCAATGATGGTCGGATCAAACTTTGAGGCCCCTTTCACACGTCAGTGTCTCCATTACGTGTGGTAACAGTTTTCTCATGTTGCAGAGACACTGACACAAGTAGACCCATTCAAATGAATGAGTCTATGGACATGTCAGCATGTTTTCACACACCGTGTGTCCATGTGCAAAACATGCCGGTTTTCATCTGGACACACGGGCCGCAAAATGTGCCGCACACGGCGAACAGTGCACACTGTCCTCCGTGTTCATGGACGGCCTCCGGGAAGAAGCACTACTGTAAGCGCTCTTCATCGGCGGCAGGTGATGAAGATGGCTGCCATTCTCCCCCACACTGCCGCCAGGAGATTTCCTCCAAGAATTCCTGGCACAGAGCTCAGCGAGTCCATGCCCAGCTCTGCCCCCTGTTTGCGGGACTCCATGACCCACAGCAGTGATGGAGTTGCCTGGCTCAGAGCTCCTGCAGCTGGAGCCCTCCCGGTATCCTTCACTGCATGCTCTCCTCTCACGTTGTGCCAGACACCAGCCCTGTCCACCAGCCCCGGGCACCCACACTCACCCACGGACTCCCCAGTCTCACTTCTCAGATGGCCACCGGTAGGGCAGGGGAGAATGAAAGCTGGCTTCAGCACCTGCCACCAGGGAACAGCGCTTACAGTAGCGCTTCTTCCCCGGTGGCCATCTATATGGTACTGATGCGCACACGGTTGCCACACGTGTGCTGCACGTAGTACACACACAGACACATGGACACTGATTTCTCCAGTACCATTTTTTCCAGTACCAGAAATATCAGGATGTGTGACCGGCCTGACAGAGTTTGAGCTAAGTGTCATTGGTTTAATCGGCCTGATGCTCTCGCAAGAGAGAATATGCGCCAGTGTGATTGAACCCTAAGTAAGATTAAAAAATATATATGTTTGGTATCATCATATGTGTAGTGACCTGGAGAGTAATTTTGCAAGGACATTTTTACTGCACTATGACAAAGCCTAAAAAATAGTGGTGGGAATGAAAATTTTTCACAATTTCACCCCATTTAGAATTTTTTCTCAGTTTTCAATGCATTATTTTGTAAAATAATAACGTCATGCAAAACCACAACAATCCCAGAAAAAAATGATCCCAATACAGTTGAGTTGATTGAAAAATACACTACCGTTCAAAACTTTAGGGTCACTTAGAAATTTCCTTATTTTTGAAAGAACACAATTTTTCCAATGAAACTAACATTTAATGATTCAGAAATACACTCTATACATTGTTAATGTGGTAAATGGCTATTCTAGCTGCAAATGTCTGGTTTGTAATGCAATATGTTCATAGGTGTATATTGTAGAGGCCCATTTTCAACAACCATCACTCCAGTGTTCTTATGGTACTTTGTGTTTGCTAACTGTGTAAGAAGTCTAATGGACAGTTAGAATACCCTTGAAAACCCTTGTGCAAGTATGTTAGCACAGCTGAAAACAGTTTGGCTGATTAGAGAAGCTATAAACCTGACCTTCCTTTGAGCTAGTTGAGAATATGGAGCATTATATTTGTTGGTTCCATTAAACTCTCAAAATGGCCAGAAAAGAAAGCACTTTCACGTGAAACTCGACAGTCTATTCTTGTTCTTAGATATGAAGGATATTTCATGTGAGAAATTGCCAAGAAACTGAAGATTTCCTACAAAATCTAGATTACCTAGCCTAAGCTGCACATATAAAAATCTAGAATAGAATTTTTTCCCTTGGGACAACCAGTGAGGGAAAGTGCAGGGCATGTTTAACATAGGGTTAGCTGTGGACTGCCCTTGTCAGGGCGGGAGCTTGGGGATGGATGGCTGCTAGGCCCATAGGGATTGACCAGGGATTGTCTTTCTCACACTGCCTATCAGGGATCCATTCCAGCACTTAAAATTCCTGATGACTCCTGTTCCTGCTCTTCATTGGCAGTGAGATTGTTCCTATTTTCTCTTCACCCCATTTTTGAATTTGCCATGATATGTTGTGGTTTTGTTCTATTCTACATTTATATATGTGCAATCTAGGTTATAGCTTCTTATATGGGGGATAATCTTCAGTGATACCCCAGTGACTGTGTCCTGGAACACATTGATATCACTTTAGTAACTGTCTAAGTGGTTCATACTTGTACCCTGAAAATTCTGTGTCAGCTTCAACTTACATGGATATTTTGATTGAGTTAGCGACACTGCCTATTTATTTTAATTCACTAAGAGTGACACACCTATATTGGTTATACTTTTATAGATAATATTAAAAGTTATGTTTTATTTTTCACCTGTTGCTGTACACAACTGAGCAACAAGACAAGTACATTAGAGTCTGTAGTTTGAGAAATCGATGCCTCACAGGTACTCAAATGGCAGGGTCATTAAATAGTACACACAAAACACCAGTGGCAATGTCTACAGTGAAGAGGTGACTCCGGGATGCTGGCCTTCAGGGCAGAGTGGCAAAGAAAAAGCCATATCTGAGACTGGCTAATAAAAGGAAAAGATTAATATGGGCAAGAGAACACAGGCATTGGACAGAGGAAGATTGGTAAAAAGTGTTAGGGACATGCGAATCCAAGTTTGAGGTGTTTGGATCACACAGAAGAACATTTGTGAGACGCAGAACAACTGAAAAGATGCTGGAAGAGTGTCTGACGCCATCTGTCAAGCATGGTGGAGGTAATGTGATGGTCTGGGGTTGCTTTGTTTTTGGTAAAGTGGGAGATTTGTACAAGGTAAAAGAGATTTTGAATAAGGAAGGCTATCACTCTATTTTGCAATGCTTTGCCATACCCTGTGGAGATTGTGATTGGAGCCAATTTCATCCTACAACAGGACAATGACCCAAAGCACACCTCCAAATTTTGCAAGAGCTAATTAGAGAAGAAGCAGGCAGCTGATATTCTATCTGTAATGGAGTGGCTAGCGCATTCACCAGATCTCAACCCCATTGATCTGTTGTGGGAGCAGCTTGACCGTATGGTACGCAAAAAGTGCCCCTCAAGCCAAACCAACTTGTGGGAGGGGCTTCTGGAAGCATGGGGTAAAAATTCTCCAGATTACCTCAGCAAATTAACTGCTAGAATGCCAAAAGGTCTGCAATGCTGTAATTGCTGCAAAGAGAGCATTCTTTGACGAAAACAAAGTTTGAAGGAGAAAATTATTATTTCAAATAAAAATCTTTTTTTCGAACCTTGTCAATGTCTGGACTAGATTTTAAATTCATTTGGCAACTCATTTGAGTAATAAAAGTATGAGTTTTCATGAAAAATACAAAATTGTCTGGGTGACCCCAAACTTTTGAACAGTAGTGTAATAAAAAAAATCATGTCTCCTTGAAGAAAAGGAGAAAAGAATGAAAATTGCAAAAAAGATAATAATAGAAGGGTGACTGAAATGCTTCTAGTCTCAGCAAATAAGAACCTGCTCTTTTATTTCACTTTGTTAGACTGTGTTCATATGCAGCGGTCTTGCTGCTTCTTTTATCTGCAGCTGCACTGTCCTGCTGCAGTCTTTTTACATTTCTTCTACACAATCAGTTAATGTTGGAGGGAAACAGCTATTTCACCTGCAAAACTAAGTGCCTGTGCTAGGAAACTAAAAAAAAAACCTGCTGTGGAACAGGGCTGATGCTGTTAAAAGATGCAGCATGAGTGCTATATGTGAACGCTGTCTTAGAATATATTAACTTGCTGAAAAGTAATCCTTACATAAAATACGGTACTGAGGGGTAATCCATAAACAAAATACGGTACTGAGAAGCAGTAAATATGTCAAATGTGTTCTATTCAGAAGCAGTACAGATACTCTTCATACCTTGTCTGTTCAAAATGTAGTTATTCATACTATAAAATAATTAGTCAATTAATCATCGTTATGGCATATCATGTTATGAGGAACTTAATAGGGAATAGGGATAGCTGTCGGAAGACATACTGCATATATAGGATATATAGGTTGCTTTGGATTTCCATTACTTTGCTGCTTTCTCACAGGAATCATATGTTTCCCAGCTGGAGTCCCATCAACAAGCCGTAAACTGTGGGGGATCTGGCAACCAGCGTTAAATTCCCCTGCAGCGCTAACACACATAAGTATTTAACATTAATTCCTACCACCTTCTACTGCAAATTGGAGAGATATCTACACATTTCATTTATTTTCAACGTGAACCAAATTTAAACTATTTTAATTTGCCAGAGAAATGTGGAACAGAACGTGTGTGGCCATCGATATAAAGAGAGAACTGGATAGGAAGGATCTAGGTTGATATTTGGATCTAGCCAGTATTTTATTAAATGTAGATGAAGCTGTTTCAGGAATTAAAAGTGTGACCTCTGCAGAAGTTGCCCTTTGTGCAGTGGCTGGGCCATGGCTATTCTTGTTTCCTGCAGATTCAACACAGGGAAAAACTAAGAAGAGCAATACTGAGAGGCAATCTGTATAATGAGCTCATCAGGATGGCGCAGAAGCTGTTCTTAGGCCGGGATCACACTACCCGACGAGAAATATGGTCCGTATTTTACGGGCGTAATACGGACACATGTTCCCTAAATAGTGCTCTATATGTCATTTGTTGTCAAGGTGTGGCCGCGTATTTAGGGCATGTTAGCATCCGTATGACATCCGTATTGCATCCATATGTCGAGATTTACTCGCAGGCTTGCAAAATGGAGATATAATGGAGCCCAATGACAGGTTAACCCCTTCCGTAACCTTTGACACCACGTAGGCGTCATGAAAAGTCATGGCACCCCCCTCACTCTCCACGGTGCCTCTGACGTCCCTCTGGCTGTTCCGGTGTCCCGCCATCCCGTATCATGGGCGCCGCCACCTTGGAAAATGGCAGGCGCATGCGCAGTGCACACGCTGGAATCTGCTGGCTGCAGATTCATTCTTTTATTTTGATCACTGTGATTAACTCTCACAGTTTTCAAAATAAAATAAAATGTAAATCACTGCCCCCTTATCACCCCATAGGCAGGCACAAATAATAAAATAAAAAAAATATTTTTATTTTTCCATTAGGGTTAGAATTAGGGTTAGGGTTGGAATTAGGGTTAGGGTTAGAAATAGGGTTAGAGTTGGAATTAGGGTTAGGGTTGGAATTAGGGTAAAGATTAGGGTTAGGGGTGGGTTGGGATTAGGGATAGGCTTGTGGTAGGGTTAGAGTTGGGATTAGGGTTAGGGGTGTGTTTGGGGTTAGGGTTATGATTAGGGTTGGGATTAGGGTTAGGAGTGTGTTAGGGTTAGGGTTGGAGTTAGAATTGAGGGGTTACCACTCTCCAAACGCAACATGGCGTCACAATTTATTGCAGCCAATTTTGCGTTCAAAAAGTCAAACAGTGCTCCCTCCATTCCGAGACCCGACGTGTGCCCAAACAGTGGTTTACCCCCACATATGGGGTATCAGCGTACTCAGGAAAAATTGCATTATAAACTTCTGTGAAGCACTTGGGGGTTCAATGTGCTCATCACACATCTACAGTTGTGGCCAAAAGTATTGACACCCCTGCAATTCTGTCAGATAATACTCAGTTTCTTCCTGAAAATGATTGCAAACACAAATTCTTTGGTATTGTTATCTTCATTTAATTTGTCTTAAATGAAAAAACACACAAAGAATTGTCCTAAAGCCAAATTGGATATAATTCCACACCAAACATAAAAATGATGGTGGACAAAAGTATTGGCACTGTTCAAAAAATCATGTGATGCTTCTCTAATTTGTGTAATTAACAGCACCTGTAACTTCCCTGTGGCACCTAACAGGTGTTGGCAATAACTAAATCACACTTGCAGCCAGTTGACATGAATGTGTACCACATTGAGCATGGAGAAAAGAAAGAAGACCAAAGAACTGTCTGAGGATTTGAGAAATCAAATTGTGAGGAAGCATGAGCAATCTCAAGGCTACAAGTCCATCTCCAAAGACCTGAATGTTCCTGTGTCTACCGTGCGCAGTGTCATCAAGAAGTTTAAAGCCCAAGGCACTGTGGCTAACCTCCCTAGATGTGGACAGAAAAGAAAAATTGACAAGAGATTTCAGCGCAAGATTGTGCGGATGGTGGATAAAGAACCTCGACTAACATCCAAGCAAGTTCAAGCTGCCCTGCAGTCCGAGGGTACAACAGTGTCAACCCGTACTATCCGTCGGAGTCTGAATGAAAAGGGACAGTATGGTAGGAGACCCAGGAAGACCCCACTTCTTACCCCGAGACATAAAAAAGCCAGGCTGGAGTTTGCCAAAACTTACCTGAAAAAGCCTAAAACGTTTTGGAAGAATGTTTTCTGGTCAGATGAGACAAAAGTAGAGCTTTTTGGGCAAAGGCATCAACATAGAGTTTACAGGAGAAAAAAAGAGGCATTCAGAGAAAAGAACACGGTCCCTACAGTCAAACATGGAGGAGGTTCCCTGATGCTTTTGGGTTGCTTTGCTGCCTCTGGCACTGGACTGCTTGACCGTGTGCATGGAATTATGAAGTCAGAAGACTACCAACAAATTTTGCAGCATAATGTAGGGCCCAGTGTGAGAAAGCTGGGTCTCCCTCAGAGGTCATGGGTCTTCCAGCAGGACAATGACCCAAAGCACACTTCAAAAATCACTAGAAAATGGTTTGAGAGAAAGCTCTGGAGACTTCTAAGGTGGCCAGCAATGAGTCCAGACCTGAATCCCATAGAACACCCGTGGAGAGATATAAAAATGGCAGTTTGGAGAAGGCACCCTTCAAATATCAGGGACCTGGAGCAGTTTGCCAAAGAAGAATGGTCTAAAATTCCAGCAGAGCATTGTAAGAAACTCATTGATGGTTACCGGAAGTGGCTGGTCGCAGTTATTTTGGCTAAAGGTTGTGCAACCAAGTATTAGGATGAGGGTGCCAATACTTTTTTCTGGCCCATTTTTGGAGTTTTGTGTGAAATGATCAATGTTTTGCTTTTTGCTTCATTCTCTTTTGTGTTTTTTCATTTAAGACAAATTAAATGAAGATAGTTATACCAAAGAATTTGTGTTTGCAATCGTTTTCAGGAAGAAACTGAGTATTATCTGACAGAATTGCAGGGGTGTCAATACTTTTGGCCACAACTGTACATAAGTTCCTTGGGGGGTCTAGTTTCCAAAAAAGGGTCACTTGTGAGGGGTTTCTACTGTTTAGGCACATCAGGGGCTCTGCAAACATAACATGATGCCCGCAGACCATTCCATCAAGTCGGCATTTCAAAACATCACTAACTTCCCTTCTGAGCCCCGATATGTTCCTAAACAGTGGTTCCCCCCCACATATGTACCAGCATACTCAGGACAAACTGGACAACAACTTTAAGGTTTCAGTTTCTCCTGTTACCATTGTGAAAATAAAAAATAGCGGGCAAAAAAAAATCATTTTTTGAGGAAAAAAAATATTTTTATTTTCACGGCTCTGCATTATAAACTTCTGTGAAGCACCTCGGGGTTCAAAGTGCTCACTATGCATCTAGATAAGTTCCTTAGTGGGTCTAGTTTCCAAAATGGGGTCATTTGTGGGGGAGCTCCAAAGTTTAGGCCCACAGGAGCTCTCCAAACACAACATGGTGTCCATTAAAGATTGGAGCTAATTTTCCTTTCAAAATGTCAAAGGACTCTCCTTCCCTTCTGAGCCCTGCCGTGCGCCCAAACAGTGGTCCCCCCACATATGGGGTACCAGTGTACTCAGGAGAAACTGGACAGCAACTTTTGGGGTCCAATTTATCCTGTTACCCTTGGGAAAATAAAAAATAGCGGGCTAAAAAATCATTTTTGAGGATTTTTTATTTTCATGGCTCTGCGTTTATAAACTTCTGTGAAGCACTTGGGGGTTCAAAGTGCTCACTACACATCTAGATAAGCTCCTTGGGGTTCTAGTTTCCAAAATGGGGTCACTTGTTGGGGGTTTCTACTGTTTAGGCACATCAGGGGATCTGCAAATGCAACACTCCATCAAAGTCTGCATTCCAAAATGGCACTCCTTCCCTTCTGAGCTCTCCCATGTGCCCAAACAGTGGTTCCCCCCACATATGGGGTATCAGTGTACTCAGGACAAATTGCACAACAACTTTTTTGGTCCAATTTCTCCTGTTAGCCTTTGTGAAAATAAAAAATAGTGGGCTAAAAAATCATTTTTGAGGAAAAAATGTTTTTTTTTATTTTCACTGCTCTGCGTTATAAATTTCTGTGAAGCACTTGGGGGTCAAAGTGCTCACCACACTTTTTTTTTTACAGATCATTTTGTGAAGCACCTGGGGGTTCAAATTGCTCATTATGCATCTAGATAAGTTCCTTGGAGGGTCTAGTTTCCAAAATGGGATCACTTGTGGGGGAGTTCCAATGTTTAAGCACACAGGGGCTCTCCAAACGTGACATGGTGTCTGCTAACGATTGGAGCTAATTTTCCATTCAAAAGTCAAATTGCGCTCCTTCCCTTCTGGGCCCTGCCGTGCGCCCAAATAGTGGTTTATGACCACATATGAGGTATCTGTGTACTCAGGAGAAATTGCCCAACAAATTTTAGGATCCATTTTATCCTGTTGCCCATGTGAAAATGAAAATACTGAGACTAAAATAAAATTTTTGTGAAAAAAAAGTACTTTTTTTATGGATCAATTTGTGAAGCACCTGGGGGTTCAAAGAGCTCACTATGCATCTAGATAAGTTCCTTGGAGGGTCTTGTTTCCAAAATGGGGTAACTTGTGGGGGAGCTCCAATGTTTAGGCACACATGGACTCTCCAAACGCAACATGGCAACCGCTAAATATTCCAGCATATTTTCCATTCAAAAAGACAAAGTGAGACTGCGCAGAGTCCCCTGGCTGACCTGAGGTGAACTAATGAGCATGGGAAAAAATCCAGAAACTTTCCCACGCTCACTGGTTCATCTCTGGGCAGCCAGGGAGGCTGCGCAGAGATGAAATAATTCACTCTGACAGTGGTTTACATGGGGCTGGTCGCATTAGCACCAGTGCCTGTGTAAACCACTTAACCCTTTCTGATGGATTGCAGCGGGGGACATGACTGAGCACCGGAGAGGTAAAGATATAGTTGTTTTTTTGTTTTATTTTTGTATCAGGTCGATGGCTTTTATTTGGATTAGCAGAAGAATAAATATGGTCAAAAGCTTGGAGTCTTTATTTCACTAAAATAATTTTTCATTAATGTCTCTGTGTGTTTTTTAACCATTTAATAGTCTAGGGTTAATAATGGATCGGTGTCTTATTGATACCTCTCCATTATTAATTGGCTTAATGTCGGCTTCCAAATGCAAGGTGACATTAACCCATTAATAAACCCATTAGCCACCACTACAGGGCAAATTGGAATAGAGAGGATAAGTGCCAGAAAAGGCGCATCTTATAGATGCTCCTTTTCTGGGGTGTCGAGGGGCAGATTTTTGTAGCCGGGGGTGGGGCAAAACAATGGTCTCTCTCAAGGTTATTAAAATATGCCCTCACTCTTTGCTTTACCTCTCTGGTTGCGATTTAACCGCGGGAGCTCACACATTTTTTTACAACGAATTAACCCCTTAATTTAACACCTACTGTAGACATCCCAAATTTTACACACAAACCCTAATTTAATTATTACTCAGGGACATACAAAAAAATACATGAAATGAAATGGTTTACTGTATGTAAACCATGTGTCATTTCATGTCAGGTTTTGGAATGATTTTACAGAAGCCGGCAATTGAATTAGCGGCTATTATGCTATGTAGAACTCTGTGAAATATATATATATATATATATACATATTCAGTATATTATACATATGTGTCTCAATGACTTGTGTGTTTATATATATATACATACTGTATATAATGTATATATGTATTCTATGTGTATATATCTATTCTTTTGTTTCTTTATTAAACATGTCAGTATGATTTTACTGTCTAGCAAAATGAATTGCCAGCTTTTGTTGAAGGACACCGGGTACGTATTTCTCACAAGTCACACGTCTGGTCCGTGTGTAATGCGTATGTTTTTGAGCACCCATAGACCTGCAATGGCGTATTTCGGCCGTAGTATGCTGACAGTATATTTCTCGGTCCATAAAATACGGCCGGGAAATATACGGCTGTTGGGAGCTGCCCCATAGACAATCATTGGTTGTTGGTTAGTGCGAGGTTTTTACGCCTCTCACTCTTCCGTATTTCTCTCTAGTGTGAACCCGGCCTTAGGCCCACATTCACAAGTTCAGTATTTGGTCAGTATTTCACTTTAGTTTGTGCAAGCCAAAGCCAGGACTCAGTGAAAAATACACAACTGGTGACCTGTTTCAGTTATACTTTTCCTCTGATTGTTCCTCATCTGGTTTTGGCTTTCAAATAGTGAGGTAAAATACTGACCAAATACTCAACATGTGCACGTGGCCTTATTGAGACACTGGATTTCTGTCTTTTATACTATTGTATTAGAAACATGACAACTTGTCAACTACTGAACCTAAATAAAATCTGTCCACGCAATGGCAGTAAGCAGTGATACTGAATGAGGTGAGCATTCAAAATGCAAAGGAAGTACTGTTTATTAAAAAGTTCTTAATTTGTCATACAGGAAAGATGTATATCTTTGCACCGCGTTAACCAGTAGATAGCAAAATATTCAGAATTGAGAGTATTCAGTCTTTGAAGCTTTCGAGACTACTCAGGTCTCTTCATCATGCATTGACAATTTGTTACCATCTTTTCAGTTAGCCATTAAAAGGTGTCAGCCACTGAGGACTCTCAATTCTGAATATTTTGCTATCTACTGGCTAACATGGTTGTCATAATGACAAATGCAACACAGCGCGTTTTTGTGCAATGGGCGCAGCGCCAAAAAAGGGCAGCGCCAGCAAAATCATACCAGTGCATGACCAGGGCACGGTCAGCGTACCCAACGCTAAATATAGAGTACAATGATTGCATGCAGCGTCATGCGATCAGAGGAGGAACTGACCGGAGGGGGAGCGGCCAGGGGCAGGGCTTAGCGGCAGCCCTGTGCTGCACCTGAGAACGCTAGTGTGAAGCTAGCCTTACTGCAGGTTACGCAGGGTTTCCTTACTTTTGACTGACAGAGAGATATTGCCTGACAGACCTACAGATCATCGGAGTTAAGAAAAAGCGAAATTATTAACCCCTTCACGCCGGAGCCCATTTTCATTTTTACGTTTTTGTTTTTCGCTTCCCTTATTTCCAGAGCCATAACTTTTATATTTTTCAGCCAATATGACCATGTGAGGGCTTGTTTTTTGTGGGACAAGTTGTATTTTTGAAAGATACCATTGGTTTTACCATATTTCAAGTGCTGTGAAATTGTTGGTAGTCTTCTGACTTCATAATTCCATGCACACGGTCAAGCAGTCCAGTGCCAGAGGCAGCAAAGCAACCCCAAAACATCAGGGAACCTCCGCCATGTTTGACTGTAGGGACCGTGTTCTTTTCTTTGAATGCCTCTTTTTTTCTCCTGTAAACTCTATGTTGATGCCTTTGCCCAAAAAGCTCTACTCTTGTCTCATCTGACCAGAGAACATTCTTCCAAAACGTTTTAGGCTTTTTCAGGTAAATTTTGGCAAACTCCAGCCTGGCTTTTTTATGTCTCGGGGTAAGAAGTGGGGTCTTCCTGGGTCTCCTACCATACAGTCCCTTTTCATTTAGACGCCGACGGATAGTACGGGTTGACACTGTTGTACCCTCGGACTGCAGGGCAGCTTGAACTTGTTTGGATGTTAGTCGAGGTTCTTTATCCAACAATACAAATTAAATGAAGATAATAATACCAAAGAATTTGTGTTTGCAATCATTTTCAGGAAAAAACTGAGTATTATCCTACAGAATTGCAGGGGTGTCAATACTTTTGGCCACAACTGTAGAGGTGATGCTCAGTTCTCCTCTATGTAGCTGCTGAATTATTGCTTTGCTATTAGCACCGACCATCGGATGGTGCTCATAGCAATCCGGCATCAACAACCATAGAGGTCTCAAGGAGACCTCTGTTTGTTTTGCCGATGCACCAGAGTTTGACAGCGGCATTTAACTATTTAATAGCCATGGGCAGATCGCAATTCCACCTGCAACTTTTGAGGGCACATGTCAGCTGTTGAAAACAGCTGACATGTCCCGGCTTTGGTGTGGGCTCACTGCCGGAGCCCACTTCAAAGGGGGTGATGTGACATGAGCAGTACTAGTATGACACATGTCGCAAAGGGATTAATTAATCAGTGAACTCTTATAATAGTATTGGCTATATAGTAATAGAAACACCTCACCACTTCAGTATTTTTCACCCACTGTGTGGGAACACTAAAAGGATTCACTAAGAGCACAATATCTATGTGTAGTCAAATAAGGGACTGGACAGTGCTAGGGAAGAGGTTTAAAATAAAAAAAATGTTGAAGCACACTGCAGTAGGTGTACCTCCTTTCTAACTTTCAAAGTTTTAAGGTTTAGTGAAAAAAAGTGTTCATGCTTGTCTGATTTTTAATTTCATATTTACTGCAAAATCAAAAATAATGCAAAAAGAAAAAAGAAAAAGCAAGTGAAAAAAGTATTCCAGTTTCTTTGCCTCTCTCTTTTAATCCACATTTGGCTATGAATTTAAAAATGTGCATCATAAATAAAGATGAGCGAACATGTTCAGAAAATGTTCGCCATTCTCAATTTCGGCACGAACATAACTCATTTTGATTTGTGTTCAGATTCCCAAGCATTTTCCCTCAAAGTTGGATAATGGACTAATATTGGGGTTCAGGGAGGAGACCCCATTTCCTAATCAAAATTGGTAGGGTTAATATTGGTGGGCAGGCACCAGGCTCCATTACCTAATCAAAAAGGTTTGCGCCAATATTGAGGAACAGGCAGGAGTATCCATTTCCTAATTAAAATCGTCTGAGCTAATATTGCTGTGCAGGCACATTCTCAAATAAATACTGAGAGTAAATTTAGTTACAGGTGAGTGACAGGTCTGGGGCTAGGATTGTGAAGTAGCTTGTTAAAAGAGGAAAAGGGTACATCCATCATGAGTGGGAAAAGCTTGGTCATGGTGGAAAGGGGAATATGCTTGGAGTTCGAGGTGTACGTGGATTAGGTGGTAATGTTACTGAAAGCTCTAGTGAACAAGCACCATCTATTCCTATCCAAAGACCACTGACAACATCTATTACTGGACAAACTACTCAGCTCCCTTTCTTTGGCGGCTCAGTTCCACAATCTGGTGGTACAGCAAGTTCTTCACCACTATCCCAGACTGGATGCACTGCTGCAGAAATCACAGTTGCTGTGTGCTCAGTTCTGCCGCTCGCACCCCGCAGGTCATCAACTTGCATCGCTACAGAGGTCCTTTGGCATACCATTTAAATGTTTGATATGCAATGTGCTGACATGTTGGAATTCCATTCTGCACATGTTGCAATAGCAATGAGCCCTGGCGCAGTATGTTCTTTTGCATAGCCTGGGCCAATGCAATATGGACGTGGTGCAAATCATGCTTGCGGAGTGGGCACAGCTTAAGGACCTCTGCATCCTTCTGTACAGTTTAGAATTGTATTCTAAGATGGTAAGCGTTGAAGATGCCATCATCAGCATTGCTATTCCAGTCATCTACATGCTGGAGTACACTTTAGGTAATCTGCGGGAGGAGGTGTTGGTCCCAGAGGAAGAGGTGGAAGCAAAGAAGGATGTTGAAGGAATAACAATATCTCTAAGATCTGGACTGTCTTTGCACAGGCGTGTGCCCTGGAATGGTGGACAACAGTAAATGAGTGGGGCTAATGGTACCAGACAAACTGGTAGTGAAGGTGCAGCAGCCAAGGACTAAATGGAGTAGGATAAGGAGGAAGAGGTGAAGGGCAATCAACAGTCAGGATATTATGAGGCTAATGATTCCCTTCTCTGTTGTTTGTTGTTGGTGGAAGGGACAAAAGAAGCAAACTTGAGTTTTACCCTACCATCAACATACCATGGATTTTAATGTCATAGAAGATCGCGCCTTTTTTGCTGCAACAATGATGCTCTTGTTGTTAGAGTTAGAAATAGTGCTGACTACTGGGTTGCCATTCTGTTAGATCCAGGTGTAAGAGTAAATTTTGTCAGATGCTTCACACATGCTGCGCCCATGCTGGAGTATCGAAACATACTTGTTAACGGTCTGAAAAGTTATTTTCCCCAACATAGCAGTGAGACACACAAAGTTATAAACTTCCAACACCAGGAATATTGAGTTGTCAATGCAGAATCATTAGCAGTATCAGTGTAAGTGGCATAAGCAATTTCTATGAGTCATTTCACACTTTTTTAAAGCATCCTGGGCACCAGCAGAGCAGAGTACTCATCAACACAAAAATATTAGCAGCATTAGCAATGTAAGTGTCAGAATCTATTTCTGTGAGTCATTTCACACATTTTTTAGACCAGCTTAACAGAGTACAAGTCTGATGCGTAGATGACTGGAAATGATGGCACTGGAGTATCTTGAGCTCAATTTCAATGCTATCAGGAGGAATTTGGAACCTTTTGCTTAGTAGTAAAGCCACAGAAGAGGACTAAAAATACTCAAAAAATTCAAAAATACAGCTGAAACAAAATGCACTGCAGGATGCAGCCAACCCATATAGCAAAGATGTTGCATAACACAGGTGCAAAATTCTAAATAGACAACCACTCACAACCTACCAGTTTATGGAGGGGGTGACTGCTTAGTATTATATTCGCACAATAGAGGCCTGTATAGGGTGCTGTTCACATGTAGGTAATGCATAGTGGTTCTCAGCCTATTAGTCACACCCATACTATTCAATCAGGCAGGCTGGCCAGCACTCTCTTAATGCATCCCATGTGGACACCCCTTTATAGAAGACCTAATATGCTGGGCTTGGCTGCACCCTGTAAAATGAAGTGCACAAAATACATATAAGTATGTGAGGTATTGGTTGATACTTTGGCCAAGATATGCAAGCTCGCAACCCAGCGTCAAGGGTCCTCACGCTTGGGAGTCCTAACAATAAACTTAGTAGCAAAGCCACCGAAGAAGGCTATAAATCCTCCAAAAATTAAAAAATACAGCTGAAAAAGGGCAGCACCGCTTACCTGCCTAGGTCTCTGAATAAATACACTACAGGATGCAGCCTATCCATATGGCAAACATCTTTGCTAAATGGGCTGGCTGCATCCTGTTCAGAGACCGCCATTTGTTCAGAGACCTGGGTAGGTGGAAGGGGTGTCAGATGCCCATTATACTATTTCTACTCTGGAGAAATTTATGCTACTTTAGTCATGTGTGACAATTTTTGGAAATGCATGGATTTCAAGCTTTCTCCCCTTCATGTGTGTTGCCTGTAGCAGTAGGGCTTCCAGACCAGCAATGCTGCACATACTCTCAGTCAACTACTTGTGTTACTATCCTTAAATTTTCGTTATTTGTGCCACCTGAATGTGGCTGCGCAGAAAAGCAGTTTGAGCTGTTGCATGAGGTATCAGGGGCTCCAGCACAACAGGCCTATACCGGTCCCTCACCCACCTCATCTTAACTTAAACTTAAATTCAAAGCTGTAAATGCCTGCCAAGACCCTGATACATCATGCAGTGCCCATGGCTGACTGCTGCTGTGCCATTATCAAATTTCTACCATGGTTCAAATGATGCCACATATCCTGAAGTCTGCCCCTAATTTTTGGAAGTGTTTTGACTCCAACTTGGGTCTCATTCATAAGTGTTGCATGAAATTGACAGGGCTTTCAGAGCATCATGCCTACACCTGTCACTCATCCACCTGTTACTGATCAATGTTTAAGCTAGAAATGCTGGTTGAAGCCTTGTCCCATGCATCCATGCTACACTTTTATACTATTTGTACTCTGGGTTAATTTATGCCACTTTTCCTGGCGTTTGCCCTTAATTTGAGCTGTTATGGCAGCTTTTTGCCTCCCTGAAGGCACTATCTATGCGTTTGGTTTGCCTCTCATTGAGTTCAATGGGGTTCGGGTATGTTCAAAGAAGTTTTGGCTAATCGAACCTTGAAGGGTTCGCTCATCGCTAATCATAAACTTCATCCAATATGAATATATAGTATTCTAATATTATTAGATAGGATTAAATATACTTGTCAGAGGGTTCTATTGGTTGGACAATTTTCACAATTGCATTATATACTCCTAACAGTATAACATTTCCTGATATATGGAACACTGTGTGGCAATGACTTGATTTTGGCATACAAAAGTTGTGGCAGTATATGCAAGTACCTTATGTTACTCAGACCCTGTAATCATGCCAGGGGGTATGGCATTATTGGCTTCCATCACACATTGATTTCATTGTTATTACACTGAAAATCTTACACACTAGGTGAACTATTTTGCCAGTCTTGGAATGCATTGTGAAACAAAGGGGTATAAGCTCTTTTACTTCATTGTACATTATGCATTACCAGACTGTTAGGCGTCAGGCTCCTGTTGCTGCACAGCAGGAATCCCAAGCCTTGTCTTCGGTGGTCTCCCATTCCTCTTCGGCCGCAAAGGAGGCTGCTCAGCAGACTTGTAAATCCCGGCGCTCTACTCAGACTAGCACTGTGTGTTTGATTGCTGCTGCCACCTCTAGTCCAGCTATAGCAATGCATGCTAGTCAGCAGCAAGCTACTCCAGGGACTAAGTCCTCCTTTCGGTCTACTGAGCATGCCCTTGGGAAGATCTCTCATTGGAGATCGGAGTTCACATGCTCACGTCCTTCTCCAGCTCGGATTGGACCATCAGGAAGGTCCTGGAAGGACGCTGCTATAAAAGGCTTGCATGACCGCTCAGCCATGCACTAGTGTACACAGTATTTGGTAGAGGTCTGTGTGTTGATTGATGCTTGTGAAATGCTGACTGACTTATTATGAAACCTCTTCCCTTTGATACGCATGTGGTTAGGGTTAGAGTTTCCAGTCAGCGCCGAGTTGTGACACTGTCTTGCGCCGCTGTGCTCCCAGCTCCTCACCCATGCTAGCGCCAGTGGGCACCAGCTATAAGGCATCACTGTACCCCCTCAAGTAGCTGCAACCACCAGTAGCAGCTCTGTGTGCAAGCTGTGTGCTTTCCTTGCCCTAATCTAGGAGGTTAGTGGCATCTGTCAGAGCGGTGCAGTGCACACCTAGCGTACTTATGTTTCTATTGCTCTCTCCGGCACTACAGCTGCAGCACCAAGCGCTAATGGTCTAGAGGGACTCTATCCCTGTGCCTCTGGGGCAGAGTCCTGTGACCGTATTCTAGCCCTCATCCGACCAAGGCTTGTGAGTTTTAACAGGCTTCGGTAGTTGCACTCTGCGGCAAGGCGGTTCTGTGAAGCAACAGAACTCGCCACTGTACACACCGGTGACTTTAACCCGCGTGTGTTTATCTATTGCTTTGCGAATAGTCTCTGCCATTACAGAGCAGCAGTTTACCATGTCTGCATGGTGGATGCCAGGCTGCGAATGCACCTTATTATCATTTTATTATTTGGTGCGTTCTGCCAGCCTAACACAGACAATAGAGTGTAGCGCAAATGTGTAAGATTTGTATAAGGCTACTTTCACACATCAGGTTTTCGGCGTCAGGCGCGATCCGGCGTCGTGCCGGAACGCCGGATCCAGCAAATGTTTAGTAAAACCGGATGTGACGGATCTGGTTTTCTGCCGGATCCGTCTTTTTCTTGACAGACAAAACCGGATCCGTCTCATCCGGTTCATCCGTTTTTCTATCCGTTTTTCGACGGATTACGCCGGATCCGGTTTTTAAAATTGACCCTTGTGGCCTTCCGAACGGGATTGGCTACTGGAAAACTATATATAGCATGTTCCTACAGCCCTTCTTTGACAGGTTGTAGAGGAGAAAGTGCAGGTTGGAGAGAAGAGCAAGTTACTGGCGAAGATGGATGTTGTCATTGGAAATATTTTGAAGAATTTGGCGGATTTTATAGCGGAGGCGAATCGTTTGAGGGTGATTGTTCTGGAGAAGGAGAGAGCGAGACAGCAGCGCATCAGGCATCGTAGACGACGTTTGTGGATCCACCCCATCACAGCCAAGAGAATGACGCGTGGGGTCTATTCTACACTCTGCATGGACCTTCGACGAAACCCGGATAAATTTTTTGGATATGTTAGGATGAAAATGGAGAATTTTGATTACTTGGTGGAGCGCATTGCACACCTCATAAGAAAAGCGGACACCTATTGCCGCTTCTCTGTTTCACCCGCAGAGCGTCTGATGGTGACTAAGGTAAGCCACATTTATTGGATGTGATCGCATCAGAGCACACTTTCACTGCAATCTTGTTGGTGGTAGTTTGTATCTCCAAGTGTTATAGCTCAGTTTTGGTATGTAATGCTGTGATTTAAAACTAATTTATTGTTTTTTAATTCCCCACAGATTTCTTGCAACTGGAGAATCCCTTTCGTCACTGCATTTCCAGTACAGACTCGGGATTTCCACCATATCTGGAATTGTGAAGTACACATGCCGTGCACTGTGGGACTCCTTAGCTGAAGAGTTTTTACCAGAGCCCACAACAGAGAGGTGGATTGAAATTGCTGACAAGTTTCAACAGATATGTCAGTTTCCCAACTGCTTGGGCGCTGTGGACGGGAAACATATCCGCATTGTAAAGCCAGCTGGATCGGGATCGGAATATTTCAATTACAAGAAATATTTTTCAATTGTCCTCATGGCCATCGCTGACGCGGAATACAAATTTATTGCGGTTGATATTGGGGCCTATGGCCGCTCCAATGACTCTCAAGTTTTCAAACTGTCTGCCATGGGGCGTAAACTGTATGGAAACACCTCAGTTCCCACCACCTAGACCGCTGCCGCAAACATCTGGTCCACCTATGCCATTTGTCTGTGTAGGGGATGAAGCCTTCCAGCTGTCAGAACACCTTTTGAAACCGTACTCTAGCAGAGGATTGACAAGACCAAAACGCATTTTTAATTACCGCCTCACAAGAGCAAGAAGAATGGTTGAATGTACCTTTGGTATTCTGACAGCCAAATGGCGGGTCCTATTGACTGCGATCAACCTCAAGACAGAAACTGTGGACGAGGTGATCAAAGCGTGCGTGGTACTCCACAATTTTGTTATCTGCAAGGAACCCATTTCCATTGAGGACACCTCTGAAGAAACCACCTTGCAAGATTACCATGACATTACCACTAGAAGTTCTGTGACGGTTTCAGTAATGAGGGACAATTTTGCACTATACTTTATGTCACCTCAAGGCAGAGTACACTGGCAGGATGACAGAGTGTGAAAGATTTGTGCCCTAACCAAACTTGTGTACCTTCTGTACCAACAGTATATACCTTTGCCAACCAAAGTTGGCTATCTTGTCATGGTCTCTATTTTTAGCTTTAGGCCACAGGTGTGTACCTGGTTGTGTTTTATGCAAAGTATTTCACCTTTTAACAAAAGTTGTGTACATTGTTAGGAAATCACCAACAATAAACACAACTTTTTCGGTGAAATACTTTGCTTCAAACACAACCAGGAACACAACTGTGGCAAAAAGCTAAAATTTACCCACAGTTATATACCTAGTTTTGAATACCATTTCACCTTTTAAATACCCTGTATTTAACCTTTTTCGCCGCAGAAAGAAATGACAGACAACCAGTGTAAAATAATTTAACTTTTATTGAAAAATGTTTTTTTTAGTAAACTTTTTTAAAATTTTAATAAACTTGTTTAATAAAGCTTTGAAACCATAAAACTGGTCATTTTTATTTAAATACACACATTATAAATCTGTGTAGTGTGTGGTGGAAATACTGCTGGAGGGGCTGCGGGACACTTCGACACTGGGAGTGTGGAGAGAGGACTGGGATCGTGGTGGGGAAGGAACAGTTAGAGGTGAAGGTGTGGAAAAAACTACAGAATGGGTGGACATGTGGGAAGCAGAAGAGGTGGTGGGTGGTGGAGTGGAGGGTTGGGCAGGGACTGTAGGAGCAGATGATGTTGATGGCAAGTTGTATGGGGAAGGAGTTTGGTACGGGGCAGGTTGCTGGAAGTGGGGAGATGTCTGGTACGGGGCAGGTTGCTGGAAGTGGGGAGATGTCTGGTACGGGGCAGGTTGCTGGAAGTGGGGAGATGTCTGGTACGGGGCAGGTTGCTGGAAGTGGGGAGATGTCTGGTACTGGGGAGGTTGCTGGTACTGGGGAGTTTGCAGGTACTGGGGAGGTTGCTGGTACTGGGGAGGTTGCTGGTACTGGGGAGGTTGCTGGTGCTGGGGAGGTTGCTGGTGCTGGGGAGGTTGCTGGTGCTGGGGAGGTTGCTGTTGCTGGGGAGGTGGATGGTGCTGGGGAGGTGGATGGTATGTAATAGGAGGGGGAGGATGGAAAGTGGCTGGAGGGGGTGTAGATGTAATAGGAGGGGGAGGATGGAAAGTGGCTGGAGGGGGTGCAGGTGGAGGAACTACTGTGGTGGGAGGAGGAGGTTGGGAGGTAACTTGCTGGAGAGCAGCGTGGCATGAATGCATTACATGCATCTGCTGGGCAGGAGAGAGCGTTTCCATGCGCTCCACAACAGACCTGAAAAAGGTGTGGTTTGGCGAAGATCTTGCTTCTGAATGCATGGTTTGCAGAAGTGTCTTCACCTCCAGAATGCTGGAGTTGATCTGCTGATAGCCTGCGGAGATTTGCTCTGACAAGACTTTTAGACAGTTCTGGAAAGATGCATTCAGATGCAAGAACTCTGGCGCATAAGTCTTTTCCTGACCCCTCTGCCGCTGCCGCCCAGTACCCGCAGGTGTACTAGAGGTGGCAGGGGCAGAAGGGTGGGGTAAAGGGAAAGCGATCTCCTCACCAGCAGCTTCATGTAATGTAGGCGGCCACGATGCTCCTGTGCTGGTGGATGGGACAGATGGGTCGAATGTGTGGGAAGGCTGGGAAGGTGCAGATGTACAGGGGCGGTTGAAGTGTCCCTCGGTGCCGGTCTCCTCAGGGATCGCCTCAGAAGGGTCCAATCGTGCAGGCTCCCGAGTGCTGCTCACCGTGCTGTGGAATAAAGAGAAAAAAAAACAATTAAAATAGTGACATGGTATGGCCCTGGCTGAAAAAAAAAAGTTACATCTAAACATTTTTTTGTCACATGTGGTGTGTAATATTTACCTTCTGGTGAGCATTGTCTCCCGGAGGAACGACAGGGCTCGTGCGTACTTGTACTTGCTCCTGCGTCCTCCAGATCCACTCGGGGCCCGCATCTCTTTATTGAACTCCTTCTTGAAACGATCCCTCACAGACCGCCACCGCTTCACAATTCTCTCCCCTGAAACGAGAAAGGACAAAGTGGTTAGTATACAACATCAGTGTTTCCCAAACTCCAGTCCTCATGGTCCCCAGGGGTCATGTTTTCAGGATTTCCAAAATAAATAGAAATCCTGAACACATGATCCGTGGGGACCACGAGGACTGGAGTTCGGGAAACACTGGTTTAAATCAAGCAACCGGTACTGTATATACTTACGCTCTTTAATCTGGGCCCGAGCTTCGAGGTCCTCCCAGCGGTCCACAAGGAGCGAACAGATTTCCTCCCAGAGTCGTCGGATAACGATCAGGTCAGCGTGGCGGCGGTCAGCCATATTCCAGAGCGGCTCCCTTTCTCTGACGAGATCGATGAGGTGGTCCACATCAATCCCTCCATCCTCACCGTCAGAGTCGGGAGCACGCTGTGAAGGCTGTTAAAGAAAAAGACAAAAATAACATAATTAGCCTCCACAAAAGAAATGAAATAAAAAGTGCAAAAAAAACAAAGCAAAAATATTTATACTTACACGCTGGTGACCGCCGCGTTGCTGTCGCCGACGACCCTGGGAGGCACTTCGAGGACCTCTTGGCCGAGCACCAGATTGGGAAGACTAGAGAAGAAAACAAAAAATGTTATGTCTTTGGATGTAGGCATTTGTTTGCTGTGTGTGGTCTGCAGAACATTGTTTTCTATGTGTTGTGTGTAGTGTGATGTTGTGTTTCTGCGTTTGATGCAAAAAACTTACCAATTGTGAGCCCACTCCAAGTGTCTGTCCACCCCTTCCTTCTTCTTCTGGGAGCTCCTCTTCATCTTGTGATTCCTGTTTTGAAATAAAAGGCAATGAATACACATATATTACAGAGATGATGGATTTTGGAAATAAAAACTTACCGTCAAACGCTGACGATGCGAGGGAGGGCTCCCAGAAGATGTGCTGTCTTCCTCATGGCCAGACTCCATGGCTGTGGGTGGTGTTTCTGCTGCTGCCATTGCTGCTGCTGCTGCTGCTGCATCTATTGGGCGGCTGTTGAATAAAGAGAAACAAAGGGCCAATGAATATCTTGATATTCCATAGCCCTAGTTTGGAGGAATGGGGGATTTGATAATTACCGTCTCTCATCTGCTGCTGGACTCCCCTCCCGTTGTTCAGCATGCTGCTCCATTTGGGGTGGTGCTGATGGTGCTGCTGCTGCAGATGTCTGCTGCCTTCTCCTGCTCCTGGTTCTTGGCTTGGGTGGCATGTTGGGTGTGGCTGAGGGTCCCATTGTCTTGCTTTTATATATGTCCTGTGGGCAGAGCTACTGAGCATGCTCAGACCAAAGAAACCAGATCCGGCCGCCGGATCCGGCTATCGCCATATCAGGCACATTGCGGCGCTCATAGGCTTTCATTGTATGAAAAAGCTGGACACGCCGGATCCGGCGTGTCCGGCTTTTTCGCCGGAGACAAAAAACGTTACAGTAGCCGTTTTTTCCAGACGCCGGATCGCGTCACATTGCCGGATCCGGCAAAAATCGGATGAAACGCATGGCCATCCGGCTCGATCCGGCTCTAATGCAAGTCAATGGGGGGGAAACCGGATCCGGCATTGCATTTCGCCGGATCCGGTTTTAGTCAAAAGCGCCGGATCGCGCCTGACGCCGAAAACCTGATGTGTGAAAGAGGCCTAAGCCTGCCAATGAGGGCAATGTATGGAGGATGTCTGTTACATCCTCATGATTATTGTGTCTGGGGCAATCACCACCATATTATCTTTGACTCACTTACATATGACAAACAAGGCTTAAAAGTTGCTTATAAAAGTGAGAAACATTTATTATGCACATAATGTACTTTGTTGCAACTCTGTAACAGACCTATTTAGAATTATAGTGGCAGATTATTAAGCACTGGGAAGCTGAATGTTCCTTTAAAAATACAAGAATAATTTAAAAAGAATATGTATTCATTCATGGAACTGGCTATAATAAATAAATGTTGGCTAAGGTACACTTTAGGCAAGTTGTTCAATATGTTCAAATATATTTGTTTAGTGGTTAGATTACATTTGAAGGTACAGTATTGCAAATGCTTCAGGGGAAAAGAAGGTTTACAAGTTGTTTGCTCAACAAAATGTAAATTACTCTCTGAGGCCAATTTCCACTCTCTCGAACAAGAGGCATTTCTGCGTGCATAAATAATATAAAGAGATGTGGGCACAATAGAATTGTTTATATCACATGTATATGCCCTTGACTTTGAAATATAGTAATCTTGCATAATAAAAACACTTGACAATAAATGTCCTAAAAATGTTTAAAGTTATTCCTGATATGTAACAATATGCACACATGTCCTTGTTCTAGCACCACTTTCTTCCAGTATTGGGGACCGCCACTCTGACTGGGCAGCTTGATCACCAGTTTGTACTGCTATCCAGTACTACAGATATTAGAGCGTGATATATTTCTGCTGACTGGGGCACACACTGTCCAACCAAGCATCCCTAAAGTCCTTAACTACTTAAAGAATGTTAGTAGTGAAGTGTCCATATGTTTCGTCAAACTCAATCTGACAGGTGCCCCGCCCCTATCGAGTTGATATTGAACGGTGTAACTATGCCCTTCGCAGTAGTGTATCTGATTGATCCTCATATATCAAAATGAATCGTTTTGATATGAGCTTAATATTGTTATCAGAGTATTTAGTTTTTATTTGATAGTGAATCTCATTTTTACATACAGAGCAGTGTTATTTTTATTTGATAGCAATGCTTCTCGTTTTATATTAGGTTTATAACACAGCAGTCAATGAGCCTGTGTTTCTACAGCAATTTATATGTTTTTATACCCTATCAGTGTATTTGTTACTGTGATTCTCATTTATATGAGGTTTATAACACAGCAGTCAATGTTCATGTATTTTAGTATCTGCATGTAGAGTGAAACTTTTAGTATCTGTCGCATTATCTGAAGTGCCGAAACAAGATACTAGCAGGATGCTAACTTCTTGATGAGATATGAGCAGATATCCTGGTAGTAAAACTCACATGCGAAGTGGGTAAATTCCACATTTCTGAACACAAAGGCACAATCAAATTGATATCAAAGTGTATTAAATAGATATCATACGAATATCGCAGTGAATCAAAGTGTATTACAGTAAATTGATTACTGACACGATTTCCACAAATTGATAACAAATTGATATTAAAGTGAATTAAATAGATATCATACGGATTTCGTAGTGTATTAAAGTTTATTAAATAGATATCATGCGAATATCGCAGTGAATCAAAGTGTATTAAATTGATTACTGACATGAATCCCACAAATTGATAACTAAGTGATATCAAAGTGTATTAAATAGATATCATACGGGTATCATAGTGTATCAAAGTGTATTAAATTGGTTACTGACACGATTCCCAGTAATCAAAGTGAAACAAAGTGCGATATCTCTTTAATAAGCCAATTGATAGGTTTATCAGAATTGTTTCATTGTACCAATTATTTATATAGGACCTTTCATTTATAGTCCCAATAATATTTATTCTCTTTTATAGACAATTTGATACGATAACCGGTACTGATTTTTGGACCTTGAGCGATACCTAGTGGTGAAGAGTGTAAAGGACGGATCGCACGGCGTGGTGTGAATATAGTTTGAGGCATAGATGTTTCATTCATTGATATTTTTAATCGATCTAATTGTTCTCTAGTAGTGGAATTACCCACAACAGTGGAGGGCACATTTAATTCCGCCATAGCCTGCATAAACATATCCCAGCCGAGAGGTAAATTCCTGCTGGACATAGCATGATTCTGCGTTGTGTTACGTGCCAAATCCAGCATGTTAGAGCCAGGAATTACAGTTCCTTTGAATATAAATTCATTTTTATCATTCCACGATGTAATATTTTGGTTCTGTAACAGTCTGCTTAGTAAAAATTCTTCATTCTTTTTATATCGCAGATTTAGGTGACTTACAATTTCATTAACATCTGTATTTTAATCAGGTTCTGAATTCAACAATTGTTGGTAATCAGATTCAGGAGTGCTAATGATCTTTAAAGTTGATAGTTCCTCTCCATCATGTTTAGCATGAGCCAAGTATCACTGTAGTACATCACTATATTTTTTAATTTTCACATCATCTGGTATACCACAATGTTGTAGATTCTCAGCAATTTCACCTTCAAGACGTTGGATAGCACTCTGGCGTATGTTGGCTGTAATAGGGGGTCTTAGTTTAATTAGTTCTTGCTTGGGAACAAGATGCATGTTCTTGGTATGTTCCATTAATTACTGCTGAGAAGGCTTGTTAATATCAGAATCGCAAAGCCTAAAAGAGGACCTATAAATCCTCCGGGTCGATTTAGTAGACGCTTCTTTTTCTTTATGCTGTGGGATTTATTATTCATGGTTCTTATAGCTTTACTCCCCTTTTTTTAGTATATTTTTTTGCCACTCTTTCAGAGGAATTCGACCTTTTAAGATATTGAATGCGATTTCCCTGGCATACGCTGTTGTAAAGCAGGCTATAAAAATGTTTGTGATTTTGTTGACGGTGTGGTGCCTTTCTGTATATTTCCAATCTATTGTTGCGGTTTCATCATCAATAAAATGTAACATTGAAATATCATAGTACGGTAAAAAAAAATGTTGAAAAAGCTCTTCAGGATTGCTAATAATGCTGGTACATGATAAATTAGATCTCTGGGCAAACTTTCCCCATAAAGAATTTAAGAAAAGTTTAGAGATCTGTCTCTTAGCAGGATTCAATCCTATATTTTCAGGTCGTAATTGTATACTTTCTTTTTCAAGAAAGGCGTCAATGTACTGTTGTTTCTTGTTGTCACCAGTGCACCAGCTAGGATAACCCGAGGCCCCTTCTTATCCCTAAGATGTAATTTAATGTATGGTGCAAACAGATCATCACTGGTATTAGGAAAATCCCATATTTCATAGATGTGGGCTATCCTATACCCTTTTTCTATGGCCATCTCAAGCTCTATTGTACACCATGTATCTGTCAGAGATCGCTCTTCATCACTTTGTGTGCAATCCTCTGTCTGTTAATTTACAGTACATGTATAGCAAAGGGGGAACATTAATTTTTTGTTGAGCTTTACTGGAAAAAAACAGAGAAAAAACATCCCTCAGTGGGTAGACCTTGACTTTGGCAATGCCAGAATAATTTTTAATGAACCCAAACCCCTCATAGGTAATGTATAGGTTACATATACCCTCACCTACTGTATCCTCACCCATCCCTGTAGACTGTGAGCCCTCGCGGGCAGGGTCCCCTCTCATTATGTACTTGTGTCTCCGTTGTCTTAGACATGTTTATTATACTTGTCTATATTTCCCCTTTTCCCATGTAAAGTGCCATGGAATAAATGGCGCTATATAAATGCATAATAATAATAATAATAATAATAATAATAATAATAATAATATAGGATGGCCTACATGGCATGTTTTAGTTTTGTTTACAAAGGGGTACAGACTGGTGAAATCATAATAATGTAGGGACTCTCCAGATTTCAGGCTGTGATAGAGTTTTATGGCATTAGTTCGGCCTCCGTAAAGTGCATCGTGGGGGTCTAATGGCTTGGGGAATTCCATTTGGAGGAGAAATGTTTGAAGATTAGAGTCTTTTTCAACCATTTCATTCCACTCATGTTCCCACATAACTCTGACTGTGTAATCGCACCACTGCAAGTAACGCTTTTTAGCTAAAAAGATGTAATATAACTGACCATAGGTAGTGTTTGTGACCTTATTTGCATCATTTTCATTATAACATACAGGACACTCATGGTAAAAACATCCCTGAAATTCAAAGGCAATGTGTCAGCTGTTAACATAGGCATAACTATCTAAAAAATATTTCCCTTATTGTTTTTCACCCCCTCTCAAAACATATTGAATGACTATGTTCTCTGTCTGGGCTACATACATGAGCCACTGTATAGAGGGTGATGAGAAGCATTTTTTGTCTTGTGATAATTATCACCCTTTAAAATGCCGATGGTCTTTTTTGGTAGAAATTTAAACCTATATATTGTCATACAAACAGATGCCAGGGTAACGAGTTGAAGAGGATCAATGCACTGGATACTTCAATTTATTTATTTTCTTGCTTATAGTATATTTTAACATTTTTCCGCGTCATTTCCATAGCACGCTCCCTATAGAGTACACGTGAGCGTCCCCGAATCTCAACATCTTGTTTGCAATAAGCTTTTAGTTCAGACTTAAAGTCAAAAGTTGTATTTACCTGGGTCTCATACCACTCCATGAACTCCTCTTTCTCACTAGGCGACATGTACTCTACCTCATAATATTTTACAGCAGGTAGAGGACCCACATAGTTTTGATTTTCTTCAGTGTTAAAAAAGTGTGGAAAATGCCCTTTTTAACCTGAAAATCTCATAGCCTGTGGCAATTTACTAAGTTTCATGGGTGTGAAATTTAGTGACTCTATAAATCTTATTTCCAAATCAGGCAGTTTCATACACAAAAGACAACCACCTCGGGATATCAATTTCACGCTGAGTTTTTCAGAAATCAGTTCCTTAACAATAAAGTATGAGTTGTATCTTCCAGCATTGTGGGGCAATAAATGTATGACCTGAAAATTTAACACTTGTAAAGAATTGTACAAAGTCATGAGTGCATGATTTACCTGATTGTTTTTGAAGGGGTTCACTATAGGGCGGGTCGTTACGGACGCGGTGATACTAAATATGTGTAATTTTATTGTTTTATTTTATTTTATTTACAAAAAAAGAATTTATTAGGGAATATTTTTGTTTTAATGTTTTAATTTATTTAGGAATTTTGCAAAAATTATTTTTACACTTGGTTTTTTTTTACTTTATCACTTGGTGTGGGACATTACTATATTGTGTCAGATCGCTGATCTGACACTTTGTATAGCACTGTGTCAGATCAGTGATCTGACAGGCAGTGCAGGAGGATTTCTCAGTACCTGCTCTCAGCAGGCACTGAGAAATGCACCTCACTGCAGGACCCTGAAGGCCTCGGCAACCATCCTGGATTCAGGGGCCTGCAGAGAGGAGGTCCTCGGAACAGCGCGAGCACATCGCGTTGTTCCAAGGGGCTCAGGGAAGCACGCAGGGAGGCCCCTCCCTGTGCGATTCTTCCCTATGCCTCCGGTACACTGCGATCAAATTTGATCGAAGTGTGCCAGGGGTTAATGTGCCAGGAGAGTGGTCCGTGGCTGCTCCTGGCATATAGTGCCGGGTGTCAGCTGTGATAATCAGCTGCGCTCCCCCGTGAGCGCAGCCAATCGCTATGACCTACTATCCGGTCCATGGGCATACGGGCCAAGGGCACGTGGACGGAATAGTATATCAGATGTCAGAATGGGGTTAATGTATCCTCCTGGCATTTGACTCCAGACTGTTAGTTGACCACAAATTTGTATTGCCCGTCTGTACTGCGAGCTCTTCTGGTGTCTTGGACCTCCTGACTATCAGTCTCATCGCTAGTTCATTAGCTGTGGCTTAGTGTCATATATAGGTTGCTTGTGTCTGAGATGACGTTAAGGGTACATTTTGCAACAAAAAGCTAAATAAAAATTATGTATTTGCTAGCATAAAATTGTGCAGTCAGGCTCCACAGCACTGTTCAGTTTCACAATAAAAACAGTTTGTCAAAACTTGTGCAAAAGAAGAAGTCACTAAAAATTCCTGGTTAGATTTTTGAAAAGCTGGACCCTTTTCAAGTTGTAGACCATATAATAGCAATTATAGTAATCCATAGCTGTTTGTTGTCTTCTTGTAAAATTGCATAAAACTATACATACAGTGCACTGCACATGTGTAATACATGGAAATGAACAAATCGATTCAATGTGGGAATTCATAGGACCTGTAAAAATTCAAAAAATTTGCAATTCACTACTCAGCATTAACAAAAGATGCCCACCAACATTTTATAAAATTATGAAGATTGCATTATCTTAAAAAGGCTCACAAAACCTGGAGAGTTGAGCTTCCCTATAATGTATTGCAGCTATCACATTATCAGGTACAGCACAGCCAAACAGATTGGACTATCATTGCCTAGGCAGGGAATGTAGCATCTGTTTTGGGATGAATTTGTATTAGAAAAAATAGCTCTCGGCTTCATAGTACTGAAAGGAAGAAAAAGCCCCCCCAAAAAATTAGCAACTTTTTCAGATGGTGTGTACTGTAGAACAGACCACATATAGAAAACTATTGTGAGCTTGCAGCACACCTCTCAAATACTTGGAGAGATCCTTGAAAAGTACTCAAATGAAAAATTCCAGTTAAGAAATGGATGGATGGGACACAACGTATTGGATTTTTAGTAACTTTTTAAGTTGTAGAACAGAAGAAGTGAAAAAGATATTTTTACTCTGAAGAAAAAAGAATAATGCAGAGATTTAATTGATAAGGAGAGGAAGATATGAGAGATGGCAAGAGTGATCAATCAAAATAATGCTGCATCTGTTACATTTAATTTAACCTTTTTAAAAAATCTTTATGCAGCAGCAAGCCAACAATATTGCTGAAAAAGAAAAAAAAATTCTAAATTCAATCTACTACACTTTTTGCACATTTTTATATTTGATATCCACATACATCACCCCAAAAACTGCAGCCTGTGTTGCTGTTTTTTTTGAACATGTACCTAACATTTCTTGCTTGGTCTTTTTTGAGATGGAGGAAAAATTGTTGCTAAAATAATTAAAAATTTTAAACAGTTCAGAAATTTCTTTTTTTTTATTACTATTATTATTACTATTATTTATTTATATAGCGCCATTAATTCCATGGTGCTGTACATGAGACAGGGGTTACATACAAAGTTATAAATATCGTTAACAGGAAACAAATTTACAATGACAGACTGGTGCAGAGGGGAAGAGGACCCTGTCCTTGCAGACTTAAATTCTATGGGATAGTGCGGAAGAGACAGAAGGTCGGGGGTGCAGCAGCTCTGGTGGTTTTGAGGCAGCGGCTTGGGCGGTGGTGAGGCGGCAGAATGGTTATTTCAGGCTGTAAGCTTTCCTGAAAAGATGGGTTTTCAGGTTCCGTTTGAAGGATCCGAGGGTGGTGGATATTTGGACGTGTTGAGTCATGGAATTCCAGAGGATAGGGGATATTCGGGAAAAATCTTGGAGGCGGTTAAGTGAGGAACAAATAAGTGTGGAGGAGAGTATGAGGTCTTGGGAGGATCGAAGATTACGTGAAGGAAGATATTGGGAGATTAGTTCAGAGATATAGGGAGGGGATAGCTTGTGGATGGCTTTGTAGGTCAGTGTTAGTAGTTTGAACTGGATGCGTTGGTGAATTGGTAGCCAGTGGAGGGATTTTTTTTGACTGTCTACTTAGCAAAGTGTGAGTTGCAAATCAATGTTTCATTGCACACCTGTTTTACTCAAATTTTCCATCCCTATATGCAATACCAATACCTTTTGCTGCTGCTGTTTTTTTGGACATAAATCGAGCATTTCTTATTCAATCATTGTGAGTAGGGTGTGACTGTGACAGCGATTAATTCTAGTGTTGTAAAAAATGAATGGCTAAAGGAAAAATATGTCAGATAACAATGTAAAGAAAAAAAACAATTTCACCACATCTTGTAATAATCTGGTAGCTGCAACCAGCAGTACCACCAAGCAACAGCAATTCATGACTTAAATATTTGATAGATTCTCCTAAAGAAAATTAGAACACTGCAATGACTTGCAAATTTTTAGAACAGTATTACAATGAAATACAGGTCACAATTTTTTACTATGGGAAACATATTATTCAAGTGTAGAGACAGTTGAATTAGTTTCAGTGGAACTGAAATCTGCTCAAATTTTACAAAAATTCATATTCACAAGAATACTTATTTTTTGCAGCTGCAAAACGCTGCCAAATGCTTGCAGCTGTTGCCCCCCATTTTGATGAGTTGTAGAGCGAAAAGAAAAGGTTAAATATATCTATATATCTATCACGGGTCACTTATGCTGGCATCACCACCCGCTGACCACTGTCTGGCCCCTCAGGACTTTTTTTTGCAGTCACAAAAACCTATTATTTTCTTTGAGGTTTCATCATATCTCATGTCACTATTCATGACTACCATCAACAGGATCGACTTATATACAGTATATACAGTGGCATGTAAAAGGTTGGGCAACCCTGGTCAAAATTACTGTTATTGCGAACAATTAAGTAAGTTGAAGATTAAATAACTTTCTATGCATTTTAAGCCAAAAAATATATACATTTTCATATTTCACATTTTAAAAATTACAAAAAGGAAAATGGGCCTGTGCAAAAGTTTGGGCAGCCTGAATGGTTAGTACCTGTTAGCACCCTGTGTGAAAGTATTACAGCTTGTAAATGCTTTTTGTAGCCGGACGACAGTCTTTCAATTCTTTTTTGAGGGAGTTCTGCGAGATTCTTGGGTCATCTTGCATGCACTATTTTGTAAAAATGTACATTTTTATAGAAAAACTTTCATTTGGAGCTTTCTGAGGCATTTTTGTGTATTTTGACATGTGTCTAAGATCAATATCCATTTGTAGAAGTCGAACTCTTTTCAACTTAAGTTTTTTTTTTACAGATGGTGTTATGTTTGCATCAATAATTTGTTGAAGTTTCTTTTAATCTATTTTTCCCTCCAGCCGTAAAATGTTCCCCATGTAATGGGTTGCAACACAACCCCAAAGCATGATTGATCTACCCCCATGCTTAAGGGTTGATGGGATGTTCTTTTCCTGAATTTCCGTGCCCTTTTTACTCCACACATACCTTTGATCATTATGGGCAAAGAATCCTATTTTAACCTCATCGATCCACAGGACTGATTTCAAAAATATATCAGGCTTGTTTAAATGTTCTTTTGCTTACTTATGATGCTGAATTTTATGGTGAAGCTGTAGTAGAGGTTTTCTTCTGGTGACTCCTTCCATGAAGGCCATATGCAGGTGTGAGCAGTGAACAATGTCCCACAACTTCAGAGTCTGCTAAATCTTTCTGAAGGCCTTTTTGCCTCTCTAACAATCCTATGAGCAACTCTCACTGAAATTTAGCTTGGTCTTCCAGACCTTATCTTGACCTCAAGCCATAGCCCTAGCAAGGTAATTAATTTCTGAAATTTGCCCAAAGTTATCTAAGCACAAACATATAAATTGACCAATTTCCCTTTTTTAAATGAAAAAAAGTGACAATATATGTATATTTTTTGCTTAAAATACAAATGAAATATGTCATCTTTAACTTTAGGAATTTTAGATATTATATCATTAACTTGCTTAACTGTTCAAAATAACAGTAATTTTGACATGGAGTACCAAACTTTTACATGACACTGTACTTAAATCAACCTTATATACTGCATAAGATCTTATTATCCCAGTTATTGTGACGCGTATGTAGGTTTCCCTGTTGAACGTGACTAATGGGCAGGTGAAATGCTTTGGTATCACTTCTCATTGGTACTTACAGTGGTGTGAAAAAGTGTTTTCCCCTTTCTGGATTTACTATTCTTTTGCATGTTTATCACACTTAAATGTTTCAGATCACCAAACAAATTAAAAATTAGACAAAGATAACACAAGTAAACACAAAATGCAGTTTATAAATGAAGGTATTTATTGTTAAGAGAAAAATAAATTCTAACCTACAGAACCCTGTGTTAAAAAGTGATTGTCCCCTAACTCTAATAACTGGCTGGCCCACCCTTATCAGTAACAACTGCAATCAAGCATTTGTGATAGCTGGCAATGAATCTTTTACATTGCTCTGCAGGAATTTTAGCTCACTCATCATTGCAGAACTGTTGTAATTCAGCCACATTGGCAGGTTTCTGGCCATGAAAGCCTTTTTGAGGTCATAATACAGCATTTCAATAGGATTAAGGTCGGGTCTTTGACTAGGCCACTCCAATGTCTTAATTTTGTTTTTCTTAAGCCATTCAGAGGTGGACTTGCTGGTGTGTTTTCCTCTTGGATCTCTGTTATGCAGGCTATTTTTGCCCAGTCTCTGTCTTACAGTGGAGTCATGAACATTGACTCTAGCTGAAGCAAATGAGGCCTGCAGCTCTTTGGATGTTGTTGTGGAATCTTTTGTGACCTCTTGGATAAGTTGTTGCTGCACTCTTGAGGTAATTTAGGTCAGCCGGCAACTCCTGAAAAGGTTCACCACTCTTCCATATTTTCACCATTTGTGGCTAATATCTCACTTTCATTCATGTGAGTCCCGAAAGCTTTAGAAATTATTTTGCCTCTTGTTTGTTCCAGAATATCTTTGGATAACGCATGATTTCTAGCTTTAGGATCTTTTGGTTTACTTCACTTTTTCAGGCAGGTCCTATTTAAGTGATTTTTTGATTGAGAACAGATGTGCCAGTTATGTCATGGGTGTGGCTAGGGAATTTGAATTCTGCTTCCCAAAGATGTGCTAAAGCACAGTTAATTTATAATTTAAGGGTGGCAGGCAATCGTTTTTTCACACAGGACTTTCCTTTCCCCAGACTATTCAGCCATCGCTCCATGTTATCATGCCCCTATGGGTGCAATAACTAGCAGCAACTGTTAACACCAACCCCTGCAAATTTCATGTGTGCATGCTGTACATTTCAGCAGTCACTGCACCTCTGAAGTCTCGTGAATTTGCTCCAGCTTCAGAGGCACCCTGCACATGACTGGAAGCCATCTTCTGAACTTCTGATCATGCACTATACACCTTTAAAGCTCTGGGTATACTTCCCAGTTTTAGAGGCACGCACTACATACATCCTGAAATTTTGAAGATAGCTTTCGGCTATGCGCAATGCGCGCCTCTAAAGCCAGGAAGTGTACATCTGGCTTCAGAGCTACAGTGACAGAATGAGCGGCATGCATGCACCAAATTTGCATGAGCTGCGATTAGACCACTTGTGCAAATCATGTTCTCACACCAATATGGACGTGAAAGCATGGAAAGAGGGCAGACTAATCTAGGGCAACTAATGCCCCATCGACTAGTCAAAACTTTCATTAGCTTTGGAAACATGGCAATATAAATGCATTTTTAAACCTTACTTGTAAAGAAAAACATTAGAGGGATGGTTAGGCAGAGAATTTAGTCATGAATAAGTGAATGCTGCTGGATTGGATGCAATGGGAGACCTGACAGGTTCCCTTTAATATTTTGCAACCCTCAAACCCCATTTCTCCTTTGCCAAATCTATTCATGCACTTAATAGCTTTAAAAGGGAACCTGTCACTGGACGTAATATTATAAACCTGCAGATATGTGGTTAATAGAGTTATGCTGTCCAGCGCCTTTATGCAGGCCAAATGTAGCAGGGAAAAAAATTTACTTTATTCTCTCTGCCAGCATTCAGGTTTCAGTCATGGGAGCAGAGGCACTGCTGGTTCAGTGACTGCTCGGAGAATACAGAGTGGCTGCTCTATCCACACGCCTGGTTTTGATTGACATTAGCTCTGCATTGGGCTCAGCCGTCAGTCAGAGCCATGGGTGTGGTTACAGCATCCACTCTGTATTCTCAGAGCGGTGACTGGACCAGCAGAGACCTCGCCTCCATGATTGAAACTGAATGCTGATGGGGAGAATAAAGTTAATTTTCTCCCTGCTGTATTTGTTTACATGCAGGCACCAGGCAAGTTAATATCATTATTTCTGTTGACAGGTTCCCTTTAAGAATTGATTATGGAAAGTATAGGATCAGGCGATTTCCATTTTATAAGAGACAAATTTACTTTATTTGGTTCATATTCCAAATATTCCCAATTTCACTTAATTTACTTTGAGATTAGTATAATTTTTTTGCCTAGTTATGGTTAAGTTTTATTGGTATTTTTTGCATATGTCCACTGTCTATATATCGCAGAGTTTTCTACTGTAGTATTTTTGCTAGTTCTTTCTCTGGAACTAGAGCTGGATATGCATGTCCTATATCTCATGTGCAAATAGTTCTCCTGGATTTGTAGGCACTGAAAGAACAATAAAAGAGGGATAATTTTGGATTGTTTTATTTTACTTTAAAATGTCTATAGGTGCACTGTGCTATTAAATTGGCTGTTGGTTAATACAGTTAACACATGTTTCTATGGTGACATCATTTTTAGATTACTAAGGCTTACATTACTTTGATTGCATCAAAGAGCATGAAAGAAGTTGGATAGAGTCCCAAGAGACCTCAGATTGTCATAAATGTCTTTTGAGATCAATTTGAGGCTTTGCAATATTTCCAATCGGCAGGAAATCAATTTTCAGCAGTTCAAATTTTGGCGGAAAATAAGGCAAATTCAAAAGATTTGCTTATACTTTGGAGCTCAACATTTACATTTTTTGCCGGTATGAAAATGTAGATGGTGAAAATTATATTCTGAACTAATTTAGTGCATTAATAACATAACTATTTATTGTGTATTTTATCAGGAATGCCAAATAATAAATTCCAGTGGAGCATGGACACATTGCGAAGTACCATATTTCGAAGCCATCTCCTTGCAGTGTCAATTTGCATTACTCTAGGAAGATTTAGGTATTAATCTATTTTGCCATATGTCCATCCAGTTATTGCATAAGATTCGTTTTTCTGCCCTTTGTTCCTATTTTTTGTTACCAACTCTGTCACTACTACTTATAAATGTAACACCCTCTGTGGAAAGCTGTCTAGGTAGTTTAAAGGTTTATACAGCTTAAGTGGTGATGGCAAAATCTTCTCGAAAACTATATTTACATCAGACAGATTTTCATTTTGGTATTGCAAAGGAAGATTGAAGTGACAACTTTGCAAACACACAACATTCTTCCCTGGCACAATGGACACTTTTATTTTTATTTCCTTAACTTACTTCCAGATTTCTACAATAAAGGTTTCTAGTTCTAAGCAAAAAAACAACTCAATGCAAAATAACTTTTTGTCTCAAAATGCAATAGTTTGAAATTAGCCTTGACTACTATTTTCATGTATATGCGAGAGGAAGGTGATTCAGAATTTAACGTTAGTACATTAGCAAGTCCTTGTTCACATCTGTGATGGATCCATTAGTTGTCGCTGTTGAATAATCTGAAAAAGAAGAAGAAAAAGCTGATAAAAATAGCTTTTCATTCCAGTAAAATAACAGAATAGGATAAGAACTCAACAGAACACATTGTTGTCAAAGGGGTCCATAGCATGTCATTGGCATCAACCATATCACAGATCTATTATAGCTGTGAATTTTGTGTTTCTGATTCTATAACAGAACAGAAAAATGGATTTTATAGTGCATGTGGGAACATAAAATATTGAGTCACTGGATTGTATCTATGAAAACAATAAAGTACTGTATACTGTCTGCCTATGGAGAACCGATATGCTGTACACAAAAAATAACTAAACTAATAATGTAACGTAAAGTTCCTAAGCCACAATGCAAAATTTACAACACAGATCCCAATTTATCATATGCCATTTACCGTCTTGTGCTTTCTTGTGTTTCCATATGACAGAACTCAGAGAACAAAGTCCTAGGTTTGGTTGCTACTTATTCTTTAGTGGGTATCGGATAATTTTGGGGTCACATTGCTTTGTGCAACACTGAAATCCTATCCACAAAAGCTGAGCACATGAGCAAGTCCATGAATGACTGAAAGAGCTGCCACTTATGAAAGAAATTTGCTGTATTGGAATAGGAAATTCTCAACATATTTATCCTTAATTTGTGGTGGTATCTCTCAGCCTGCTGGCAGTGTAATGTCCTTAGATAGTATAATATCCTGCATGTACCTGCAATTAATATAATTTTTAATGGTGAACTGTTACGCTCCATCTTTCCATACTTTTATTCTTTCATTTTGATGACAGTTGACTACTTTAACTCCTTATTCTTTCCCATTTATTCCCTTCCACCCTCCTCTGCCCTTTCCCTTCACTTAGCCTTTGTTTTAAGTTAAAATTTGGCTATCTTGTTATAGCTTTATACTTTTATGGAAAACCTATTAAAAGCTACTTGACTAGGAATCTGATTATTATGAACCTTGTATTATAAATTTTGCACAGTTAATAATCCTGAAAATTTCACTACTGAACTTAGAAATCGTTTTCATCTGTTTTATTATTGTTTTCTTCTTTATAGGTTGCAAGTCAAGTTGTTATATTTCAAAGGCTGACCAAGTTTACATGTACATTATGTTTTACAGTCTTGGTTTTGTTTCTGCTGAAAGTATTCAACATCGGTGTCTTTGTGATCTTAGTTTGACTTGATATTTTTCAGAAGTGCTACTGACTCTTCAATGTTCTCATTTTCTCTGTTCACTGTTCGATCAGCCAATCTCCATGTTAACATTAGTGTTACAGTAAATGACAAGTGATATTGATTACTTGAAAAGGACAACATTTCCAAATGCATTTTACACTGGGGAAAATTAGGAAAAAGGAGGCTTTTTTCTTTTTATGGCTTACCAGATTTAGTACTTGCAAAAAGCATGGAGTGGACTATGCTTGATTTCAGTATGATAATATCAAGAAAATGTTTGTCCCAATTAATCATTGTTCTATTTGGAGTAGACCCAAAATTAACTGTTAGATGTACTACAGCATACAAGTCATTTTGTTGCTTCTCTCCACAACATTTAGAAGCTACAGTAAATGAGAAGTGAAAAAATTGGTGTTGGGATTTTTGCAATTGGGGCCTTGTTAAAGGCTCCTACATTGGCAGCAATCGTCCCTTCAGCCTTTTGTGCACATCAACACAGTCTATTATTCTAGATCAGCATATTGCTTCCCACAGTAGCTACTGAAAAAGAGTAACGGTCTCAGACTGTAGCTACTTTTCCAGCAAATTGACACCTATCGAAATCCAATCAAAATTCAATGGCCCTTATTCATCAAAAGTGTTTACACCAGAAAAATAATTTAAACACTTTGGGAAAAAAACAACATTTTTGCTCCATGCAAAGTTGCATAAAGGTTATGCAACTTTTGCCATTTATATGTTAGCTTTAGGTAGTTATGTCCAAATGGGCAGAACTGAGGAGGAGCCAGTTTTGAAAGGGTGTGACAACACTCACCCATTAAATTCAACAGAAGTGAAGGCGAAAGTTATGAGAGAAATGTTACTCCAATGCTGGACTGTATGAGCATTTCTAGCATGGATGCGCATGCCACTGATTTGATCTACCTAATAAATAGAGTAAAACTATCTATATAGGACCATGTATAATTAAAGATGTCATGCAGCATATCATAAAGACTAACACCATATACAAATGCAAAAGTAAACAAGCCTATTGGAAAATAGATAAAAACAAAAAATGCAGTACAAGGAATCCATACAAGGTTATTAACTAAACAAAATTAAAAATGGGCATGCCAGTTACTATCCCAAAGGAATGGCACAATGTAGAAGGGCACGTATGAAGAAATAAGTGAATGAAGTATATATAAATAAAAAGAAGGTGCCATAGTCAAAGGTGAATGATACAGTAATAATAAGGTAAACATATACATATAGTGGTGCCAACTATCTTCATCAGGGTAATGGTCCTTATCCTTTATGGGTTCCTTGTACTCTACTCTATATTTTTATATATCTTTCAATAAAGGAGTTTATTTTTGCATTTATATATGGTCCAAATCAAGCTGCTCATGTAAGGGTCTACATAATTTGTAGAGTAGCGTGTTCCTCTTAATGAATTTGGTGCATCTTATCCCTGTTGGATCAAGTCCTTAGAGGCGAGTACTCCCACTTTCAAATTACCAGTGCTGCAGTCTTTTCTTTATTCCTGCATGGCACTCAGGAAGATTGTCATACCAAATGCCAATCTTAATGAATCAGGGCCTGTATTTTTTGTGCAGCTTTACTACAAAGTGGTTTGTTCTTCTTAATAAAGTAATAGTAAATTTGTATGCTCTGAATGTTGCCTGTTGTGCTTGATACCCTGAAAAAATGAGAAAAGTCAGGACAGTGTAGGAAATGCACATAGATATTGTTTTGTTATGTCTATTACAAAAAGTAATGTTATGTCTATTGCAAAAGTTCAAGTTTTGATTCTACATTTTGACACGTAACAAGCTAAGTACTTTGACATGAGTTACTCAGAAGTTGGAAAACCACACATACCTGTTAACTTGGTTGCATGAAATCAGTTTGTCAAGTTTATTGAATGGAAAAAAGTTTTTTGTTAAATGTGTGGCAGCTATGGAGCTTTTTTCTCTTCATACAGCATAAAAAGAAAGGAAATTACTTGTGAAAAAACAATGATACTGTTAAAAAACGTACGGTATAATACCTCTGTTACTTGCATGTCACCTTTGAGGAGTTGTTTTAGTTTAGCCTTTTAAGGCGCTTTGCTACCATAAACCACCAAAGACTGATCAAATGCTATCACAAATTAGGAAGTCAGATGTTTGGCTGATTGTGGTCAACTCTATGGTTGCTTGTAAAGAGCAGATGACCCCAAGATAATTGGGCACTTCAGTTCTGCTTTTAATTTTTCAATCAGTGATCTAACAATTAGACATTGGTAAAACACCTTAGAAATTGCAGTATATACACAATACCTGAAGACTTTGTACTTCCACTAAACCAAACTTAACAGACTTTTACCTCAATTTAAGGCATCATTCAGACATTGTTTTACTCATTTATGAGAAAAATGGAACAATTATTTTGATCAAACTTTGATTAGCATTTGAGCAGTATTTCATCTGAGTGTCATCTTTTTATCTTGTATGTGGAGAAAAAAAGAGGCTCTTCACATTCTCCTATGTTAGAGTAATTGAAAAGCTGATCACATTCAGAAGGCAACCGAGTGCAGTCCAAGTTTTTACAGATCAATAAATTTTCATTGATGATTGTGATCTGATCTTAGGAAAAAAATTGGACAGTTCTCTGGGATTTTCCATGGCCCAAATAAAGGACAAGTAAATGAACCCTAAAAGGCCCGTTACACATAGCGATATCGCTAGCAATATCGCTATAACGTCACTGGTTTTGTGACGCAGCAGCGATATTGCTACATGTGATACTTACCTCTGACCGGCTCCCCCGCTGGTTATCGCAGATAGCGCGAGAATGTCTTGGGCCATTTCTCGTCATCTGCTTCCTGCTTGTCTTCCTGGGAACGATGCGTGGATGCGGGCGGGAGGACGTCAGGATCGCCTCGTCTGACAGGTAAGTAGCGACCGCCGACCGCTGCTATGTCACTGTGAGATCTGCCTGTGTGGCAGCTCACTAGTGACCACTTAGCGATGCACCAGCGATCCTGACCGCGTCATATCGTTGTCGGGATGACTGGTGCATCGCTAAGTGTAACGGTACCCTTAGACTGTGACAGGTATGAGTGCTATACAAGTTTTTCACAGATAACACTCATACCTGTGATGGTCTTAGGATCCATTCACATATCCATGATTTGGGCTGTGGAAAATCACGGAGACATATCTAACTTTGATCTGAAGGTGAGATCAAAATTTCTAATGCAATTTTAAGGATCGGTGAAAAAATTGCATAACTTGCATATGGAACGTCTGATAAGGTCTAAGTAAAAAAAAAAATAATTGGAAAATACCATAACTGTGGGTACAATATTCCACCTATGGTGTCCCTTTTCAACATTTTGCCACAATCCTAAAATGACTAATATTTTTTACTTAAAGAGTCTTAGCCATTTATGTATATGCTGTCTTTAGATTTGATGTAAAATAGTATATCAAGCAAAACGTTGTAAGTAGCTTTTAAGTAGAAAGCTTTTGTGCTAGTGAAGCATGGAAATACTTGTCATTTTAACATACCACTTCTTCACAGTTTAGCAACTTCATTAGATTCAATGGGCAACCTGATGGAAATGCAAGTGGAGGTATATTATATCTGTGCAAGAAATACAACAGTATTACTTCAGGAGCAATCTCACGGATGATTTGTTCCCCTTTCTGTAAGTTGACCCTTGGAGCACAGCCATTTGTCTGTATCAAGTTTCCTCTAGACAAGAATATCTAAGGTGTAACTTGTCATTGTAAAGAGGCTGGTTAATAAATAAACTGCTGTATGTCTGCAAAGTGGATATCTAAGAAAACTAAGTGGAGTTGGATTAGAAAATATATAATGGAAGGACCATTTAAATAGATTTAAAGGGATTGTTCAGACTGAAATGAAAAGTCAGCAGTTACTCGAATGGAAAACACTGCTGAATCATGAGTGTGTGACGCGCACACTGTCAGGATCACAGGCATGTGAGTGGTCACATGACTGCAAGTCTGCAATGATTTGCATTCTTTCAGATATATGCCTATTAGTTTCCTACACTTCTCTTAATAAAAAAGAATTGAGGGAAGACAGATGAGTCTAGCTGGCACTTAATAGCAAGTATGCAAATTTCATACATGCACTAAAGTGAGGGCCTACCCAAATGGGAAATACAGAGGAATCATGACAGTAACAATTCAGTAGTCTGCAGTCAAATAGTGACTTTCATTCAACCTAGACAATGTTTTTAATTAATAACTAGATATCCACTTTTCTATCATCAAAATTGCAAATAGTTTGGTATATGAAATTACATATACTGTATATCTGTGTTGATCTCAGTTTTATATTCAAACTAGCTGAAGAGCCCGGCGCTGCCCAGGCACAGTAAGTAACTATGATTAGTTATAACAAATTATAATGATTATATCTATATATATAAAGCTGAGTGTAGATCCCCACCCATTCCGCATAGCCACATTCACTATAATATCCCACATCATCTCGTCAGCCAGAGCTACCGGACTACTACCCATAATATCCCATATCATCCCATCAGCCAGAGCCATCGGACTACTACCCCTAATATCCCACATCATGCCATCCTAACTTCCATACTGGGGATCCCTTAAAGAGAGGCCTGGCGTCAGAACCAGAGCGCTGAGTGGATTTGCCCTGACTTCCATACCAATGATCCCTTTATTAGAAGCCTGGGGTGAGAATCAGAGCGCTGAGGGATTTACCTTAATTTCCATACTGGAGATCCCTTTTAGAGAGACCTGGGGTCAGTACCAAAGCGCAGAGTGGATTTTCCCTCACTTCCGTACCAAGGATCCCTTTAAGAGGGGACTTGGGTCAGAACCAGTGCGCTGAGTGGATTAGCCCTAACTTCCATACCAGGGATCCCTTTAAGAGAGCTTGGGATCAGATCCAGAGCACTGAGTGGATTTGCCCTGACTTGCATGCCAATATCCCTTTAATAGAACCCTGGGGTCAGAATCAGAGTGCCGAGTGATTTGCCCTAACTTCCATACAGGAGATCCCTTTAAGAGAGCCTGGGGTCAGTACCAGACCATTTGAAGGCAATTGCCCTGACTTCCATACCGGGGATCCCTTTAAGAGAGGCCTGGGGTCAGAATTAAAGCACTGGATGGATTTGCCCTGACTTCCATACCGGAGACCCTTTAAGAAGGGCCTGGGGTCAGTACCAAAGTGCAGAGTGGATTTGCCCTAAATTTCATACCAATGATCCCTTTAAAAGACCCTGGGGTCAGAACCACAGAGCTGAGTGGAACTGTCCTAACTTCTATACCAGGGATCCCTTTAAGAGAGGCCTGGGGTCAAAACCAAAGCACTGCATGGATGTGCTCTGTCTTCCATATCAATGATTCCTTTTAGAGGAAAGATGTGCCTACAGGATGGAGGATGTGTGATGGGTATATAGGCACGGGAGGGGGGATTAATTTCTGTCATGTGCTCTCTGCTCCTTTCAGGGGGGCAGACAATGGCTGGGAGCTTATGTTCCCGAAGATGCTAGATTTCTCCCACCATGTCAGTGTCTGCTCAGGTGTTGTCAAGTGGGAAAACTATTGGTCATAGCAAGCAATCACAGCTCAGCTTTTTTAAACAGCTCTGGTGGAATGAGAGATGCTTAGTGATTGTTTGCAAGGAAAACTGTTGCTCGTAGCAACCAATCGCAGCCCAGTTTCTTTTGAACAGCTCTGGTGAAATGAAAGATGCCTCGTGATTGGTTGGTGATACACATACACACACATTCATTTTTATATATAGAGCTTCTTAGAACATAAATAAAGCATGAGGATTACACTTTAGATCATTCTGGATAATTTATATACTTCCTTGATCATAAAGATCTGTGCAATATTGTCCAAGTTTCCCAGGTGAATGTACTTCAGGAGACCTCTGGAGGTATCCTGTTTCTGGTAGAATTAGCAGCAGATTAATTAAATCCTCTAAACCTGTAATGCATTATCACATTAGAATTTGGGGAATCTGTGCTCCAAGTCAACAAGGTGAACTTTTTGTCACAATCCATTCTGGAACAAATTTTGCAGTGTTGCAGGGCTCATTATCCTGCTGAAGGATGCAAATGTTATAAGGAACACTATTGCCATATATGGCTAGACTTGTTATTAACAATAATAATGTATAAAAGTAATATCCACATGAATGCTTGGACCCAAGGTTTTCCAACAGAACATTGCCAAGAGCATCATACTACCTCTGCCAGCTTCATTCTGATGCCATCTCCTTCTCTGATAAGTGACAATCGCATACCTGAATGTTTATATGTTGTAAAAGAAAAAATGATTGCTCATTGAAGGTGCTTCCAGGTAAGGACAGGGATATAGCAGTAAGTTTGGCCTTTGTCAAAGTCACTGAGATGCAAATACCTTTTTTCTAATACAACGCATCCATTTCAGAAATTGACTGCTAACTTGATGCTTAATATATCCAACAGTTTGACACTTTCCATTGTCAAGAGCTAATGAATTATTTTTATTTTCTTTTCCAGTGGCTCTAACCCCTTAACCCCCAAGGGTGGTTTGCACGTTCATGACTGGGCCAATTTTTACAATTCTGACCACTGTCCCTTTATGAGGTATTAACTCTGAAACGCTTCCATTGATCCTGGTGATTCTGACACTGTTTTCTCGTGACATATTGTACTTTATGTTAGTTGTAAAATTTCATTCATATAACTTGCTTTTATTTGTGAAAAAAAGGAATTTTGGCAAAAATTTTGAAAATTTCGCAATTTTCCAACTTTGAATTTTTATGCCCTTAAATCACCGAGATATGGCACACAGAAAACTTAATAAATAACATTTCCCACATGTTTATTTTACATAAGCACAATTTTGGAACCAAAATTTTTTTGTTAGGAAGTTATAAGGGTTAAAATTTGACCAGCGATTTCTCATTTTTGCAACACCAATTAATTTTTAGGGACCACATCACATTTGAAGTCACTTTGAGGGGTCTATGTGATAGAAAATACCGAAAAGTGACACCATTCTAAAAACTGCACCCCTCAAGGTGCTCAAAACCATATTCAAGAAGTTTATTAACCCTTCAGTTGTTTCACAGGAATTTTTTGAATGTTTTTAAAAAAATGAACATTTAACTTTTTTTCACAAAAAAATTACTTCAGGTCCAATTTTTTTGTTTTACCAAGGTTAACAGGAGAAATTGGATGGCAAAATTTATTGTGCAATTTCTCCTGAGTACGCTGATACCTGATATGTGGGGGGAACCACTGCTTCGGCGCATGGCAGAGCTCAGAAGGGAAGGAGCGCCGTTTGACTTTTTCAATGCAAAATTGGCTGGAATTCAGATTGGACGCCATGTCACGTTTGGCGAGCCCCTGATGTACCTAAACAGTGGAAACCCCCCACAAGTAACCCCATTTTGGAAACTAGACCCCCCAAGGAACTTATCTAGATATGTGGTGAGAACTTTGAACCCACAAGGGCTTCACAGAAGTTTATAACGTACAGCCGTACAATTAAAAAATCTTATTTTTTTCCACAAAAATGATCTTTTCACTCCCAATTTTTATTTTTCCAAGGGTAACAGGACCCTGAAAGTTATTGTGCAATTTGTCCTGAGTATGCTGATACCCCATATGTGGGTGTAAACGACTATTTGGGCGCATGGCAGAGCTCGGAAGGGAAGCAGCGCCATTTGACTTTTTTGGCTGGAATTGAGATCGGACACCATGTCGCATTTGGAAAGCCCCTGAAGTGCCAAACCAGTGGACACCCCCCACAAATGACACCATTTTGGAAGCTAGACCCCCCAATGAACTTATCTAGATGTGTGGTGAGAATTTTGAACCCCCAAGGGCTTCACAGAAGTTTATAACGTACAGCCGTACAATTTTAGATCATATTTTTTCCACAAAAATGATCTTTTCACCCTCAATTTTTATTTTTTCCATGGATAACAGGACCCCAAAAGTTATTGTGCAATTTGTCCTGAGTACACTGATACCCCATATGTGGGGGTAAACCACTATTTGGGCGCATGGCAGAGCTTGGAAGGGAAGCAGTGCTATTTGACTTTTTTTGCTGGAATTGGGATTGGACGCCATGCCGCGTTTAGGAAGCCCCTGATGTGCCTAAACAGTGGAAATCCCCCACAAATGACACCATTTTGGAAACTAGACCCCCGAAGGAACTTATCTAGATGTGTGGTGAGCACTTTGAACCCCAAAGGGCTACACAGAAGTTTATAATGCCCGGGCTTGAAAATAAAAAAATCTTACTGTTTTCCACAAACATGATCTTTTAGTCGCCAATTTTTTTTATTTTCCCAATTGTAACAGGAGAAATTGGACCCCAAAAGTTGTTGTACAATTTGTCCTGAGTACACTGATACCCCATATGTGGGAGGAAACTACTGTATGGGCACACATCGGGGCTCCAAAGGGAAGTAGTGACATTTTGGAATGCAGACTTTGATGGAATGGTCTGCGGGTGTCATGTCACGTTTGAAGAGCCTCTGATGTGCCTAAACTGTTGAAACTCCCCACAAGTGACCCCATTTTGGAAACTAGACCCCCTACGGAACTTATCTAGATGTGTGATGAGCACTTTGAACCCCCAAATGCTTCACAGAAGTTTATAACGTCCAGACGTGAAAATAAAAAAACATTTTTTTTACAAAAAAATTATATTTTTGACCCCAATTTTTTATTTTCCTAAGGGTACCAGGAGACAATGGACCCCAAAAGTTGTTTTGCAATTTGTCCTGAGTAGGCTGATACCCCATATATGGGGGTAAAACACTGTTTGGGCGTCTTGCAGAGCTTGGAAGGGAAGGAGCACTCTTTGACTTTTTCAACGCAGAATTGGCTGAAATTGAGATCAGATGCCATGTTGCATTTGGAGAGCACCTGATGTGCCCAAACAGTGGAAACCCCCCAATTCTAACTCCATCCCTAACCCCAACACACACCCCTAATCATAATCTCAGCCCTAACCCTAGCCCTAACCATAGCCCTAACCCTAGCCCTTACCCTAATGGGAAAATGGAAATAAATACATTTTTTTAATTTTATTATTTTTCCCTAATTAAGGGGGTGATAAAGGGGGGTTTGATTTACTATATATGGCGGGTTTTTATGTTTGGCAGCTGTCATACGCTAAAAGATGCTTTTTATTGTAAAAATACTTTTTGCATCACCACATTTTGAGAGTGATAATTTTTCCGTATTTTGATCCACCGAGTCATGTGAGGTCTTATTTTTTGCGGGACGAGATGATGTTTTTATTGATAACATTTTCGGCCCTGTGACATTTTTTGATCGCTTTTTATTCCGATTTTTTTGGACGCAGAATGAACAAAAAACCAGCATTTCAAGAATTTCTTTTGGGGGTGCATTTACACCATTCCGCGTGCAGTAAAATTGATAAGGCGGTTTTATTCTTCGGGTCAGTACGGTTACAGTGATACCTCATTAATGTTTTGGTGATTTATGCAATGAAAACAATTTTATATAAAAAATAATTATTTTTGCATCGCTTTATTCTGCGAGCTATAGCTTTTTTTTTTTGCTGATGATGCTATTTGGTGGGTTTTTTTAAGGGGTTCAATAAAGGGGTTAACTAATGGGACAATTTTATAGGCCGGGTTGTTACGGATGCGCCGATACTAAATATGTGTACTTCTATTGTTTTTTTTTTTATTTCCAAAAAATGAATTTATTAGGGAATATTTTTTTTTCAATTTAATTAGCGATTTTTTATAAATTATTTTTACACTTTTTTTTTTTTTTTTTACCTTTATTACAATGTCCCAGTGGGAACATAACTGTCATGTGACAGATCGTTGATCTGTCACATCACAGATCACTGTGACAGATCAGCGATCTGTCACAGGCACTGCAGAAGGCTTCCTCGTGCCTGCAATTTGCAGGCACTGAGGAAACCGGCTGCCTGCAGGCCCCACGAAGGTCCCAGCTGCCATTTGCGATCCGGGGACCTGCAGGGAAGGAGAACCACGCAGTAGCGCTGCACATTGCGCTGCTGCGGGGGTCGCAGGGAAGCACGGAAGGAGCCCCCTCCCTGCCGATGCTTCCCTAAACCCCCGGTACACTGTGATCGTGTTTGATCGCAGAGTGCAAGGGGTTAACATGTTGGAGGCGGTCCGTGACCACCTCTGACACATAGTGCCAGGTGTTAGCTGTGATAATCAGCGGACACCTGGCCGCGATCAGCGGCACTCTCTACGTGAGCGCCGCTGATCGCTGTGACGTACTATCCCGTCCATGGGCATAGGGGCCCATGGACGGGATAGAACGTCAGATGGCAGAAAGGGGTTAATATATTGTTTATTATAGCTCTGTGTAGTATATAATAAGTTTAGACATTATAATTAGAGTTGGATGAATTTATTAAAGTGGTATTGAATTCTACTAACAATTTTCGAAAATCTCTTGAATGTGGTTTTTAGCAATTTGCTCATCCCAAAGTCAGCAAAATGGCAGCTGGATGGCCACCATTTTGGTGAACAATAGAAGGCCAGCAAAAGTTTTTTAAAAAATAAGCTAATACCTTACCATTCATTTCTGGCCACCACTGTTGATCACTCTCCCTAATATGGTCATAGGCACCTCTTCTTACAGCCACAGTGGGCTGGCACTTGACATCTCCTTGATGAACTGTGACCAGGAAATTTATCTTTGACATCTGCATGCATAGGGGAGTCGGGCCTGGAGTGATGGTGCCTGGGGTTTTGAGTGTGGACGGAAAGAAGAGATGCTGAGAACAGTGTGGAGGGCAATTAGTAGAGGAGGTGAGCAATCAGGTGAGTATTATTTTTTTTTTGTTTTCTAAATGTTATGTTTATTAAACCCAGAAGTTTCAACAGACCTTCAAAGCAAATCAAATCAAATTTCCCATTAAAATCCACATAATTAGATGAATTTGAATCTTCTAAGATCCGCACATCCTTAATTATAATTTTTCTAACTAATATATAAAGCTCAAGTGTGTGTATGTGTGTATATCCGGGATTGGCATCTGCACCGTCGCAGCTACAGCCACAAAATTTGTCACAGTCACACGTCTGGACCCCGATAGTGTCCTAAGCTATGTTGTGAGGTGAAATTTTAACCCCGAGTGTTCCAATTCACCAAACAATTTTGCCCCCATCTACATACTAGGGAAAAAGTGCGTGTGTATCAAGCCCCGCCCCTCATTATGATGTCACAATGGTTGCCATGGCAACGCTGATGTTATCATAGGTTGCAAGCCCCGCCGCTCATTATGATGTCATAATGGTTGACTATGGGATGGAGTATGTGTGATGGGTATATGGGCACTGGACTATGGAATGGAGGATATATATGACGGGTATATGGGCATGGGACTATAGGATGGGGGATGTGTGATGGGTGTATGGGCACTGGACTATGGGATTGAGGATATGTATGATGGGTATATGGGCACGGGACTATGGGATGGAGGATATGTATGATGGGTATATGGGCAAAGGACTATGAGATGAAGGATGTGTGATGGTATATGGGCACTCGACTATGGGATGATGAATATGTATGATGGGTATATGGGCACAGGACTATGGAATGGAGGATGTGTGATGGGTATATGGGCACTGGACTATGGGATCGTGGATATGTATGATGGGTGTATGGGCACGGGACTATGGGATGGAGGATATGTATGATGGGTATATTGGCATTGGACTATGAGATGAAGGATGTGTGATGGGTATATGGGCACTCGACTATAGGATGGAGGATATGTATGATGGGTAAATGGGCACGGGCCTATGGGATCGTGGATATGTATGATGGGTATATGGGCACAGGACTATGGGATGGAGGATAATTAAAATTTGCTATAACTAACCACAGTTAGTTACTATGCCCGGGCAGCGCCGGTCTCTTCAGCTAGTTATAACTAAAATAAATTACTATGTTTTCACATATAAACTATCATGCAAGGACTCCTGCTTGAGGAATGTCTTTCAAAAAACACAGTTTGTCATAATTTTGAGGAATCCAGTATTTCAAGTCTGTTAAAAAGGACATTTCAGTTTCCCTGACATATCTAATTCAGTAAATACTTGTACTGCTTATGAAAATAACACTTCAGTTGTCTGTTTTTTTAGAACTCTGTTATAGGCCATCCCACAGGTACAGCTTAGATTCACACAAGGCAATTTATTGAGGAAGTTGTTTAAAGTCGTACTCCCATCAAAGCTTTTATCCTCTTTTTGTATTGCAATCATATTATATAGATCTGTGTACCTACAATTGCTCATTTTGCCTTTCTATCCAGCTAATTCTTATCTTTTCTCTGCTCTTTGTAGAAACAGGAAGTGTCATGTCCCTGAAATCATTCTTCAACTCCTGACCCAGGTGCTTTGCCCCTCCCCCTGACATTGACTTTTGCAGTGATTATGACTCATGCAGGGAAAATTGACCTCCTGTTTCTAAATAGAGCTTAGAAAGATTCAGATAGTCAATATTTAATCATATTATGTCATAGACCTTATGGAAAGCAGAAGAATTAGCTGAGCAGAAAGGCAAATTGAACTATCGTAAGTAAACAGTGTTAGGGTTTGCGGATCGCACCAAATATAAATTATAAGAAGGTGCGATCGCAACCCGGGGTGTTATGATTGAGTCATCGAGGAGGAAAGCAAGACCAAGCTAAGCCACAGAAAACCAGAGAGGTTGGCAACTAAGCGGATTGCAGACCCCTGATCCTATCAACAAAACTAACAGTAGCCATGAAGCGTACCTACGATGATTCTAGATGCCTCGACACAGCCGGAGAACTAAATAAGCCTAAAGCAAGAAAGGGGAAATCTAAACTGACCCAGAACAGACCCCAAAGGAATAGATAGCCCCCAAACATATATCGTCGGTGAGACAATATGAAAACACAAATGCAGGTAGGAAAATAGGCTGAGCAAACGATGGGGCCCACACTGACTAGACAAGACAGGAAAGGAAACACACTGTCTGCAATCACGCAAAAAAACCTGCAAAAAATGCCCAACACGTCTGATAGAAAAAATACTGAAGTCACTAGACTTCACTCACTATATCAGCACTCTGGTATATTCTGAAAACAGAGCAAAGAGAGGCCAATCTAATAAGGGACAAAAACAAACTGGCACAAACAGTAACATAAGGATAGAAATTCAGTACAGCCCCAGACGGGGCTGGCTGAAGACACAAAGCTGACATAGACAAAACCAAATCAAATGTGAATAATAGCAAAAGAACACTTAGCTTGAGCATGCAGGGACTGAGCTGGAAACTAAGACCGCAGGAGGCAGGAAAAAAAATCACCAGCAGGGATAGAGGGAGTCGGCTGTCTTAAATCCAGTCAGAAACTCCCAATGTCCAATCGTCCGCCTCATTATCAGGTGGCAGGCCTCTGTTAATTAGATCAGCTCCCTTACCTCCTGTAGCCACCAGAGGGAGCCCGGAAAGAGAACTCTTGACCCCTCTGTCAATGCAACCATCTCCACTACCTTCACCAGCAACCAGAGGTAGGCCAGAAAGTGAATTCACAACACCGGGGTTCACTGTGTGGTGATAGAGTAACCGCAGCTAGGAAACCATGGCGGAGCATAGCGAGCACCGAAAACACACCGAGTAAAACATCACTCGGTGTGGACAGTGCTAATCACCTGACTATTACTCCACATAGCAGCACCCAAACCAAGAGCACTCTAAGTTATGCCCTGTTAGACATCACAGGAGCATAGTGGAAGTGACTCTAGTTGGGGTGCCTATAACTTGGCCCCCCAAGGAAGACTAAGCTGGTGGTTGAGCCTGCTGTGACATATGGTTTGTGCGAGTCAGCACATGCGATGACACCCGGTGCAGATGCTAAACTCAAGCGGGAGTTCCCACCCTACACTGCCTGTCTAAACATTTACTCCAAAAGCTAGTAGCAGAACACGCGCACACAGGGTGGTAATGCTTCCACCAAGACCTCAGGAGGCAGGAAAAAATTCACCAGCAGGGATTGAGGGAGTCGGCTGTCTTAAATCCAGTCAGAAACTCCTAATGTCCAATCGTCCTCCTCATTATCAGGTGGCAGGCCTCGGTTAATTAGATCAGCTCCATTACCTCCTGTAACCACCAGAGGGAGCCCGGAAAGAGAACTTGCGACCCCTCTGTCAATACAACCATCTCCACTACCTTCACCAGTAACGAGAGGTAGGCCAGAAAGTGAATTCACAACAGTACCCCCACCGAACCCTCATCCACACCACCAGGCCAATCAGGATGGGCCCAGTGAAAAGCACGAACCAATCTATCGGCATGAATGTCAGAAGCAGAGACCCAAGAATTATCCTCCTGGCCATAACCCTTCCACTTGACCAAGTACTGGAGTCTCCGTCTAGCCAAACGAGAATCCAATATTTTCTCTACCTCATATTCCACATTGCCTTTAAGCAATGCAGGGTCAGGAGGTGCCGCTATAGGAACTACTGGCTCTGCAAACCTCTTCAACAGAGATTTATGAAACAAGTTATGGATCCTAAACGTAACTGGAAGAGCCAATCGAAAAGAAACAGAATTAAGAATCTCCGAAATCTTATAAGGTCCAATGAATCTTGGCTTGAACTTTGGAGACCCAACCTTCATGGGAATATTCTTTGATGACGACCAAACCCTATCACCCACTTCAAACCGGGGACCTATGGTCCTATGATGGTTGGAAAACCGTTGGGCTTTTTCCTGAGAGAGGGACAAGTTATCCACCACTTAGTCCCAAATCTGCTGCATTCTGTCTACCACAGTGTCCACACTTGGGCAGTTCGAAGATTCCACTTGCCCTGAAGAAAATCGAGGATGAAACATAAAGTTACAGAAAAAGGGTGACATCAAAGTGGCAGAACTAGCTCTATTGTTTAGCTCAAATTCGGCAAAGGGCAAAAATGAGACCCAGTCATCCTGATCAAAAGATATAAAATATCTCAAATAGGACTCCAAAGTCTGGTTTGTTCTCTCAGTCTGCCCATTGGTCTGAGGATGAAACGCAGAGGAGAAAGATAACAGAATTCCCAGATTGGAACAAAAAGTTCTCCAAAATCTGGAAACAAACTGGACTCCTCTGTCCGACACAATGTTCTCAGGAATCCCATGCAACCGAACCACCTGTTGTAAAAACAAGGGCACCAACTCTGAAGAAGATGGCAACTTTGGGAAATCACCCAGATAACAGTCATTCTCTGAGAGACAGGAAGATCAGAAATAAAATCCATTGAGATATGGGTCCATGGCCTCTTGGGCACCGGCAGGGGCATCAACAACCCACTAGAATGAGAACAGGGTTTAGACCGAGAACAAGTCCCACAGGACTGCACAAAATTCCTGACATCACGAGATAAGGCAGGCCACCAAAAAGACCGACTGACCAAATCTCTGGTACCAAATATACCTGGATGACCAGCCCACACGGAGCAATGAATTTCAAACATTACTCTCTTCCTCCACTGGTCAGGAACATACAATTTTCCCATAGGGCAAAGCTCAGGTTTGTTCTCCTGAAATTCCTCCAGGACACGTCTCAAATCGGGAAAGATGGCGGAAAGAACTACCCCCTCACCTAGAATGGCAGTAGGCTCGGTCATAATAAGAGAATCCGCAAAGAAACTCCCAGAAAGGGCATCCGCCTTAACATTCTTAGTGCCCTGAAGAAATGAGACCACAAAATTAAAACGTGTGAAAAACAAGGCCCACCTAGCCTGTCTAGGATTCAAGCGTTTGGCCGATTCAAGATAAATCAAATTCTTGTGGTCGGTGAGGACCACAACATGATGTCTAGCTCCCTCCAACCAATGAATCCACTCTTCAAATACCCATATCATGGCCAACAATTCCCGATTCCCCAAGTCATAATTACGTTCAGATGGGGAGAATTTTCAAGAAAAGAAGGCACAGGGATTCATTTTAGAAGTCACCAGATCTTTTTGGGACAAAACACCTCCTGCACCAATCTCAGAAGCATCTACCTCCACCTGAAATGGAAGTGAGACATCAGGTTGCCTTAGAACCGGAGCAGAAGTGAATCTCCGCTTAAGCTCCTGAAATGCCGAGACTGCCTCTGGAGACCAATTCACCACATCAGCGCCTTTTTTCCTCAGATCAGTCAGTGGTTTGACAATACCAGAAAAATTACCTATAAATTTACGATAGAAATTAGCAAAACCCAAAAACTTCTGGAGAGCCTTCAAAGAAGTGGGCTGAACCCAATCATAAATGGCCTGTACCTTGGCCGGGTCCATTTCTAAAGACGACGGAGACAAAATAAATCCAAAAAATGAAATCCTCTGTACACCAAAGAGGCATTTCGATTCCTTAACATGCAGGGAATTTTCCCTCAAAATTCAGAATACAGTCCGGACATGTTCCACATGAGAATCCCAATCACTGGAAAAGATCAAAATATCATCCAGATAAATTATCAAAAACTTATACACAAAGTCCCGGAAAATATCGTTCATAAAAGATTGGAAGACAGAAGGGCCATTAGTGAGCCCAAAAGGCATCACCAGGTACTCAAAATATCCCTCCGGAGTATTAAATGCTGTCTTCCATTCATCCCCGTGCTTGATGCGAATAAGATTATACACCCCCCTGATGTCAAGCTTGGTAAACCAGCAGGCACTTTTAACTCTGGAAAATAAATCAGAAATCAGGGGTAATGGGTACTGATATTTAACAGTGATTTTGTTAAGGGAACGATAGTCAATACAAGGCCTTAATGAACCATCTTTCTTGGTCACAAAAAAAACCCCTGCACCTAAGGGTGAAGAGGATGCTCTAATATGATCCTTCTCCAACGACTCCTTGATATAAGATCACATAGCATCATGTTCGGGTACTGATAAGTTGAAAAGCCGACCCTTGGGAAATTTACACCCAGGCATCAACTCAATTGCACAGTTATAACTCCTATGAGGAGGCAAAGATGCAGACTTACTCTCACTGAATACATCAGAAAAATCAGTCAAATAATCAGGAATATCATGAGACTGGGGAGAGGTGGAGAAAACAGGAGTGTCACTAAGAACACACTGACAACCCCAACTCACCACTGACACAGATTTCCAATCCAAAAAAGGATTATGAGTTTGCAACCAGGGAAAACCCCGAACAATAGTATCATGCAAATTGTGCAGCACCAAAGATGTACAATTTTCTTGATGGTCCAGGGTGACCCGCATTATCACCTGGGTCCAAAACTGGGGTTTATTCTCCACCAAAGGAGTAGCATTAATAACCCTCAAAGGGATAGGAGTCGGCAGGGGTGTCATGGGAAAACCACAATGTTTAGCAAAGTCCAAATCCATCAGATTCAAAGCTGCTCCTGAATCCACAAAAGCCTTAGCAGAAAATGTAGATAAGGAGCAGATCAGAGTAATTGCCAAAAGGAACTTAGGTTGTACACTGCCCAAAGCAAATGTGTGTGCAAAACGTTTCTCTCGTTTAGGGCAGACAGAAATAGTATGAGAGGTGTCTCCACAGAATAAACACAGCTTATTACACCTTCTAAACTCCTGACTTTGCGCCCTAGACAAAACCCTATCACATTGCATGGGTTCAGACGTTTGTTCAAAAGGTGGCAACGACTCTCGTGCAGTTTTACATTCACGTAGGCGCCGATCAGCTTAAATGGCTAATGACATAGAATCATCAAGACCAGAGGGAACAGCAAATCCCACCATAACATCTTTTACAGTTTCTGATAAACCCTTCTGAAAGAGAGCTGCTAAGGCACCGTCATTCCATGTAGTAAGGACCGCCCACTTTTGGAATTTTTGACAGTATAACTCTGCAGAATCCTGACCCTGGTTCAATGCCAATAGGGTTTTCTCAGCTTGATTAATAGCATTAGGTTCATCATACAACAACCCCAAGGCTTGAAAAAATACATCCACATTAGTCAGAATAGGATTTCAAGGTGTCAGAGAAAAAGCCCAATCCTGGGGATCGCCACGCTGCAAGGAGATGACAATTTTAACCTGCTGCACAGAGCTCCCTGATGAATTAGGCTTCAAGGCAAGAAATAGTTTACAATTATTCTTAAAATTCAAAAATTTAGACCGATCCCCAGAAAACACATCAGGAGTAGGGATGTTTGGTTCAACAGCAGGTGATTGAGCGAAATAGGTGGAAATTCCCCGCACTTAGGCAGTGAGCTGCTCAACACGATCAGACAATTGCTTAATCTCCATTAAAGAAAAAATCCTACGGCCCCAGAGAAAAAGAGGAAAAAATATATCTAAAAAAAAATTGACCCTTTTTTTTTTTTTTTTTTACAATTCTCTCCTGCTTTTGAGTACCCTAGAATCTGCAGTTTAGGCTGGTGATTCTGTTATGATTTGGTCACCGAGGAGGAAAGCAAGACCAAGCTAAGCCACAGAAAACCAGAGAGTTTGGTAACTAAGTGGATTGCATACCCCTGATCCTATCCACACAACTAGCAGTAGCCGTGGAGCGTACCTACGATGATTCTAGACACCTCGACACAGACAAAGAACTATATAAGCCTAAAGCAAGAAAGGGGAAATCTAAACTGCCCCAGAACAGACCCCAAAGGAATAGATAGCCCCCAAACATATATTGTCGGTGAGACAAGATGAAAACACAAACTCAGGTAGGAAAATAGTCTGAGCAAATGATGGTGCCCAAATTAACTAGACAGGACAGGAAAGGAAAGACACTGTCTGCAATCGCGCAAAAAAACCTGCAAAAAATGCCCAACACGTCTGATAGAAAAAATACTGAAGTCACTAGACTTCACCCACTATATCAGCACTCTGGTATATTCTGAAAACAGAGCAAAGAGAGGCCAATCTAATAAGGGACAAAAACAAACTGGCACAAACAGTAACGTAAGGATGGAAATTCAGCACAGCCCCAGCCGGGGCGAGTCAGCACATGCGATGACGACACCCGATGCAGATGCTAAACTCAAACCGGAGTTCCCACCCTACACTGCCTGTCTAGACATTTACTCCAAAAGCTAGTACCAGCACACGTGCACACAGGGTGGTAATGCTTCCACCAGCACATATTATCTTAGCGTGCCAACGCACGCTCAAGAGGACCTTTTATATGTCCCTGTTCAATTCCAGTCTGACAGAACCTTGCTCGTGGACCAATCTGGAACTGCCACGTCACTCGAGCAGCTGACGATCAACCACTAATGAGAGGTTGCCTCACGAGCATACTCAGTAGAGTGATTTCTCGACTTAGGTTCAGGAATGTCTGATCGCTGCTGCCTATCGCTAGATACGTATAACACAGCTCCTGCACCAATGGAAGAGGCATCCACCTCCAGAATAAAGGGCTTATCCACATCTGGCCGATGAAACACAAGAGCCATAGCGAAATGGGACTTTAAGGAGACAAAGGCCTCAGAAACCTCATTAGACCATAGCTTAGGGTTAGTTCCCTTCTTAGTGAGAGCTGCTAAGGGAGCTGACAGAGCAGAGAAGTGGGGAATGAACTGGCGGTAGTAGTTAATAAATCCCATAAAGCGCTGCACCGCTTTAAGGAAATGTGGCTCCTGCCAGTTCAACACCGATTCTACCTTGGCAGGATCCATAGCCAAACCCTTGGCTGAGTTGATAAAGCCAATGGTAGGGACTAGACATGAGCGACTTTGCCTTTTTTCGGGTCGAGTCGGGTTTTATGAAAACCGACTTTCGCAAAAGTCAGGTCGAACGCAATCGGCCGATTATCTTGAAAAGTCGAAGGCCAACTGAAAAATGAAACCCAATGCAAGTCAATGGGGAAGAAAAGTCGGCAGGAAGTGGAGGACAGGAAATACACCTACAGTGCCCATTTTAATGTCCAAAACATCAATTCTTATTACTTAGGCTTGTCAACCTTAATTTACTTGATAATAATAGTTAGGCATTGAAAACTGGGGGTTATTTGGCTAAAGTTGTGGGGGGGTAGGGCTGGCTCCAGATTTTCGTGGGCCAAGGGCCAAAGAGTGTCACTTGGCTCCTTTAGCACATGCCATAATTCATGATCCTCTGATACGGCAGAGAAATAGCGGTATAGTACAATGAAAAATTCTTCACTTCTTACATCACATGACTGATAACCATTTTAAATTCTCCAATAGCTCCAAAAACGGACAGTATATTACTCCATACAGTATTATGGCCACCGCGTAGTGCGCCATACAGAGTAATGAGGCCCATATAATGTTCGATACAGTATATGATGAGCTCCACATAATGCTACAGTATATGTTGGTCCCCATGGATGAAGCTCCAATGTCTTATGGGCCCAAATAATGCTCCATATATAATGGGCCTATTTCTAATGCTCCAGTGTATAATGGGCCCTGCAAATGCTGCTCCAGTGTCTGATGTCCCCCATTTGGAAAGCTCCAGCATATCATGGGCCTCACGGATGATGCTCTAGTGTACGATTGGTCCAAATAATGCTCCATATATAATCTGCCCCATTTACAATGCTCCAGTATATGATGGGCCCCATGGATGATTCTCCAGTGTCTTATGGGCCCAAATAATGCTCCACATTTAATGGGCCCCATTTCGAATGCTCCAGTGTATAATGGGCCCTGTAAATGCTGCTCCAGTGTCTGATGTCCACCTGTGGAATGCTCCAGTGTATGGTGGGCCCATATATCATTCTCCAGAGTATATTGCTCCCAAAAAATTGCTCCCAACTTTTAAAACAATTAAATAAGTCTCCTCACTAGGGAATCCCAGTACTCTGGACTCCACGTCGTCCCCATCTTCCATCTCTCTGCACTTGGACTGTTTAGGCAGAGGGTGTAGAGACGTGATGTCATCACGCTTTCTGACCAGAATGTCACTGTCAGGAAATGCGGAAGATGTCACGGCAATGGATCAGGGAGAGGTAAGTATTTCAACTTTGCAAGTGCTGTGATCCTGAGCAAGCACGGGGGGCACTCGTTGGCGACGGCACTGGCACAGGGCCCCTCATAGTATGGCGGTGTGTCTGACGGCGGGTGGGCCCTCCCACCGGCAGACCCTCCCACCAGCAGAGACACTTTTGCATACTATGAGGGGCCCTGTGCAAGTGCCGTCACCCATGAGTATGCCCCCCACCTGCTCAAGGAACCTGCACTTTCACTTGCACCTTCCTCTTTGTCACCGTGTAAGGTGGTATAGTGTGCGGGAAGGGGAACCTGAGTTTCATCAGGGTCAGATTCTGGCTGTGTAGATTGCGAGGGGAATGTAGTGGTCTGGGTCAATGTACCAACAGAATCATCTAGCAGTGGCTGGGCATCAGTGCACTTGTGGCGCCCCCAGGAGTACGGTCGCCACAGTGGCATTACCTTCCTCCTAGGGAGTGTGATGTCATGCTTTGGAGCAACAAAGTATCATTCTAGCAGTTAAACCAACACACCACACAGTTCCCACTCCAGGCCAGCAGGGAGAGGTCTGAACCTGACTGCTGAGGAGCTGCTCTCTGTGGTCGGGAGGAGGGAAGTTAGGGCAGTCTGTGAAGGGAAGGGGAAGTGTGTGGACGTGAGAAGGTGAGCTGGAGGATGAGCAGAGCTAAGGCTCACTCCTAGCTGGAGCGCATGGTCGGGATTCCGGTCTCCGAGTTTGTAGGGACACTGACGGTCCTGCAGCAGAAACCGGAGGAAGTAGCAGTTGTAAATGCTCTGTTCCCAAATAACGCTCGGAGGCCCCAGCAGCAACATGTGTGAGCCAGAAGGAAAAGACTGTGGCTGCCTGCCATACGAGAAAGTTTCAAAAGAGAGTCAACAGGGGGAACTTCAGTGAACTCAGTACTGCGAGTACCTCAGATAAGCGCTAGAACAGAGGCCACACTACCTATCTGCAGAGAGAGAATTCCTAATTTGCTTCCAGGCTGACCAACTCCTTCTCCATCTGTACTCTGGATCCTGGACGGCACTTACCAAGTACAGGTAAAGGAACTGCACGACTGTGTGTCATCTTTCTCCTGCGCCTGGCGCACGGCTCTGCTACATCCTACACTGCACACCATCTACCAACTCTTTCATCTGCTCTGCGACTATGGCCCTAAATGTGCAGGGCTTCTACATCTTAGCTGCACCACAACATCTGTCCCAGAGAAGCAACACTGCAGCGCTGGTCAATCTGATCAGAAACCACAGGTGGTGTCACGTATCATTCACCTATAAACGTAATTCACCCCTTTGCATGGACGCTCAGGGCCACGGACCAGGTCACCACCACCGTGACACATCCCTCTGAGACACAGGCCCGGTACCAATTAACCCCACTGCCCTGGCTGGCCACCCACACTCCATGTCAGATTCATCTTGGACTGGGGAATTCACGATTTGACTTGATAACCCAGGCATGTTATGATAGAAATAGCTACATGGACTAATGTGAAGTGTGGCCTGCTGCATCATTCACTTTTGGTGGGGGTGAAGGACACAAGGAAAGGGTTTCTTCCTGAGCAGGAGCCAGCACTTGACAACTCAGTGCTTGCATTTTTTGAAACTTCAGAAGAGGAGGGCATATTAGCTGGAGTGTTGTGAGTTCATTTTCTGGTCTACCAGTCAGGCTCCCTCTGGTGGTAACAGGAGGTAGTGAGGCTGATTTAATCTGTAGAGATCTGCCACCTGATAATGAGGATGACGATTGGACCTCAGGAATCTCAGATTGGATTTAAGACAGCTGACGCCCTACTCTGGTGCTGGTGATTCCTTCTGCTTGTCAGGTCCTGGTTCTCAGCTCTGTTCCAGTCAGCTCAAGCTAAGTTTCTCTGCTAATGTTTACACTTGATTTTGTTGTTCTATTCAGTTTTTTGTGTGGTTAGCCAGCTATGCTGAATTTCCACTCTTATTTATCTGTATTTGCCAATTTGTTATTGGTCCCTTATTAGATTGGCCTGTTTTTGCTCTGTCTCAGAATATTTCAGAGTGCTGATATAGTGGGAGAAGTCGAGTGACTTCAGGGTTAATTTTGTTATCAGAAGTGTTGGACATTATTTTGTAGGGTTTTGGGCAGATTGCAGACAGTGTCTTTCCTTTCCTCTCCTTTCTAGTTAGTTTGGGCCCCATCGTTTGCTCAGCTTATTTTCCTACCTGTGTTTGTGTTTTCATCTTGTTTCACCGTCAATACATGTGTGGGGGCTGTCTATTCCTTTGGGGTCTGCTCTGGGGCAGTTAGCTTTTCCTTTTCTTGCTTTAGGCTTATTTAGTCCTCCAGCCATGACAAGGCGTCTGGGTTCATCGTAGGCACGCTCCATGGCTGCTGCTAGTTGTGTAGTTAGGATCAGGGATCTGCCATCTGCATAGCTACCAACCTCTCTGGTTCTTCTGGGCTTAGCATTTTTAGGTTTTTTCCTCCTTGGTGACCCATTCATAACACTGGAGTCTGTTTTGGCAATTTAAGCCAAAACCAGTTCCTGATGCTCCGGCTTTAAAAGCGGTTAACCTACTCCCAGAAAAGGTGGCCTTCCGGAGCCAGACCATGATGCACGCTCAACACCTCCTGCCTTAGCTGCTATTGTGATTTTGCCACTACCAGCAGATGCACCACCACCATCAGCAGCAGCTGGCTCCCCCACCCCCACATCCGCAGCCTCTTCCACCAAACTTCCAAATTTTGGAGAAAATGTACCCAAAATAACATCAGATATAAGGTACTGTATCAGAAGCATACAGCTGTATGCAGTCAAAGGATATTTGTAAATCTCCGTATATATTTCATGAGTCACACAGAGACGCTCACAGGCTCAGTATGGATTAGTCAAGAATATAAAAAGTAGAACAAGGGTACAGTATCATCAGATAGCAGGTATATATAGTATAGTTTAAACATTCTAAATCTCCATATATATTTCAGGAGGCAGACACAGACGCTCTCAGGCTCAGTATGGATTACAACACAATATAAAAGCTGTAAAACGGTAATGGATCTGAAGCGTACAGCTGTATACAGTGTAGGGGTCATTGTTAATCTCAGTATTTATTTCCAGAGTCAGAAACAGACTCTCACTTGGTCAGTTTGGATTAGACCAGAATATAAAAACCAGTAAATGGGTAATGTATCACAAGCGTAGAGCTGTATACAGTGTTGGGGTAATTTTTAAATCTACATATAAATTGCAGGAGTAACCCACAGACTCTCACATGCTCAGGATGGATCACACCACAATATAAAAGAAGATCCGCAAGAAATAATCACACATGTGGGCCAATGTTCCAGGTGTCAATGATACACTTAGAGTGGTGGGTGGAGGAGGACTTTCTGGCAGAAAGGGTACAGTATCACCAGACACCAGGTGTATATGTAGCATAGTTGAAACATTAAAAATGTATGTCTATATATCAATAGTAGTGTTGAGCCACCCCGCTAGTGTTCGTGTTCGGTCCGGTTCGTCGAACAGGACGCAAGTTCGTCGAATGTTCGTCGAACATTCGACGAACACCGTCAAACCCCATTGAAAACAATGGCAGGCAAACACATACAAACACATAGAAAACACATACAAAACACCTTAAAAGGTGTCCCAAAGCAGACAAAATGCTCAGAAGACTCAAATTACATATGGAAAAGGGCAACTACATATAGAAAAGAGGTGGAGGAGTAAAAGGAGGAGGAGGAGACACCAATATAGGCATGTCATGCCCTTATAAAGTCAAGAAAGGCTGGAATAAAAATCTAAAATACAAAAAAATTCTAAAATTCTAAAATCGAAGACGATCATATACCGTCGGACTTCCCACCATAAACTATGCCAACTGCTGATCGGGCGGCGATATTCCCATGACCCTCCGAACAGCATCTATGAAGGCAAAGTGTTTGGTTACGGGGGCAGTATGGTTGCAAAGCTGCACTGGAATGTCCAGAAGGGCACCACCACAAGGAGTGGAGCCTGCGGCTTAATTGGACTCCACACGGGCAACCTCCTCCATGCCAGCCACGGAAAGGATGGACAGATTGCAAGCTTTCTCAATACTGTGGGTGGTGGTGCATGGCCATTTTTAGTTGTGCTAGCAATTTGCCAGCTTAATTCCGTTAACGAACGAGACTCCGGCATGCCCCCGTGGTCCGCGTCCAGCTTACTATAGGGGCACGCAAGGCTCTGGCATGTGAGATATAGCAATAACAGGTCTGTCATGCTCTTACATGTCTGGAGCTGCACGCGCGCTACACTGAAAGGTCCAGCGTGTGTTGCTTACAGGTGCAGATAACCCGCTGAACCCCGTTAGTGATGGGCATCTGGGATTCCAATTATTCCCCGCGAACGAGGATTTCCCAGTAAGTGCAGGTCAACCGGAATTCCGGAATTAGGCCTAACCAGCATTCCAGAACAAATGAAAAAATTAAGTGTCCAAACCACAGGTGCTGTAGCTTGCTTAACAGCTGGGCTCCTATGCTGAGTAGCATGCAGTTCTTACATAAACATGTGGCATAGCTTGGTTCACTGGTGAGCTCCTCTGCTGTGTGTCGCTTACAGGTGCGGATAACCCGCTGAACCCCGTTAGTGATGGGGATCTGGGATTCCAGTTCTTCCCTGCGAAAGAATATTTCCCATTAAGTGCAGGTCAACCGGAATTCCGGAATTAGGCCTAATCGGCATTCCAGAAGAATGTGCAAAATTACGTGTCCAAACCACAGGTGCTGTAGCTTGCTTAACAGCCGGGCTCCTCTGCTGAGTAGCATGCAGTTCTTACATAAACAGGCGGCATAGCTTGAGTCACGGGTGGACAACTCTGCTGAGTAGCAGACAGTGCTTACATAAACAGGTGGCATAGCTAGGTTCATGGGTGGGCTCCTCTGCTGAGCAGTAGACACAGGTACTAGGCCCAAAGTATTGACTGGGCTAAATGGAGTTAAAAAATGGTTCTTACATAAACAGGCTGCACAGCTTGGTTCACGGGTGGGATCCTCTGCTGAGTAGCAGACACAGTTACTATGCCCAAAGTATTAACTGGGCTAAATGCAGTCAAAAACTGGCTCTTTCATAAACAGGCGGCATAGCTAGGTTCAGGGGTAGGCTCCTCTGCTGAGTAGCAGACAGTGCTACAAGGCCCAAAAGGATTTTCTGGACAAGATGCGGTAAAAAATTATTAGAAACACACACGGTGTAGCTCCATGACAGGTGTAATACACCGCTGGCTACCAGACACCGCTACTATGCCATGAAACTGTCTATTAACATTGAAAACCATTATTAATGTGAAAATAAAGTTACGCTTTTGGTGAAAGAACAGTTCTCGAACGGAACCTCGAACAGCCGAATTTTAAGCAAAGTGTTCGAGTTCGAAGAACGGCTCGAACACCGCCCAAAACAGCTCGAATTTGAACTTGGCGAACAGTTCGACTCGAACACCGCTCATCTCTAATCAGGTGGCAGACTCAGATGGTCTCAGGCCCAGTATTAATTCGACAAGATTGTAGAGAGTTGAGAAAGTGTACAGTATCACCGGATAACAGGTATAAATAGCATAGTTTAAACATTAAAAATCTGCGTGTATATTTCCGGAGTCCGACAAAGACACTCACAGCCTCAGTATGGATTAGATAAGAATCTAAAAAGTAGAAAAAGGGTAATGTATTCGAAGCATACACCAGTATACACTGTTGGGGTATTTTTAAATATTCAAATATATTTCAGTCTCAGTAAGACAGTCCAGACTCTTCGCAAGAGGAAACGAGATGGATACAAGTACAGACGAAAAGTGGAGTGATTGCAGAAATTTTGGAATTACTAATCACGGGAAAAACTCCCGGGAGAATTCTCAGAGGCGATGCTGACCCTCAATTACTTTGTCTGTGGAGACAGTGAAAACAGTTCTTTGTGACGAAAGGGTTGCTGTATCGCAGTACCGTGGATCCCATCACCGTTACTCATCTCCATCAAATTGTGATCACAGGGAGAGATGTGGACATGATCCTCACTGCCTATCATGATCTGTCAGGTAACTTTGGAGTGCAAAAGACAGAAGCCACAGGCCGTAGACGATTCTATTGGATTGGCATAAGAGGACACATTTAAAAATGTGAGCAGGAATGTCACACATCTGTGAGTAGGAAAACTGTGAAAGCTAATGATAAACCACCACTGCATCTCATTGTGAGTCGACATCCATAAGAAATGGAAGCCATTGATCATCTGAAGATAGAGCCCAGCAGGACAGGCATAGCTACGTCTTAACCATCATCTATCAGTTCACCAAATTTGTAGTGGCAGTCCCAGTGAAGGATTTAACAGCCCTGACTACACAGCGGTGGAGCAGGCAGAGGTAAGTATTGCAAGTGCTGGGGCCCTGAGCAAGCAGGGGGGGCCCACTCGTGGGGGCGGCGGTACTGGCACTGGGCCCCTCATAGAAAGCCGGTGTGTCTGATGGCGGGTGTGCACCCCCACCATCAGAGACACTTGATTGTACAATGAGGGACCCTGTGCCAGTGCCGTCGCCCAAGAGTGGGCCCACCCACCAGTCCAGGGCAACGACACAAGCACGGGTGCATATGCCAGGTGGTGACCCCGGCCCTGGGGGGGGCAGGCCAGATAGGGAGGTTGAAAAATTGGCATATGTTGATGTTGGACATTCAGCAGCTTCAAATGGAGGAATTGGAGAAGTCTAAGGAAGAGGAGGACAAAAGCGAGCCATTTTTCTGGCAACCTATGTATCAGCAGGGGAAGGTGGGACAAAATCCTTTGAAACCCATGCATGGTTTAATTTTTAATGAAGGTTAGATCATCAACATTTTGGGTCGACAGACGGGTCCTTTTTCTGTCAGGATTGATCCAGCAGCACTGTAGATTCTTTCGGATAGCACACTAGCAGCAGGGCAAGCGAGCTCCTGTAAGGCATATTGTGCCAATTCAGGCCAGGTGTCCAGTTTACCGGCCCTATAGTCAAAGGGGAATGACCTGTGAGGGAAAACATTGATATGGAAGGAGAAGTAATTTGTAACCATAGTTGACAACTGCTGTCTCCTGTCACTTTCAATCGATGCAGTATTACCAGTCGTGTGAGCGGTACTTGAAAAATCAGTCCACAACATGGTCATGAAACAACTGTCTCCAACGCCACTTCGTATGTGTGCACCGAGAACACCTCTTCCATGTTGCCCCCTACGGCTCGTGTGACAACCATCACTGCTGCTGTGTGCTGGGAATGCCTCAAACGGTTTACCAGAGTTGCTTGTTTGTTAGCCAATTTTAGCTCTAGGTTCTCTTGTGGCATGATGTTTTGGAAATTGCCTTTATAGCGTGGATCCAGGATGCTGGCCAACCAGTAGTCATCATCGCTCATCATTTTGGCAATGCGGGGGTCCCTTTTTAGGATCTGCAAGGCATAATCACACATGTGGGCCAATGTTCCAGGTGTCAATGATGCACTGCGAGTGCTGGGTGTAGGAGCACTTTCTGGCAAATCCACATCCCTCCAGTCACGCACAAACCCTGTACCTGACTTTGCCACGCCAACATTTTCTCTTGCCCCCTGAGAAGCATCCTCCTCCCCTAAATAATCATCCCCATCATCCTCCTCCTCCTCCTCTTCCTCTTCTTCCTCCACCTCGTCCAGGAGAGTTCCCTGAGCAGACAATGGCTGACTGTCATCAAGGTTTCCCTCCTCCTCTTCCTCCTCAGCTGCAGACGCCTGCTCCTTAATGTGCGTCAAAGTTTGCATGAGCAGACGCATAAGTGGGATGCTCATGCTTATGATGGCGTCATCTGCGCTTACCAGCTGTGTGCATTCCTCAATCACTGAAGGACTTTACAGAGGTCTTTCAGCTTTGACCACTGCACACCAGATAACTCCATGTCTGCCCTCAAACTGCCTGCCCGTGTATCCTCCCACAAATGCATTACAGCCTGCCTCTGTTCGCACAGCCTCTCAACCATGTGCAGGGTGGAGTTCCACCTTGTTGCAACGTTGATAATTAGGCGGTGCTTGGGAAGGTGCAGCAATCGCTGCAGCTTCTGCATACGACTGGAGTGTACGGGTGAAAGGCGGATGTGCGAGCACAGTCTTCGCACCGTATGGAGCAGGGGTGTTAATTCTGGATAATTATTGAGGAAGCACTGCACCACCAGGTTCAAGGTGTGCGCCAGGCAAGGTATGTGTCTGAGTTTTGAAAGGGCTATGGCTGCCACAAAATTCCGGCCATTATCACTGACTACCTTGCCTGCCTCAAGCTGTAGACTGCCCAGCCATGACTCAGTTTGTCACTGCAAGAAGTCGGCCAGTACCTCCACGTTGCTTCTGCTGTCGCCCAAACACATCATCTTCAACACAGCCTGCTGACGCTTACCACAAGCTGCTCGATAGTAGGATCACCTCGTGTGCTACACTGGCAGCTGCGGATGGAGTGCTCATGCGACTGCGCTCTGTGGATGAGCTTTCGCTTGTGGAGGAGGAGGAGGGTCGAACGCCTACAGCCAACTGTTTCCTATACCGTGGGGTAGGCAGCACTCTCCCACCGCCGCTGTCCTCTGTGGACCCTGCATCCACCACATTAACCCAGTGCGCAGTGATGGACATGTAACGGCCCTGGCCATGCCAACTGGACCATGCATCTGTTGTGAGGTGCACCTTTCCACTCACTGATTGCTTGAGTGCATGGACAATGCTGTCTGTCACATGCAGGTGGAGGGCTGGGATGGCTTTTTGAGAAAAGAAGTGCCGACTGGGTAGGTCATAGCGTGGTACTGCGTAGGCCATGAGTTCTCAGAAAGCTTCGCTTTCAACCAACCGGTAGGGCATCATCTCTAACGAGATTAGTATGGCAATGTGGGCGTTCAAACACAGTGTATGTGGATGAGAGGATACTTTCTTGTCTTACTCAGAGTATCTGGTAGGGGGAACTGGACTTGAGAGCTGCAGATGGTGGACCTAGCGGTGGACATAGCTGACAGAGAGGGTTGGTGATGGTGTTGGTGGTCTTGCTGATGGGTCTGTGGGGGTCTGTGCGGGCTGCCGGGGGTCTGTGCGGGCCTGCAGGGGGTCTGTACGGGCCTGCCAAGGGTCTGTGCGGGCTGCCGGGGGTCTGTGCGGGCCTGCCGGGGGTTGTGTGTGTGCAGGCATCGTCCGATGGGACTACAAGTCCCATCGGGTTATGCTTGCTGCAATGACAGTGATTGACACATTAGCCAATGATGGGACAGTAGTAGTCCCATCATCAGGCTAATGTGTTGAATGTAAAAAAAAACATACTACATACATACTACATATATACAACATACATACATACTACATACAAACTTCATATATACTACATTCATACAACATACATACATACTACATAATACATACACTGTGTTCCAAATTATTATGCAAATGATATTTTTCTATGATTTTCCTAAATAGTCGGTGCAAATGACAGTCAGTCTAATAAAAGTCCTCACCTGTTAGAGTATACATCGAATTTTAATGAAGAAACCTCCCAATGATAACAGTATAATCTCCAAAATGAATAAAAACTCAAAATGCACTGTTCCAAATTATTAGGCACAGTAGAATTTCTAAACATTTGATATGTTTTAAAGAACTGAAAATGTTCATTTGTGGAATTTGCAGCATTAGGAGGTCACATTCACTGAACAAAAAAGCTATTTAACTCCAAAACATCCTAACAGGCCAAGTTATATGTTAACATAGGAACCCTTCTTTGATATCACCTTCACAATTCTTGCATCCATTGAACTTGTGAGTTTTTGGAGAGTTTCTGCTTGTATTTCTTTGCATGAAGTCAGAATAGCCTCCCAGAGCTGCTGTTCTGATGTGAGCTGCCTCCCACCCTCATAGATCTTTTGCTTGATGATACTCCAAAGGTTCACTATAGGGTTGAGGTCAGGGGAAGATGGTGGCCACACCATGAGTTTATCTCCTTTTATGCCCATAGCAGTCAATGACTCAGAGGTATTCTTTGCAGCATGAGATGGTGCATTGTAATGCATGAAAATGATTTTGCTCCTGAAGGCACATTTCTGCTTTCCATACCATGGAAGACAGCTGTCAGTCAGAAACTCGATATACTTTGCCGAGGTCATTTTCACACCTTCAGGATCCTTAAAGGGCCCTACCAGCTGTTTCCCCATGATTCCGGCCCAAAACATGACTCCTCCACCTCCTTGCTGATGTCGCAGCCTTGTTGGGACATAGTGACCATCCACCAACCATCCACTACTCCATCCATCTGGACCATCCAGGGTTGATCGACACTCATCAGTAAACAAGACTGTATGAAAATTAGTCTTCATGTATGTCTGGGCCCACTGCTACCATTTCTGCTTGTGAACACTGTTTAGGGGTGGCTGAATAGTAGGTTTATGCACCACAGCAAGCCTTTGAAGGATCCTACACCTTGAGGTTCGAGGGACTCCAGAGGCACCAGCAGCTTTAAATATCTGTTTGCTGGTTTGTAATGGCTTTTAGCAGCCGCTCTCTTAATCCGATGAACTTGCCTGCCAGAAACCTTCCTCATTCTGCCTTTATCAGCACAAACATGGTCTGTGCTCAGAATCAACCACAATCTCTTAACAGTACGATGATCACGTTTAAATTTTTGGGAAATATCTAATGTTTTCATCTCTTGACCAAGGCATTGCACTATTTGATGCTTTTCAGCAGCAGAGAGATCCTTTTTCTTTCCTAAATTCCTTGAAACCTGTGCCCTGCTTAATAATGTGGAACATCATTCTTAAGTAGTTTTCCTTTAATTGGGCTCACATGGTAAACTAATTATCACAGGCATTTGAGATTGATTTCAGTGATCCAAAGAGCCCTGATGCACAATACTATCCATGAGTTTATTTGAAAAACAAAAAATTACATCTTTATGACACTTAAATCCAATTTGCATAATAATTTGGAATACAGTGTACATACTACATACATACTTCATTCATACAACATAAATCATACATACTACATACATACTACATATATACTACATTCATACTACATACATACTACATATATATTACACTCATACAACATACATGCATACTACATAATACATATATGCTACATATATACTACATTCATACAACATACATACTAGAGTTGAGCGACTTTTGGTTTTTTAGGGTCGCGTTTCGTTTCGTGAAACCCGACTTTTCCAAAAGTTGGGTCGAGCAAGATCGTCCGATTATAGGGAAAAGTCGGGGTCGTCCCGAAACACGAAACCCAATGTAAGTCAATGGGGAATAAAAGTCGGCAGTGAGAGGAGGACAGGAAACACACCTACAGTGCCCATTTGAATGCCAAAAGCATCAATTCTTCTTACTTAAGCTTGTCAACCTTAATTAACTTCATAATACAAGTTACGCACTGAAAAATGGGGGTTATTTGGCTAAAGTTGTGGGGGGGGGCTGGCTCCAGGTTTTCATGTGCCCTGGGCGAAAGAGCGCCCCTTTAACACATACCACAACTCATCATGCTCCGATACGGCAGAGAAATAGCGGTATAGTACAATGAAAAATACTTCACTTTTTACATCTCATGACAAGGCCCATCTATTTCTCCATACAGAATCATTGGTCCCATATAATGTTTGAAACAGTATATGATGAGCTCCACATAATGCTACAGAATATGTTGGTCCCCATGGATGAAGCTCCACTGTCTTATGGGCCCAAATAATGCTCCAAACATAATGGGCCCCATTTCTAATGCTCTAGTGTATAATGGGCCCTGTAAATGCTGCTCCAGTGTCTGATGTCCACCTTTGGAATGTTCCAGTGTATGGTGGGCCCCATCTATCATTCTCCAGAGTATAGTGCTCCCCAAAAATTGCTGTCCCAACATTGAAAACAATCAAATAAGTCTCCTCGCTAGGGAATCCCTGTACTAGTCTGGACTCCTCGTCGTCCCCATCTTCCATCTCACTGCACAGTATTTCAACCTTGCAAGTGCTGTGATCCTGAACAAGCAGGGGGGCACACTTGTTGGCGACGGCACTGGCACAGGGCCTCTGATAGTACGGTGGTGTGTCTGATGGCGGGTGGGCCGAACCTGCACTTTCATCTGCAGCTTCCTCTTTGTCACCGTGTAAGATGGAACTGATATATGGGAAGGGTAACCTGAGTTTCATCAGGGTCAGATTCAGGCCGTGTAGCGTGCGAGGGGAATGTAGTGGTCTAGGTCAATGTACCAGCAGATTCATCGAGCAGTGGCTGGGCATCAGTGCACTTGTGTCGCCCCCAGGAGTACGGTCGCCACAGTGGCATTACCTTCTTCCTAGGGAGTGTGATGTCATGCTTGGGAGCAACGAACGATCTCTCTAGCAGGTTAACTGATTGGTCGGCGTTATTCCCACGAGTCATGACCCTCCAAACAGCGTTCATGAAGGCAAAGTGTTTGTTTTACGTGGGCAGTATGGTTGCAAAGCTGAACCTTAAAGGAATGTCCAGAAGGGCACCACCAGGAGTGGAGCCTACCGTTAAATTCGACTCCACCTGGGAAACCTCAACCATGCCAGCTACAGAACAGATGCACACATTGCAAGCTTAATTCCGTTAACGAACGAGACTCCGTCATGCCCCGCGGTCCGAGTCCGGCTTACTAGAGGGACACGTGAGGCTCTGGAACATGAGATTGGCCAATAATTGGTGTGTCATGCCCTTACATGTCCGTGGCTGCATGTGCGCTACACTGAAAAGGCCAGCGTTTGTCGCTTACAGGTGCAGATAACCCGCTGAACAACGTTAGTGATGGGGATCACTGATTACAATTATTACCCGCGAACAATGATTTCCCAGTAAGTGCAGGTCAACTGCAGTTCCAGAATTAGGCCTAACCATCATTCCTGAAAAAATGAAAAACTTACGTGTGCAAACCACAGGTGCTGTAGCTTGCTTAACAGCTCGCCAGCCGTTCTCACGCCCAGTATGGATTACACGTGATTGCACAAAGGTGAGAAAGGGTACCGTATCCCCAGATAACATGTATGGATAGCGTACACATTCAAAATATATGTCTCAGGAAGCAGGCTCAGACGGTGTTAGGCCCAGTATGGATTGCACATGATTGCATAAAGGTTAGAAAGGGTACCGTTTCCCCGGAAAACATGTATGGATAGCGTACACATTCAAAATATATGTCTCAGGAGGCAGGCTCAGACGGTGTTAGGCCCAGTATGGATTGCACGTGATTGCACAAAGGTTAGAAAGGGTACCGTATCCCCGGATAACATGTATGGATAGCGTACACATTCAAAATATATGTCTCAGGAGGCAGGCTCAGACGGTGTTAGGCCCAGTATGGATTGCACGTGATTGCACAAAGGTTAGAAAGGGTACCGTATCCCCGGATAACATGTATGGATAGCGTACACATTCAAAATATATGTCTCAGGAGGCAGGCTCAGACGGTGTTAGGCCCAGTATGGATTGCACGTGATTGCACAAAGGTTAGAAAGGGTACCGTATCCCAGGATAACATGTATGGATAGCGTACACATTCAAAATATATGTCTCAGGAGGCAGGATCAGATGGTGTTAGGCCCAGTATGGATTGCACGTGATTGCACAAAGGTTAGAAAGGGTACCGTATCCCCGGATAACATGTATGGATAGCGTACACATTCAAAATATATGTCTCAGGAGGCAGGCTCAGACGGTGTCAGGCACAGTATGGATTTGACGGCCCAGATTACACAGCGGAGGAGCAGGGAGAGGTAAAGATTGCAAATGCTGGGGCCCTGCCCAAGCAAGGGGGGCCCACTCGTGGGCGTCGGTACTGGCACTGGGCCCCTCATAGTACAGCGGTGTGTCTGACGGCGGGTGTGCACCACCACCGTCAGAGACACTTGATTGCACTATGAGGGACCCTGTGCCAGTGCCCGCGCCAAAGAGTCGGCCTACCCACCTGTCCAGGGCAACGGCACTCGCACGGTGTCGTGCGCTAGGTGGTGACCCCGGCCATGGGGGGGAGGCAGCACAGTTAGGGAGTTTTAGAAAGTGGCATATGTTGATGTTGGACATTCAGCTGATGCAAAAGGCAAAATAGGTCAAGTCCCAGGAAGAGGTGGACCAAAGCAAGCCATTTTTCTGTCACCCTATGTGTCATCAGGGGAAGGTGGGACAAAATCCTTGGAAACCCATGCATGGTTCATTTTAATGAAGGTTAGATCATCCACATTTTGGGTTGACAGACGGGTCCTTTTTTCTGTCAGGATTGATCCAGCTGCACTGAAGACTCTTTCCGATAGCACACTTGCAGCTGGGCAAGCGAGCTCCTGTAAGGCATATTGTGCCAATTAAGGCCAGGTGTCCAGTTTAGCGGCCCAATAGTCAAAGGGGAATGACCTGTGTGGGAGAACATCGATATGGGAGGAAAAGTAGTTTGTAACCATGGTTGACAACTGCTGTCTCCTGTCACTTTCCATCGATGCAGTATTACCAGTTGTGTGAGCAGTATTTGAAAAATCAGTCCACAACATTGTCATAAAACCCCTGTCTCCAACGCCACTTCTGCTGTGTGCACCACGAACACCTCTGCCAAGCTGCCCCCGGCCCGTACGGCTCGTGTGAGAACCATCACCGCTGCTGTGTGCTGGGAATGCCTCAAGCAACCGATTTACCAGAGTTGCTTGTTTATTAGCCAATATTAGGTCAAGGTTCTCCTGTGGCATGAGGTTTTGTAATTTGCCTTTATAGCGTGGATCCAGGATGCTGGCCAACCAGTAGTCGTCATCGTTCATCATTTTGGCAATGCGGGGGTCCCTTTTTAGGATCCGCAAGGCATAATCTGACATGTGGGCCAATGTTCCCGGTGTCAATGATGCACTGCGAGTGCTGGTTGGATGAGCACTTTCTGGCAAATCCACATCCCTCCAGTCACGCACAAACCCTGTACCAGACCTTGCCACGCCAACATTTTCACTTGCCCCACGAGATGCATCCTCCTCCCCTAAGTAATCATCCCCATCATCATCCTCCTCCTCCTCTTCTTCCTCCACCTCGTCCAGGAGAGGTCCCTGAGCAGACAATGGCTGAATGTCATCAAGGATTCCCTCCTCCTCTTCCTCCTCATCAACATTGGCTGTAGACGCCTGCTCCTTAAGGTGCGTCAAAGTTTGCATGAGCAGACGCATAAGTGGGATGCTCATGCTTAGGATGGCGTCGTCTGCGCTTACCAGCCGTGTGCATTCCTCAAAACACTGAAGGACTTTACAGAGGTCTTTCAGCTTCGACCACTGCACACCTGTCAACTCCATGTCTGCTCTCAAAGTGCCTGGCCGTGTATCCTCCCACAAATGCATTATGGCCTGCCTCTGCTCGCACAGCCGCTCCACCATGTGCAGGGTGGAGTTCCATCTTGTTGCAATGTCGATAATGAGGCGGTGGTTGGGAAGGTGGAGCAATCGCTGCAGCTTCTGCATACGAACAGAGTGTACAGGCGACCGGCGGATGTGCGCGCACAGTCTTCGCACCTTCTGGAGCAGGGCTGTTAACTCCGGATAATTTTTGAGGAAGCACTGCACCACCAGGTTCAAGGTGTGAGCCAAGCAAGGTATGTGGCTGAGTTTTGAAAGGGCTATGGCTGCCACAAAATTACGGCCGTTATCACTAACTACCTTGCCTGCCTCAAGATGTACACGGCCCAGCCATGACTCAGTTTGTCGCTTCAAGTACTCGGCCAGCACCTCGGCGGTATGTCTGTCGCCCAAACACATCATCTGCAACACAGCCTGCTGACGCTTTCCACTAGCTGCTCGATAGGGGGACACATCGTGTGCAACAGTGGCAGCTGCAGATGGAGTGCTCGTATGACTGCGCTCTGTGGACGAGCTTTCGCTTCTGGAGGAGGAGGAGGAGGGTGGAACGCCTACAGCCAACTGTTTCCTATACCGTGGGCTAGGCAGCACTGTCCCACCACCGCTGTCCCCTGTGGACCCTGCATCCACCACATTAACCCAGTGCGCAGTGATGGACACGTAACGGCCCTGGCCATGCCGACTGGACCATGCATCAGTTGTGAGGTGCACCTTTCCGCTCACTGACTGCTTGAGTGCATGGACAATGCGGTCTTTCACATGATGGTGGAGGGCTGGGATGGCTTTGCGAGAGAAGAAGTGGCGACTGGGTAGGTCATAGCGTGGTACTGCATAGGCCATGAGTTCGCGGAAAGCTGTGCGTTCCACCAACCGAAATGGCATCATCTCAAACGAGATTAGTTTGGCAATGTGGGCGTTCAAACCCAGTGTACGCGGATGAGAGACTGAGTACTTTCTTGACCTACTCATAGTGTCTGGGAGGGTGAGCTGGACTTGAGAGCTGCATATGGTGGAAGTAGCGGTGGACAGGGCGGACTGAGAGAGGGTTGATGATGGTGATGGAGTTGGTGTTCTTTCTGATGGCCTAGAATCAGTCTTTCGTTGATATAACAGTGGGATTCCCTGACTGCTGTGGCCTTGCAACGACACCTCAACATTTGCTGCTGTGCTAACCGGTGGGCTTACAGTGGGGGAAACAATGTAGCGTTGATGACTACCTTCGTTGTGATCAGTTGCACATGTGGCACTTGAGGTTTGGTGTTGTGTCCACGCTTGCAAGTGGATGCTGGTTAAATGTCTAAGCATGCAACTGGTATTCAAATTTTTCAGATTTTTCCCTCGGCTAAAGGTCTTTGCGCACTTCTTACAGATAACCTTGGCCTGATCATGAGGATTTTGTTCAAAAAAGTGCCACACTGCACTCTTCCTACTTTGGCAGACATTTTGCGGCCTAGCACACTGTGATCTTTTGACCCTCTCGACAAGCTGTCCAGCAACTCTTTTGATGTTTGGAACCTGTCTTTGGAGTGCTCCGGGCCTGCCAGATAACAGCTGTTGCGATGTCGATGTCTGCTGTGGATGCTCCTCATCTGAGCTATTGGAAGCAGCACCCTCTTCCCCCAATGGATGCCAATATGGGTCAACAACTGGGTCATCCATCACCTCCTCTTCTATGTCATGTGCACCTTCCTCTGCGTCACCGTGTATGGTGGTATAGTGTGCGGGAAGGGGCACCTGAGTCTCATCAGGGTCAGAATCTGGCTCTGTACACTGCGAGGACAATGTAGTGCTCTGAGTGAATGTACCAGCAGAATCATCCATCAGCGGCTGTGCATCAGTGCACTCCATGTCAGATTCATCTTGGCCTGGGTAATTCACCATTTCACTTGATAATCCAGGCATGGTATGTGAAAACAGCTCCATGGAGTAATCAGTAGTATGGCCTGCGTCATCCTTCAATCTTGGTTGGGGTGAAGGACACAAGGAAAGGTGTGGTTCATGAACATGAGCCTCCAATGACCACTCAGTACTTTTACTTTTTACAACTGAAGAAGAGGAGGCGATAGAGCTGGAGGCTGAGTCAGCAATGTAAGACAAAACTTTTTCCTGATGCTCTGGCTTTAAAAGCGGTTTGCCAACTCCTAGAAAACTAAGCGTTCGAGGCCTTATGTAGCCAGACGATGATGCAGGCTCAACACCTCCTGCATTCGGTCCTATTTTGCTCTTGCCACTACCATCAGATCCACCACCAACACCATCATTACCAGCTGCCAACCCCCGCCCAATTCCACGGCCTCTTCCACCAGCCTTCCTCATTTTTGGTAGAAATGTAGACAAAATCCAACAAACTATATAGTATGTAAAACAAGGTACAAGGTGTCTATAGGACAGGGGAGATTTTGAATTTCTGCACACACTTTTGGACACTGGACACTTTTGGATTGTGTGAGGCCCACTGATATCTGAGCGCTATGTGACAGGCTCGATGGCACAGCTGTGACCTAAGTGACTAGAGGATAAGTGAGATTTTGAATCTCTGCACACACTTTTGGACACTGGACACTTTTGGATTGTGTGAGGCCCACTGATATCTGAGCGCTATGTGACAGGCTTGATGGCACAGCTGTGACCTAAGTGACTAGAGGATAAGTGAGATTTTGAATCTCTGCACACACTTTTGGACACTGGACACTTTTGGATTGTGTGAGGCCCAATGAATATCTGAGCGCTATGTGACAGGCTCGATGGCACAGCTGTGACCTAAGTGACTAGAGGATAAGTGAGATTTTGAATCTCTGCACACACTTTTGGACACTGGACACTTTTGGATTGTGTGAGGCCCACTGATATCTGAGCGCTATGTGACAGGCTTGATGGAACAGCTGTGACCTAAGTGACTAGAGGATAAGTGAGATTTTGAATCTCTGCACACACTTTTGGACACTGGACACTTTTGGATTGTGTGAGGCCCACTGATATCTGAGCGCTATGTGACAGGCTCGATGGCACAGCTGTGACCAAAGTGACTAGAGGATAAGGGAGATTGGATTGCTTTTAAAAAAGCAGTTTGCGGAGCAGTGGGTAAACAGCAATGCCAGTCTGTCAGGAAGCCTTAGAAGGCAGCCCAACAACCAACACCACTGATACACCACTATATAGCCTCCCCTTGCACTGCACACACAGTGACTGGTGTGTTGTGCAGGCCAAATCGCTAGCAGCAGAAGCAGTTTTTTTGTCTTCTTCCCTGCCTAACGCTCTCCCTACAGAATCAGCAGCAACCTCTCCCTATACTGAGATCGGCAGAAGTAAGATGGTGGTCGGCGTGCACGCCCGTTTATACCCCCTGTGACGCCCACCAAAGCAAGCCAATCACTTGCATGCCCTTCTGAAAGATGGTGGTGACCCGTGCCTATGTCATCACGTTGCCCACAGTGTCCGTGCATCCTGATTGGCTGAAAAAGAGCGCAAAACAAACTTTTGAAACGCGACTTTGGCGTGTAAGTCGCTGACCTCGTGGCCGACCTCATCCTAGGGTCGGGTTTCGTTTCATGAAACCCGACTTTGCCAAAAGTCGGCGACTTTTGAATTTTTTCGACCCGTTTCGCTCAACTCTAATACATACTACATACATACTACATATATACTACATTCATACAACATACATACATACTACATATATACATACTACATTCATACAACATACATACATAATACATACTACATACATACTACATACATACAACATACATACAACATGCTACATACATACAACATACATACAACATGCTACATACATACAACATACATACTACATACATACAACATACTACATACAATACGTTCATACATTCATACAATACATACATATAGACATACAGTACATATAACATAGAGTACATTCTCACCATCACTTGTCACTTTGATCCCTGAAGCCAGTGTCATCTGTAAAAAATATTAAAATAACAACCAATATACTCCCTGATCCGCAGAAATCCACGAGTGTCCTACGACGATCTGCCATGGAGAACAGCAGAATCAGCTGATGCGAACGCGCTCTAAGGGCTCCAGGAATACAATGATGGGAGGTAGGTATCCTTCCGCACTGTATTCCTCCACCACTGTAAAAAAATAGTCCCTAGTCTCACTTTTGGCATTGCTGTGTGAGAAAGATCCCATGCAGCTTTTGCCATAAAGTGAGACCAGTGAACTATAGCAACCTCTCAGTGATGCACTGCAGGAGATCGTCGTGGGACACTCGTGGATTTCTGTGGATCAGGGAGTATATTGGTTGTTTGTTATTTAATATTTTTTACAGATGACACTGGCTTCGGGGATCAAAGTGACAAGTGATGGTGAGTATGTACTCTATGATAGATGTACTGTATGTCTATATGTATGCATTCTATAAATGTATGAATGTATTGTATGTAGTATGTATGTAGTATGTATGTTGTATGTATGTTGTATGTACTGTATGTAGCATGTTGTATGTATGTTGTATGTATGTAGTATGTATGTTCTATGAATGTAGTATGTATGTAGTATGTATGTATGTATGTTGTATGAATGTAGTATATATGTAGCATGTATGTATTATGTAGTATGTATGTATGTATGTTGTATGAATGTAGTATGTATGTAGTACGTATGTATGTTGTATGAATGTAGTATATATGAAGTATGTATGTAGTATGTATGTATGTTTTATGAATTTTGTATATATGTAGTATGCATGTAGTATGTATGTAGTATGTATGTTTTTTTGTTTTTTTTACATTGAACACATTAGCCGGATGATGGGACTACTACTGTCTCTTCATTGGCTAATGTGTCAATCACTGTCATTGTAGCAGGAATAGCCCGATGGGACTTGTAGCCCCATTGGACAATTCCTGCACACACACTCAACCCCCGGCACGCCCACACAGACCCCCGGCAGGCCCGCACAGACCCCAGGCAGGCCCGCACAGACCCCCGGCAGGCCCACACAGACCCCCGGCAGGCCCGCACAGACCCCTGGCAGGCCCGTACAGACCCCCCGCAGGCCTGTACAGACCCCCGGCAGCCCGCATAGACCCCCGGCAGGCCCGCACAGACCCCGGCAGGCCCGCACAGACCCCCAGCAGCCTGCACAGACCCCAAGCAGTCCCACACAAAACCCTGGCAGGCCCACACAGACCCCGGCAGGCCCGCACAAACCCCCGGCAGGCCAGCACAGACCACGCATCATGATGACATCAATTCAGCAGCCAATCACAGCCATGCCATTAGTTAACATGGCTAACACAACTGGCTCATTACATTGTGGGAACTTCCGATTCCGGTATTCGATATTGTAAAAATATCGAAACTCAGTATCGGAACTCCGATACAGCGAATATCGGCCGATACCCGATATTTGCAGTATCGGAATGCTCAACACTAGTCCTGGAAGACGGCGGTGGCAGTACAGAGACTGAATGGCATTACCAAGTATTCATAATGCCCATCCCTAGTGTTAAATGCTGTCTTCCATTCATCACCCTCTCAAATACATATTAGATTATAGGCGCCTCGCAGATCTAATTTGGTAAATATCCTCACACCCTAAAGTCTGTCAACCAGTTCAGAGATGAGTGGCAGAGGATATTTATTTTTAACGGTTATTGCATTCAGAACCCCTATAATCTATGCAAGCCCTTAGTTGCCCATTGATCTTTTGGACGAAGAAGAACCCATCTCCAGCAGGAGACACTGACTTCCTAATAAATCCCTGTTATGAATGAGTCACCGTAGGAGGCAAAAACAGAAATACTAGCTAAGTCCAGAAAACCAGAGAAGTTGGCAGCTATCGGATTGCAGACCCCTGAACCTATCAACACAACTAGCAGTAGCCGTGGGGGGTTCCTACGAAGCCCTAGACCCCTCAGTCACAGCCGGAGAACTATATAGCCTAAAGACAGAAAGGGAAATCTAAACTGCCCCAGAGCAGACCCCAAAGCAAAAGGCAGCCCCCAACATATAATGACGGTGAAGCAAAAAGAAAGAACACTAACACAGACAGAAAGATAGACTGAGCAAAGACGGGGCCCAAGCTAACTAGATAGGAAAGGACAGGAAGGCTGCTGTCTGCAATCCGTGAAAAACCCTATGAAAAATAAGGGCCAACAAACTGACAGTGAAAAAGGCCCTGAAGACGCTAGGCTTCAAAAAGCTATGTCAGTACTCAGAAATATTCTGAAGACAGAGCAACCGGCAAAAGGAGATTCAGCTCACCCCAGCAGGGAATGGCAGAATCCAAAAAAGCAAGGCAAACAAAAACAAAACACAAATGCTAACAGGCAAAGCAGAAAACTTAGCTTTAGAGGAGCAGGAATCAGACTGGTCTCTTAGAAGTCCACAGAGAAATCACCCGCAGGGCAGAAGGGCGTCAGCAGCCTTATATCCAGTCCGTGACTCCACTCAGCCAGTCATCATAATCAGGCTCAGGTGCCTGATAATCAGGTTCATTACCTTCCTTTACCAGAATAGGGAGTTCACCAGACTTCAGTGACGAAGGGGAAAATGAACTCACAACAGTACTTCCCCCTTGAGGAGGGGTCACCGAACCCTCAACCACGCCACCAGGGCGATCAGGGTGAGCCCGATGAAAGGCATGCACCAATCTTTTGGCATGAATATCAGAGGCAGAGACCCAGGAATTATCCTCCTGACCATAACCCTTCCACTTAACCAAATACTGGAGTCTCCGTCTAGCCAGACGGGAATCCAGTATTTTCTCTACCTCATGTTCCATGTTACCTTCAACCAATACAGGGTCCGGAGGTGCCACCCCAGGAACAACTGGTTCAACAAACCTCTTCTACAAGGACTTATGGAACACATTATGGATCTTAAATGTGACAGGAAGAGCCAAACGAAAAGAGACCGGATTAATAATCTCCAAAATCTTGTAAGGTCCAATAAATCTAGGCTTAAACTTAGGAGAAGCCACCTTCATAGCAATATTTTTTGATGATAACCACACCATATCACCAATCTTAAACTGGGGACCAATGGTCCTATGTCGATTGGAAAACCGCTGGGCCTTTTCCTGGGAGAGAGATAACTTATCCACCACTTGGTCCCAGATCTGGTGCATTCTCTCCACCACAGTGTCAACACCTGGGCAGGCAGAAGGCTCCACCTGCCCTGAGGAAAATCGAGGATGAAACCCAAAGTTACAAAAAAAAGGTGACATCAAATTGGCAGAACTAGCTCTATTATTTAAAGCAAATTCGGCCAAGGGCAAAAATGAAACCCAATCATCCTGATCAGCGGAAATAAAACATCTCAAATACGACTCCAAGGTCTGGTTTGTTCTCTCCGTCTGCCCATTGGTCTGAGGGTGAAAAGCAGAGGAGAAGGACAACTGAATTCCCAGCTTGGAACAGAAAGTCCTCCAAAATCTAGACACAAACTGAACTCCTCTGTCAGATACAATGTTCTCAGGAATCCCGTGCATGCGAACCACCTGTTTCAAAAACAGGGGCACCAACTCAGAGGAAGACGGCAACTTAGGGAGTGGTACAAGATGAACCATCTTAGAGAACCTATCACAAATCACCCAAATAACAGTCATTCTTTGAGAGACCGGCATATTAGAGATGAAATCCATAGAAATATGGGTCCATGCCCTCCTGGGGACCGGCAAAGGGATCAACAACCCACTAGAGCGAGAACAAGATTTAGACCGGGAGCAAGTCCCACAGGACTGCACAAAATTCCTGACATCATGAGACAAGGTGGGCCACCAAAAAGAGCGACTCACCAGATCTCTAGTACCAAAAATACCTGGATGACCAGCCAATGCAGAGCAATGAACTTCAGACATCACTCTCTTCTTCCACTGGTCAGGAACATACAACTTTCCACTGGGACAACGCTCAGGCTTGTCCTCCTGGAACTCTTGCAGAGCAAGTCTCAAATCGGGCGAGATGGCAGAAAGAACTACCCCTTCGCCTAAGATGGTAGCAGGCTTGGTCACCACAGGAGAATCAGCATAGAAGCTCCTAGAGAGGGCGTCTGCCTTGACATTCTTAGTTCCAGGAAGAAAAGAGACCACAAAATCAAAACGTGTAAAAAACAAGGCCCACCTAGCCTGTCTAGGGTTCAAGCGTTTTGCCGACTCTAGGTAAATCAAATTCTTGTGGTCAGTGAGGACCACAACTTGATGTTTAGCTCCCTCCAACCAATGTCTCCACTCCTCAAATGCCCATTTCATGGCCAACAGTTCCCGATTCCCCACATCATAGTTACGTTCAGATGGAGAGAACTTTCGGGAAAAGAAAGCACAGGGATTCATTTTAGAAGTTACAGGATCTTTTTGGGACAAAACAGCTCCTGCACCAATCTCAGAAGCATCCACCTCTACCTGGAATGGGAGTGAGACATCAGGTTGCCGCAAAACCGGGGCGGAGGTAAATCTTCGCTTCAGCTCCTAAAAGGAAGCAACAGCCTCCGGAGACCAATTCAACACATCAGCACCCTTCTTAGTCAGATCAGTCAATGTCTTGGCAATACTAGAAAATTTTGCTATAAATTTCCGATAAAAATTAGCAAAACCCAAAATCTTCTGGAGGGCCTTCAAAGAAGTAGGCTGAACCCAATCATAAATGGCCTTTACCTTGGCCGGGTCCATTTCAATAGTTGACGGAGACAAAATAAATCCCAAAAATGAAATCCTCTGTACTCCAAAAAGGCATTTCGATCCTTTGACATACAGGGAATTCTCCCTCAAGATCCGGAACACAGTCCGAACATGTTCCACATGAGAATCCCAATCCTTGGAGAAGATCAAAATATCATCCAGATAGATAATCAAAAATCTATCGACAAAGTCTCGGAAAATATCGTTCATGAAGCACTGGAAGACAGAAGGGGCATTAGTGAGCCCAAAAGGCATCACCAGGTACTCAAAATGTCCCTCCGGAGTATTAAACGCCATCTTCCATTCATCCCCCTGCTTAATGCGGATAAGATTATACGCCCCCCGAGGTCAAGCTTGGTAAACCAGCAAGCACCTCTAACTCTAGAGAATAGATCCGAAATCAGGGGTAACGGATACTGATATTTAATAGTAATTTTGTTGAGGGCACAATAATCAATACAAGGCCTTAAAGAACCATCCTTTTTGGCCACAAAAAAAACCGGCACCTAAGGGTGAAGAGGATGGTCTAATATGACCCTTCTCCAATGCCTCCTTAATATAGGATCGCATAGCCTCGTGCTCGGGTACAGCTAAATTGAAGATCCGACCCTTGGGAAATTTACACCCCGGACTCAGTTCAATTGCACAGTCATAACTCCTATGAGGAGGCAAGGATGCAGACTCATTCTCACTAAATACATCATAAAAGTCCGCCAAATAGTCAGGAACATCATGCGACTGAGGAGAGGTGGAAAAAACCAGAGCCTCACTAAAGGCACACTGACAACCCCAACTCACCACAGACACAGATTTCCAATCCAAAACTGGATTATGAATTTACAACCAGGGAAACCCCAGAACAACGGCATCATGCAGACCATGCAACACCAAAAATCTGCAATTTTCTTATGGTCTGGGGCGACCCGCATGACCACCTGGGTCCAAAATTGAGGTTTATTTTTCGCCAAAGGAGTAGCATCAATCCCCCTCAAAGGGATAGGCGTCTGCAGAGGAGTCATCGGAAATCCACAACGTTTAGCAAAATCCAAGTCCATTAGGTTTAGCGCTGCTCCTGAATCCACAAAAGCCTTGGCGGAAAATGTGGACAGGGAGCAGATCAGAGTAATTGCCAGAAGAAACTTAGGTTGAACACCACCAACAGAAAACGTGTGTGCAAAGCGTTTCTCTCGTTTAGGACAAACAGAAATAATATGCGAGGCATCTCCACAGAAAAAACACAGCTTATTACGCCTTCTGAACTCCTGTTGTTGCGCCCTAGACAAAACTCTATCACATTGCATAGGTTCAGACGTCTGTTCAACCGGTGGCAACACCTCTCGTGTAATCCTGCGTTCACGTAAACGCCGATCAACCTGAATGGCTAACGACATAGAATCATCCAGACCAGAGGGAACAGGAAATCCCACCATAGTATCTTCTGACAAACCCTTCCGAAAGAGAGCAGCCAAGGCATTATCATTCCAGGTAGTAAGGACCGCCCACTTTCGGAACTTTTGACAGTACAACTCTGCAGAATCTCGACCCTGGTTCAATGCCAACAGGGTCTTTTCAGCCTGATCAATAGCATTAGGTTCGTCATACAACAACCCCGAGGCTTGAAAGAATGTGTTCACATTAGTCAGAATAGGATCATCTGGTTTCAAAGAAAACGCCCAATCCTGGGGATCGCCACGCAGCAAAGAGATGACAATTTTAACCTGCGGCACGGAGCTCCCTGACGAGTTAGGCTGCAAAGCAAAAAATAATTTACAATTATTTATGAAACTCAAAAATTTAGATCGATCCCCAAAAAATACATCAGGTGTAGGGATCTTTGGTTCAACAGCATGCGAACGAGCAAGGTAGGCGGAAATTCCCAGCACTTCCGATCAGACAATTGCTTTATCTCCATTGAGAGAAAAAAAATTCCCCCTACGACCTCAGAGATATAGAGGAAAGAATATACACACTTTTTTTTTTTTTTAACACAATTCTTTCCTGCTATTGAGTACCCTAGGATCTGCGGTATGGCGGGTGATTCTGTTATGAATGAGTCACCGTAGGAGGCAAAAACAGAAATGCTAGCTAAGTCCAGAAAACCAGAGAAGTTGGCAGCTATCGGATTGCAGACCCCTGAACCTATCAACACAACTAGCAGTAGCCGTGGGGGGTTCCTACGAAGCCCTAGACCCCTCGGTCACAGCCGGAGAACTATATAGCCCAAAGACAGAAAGGGAAATCTAAACTGCCCCAGAGCAGACCCCAAAGCAAAAGGCAGCCCCCAACATATAATGACGGTGAAGCAAGAAGAAAGAACACTAACACAGACAGAAAGATAGACTGGGCAAAGACGGGGCCCAAGCTAACTAGATAGGAAAGGACAGGAAGGCTGCTGTCTGCAATCCGTGAAAAACCCTATGAAAAATAAGGGCCAACAAACTGACAGTGAAAAAGGCCCTGAAGACGCTAGGCTTCAAAAAGCTATGTCAGTACTCAGGAATATTCTGAAGACTGAGCAACCGGCAAAAGGAGATTCAGCTCACCCCAGCAGGGAATGGCAGAATCCAAAAAAGCAAGGCAAACAAAATCAAAACACAAATGCTAACAGGCAAAGCAGAAAACTTAGCTTTAGAGGAGCAGGAATCAGACTGGTCTCTTAGAAGTCCACAGAGAAATCACCCGCAGGGCAGAAGGGCGTCGGCAGCCTTATATCCAGTCTGTGACTCCACTCAGCCAGTCATCATAATCAGGCTCAGGTGCCTGATAATCAGGCTCATTACCTTCCTTTACCAGAATAGGGAGTTCACCAGACCAGTGACGAAGGGGAAAATGAACTCACAACAAATCCCCTTGCCAGATTCCCCTTTATATACTCAGACATCAACTCAGTCTCTGGGAGAGATAAAGGGTAAACACGCCCGCGAGGAGGCTCTGCCCCGGTATGAGGTCAATAGGGCAATCATAGGGACGGTGGGGAGGAAGAGTCTCCTTGGTCTTTCTAGAGAACACATCAGCATACTGCCAGTAATGCTTGGGAAGCAAGGTTAAATCTGCAGGAAACTCGGACGACCAAACCAGGACTTGGGCCTTGAGACACTGTCCCTCGCGTGACCTACTCCATTCCCATATACTACCAGTAGCCCAATCAATATGGGGTGAATGGTGATGCAACCAAGGTATACCCAGCAACACCTCATCAATACCCTCGGGGAAGACCAGCAAAGAGATTATCTCCTGGTGTTTTGGAGAAATCCCGAGGGTAAGCAGAATGGTCTGATGGGTGATTTGGTAGGGTAGCACAGAGCCATTAACCACTTGGATGGTAACGGGCTTAGAGAGCATCACTAGTGGTATTGCGTGCCATTGGGCGAAGGAAGAGTACATAATATTACTCTCTGCCCCGGAATCCACGCAAGCATCTCCAAAGAGTGAGGTCGATCCATAGGACAGGGTCACCTTAAATGTTAATTTGGAGGACAAGTCCGATGAATCTAGAGCGCATCCTCCAATAGCCACTAGAGACAGACTCTCTCCCTGATGCTTGGGGCACCTATTGATGACATGACCAGTTTGCCCAGAAACCTGACAAACCAGAGGAGGATGTCTCCCTGATGCTTGGGGCACCTATTGATGACATGACCAGTCTGCCCAGAAACCTGACAAACCAGAGAAGGATGTATAGGACGGAATTTAGCCTCCACCCAGAGGTTCCCTAAGTACGCTAGTCTGAGTCGGACACCCAAAGGATTGGTAAAATTTGGTGCCAACCGAATCCTTTGCCTACACTGGGCTTGTTCAGCCTTTGGTCGGCATACCAAAGGTTTATATTAGTGGATACGGATATTAGATCATCCAATGTAGTTGGAATCTCCCTAGTGGCCAGAGAATCCTTAATCCACGGTCTGCAAGACCCCTCCAAAACAGCGGGAACAAGACCTTATCTGGCCACTCCAGCTCAGAAGCTAACATCCAAAACCGAATAGCAAACTGGCTGGTTGGGATAGAGCCTTGCGTCAAGGCCAAGAGTTGGAGTGCGACGTCATGGGTAACCTGGGCCCCTAGAAAGTCCTGTTTCAGAGCTCTCAAAAAACGAGAGGTGCTCCGAACCACCAGGCCCTTACGTTCCCATAATGACATAGCCTACTTCAGCACCCTGTCCATCAACAGAGAGACCACAAAACCCACTTTGGCCCATTCAGACGAGAAACGTGAACTCAGTAGCTCCAGCTGGATCGAACACTGGGTCACGAATCCCCTGCAAGTCTTGCTATCCCCAGAAATTTTATTGGGGAGTGGGAAGTGTGAAAATAGTGGCACAGGAGTCGCAGTAGAAACCCCAGTAGCAACTTCACTGGCTGCCTGCAACGCTACTGCGGATCGATCCACAGCTGAAGTTGCGCATTCTAACATGGACAATCTGCTCTCCAGCCACTGGATATTCTGTGGAAGCTGCTGCTCGTCCGCCATTGCTAGCCAGACCCTGGTGCTAAGATACTATTGGGGTTTGCGGATTGCACCAAATATAAATTATGAGAAGGTACAATTGCAATCCGGGGTCCACCGTGCGGTGATGGGGGAACCGCAGCTAGGAAACAGTGGCGGAGTGTAGCTGGAGCAACCACAAAAAACACACTGAGCTAAACGTCACTCAGTGTGAACAGAGTGCTAAGTACCTGACTGTTACTCCACAGAGAAGCACACAAACTGAGAGCACTCTAAGTTATGCCCTGTTAGACGTCACAGGAGCATAGTGGAAATGATGCTAGTTGGGGTCCCTATAACTTAACCCTCCAAGGAAGACTAAGCTGGTGGTTGAGTCTGCTCTGACACACAGTTTGTGCGAGTCAGCACATGTGATGCAGCCTCCCGATGCAGATGCTAAACTCAAGCGGGAGTTCCCACCCTACACTGCCTGTCTAAACATTCGCTCCAAAAGCTAGTAGCAGCACACGTGCACACAGGGTGGTAACACTTCCACCAACACACATATTATCTTAACACACCGATGCGCTCTCCAGTGGACCTTTTATATATTCCAGTCTGACAGGACCTTGCTTGTGGACCAATCCGGAACTGCCACGACACCCGAGCAGCTGATGACGGACCACCAATGAGAGGTCGCTTCACATGCATGCTTAGTAGAGTTATTTCTGTTCTTAAGCTCAGGAACCTCTGATTGCTGCTGCATTTCACTAGATACTATAGCTTTGGCTGGAGGGCCAGCCATGACCAAGTGAACAGCATGAATCTGAGCAAGATGCTGGGACTGATGTCTTTGCTAAGCAGCATCCACTGTGGCTGAAGTTGAGTGGGAGACTGCAGAGGATGACACAGCTTGGGATCCACCCTGTGCAGTGGAAGAATCCCAGCAATTAACACACAGTATAATATGATGACTGCAATACATGGTTTTTTTTTTTGCATTATTAAGGGAATCTGTCTGGAATTTATGTTGTCCTTTCTATGGGTATCATAACATGGGCATAAATTCTTATTTTACTGATATGTCACTTACAGTCATGGCTGAAAGTTTTGGCACCCTTGAAATTGTTGCAGAAAATGAATTTCTCCCAGAAAATTATTGCAATAACACAGGTTTTATTATATACATGTTTATTTACTTTTTATGTATCCGAACACAAAACAAAACAGGAAAAAAAAGGGAAATTGGAAATCATATTACACATAACTCTAAAAATTGTCCAGACAAAATTGTTGACACCCTTAACTTAATATTTGGTTGCACACCCTTTGGAATCAATAAATGCAATCAATCGCTTCCTATAACCATCAACAAGCTTCTTATACATAACAACTGAAATTTTTCGATCACTTTTGCAAACTGCTCCAGGTCTCATTCCTGAAGGGTGTGTTCTCCCAACAGCAATTTTAAGGTCTCTCCACAGGTGTTCAATGGGATTACAATCTTGACTCATGGGCTGTAGTTTTGCATAACTTGCAGTTTAATTGGTGGACCCTGATGTGAGCCTTGTGAGGCAGGACTTCCTGTGCAGGGGAAGCCTGCAACTCACATGTACATCATGCTCTGAAACATAATGTATTTATATCAATCTCCACGCTACGCTGACTATGGCTGCTCTCCGCAGACAAACCATTGCTAGTGACATACCTGCAATTGCTATTAAAGGGTCAGTGCTTGTTAAATTTATATGTATACAGTTAATTCCAAACTTTTTAGGACCAAATCCTTCATCTTTCTTTGCTTTAGTAATTTGGTTTATTTGATGCATCATCTCTGTGAAGGTCTGCTCTCTGTGCTATACAAGAACCTTATATTGACATTATACCTGATAAAAATTACCTTTATTAAATCTATATATAACCAAGACAATACCACACAGAAAACCAACCAACCATGCTGCCTACCATGGCCCTGCAAGGAGCCCTAATTGCAGACTACCTGACAGCGGAGGTTGGCACCCTAAACAAAATCGAGATTGGCGCCCCCGCCCCACGAAGGCTGAACCCTAAAACTCCTATATGTCTCCGGACTGGTGCAGCATGCGGTCACTCAATTACCCTGGAAAGGAGCATATAGAGGTTGCCGATAAAGGTGGTTGGGTAGGCAACAATGAAACAGTGTGCAAAAAAAGTGCTAATGACACAGACAATAAAGTGACATGTGCAAAAAAAATGAGTACCTGATTATACTGTTCCCTGTATCTGTAAATCTTCCTGTCAGCGGATGTTGGCACCCTACTGGTCATCGGAATTGCTCCCCCGCTCCACAACGGCTTTCCCTTGAAATCCCTGATATAGCTGATAACCATTAACAAGGGTAGCAAAACAATACAGAAAAACAGGGAAGGCATGAATCATGCCACCAATCAATTGTCAACATATGTGTCAAGAAAAATCATAACACATAGTATTGATAACAGGAAGTAAAAGGTACTCAAGGTTGGTAGCTGATAAGGAAAACCTCAACGCGTTTCTCCCAACCGTTTCATCAGGAGTTAGATAGTCAGATGTTGTATGATAAAATGCTCAATTCCCCCTATATATAGATGCTGCAGTCACTCAGCAATCACATTTCCTCCATGTTGTAGAGGTTCCCAGGTCAAAGCTTCTCACAATGGGGTCAAGCCCTAAATTAACATTACACAGTGGCCTGAGTTTTGACCTCTAGCAATCAACATTGTGAGATGTCAATCAAAATCCACCGCTCATGATAGGTGGAGGGGTTAACCATTTGCCCACCTACCACGTGATAGACGGGAAACTGGGCGGCGATATAGTCGGCGTGCATTCCACATGGAACGCCATTGCTTCCTGATTACCTGTCAGCCCATGCTGTGCATGACCGGACAGTTACTAGGACACGATGACGCAGCATGCATTCCACCTGGAACGCAAGTGCTTCCTGTCTTGAAGCAAGATAGCACAGTGCATGTCCAAACTTTGCAGGAAGGACTGTATGTGTGCTCCAGTTGGAGCACGGGTACTTCCTGCTTATATAATTGAGTGGTACGGCGCATGTCAACAGATTTTAAAAGGAAATAATCCCTATTTAGTTCATCTAAATGCGCAAGGGGCATTATACCAATGATACCAGTATAAGACCCTTCATTGGAGTCCATAGACGAACAAGTGTATGTTCAATCCCGGGGTGAATACCTGTAGTTACAATATGATATGTTTAACTCAATTTTTCTTCAACTCATATTATTCAAATAGGAGGAATTATAAAAAAGATTGAGAATTAAAAAATATTTAATGATGAGGAGCAAAATAGAAGCTAATTTTAATCTTCACAATGATTTGTGAATCCCCACACATATGGGGATTATATCTGGGATGGCAAGAAAATAATGCCCTACATATAACGAAAGAATAATAAATTACAAGAAACACGCATATGATAAACTTTCATTTAGGCCATTCAGTGTCATTGATTCTAGGCGGTGAATCCATGCACATTCCCTTTGTAATAATAATCTATCAAAATTCCCACCTCTAGGATTCTGCTTGACCACCTCAATGACACTAAACCGAATTGTGCCCATGTCACCCCTATGTATCTCATTGATATGTTTAGCCAAGGGGGTATCACGATTGTCCCTAATGTCGCCAATATGCTCCCCCACTCTACGTTGGAATTCCCTTATTGTCTTGCCCACATTGTCTTTTGGGCAGCTACAGGTAGCCATCTAAATAAGGCCAGCGATTTTGCAATTAGAGAAGTCCCGGTGGTAAAACCTTTTACCATTAAAGGAGCTAGTAACATGTTTACATGGTTTCAATTTACAATTGACGCAGTTGCCACATTTGAAAAAACCACAGGTTTTACGGTCCAGCCATGTACCCGCTGGTCTTGACCTCCTGAAGAAGCTATGCCCTAGATTATCCTTAATTGACCGCCCCTTTTTGAAACTTATCATTGGGCGGGGTCCTATAATGCATGTCAAGTCAGAATCTGATGTTAAGATATCCCAGTGTTTATTTAGGATCTCCACCACTACAGTATCTTATTCTGACAATCATAATTGCCAATGATTCTAGTTACATCAGGTACCTCTGTGGATTTTCTCGATTGAGTTTATAAAAGAGAAATCCTATCCTGAGAAGAGGCATAGTTATAGGCATGTTCAATTATAGCCCTAGGGTATCCCTTGTCCAAAAATCTCCTTTTTTAATATCCGCTGATTAATGTTTGAAGGCACCCATGTCCGAGCAATTCCTCCTCAGTCTCAAGAACTGGCCCTTGGGAATACCACATTTTAAGGCTTCTGGGTGATGGCTATCCCATCGAAGCAAACTGTTTGTACTTGTTGGTTTACGATAGATTTGAGATAATAATTATCTTTATTTATATAGCGCCAACATATTCCGCAGCTCTTTACAGTTTAACAGTTTCAAAACACAAGTCATAAGTAACAACGTTAACAATACAATAATTAAAGTAAAATAAGATGACCCTGCTCATGAGAGCTTACAATCTACTATGAGGTTGGGAGATACAAAGTACAGGTGTGTATTTACAATGATGTATTTACAATGATGGTCCAGCCATCTTGAGAAGGTAGGGGACAGAGATAGTGAATGGGCTACATAGTCACACTTACACATAAAATGAGTGATTAGTGAACGTGATAGGCTGCTCTGAATAGATGTGTTTTGAGAGAGCGCCTAAAACTGTGCAAATTTTGGATAGTCCTAATTTCTTGGGGTAGAGCATTCCAGAGGATTGGCGCAGCGCGGGAAAAGTCTTGGAGTCGGGAGTGGGAGGTGCGGATTAGTGCAGAGGTTAGTCGAAAGTCTTTTGCAGAGCGCAGCAGTCGGCTAGGCCGATAGACAGAAATGAGGGAGGAGATGTAGGGGGGTGCCGCACCATGGAGAGCTTTGTAGGTGAGAACAAGTACTTTGAATTGGACCCTATAATGAATGGGCAGCCAATGTAAGGACTGGCGAAGAACGGACGTGTCCGAGTACCGATTAGCCAGGTAGATGACCCTGGCTGCTGCATTAAGTATAGACTGGAGAGGGGAGAGTCGAGTAGCGGGGAGGCCAATTAATAGAGCATTGCAGTAATCCAGGCGGGAGTGGATCAATGCTACAGTGAGGGTTTTTGTTGTTTCCATGGTGAGAAAAGGGCGAATTCTGGAGATGTTCTTCAGGTGTAGGCGGCAAGAGCGGGCAAGACATTGTATATGGGATGTGAAGGAGAGGTTGGTGTCAAACATAACACCCAGACAGCGTGCCTGCTGCCGGGGTGTTAGTATGGTGCCACCCACGGAGAGGGAAATGTCAGATTTAGGGAGGTTAGTAGATGGCGGGAGCAGAAGAAGTTCAGTTTTTGAGAGGTTAAGTTTCAGATAGAGAGCGGACATGACGTTGGAGACTGCAGAAAGACAGTCACTGGCGTTCTGTAGTACAGTGGGGGTAAGGTCGGGGGATGATGTATATAGTTGTGTATCATCAGCATAAAGATGGTACTGAAAGCCAAATCTGCTGATGGTCTGTCCAATTGGGGCCGTGTAGAGAGAGAAGAGAAGGGGGCCAAGGACTGAGCCCTGAGGTACCCCGACAGCGAGAGGAAGAGGAGATGACGTGGAGCCAGAGAACAAAACACTGAAGGAGCGGTCAGAGAAATAGGAAGAGAACTAGGAGAGAGCAGTGTCCTTAATGCCTAGTGACTGGAGCCTATGGAGTAGGAGACAGTGGTCAACAGTGTCGAAAGCTGCAGAAAGGTCGAGAAGAATGAGCAGAGAGTGTTCACCGTTACATTTTGCTGTCAGAAGGTCATTGGTCACTTTGATGAGTGCAGTTTCAGTTGAATGTAGGGGGCGTGAGCAGAAGAGAGGAGTCTGGAGACTTCTTCTGTGATGGGATCAATTGTGGAAAGTGAGCCAGGGGAGATGCAGGAAGGGATGGGAGTCAAAGCACTTGGTGGTTGGGAGCGGATTTCCTGACGGATATTATCTATTTTCTCTATAAAATGGGAGGCCAGGTCATTTGCACAAAGGAGGGAGTAAAGGGTGTCAAAAAGTTTCTTGGGGTTGTTGGCTACTGAGGAGATCAGGGTGGTGAAGTAGGTCTGTTTGGCGAGGTGAAGGGCAGAGTTGTAGGTTCTTAGCATAAATTTGAAGTGGATGAAGTCTTCTGGTGTGCAGGTTTTTCTCCATTGGCGTTCAGCACTCCTAGAGCATCTTTGGAGAAATTGAGTTTGCGATGTGAGCCAGGGCTGTTTTACTCTGAGTTTGGAGGCTGTGAGGGTGAGGGGCGCTACCTGGTCAAGGGTGGTTGTAAGAGTGTTGTTGTAGTGATGAACAGCCAGATCAGGACAGGAAAAAGAGGAGATTGGGGACAGGGAAGATTGTAGGGAGTCTGAAAGTGTTTGAGGGTTAATGGCTTGTAGATTTCTGAATGTGTGATAGGTGGGAGTGTGCTGGGTGGGCGAGGATTTGTGAGCGTGAAGGAGAGAATGTTGTGGTCAGAGAGGGGAAGCGGTGAGTTATTTAAGTAGGACATTGAGCAAAGCTGGCCAAAGACCAGGTCAAGGGTGTTACCGTCTTTGTGTGTCGCAGAGGTTGAGAGGTGTGAGAGGCCGAGAGAGGTGGTTAGTGATAGAAGCTGGGATGCAGATGTGGAAGTAGGGCTGTTAATTGGGATGTTGAAGTCTCCCAGGATAAGAGTTGGTAGTTCTGAGGACATGAAGTGCGGCAGCCAGGCTGAAAAGTGGTCAAGGAAGTGGGTGGGTGAGCCTGGGGGCCGGTATATGACCGCTACTCTGAGGGAGAGGGGACGGAAGAGCCTGATGGTATGGACCTCAAAAGATGGGAATGAGAGTGATGGAACTGGGGGGATGACCTGGAAAGTGCATTGTGGGAACAGAAGTATGCCGACTCCACCACCAGGTCTGTTTGTGGGTCTCGGGGAATGAGTGAATTGTAAGACACCGCAGGAAATGGCAGCAGGAGAGACAGTGTCAGAATCTTGAATCCAGGTTTCAGTGGGGGCCAACAGATTAAGAGAGTTGTTCAGAAAGTAGATATGCAGGAAAGGAAGCTTGTTACATACAGATCGTGGATTCCAGAGGGCACAGTTGAAAGAAGGAGATGAAGGAGTGCATTTTAATGATCCATCATTTTCCTTACTAATCAGAACATCAAGAAATGGTAAACTGGTCTTATTGATTTAATGTGTAAATCTCATACCAATGTTATTATTTAGCTCATTAATGAACTCAAGGAAACAAGATTCTGTCCCCTGCCAGATGATAAAAATGTCATCGATGAACCTATACCAAGTTCAAACATGTTGTTGCCACCATTTTGGTTCATCAGAAAAGACTATGGTTTCCTCCCAACAGCCCAGGAGCAACCCAGCATAGGATGGGGCACAGGAACTGCCCATAGTGGTGCCCCTGAGCTGGTGGAAGTACTTCCTGTCAAATAGAAAAATTTTTTTAGTATGGGTAAAGCGCAACAAATCCAGTACAAATTGATCATGGGCCTTATACTGGATGGCTCTTGACTTCAAAAAATATTCAATCGCCCCAAGACCCAGTTCATGTGATATATTGCTATACAGGGCCTCAACGTCTATTGAGGCCAGTAAGCAGTTCTCAGTGACGTGGATGCCCTCCAGCTTCAATAGGATATCTGAGGTATCCCTGATATATGAAGGAAGGGCCAAGACAAAGGAGCGGAGTATTTTATCAACATAGACACCACAATTTTGAGCAAATGAGTCAAATCCAGAGACAATTGGGCGTCCTTTAAGGGGATCAAGCCTCTTATGAACCTTTGGTAAGGTATAAAAAGTAGCAGTCAAAGGTTGAAAAGGACACAGACAATCAAATTCATTTTTAGATATTAAACCATCTGTCCTTGCTATTTCAAGCATGTCTTTCATCTCAGCTTTATAAACAATCAGGGATCAGAGCTTAGGATTTCATATGTATGGGAGTCCTTCAAAACATTATGACATATCTTAAGATATTCTTGTTCTCCCATGGTAACAAGGTTGTCACCCTTGTCCGAGAGTTTAATTATCAAAACATTTTGGTCCATTAGTCTTGTGAATGCTTCTTGTTCATTCAGTGTAAGGTTGGAATCTGAGAAGACCGATGGAACCTTTCTTAAATCCTTTTCAACAAGTCAGAGGAAGATATCAGTACTAGAGATATCAGTCTGAGGAGGCATCTTGGTTCTTTTGTTCCTAAGATTTGCAAATGGACCAAACCCCTCCCTGGTGTCATTTTCCTCTAACAATCCTACAAATGCTCTGTACCCTTCAAGTTCATCATTTTGTAAGCCCAATAATTTTTTTCCCTCAGAATTGAGTGACTCCATAATTTTTTCCCTATGCTTGGTTTAAAAAAGTAACCATTACTGACTACTACATTTTTTTGTCCTTGATTTATTTTACTGTTTCTTAAAGCCAGAAAATTGGCATTTGAAATGACTTTAGATTTGTGCCATGTCTGTGATCTGCTTTTTTTCTACAAAATTAAACAACTGAATGAACATCCTCCAAAGCCAGTGATTACATAATTTTTGCCAGGGGTTATATCAGCCCACAGCTGTCTGCCTAGCCTTTGCTGGTTCAATTTTATAGCGGGACCCCATGTCAATTTGAAAATTATGCCGAGCTGAAGAGTCTGAGATTTGATCCTTATCTCTCAACGGGAGATCTTTAGATATACCGGATGGCAGCCAGATTGATAGCATGTTGCCCGGACAAGGTGACAGATCAACACAGAGGCAGGTTATGTATCTGCAAGATGCCACGCTGCGCCTGGCCAATTTTAATTAGGTCAAGCTTATATACTCATTTGAGTAGGCGGTTACATAACATCATCATATTCCATTGGACAATTGATTATTCAACAGTAAGCATAAATGGTTTCAACCAATCATATTCATATTCAGAAACCAATCAGATTGTATTCGGCTGTTAATTATTAGATACATTCGGGAATTTGCAGAAAAAGGAGAAAACAGGTGTTGGTTATACAATACCCTAACATTACCCTCATTAACCTGTCTTACTAAGGGTTCATAGCCCCTTTATCTATAGTGATTCATCTATTTCTAAGACTATGTACTCATTAGGCCTACGTGGAACTCATGATATATCCTTCAGTTACATGAATCATAAGTGTTATAGAGGTGAGAGGCGAGAATAACAGGATTAGGTGAGAGTTGATTTCTTCTCTGTTAGCTAATATCATAGAAGTATGGAGTGTGAGACCCTTTGAGTGAATGAAGGGACCCCATAGATTCATGGTTTCCCTATCAGAGCCCTTGAAGTGCCATAACAGTAGAGAACCCCCACAAGTGACTCTATATTGGAATTGATCAAGTGTTTTCCTTGTATATGAATTTTATAATATGGTGGCGTATATGAGTTGTGTAGAGTACATCAGGTTGACACTTGTTAGTTGTGCAGAGTACATCAAGTTGGTATATGTGATTTGTGTTGTGTACATCAGGTTGGCATATATAAGTTATGTAGGGTACTTCAAGTCATGCAATATATTAGAGTAAATCAGAAATGAATTTAGAAATCCATGGATGAGTGGTACACTTTGAAACAATCATTTATGCAATGCCGGGGCAGATGTCTCACTGAAAATGGTGTTCATTCTTATCCCCTTCTGTAACACACTTTGCACCTTTTCTGTGTCCTTGCTGTCTCTGTAGTTTGAGACATTTCACGTGGGAAATGTTGCCCTAGTTCCATATGGGCACCTTCCAGTCCAGAAGCACTGGGACCTTCCCCTTCCTTACTTCTAAATATTAGGGCCTTGATCACTACCTCTTAAAACTGAAAGAATGCACCAGTCTAATCTGTCCGTAGTGATAGCACAGAAGTGTTATATATTGTCACCTGTACAATGTGCCTGGCCATCTTTTTGTGCCACACCTTAGATTTCTGCATGGAAATGTGGGGCTGCAGGACTTGATCAGAGAAATCAACTCCTCCATGTTCTTATCTTACCCTAGGACACACTTTGGTTTGGGGACATGTGTAGATGTACCTCGTATAGTGGTGAGGGTGCAGTCATTACCATGTATTGTAGTCAGAAAGACATCACTCTTGTCCTTATATTTGATCACCAGCATGTTGTTGCTACAGTGGGCTCTGTTCTGACACTTTCTGAGCAGCTGAGTAATTAGAGACTGAGGGAGTCGTCTCTGTTTTTTGCTCACAGTACCACATGCTGAGGTAACTCTGACAGAGAGACATATCAAGAGGGGAATTCTGGTGTAGAAGTTATCTACGCAGAAGTGATAATCATGATCCAGCAGAGGATACACCAATTCCCACACAATTGTCTCTACTCACTCCCAGGACAGTGGGGCATTCACGGGATGAATTTGGTGACTTTCCCTTCATAAATCCTAAATCTGTGGGTGCACCCTAATCTACTCTCTGCACAATTTTATTACGTACCTTGCCCTCTTACTGAACAAACATTGTCAGAATTTTAGCCTCCATTTGAAGTGTATAAGAGACTCATCTACCCAGATGTCCTTTTAGGGAATTTACAACTTAGCAAATTTGCTTCTGAAGTTAACAATGACCGGCCTAATGTTGAAAACTTGGTCAAGGTTGGGGTCATTTTGCACTGGACATTGTGTATTATCGTTGAAATGCAAAAATGTATGAATGGCCTGAGTTTCCGGGTCATAGTCATAATGAAAACTGTAGTGTTATAAAAACATCCACACTCCAATATTGCCAAAGTTCTGGCTTTACTATATCCATGTAAAGCACAAGACCCCAAAAAGTCATAATATCTACTGCATCTATAGGGGTCCAATTACATGAATGTTGGTAAACCAAATTTTATTTAGGTGTGTGTGTGATGTATATTTATTTCATTAAGTGTAAAATAGAAGAAAGAAAAGAAAAAATAAAAGAATCTAGAAATAAAAAGATATAAATAAATGAAAAAGAGAATATAAAAATACGTTAAAATAGAAAAACTTACTAAATGGATGACAGTAAAACCAATTACAAAACCCTGCAACTAAGTTACTCTAATCATAATTATGTGCAGTAGAAAAAAAACTGTAGTATAACTACAATCATTTTCAACTGAAATTCATAAATTACAATTAGTAAACTGACGTCAGTGAAAAAAAATTACACTAATTTTGATTTTATATATATATATATACACAGTGGGGCAAAAAAGTATTTAGTCAGTCAGCAATAGTGCAAGTTCCACCACTTAAAAAGATGAGAGGCGTCTGTAATTTACATCATAGGTAGACCTCAACTATGGGAGACAAACTGAGAAAAAAAAATCCAGAAAATCACATTGTCTGTTTTTTTTCATTTTATTTGCATATTATGGTGGAAAATAAGTATTTGGTCAGAAACAAGCAATCAAGATTTCTGGCTCTCACAGACCTGTAACTTCTTCTTTAAGAGTCTCCTCTTTCCTCCACTCATTACCTGTAGTAATGGCACCTGTTTAAACTTGTTATCAGTATAAAAAGACACCTGTGCACACCCTCAAACAGTCTGACTCCAAACTCCACTATGGTGAAGACCAAAGAGCTGTCAAAGGACACCAGAAACAAAATTGTAGCCCTGCACCAGGCTGGGAAGACTGAATCTGCAATAGCCAACCAGCTTGGAGTGAAGAAATCAACTGTGGGAGCAATAATTAGAAAATGGAAGACATACAAGACCACTGATAATCTCCCTCGATCTGGTGCTCCACGCAAAATCCCACCCTGTGGGGTCAGAATGATCACAAGAACGGTGAGCAAAAATCCCAGAACCACGCGGGGGGACCTAGTGAATGAACTGCAGAGAGCTGGGACCAATGTAACAAGGCCTACCATAAGTAACACACTACGCCACCATGGACTCAGATCCTGCAGTGCCAGACGTGTCCCACTGCTTAAGCCTGTACATGTCCGGGCCCGTCTGAAGTTTGCTAGAGAGCATTTGGATGATCCAGAGGAGTTTTGGGAGAATGTCCTATGGTCTGATGAAACCAAACTGGAACTGTTTGGTAGAAACACAACTTGTCGTGTTTGGAGGAAAAAGAATACTGAGTTGCATCCATCAAACACCATACCTACTGTAAAGCATGGTGGTGGAAACATCATGCTTTGGGGCTGTTTCTCTGCAAAGGGGCCAGGACGACTGATCCGGGTACATGAAAGAATGAATGGGGCCATGTATCGTGAGATTTTGAGGGCAAACCTCCTTCCATCAGCAAGGGCATTGAAGATGAAACGTGGCTGGGTCTTTCAACATGACAATGATCCAAAGTACACCGCCAGGGCAACGAAGGAGTGGCTTCGCAAGAAGCATTTCAAGGTCCTGGAGTGGCCTAGCCAGTCTCCAGATCTCAACCCTATAGAAAACCTTTGGAGGGAGTTGAAAGTCTGTGTTGCCAAGCGAAAAGCCAAAAACATCACTGCTCTAGAGGAGATCTGCATGGAGGAATGGGCCAACATACCAACAACAGTGTGTGGCAACCTTGTGAAGACTTACAGAAAACGTTTGACCTCTGTCATTGCCAACAAAGGATATATCACAAAGTATTGAGATGAAATTTTGTTTCTGACCAAATACTTATTTTCCACCATAATATGCAAATAAAATGAAAAAAAAACAGACAAAGTGATTTTCTGGATTTTTTTTTCTCAGTTTGTCTCCCATAGTTGAGGTCTACCTATGATGTAAATTACAGACGCCTCTCATCTTTTTAAGTGGTGGAACTTGCGCTATTGCTGACTGACTAAATACTTTTTTGCCCCACTGTATATAGTAGCTACGAACCTGTTCTACGCCCAGGTGGTGAGCATTTTTATTGGTATATGGTCTACCATCCTGGTATGTGCTGCCCCCCTCCTATCCTGGTATGCATGGCACCCTTTATCCCTATTCTGGTATATATGGTCCCCCCTCATCCCTATAATGGTATGTATGGCCCCCTCATCGCTATCCTGGTATGCATGGTACCCCCTCATTCCTATCCTGGTATGCATGGTCCCTTCACCCCCCTATCCTGGTATGCATGGTCCCCTCACACCCCAATCCTGCTATGCATGATACCCCTCGCCCCCAATCCTGGTATGCATGGTCCTCTCGCCCCCCAATCCTGGTATGCATGGTCCCCTCTCCCCCCTTTTCGTGGCATCCATGGTCCCCTCACCCCCCATTCATGGTATGCATGGTCCCCTCACCCCCCCTTTCTTGGTATGCATGGTCCCCTGACCCTCCTTTCATGGCATGCATGGTCCCCTCACTCCCCTTTCATGGTATGCATGGTCCCCTCACTCCCCTTTCATGGTATGCGTGATCCTCTCACCCCCCTATCCTGGTATGTGTGGTCCCCTCACCCCCCTTTCCTTGCATGCATGGTCCCCTCACCCCCCTATCCTGGTATGCGTGGTCCGCTCACCCGCCTTTCCTCATATGCGTGGTCCCCTCACTCCCCTTTCGTGGTATGCGTGGTCCCCTCACCCCCTAACCTGGTATGCGTGGTCCGCTTACCCGCCTTTCCTCATATGCGTGGTCCCCTCACTCCCTTTTCGTGGTATGCATGGTTCCCTCACCCCCCTATCGTGGTATACATGGTCCCCTCACCCTTCTTTCATGGAATGCATGGTCCCCTTACCCTCCTTTCATGGTATGCGTGGTCCCCTCACCCCTTTTGTCGTATGTGTGGTCCCCTAACTCCCCTTTCGTGGTATGCATGGTCCCCTCACCCCCCTTTCATGGTATGCGTGGTCCCCTCACTCCCCTTTCATGGTATGCATGGTCCCCTCACTCCCCTTTCGTTGTATTCATGGTCCCCTCACCCTCCTTTCATGGTATGCATGGTCCCCTCACCCCCTTTCGTGGTATGCGTGGTCCCCTCACCCCCCTTTCGTGGTATGCATGGTCCCCTCACCCCCCTTTTTTGGTATACATGGTCCCCTCACCCTCTTTTCATGATATGCGTGGTCCCCTCACCCTCCTTTCGTGGTATGCATGGTCCCCTCACCCCCTTTCCTGGTATGAGTGGTCCCCTCACCCCCTATCCTGGTATGCATGGTCACCTGTCCCCCTTTCCTGGTATGCATTGTCCCCCTGACCCCTATTATACTACACACATACAAAAAAACCATTTATACTCACCCTTCTTCCCTGTGCTCCAGGACTGCCTGTCACGTTCTGCTGGAGGCCGGGGGAGGAGTCTGGTACCAAAGTACACGCATGCCCATAGCGCTGTCCGGCGCCATATTGCTGAAGACACTGCAAATGTGTCTTCAGTAAAGTGGCGCCGGATCGCGCTATGCGCATGTGCGATTCCCGGTCAGGTAAGTATGTAAGTATGGCGCCGGACATAGCGGTATGCAGTGTGTACGCATACCGCCATCTCCGGCGCCATGCACACTCTCACCGCTGGCTGCCTCATTCTGTCTGGAGCCAGACTGCGCAGGCGCGTCGCGCTTGCGTAGTCAATAAAGGCGTCAGGCAGAGTGACGCTTAGCCGGTTATATTATAGATAGATATATATATATATATTGGCGAGGATGTACGAGGACTTTTTTTTAGGGACAAACTGTAGGGATTTTTGTATATAATTTATTATTTTTAACACTTTTTCTTCAGAGAGTACTTCCTTTAATTTCAGGCAAAGTAAGCAAAGAACAGCAGTGCTGTGATTTAGATTTTTACTCATGGAACATTTTAAAACAAAAAAAACGTACTTTTTTCCTGTTTTATACTTAAGGAACTGAAAATTTTTACACTTTGACTGTCGTAATTCACCCATCAATTTTACACTGACACACATAGCTATTAAGCTCAAAGCCTGTTTTTAGGGACTTTTTGACAGTATAAAATACAGTATAGAATATATATATATATATATATATATATTTCTCTTAAATTTTTAAAGCAGAAAAAAATGTTTTTACAACAACGGTTTAATTTTTGAGTGGATTCTACAGTGTTGGTGTTAGGCGCTGAGATTCTCCCGCTGCATGGATGGACTTCAAGCCTTGTCTGGTGCTGTTGTCTCCCATTCAGGCTTGGCTGCTGGGATGATTTCTCAGCACAGACTTCAGTCGCAGCACCTTGCCCAGGGTCATGCTGTACGTGTAGTTTCTGCTGGTTCTCCAGCTGAGCCTATGGTGACTACTGGTTTACACATGCAGCATTGTACTTTGGAGCCAGGTTTCATCCTACTGAGCAAGTCCAGGATGTGGCACCTTCTCATTGGTGCTCGAACATCACCTGCTCTGGTTATGTGCCAGCTTCTGATTGATCCACAGGCAAGGTCCTTTCTGGACTTGAGCTGTATGTATAAAAGGTCCTCTAAGCACACACCTTTGCGCTAGTATCATGTGTGCTTAGTGTGTTGGTGGCTACTTTACCACCCTATGTGCCACTAATAGCACTGCGAGTGTTGGTCTAGACAGTCAGTGTAGGTGGGAACTCCCACTTGAACTTAGCATCTCACTCGGGCGTCCTCAGGCATGTGTGCTAAAGCACACCATGCGTCAGAGCAGGGTCAACCACCAGCTTAGTCTTCCATGGGGGTTAAGTTACAGGGACCCAATTAGTATTTTTCTATATGCCTGTGCAGTCTAGCAGGTTAGAGTACTTTTTGTGTTGCTTCATAGTACCGCTCTGTGGTGTAACAGAGCCTGTTACTTTTCAATCTGTACACACTGAGTGACATTTTACTCAGTGTGCTTTAAGTGTTTTCTCGCAGCCTTGCTATGCCTTTGTGTTAGCTGTGGTTTCTCCATCAAAGCACGGTGGACCCCGGGTTGCGAATGCACTTTAGTATAATTTATTTGTTGCATTCCACCAATCCTAACAGTTGGTACCTAGACAAATAAAATAGTGGCCAAACAACCACTTTGCTTCTGTGTAAATAATCCACAAGTACTGTATCAAGCTCAGTGTGGCTCTTTTATAAATAGTCTATTTGGAAATAATAGTGCATATACCGTATTTTTCAGATTACAAGACGCACCCCAAATTTTGGGAGAAAAATAGGATTTTTTTTTATAAAATGATGGTGCTTCGTATAATTTTTGCTTCTTATTGCTTACTGGGGTGGTGGCTGTGGTGAAGCGGGGTCCCAGGGTCGCTGCTGGAGGAGGCAGGAGTGGGGTGATGCTGCAGGCCACAGGCTGGGATGAGGGGGTATCCGATCTGCAGTGCGCCGCTGCAGGTGTCTGAAGCTGCGGGGGTGTCCAGCGCTGCAAGTGCCCAGGTGTGCTGCAGGTGTGTCTGATGGTGCTGCGGGGGTCTCCGGTGCTGCTGTGGGGGGTCTCCAGTGTTGCGGAGGGCTCTGCTGACATTTTGTGAAAGACCAGAGCCCCTGCAGTTCGGTGATTTCCTTTGCGGTTGACTCTGAGTAAATGGCTGCCGGAGGGTGGAGATCTCGACATCAAGATCGCGGGAAATGAGATTTCAGTGCTGAAGTCTCATCTCCTGAGATATTGATGCCGAGTCTCCATATGTGCAAGCGACGCCCCCCTGCGGCCATTATCCCAGAGTCCACCGCACAGGAAACCACCGAACTGCGGGGACTTTAGCCTTTCACAAAATGCCAGCAGAGCCCCCAGCAGCACCATCGGACACCCCAGCAGCACCACCGGACACCCCTGCAGCACCGCCGGACACCCCAGCTGCACCGCCGAGCACCCTCTCATCCCAGCCTGCAGCAACAGTACAGGTAAGGTATATACGCATTATAAGACGCACCCCTGTTTCCCCCCAAAATTTTGGGAAAAAAAGTGCATTTTATAATCCGTAAAATATGGTAATTTATGCACTTGATTATTTATGTAATGTACTATACTGATTCTCCAATGAAATAAGGGACAATATAACAAATGAATAGTAGTATTTATTTACTTAGATTAAACAAATGGTATGCATCATTAAAATTGTTTCAAAATAAACTGTGCAGCAGTCTCAATAGAAATTAAGGATTACACAAAATAAAACCAAATTGATACATGTGAGCTTATAGAATAGCTAGTCTGTGGCTTCACTTTTTATTTAAGAAAACAGTGGGCAGCCACAAAATGATGAATTTCCTAGATACCACTTCGCAAAAATGTTTTCCCTAATGCCCCCCAAAAGACCTAACTTTCTAGGAAACGTTACTTAGAACCTCTAGGTGATGAAATCTCAGCATGTAGAGGAGTATCCCACCACTCTCAGTGCCCATCTCACTATGAAAATGTTATCGCCAAATCTTGTAATTTTAACTAAACCAGTACTGCTGCATTTTTCACTAAGCCGTTTATCAAGCAGTAACATTAGAGGAGTCAATATTTGGCAACCTCTTAGTAAGGAATGAGGCAGCCCCGGTTTAGTTTAACGTGCAAGATCTCATAATAGCACGCAAGAAGTCACACTTTCACATTAACATTGGCTGCGGAGGGTTGTGAGATCCATCTGCGTGCAGGGAACTCATGTCCCAGAACTTTAAACCAGACTTTTTCTACAAAGTCAAGTCTGTTAGGATGGCATTAGGTAGTGGTTTTTATTTACAGACCGGCATCTTTTTCAAGTGTATAAACTGGTCAGTGGTGAAACACGTCATGGAATAAAAACGGATTAATTTATTTCATTTCAGCAACAGAGCCCAATATTGTGCATTCATCTGATATAAGGATTTGACTAAAGTTGTGCCATAGACAACTCACTCAGATGAGCCCATTAGCTTGTTCTTTATTGTCTCCTCAATAGGGTATCACACCATGTTTTTTTGCGCTCTGGTTACAGTTCTCAGGATAGCATTAGGGACACTGCAACATTTTTGCTAATAAAAGTGTGATTTGTAAAAAATCATCAGTCTGTGACTGCTGTAGAGATCTGTGCTCACTCAGCTGCGGTTGAGGTAGGCACAGGTAGCGGTATTTCTGAAATGTCCAAGCAAGTTTATTAAAACTGCATAAACCGCTCTGGATAGAGAAACAAATCAACAGCCTTTTCCTGCACAAAGTGAGAAACAAACAGGAAACAAGTAGTCCATAAAGTACTGTGGTCAGTGTCTTTAGCAACACACATTGGAGGTCTCCACACCTCCAACCACAGACACTGAATGAGAAACTCGACCTCCATTTTATTTGCCAGACCACGCCGTGGGGGTTGGGATATGTGAGCAGTCATTCCCACCTATATCTTTTGACTGCTTGTAAAACCTGGCCCTGGAATGGCCTAATAACTCTCTCTGCACTATATGTGCTGGAGCATGCTTCCGAGCTCACATCACCACAGCTAATAGCCATGACACATATCGCCGCTCAAGGACTCATCTGGTGGCCATCTTACAACCCCCACTGCCCAAAGCTCTGGGGGCTTGGCAACTTATGCCAACAAACAGTGGGCTCTCAAAAGAGCATCAGCATTGCCATGCAGTTTCCCTGGCCTATACTCCACGTGGAAGTTAAAATCCTGAAGTGCTAGGAACCACCTGCTCACTCGGGTATTGTTCCCTTTCATTTCCCTCATCTACTTAAATGGGGCATGGTCTGACATTAGTTTGAACCTCCTGCCTACCTTAGAGAGTCCAACACCCACTTGATGGCTAAACATTCCTTCTCCACCATTAAATATTTTTTCTCGCAGGATGACAACTTACAGCTATGATTCATTATGGGCTTCTCTTCCCCTTTCACTTCTTGAGATTAGACAGTGCCCAGCCCAACATCCGATGCATCTGTCTGGACCACAAACTTGGAGAAATCGGGTGCTACCAGCACCGTCTGTTTACACAGGGCCCGCTTCAGTTATGGGAAGGCCGTCTCCGATTCTAGAGACCACTTGGCAATAGCCGACTTTGTTCCTTTAAGGAGGTCTGTCAGAGAGGCAACTACCATGGTGAATTTTGGGATAAATTGGCTGTAATAGCCCACAATGCCCAGGAACATCCTGACCTGCTTCTTTGAGAGGGGTTATGGACAGCACTGAATCACCTCAACTTTATTTATCTGGGTCTTTATTTCACCAATGCCTACAATGTAGCCCAAGTATTTAGCTTCCTCTGTTCCCAAGGCGCCTTCCGTAGAGCATCAAATATAGCATGGACCTTGCTCAGATGGCTTCCCCAAACCTGGCTGAAGATCACAATATCATTCAGGTAGGCTGCTGCATATCTCTTGTGGGGAGCTAGGATCCGATCCATGGCTCTCTGGAATGTAGCGGGAACGCTGTGTAACTCAAACGGCATCCTAGTATATTGGAAACATCTATTTGGATGGCAGTCTTCTCATTGGCGTCTTGGGACATGGGGAATTGCCAATACCCTTTCGTGAGGTCAAGGGTAGTAAAGTAATGAGCCAGCCCTAGCCTCTCAATTAATTCATCGACACGGGTCATCGGGTAAGCATTTGTCTTAGAAACCTAGTTCAGCTTCCAATAGTCATTGCAAAATTACCATTCCCCATCTGGTTTCGGCACTAGGACTATTGGACCTGACCAGCCACTCTTGGATTCCTTGATATCTCCCAGGTTCAGCATCCTCTATACCTCCTTTGAGATCACCACTTGACATGCTTCGGGAATCCGGTATGGCTTCAAATTGACCCGGACATGAGGTTTGTCAGAACATCATTTTCTATGACCTTCCTACAACCTAGAAGTTCTGAGAACAGGTCTCTGTTACATTGTAGCAACTCTCGGCACTGCTCCTTCTGCGAGTGAGACAAGGTGTCTGCCACCTTAATATCCTCCAAACTGACAGCGGACTTGGCCAGCGCGCTTCCATCGGTTCTCGGTCCTGCCACAGTTTAGTCAGGTTCATGTGGTACACCTGGTAGGGCTTCCACTTGCCAGGTGGATTTTGTAGTTACAATCCCCAACTCTATCCACTACCTCATAGGGACCCTGCTACTTGGCCAAGAATTTGGTCTCCACCGTGGGTACCAGCACCAGTACTTGATCCCCTAGGTTGAATTGTCTTACCCTGGCTAACCTATTATAAACTCTGGACTGGGCTTCCGGAGCCTTGAGGAGGTGCTTTTTCTCCACATCCAGGTGTCCTTGAGGGTGTCATCCATAGAGCAGTTCAAATGGGGAGAAGCCGTTAGAAGGTTGGAGAACTTCCCTGATGGAGAACAGCAGGTAAGGAAGCAGACAGTCCCAGTCTCGGCTGTCCTCCTCTATTGTTTTTATTAGCATCGCCTTCAAGGTTTTGTTAAACCTCTCCACCAGTCCATCAGTCTGGAGATGGTATTCTAAGATTCTGAGCTGGGAAATTTGCAGTCTTGCACAGCTTCATCATGACCTTTGATATTAAGGGGGTCCTTGGTAGCCCGGTTTGGGAGAAGAGTTGGGTCAGCTCCTTAGAGATACACATGGCAGAGGCAATTCTTAAGGGTACTGCCTCTGGGTACTGGGTAGCATAATCCAAGACCAACAATATATATTGATGTCCTCTTGCGGATCCCACCAGGGGTTCCACCAGGTCCATCGCTACCTGCTCAAAAGGCACCTCGATGATGGGCAATGGTACCAGAGGAATGCGCATGTGGGCTACTGGGAAGGTCATCTGGCACGTGGGGCAGGAACAACAATAGTTCTTAATTTCTTTTAACACCCTGACCAGTAGAATCTCTGCAGAATGCATTCCTGGGTCTTATCTGCCCCTAGGACACCCAACACATGGCAATGAGCCATGCCCTACACCCTGCATCTATATGGTCCTGCTAGCAACACCTGCTTAATCAACTCACCTCTTGGCTTGGTTACCCTATAAAGCAGAGATTACCAATCACAGCAAAATGAGGGAACCAGCTGTCGGCTCCCAGCTGCAGGCACACCATTTAATACAGTAACATTTTTAAATGCCCATTTAAGAGTAAGGTCCCTGAGCTGGGTAGTTCCAAAGTTTCCCCCGGACACCTCCAGCTCAGGGACATTGGCTTCAGTGGATGCTGCCTCTTCCTCATCGCCAACCAGCACACAAAATTGAAACCTGTCATCTGCAGCCTGCGGCAAGGTTTCTTTTGGAGCAACCTGGCTGTTGTCTGGACAACCTGACGTCCTCACTTTTCCCCACAAGTCCCAAAATTATAAAAAGTCCTCCCCTATTATAATAGGGTGCAATAGGTCCTTGACTACTCTGACCTTATGGGACTCAGTGCCACAGTTTGTATTTATGACCACTTGGACCACAGGGTAGTCCTTAGCATCACCATGGATACAGCGGACTCCCACCTTCTTTCCAGGAATCAACTGATGGGGAATGGTGGCCCTCACTTGGGTTACTGAACTCCCTGAGTCCAGCAATCCAGTCATTTGCACCCTGTTTAATGTCACGGGGCATGCCTGCTGCCCCTCACATGGTTGAGGGTCAGCACTGCAGGTGGAATGTGCAAAATACAAGCGGCGCCGTCCTGTGCTGCAGTCCATTGGCCGAAAGGTAATGGGTAGAGTTGAGCGATACCGTCCGATACTTCAAAATATCGGATCGGAATGGATCGGCCGATCTTTAAAAAAAGTATCTGTATCGCCGATGCCGATAACGGAAGTCCCATTCAAGTCTATGAGACTTCCGGTATCGGAATTGGAAAAACCCTTTCCTGCCCTTGTACAGCCTCTCGGGGGTCTGTACGGGCCTTCCGGGGGTCTCTGCCGGCCTGCCGAGGGGCTGTGCCGGCCTGCCGGTGGGCTGTGCGGACTGCCCGGGGTCTGTACCGGCCTGCTGGGGGGCTGTGCCGGCCTGCCGGTGGTCTGTGCACCCTGTGGGGGTCTGTACCGGCCTGCCGGGGGGCTGTGCCGGCCTGCCGGGGGGCTGTGCACCCTGTGGGGGTCTGTACCGGCCTGCCGGGGGACTGTGCCGGCCTGCCGGGGGGCTGTGCTGATGTCCGGGGGTCTGTGCAGGCATCGTCCGATGGGACTACAAGTCCCATCGGGCGATGCCTGCTACCATGACAGTGATTGACACATTAGCCAATGATGGGACAGTAGTAGTCCCATCATCCGGCTAATGTGTTAAATGTTAAAAAAAAAAAAAAACTACATACATACTACATGCATGCTACATACATACTACATGCTACATACATACCACATATATACTACATGCATGCTACATACATACTACATGCTACATACATACTACATACTACATATATGCTACATACATACTACATGCTACATACATACTACATGTTACATACATACTACATATATACTACATGCATGCTACATACATACTACATGCTACATACTACATACATACTACATGCTACATACATACTACATATATCTACATGCATGCTACATGCTACATACATACCACATATATACTACATGCATGCTACATGCTACATACATACCACATATATACTACATGCATGCTACATGCTACATACATACTACATATATACTACATGCATGCTACATACATACCACATATATACTACATGCATGCTACATACATACTACATGCTACATACATACCACATGCTACATACATACCACATATATACTACATGCATGCTACATACATACTACATGCTACATACATACCATATATATACTACATGCATGCTACATACATACCACATATATACTACATGCATGCTACATACATACTACATATATACTACATGCATGCTACATACATACTACATACATACTACATGCTACATACATACTACATACATACTACATACATACTACATACATACTACATATATACACTACATGCATGCTACATACATACTACATGCTACATACATACCATATATATACTACATGCATGCTACATACATACCACATATATACTACATGCATGCTACATACATACTACATACATACTACATATATACTACATGCATGCTACATACATACTACATGCTACATACATACTACGTACATACTACATGCATGCTACATGCAATACATTCATACAATACATACATAGACATACAGTACATATAACATAGAGTAACATACTTACCAATACTTGTCACATTGTTCCCCGAAGCCATTGTCTTTTACGGAATAAATATTAACATAACAAACCACAAAAATACTCACCCATGATCCGAAGCAGTCCACGAATGTGTCCCACGACGATCTTGGGTAGAGAACTGCAGCATCAGCTGATGCTGCCGCTCTCTACGGGCTGCAGGAATCCAATGACGGAAGGTAGGTATCCTTCCGCACTGTATTCCTCCGCCACTTAAAAAAAAAAATAGTCCCTAGTCTCACTTTTGACATTGCTGTGTGAGAAAGTTCCCACGCAGCTTTTGCCATAAAGTTAGACTAGGGACTTTTTTTTTTAAGTGGCGGAGGAATACAGTACGGAAGGATACCTACCTTCCGTCATTGGATTCCTGCAGCCCGTAGAGAGCGGCAGCATCAGCTGATGCTGCAGTTCTCTACCCAAGATCGTCGTGGGACACACTCGTGGACTGCTTCGGATCATGGGTGAGTATTTTTGTGGTTTGTTATGTTAATATTTATTCCGTAAAAGACAATGGCTTCGGGGAACAATGTGACAAGTATTGGTAAGTATGTTACTCCATGTTATATGTACTGTATGTCTATGTATGTATTGTATGAATGTATTGTATGTAGCATGCATGTAGTATGCATGTAGTATGTAGCCTGTATGCAGTATGTATGTAGTATGTATGTAGCATGTAGTATATATGTAGCATGCATGTAGTATGTATGTAGTATGTATGTAGCATGTAGTATGTATGTAGCATGCATGTAGTATGTATGTAGTATATATGTGGTATGTATGTAGCATGTAGTATGTATGTAGCATGTAGTATGTATGTAGCATGTAGTATGTATGTAGCATGTAGTATGTATGTAGCATGCATGTAGTATATATGTAGTATGTATGTAGCATGTAGTATGTATGTAGCATGCATGTAGTATATATGTAGTATGCATGTAGTTTGTATGTAGCATGTAGTATGTATGTAGTATGTATGTAGCATGTAGTATGTATGTAGCATGCATGTAGTATATATGTAGTATGTATGTAGTATGTATGTAGCATGCATGTAGTATATATGTGGTATGTATGTAGCATGTAGCATGCATGTAGTATATATATGGTATGTATGTAGCATGTAGTATGTATGTAGCATGCATGTAGTATATATGTAGTATGTATGTAGTATGTATGTAGCATGTAGTATGTATGTAGCATGCATGTAGTATATATGTGGTATGTATGTAGCATGTAGCATGCATGTAGCATATATATGGTATGTATGTAGCATGTAGTATGTATGTAGCATGCATGTAGTATATATGTAGTATGTATGTAGTATGTAGCATGTAGTATGCATGTAGCATGCATGTAGCATGTAGTATGTATGTAGCATGCATATAGTATATATGTAGTATGTATGTAGTATGCATGTAGTATGTATGTAGTATGCATGTAGCATGTAGCATGCATGTAGTATATATGTGGTATGTATGTAGCATGTAGTATGTATGTAGCATGCATGTAGTATATATGTGGTATGTATGTAGCATGTAGTATGTATGTAGCATGCATGTAGTATGTATGTAGCATGCATGTAGCATGTAGTATGTATGTAGCATGCATATAGTATATATGTAGTATGTATGTAGTATGTATGTAGTATGTATGTAGCATGCATGTAGTATGTATGTAGTATGTATGTAGCATGTAGCATGCATGTAGTATATATGTGGTATGTATGTAGCATGTAGTATGTATGTAGCATGCATGTAGTATATATGTGGTATGTATGTAGCATGTAGTATGTATGTAGCATGCATGTAGTATGTATGTAGTATTTTTTTTTTTTTTTTAACATTTAACACATTAGCCGGATGATGGGACTACTACTGTCCCATCATTGGCTAATGTGTCAATCACTGTCATGGTAGCAGGCATCGCCAGATGGGACTTGTAGTCCCATCGGACGATGCCTGCACAGACCCCCGGACATCAGCACAGCCCCCCGGCAGGCCGGCACAGCCCCCCGGCAGGCCGGTACAGACCCCCACAGGGTGCACAGCCCCCCCGGCAGGCTGGCACAGACCCCGGGCAGTTCACACAGCCCCCCGGCAGGCCGGCACAGCCCCCCGGCAGGCCGGCAGAGACCCCCGGCAGGCCCGAAATGACGGCGCATCATGATGCGCACACACCGCGCATCATGATGACGTCATTTCGGCTGTCAATCAACTTTGAACTTCCGATTCCGATGCCCGATATTGAAAAAATATCGGATGTCGATATCGGAATTCCGATACAGCAAGTATCGGCCGATACCCGATACTTGCGGTATCGGAATGCTCAACACTAGTAATGGGACAACGGGCGGCTATTTGTCCAATAGAATGACACCTCCAATAAACTACACTATGGGAAGGAACCTTGGACACTACCTCTGGTGCTCTTGGACCCCCCCCAGATGTGGCTCTAACTCCCCTCTTTTGGTTGTCAGCCCCACTTTGGGAACCCCAGTATGGATATGCAACAACCCCTTGATTCCCCATGGCACTCTCGACCACCTGGTAGCTTAATAGTCAAGCTCAATAGGTAATCAGCATTACTAGGATCTCCGTGGTCAACCCAGGGTTGCATCGTTCTTGGTAGGGAGTGTATTAACCTGTCCATAATCACCCTCTCCACCATCTGTGCTGGGGAGCAAGATTCAGGTTGCAACCATTTTTGGACCAGGTGTAGGAGGTCAAACATTTGGGACCAGGGAGGTTTGTCACTGCAATAGGCCCAGTGGTGCACTCACTGCTCAATGACAGTCAGTCACTCCAAAGCATGCCAAGATCTTAGCTTTCAACTTGGAATACTCTTTAGCATCCTGCAAGGCCAGGTCATAATAGGCCTTCTGCTGTTCACCTTCTAAATATGGCACCAGAACCTACGCCCACTGCTTCAGAGGCAATTTCTCCCATTCCGCCACCCTTTTGAAAACCATCAAGAATGTCTCAACGTCATCCCATGGAGTTATCTTTGCAACACTCTTCTTACTGTCTTCCTGACATAGTAGTCGTCACCTGGAGTTGAGAAGGAGACAGCTGGCCTCACACAAACCGCCTCTGTGAGGAGATCCATTTGTTGTGTTAGCGCTTCCTGCTGCTGCTGGTGTTGAAGCTGCTGTGCAAACAACTTATTTGTTTCTTGTTGTGCCATTGCTGCTGTTGACTAGTGAGCTGTTGCTGTGGTTGCACATGGACCAAATGTTTTACAAGCTCTTCCCTGCTGTCAGCATTCCCTCCTGCAGACACTTTCACCCAGGACATGCATTATCGGCAGTCACACTGCCTCTTGGAATTCACGCCCTTGCTTCCAGCACCAAATGTAGAGATCTGTACTCACTTGGCTGCAGTTGAGGTAGGCACATGAAGCGGTATTTCTGAAATGTCCAAGCAAGTTTATTAAAACTGCATAAACCACTCTGGACAGGAAAACAAATGAACAGCCTTTTGTGGCACAAAGTGAAAACAAACAGGAAACAAGTAGTCTATATAGTCCTGTGGGTCCACCCACTCAGGTCAGTGTCTTTAGCAACACACACTGGACGTCTCCACACCTCCAGCCACTGACACTGAATGAGAACCTCGGCCTCCATTTTATTTGCCAAACCACTCATCTTGGGGTTGGGATATGTGAGCAGTCATTCCCACCCTTCTCTTATGACTGCTCATATGGAGGACATTGTAACCAGAATCGAAATATTATCCCAGGTTAAGTGACATAAGAGGGCCAGAATGAGATACATTATTACAAGATGGGGGCCAGGAGAAGACATTAACACAGAATTGTGTTCAGAGCAGGAGACATTATTGCAGGACGGAGGCCAGGACAGGGGATATTATTACAGGATAGGAACCAGTACAGAGGACATTATTACAAAATAGCAGACATTATTAAAGGATGGAAGACATTGTTAAAAATAGGAGCAAGCATGGGACATAATTGCAGGTGGGGGGACATTACTATAGGAGTGGGCTAGGAGAGAGGACATTATTACAGAATAGGAAACATTATAACAGGACAGAAGATATTACTGAAAGATGTGGGCCAGGACAGGACATAATACAGGACAGAGGCCAAGATTGGGGACATAATTACATGATGGAGGAAATTATTATATGATAGGGGCAAGGATTATAACAGAAAACATGTCAGGACAGGAGACATTATTACAGATAGGGAGACATAGGATGGAGTACATTATTAAAGGATAAGGGCTAGGACAGGACATAATTACAGGATCGTGGGCATTTTTAGTGGATAAGTGCAAGACAGAGGACATTATTTCAAGATGAGGAACATTAATACAAGATGGACAATTTGTAGCCAAAGTAGATCATTACGTGATAATAATATAAGGTTATTGTGCGATGGTATTTAACCCCTAGGTCAAGTCTAAATTTTTTTACTGGGACCCATAGGACTCCAGTTATGCCTCTGGATTCACTATAAATGTTTGAGGACAATGTGAGATCTGGATGAGCGAAAGTGCTCAGAGATACTCAGTTATCACTCGAACATCACAATGCTCGGATGTACTCATTACTCGACGAATGTTCTGCAGTGCTCAATGAAAAACTCTAAACCTTACCATGTTTGGCTTCTGTTACAAACCCAATAAGCATGCAGTGATTGGACTGTAAAGCCGTAGCCATCTTGATTGTGGCATTACTGTGACTGACTGGCCATGTGACATCATCTGGAGGTATAAAGAATAGACATTGCTCAGCTCAGCACACTGAAGCCATTGCACAGCTCTGTGACACTTCATATTGCAGGTAGAGAGTGCTCGTCTAAGTGTGTGTGTGTACAGCATAGTGAATCAGAGTTCTGTAGTGTTGATATTGGTGCTGAAGCTGAATCATTGTGATAACAGCCCTTCTAAGAGCTAATCGTTTGCTTTGTTATTTGTATCAAATGCATTCGGCATTTAGAGTAGGGAAGGCAAGAGAGTCGTAGAAACAGGGACAGTGGAAGAACGCAATCTGTAGACAGGGATTAGGGTTGTGCAGTCGCTTGCAAAATATATAGCTGCACTCTTTTGGGGGAGTGAATTTTTTTTATATTTTGTGTTCCATTGAAGATTATGTGCTTTGTATTACTTTTTTTGTGTTATATAACACACAAAAAAATTGTTTAAACATTTTTCTGGGTTAAATTTTTTACCCATACCCTATTCTGGCATCTGAGGTACATTTTTTTATTTATATAACACCTCTCAAAAAAAGCATTTAAAAATTAAGCAGGGTTACATTTCTCACCCATGCACTATTCTGTGGTGTGGGGTAAAATTCTGTGATCTACAGAGCTGACAAAAAGCATTAAAGCATTATGATCCATTACATTTTTCACCCTTGCACTATTCTGTGGTCTAGGGTACATTTCTGTGATATCTAGCACTAATAGTGATAGCGAGTGTGCTCTTCACTGCTTGTTACTCGCTCGTGCATCAATGTGCTCAGGATGCTTGCTACTAAGTGAGTATTTTTTGAATGCTCATGCAAGCACTCTATTTCCTGCCCAGCATGTTTTGTGGTTTTTAGGCAGACAGTGAACATGTGGGGATTGCCTGGCAATCACTGTAATTCCGTAGCCATCTTGGTTGGGACATTACTGTATTTGTCTGGCTACATAGCGTCATCAGCTCTACTGTATAGAAGACACTTGACGCCTTTCTCGGCATTCTATACCCCAGACCCAGGCAAAATAGCGAGAGGTGCTGATAAAAGAGGGATATAATTGTAGCTGTGTATTAGCGAGGAATTTAACCACATTTATATATATGTTAAGTATAACAACAGTCCAACAGTCCTTTTTAGGACTAATTATATTCAATATTAACCCCTTCCCGGCATGCGCCGTACATACAGCTCTGGCAAAAATTAAGAGACCACTTCAACTTGTTCCGTTTGTCTGATTTTTCTCTTTATAGGTATATTTTTGAGTAAAATGTAAATTGTTCTTTTAGTCTACAAACTTGTGACAACATGTCTCCAAATTTCCAAGCAATAAATTTTGTTTATTTTTTTCTGAAAATTAGAAATGGTCAAAATAAAAAAAACAGTGCTTTCAGACCTCAAATAATGCATAGAAAACAAGTTCATAATCATTTAGAAACAACAATACTAATGTTTTAACTCAGGAAGAGTTCCGAAATCAATATTTTGTGGAATAACCATGATTTTAAAAACAGCTTTCATGTGCCTTGGCATGCTTTCCACCAGTCTTTCACACTGCTTCTGGCACAAAAATTTAAGCAGTTCTTCTTTGTTTGATGGCTTGTGACTATCCATCATCCTCTTGATACAATCCAGGGGTTTTCAATGGGATTCAGGTGTGGAAAATGGGCTGCCCATGACAGGGTTTTAATGTGGTGGTCTCTTAATTTTTGCCAAAGCTGTACACTGTTCTGCAGGAGCTACGTTACCTCAAACAGGGAGTACAGTCATGGCCAAAAGTTTTGAGAATGACACAAATATTAATTTTTACAAAGTCTACTGCTTCATTTTTTCTAATGGCAATTTGCATATACTAGAAATTAGGGGGGGAAGCCAGCACTGCTTAAGGTTAGAACGCATAAATTGAAGTGCATATGCACATAATATCCAGCTGTATTCAAAAATGAGATATTTAGCAAAAAAATTGATCAATTTAATTGAGCCACCCCGCCGCGCCAAGGCAATCTCATGTGGGGGGTCCTACTCTACATTTATAATAAATACTGTGCCATTACGGCCTCCTAAGAGCATGACCACATCAAGTGCAATCTGTACCTGAACATTACTGGATCGCTCCCATGAAGCCAGACGAAGCAAGTGCAGATGAAGGCCAACCAGGTCTGAACACAGACATATCAGGATTGACCTCCACACATTGCCCGACCAGCAAACATAGATGAAGGGCGATGTTGGCCCAGACACAGGTGCACAATTAAATAAAGCTTGGGGCAGGGCGGGGCTGCCGTGTGTGTGCACAGCAGCCTAGATCCATCACAATGAACACAGAAAAATTATAGCGGACATAGCCAAGCGTGCACGGCAACAGTGGTGGTGAGCCACAAACCAACAACAAGAAAATAGGGGGGGAAGCCAGCACTGCTTAAGGTTAGAACGCATAAATTGAAGTGCATATGCACATAATATCCAGCTGTATTCAAAAATGAGAGATTTAGCAAAAAAATTGATCAATTTAATTGAGCCACCCCGCCGCGCCAAGGCAATCTCATGTGGGGGGTCCTACTCTACATTTATAATAAATACTGTGCCATTACGGCCTCCTAAGAGCATGACCACATCAAGTGCAATCTGTACCTGAACATTACTGGATCTTAGACCAGCAAGCGCCAGGACCGTCTCTTAAAAGTGTTTCAGCTGCGGGATCGGGCTACCAGCAGTGCAGAGCTTGCTCAGGAATGGCAGCAGGCAGGTGTGAGTGCATCTGCACGCACTGTGAGGCGGAGACTCTTGGAGCAAGGCCTGGTCTCCAGGAGGGCAGCAAAGAAGCCACTTCTCTCCAGGAAAAACATCATGGACAGACTGATATTCTGCAAGAGGTACAGGGAGTGGACTGCTGAGGACTGGGGTAAGGTCATTTTCTCTGATGAATCCCCTTTTCGATTGTTTGGGACATCTGGAAAACGGCTTATTCGGAGAAGACCAGGTGAGCGCTACCACCAGTCTTGTCTCATGCCAACTGTCAAGCATCCTGAAACCATTCAGGTGTGGGGTTGCTTCTCAGCCAAGGGAATGGGCTCTCTCTCAGTCTTGCTTAAAAACACAGCCATGAATAAAGAATGGTACCAGAATGTCCTCCAAGAGCAACTTCTCCCAACCATCCAAGAGCAGTTTGGTGATCAACAATGCCTTTTTCAACATGATGGAGCACCTTGCCATAAAGCAAAGGTGATAACTAAATGGCTCAGGGAACAAAACATAGAGATTTTGGGACCATGGCCTGGAAACTCCCCAGATCTTAATCCCATTGAGAACTTGTGGTCAATCATTAAGAGACGGGTGGACAAACAAAAACCTTCAAATTCAGACAAAATAAAAGCATTGATTTTGCAAGAATGGACTGCTATCAGTCAGGATTTGATCCAGAAGTTGATTGAGAGCATGCCAGGGAGAATTGCTGAGGTCCTGAAGAAGAAGGGTCAACACTGCAAATATTGACTTGCTGCATTAACTCTTTCTGTCAATATAACCTTTTGCTACTCATAATATGATTGCAATTATATTTCTGTATGTGATAAAAACATCTGACAAACACACATAAAAACCAGGGGCCAGCAGATCATGTGAAAATATAATATTTGTGTAATTCTCAAAACTTTTGGCCATGACTGTATATGTATGGCGGCACGATCGTGTGGTCTCATGATGAGCGCTGCAACGATCGGGTGCAGGTGTCAGCTCTGTGTGAGAGCTGACACCATGCAGCAATGCCGATGATCAGTGCTCGCAGGAATTTAACCCCTCTGATGCCGCTTTCAGTGGAGACAGCAACATAAAGGAGCATCACACTGGGAACTCATTCCCTGCTCACTTCCTTCAGGACAATGTGATGCAATCGCGTTGTCCTGATGGTCTCCATGGAGACTCCCAGCTGCAAGATGGCCACAGGGTCCTTCAGGGTGATACAGAGAAGGTGGCTTGTGAGCATGCCTCCTTCCCTGCCTGTCAGATGCTGATGTGATATTCTGCAGTGCACAAGCATAGCCGTGTATCAGATCAGCGATCTGACACTGTACAGTGATGTTCCAGTATGGGACAATGTAAAAAAGTTAAAAAAAATTAAAAAGTGTAAAAATATTTTTTTTACGATTGCATAAAAGTGCTGTTGGCCACAGTTTATGCACTTCTGAAAAGAAGAACACTGCTGAACAGAGGCCAGACAGAGTCCAGAGTAACTCTGCTGCCTCAATATAGTGAATGGATCAATCGGGGGTTTCATTCCTCATGCATGGCCCATGGATGACTGCTGCTGTGCAAACTGTAAATTTCTACTGTGGGTCAATTGATACCTACCACTTTTTCTGCTGTATGCCCCTAATTTTAGCTGTTTGGGAAGCTTTTTGTCACCCCTTAAGGTGTTGTTTATACTTTTGGTTTGGCCTCCCATTAAATTTAATGGTGTTCAGACACATTAGTCGAACTGTTCTGCGAACATGTTTGGCAAACGTCTAAACGTTTGGAGATTCAAACCTGAACCAAACCTTGAAAGGTTTGCTTATCTCTAGCAATAATTGCTACTCTGTTACTGAGACAACAGCATTTGAATTAGTATGCAAGTGGTTAGACAGGTGCACCTCACAAAATTAGAATATCATCAAAAAGTTAATTTATTTCAGTTCTTCAATACAAAAAGTGAAACTCATATATTAGAGTCATTACAAACATAGTGATCTATTTCAAGTGTTTATTTCTGATAATGTTGATGATTATGGATTACAGCATGTTAGCATGGGTGGTCTGGAGCAGAAAACCCCGGGAATGGACCCTCTTGACCATAGCACCGAGGGACTGTTAGCGTGGGTTGTCTGGAGCAGGAAACCCCGGGAGTGGACCCTCTGGACCGTGGCACCGAGGGGCCCCGGGCGAGCTGCCAGGTGGAACTGACCCCTATACAGGGACCGTTAGGAGCAGGCCCAGGGTTTCGAGTACCATGGTAGCCGGTACCAAGAGGGGCGGCTCAGGATGGACCGGAGTAAGACTGAGACTGGAGTAAAGAAAGACAGAACAAGACTGGAACCAGGAGGCCGGAAAGAAGTGAGACAGAAGACTGGAACAAGAAGGAATGACAGGAGTAGGAACACTGGAGACAGGACTGGAGAACGACGACAGGAACACTGGAGACAGAACTGGAGTAGGACGGCTGGAACACTGGAGACTGGACTGGGGTAGGACGTCAGGAACAATGGAGGCAGGACTGGAGTAGGACGGCAGGAACACTGGAGACAGAAATGGAGTAGGACGGCAGGAACACAGGAGGCAGAACTGCGGAAGAGAACAAGGAACACGGGTAGCAGGACTGAGATGCTGCTGCAGAGAGCAGCCGAGAACAGAACTGCAGGAGCAGAGAGCACACGATGAAGCGAGGCCAGAGTGCTAGGAAACACAACGATCAGGCGCCTCTGTCAGGGGGAAGCGGCCTGATATGGCCCTGTCTGGTCAGCCATTGGTCCAAAGGTGCTTCCGGGTCAGGGCACAGCCGGAGCATAAGAAGCAGGAAGGAGGAGGCACGGCCGCGGCCTATGGCGCATGCGCATAGCATGCAGGGAGGGCATCGGTCGTGAGCCCGTCTCAGGTGACTGCCGCGGCCGTCGGGTGAAGAGAGGCTGTGGCGTGGGAGCGGAGGCCGGGTGAGTATGGCGGATTGGTGTAACAGAGAAATCGAAAACCCAAAGGTCATTATCTCAGTAAATTATAATACTTTATAACACCAGCTTGAAAAAATGATTTTCTACGGGCGCATCTCACAAAATTAGAATGTCATCAAAAGATAAATTTATTTCAGTTCTTAAATACAAACGTGAAACTTATATATTATATAACAAAATGATGTATTTGAACTGTTTATTCCTATTAATGTTGATGATTATAGCTTACAGCCAATGAAAACCCAAAAGTCTCAGTAAATTAGAATACTTTATAACAGCAGCTTGAAAAAATTATTTTAAGACCCAAAATGTTGGCCTACTGAAATGTATATTCAGTAAATGCACTCAATACTTGGTCGGGGCTCCTTTGGCATCAATTACTGCATCAATGTGGTATGGCATAGAGGTGATTAGCCTGTGGCACTGCTGAGGCGTCATGGAAGCCCAGGATGCTTTGATAGCAGCATTCAGTTCATCTACATTGGGGATCTGGTGTCTCTCATCTTCTCTTTACAATACCCCATAAATTCTCTACGGGGTTAAGGTCAGTTGAGTTTGCTGGCCAATCAAGCACATGTTAGGAACGGCGGAACGCACTAAATAAAAATATAAATAAAGTGCGTTCGCTGCTCGGGGTCCACCGTGCAGTAGGTGAAATAACCGCTGCTAAGTGGTGGCAGGAGCAATATGGCGGAACTGCAGACAGGGTTAAACTCCACCCAGGTGCGCAGAGCAATCTCAGTTAAACTCACGGAGATGCCAAAAGTACAAACACAAATAACTGAGCCTGTTGTAGTCATAGTACTCAGTAAAAACGCACACACGGTATGTGGTCTCAGGAGTAGCCCAAGACGGCGGCACTACATCCGTCTAGACCTACTGTGTGTGCGGCGTTGCAACTGCGAATGCAATGGAGGCTGCTACTGCAGCGCGGCGTGGGCACTGCCGCCAAACGACAAAGGCAAGGCGCAAGCGCAATGTCGGATGCTAGCAGCTGTGCAAGTTGAAGCAGAGAAGCGCTGGCGCTGATACTAACTCAGTCCCTATTCACATGCGTAATATCAGAGGGAAGGGGTTTCAAATGAGTCAGTCACCAATTTCATGCGTCCGTCCTCATACACACAGCAGCAAGTATGACTATACTGGCACATGGCGGAACAGCCATGCGCACCTTTTATAGCAGCCGGGACCTTCTGCACGCTTCCAGATCTCTGAGATGGACCAATAAGAACTGGAGCGGGACCAGAGCACATGACTCCCGATCTCCAATGGGAGATCGTCCCATGAACATGCCCAGTAAGAGAACAGAAGGACTTAGCCTCAGGAGAGACTTGCTGCAAGGCTATCTCCTCTGCAATCTCCTCTGCAGTGGAAAAATAGGAGGAGGTGCAGAATGTGAGGCTCTGGATCCCTACTGAGTAAACGCAGGAATCCGACTCCTAACAGCACAGTGATACTGTTGTTCTTAAATCAGGTATTGGTACTTTTGTCAATGTGAACAGGTGCCAAGTAGTGATGAGTGAGTATACTCGTTGTTCGGGTTTTCCTGAGCATGCTGGGGTGTCCTCCGAGTATTTTTGGCATGCTCGGAGATTTATTTTGTGTCGATGCAACTTTACGGCAGTTGGACAGCCTGAATACATGTGCGGATTACCTGTTTGTTGCTGTCTAGCAGCCCCAAATCATGCAGCTACGTCGACACAAACTTTTACTCCGAGCACGCCACACACCCGAGCATGCTCGGGAAAACCCAAGCAACGAGTATACTCGCTTATCACTGGTGTCAAGTCCTGCTGGAGAATTAAATTTCCATCTACAAAAAGCTTGTCGGCTTGGTCTTGTCGGCTTATCGGCTTGGTCTTGATAAAACACATACCAGCAGATGACATAGCTCCCCAAACCATCACTGATTATGGAAACTTCACACCTACTTCATGCAGCTTGGATTGTCTGTCTCTCCACTCTTCCTCCTGACTCTGGGACCTTGATTTTCAAGGTCTAGTTTGAAGTATTCACAATCAATGGTAGTTTAGGGAGCCTTGTCATCTGCTGTGTAGGTCCACTGTGTTTTATCAAGACCAAAGATGTCTCAGTCATCTATTAGGAAATTTTAGAGCACTTCATGCTTCCCTCTGCTGACCAGCTTTTTTGGAGATGGTAATTTCATTCTCCAGCACTTGACACCTGTCCACACTTGTCAAAAGCACCAATACCTGGTTTAAAAACAATATCATTGTGCTTGATTGGCCAGCAAACTCGCCTGACCTTAACCCAATAGAGAATCTATAGGGTATTGTAAAGAGGAAGATGAGAGACACCAGACCCAACAATGCAAACAAACTGAAGGCTGCTATCAAAGCAACCTGGGCTTACATAACACCTCAGCAGTGCCACAGGCTGATTGCCTCCATGCCACGCTGCATTGATGCAGTAATTGATGCAAAAGGAGCCCCGACCAAATATTTAGTGCATTTACTCAACATACATTTTGGGTTTTTAAATCATTTTTTCAAGCTGCTGTTATAAAGTATTCTAATTTACTGAGACTTTTGGGTTTTCATTGGATGTAAGCTATAATCATCAACATTAATAGAAATAAACAGTTCAAATACATAATTCTGTTTGTAATGACTCTATATAATATATGAGTTTCACTTTTTGTATTTAAGAACTGAAATAAATTTATTTTTTGATGACATTCTAATTTTGTGAGATGCACCCGAAGTAAATTTGAAGCCTTTGCCACTCCAACTCTATTCTACAACTAGAACTGCCTCCTTCTGCTTCACTCTTTTGCTGGAAGTTACACAGCATGGAGACTGTCAGTCAAGTAGGTGGTGGCAGCTGTGGGTGAAAAAAATAGTGCATGAATGACAGAGTCTTAAGATCTACAACTGTCATTTGCATACCAATTTAAATACTGATTTCTCAGTAACAAAGGAATGAATTGGCCATAAAAATGTATTGCTGGAGTTGTCTTTGAAAGAGCTACACACATATATAGGGTACATAGAACATGGACATGACATGGACATAGTACATGCAAGATTCCCTTTAAAGTAATGACGGACTGTCATTTCTCTTTACTTAGGTGAGTGCTTTTTGCCATATTTTGACTTAGAACAGTTGTTGAAAAGGTCACAGCACCGTGAGGAGCTGTGTCTCATATCTGCCTCTGCAAAACACACCTGATTATCGCAAACACGTTCTGAAAGCTTGTGATTTTATCAATGGAAATTTGATGAGGCATGCCTGCTCATTGGAAACCATTCCAGGTAATACCTAGCAAAATTTCTTAAGAAAATGCCATGGGTGTGTAAAGTTGTCATCAGTGCAAAAGGGGGTACTTTGACGTATCCAATGATTAAATAAAACATGCTCAGTTTTTTTGTTGCTTTTTTTCACGTTTCTTTGCTCGTTAATTTCATGTCTTCATTCTTGGTTTTGCTTACTACAAACTGAATCTACAATATGCATATTTTAATAACAAGAAAAAGAATAGCATGAACAGGTGTGTCCAAACTTTTGACTGCTGCAAAATTGGCTGTCAGTCAAGTTGGAGGGAGAGTCAGAACAGTGCTCTCACTGTAGACCGAGCATTAACTATTACTGCCTAGACTGGAGGTGATCGGCCACAGCAAGAATATAGCTTAATTTTCACCTTGCAACCGTGTTTCCATATAAACTAATCTGATATGATTTTGGAGCGCCCTGACTCACCAGGGCCGTGGGGTACTCGGTACTGGGCCGGTTGATCTTCTCAACTGGGGGTCATCACGGCAGCAGTGACCCGGTCCGTGGCCCTGTGGCTCCATTTCAAAGGGGGGTTGTTTCAGTGTGCTTATGGTGGTGAAAGTTTATAAGTGATTCGTGACGCCACCTGTGGTGTTCGGCAATAGAGATGTAAGCCGACGCTGCAGACAGATCCTCTGGGACAGATGGTGTGGTGCAGCAGTGGTGTTATAGCCCTCCACAGGCAGGGCTGTAGTCCCAGGGCAATGTAGGTGAAGTGACACGTAGTTGGTGTAGTGTCAGGTGCAAGGGATGTAGCAGTGCTGGGCAGGTTGGCACCAGGGCATGTAGTTATAATAATAATAATAATTTTTATTTATATAGCGCCAACATATTCCGCAGCACTTTACAATTAAGCGGGGACATGTACAGACAATAAATTCAATACAAGTTAAGACAATTCAAACAGTGACATTAGGAGTGAGGTCCCTGCTCGCAAGCTTACAATCTACAAGGAAATGGGGGGACACAGTAGGTGAGAAATGCTTGTTAATTCAGGTCTGGCCCAGATCACTGTGGCCTGCTGGCAGCACTTCCTTCTTCCATCCCTCTCCCGGGGATCTTCTCTGTCTCACACTCCGTCCATCTACATCCTCACTCTCTGACTGAGTGACTGGACTGACTGACTCACTGAACGCAACTCTTCCCGCTGTTTTAGGTGAACTAAACTCCACCCACCTCCCAGCACATTTTGTGTTCAAAGCAGGGAGCCACCAAGGAGTGCTATCCTTCACTCCAAGCAGGGAGCTGCCGAAGGTGCTTTGCTACACTACTTTGTGGTGTGGGGTGCAGGTGTTGGAGCGTGGTCAGGAGTCTCCACCTTACCTGGATGGTGGGGTACCACACCTCAGGAGGAGGTGCAGTACCTCTGTGGTGACTGAACCCTCAGGGGCCCCACATACCCCCCGTTAAACACAGCACATACACGGGCTGCAAGGAAAACAAAGTTGACAATACAGGAACATACAATATTTTGTAATGCAAAATAAACAATTCTTATCTAATCTTCTCAATATGAGGCACAGTTTCTTCAACGTTGCAAACAGTTTTTAACTAACTAAATTCAAAGTTATGCTACCTAATCCAAAGTGCTATGAAAGCAAACTCACTACTCATTCAAGTAACACATTTTCTTTCTGTCATTTTTCACATTTTCTACTTTTCTTCTTCTTACCCTTAAGTGACAACTGCTGGTGTCTGGTTCATCATCTGCATATCTTTATCCAATCTTTATTCAAACATTGTAACACATTATTTATTTCTCAATGAAACTCTATAAAATCTGTCCTATCACTATCTAGGTTCTAGTAGTGCAATGGTAGACACTGGTCCGGCCAACGTGTCTGGAAATGTCCTTATAACGAGGTAGTCTTTATTTCAAAGAAAGGTTCCTATGTAAAACCAAGAGAAAGCACCTAAAGAGGTGCAAACTATTTACAATTACAGTTCTGGATCACTCAGCAACCATGATCTCCATAGTTCAAGTGTAAAGGCTGCCAATCAAACTGGGCAACAACTGGGAAGAAAAGAAGAAAACAAAAACATGATAACCAAAAAGTAGGCACAACAGTGCAAATACCCTCCTGGGTAACGAGAGTTAGTTTAAGTCAACATTATGGCTAGTTGTCCCCTCCTGGGGTTCTGGAAGCTGGTTGCTTGGGCTGCTTCCAGGGGAGATGGTCTGGGTGTCCACCTCCTGGTAGGTTGATGAACTGCTGGTTCTCATCTGGCGTGGCTGCTGCCTGAGGTACAGCTGGTGTTGCGATTTGTACCATGGGATGCGGTTCCACATTTGCGGGTGATACTGCTGCTGTGGCCCTTGGTCTAACATCTGATGATGCCGCGGCCTTTTGGCGTTGGTAAGAGGCTACACGGGGGTTTTGCAGCTGCAGCCAAGGGAACCCACGATGCATTTCAAGATCCCAAAGCTGCCGAGGCCTTTCCAACTCTTGAAGGTGTCGGATAGTATGCGCCTGCTCCAACCGTACCTTTCTCAACAGAGCTTTCTTCCACTTCCCCATCTCCGTCAGCCTGGTGCTCCCGGACGACTTATCCTACACCCCCATTTCGAGCTCCAGCAGGCCAGCCTCCGACAAGAATTCAGGGGGTAGTCCGTTGGGAGGGCAAGCATCCATACCTGGTGCCTCCCGGCAGTGCAGCCTCAGGTCCGGCACAGGCCCGGTGCGGGCCCTGGTGGCAGCAGTGGTAGTGGTGGCTGTTCGGGTAGATATCGGAGACGGTGGTGGCGCAGATGGTGGCTCCGGGTCCGCGGGGATCTCCGGTGGGACCTGTGCGGCCGCGCTAGGTCTAGACGGGAGCTTCTCTTCCTCAGCTTCAGCTCCCAAAGCTTCACACAGCAGCGGTGGCAACGGAGAGATGACACTAGATGCTGCCGGTGACATTGCAGCAGTGTCAGACGCTACAGTGTCTTCCTGGTGGAGATCCGGTGTAGCTGTGGCAGGTACCGGTGACACGGGTACCGTGGGTGTAGGCCCCTCCTGGGTGCGCTGCAGATTCAAGTCTTGTGTGGGAATAAAGTGGTCACTACTTCTATTCCTCCGGTGTCTGCTGCAGGACCATTAGTATCCGTACAACCTCGGGGACCGGACCCCGGCCTTGCGCTTAGGCTGGTTTCACATTTGCGTTTTTTTGTGCAGCGTTTTTGCGCATACGTGCGCATGTGTTTTTCCCCCCTATATTTAACATGGGTGCGCATACGTGCGCATTGGCATGCGCACCTATGCGTTTTTTGTGCACTGCGTTTTTTTATGGTGTGCGTCCTTATTTTCTGGATGCTACATGTTGCATTTTTTGGTTTGCCCAAATGCTTTAAAAAAACGAATGCGAACGTATGAGCACGTTTTGTGCAAAAAATGACCATTATGGTCTATGGGTGCGCATACGAGCGCATTGGCATGCGCATGTATGCGGTTTTTTGCGTATGCATTTTTTTAGGTGTCCACTGGTTCGACTAGTTATAAAATTCCCCACCCAAAAAAAACCATGTCTATATAAAGGAGGTGTCTGCCAGCACTGTACCACAACTATAGAGACAGACTGGTGAGCAGAAAGACTGCAAAAAAAGAACCCATCTTCAATTCCAGCTTCAGCGTCAAGAATGTGAGTATTATTACATCTAAAAATGTATGCCTGTCCTTTTAAATTGTATATGCACTAATGCGTTTTATTATTTTTACATGCAGTATGCCTTCGGAATCTGAATATTCCCCATCCCGGCAGGAACTGGCACAAGCAGACCGTGAGGTGATTATTTTCGTACGTTTGTTAAGTATATCTGCTGCTTCTCCAAATCTTTCAACGTTTGCTGTTTTTTTTTCAGACATCGTCATCTTCTGCGGATGCGACAAGTGAGGGCGAACAGCAGGAGCAGCCAAGTTCCGCTGGTGATACGGAATATAAGTATCAAATGATTTGTAATGTTCTTTATTTTTTATCTTCTATATTTCCTCTTTTCTGGATCTTTTTTGTAACTTTTTATTCACACAAAATTCAAATATTCTAATGAATGTGTTTTGTCTAGGTTCCACAATGGAATGAAGACATATACCTGGATAATGAGCACCTTATCCGCCTGGTCCAGGAGGTTCCCCATTGTGGGACAGCCGTGACCGGCTGTACAAGGACAATGTGGTGAACCGGCGGCTATGGAATGAGGTGGCCGCAGAGTTGATGGATGGCTGGGACAGCGCCACTGCATCCTCCAAAAAGGCGTTTAGTAAGTATTTCCCTGCTCTGTTATGCCGCAGTGACTATTGTCCTTGATGGCACTGTTGGGTTTTGTGCTAGATAAATTCTAGCAGGAAACCCAACAGTGTCATCTGGCTCAACAGTCACTGCTTTGGGTATTGTATTGCTGTATTGTGCCGCAGTGACTATTGTCCTTGATGGCACTGTTGGGTTTTGTGCTAGATAAATTCTAGCAGGAAACCCAACAGTGTCATCTGGCTCAACAGTCACTGCTTTGGGTATTGTATTGCTGTATTGTGCCGCAGTGACTATTGTCCTTGATGGCACTGTTGGGTTTTGTGCTAGATAAATTCTAGCAGGAAACCCAACAGTGTCATCTGGCTCAACAGTCACTGCTTTGGGTATTGTATTGCTGTATTGTGCCGCAGTGACTATTGTCCTTGATGGCACTGTTGGGTTTCGTGCTAGATATATTCTAGCAGGAAACCCAACAGTGTCATCTGGCTCAACAGTCACTGCTTTGGGTATTGTATTGCTGTACTGTGCCGCAGTGACTATTGTCCTTGATGGCACTGTTGGGTTTCGTGATAGCATATGTCGTGCATCAAACACAATTGTTGCATGTTGTTTGTTTGTTTTTCCAACAGTGGACAAAGTCCGAACACGCTGGCGCTCGATCAAGGACCGCTTCAACAGTGATGTTCGTGCTGAGGGCCAGGTTCGCAGTGGTTCTGCATCAAGGACAAGAACAAGATACCGATACTATCACACGTTTCAGTTCCTAAGACCGGCCCTTGCCACCAGATCGTATGTACTATAATTTTTTGATTTTTATTTTTATTAATCTGTGTTTTTCTAATCCACAGCTGATGCTTCTTGTAAAGGCATGATAGTAATGATTTTCCTTTCTTCCACAGCACCTGGAGCAGCACCCTGCAACCTGGCCCTGGAGCGGTCCTTCATTGGACGTCCTCTGACCCGTCCCAGCCATCTGACAGCGAGGAAGCACCTTGCAGGTCAGCCACACAGACAGCTGGTGACCAGGAAGCTGGTCCATCAGGTGTTCCCCTGTCCCAGGTCTCTGCCACTGGTTATGCGGGCACTACCCGCCAGCGGCAGAGGGCCTTGGACAGGAATGTCTTGCCCAAGTTTATGCACTTGAGCGAGGCCTTTAATGCCAGCCTCAAGTCCCTGTCAGACAGAGTGGAAAGCAGTTTTTCACTCATGGAACGTGGTTGTAACCACATGGAATACCGCTTCCATTCTGTCGAACAGCGCCTTGACCATCTGGAGGCCGACTTCAACAGACCAGCACACCATTTTTTAGTAAGATTGAAAAGGGCATGGTGGAACACCTTAGTTCTGAGCAACAGCTGAATGTGCTGCAGGCCTGCAACAATGCTTTCTTGCAGGTTATGCAGCATAATCAGTACTGGCAGCAGTCAGTGGTGTCATTTCCACCTGTGCCACCATTGACTCGCTTCACCTTACTACCGACTTGTGCTGCATACCACTGCATGGACACCTCTATTCAAAGCCCGGACACCCACCGTTACACCACCATAAGTCAGAGTGCTGCTGTTCACTTCACCGACACCACCATGGCAAGCGCTGCTCCTGTCTGGAGCACCACCGCCACCCCAATGCATGCTTGGAGCACAGCCACAGTAACCACTCCGCAAACGTGGAACAGCCCTGCCGCAAACACTACAACATGTAGTAGCCCTGCCACCACCACTCCGCAAACCTGGACCACCACTGCCGCCACCAGTCCTCCTGCAAGGACGAGCACTGCCACCGCCACCACAGAGCATCAGCAGCAGCCACAGCAGCAGCAGCCACAGCAGCAGCAGCAAGCACAGCAGCAGCAGGCACAGCAGCAGCCACAGCAGCAGACGGGGGACCCACATTCATTATTTGCCCCAAGTTCCAGGTGCCAACAATCAAGGCGGGCATTGGGCCCAAGTAGGTCCAGGCAGGCCAGTTTAAGACAAGCACTTACAGTATTACCAATGTAGCTGAACCTCTTTCCTCTCCTCCTAGTGTGTCTAGTTCAATTCCTATAACTGGACTCCCTTCCCCCACAAGTTTTGTTGCCCCTTCCCCTAGTACACCATCTTCAACTATAAGCTGTGCATCTTCACTGCACACCCTCAACTTGCAACCATCTGCCCCCAAACGCAGAAAAAAATAACGTTATTTATAATTTTTGTGGTTAAAAATTAATTTAAATTTCTGATTCACCATAACAAAGTTTGATTAATGTTTTTGGCGCCGCCTACACACACTGCGCCGTACACACAATGCGCCTTAAACTTTGCAAGGTGTCATAAAAAGTGTTTTGAGGATTGGCTGTTTTTACCATCCTCATTTCACTTATTGTTATACTATGCAAGGGGGATTATTGATATACCTTGTAATTAACAACATACTCTTGTGTGTTGAATCCACTGATGGGTAAAATACACGTCATATGTTAAATACCAAGGCCTAGTATAATAACTAGAGTTTACCGACTAGGATCAGGTTTCATGAAACACAAACTGGTGAAACTCGGGCCAAAAAAAGGCGAGTTTCATTCGAAACACTACCACAATGTTAGTTAATGGGAAATAAAAGTTGGAATTGAGCTGATTACATTCATCCACTTAATGCAGACTTTTATTCCCCATTGACTTGCATTGGGGTTGGATTTTGAACCAATCTTCGACTTTTTTTCCACTAGTTGGACCAGTTTCATTTGAAACAAATTTGGGTTCATGAAACCCGATCCTACCAAAGTCGCTCAACTCTAATCATAACTATTTATCAATCATGGCCGGGTTAATACACATATCATATTTAACCTGCAGCTTTGCTTACGTACCAATATATTTCACGCAGACTAGCGATGCTGCAGTTTAACTCATATGTGTATTTACCTACCCAGGTGTGAGAACATCATGAATTCACAGGTATACATGGGAAGTTTTTTATTTTATTGGAGTGTAAAAAACAAAGTGCACTCGGTACTGGTATCAAATCAGGTTTTTTAATAACATACACACACGAAAACATTCTTACATCATTTCATCTTGCCAGTGCACCCGTCCTACATCAGAGATAAAGTAGGCCGCAAATTGGTCCCTCATTTTACCAACTTCAACGGATGACCTGAGAGGGTGCTGAGTGAATTCAGGCAATGAGTTAGGAGCAGCATCATCGAGTTCAAAGGTCAGGTGCTCTTTAGCCATCACAAAATTATGTAGAACCACACACGCCTTCACCACCTCATCAACTGTTTCAAGTTTAAGATTAATGGCTGTGCTGAGAATTCGCCATCTGGAGACAAGAATCCCAAAAGCACACTCTACAGTTTTTCTGGCCCTGGTCAGCCTGTAATTAAATATTTTTTTGGTGTGGTCCAAGTCACGGCTGGAGTAGGGTTTAAGTAGGTTTGCGCACATTTGAAAAGCCTCATCCCCAACCATTACAAAGGGCAGTGGCGGATCTTCAGTGTGGGGAAGAGGCCATGGTATAGGGAAATTAAATTGGTTGCCATACAACCTCCGGCCCATGTCTGAGTTTTTAAAAGCCTGTGAGTCATTACCACGGCCAAATGCTCCAATGTCCACTGCTACAACCATACATCCGGCATCCGCAATGGCCATGAGTACTATTGAAAAGTACTTTTTGTAGTTATAGTACTCAGATCCAGTTCTTTTGGGTTTGATGATCCATATGTGTTTACCATCAACAGCTTCCAAACAGTTGGGGAAAATGCAGACTGTCCAGAATTTGTCAGCAATTTCCATCCACTTTTCAGCAGTGGGCAGGGGCATAAATTCTGGACAAAGATTGTTCCAGAGAGCCCGGCAGGTGTCCGCAACAATTCCAGACAAGGTATAGATTCCAATACGGTACTAGAAGTGTAGTGAAGATAGGGTTTCTCCAGTCGCCAGGAATCTGCGAAACAGAAAGAAGTAAAATTAATATTTCTGTATATGGTTTTTTAAAACTATAAAATAAAAAATTAGTACATTCACAAAAAATAATTATCCCAGGTTTTGAATAGTACATGTAAAAAAAAACCCATCAGACTCCACCCCTTGGTTTTTAAATATTACGTACCGTAATGTCACCAGGAGCCGTTCCTCAGGAGGAATCTCACGACGGAGCTGTGTGTCCTGTCTCCGGATAGATTCTTGGACACGAGCAAGCAAATCCCTGAAGCTTTCTTGGGACATGCGGATATAATCTGTAAATTTCTCCTGGTTTGACTGTAGCTCACTGTAGAGGGTGTGGTATGCCCCACGGCTCTCCCGGAGTTCAACAATCAGATGTATCCACATACGCCGCCGCTGCCGTCTTTGCTGTTTCTCTCTCTTCCTTTGTTCATGGCAAGCAACTGCATATGCCCTAGCCATCGTGATGTCCAAATCCAAGTTGAAGTGAAAACTCTTCCAGTGCAGATCCATGTTGACAGGAGAAAAATCAAGGAAATGTGAAGAATACTGTAGACAGGGTCTATATATTAACATACCACACCGCCACTGACGTCCCATTGGTCGTGTGTGTTGCCAGATTGTTATCTAGATTTTTTTTTGGGTGAGTACAAACAATGTGCAAGAAAACACAAACGCACTAAAAACGCACTAAAAACGCATACAAACGCATACAAACCCTGCGTTTTTTCCTGCATGCGCATAAAAATGCTTGAAAAAAGCACAGCGTTTGTATGCGGTTTTTTCATGCGTTTGTGTGCAAAAAACGTGCTGCAAAAAAACGCAAGTGTGAAAGTAGTCTTAGAACTTGAAAAGGGTTCTCCTCTAACCCTGGTCCTTGTTCTCTTATTCTCCTCACGTTCCGTGCTAATCCTTCTTTCCAATGCAGAATCAAGCTTCCTTTCTCTGTCTCTTTCCTGTGCCAGCAGACCCAGATCACTGTGGCCTGCTGCAGCACGTCCTTCTTCCATCCCTCTCCCGGGGATCTTCTCTGTCTCACACTCCATCCGTCTACATCCTCACTCTCTGACTGAGTGACTGGACTGACTGACTGAGCGCAACTCTTCCCGCTGTTTTAGGTGAACTAAACTCCACCCACCTCCCAGCACGTTTCGTGTTCCGAGCAGGGAGCCACCAAGGGGTGCTATGCTACACTCCAAGCACGGAGCCGCCGAAGGTGCTTTGCTACACTACTTTGTGGTGTGGGGTGCAGGTGTTGGAGCATGGTCAGGAGTCTCCACCTTACCTGGATGGTGGGGTACCACACCTCAGGAGGAGGTGCAGTACCTCTGTGGCGACTGAACCCTCAGGGGCGCCACAATTTAACTGCTACTTCTGTATAGATTGGCCAGTAAATAGAATATTTCTAAGTCACAGGTTCCCTTTAAAATTTTAAAGACAGTGAAAATATATTAGGCTAAATAATGTAATGATAAGGTGTTTACTATAGAAAGTAGACAATCTTTCATTTCCATATATTTATTATATGATAAAGCAATATGTAGCTATTGCTATATTGTAGCTAGCAAAATATAAATGTTTTAGTCTCTTGCTTATTGCTTTACTTAGATAACAAATTTATAGATATTTGCTGCCATCATGTGGTAAACAGAAAATATAAAAATGCCTTTAACTAAAAGCATAACACTCTTATTTTAAAAACTGAAATACTTATGTTATTGCGAACATAATACACAGATAGGTACAATTTTTGCTTAGACATAAAATTGCTCTATACCTACACATACGTAGCAGCCTTGTTTTCTACATTACTCCTTTTCTTGCTTTTATTGACTTGGGTTACATGAAATCTGATGATAAAAAAACAAGTAATAGTTTATTATCCCTCTATGGTTCAAATAATCCACTAGGGGTGAACCTCTACAGGGATTGTAAGCCAAAGTGAGTGAAATATCAGTGATAAGTAAACATGTATGATGCCATAAATCATAAGTGCAAATAAAAGCATTACTAGTGAGATTGAAAAAGAGCTGAAGCTTTTGTTGTGATAGGAGCCCTAATCTTATATTCAGAAGACTATATTTGATCTTTGATAAATCTACCATTATTTACAGTGCACATTGATTGATATTGTCTACCGACATGCTGTACATATTCTGAGGCAGTGACCGGTGTTATATGTGAGGGTCGCTATGTGTCCCCCAGGATGTGCAAAGAAGCGTATAGAGGCCGGGGGAGTGCATTGCTATCACAGGCATAGCTATGATTGCTAAGTAGAATAGAAGTGTCAGTCTTGGGCAAGCTTTTTGTCCAAGGCAGATTTAAGAAAACCCGCCATGGGCTTTTATTTTTAAATGGACTACAGGATGGTAGTGGTGCAGTCCATTTCCTTCACGGCCCCAGGTTTTCCATTTGGCCTAAGGTCACAGCTTTGATGGTAAAAACCCCTGCACCAGAGGGTTGGGTGTGTCAGTTTTGGTCTGCAAGCAGGCAGAACAGAAGGGGTTACAGAGCTCAACCTGTATGAGGCAACACAGGACTCAGTGGAGCCAAAAGGCCTGACACCTTCAGCATACACGGCATTGCAGTCACTCATGGCAACAGGTCACAGACTGTCTTTGTTTTCCCGGTTGCGATCAGGAGGATGTGATTTACTTTCTGTTTATGAGTAAACCATGCATTAAAAGATACTTTACTTTGAACTTTCCTGGGTCACTGCCTCTTCACTTCACAGCGTGGATACCGCTACATCACAATATCCCTACATATGCATAAATGAAGGTACTACATATCTTAAATGCTACTTAGAGGAAACCTGACCCAGTGTAGATGATCCCCAAGTAATTATGATGTTGGAGCCAGAAATTTTATATCTGCTTCTACTTGCCATAGAAGCTGTAGTGACCTCAATACATATGCAGCCATGTGTGAAGAATATTTATATGGTATTTATGACGAGGTTATATTTGGCTATCATGAAAGTCTTTTTTCCAGACACACTTTGGACTTTGCAAACCATGCACTGGGTACACAATAATTAGGCAAATAAGCATTTTGACCATATCATCACTTTTATGCAGATTCTCCAAGTTGTATAAAGTTGAATGCTTATTGGATGAAGCAGATCAGCTGATATGCACTTTATAAATGAATGAGACTGTGGCCTAAGGATATCAACACCCTTTATGAACATGTACAGAATTATTAGACAGCTTCATTTCCTCAAAATGGGCCAAAAAGGAGATTTAACTGACTCTGAAATGTCAACAATTGTTGCTAGTCTTACAGAGGGAATGCAGCACTTTTAAAATTGCTTCCATATTGGAGCATGATCATAAAAGTATCAAAACGTTTGTTGTAAATAATCAACAAGGTCTCAAAAAACATGTTGAGAAAAGAAAGATACACATTAATTGTTGAAAATTTGTGAAGAATCAAATGTGAAGCTTCCAGGTCCAGGAGCCCATTATCCTCCAGTGCTCTAATTTTCCAGAATTGCATCCTATCTGTAGAGCCTAGTAGTTCAAAGTGTTCCGTGCCCAGAGACATGGCCAAGGTAAGGAGGGCTGAAACTGGACTACCACTGAACAAGACTCTAGCACTGCTTCAGGATCCTCTATTACCTCTCTCTTCTCCAATCAATTGATTCTTTGAATATCTGGATTACTACAAGACTTTCTACACTGCTGCAGCTACACAACACATTACTGCCTGAAGTTTTTGCGCAATGTTTATGGACTTTCTCTTCCTATTTCTATGAGCTACGATAATACATAACTCACTCGATACCTGTCTGTAACACAATCAAACCGTTAGAAGGAGATGTGCTGTGTGGACCTCTTTTGCTTATGATGAAGGAAGTAGCAATATTAAATTGGGAACTACTTCATCACTTGCGGTCATAACAGGTCCAAGTCTGTTGATTAAAAGTTTAATTTTCAATGCAAAAAGCAAAAATATAGCTAATAAAAAATCAGTAGAGAAATATCTCCTTCCAAATCCATGTTTGCCTTCACTAAATAAAAAAAGGAAAGAAGTAGTAGGGTCTGATTCTCATAAGAGCTCGAGAAAAATAGGATCTTCAATATGTTGTTAATTACTGTGCATGAAACTACTTATAAAGCCCCCGTTACACTAAACGATGTCCCAGCGGTCCCAGCGATCCCACCAACGATCCGACATGATGGGATCGCTGGGATATCGTTAGGCTGATTGCTGGTGAGCTGTCACATAGACAGGCCCAGTGATCAGGACCAGCGACGCTGGACGCTGGTTTCTAATGTAAACGTCGGGTATCCAGGAGCCGCGCGACTCCTGGATACCCGCTGTTTACCTTGGAAACTGGCATACACGCTGGTTTCCAAGGTAAACATCGGGTATCTAGGAGCCGCGCTGCTCCTGGATACCTTACGTTTACATTAGAAACCAGCATCCACCGTCGCTGATCGCTGGTCTCTCGCTGCCACACGCAGCGATGTGCGCTGGGCAGCGGGAGACCAGCGATCAAAAAATGGCCCTGGCCGCTCGAGCATGATCAACGATAACTGGCAGGGGGGGCCGGTCGCTGATCCCCGTCTCACACACAGCGATCTCGCTGGCGAGATTGCTGATGTGTCACAAAATCAGCGATCTCGCTAGCGAGATCGCTGTGTGTGACAGGACCCTAACTCTATCAGTTGTCATAACACGGTGATAAAAAATGAAGATGTTAATTTTTTTGCCAACTTCAATAAAATGGGGACAATTGAATGTGCCTCACAGGCATTACAGAACTATCAAATGTTTTGTTGCAAAAACTTTTAACGTACACAAGATGCTGCATTTCTCACAAACTGGACCCTCAGCCTATTAACAAGGAATTTATTAGGGCACCAGACCCTCCATTGAAAGATGAGTTAGGAACACATAGTAGAGGTGTTTCCAATTTCTCTTATTTAGATCTCCCCTCCATTCTCTCCCCACCCCAAATTCACTTGCAGTGAAAAGAGTAAAATAAAAAAAATTTACACTTTCTGAAAAAGATAATTAAAACAAAAGGAAACAGAGGGGGGCAGAAAAGGTGCATCTATTAGATTCTGGTGCTTTGCTCGGCTCTTCCCACTTGCCCTGATGCAGTGGCAAGTGGGATGATAGTTGGAGGGGATGAATTCACCTTTGTTTTGTCAGATGACATCAGGCCAATATGTTAGTAATAGAGAGGTGTCTATAAGACACCCCCATTTCTAACCCAATAGAGATATTGTATAAAAAAAAAATCACACACAGAATAATGTCCTTTAATTGAAAGAATAACACAAACTCCTTAGATAAATCTATATTAAACCATACTCACATCATCACCCAGCCCACTGAAGCCAATGTCACTTGTAACAGAATTAAAATAATAAACAACAATATTTCTCACCTGTCCGCTGAGAAGATAATAATCAGAGATGAGCAAATATTTAAATGTTGAGAGGCAAAAACAAATGCATATACAACACCTTCAGACAGGCACAAAAGCAGCCAAAATGCATCAAATGAAGGGCAGACATCAGGAAAGTGGTCTCTATTCACCCACGGTACAAATTTAAGAATGGCACAGCAGCAATCAGCCATGCATGAGGTATCATGGTCTTGGCCAGCATTTACAGCTTTGAATTGAGGGTCAAATTAAGATGAGGTGGATGAGGGATCGGTGTGAGCCTGCTGTGCTGTCAGCCCTGATACCTCATGCAATAACTCAGCCTGCTTTCATGCTCAGCCACACTGATGTGGCAAAAAAAGTAGTTTCATTACTACTATTGTAAGAAACATTTATGGCTAGTAACAGGGGTAGTTGACTCAAAAGGAGTGGAGGCCTGCTGGTTTCGGATGCCTACTGCTACAGGCAACACATATGAAGGGGACCATAACAGGAGTCTACACGTTTACGAACATTAGTGGTAGATACAAACAAAGTGGCATCAATTTCACCACAGTATAAATAGTATAATAGCAACCGACACCTCTTACACTGCAGCCAAGCCAGCAGATGGAGAGACCAAATCAGGAGTGTTGACATTTCAAACAATTAGTTGCACACACCACCAAAGTGGCATAAATTTCACCACAGTGGAAATAGTATAATAGGGACTGACAAGTATTCCACTACAGCCAACTCATCAGATGGACACCCAACCAGGAGTGTACACATTTACAAAAATTAGTGGCAGACACCAATAAAGAGGCATCAATTTCACAATATTAGAGATAGTCTTATTGGGAGCGATGTCTCTTCCCACTACAGCCAACCCAGCAGATGGACACCCAACCAGAAGTGTACACATTTCCAAAAATTAGGGCCTGATTCCACTGAAGTGGCTTCAATTTCACGAGAGAAGAAATAGTATAATAGGGACTGACACATCTTCTACTACAGCCAACCCAGAAGATGGAGACCCAATCGGAAGTTTTCAAATTTAAAATAATTAGGGGCAGGCACCACCAAAATGGCATCAATTTCACCAAAGTAGAAACAGTATAATGGGGAGCGACATCTCTTCCACTACAGCCAACCCAGAAAATGGACAACCAACCAGGAGAGTTCACATTTCCAAAAATTAGTGTCATACACCAATAAAGTGGCATCAATTTCACCACAGTAGAAATAGTATAATAGGGAGCGACATGTCTTCCACTACAGCCAACCCAGCAGATGGAGACCAACTGTGACTGTTCACATTTCCACAAATTTATGTTAACATCTGCAGCAGCAGAAGCAGCAGCAGCAACAGCAGGTCCCGAAGCCACACTAAAGATATCACAGAGTGTAATTACGTGAGATCAATGCAGCAAGCTGAAAACTTCAGCATCGCCTAGTCTGTACAGTCTGCCACAAAAGTCCTTAGAGATCCATGACTTGCACTCATATTTCAGGCTCTTCCATGAGGTCCAAGCCCATACGGTGTTGGTGGCTGTGTAACACTAATGCTTGTTTCCGCTGTACCCTCCTGCCAACCATGAACAATAGAGAGGCGATGATTATCCTTTTCATCTCCTGACAGTTGCTCGCCCATCATCTCTTCCTCCATCATTTGTTCCTTGGATCTTCATTAAAAGTTTGTCTGTTATCACCAGACAAAAAAACTGCTTTAACATCGATTTCACACTAGCTAGCTAAACTATCTGACTAATAAACAACCACCTAGCTAACTACCTAAAGTCTAACTACTAACAGTGCCAGCATCAGGAACAGCCTCTCTGCGCTGTTACAGTGTAAAAATGGTGCTAAAACAAAATGCCCTCTCTTTATATGGAGAGGGACATGTGATTTCAGCAGCCAATGACACAAACCGCCATGTCAGGACATTGTGGATGTTTCCTGCTGGGCTAGCCGCAATGTGCACACAAAGTTAGAAGAAAAATACAGTACTATTTGGAAGCATGCCGCTCCTCTGAGCTCTGCAAACCCCCTACCCTCATCAAATACGTGCCCCACGCTCATCATACACCATCATTATTGTAGACAAAGTGCTGAAAATACTTTTGTGGCAACTCTAATATTTTCCCACATTTTTTGCCAAATAGTTCAGATTTTTCCCAATATGATAAAATTTTTCTTGTTTCCGAACACGAAACAAAATGTGCCATATTCGTGCCGAATTTATGTTTGGCGATCATTTTTCGAACAAATTTGCTTATCACCACTCCTGACTGGGTCTCCATCTTCTGGGTTGGCTGTAGTGGAAGACATGTTGGTCCCTATTATACTATTTCTACTCTTGTGAAATTGATGCCACTTTGGTGGTGTCTGCCCCTAATTATTTTATGTTTGAAGACTCCTGCTTGGGTCTCAATCTTCTGGGTTGGCTGTAGTGGAAGAGATGCCGCTCCCCATTATACTAGTTCTACTTTGGTGAAATTGATGTTACTTTGTTTCTGTCTTCCACTAATTTTTGGAAATGTGAAGACTCCTGATTGAGTCTATATCTGCTTGGTTGGCTGTATTGGAAGAGGTGTCGCTGACCATTATACTATTTTTAGTCTGGTGAAATTTATGCCACTTTGTTGGTGTCTTGAACTAATTTTGGAAATGTGTACACCCCTGGTTAGATGTACATGTGCTGGATTGGCTGTAGCAAAAGAAATGTCACTCCCCAGTATACCAATTCTACTTTAGTGAAATTGATGCTACTTTGGTGGTGTCTGCCACTAATTTTTGGAAGCGTGAACACTCCTGGTTGGGCATCCATCTGTTGGGCTGGGTGTAATGGAAGACATGTTCCCTGTTATAATATTTCTAGTGTGATAAAATTGATCTCACTTTGTTGATGTCTGCCATTAATTTTTTTAGAATGTGACCACTCCTGGTTGGGTGTCCATCTGCTGAATTGGGTAGTCCATCTTTATTTCACTCCCAATCCATTCGAAGCCATCGTTCTCCTGTAAAAATCCAAAATAAAAAACAACAATATCCCATACCTGTCTGCCGTACAGTCAATTCCCATGCCACAATCTATCTGAAGGGGTTAAATAGTTTACAACTGTGACCAGTGCTAATGCGACCGGCCTGGCTGCAAACCACAGAGGAATGAAGGAAAAGCTGCCTGCGCAGCCTCCCTGCCTGACAGGAGATGAACTGATTAGTGTGGGAAAGTTTCTGAACACTTTCCCATGCTGTCAGTTCACCGCGGATCAGGCAAGGAGTCTGCGCAGGCAGCTTCTCAGTCATTCCTCTGTGGTTTACAGCCAAGCTGGTCGCATTAGCACCGGTCACCTTCAGATAGATTGTGGCACGGGAATTGACTGTACGGCAGACAGGTATGGGATATTGTTGCTTTTTTATTTTGGATTTTTTACAGGAGAACGATGGATTGGGAGTGAAATAAAGATGGAAAAAAATGTGTGTTTATTTATTTCATTAAAAGACCTTTTTTCTAAATGTGTGTGTTTTTTTACCCTTTCAGACTAGTAGATTAATAATGGATAGGTGTCTTATTGGCACCTCTCCATTATTAACCAAGCTTAATGTCACCTTACAATAGCAAGGTGACATTAACCCCTTATTACCCCATATGCTACCTCTACAGGGCAATGGGAAGAGAGCGGGTAAGTGCTGGCACATTTTTTTTAGCCGGGGGGGCAAAAACAATGGTCCCCCTCTGGGCTAATAATTTCTGCCCTTAGTCACTGGCTTGCCCTCTCTGGAAGAGAAGATTGCGCGTGAGCACATGCCAGTTTTTTCCGCAAATTAATCCTTTAATTTAACACCTTACAGCTCCAAATTTTAACACACATACACTACTAACATTATTAGTGAGGGACATATAAAAAATAATGGATATACAATTGTTTACTGTATGTAAACCATGTCTCATATCCTGTCGGGTTCTGTAATGATTTTACAGATGCTAACAATTGAATTTATCTATATCTCTAGGAAATATATATGTATATGTGTCTCACAAAAAAAAAAAAAATAATAATATATATATATATATATATATATATACAGTATAAAAGGAAAAAAAAATAGGCAGCACTCAAATTAAATGTGAAAACAGTGGATACTTTACTGATCCTCAGGTGGTAACTTATACAAGTGCTCCATTAAACATATGTGCATAAAACCAAAAATCTAGATTACAAAGTGCAACAGTGCATATACAGTGCTTTAAAAAGACTCAACTTGCCTATAAAACTGATAATGACACAACCTATGAGGGTACTAAGACTTATATAGAGAAAAAAAAGTTAATATACTTTACTTATATCCTTGCAGCTCTCTGTCACTGCTGGCTACTCGCTGTGGTCAGTGTTGTTTGTTACCACCCAGCTCCAACATGTGACTCATCACTGCATAGCTGATCATTGCAGAGTGCCTGAACATGCTCACTAGACATACTATTCAGAACTGCCATTTTGCTTTAGGGCATCACAGCCCTATTGCTGACATGCATATATTAGTGCCTGGGGTTGCGGTTTTACACCTGGAATGGTCACAAACCTTAGAGGCACCCATCAGGTGACAATGTGGCTGTGTTGCTATTTTAACAAGAGATGACAACATCACACAGTTAGGGATGGGCGAATCTTCTCGTTAGGACTCGTTACTCTGCGAGTAGTAGGGGACTCGCAGGAGTCGGTACTCTGCGAGTTTCCAAGCGATTACTCGCACAGTAACGAGTCCAATGCAAATAAGGCTAAGTGCACACGTACCGGAACTCTCGCGGAAATTACCACGAGAATTCCGGAATTCCATTCCGCGGGAAAATCGCATTTTAAATTCCCGCGATTTTCCCGCGGAAAACTAGCGATTTGCAAGCGTATTTAGCTTGCAAAATGCTAGCGTTTTCCAAGCGATCTGTAGCATCGCTTGGAGAACTGATTGACAGGTTGGTCACACTCGTCAAACATAGTGTTTGACAAGTGTGACCAACTTTTTACTACCCGCGCAGCCTTCCCGCCTCTCCACGCATCCGTTCCCAGTAATCCTTTGCGAAAATGCCCGCGATGACGTCCGCTGCATTTGGCGCACAAGGGCACACCTTCAAAAGTGCACAGCACACTGTAAAATCCTGCCAGCGCACCATCTGCGCACCCCATACTAAACATAGGGTGCGCAGATCCCAAGCGTCCATGTGCGCTAGTAGGCGGCGATGACCGGATGGGACGGGGATTAGTGCAAATGTGAAACTGACCTAACTGGTATTGTATGTGGTGTAATTGGGCCCTGACATCTGGCAACAGCCACACTGAAGACACCGAACCAGACATCAAACTCAGCTGCAAATCTTCCACCTGCAAAAGTGTGTGTGTGTGTGTGTGTGTGTGGCCTGGCTGTGTGGGTTTTTTTATTTTATTTTCAGATTTGCAATTGTGTTATTAATGTATCTGTTGTAAATTGGTGTTTTTTTATTTTTCATTTATTGTGGTATTTAAAATAAAGAGCAGAGGAGCTCCTATTTGTTGGAAAAAAAAAATTATAAAAAAAAAATAAATAATAAACTGTTTTGAAAAAATCTCCTTTTGTATCATTTAAAAAAAAGGTAAAATTAAGTTACCATAAAGGTACATAAGTACATAAGTGTGGTTAAAAGTGAGATTGCAACATGAAAATAATCTGGGTATACACAGCTGAGTTTTTAAGGGAATTCAAAAACATCCAAACACAGTGTGGGTATACACAAAATAAACACCTTCCATCACTGGTTACACTCTCGGTGAGAGTTTGAGGGAATGCAAACACTGGTTTACACACCTTAATCACTGGTTACTCTCGGTGAGAGTTTGAGGGAATGCAAACACTGGTTTACACACCTTAATCACTGGTTACACTTGGTAACACCTTCAATCACTGGTAACACTACACTGGTTTACACACCTTCAATCACTAGTTACACTTGGTGACACTTTTTCAGGGAATTCACATGCAAAAAAGGGGTTTACACAAAATATTACACACCTTCAATCACTAGTTACACTCGGTGAGAGATAAGGAAATGTAAACATGAAAGCACTTAATCATTTTCTTAATACTTACAGATCACTAAATAATGAAGAACCAAAAAAGCAGAGATGGTCAGCCAGACGGCAGAAGGGATCTTCAAAGACAGCGCAGCAGCGAGGAACGGCAAGAGCGCAGCAGAGAGGAACGGCGAGAGCGCAGCAGAGAGGAACGGCGAGTGCGCAGCAGACACGAACACCCAGGCCGTGGCAGAATACACGCAAGTTTCCCTGTAAGTATAAAGACCTGAAAGCTTATTATGATCATTTCTATAGTAGCTTAGCAATTATCTTTATACTTCCAGATAACTTCAGCAAGCACCACCAACCAGACCGCAGCAGAGACGGTGAGGAATGCAGCAGTGAACACGGTCGGACAGGCCGCAGCTTAAACAGTTGGACAGGCAGCGGAGATGGTCGAACAGACCGCAGCAGAGACGGCCAGCCAACCTTTATTTTCCCTGTAAGTATAAAGGCCTGAAAGCTTATTATGATCCTTTGTATAGTAGCTTAACAAGTGTCTTAATACTTGCAGATCACTTCAGGAAGCACCGCAGCTGCCAACGCAGCTGCCAACGCAGCAGCCACAAACCATAATGTCTTCTCCTGAAAGCTCCCCCTCACATCATCAGCGAGCTGAGGTAAAAAAAATTTTTTTTTTTAATTTAAGCTAATTTTTTTTTGGGTTAAAAACACTATCCTATTATGTTTTAACAGGAAGCTGATTCAGAGGAGCTTCCAGGAGGAGACGTGCAGGGTGGAGAGACGCAAGGAGGGGGTGCGCAGAGTGTAAGTTTAGCACATACACAGATACATAATGCTACACCCAACACAAACATTCATCACAGTGCACACACCATAACTACGCATCCATCGAAACAAAATTTTTTTTTTTTCTTTCCCACAGTCTTCAGAATCCGGTGCCCGTACTAGAGTGACTCCCAGGACATCCCAGGGTCGTCAAGGTGATGCATCTGGTGGTCAGCAAACGGTAAGTAACCCTATTTGGATAATTGTTTAAATGAACATCATGTGTTTGAATAGAATGTAATTTTTTTGTTTTTTCTTTTGTTTTTTATCTTCACAGGTTTCACAGCGTGCTCCCCGCAGACATCTGGAGGAGGGTGTGGTCATCGATACTGATGACCTCATCCGTGAGGTGGAAAACCGGGAGCCGCTGTGGAACATGGCAAACCGTCTACAATCCGACCAACCAACCACCCGACGGCTCTGGGATGAGGTGTGTTCCGAGGTTATTGACAACTGGGAGGAACTCAATGAGAGGGCCAGGGATTTTGTGCGTAAGTATTACAACTTCAGTAACTTATATTTCCAGCATGTGAAGTGTTGAATACTAAACCTTTTTTTTTTTTTGCTTCACAGGTGACAGGGTTATCACACGGTGGCGGTCGCTCCGGGATCGCTTCAAGAGGGACTACAACAAAGAGATTCAGACCCCGAGTGGATCGTCGGGAGGACGCCGGGGACCCCAGTACAAAAACTACAAAGCCCTGGCGTTCCTGCGATCTACAATGGTGTGCAGAAGGTAAATATTCCCCAAACAATTCCTGTAGTAGAAATGTTTAACCAATTTTTTTTTCAGCAGACTTAAATTAAATATCAATATTTTTAATATACATTTTTTTCTCCTTTTTTTTTAGCACCATCTGCAGCACTCGGGAGTCTGCATCAGAGTTGCGTCCCTCTGGAGTGATTCCTAGTGAGACCGCCCCCGGTGACCACATCGAGGTATCCGACCCCTCTGTACTTACCCTCTTGTCTCATCCCTCTATCCCCTCCACCAGCACTGGAGCAGCAGGGCAGACTTCATCACATGAAGCTGCTGGTGATGACTTGTTCCCTGTTCCCCACCCCTCAGACACTGCCGCAACATCTCGACCAACTTTTGGTTCTGGCCGGCAGCGTCTGAGGAGTTAGGAAAGGATGACCTTGTCTGACTGTTTGAGTCTAAACTCAACTGTTCAACACGGTTTCCACACTTATGGACAACGGTTATCTTCTGGGTTGACCATGATCAATCAAAGTATCATGGAACTCAGAAGATACATGGAACAGATGAATTTAGAATCAAACCAGACACCGAGACATACCTTTTTTCAATCTGTTGTCCGGCAAATGGAAGGTTTAAGTACTCACCAGCAGATGCGTGTGATGCAAGCCTGTCAGAATGCTCTAGTGGAAGTGCTTGCTGAAGCATCTCATCCTCCCCCTGTCCATCCTCCCCCTGTCCATCCTCCCCCTGTCCATCCTCCCCCTGTCTATCCTTCCACAGTCCATCCTTCCCCTGTCCATCCTTCCACCACCATCCATCACACAGCCGTCCCTCCTCCTACCACTCCCTCTCCTTTCTCTAGTTCCCCATTCCATTCTTCCCAGTACCTACCTTCCCCATTGCATTATACCCCAATGCCCTCACCATACCCACCCCCACATACACCTTCAATGTACCCACAAACCTCATCTGTCCATCCACTCCCGTCCCAACCACATGTGTTAAACCCCCCTTCCACTTCTGGTCCTCACCAACTCCCTCCCCAGTCCTCTACCCCCCCTCGATGTGGTCAACCCTGTTAACCCCTCCAATACTATCTCCACCCAACATTATCACACTCTGTGATGTTTTCTTATAAAAAAAAATAAATAAAAAATAAAAAAAGGTAATATATACCAAGAAAAAAAGTTACAAAAAGTAATATATACCAAAAAAAATTACAAAAAAGGTAATATATACCAAAAAAAAAAAAAAATTACAATATTACAAATTCAGAAATAAACTGTTTTTTTTTTTCAAAAAACTTTATTGTGTTGTTTTTTTTTTGCTTCTTTCTTTTGAAATATTCAAATTACACCAGTGGTGTAAAAGGTAAACACAACACTTGGTAACACAACACACAACAATATTTCACAGTACACCGGTGGTGTACAAGGTACAAAAAAACACTTGGTAGCACAACATTTGGTACCATTTCAAAGTGTGAAACGCTTGGTACACAACACTTGGTAAAATTTCAAAGTGTCACATTTTACACTTGGTACATTTGTAAGTGCAAAACAACACTTGGTAAAACTTTATGCTTGGTACCCAACAATTGGTACCCAACAATTGGTAACACTAGTAAAACTTTATGCTTGGTACCCAACAATTGGTAACACTGGTAAAACTTGGTAACACTGGTAAAACTTTATGCTTGGTACCCAACAATTGGTAACACTGGTAAAACTTTATGCTTGGTACCCAACAATTGGTAACACTGGTAAAGTGTAAAACTTGAAGAAAAAAAAAAATGGTAAACCAAATCACATGGTAACAATGCTTGGGAAAGCCAAACACTTGGTAACATTTCAGTTAAAAAAAAAAAAAAAAGGTTACTCACAATTGGTATAGAAAATTATATCATGTCATCTTGCCAGTCCACTTGTCACTCTGGGGTCACAAAATAGTCTGCAAAGGTGTCCCTGATTCTTGCCACTGATCCAGTACTCCGAAAAGTTTGTTGCTCATAATCCCACAAGGTGGTTCCAGACAGATTATCATCGATGGAAACTGGTTCCTTTGAAAGGACAAAATTGTGCAGGATTACACAGGCCTTAACCACCTCATCCACAGTCTCTGTTTTCATTTTCATGGCTGTTAACAGGACTCTCCATTTGGCAGTTAAAATTCCAAACGCGCACTCCACAACTCTGCGCGCTCTAGTTAACCGATAGTTATAGATTCTTTTCCGGTGTGTTAATCCACGACTACCGTATGGTTTGAGTAGGTGTTTAGAAAGCTGAAAAGCATCGTCGCCAACGCTCACAAAAGGCATTGGTGGGCCTGTTGTTCCAGGGAGTGGTCTTGGAGGTGGGAAGTTAAAATTATCTCCATACAAGCGACGGCCCATGGTGGAAATCTTGAACACCTGAGAGTCATTAGAACGACCGTATGCACCAATGTCCACGGCAATCAATTTGCAGTTTGCATCCGAAATGGCCATCAGCACAATAGAAAAGTATTTCTTATAGTTGTAAAACTGTGAACCAGATCCCATAGGTTTCACAATCCTGATATGCTTGCCATCCACGGCACCGATGCAGTTTGGAAACTGGCAGATTTCTTGAAACGTCTCTGCAATCTCCAGCCACCTCTCCTGTGTTGGCTCTGGAATGTATTCTTCCTGTAGAGAATCCCATAATGCCCTGCAGGTCTGTTGTACAATTCCAGCAATAGTGGAAATCCCAATCCGGAACTGGAAATGGAGGGAGGTGAAGGATTCTCCAGTTGCCAGGAATCTGTTAAAAAAATTGAAACAGTAAAATTAATACAAACTACAAGCCATAACATAACAATAAAATCCTGCAGAATCAGAAACATTTTAAAATTTAGATAACTTACCGAAGGGTCACAATCAAACGCTCCGCCGGTGATATAGAAAACCGCATTTGTGTGTCCCTTCTCCGGATTTGTTCTCCAACACGATCCACCAATATCTCAAAGAATTCCAGCCTCATGCGTACGTAGTTGAAGAACTTGTGCGGATTCCTCAATTCCAGGTACAATGTGGAAAAAACACCATGGGTGAACCTCTGCGCATTAATGGGATGAATCCACTGGCGCCGTCTCCTCATACGCAGGATTCGCAATCTTCTTTTCTCCGTCTCGAGAGCAATAATTGCCAACTGATTCAAGTGAAGATCCAATTCCACACTGAAGCTGTCAATACTCGCAATAACTCCTTCCAGACTCGCACTAACTCCTTCCATCGCTGCCACTAGCTCTAAAACCTTTCAAAGAAATTGTATCACAACACCCTAGATATATTTCTCCCTAGTTTCCAGCATCCAATCACATTTGAGAGCATTTCCCAAGAGCGAATCATATTTGGGAGCTTCCCATTTTGGAGGTGTGGAAAAACAGATCCGCAAGAAAACGGATCCAACGGATGTACAAAACGGATGCCAACGGATGGAACGGATCCGTTTTGTTGAGGAACCGTAATAAAATCGGTATGGCGGATCCTTAAAAAAACGGATCCGTCCCATCAGCTTGCATACGTTTTATACATTTTTTTGCGGATCCGCCAATTTCAAATTTTGGCGGATTTTGACTGATGGCAAAAAACTGAAGTGTGAAAGAGGCCTTATTAAGAAGTGACAATTGTGAATCAGTTAATACCTTTTTAGATAAATTGATCACTAGTTCTGATGGTTGGATCGTGTCACTGGTCTCCGTGATTGGCTGTAATTCTTCTGTTTTCTGCCTCTTTTCTCTTTTTTCTCTTTTCCATTGTTGCCATATTTTTTAACGTGCAATACCGATTATGTAATATACATGTTACAATGTCCATGTGCACTTTATTATATTGGAGAAACAACATATGATTTAAAAACACGGATGAATCAGCATAGATGTGATATACGGAAAAAAACGTAAAGATCTGCCTGTCCCTACAAGGACACACAGAGAAAGATTTAAGATTTAGAATGATAGATTATGTACATAGACGAGGAGGGAACCGTACGGAAGTTTTAAAAAAATTGGAAATGAGATGGATATATGAGCTGGGGACCAGCAGGATTAAACGTTGATTTTAAGGTGCATATGTTTTGAGATACTTCCTTTGACTATAACCTTCCATGTAGCCTGACTTCTGTGTGTTGTATGTGCTACTGATGTTTTTATATATAAGGATATGTTTATAATTATATCCTTTTTACTTTTTTCTCCAGATATATGATGCTGTGACGAGAGTGACTACAAGATTATAAAGGGTACTTAATGAGAGGTGTTAAGATAAGATATATATTTTTCATTTTTCTATAGAATGAGTTTTTATGGTGATTTCACTGCAGTATACTAATGCCTGGTATGTGTGTAATAGAATGAATGGGAACTGCATAAAGAGTGACCTCTGGTGGTGAAGGGTATTCAGGATTGGTTAATGCTGTAAAGAGAGATTGTGTGATGTTGTCATCTCTTGTTAAAATAGCAACACAGCCACATTGTCACCCTGATGGGTGCCTCTAAGGTTTGTGACCATTCCAGGTGTAAAACCGAAACCCCAGGCACTAATATATGCATGTCAGCAACAGGGCTGTGATGCCCTAAAGCAAAATGGCAGTTCTGAATAGTATGTCTAGTGAGCATGCTCAGGCACCCTGCAATGATCAGCTATGCAGTGATGAGTCACATGTTGGAGCTGGGCGGTAACAAACAACACTGACCATAGCGAGTAGCCAGCAGTGACAGAGAGCTGCAAGGATATAAGTAAAGTATATTAACTTTTTTTTCTCTATATAAGTCTTAGTACCCTCATAGGTTGTGTCATGATCAGTTTTATAGGCAAGTTGAGTCTTTTTAAAGCACTGTATATGCACTGTTGCACTTTGTAATCTAGATTTTTGGCCTTATGCACATATGTTTAATGCAGCACTTGTATACGTTACTATGACAATGGCCATTTTGAATATGTAAAACGGATTAATTACTGGAATATTGTACACGTTTGTTACTACTATTTAAGTTTGTACTGACAATGAGCACATTGCTTGACAAAGACGGGTTGCAGTTGAAACATTGCCACCTGAGGATCAGTAAAGTATCCGATGTTTTCACATTTAATTTGAGTGCTGCCTATTTTTTTCCTTTTGTTAATTTGGCTGTTTGGACACTACTGAATAGGTTTTGCACCTACTATATTATTTTGGTAGTGCTGCCCTTTTTTCTTGATTTATATATACAGTATTTATATGTATGTATACATGTATTCCATCTATTCTATTTTAACCTGTCAGTGTGATTTTACAGTATAGCGCAATGAATTGCCGGCTTTTCTAAAGGACACGTGCGTATTTCTCGCAAGTCACACATATGGTCCCTGTGTAATTCGTTTTTTTCTCGCCTCCATATACTTGCATTGGCGAGTCTCGGCCAAGATACGGTGGAAATTGCAGCATGCTGTGATTTCTCTCGGATGTATAATATGGGCGACAAAAAAACGGATGATGGGAGCTGCCCCATAGATTAACATTGGTCCGAGTGCTATGCGATTTTTTCTCACATAGCACTCCTCTGTATTTCTCTCTAGTGTGACTCCGGCCTTATACTATTACTACTGTGATGAAATTGATGCAACTTTGTTGGTGTCTTCCAATACATTTTTGAAAATGTCCACAAATTGAGAAAATAGATATCCAGCACCGTTGTGTGGAAAAATACCCTGAATGTCTGCACATATATTATTCACATTAATAAAAAGACACCTTAATCCCACTTTGAACGGGTGCTTAATCCCATGTTGAAAAAACAGAACATTTCATTGTGAAGAGAAAGAAAAAATAGGATGGCACTCACCGTTCATGTGAATCAAATCACTTTATTTAACATACATAAGGCATCGGCATAGGCACGGGAGCAATCTGCTGTTTTCCAGTGTTGTGCTGTGGCAGCTTTTGGGTTCGTTTGAAGGTGTGTATGCGTTTGTTTTTGCCTCCCATTGACTTCAATGGCGTTCGGCTATGTTCGGCGAGTATTCGACTAATAAATAGGTGAATATTGCAAATTCGGCAATTGTTACCCAAACCAAATATTAAAATATTCACTCATCCCTACTCATCACTAGCAAAGTCTATAGAAAATTAAAAGTTGTTAATATACTGCATAATATATTTTCTCCATAGCCTCAATATCTTGGTAAAATCTCTCACCGTGTTTGTCACTCACTGATAAGCAAGATGTGAATGTAAGAAATGAATCTTGAAGAATTGAGGAGATTTTCCACCAACTTTTCATAGGTATCTGCTCTTAAGTTTCCCAAAAAATTAGCACTAATGTGATTGCTACCCATGTATCCTTTTCCTTACCCTGCAACAAACAGAAACTACTCATGAAGAACCTTATGAATGAGGTCGAATAAAGACTACTTCCTTTATATTTGCTTCAGTCAAACTGGAATTTTTTTTAATGCGATAGCTGAATGCTTTTGCATTTTTATCCATTGCCTTTGCAAATTTATTCATTAAGCCAAGCTGGATATGCAATGGTGGTAACAAAATCTAAATACAAGATATTTTTACTTCCTGGCTGCATTGAATGTCGGAGAGACTAGTTTCATTTATTGTATTAATATTGTCTTGCACTACTATCCCACTCACAGGGAAAGCAGTAGTACTTCATGTATCTACCCCGGAGACCAAGTAAGAGGACAACAACATTTAAGTCACCACAAAGGGGCTACAAATGTTGGTCATGGTTCCTTCACCTCAACAGCTTTTTTGTGTTGTTATAGGTTTCTTTCATGTGGACTTCACAACCAACATGAATTGAAGTTGACATATTGCCATTATTCAGCAAGATGGATGTTATGCCTGTTTTGGATGATTTCATGAAGAGCCTCACTCTTCTGGACTATTCCCTTATCTTCAGAATTTTCATTAAACTCTTGTTGTTGCATGACACAAGATCACCTCAACAGGATTCTTTCATGTGGACTGCATAACCAACTTGAATTGAAGGTAGTACATTGTCATTATTCAGCAAGATGGTTTTTAGGCTTATTTTGGATGATTTTTCCTTTGGATTATGACTTATGTTCAGAGCTGTTGATTTTTTTGCATACCACAAGATCACCTTCCATGAAGAAGTATTGGACAAGATCTTTATCACAGTTGCAGAACACAAAACTCCAAACATCGCCTGCTAGGAGATTCCACTGCTGTAGCTTGGAACCTAAGAGCTCAGCCTTACTCTTGGGTTGATGCAAATATCTAAAAAGGTCGTTCAATTTTCTTTGTGTTATAAGGTGTGGTTCAGTTGAGGTTGCTGACAGAAAGTCTAGGTCAAGAGAGGAATATGCTTTATGGTAGCAAGCAGCATCATCGTCCTCACTTGACTCAACTGAAAATGTTTCTGATGCCTTTGGAATGCGCAGTTCTTCTGTATGTGATACTGGGCGTATTGATCATGAAATGTTTGGATACTGTAAAGTCCTCTTCTTCCCTGAAAATCCTTTCCTAATGGGGGTCATCATGCAGAAATAGCAATTGGTAGTGTTTTTGATTGGCCCTCTCAATATCATTGGGACTGCAAAAGGCATATATTACCTCTTTCCATGAAACCACTGGCTAAGATTTGATGCACATATATTGCAGCAGATATGTTGGGCCTACCTATTGTCCTGATCTCCTATTTTGCAGACAACATGCAGGTTGTTAGCTTTCCTTATCATGGTATTCAAGTTTCGCACTAGTGACGCAAAAGTGACTTGTGACACATGCGTAGAAAAAACTATCCTCTTTGTTAATACAAGAATGAGACATCTGAAAAAAACACATAGAAACATGTCAATATGCTAAGAATCGAAGCAAATAAATCCTAAAACTGTATACCATACACAGAGAATTAATGAAAGTTGTTGATCCTACTGTAATTAGGATTACATCGTCAGAGCTGAGTTGGCATTTTTTGATCGGCCACCCTGAGATGATAGAGTACTGAAGGGTCAATAGACTAAATAGATGATGCAATAGACCAGCTATTAATAATGCAATGTGATGAAGAAATAATAAGGACGCAATTTTTCTATAAGCCTGCATAAAAAGTGTGATAAGTAACTACAACTTCCTCTGCATCTGAAAAATTAGAGCCAATAAGCAAATGTCAGTATCACAAAGTTAGTTAAGTTCAACTGTTTTTGTCTCTGAACCAATTTGGCTGTTGAACCATATTTCCTTAGAACCTAGAGTCCCATATATACACGATTAGTCAACTCCACAAATACTATACAGTAAATATTAACAATATATGTTAGTGGTAGAATGTATTCTTAAATTAAATTATGAGACTACAGTTAGTCTAAAGCAGAGGCTATTACGGACTTCTCGGGATGTATGGCAACATGTGATAATATTTATCAACTCCTCAAGCACTGTTCAGAAATTTTTGAAATGAGAAGAAATCTGATTTAGGCTGTGATCACACGTGAGAAACTCGGACAAGTCTTGCATCTTAATACCTGACACCGCCAACAGCACTTAAGAGCGGAGCATGCGGATGCATAGAAATACATGCAGCCACACGCTCTGCTCCCGAGTGCCGGAGGCAGTGCCGGGTATTGATGTGCAAGACTCATCCGAGCTTCTCGCATATGTGATCCCAGCCTTACTGTTCACTGTGATCTAAATAGCTGCATTTCAAACAACAGAAATGATGAAATGAACAATTTTACATATAAGTGATTGTTTAAATCTAATTATGACTATAACATTTGAATTTTCACTTGCACTGTTTGCCTTTTTAGAAGATACATTCTTAATATGTCCCAGTTATCACCCGTAATTTGAAAAATATTTTCTGACAGATGTTACCTTTCATCACAAATGTCTATCCTTCAAACAATCCTTTAAACAGCTTTTTCAGCTGTTAAGTGTGTTTCAACTTTCCCTTAGAACATGAAAAAAAGGTTTAAAACACATTTATGTATGTATATGTGTGACTAATTCTATATTGACTTTTGGTTTGTTGAAGGAAACAATGGAGCTTTCATTTATTTTTCCACAGGATACCTTTATCATGCAGTATTTACTTTATAAATTCTGTTTTTGTCAAGAATATCAGCATTTTATAAAAAACAATGTACTCTACCTTGACATTTAGATGCTTGCTGCTATTTTCTTTTATTTTCATATAATATATAGTATGTATCAATGGTAAAATAAAAACTTTTTAACACTTCTACTGCCAGCAGTCAGTGTCAAATTTACTTTGCATGTTCTGCTTTAGCTTACATTTTACCTGTTCTACTTTATTTGCCTCTCCTATTTGAAGCCTTAACTACAGAAAGTAAAATAACAATAGCAATTGAAGACTACTTTGTTTTTATGTTGGCAAAATTGGTTAAGCTAGTTTTTATTATGTGACTGTGAGAAGCTTGTTTCCGGTATTGTTATCATGCACCGATTCACTGTTCTGGAGGCTTGCAAAACACAAGCCGCGTAGACACCATCACATGTTTCTCAACGCAAGCAAGGACTAGCCAGGTCTTTCCCCGGGAAGGAACAACCACGGGAAGGGCAGTCTCCAATGAAGGAAACCACCTATGCCAAAACATGGTATCCATCCACAGACAGCTGTTTCAGGGTATTGCCCCTCATCAGTGTGGAGTAGGAAACTGGCCAGTAGGAGCAATGCCTAGTAAAAGACTGTGAAAAATGAGGATGAATGAACTCATGGAGATCAACATCCAACACTGCAGAGACACCATCACATGTTTCTCAACGCAGTGACTCTAGAGCAATGCCCCCATCCCTTATGAAATATCCAAAAACATGCAAAACACAAGCCGTGGAGACACCATCACATGTTTCTCAATGCAAGCAATGACTAGCCAGGTCTTTCCCCGGGAAGGAACAACCACAGGAAGGGCAGTCTCCAATGAAGGAAACCACCTATGCCAAAACATGGTATCCATCCACGGACAACTGTTTCGGGATATAGTCCCTCTTCAGTGTGGAGTAGGAAACTGGCTAGTAGGAGTGTCTTTGCGGCTTGTGTTTTGCATGTTTTTGCATATTTCCCATAAGGGATGGGGGCATTGCTCTAGAGTCACTGCATTGAGAAACATGTGATGATGTCTCTGCAGTGTTGGATGTTGATCTCCATGAGTTCATTCATTCTCATTTTTCATGTTCTGGAGGCTTGGCATATGCTTCCTAAAGGTCCCTTTACATTTAGCGATGCACCAGCGATCCCGACAATGATGCGACCCGGTCAGGATCGCTGGTGCATTGCTAAATGGTCACTAGTGAGCTGCCAAACAGGCAGATCTCATAGCGATGTAGTGACGCAGCTGCGGTCGTTACTTACCTTTCAGATGCGGCGATGAAGACGTCCTCGCTCGTCGGCGCCAGCAGGAAGCGCCTGACGAGAAATGGAGCTGCACAATCACGCGTGATCAGTGACAGACAGCGGGGGAGCCGGTCAGAGGTAAGTATCACACATAGCGATATCGCTAGCAATATCGCTGCTGCGTCACAAAATCGGTGACGCTTTAGCGATATCGCTATGTGTAAAGGCCCCTTAAGCCATAAAGTTGCAGCATGTGGAGATTGCTAAGTTGGTATTTGCAAATTGCCTCTTCAGAGAGGAAGAGGACTTGAACTCTATAGTGCCACAGGTCATTATTGATCCTTTAATGAGTCTTGAAATATAACTGTGGAAAAAAGCAAAATCAGAACCTCAATTTGCAGGCATGTTATTTCGGGGTATTGCCCTTCGTCAGTGCAAAGTCCTCTTCCTCCTTGAACTCTATATGACTCTCCATAAGGAGAAACGTTACCCCTTAGACCTGAGTTGGTATGGGGAAAAACTGCCGATTTTGAAAGTTTTCCCACCTACAAAGAATGGAGAGGTCTGTATAATTACGTCTCTTCCATTCTTTGTAGGTGGGAAAACTTGCAAAATTAGCAGTGTATCAAATATTTATTTTCCCCACTGTATAGACTGTTTAATGGCAAAATAAATAATCAAATAGCCTGTTCACAGAGGATGACTCTTGAGTCACTTATTGGAAGTAGCAATTAAAAAAGTCAATTTAAAACCTGTAAAGAACCTTGCCTCATTATTAGGATATACTGCCAAACCATTTGCAGATGAGTGTTTTGGATTTTTTGCCCCTCATCAGTGCAAAACAAGAGGACTGGTTAGTTGGAATATTCTAAATCATGTGGATAGGCTATTTAAAATGTTCATATTGACTTTTATGATTATTTCTTCCAACAGGTGGCAGTAGAGTCTCTGTTTTCTTCTTCTGTGAACAGACTATTTGCATATTTAATTTCCAAGAAATGTCCCCATTACTTTGATACAAAATAACAACATTATTTCATTTTAAGAAACGGGATTAGGTAATTTTTTGCAAAAAAATATTAACTATTTGAAATGGTTGTCCAAAATTAGAAATGGAATATAACATTCGGGTATAAAAATCAAGCCATATTTCTACATCATAATTTTATAGACAAAAAGATGAAGTGACAATCTAGACTTCTCTAAGCAGTTATTATCTCAGCATGTGACTATGAACGAAATAGGTTGCAATTAAGAGGATCCATAAGAAAATATTAGAATGTGTCAAATGTATTTGGATGTTAGAAGCACTCATCTCTGTAAAGTAGGATACGATGTTAGATCTCTGCATATGACATGATTGACTTCCATTCATGTATTTACATATCATGAATAAAACACTGAAGAGCATCTGTTTTCACTACATATTAATACCTGGCATAAAAATCACCAGTTGTCAAAGTTCAATGTTAATATAAACTTTTACAGAGCTTTTCACAAAACCTATAATTCACTTTCCATTTGCATGGTTCAATTTAAAAATAGAACTGTACACGTCTTCTCTCTTTTCTTTAGTGTCATTTGACCATTTTATTGCCTGCAACATTTACAACCCTTTGTCCTCATTGCAATTTTAATGAAATAGGATAAAATATAAAATCAGCAAAAAGTAGGAATTTAAAACTTAATGTTTAATGTAGTCACTAAAAGGAACACAGCAAAAGCATTATTAAAATGGTACAAAAGCAGACCTGCTTTCCACAAAACACTATCTAAAATGGTGCAGTAGCAGACCTGCCTTCCACACTTGTAGGTCAAAAAAAAAGGCAATTTGAGTAATTGGCTAGCTATGTACCACTGACATGGAAGATATACAAAGCCTGACACAGCCTGGCAGAGAGTCATATATCAAGGACGATCAATAACCATGGACAACAATGGAATGATCCCACCCAATCCAGGCATATACTGTACAAAAGGTAGATCAGCAGTGAAAGTACATCAATGGAGTGATATCATCCAGTTCAGGCTGGCAAAGGACCACTGACATCCTATTAGGAGTAGTCATGTGAAGCATTCAGTGTCATAATTCTGTATGGATAGCCACATTTTGGACCTTTGTAATGGTGTCAGTTAGATAAAGGAACTGCCTCCTTTTTCACATTTACTGCTCATCTCTAGTAGACTACTTTTTTGTAAAAAAACTAATCAACTGAATATTTTAAGAGATACATATTGTCCCTTCTATGAATTTAGATTTAGTGTTTATATCAGAAACAATACCAGCAATTAATTTAAAATGGGAAATGGGTAGAAATTCCTTTACAGACCTGGGATGACAACTGGTGAAAGATTTTTCCTATCAGTTGTTATCCTAAACAGGTCAATAGAAAGTCTGTGTCCAGGTCCCTTGATCACTGTGGAATGTAAAAAGCTAATCTGTTTGCAATCAAAGTGTAATTTAAACTGTATTTCAAGCCATACTCTGTTCAAATACAGATGAAAATTCTGCAAGGAATCCAATGTGCCACCCCATATGCAAAAAATTTGTCGATGTAGTGACACCAGTAAAGGAAATGTTTAATAAATTCAGAATGAGAACAGACAAATTGCTGCTCAATTGAAGCCATGTAACAATTTGTATATGGAGGGGCTACATAGGACCCCATTGCAGTGCCGTATTTCTGAAAATAATGCATATTCTACAAGAGAAAATAATTTTCATGAGCTACATCTGTCAGTAGATCCATATAGAAGTTAGTAACTATGTCAGTAAAACCTGATATTAGAAGCATGTTATTAACTGTTTTGATACCTTTGTTATGAAAAATCAATGTTTATATCTGATTTTTGGTCATTTTCTATATATGATGTCTTTATCTATATATGATAACTTTAGGGTAGCACATGTTGGCTATATATTCCTTTAGTTTGTGTTGCTAGTAGGATTGTTCATATATGACAGTCTATGAGTCGAATGCATGTATTATACATATCTTTAAGATTTTGCTTTTTTTGTTCTTTTCATCATTATTCTGATGAAGCTCTTGTTTGTACGAAATGTTAATTAATAAAAAATAATTGCTTTAGATCACTTAAATATTCAGTTCATAATTTTTTACAAAAAAGAAGTACCGTGATTTTTTTTTTCTTTCTTGTAGAGTGACATCTTATCAATGCACTCTCCATTACTAACAGTAGAATGACGTGTTCTGTATTGCCATACATCTCTAGCAAAGAATTATTAAGCATAAGATCTTTAGATACATTTAAATATTTCTGGAAATGTGAGGCTACATGCACAGTTGAGTATTTGTTGCGTTTTTTAGCTCAGTATTAGTAAGCCGAACCTAGGATTGGGTAAAAAATGCAAAGTTGTTGCACATTTTTCTATTTTACTTTTCCACTTATTGTTCCTGTCCTGGTTTTTGCTTACAAATACTAAGGTAAAAAACAGGAATAGAAGCGGCACTCCAACCTGGTAAAAAAATAGAAAAAACTTTATTTAAGGCATATTAGCTATGTTTAAAAAAAGAATAAACACCTGACGCATTTATGGCACGTACATAGTGCCCTTAAGGGCATGTCACACTAAGAGATATCGCTAGCAATATCGCTATAACTAGTGACGTTATAGCGATATTGCTAGCGATATCTCTGTGTCTGATACTTACCTACGACCGGCTCCCCCGCTGGTTATCGCTGATCGCACGAGAACGTTCAGGACCGTTTCTCGTCGTCAGCTTCCTGCGACGCTTCCTGCTGTGAAGACGAGCGACGCGTGGAGCCAGGCGGGAGGACGCAGGATCGCCTAGTGTGACAGGTAAGTAGCGACCCCCGTCCCCTGCGATGTCGCTAGTGAGATCTGCCTGTGTGGCAGCTCACTAGCGACCACTTAGCGATGCACCAGCGATCCTGACCGCGTCATATCGCTGGTCGGGATCGCTGGTACATCGCTAAGTGTGACAGCACCTTTAGTCATACGATGGGTATGGCTACATGAGATAGACAACACAAAGACAAAAAGGACCAATCACAGATACTTAGTAGTTACATCAATATGCTTAAGGTGTTGCAACAAACAGGTGCAGATAAACAAGAGAACACTTATAAGACGAGAATTTGCATGCATTAAAAAAAACTTTTTGAAGAAAAATAGTTTAAATTTTTTAATAAACATAAAAGAAGTCATTCCTGAATTTTATACCTGTTGGATATTTTGTGTGTAGTTTTAGTATTCAGAAGGCTTCACGTGTAGTTAAAGCTTTCTGTCTGTTTCCTCCCCGAATGGCATTACAAACTTTCTCTATGCCATAAAATACAAAATGAGAAACATCCCCATTGTGAGAATTTACAAAATGTTTTGCAGCTCCTGAGTATGCTGTGTTTTATTATGAACATTTGATAAATGTTCTGCTATCCTCTTTTTAAGCTTACGGATAGTACATCCGATGTATTTGATTTGACATGACAGGCAGCAGATGCAATAGACCACATATTGAGTATTACAATTAATAAATGATGTAATTTTATACGAATTATTCATTGATTGAAATACCTTAGTTTTATCTAAAGCATATGTGCTGACACTGCATCAGCTGAATGCATATTTGTAAAAACCCAAGGTGATTAGCCATCACTGAATTGTATTAGATTGTCTCAGGTAGCATTTTCTGTGTTAGTCCCAAGTTTTTAATTTTTCTAAGAGCTAATAGGAATTTCTTTTTACACCAAACAGAGTCCATTTTTTCTTTTGTGTGCCCATAGCCTACATGTAATTGGGAAATATTTTTCAGGCACAGTGCAAAAGCTCAGAGAGCAAGGAGAGACAGATTTTACCGTTATGGTTTGCAGGTGCCATGACCTACTGGCTGAGCCCTTAAGGTGCCAGAACAGCAGAACCCCCCATGAGTGATTCCATTTCACAAACTACACCTCTCAATTAATTCATCTAGGGGGGCAGTGATCATATTGACACCACAAGCATGTCACAGAATTTTATACCAATGAGCAGTGCAGAAAAATAACTGCAATTTTACCACCAAAATTTTGTTTTATCTCCAGATTCTACATTTTCACACAAGAAGTGGGTAATAATGGCATCAAAATTTTTCCCACAATTTGTACTGAATGTGGCAATACTCCATATGTGGCTGTACAGTACTACTTAGCCATACAGAGATTTGGGAGGAACAGAGCGCTATTTGACTCCTAGAGCCCAGATTCTCCTAGAAGAGTTTGCAGACTCTATACAGTATGCAGAGTCTCTAATTAATAGAAGAGCAGAATCCCCCCTCAAGGGACCCCATTTTGACAACTCTACCCCTTGGGGAATTTATGTACAGGTGTATTGATGATTTTGACATGGGTATTTTCTAGAAAAAAAGCAGCAATGGATGAGGCCACTTGAAAATTGCAAACTGTCATTGTAGTGACCAGTACACTGTAGTGACCAGTACCTTGCAGTCACCAGTATGTTATGTCCAGCCCATGCTTCTGGAGACATGCACCCAAAGATAGACAAGCTCTCATAATTTCAGAATGCCAAAAGTGGAAGCAATATGTGATTTTAGGTACACTGTGGGGCTCAGAAGGGAGGGTGCATTTGGACTTCAGAGCGCAGAATTTGTTGAATTTCTTTTGGTGGGTGAGGAGCAATTTTGCCTTTCCAGAGCCTTTGTGTTCGTGGAAGCCCCTATATTTTCATTAATAGATGACAGACCTAAGTGTAGACTTGCTTTTTTTATGGATTGAGTTGATTGTTTTATTTGGAACATTTTACATAACATTTGGTATCACATTCATTCGGCGTTCTATGCTGACCACTTAATTTGTAGTTTCCATCTAAATCTCTGAGTGACATGATTCAGATGAAACCCCAAGGGATCTATTCACTATAATGAGGCAACAAAGTTAGGCTGGAGTCACACACAATGTCAAAAAAATCGGTCCGATTTTGATGGACCACAATCGCACAAATGTTTCATGAACAGTGATCCATCTGTCATCTGATTTGAATGCGAGGATGCAATTTTCTCGCATCTGAGCAGCCGTGTGACATCCGTTTGACATCCGTGTGACATCTGTCTGCTGAGATTTTGTTGGTGGCTTGCAAAATGGACATATAATAGAGCCCAATGACAGGTTAAACACAAATGAAAGAATAGATATAGACACATAGAATACATATATATATATATATACAGTATTCTGGACCGTGAAGAAGGCGGGTTCTACCGCTGAAACGCGTAGTCCTATCTGCACGACTTTCCTGTGTTATTGCTGTTTTGAACTGCTTGGACCATTGCATTTTAATGGATTTATGAATAAAAAGAAAAAATTTTTTAACAGCATCCTGGATTGCTCACGTTATTGCTGGACTTTGCTTTGTCGTTGTTCACAGTATATATATATATATATACATATACACATGTCATTGAGACACACATATATATATATATTTATATATATATATATTTCATAGAGTTCTACATAGCATAATAGCCGCTAATTCAATTGTCGACTTCTGTAAAATCATTCCAAAACCCGACATGAAATGACACATGGTTTGCATAAAGTAAACCATTTCATTTCATGTATTTTTTATATGTCCCTGACTAATAATTAGATTAGAGTTTGTGTGTAAAATTGGTACATGTTGGTGTTAACTAAAGGAGTTAATTCGTTGAAAAAAATTGCATGGGCTCCCGCGGTAAAAGTGCAACCAGAGCTGATGTCTGCACTCGGAAGGTGAGAATAAACTTTTTTTTATTTTTTTGGCGTGAGGTGGGTGGCTGCACTGCGCCTGTCCATGATAGCATATAAAACATAGTAAAAAATAGATGGCCATGGGTACCATAAAAAAGAAAGAAAAGATAAATAGATGGCCATGGGTACCATAAAGAAAAAAGATACTCACCTATTCCCCTTCTCTCACCATGCGCCCGGCATCGTGGTCCCAGTTATGCTTTGCAAAAAAGACCGCTGATGACGTTGTGCTCTTGCAAGAGTGACGTCATCTATGGTCTTTAGTGCTAAACATTACCGGGACCGCGATGCTGGCCGCGTGGAGAGGAGATCGGGGGACGCACCCGCGTTGGTGATTGGTCGCAGCCAGAGGGCCGTGACAGTGATTGGTTGGCCATGGACAGAGGGCTGCGACGCTGATTGGTTGTGGCTACTCGGCCACGGAGCTGATTGGTCACGACGCTGAGTGCAATTACTGCTGCATCACTCATTAAACAGGCGCACATGGACGCATCGCTGAGTACCAATGCACAGTCCAGCCGACAGCCGCTAAAGCCATCACTGCTGCATCACTCAAAGCATCACTGCTGCATCACTCATTAAACATGAGCAAACGGACACATCGCCGCTCATGGCATCACTGCTGTGTCGCTCAATAAACAGGTGCACACGGCCACATCGCTTAGTGCCCAGGCACAGTCCAGCTGACAGCTGCTCAAGGCATCACTGCTGCGTCACTCATTGAACAGGTGCACATGGCCGCATCGCTTACTGCCCAGGCACAGACCAGCCGCCAGCCGCTCAAGGCATCACTGCTGCATCTCTCATTAAAGTGTCACACACGGCCACATCGCTTAGTACCCAGGCTGTTGTGAGTTCATTTTAACCTTCGTCACTGAGGTCTGGTGAACTCCCTATTCTGGTGAAGGAAGGTAGTGAGCCTGATTATCAGGCACCTGAGCCTAATGATGATGACTGGCTGAGTGGAGTCACTGACTGGATATAAGGCTGCCGACGCCCTTCTGCCCTGCGGGTGATTTCTCTGTGGACTTCTAGGACTCCAGTCTGATTCCTGCTCCTCTAAAGCTAAGTTTGCTGCTTTGCCTTTTTGCATTTGTGTTTTGTTTTTTGCCTTGCTTTTCTGGATTCTGCCATTCCTTGCTGGGGTGAGCTGAATCTCCTTTTGCCTGTTGCTCTGTCTTCAGAATATTCCTGAGTACTGGCATAGTCTTTTTGAAGCCTAGCGTCTTCAGGGCCTTTTTCACTGTCAGTCTGTTGGCTCTTATTTTCATAGGGTTTTTCACGGATTGCAGACAGCAGCCTTCCTGTCCTTTCCTATCTAGTTAGCTTGGGCCCCGTCTTTGCTCAGTCTATCTTTCTGTCTGTGTTGTGTTCTTTCTTCTTGCTTCACCGTCATTATATGTGGGGGGCTGCCTTTTGCTTTGGGGTCTGCTCTGGGGCAGTTTAGATTTCCCTTTCTGTCTTTAGGCTATCTAGTCCTCCGGCTGTGATCGAGGGGTCTAGGGCATCGTAGGAACCCCCCACGGCTACTGCTAGTTGTGTTGATAGGTTCAGGGGTCTGCAATCCGATAGCTGCCAACCTCTCTGCTTTTCTGGACTTGGCTTGCATTTCTGTTTTTGCCTCCTGCGGTGACTCAATCATAACACCAGGCACAGTCCAGCCAACAGCTGCTCAAGCCATCACTGCTGCATCACTCAATAAACAGGTGCACACGGCCGCATCGCTTAGTGCCCAGGCACAGTCCAGCTGACAGCTGCTCAAGGCATCACTGCTGCGTCACTCATGAAACAGGCGCACACGGACGCATCGCTTACTGCCCAGGCACAGACAAGATGCCAGCTGCTCAAGGCATCACTGCTGCATCGATCATTAAACAGGTGCACACGGCCGCATCGCTTACTGCCCAGGCACAGACCAGCCGCTCAAGGCATCACTGCTGCATCCGCTTAGTGCCCAGGCAAGATCCGCCGCCACACGCTCAAGGCATCCCTGTTGCGTGACTCATTAGACAGGCACAGTCCAACCACCAGCAGACAACCGCATCGTTGATTGGTCGCAACGTTGATTTGTCGCTTAGTCGTCATGTCAATATGGCCACATTGCTTATTGTACAGCCACATTCCAGCCGCTCAAGGAATCACTGCTGCGTCGCTCATTACACAGGCACAATCCAGCCGCCAGCAGACAGTCACATCACTGATTGGTCGCAACGCTGATTGGTCGCTTAATAGTCGCCTCAACACGGCCGCATGGCTTATTGTACAGGCACATTCTAGCCACTCAAGGCATCACTGCTGCAACACTCATTACACAGGCACAGTCCAGCAGACAGCTGCATCGCTGATTGGTCGCACAGCTGATTGGTCACTTATTTGTCGCCTCAACACGGCTACATCGCTCATTTCACAGTGAACGTTCTGTCAGTCACAGTGCGCTGAAGAAGTACTTCTGTACTGAACACTATCATGATTTACACTTACTGTCTTCCAATGGGTCGTAAGCGAAAATATGCCAATGAGGATGACAAAAAAGCAGCAGCAGCAAGGCAAAGACAACGTCGAGACCAAGCGACACTTCAAGAAACTGTTGCGAAACAAAACCAGGATGCCGAATATCACAGACAATGTCGGGAACAGGAGACAACACAACAAACTGCCGCCAGACAAAACCAGGATGCAGAATCTCACGGACAATGTCGGGAACAGGAAACACCACAACAAACTGCTGCTAGACAAGCTCAGGATGCTAAATGTCACACACAACGTCGGAAACAAGAGACACCACAACAAACTGCCGCCAGACAAGCCCAGGATACACAATCTCACACACAGCGTCGAGTGAATGAATCTTCACAATTCAAAGCAAACAGACAATACAATCAACAAATTCATAAAAAATGAATACTCTACCAACTAATGCAAGCTCAGCAAGATATTCAACAACTTGAACGTTACGGAACAAACTACAATTGTTCAACACTACTGTGGGAATATGAATGCTGTTTGCTCTAAATGCAACTCTCTGAATTTCATTAATGAAAAACCATCTGACAATCAGTTTACTCAATGCTGCCAAAAAGGAGAAACTATGCTACCGAGACCTCAGTACTTAGATTTCTTTGAGCAATTGATGAAAGGAACGCATCAACACAGTACAAATTTTATGGAAAATATCGGAAGCATCAACAGTTCTCATGCTTTTGCCACAACAAAACAACCCTTTCGTTCCTAAGACACAACAAATTAACATTTTGCACAGCAACCTTGATGCTCTTCTGTATCCGTTATTTTTTCCAAGAGGTTATCAAGGTTGGCATGAAAACCTACACCAGCAAGGAACTTCAAGAAGAATTACACAACTGCAGTACTACAGTTTTCTTTTGTCTCTCCGAAATTACTTCAGTCCTATTTTAAATGGTAGGAAACTGACACAACAGTACTTAGTCGATGCATACGTTAAAATTGAAGCAAATCGTCTAAATTACATACGAAGAAACCAAAAACAACTTAAAGTTGAAGACTACTGCGTTGTTCAAGAACATTTGCATAAACAATCCATTCAAAAGGGAATTCCAATTGGAAAAACAGTAATTCTTCCGTCGTCCTTTGAAGGTAGCCCCCGCAACATGCAACAGCGTTATCAGATGCAATGGCAATAGTAACAAAGTATGAAAGACCTGATATTTTTGTGACAATGACCTGTAATCCTAAATGGCCGGAAATTACCAAAAATCTAGAACCCTGGCAACAAGTTCAACACAGGCCGGACTTAGTTGGATGATACTGTGAGGACACTAACTTTAGAAGACGCAGTTACCCTACATACAGTATGCCAAAGCAACTTTGCGAATTGTTTGCCTACATTTGCGTATTTGACCAGCCTACAAATCCGGCTCAACTTTGGACAAATTTCAAAGAACATATAATCCAAGATTACTGCTTACGTCTTCATAACAGAAGTGGAAATTGTCAAAATTGTGAACCTTATGCCATGCAAGATGTCCAAAACGTCTTACCACTTCATGGTAAAACATTTTCAGAATTTAATTTGCCCCAGCCTGCAATTCAAGTTACACAAGTTCCAGAGTATGACGAAGCTTCAGAATTATTGTTGGCAACAGAGAAAAGAAACTCATTAAATGCACAACAACGCATTGCATATGACACTATTGTGAGTGCTATAGAAAACAAAGCAGATCCAAGGCCAATATGTTTCTTTATTGATGGTCCAGGAGGAAGCGGTAAAACATACCTCTATGAAGTTTTAATGCATTGCATTAGAAGTTTGGGAAAAGTGGTATTGCCATTGGCTACAACAGATATTGCAGCAAACCTTTTACAAGGAGGTCGCACTATGCATTCACTCTTTGGGATACCAGTTCCAGTCAATGAAATCTCTGTTTCCCAAGTAAAGCAAGACACAATTGCAGGAAAACAGTTAAACAATGCAAATCTTTTGATACTTGACGAGTGAACCATGGCTCCAAAATACACTTTGACCTTAATTGACAGACTTCTGCGTGAAGTAATGACTACAAATGTTGCGGAAAAAAATGAAATTCCATTTGGAGGTAAAGTTTTTGTCATTGGTGGAGATTTTAGACAATGCCTTCCAGTCATCCCAAATGGAACAAGAACAGATGTTATAGCATCCAGCTTAAAAATGGGCAATCTTTGGAAACAGTTTACTAAACGCCAACTAATGAACAACATGCGATCTTCTGACCCAGACTACAGCAACTGGCTTATTAAACTTGGTAACAGTGAACTTAGTAATCAATGCAACCTTGGCGAAGACATTATTGAAATACCAGAAGACATGTTGTGCACTGACTGCATCGTAAGTGATGTTTTTGGACAACATGTTGAAATTGATGTCGATGATCAAAGCAGTGTTGAGAGGGCCTCTTCCTATGCAATTTTCTGTACCAAGAACAATGACGTGGCTGTGCTAAATGACCGTGTAATGTACAGAATGCCTGGACAGTATAAGTTGTACAAAAGTGATGGATGTAGACAATGAAGATGAACGAGAGCATTATCCAGGTGAATTTTTAAATAGTCTTATGCCATCAGGAATGCCATCCCACAGACTACAACTTAAAGTTGGAACAATCGTAATGTTGCTGCGGAATCTAAATGCAAAAAATGGTCTATGTAATGGAACTCGCCTTATTGTTACTGGACTCCATTCCCATGTAATTCAAGCAAAAGTTATCACTGGATCAGCAAAAGGAGACGAAGTGTTCATTCCACGCATTGATTTATGTCCTTCGGACACCGGTCTTCCATTTAGGCTTCGGCGTCGACAGTTTCCAATCAAACCAGCATTTGCCATGACAATAAACAAGTCGCAAGGTCAAAATCTACACCGTGTTGGCATATATCTACCAAAGCCCATTTTTGGCCATGGTCAACTCTACGTTGCATTTTCAAGAGTTAAAATGAGATCCAACGTCAAGGTGCAGGTTCTTGATACTCCTTTACAAGGAAATTTACTTATACATAGTCAAAAAGTATTCACAAAAAATGTAGTGTGCAAAAATATTTTAGGTTGATATTGTGAACAAATCTATTATAGTGTCCATGTACTTCTTTCGTCTGACAATTTGTTTAAATACAGTTACATATTCATGTAATGGCTTATCTATTTTAATAATCTGTTTAATAATTTTACTCAATTGTATTAAGTTCTATGAGCAATATCATTTAATATTAATATATATTTTACATCGAAAAGCCTGTATCTTCATTGCCTTATTCTTACATCTTTATAAATAAACTACATACATATTCTAGAATACCCGATGTGTTAGAATCAGGCCACCATCTAGTACTTGATATGTGGTCTGGCCTGTTGGTTAATATTAGGTCTAGCAGTGCCCCTCTTCCTGTTGGATCCTGAACCAATTGTGAAAGTAATTGTCTCTAATAGTTGTCAAAAACCTATTACCTTTCCTGGAACTGCAGGTTCTGTTCCCCAATGTTTTTCAGGGTAGTTGAAGTCCCCCATAATAATGACTTCTTCTTGCCTAAAATACAAATGAAATGCGTCATCTTTAACTTTATTTCTTTTAGAGGTCATTTCATCTTCACCTCGCTTGACTGTTTACAATAACAGTCATTTTGACAAGAGATGCCCAAATGTTTATATGCATCTGTACATGAATTTCGCATAAGTCTCTTGCAGGCAGAAAAGGGCTCATGTGCATGAACAATATATGGATCCTTTGTAGCCCTATAGCTCATCATATTTCACCTGGTTTGAAAGTGGTAGTGGTTCCTCTTACCTCTTGGGCTCCCTGTAAGGGTACGTGCACACACTGCGGATTCTGCTGCGGTTCTGCAGCGGATTTGGCCGCTGCGGATCCGCAGCAGTTTTTGCTGTGGTGTACAGTACCATAATATCCTATGGATATTAAAAACTGCAGTGCAGACGGTGCGGATTTTTCCGCACGGTTTTCCTGCGGTTTCTAAACCGCAGAAAGAATTGACATGTCAATTCTTTCTGCGGATTCCACTGCGGTTTGCCATCTCCTCCATTGTGGAGATGAAAAACTGCAGGGCAAAACCGCAGGCTAATCCGCAGGTAAAACCGCAGGTCTTTTGACCTGCAGATTTACCTGCGAATTTTACAAAATCTGCGAGGCCAAAACTGCACCCCAATCCGCAGCGTGTGCACGTACCCTGATCATAGTTAAATAATATGATAAATGGTAACTACTGATTGCACTAATAGCAAGATATTGTACAAAACCTTGCCATAACTGCCTGCACCCAAGTATAAACCTACCTACTGTACCTCTGCACATCAGCTCAGTTTTAACCTATTTATGTTTATAATCCCATGCGCCCCTGCAGTGACATCCCAGCTGTGCATAGTCACACATAGTGTTAGGTTGGTATCAAAACATAACAATCAGAAAATAAAATTCAGTGGGATTTCACTTAGTATTAAAATGGAAGTGTTTTGCATATGATGCATTACCATGAAAGGTGCTATGTTAATATTGTAGTGAATAAGTGATTGTTTTGATGGCTGCTACATTTGTAAAATGTTTCCACTTCTGATTTACTTAAAGAGAACCTGACTGCATCATTGGGTCCCCCAATCTACTTTCATTCACATGCTGTTTTATACCCTTCCTACAAGTCTTTTTATTGTGTTATTGATTTATTCACATGCCAAAAAGCAAGTTTTGATCTGTAATGGTGATACACTAATTACTGGGTGAAATGTTGTAGTGCTGTTGTTTTCCCCAGATTAGTCATCCCCATAATCATGTTATCACACCTCTGTGGGCATGGATTAACTTGATTTGCAAAAGAGTGGCATAAGCAATGGTTGTTTGAAAATCTCTGCCTCTCTGAAAATGCACACTGAGGCTGGAGCCACGTGAGTGTCAAAATATTGGTCCAATGATCATCTTTATTCTCATTTGCACAAGGAAAGACTAGAAGCAATGGGATGAAACTGAATGGGAGGAGACACAGATTAGATATTAGAAAAAACTTTTTGACAGTTAGAGTGATCAATGAGTGGAACAGGCTGCCACGAGAGGTGGTGAGTTCTCCTTCAATAGAAGTCTTCAAGCAGAGGCTGGACAGACATCTGTGTGGGATGATTTAGCGAATCCTGCTTTGAGCAGGGGGTTGGACCAGATGGCCCAGGAGGTCCCTTCCAACTCTACAATTCTATGATTCTAACACTGTATAGTTAAGCAATAGAAGCCTAATAATATTTAAAAACTTCTTATCAGTTTAACATATTACAGAAATGTTTACAGACCACTTAACAATGTATGTCTGAGAAATGGAAGCCAACAAAACTTTAAAAGCTTTTTAACAGTTTTAGTGATAACAGAAATTGCCCCCATACTAAGGAATAGCATATGGCTGAGAAATGTAGCCCATGAAAATGTTTGAATGATTGGTTGGAGTGTTATATAGCACAAAAATGCATTCAAATCAAGTAATACTTGACGGATAAAAATATATTCAATTTTTTTAGCCCCTACAAAAAACTACAGCTATATTATTGCCAGTGGACTGCACAGGCCTAATCACTCTCTAAAGACTGAATTATGTCACTCTTCCTGCTCCTGTGACTATCCCTCTCTAGGCTAAATTAAAATTGAATGTATTACAAACGATTAGCCCTTAGAAGTGCTGTTAGTATGATGGCTCAGCTTCAGCACCAGCATCAATACTACAGGCCTCTGATTCATTATACTATCTATGCACACAGCCCTAGACTGCAACAGCATCGGTGTGCCGAGCCATGCAGTGCCTGTTCTTTTATAATTCCTGATGCTGTCAGAAGGCCAGCCAATCACAGTAATGCCAAAACCAAGAAGATTGCCTGTGGCATTACAGTGACTCACAGGATTCAAGTTTTACATGGTAATGAAAAACGTTGGCACAACTCCAATATGGGTGGTGCACAAGTAGGGGCCCAATCCGTGATCAATAATATATAAACTTGGCACACACACGTGGAATGCTGATGCGAAAGGTGATATTTTAATAAGATATAGTGCATACAGTCAGTGACGTTTCGGTCTTATGACCTTCATCAATGTACTCTGTATTGTACTGAATGCTTTTGGTGTGTGAGCAAAAGATCCACAAAGGGTTACAATAGAATGCTTGTGGCCGCTTTTCGGACCGTTGGTGCACAGAGTGTGTCTGAGCAGTGAACGCGGCGTCCGCCGTTTGTTCTAAGTGTGTGCCAAGTTTATATATTATTCAAGTTTTACATGGAGCACCACCCATTACACGCCGAATAACGAGCACATCTGAGCACTGTGATACTCAAATGATAACCTAATTACTATGCATGCGCTACTGTAGGCAGCCTAATTATCGACACCTGATGTGTAAAAATCTGAGGTTGTGAGTTGTAATAATCACCTAGGCAGGTTAAAAATGCAACTATATTTTATTCCTTATGTCCAACCTCTTACAGCAACTCAAGGTAGATGGACTCAGTTTAATGTCCCCAGTCCACATGATCCCATTCTGTGGCTGGCAGTTCCATTGTCCCCATACTAGGCGGTATCCACTCTCTTCCAACTTTTTTTTTGCCCACAGCTTTTGTGTCTTTTGCTGATATAGTCTGCAGTCAGTTTATGTTCCTCCAGACAACAAATACCATGACCGAAGCTCGTGTATCCAGCTTCAACTGGCAACAGTCATTAGGATAGTTTCAAAATCCAGACTAGAGATACCATGACCATAGCATGTATATCCAGCTACATACAGCAACAATCCTTAGGATCAGGGCCGGACTGGGACTAAAATTCAGCCCTGGCATTTGAAGTTACACAGGCCCACTAGTCACATGGTGACTATATAATATCTTTGTACACTTGTACACTTGTAGTTTACAAGAAGTGAGAGGAGATTAACACGACTATATAACATGTAGTCACAGCTGTGCCCAGTATTTCAGCTCAGTCCTATTTATTGCTTTTAGGTACAGTACTCCTCCCAAAGCTCTGTCCCCTTTTGTATGCACGATTACAGAATTCCTGGCAGAACTGCTATCCATTGGGCAACCAGACCCCCTGGTCATAGCTGCCCCTATCATACCTCCCAACTTTTGAAGAAGGGAAAGATGGACAAAGACTGCGTCAAATTTTGGCCACGCCCGGCCACACCCATTTCACAACTAGTCACACCCATGTCCACGCCCAACCGCACCCATTTAGCACTGCTGATCACACTGACTGGTACTGAGGGCACAGTGGCTGGCATTATGGGCACACTGACTGGCACTAAGGAAGAGAGAAAACAGAGAGAGAGAGAGAGAAAAGAAAACAGAGAGAGAAAGAAAGAGGAAAGAAAGAAAGAACAGTGAGAGACAGAGAAAGAACAGAGAGAGAAAGAAAGAGGGGAAAGAAAGAACAGAGAGAGACAGAGAAAGAACAGAGAGAGAAATAAAGAAGTAAAGAAAAGAAAGAAAGAACAGAGAAAGAGAGGAAAGAAAAAGAAAGAAAGAGGGGAAGAAAGAACAGAGAGAGAACAAAGAAAGATTAGAGAGAGAAAGAAAGAACAGAGAGAGAAAGAAAATGAGGGAAAGACAGAACAGAGAATGAGAAAGAAAGAACAGAGAAAGAAAAAGAGAGAAAGAAATAAAGAAAGATTCTATAAAGATACTATAGCAGCCCGGCTCACATTGTAGTGCCCACCTGAGCCTCCCGATGCAGGACCTATCATGATCCGCTCACATGGCCGGCATCCCCGATTCCAAGGCGATCCTGCTGTCTACGCTGTCGGAGGAGGACACGGTGATGGATCTGAAGCATTCCTGGTTCTGTTACAATCTCCCCAAGAAATTATCTCATTTTCGGTCAGCTTCCAGCACATCACTTCAGGTGGAACATCATGTGTGTGCTTTAAAATGCTCCTCGGGGCTCTGCCGTGTACTCCTGTGTCCGTGGGAAAAGCCCGCTTTGTATGCTTTGTACACACTTGGCTCCGCTCCGTACATCCCGTACACATGCGGCTCCTCTCCGTCCACCTTGTACACGCGCGGCTCCTCTCCGTACACCTCGTACACGCGCGGCTCCTCTCCGTACACCTCGTACACACGCGGCTCCTCTACGCACACCTCGTACACGCGCGGCTAAGCTCCATACACCTCATACTCACGCGGCTCCGCTCCGTACACCTCGTACACACGCGGCTCTGCTCCGTACACCTCATACACATCCGGCTTCTCTCCGTACACCTCGTACACACACGGCTCCGCTCCATACACCTCGTACACACACGGCTCCGCTCCGTACACCTCATACACATCTGGCTTCTCTCCGTACACCTCGTACACACACGGCTCCACTCCATACACCTCGTACACACACGGCTCCGCTCCGTACACCTCATACACATCCGGCTTCTCTCCGTACACCTCGTACACACACGGCTCCGCTCCATACACTTCGTACACACACGGCTCAGCTCCGTACACCTCATACACATCCGGCTTCTCTCCGTACACCTCGTACACACACGGCTCCTCTCCGTACACCTCGTACACACACGGCTCCGCTCCGTACACCTCGTACACACACGGCTCCGCTCCGTACATCTCATACACACACAGCTCTGCTACATCCACACTGTAAATCCTGACCCCACACATACTTACCTCAACCAGCACCATGACAACAGCAAAGCAGCAGAGTCTTGCAGACACCAAGAGGCAAGGCTGAGCGCACAGGACCTGTGATGAGGTCACAGGAGGGGCGGAGTCAGGGGTGACATGTCAGGGGTCTGGACAAAGGCTCCTGATCATGTGACCCCTGACTCCTCCCCTCCTGTGACCTCATCACAGGTCCTGTGAATAGAGAGAGCAGGCAAAGCAAGTGCGATGCTGTGAGTTGCTGCGGGGGGAGGGGGTCTCATGCTAAGGCGAGGATGGGGTGCGTGGGGGGGCGTGGTGGCTTATCTCCCTGCAGTGCGGGAGGAACTTGAAACTATCACCGCCATGCCCGCAGAGGGCCGGCGGCAGGAGCAACAGTGGCCGCAGCAGCTAGCAAGCGGCCAGATGATCGGGCGCTGCCGCCCGCGGCCCACATGACAGCGGCCCAGCGGGAAAATGCCCGGTTGGTTATATTGCCAATCCGGGCCTGCTTAGGATAGTTCCTTTAATCCAGTCGTGGGACTGTATTATTTATTATTATGCACTGCTCATACAGCGCTAGCTTATTCTGTAGCACTTTACATACATTGTCATCACTGTCCTCAATGGGGCTCACAATCTAAATTCCCTATCAGTATTTCTTCGGAGCATGGGAGGAAACCAGAGTACCTGAAGTAAACTCACGCAAATCGTAGCACATGTATCCAGCTCCAGCTGTCAACAACATATAGTTCAGTGCCAGCAAGTACGCAAGCTGGTGCAAATGTCAGAGTCTCATACATCTGCTGTCTAGCCGAGGATTAGAACCTCTGTGTCTTTGGGGCATCCTGGGCCAACTATTCCATACAGTGGCAGCCCGCTTTTGGTGGGTACCCACAGAGAGGTGGTAAAGGCAAACTTAGGAGGCTGACTGAGCACAGTGGGGTATATCGCCAGGTGACCTGATTGTCTCAACCTGGTTCTCCAATAGTCTTTGTGGGTTCAGTGATGGGCATTAAAGCCCAGATTGAGCCATGGATCCCTGAAGAATCTCTCTGCAGAGGGAGCCAGAGACTTTATTTCCACTGCTCAGGAGTGGGTGGAGGTTTGGAAGGTATTTCTTCAATGTTCAATTTTTCAATTAGCCTGCATATTTGACCTAAATTGTGTAGATTAGTAAACTGCAGTGGGCTGCGGCAATACATATTCAACAGGGATTACAAAATTAACGTACAATAATAGTCAACGTATGGGTTCATATGAAACAAAGGCTCAATTGAAGCTTCTGAGACATAAACAAGAATAATGGAATGATTGCTTTTCCTGATTACTAATCTCGTGTCTAGAGCTGAGCGAAACGGGTGGTTCAAATTCAAAAGTCGCTGACTTTCGCTAAAGTCGGGTTTCGCCGATCGAAACCCGACCATAGCGTGAGATCGGCCATGCGTTCGCCGACCCGAGCGCCAAAGTTGCGTTTTCCATAATGCTTCCAGCGCCTTTTCTCAGCCAATGATCAAGGACGCACACTGTGGGAAATGCGATGACATGGGCAGCGGCCACCACCATCCTAGAGAAGGGCATTCAAGTGATTGGCTTGCTTTGTGTGGCGTCACAGTGGCTATAAAAGCCCTGACCGTCGACCGCCATTTTACTTCTGCCGATGTTAGCATAGGGAGAGGTTGCTGCCGCTCGTTCTCAATAGGGAGAGTGTTAGGCAGGAAAGAAAAAAAATCTGTGCTTCTGCTGATAGCGGTTTTCACTGTACAGTTAGTGTGCAGTGACAGGGGAGGATTTTTTTGTGTGCAGCAGCACTGGTGGTTATTAGGCTGCCTTATTTGGCTACCTGATAGCTGCATTGCTGTGTGCACACTGCTGTGCAGACTGCTTTTTTCAAAGTACTCCTACTTTTATTCTTTTTTTCTGCACAGTTACCGAGCATTCATTTTTTCACATACCTTATAGAGGTGTACGCTCCTCACACACTACCGTGTACCGGCTGGTATCACAGACAAATACATGCTATCTGTGTGTGACTCTGGAAAAAATAGACAGAGATTTACATTTTTCCATACATACACCATATAGAGCTGTCCACTTCTCAAACACTATTGTATATCTGCTGTTTGGAATACGGTCAAATCTATACAGAGACAGCGTGTGTATGTGAGTCAGTTAATACATATATGGACATTTCCATTATTCCATACACCGTATAGAGCTGTCCTCTTCTCAAACAGTATTGCATATCTGCTGTTTGGAATACGGTCAAATCTATACAGAGACAGTGTGTGTTTGTGAGTCCGTTAATACATATACGGACATTTCCATTTTTCCATACACCGTATAAAGCTGTCCGCTTCTCAAATAGTGTGGTATTTCTGCTATTGACTCCGGAAAAAATAGACGGAGATATAAAATTTTCCATACATACACCATATAGAGCTGTGCACTTCTCAAACAGTATTGTATATCTGCTGTTTGGATTACGGTCAAATCTATACAGAGACAGCGTGTGTGTGTGTGAGACTCCGGAAATACATATACAGACATTTCCATTTTTCCATACACCGTATAGACCTGTATGCTTCTCAAACAGTATCGAATATCTGCCGTTTGGATTATGGTCAAATCTATACAGAGCCAGCATGTGAGTGTGACTCCAGAAAAAAAAAGTAGATGGAGATTTAAAATTTTCCATACATACACCGTATAGAGCTGTCCGCTTCTCAAACAGTATCGTATATCTGCTTTTTGGATTACGGTCACATCTATACAGAGACAGCATGTGTGTGTGAGACTCTGGAAATACATATACGGACATTTCCATTTTTCCATACACCGTATAGAGCTGTCTGCTTCTCAAACAGTATCGTTTATCTGCTGTTTGGATTATGGTCAAATCTATATAGAGACAGCGTGTGTGTATGAGACTCCGGAATTACATATACGGACATTTCCATTTTTCCATACACCATATAGAGCTGTCCACTTCGCAAACAGTTTCGTATATCTGCTGTTCAGATTACCGTCAAATCTATGCAGAGACAGCATGTGTGTGTGAGTCCATAAATACATATACAGACATTTCCAGTTTTCCATACATAAACTGTATAGAGCTGTCCGCTTCTGATACAGTACCGCATATGTTGTGAATTCACTTTCTGGCCTACCTCTGGTTACTGGTGAAGGTAGTGGAGATGGTTATATTGACAGAGGAGCCGTGAGTTCTCTTTCCGGGCTCCCTCTGGTGGTTACAGGAGGTAATGGAGCTGATCTAATTAACAGAGGCCTGCCACCTGATAATGAGGAGGATGATTGGACATTGGGAGTTTCTGACTGGATTTAAGACAGCCGATTCCCTCTATCCCTGCTGGTGATTTTTTTCCTGCCTCCTGAGGTCTTAGTTTCCACATCAGTCCCTGCATGCTCAAGCTAAGTGCTCTTTTGCTATTGTTCACATTTGATTTGGTTTTGTCTATTTCAGTTTTATGTGGTCAGCCAGCCCCGGCTAGGGCTGTGCTAAATTTCCATCCTTATGTTACTGTTTGTGCCAGTTTGTTTTTGTCCCTTATTAGATTGGCCTCTCTTTGCTTTGCTTTCAGAATATACCAGAGTGCTGATATAGTAGGCGAAGTCTAGTGACTTCAGTATTTTTTCTATCAGACGTGTTGGGCATTTGCTGCAGGGTTTTTTGCGTGATTTCAGACAGTGTCTTTCCTTTCCTGTCCTGTCTAGTTTGTTTGGACCCCATTGTTTGCTCAGCCTATTTTCCTACCTGAGTTTGGGTTTTCATCTTGTCTCACTGACAATATATGTTTAGGGGCTATCTATTCTTTGGGGTCTGCTCTGGGGCAGTTTAGATTTCTCCTTTCTTGCTTTATTTAGTTCTCCAGCTGTGTCCAGGAGGCAGAATTTTTATATATATATACAGTGTGGAAAAAAAGTATTTAGTCAGTCAGCAATAGTGCAAGTTCCACCACTTAAAAAGATGAGAGGCGTCTGTAATTTACATCATAGGTAGACCTCAACTATGGGAGACAAACTGAGATAAAAAAATCCAGAAAATCACATTGTCTGTTTTTTTTTTCATTTTATTTGCATATTATGGTGGAAAATAAGTATTTGGTCAGAAACAAGCAATCAAGATTTCTGGCTCTCACAGACCTGTAACTTCTTCTTTAAGAGTCTCCTCTTTCCTCCACTCATTACCTGTAGTAATGGCACCTGTTTAAACTTGTTATCAGTATAAAAAGACACCTGTGCACACCCTCAAACAGTCTGACTCCAAACTCCACTATGGTGAAGACCAAAGAGCTGTCAAAGGACACCAGAAACAAAATTGTAGCCCTGCACCAGGCTGGGAAGACTGAATCTGCAATAGCCAACCAGCTTGGAGTGAAGAAATCAACTGTGGGAGCAATAATTAGAAAATGGAAGACATACAAGACCACTGATAATCTCCCTCGATCTGGTGCTCCACGCAAAATCCCACCCCGTGGGGTCAGAATGATCACAAGAACGGTGAGCAAAAATCCCAGAACCACGCGGGGGGACCTAGTGAATGAACTGCAGAGAGCTGGGACCAATGTAACAAGGCCTACCATAAGTAACACACTACACCACAATGGACTCAGATCCTGCAGTGCCAGACGTGTCCCACTGCTTAAGCCTGTACATGTCCGGGCCCATCTGAAGTTTGCTAGAGAGCATTTGGATGATCCAGAGGAGTTTTGGGAGAATGTCCTATGGTCTGATGAAACCAAACTGGAACTGTTTGGTAGAAACACAACTTGTCGTGTTTGGAGGAAAAAGAATACTGAGTTGCATCCATCAAACACCATACCTACTGTAAAGCATGGTGGTGGAAACATCATGCTTTGGGGCTGTTTCTCTGCAAAGGGGCCAGGACGACTGATCCGGGTACATGAAAGAATGAATGGGGCCATGTATCGTGAGATTTTGAGTGCAAACCTCCTTCCATCAGCAAGGGCATTGAAGATGAAACGTGGCTGGGTCTTTCAACATGACAATGATCCAAAGCACACCGCCAGGGCAACGAAGGAGTGGCTTCGTAAGAAGCATTTCAAGGTCCTGGAGTGGCCTAGCCAGTCTCCAGATCTCAACCCTATAGAAAACCTTTGGAGGGAGTTGAAAGTCCGTGTTGCCAAGCGAAAAGCCAAAAACATCACTGCTCTAGAGGAGATCTGCATGGAGGAATGGGCCAACATACCAACAACAGTGTGTGGCAACCTTGTGAAGACTTACAGAAAGCGTTTGACCTCTGTCATTGCCAACAAAGGATATATCACAAAGTATTGAGATGAAATTTTGTTTCTGACCAAATACTTATTTTCCACCATAATATGCAAATAAAATGAAAAAAAAACAGACAATGTGATTTTCTGGATTTTTTTTTCTCAGTTTGTCTCCCATAGTTGAGGTCTACCTATGATGTAAATTACAGACGCCTCTCATTTTTTTAAGTGGTGGAACTTGCACTATTGCTGACTGACTAAATACTTTTTTCCCCACTGTATATATATATATATATATATATATGTATTTTCCTCTTTTTTTCTGGGGCCGTAGGAGGATTTTTTTTTCTCTAATGGAGATTAAGCAATTGTCTGATCTTGTTGAGCAGCTCGCTGCTGAAGTGCAGGGAATTTCCGCCTATCTCGCTCAATCATCTGCTGTTGAACCAAAAATCCCTACTCCTCATGTGTTTTCTGGGGATCGGTATAAATTTTTGAATTTTAAGAATAATTGTAAACTATTTCTTGCCTTGAAGCCTAACTAATCGGGGAGCTCTGTGCAGCAGATTAAAATTGTCATCTCCTTGCTGCGCAGCGATCCCCAGGATTGGGCTTTTTCTCTGACACCTGGAAATCCAATTCTGACTAGGGATGGGCGAATCCTGAAATACTCGGAATCGCTAGACTCTAACGAGTCCGACTCGGAAACTCGCTACTCGTTGCGAGTCTAGCGAGTCCAATGTTAATGAATGGGGATGCGAGTATTGCAGCGATTCCTGTGCTGCCATTTTTTTTGTTCCGCTTACTTCCCGAATGTGGCTGTGCACACCATGCGGAAAGTAAGCAGAACAATTGCGGATGGTACCCACGGTCCGGAGGAGAGGAGACTGTCCTCCGGGCTTTGGGCACCATATCCCTGTAAAAAATAGAATTTAAAAATAAAAAATATTGTTATTCTCACCCTCCGACGTCCCACGCAGCCTTCCCGCCTCTCCACGCATCCGTTCCCAGTAGTCCTTTGCGAAAATGCCTGCGATGGCGTCCGTTCTCGCGGGATCGCGAACGGACGCCATCGCGGGCATTTTCGCAAAGGATTACTGGGAACGGATGCGTGGAGAGGCGGGAAGGCTGCGCGGGACGTCGGAGGGTAAGAATAACAATATTTTATATTTTTAAATTCTATTTTTTACAGGGATATGGTGCCCAAAGCCCGGAGGACAGTCTCCTCCTCTCCTCTTTTTTTACATTTTATCTTTTACTACTGATGCTGCATAGGCGGCCTCAGTAGTAAAAAGTTGGTCACACTCGTCAAACACTATGTTTGACGAGTGTGACCAACCTGTCAATCAGTTCTCCAAGCGATGCTACAGATCGCTTGGAAAACGCTAGCATTTGCATTGGACTCGTTACTGTGCGAGTAATCGCTTGGAAACTCGCAGAGGACCGACTCCTGCAAGTCCCCTACTACTCGCAGAGTAACGAGTCCTAACGAGTAGATTCGCCCATCCCTAATTCTGACTAATGTGGACGCATTTTTTCAAGCCTTGGGGTTGTTGTATGATGAACCTAATGCTATTGATCAAGCTGAGAAAACCCTATTGGCATTGAACCAGGGTCTGGATTCTGCAGAGTTATACTGTCAAAAATTCTGAAAGTGGGCGGTCCTTACTACATGGAATGATGGTGCCTTAGCAGCTCTCTTTCGAAAGGGTTTATCAGAAACCGTAAAAGATGTTATGATGGGATTTCCTGTTCCCTCTGGTCTTGATGATTCTATGTCATTAGCCATTCAAGTTGATCGGCGTTTACGTGAACGTAAATCTACATGAGAGGCGTTGCCGCCTTTTGAACAAACGTCTGAACCCATGCAATGTGATAGGGTTTTGTCTAGGGCGCATCGTCAGGAGTTTAGAAGGCGTAATATTTCTGTGGAGACGCCTCTCATACTATTTCTGTCTGCCCTAAACAAGAGAAACGTTTTGCGCACACATTTGCTGTGGGCAGTGTACAACCTAAGTTCCTTTTGGCAATTACTCTGATCTGCTCCTTATCTACATTTTCCACCAAGGCTTTTGTGGATTCAGGAGCAGCTTTGAATCTGATGGATTTGGACTTTGCTAAGCGTTATGGTTTTCCCATGATACCCCTGCGGACTCCTATCCATTTGAGGGGTATTGATGCTTCTCCTTTGGCAGAGAATAAATCCCAGTTTTGGACCCAGGTGATAATGCGGGTCGCCTCGGGCCACCAAGAAAATTGTAAATTTTTGGTGCTGCACAATTTGCATGATACTATTGTTCGGGGTTTTCCCTGGTTGCAAACTCATAATCCTGTTTTGGATTGGAAATCTGAGTCTGTGGTTAGTTGGGGTTGTCAGTGTGTTCTTAATGACACTCGTGTTTTCTCCACATCTCCCCAGTCTCATGATATTCCTCATTATTTGGCTGATTTTTCTGATGTATTTAGTAAGAGTAGGTCTGCGTCTTTGCCACCTCATAGGAGTTATGACTGTGCAATTGAGTTAATGCCCGGGTGTAAATTTCCCAAGGGTCGGCTTTTCAACTTATCGGTACACGAACATGATGCTAAGCGATCTTATATCTTATATCACGGAGTCATTGGCAAAGGGTCATTTTAGACCATCCTCTTCACCCTTAGGTGCTGGGTTTTTTTTGTGACCAAGAAAAATGGTTCATTAAGGCCTTGTATTGACTATCGTTCCCTTAACAAAATCACTGTTAAATATCAGTACCCGTTACCCCTGATTTCTGATTTATTTTCCAGAGTTAAAAGTGCCTGCTGGTTTACCAAGCTTGACCGCATCAAGCACGGGGATGAATGGAAGACAGCGTTTAATACTCCGGAGGGACATTTTGAATACCTGGCCTTTTGGGCTCACTAATGCCCCTTCTGTCTTCCAATCATTTATGAACGATATTTTCCGGGACTTTGTGGATAAGTTTTTGATCATTTATCTGGATGATATCTTGATCTTTTCCAGTGATTGGGATTCTCATGTGGAACATGTCCGGACTGTGTTCCGGATTTTGAGGGAAAATTCCCAGTATGTTAAGGGATCAAAATGCCTCTTTGGTGTACAGAGGATTTCATTTTTGGGATTCATTTTGTCTGCGTCGGCTATTGAAATGGACCCGGCCAAGGTACAGGCCATTTATGATTGGGTTCAGCCCACTTCTTTTTAGGCTCTCCAGAAGTTTTTGGGTTTTGCTAATTTCTATCATAAACTTATAGGTAATTTTTCTGGTATTGTCAAACCACTGACTGATTTGGCCAAAAAGGGCACTGATGTGGTGAATTAGTCTCCAGAGGCAGCCTCGGCATTTCAGGAGCTTAAGCAGAGATTCACTTCTGCTCCGGTTCTACGGCAACCTGATGTCTCACTTCCATTTCAGGTGGAGGTAGATACTTCTGAGATTGGTGCAGGAGCTGTTTTGTTCCAAAAAGATCTGGTGACTTCTAAAATGAATCCGTGCACCTTCTTTTCTCGAAAATTCTCCCCATCTGAATGTAACTATGACATGGGGAATCGGGAATTGTTGGCCATGAAATGGGCATTTGAAGAGTGGAGACATTGGTTGGAGGGAGCTAGACATAAAGTTATGGTCCTCACCAACCTCAAGAATTTGATTTATCTTGAATCAGCCAAATGCTTGAATCCTAGACAGGCTAGGTGGGCCTTGTTTTTCATGCGTTTTAATTTTGTGGTCACTTTTCTTTCAGGCACTAAGAATGTTAAGGTGGACGCCCTTTCTAGGAGTTTCTTTGCAGATTCTCTTATTGTGACCGAGCCTACTGCCATTCTAGCTGAGGGGGACGTTCTTTCCGCCATCTCGCCCAATTTGAGACGTGCCCTGGAGGAATTTCAGGAGGACAAACCTGAGTGTTGCCCTATTTGAAAATTGTTTGTTCCTGACCAGTGGAGGAAGAGAGTAATGTCTGAAATTCATTGTTCCGTGTTGGCTGGTCATCCAGGTGTCCAGGTATTTTTGGTACCAGAGATTTGGTGAGTCAGTCTTTTTGGTGGCCTGCCTTATCTCGTGATGTCAGAAATTTTGTGCAGTTCTGTGGGACTTGTTCTCGGTCTAAACCCTGTTCTCGTTCTAGTGGATTGTTGATGCCCCTGCCAGTGCCCAAGAGGCCATGGACCCATATCTCAATGGATTTTATTTCTGATCTTCCTTTTTCTCAGAGAATGACTGTTATCCCAAAGTTGCCATCTTCTTCAGAGTTGGTGCCCTTGTTTTTACAACAGGTGGTTCGGTTGCATGGGTTTCCTGAGAACATTGTGTCGGACAGAGGATTCCAGTTTGTTTCCAGATTTTGGAGAATTTTTTGTTCCAATCTGGGAATTCACTTATCTTTCTCCTCTGCGTTTCATCCTCAGGCCAATGGGCAGACTGAGAGAACAAACCAGACTTTGGAGTCCTATTTGAGATGTTTTATATCTGCTGATCAGGATGACTGGGTCTCTTTTTTGCCCTTGGCCGAATTCAAGCTAAACAATAGAGCTAGTTCTGCCACTTTGATGTCGCCCTTTTTCTGTAACTTTGGGTTTCATCCTCGATTTTCTTCAGGGCAAGTGGAATCTTCGACCTGCCCAAGTGTGGACACTGTGGTAGAGAGAATGCAGCAGATTTTGGACCAAGTGGTGGATAAGTTTTCCCTCTCTCAGGAAAAAGCCCAACGGTTTTCCAACCGGCATAGGACCATTGGTCCCTGGTTTAAAATGGGTGATATGGTTTGGTTGTCATCAAAGAATATTCCCATGAAGGTTGCATCTCCAAAGTTCAAGCCAAGATTCATTGGACCTTATAAGATTTTGGAGATTCTTAATCCTGTTTCTTTTCGATTGGCTCTTCCAGTTACGTTTAAGATCCATAACGTGTTTCATAAATCTCTGTTGAAGAGGTTTGTGGAGCCAGTAGTCCCTATGGTGGTACCTCTGGACCCTGCATTGGATAAAGGCAATGTGGAATATGAGGTAGAGAAAATATTGGATTCTCATTTGGCTAGACGGAGACTCCAGTACTTGGTCAAATGGAAGAGTTATGGCCAGGAGGATAATTCTTGGGTCTCTGCTTCAGACATTCATGCCGATAGATTGGTTTGTGCTTTTTACCGGTCCCATCCTGATCGGCCTGGTGGCGTGGATGAGGGTTCGGTGACCCCTCCTCAAGGGGGAGTACTGTTGTGAATTCACTCTCTGGCCTACCTCTGGTTACTGGTGAAGAAGGTGGAGATGGTTATATTGACAGAGGGGTCACGAGTTCTCTTTCCAGGTTCCGTCTGGTGGTTACAGGAGGTAATGGAGCTGATCTAATTAACAGAGGCCTGCCACCTGATAATGAGGAGGATGATTGGACATTGGGAGTTTCTGACTGGATTTAAGACAGCCGACTCCCTCTATCCCTGCTGGTGATTTTTTCCTGCCTCCTGAGGTCTTAGTTTCCAGATCAGTCCCTGCATGCTCAAGCTAAGTGTTCTTTTGCTATTGTTCACATTTGATTTTGTTTTGTCTATTTCAGTTTTGTGTGGTCCGCCAGCCCCGGCTAGGGCTGTGCTGAATTTCCATCCTTATGTTACTGTTTTGTGCCAGTTTGTTTTTGTCCCTTATTAGATTGGCCTCTCTTTGCTCTGCTTTCAGAATATACCAGAGTGCTGATATAGTAGGCGAAGTCTAGTGACTTCAGTATTTTTTCTATCAGACGTGTTGGGCATTTGCTGCAGGGTTTTTTGCGTGATTTCAGACAGTGTCTTTCCTTTCCTGTCCTGTCTAGTTAGTTTTGGCCCCATCGTTTGTTCAGCCTATTATCCTACCTGCATTTGTGTTTTCATCTTGTCTCACCGACAATATATGTTTGGGGGCTATCTATTCCTTTGGGGTCTGCTCTGGGGCAGTTTATATTTCCCCTTTCTTGCTTTAGGCTTATTTAGTTCTCCAGCTGTGTCAAGGCGTCTAGAATCATCGTAGGTACGCTCCACGGCTACTGCTAGTTGTGTGGATAGGATCAGGGGTCTGCAATCCGCTTAGTTACCAACCTCTCTGGTTTTCTGTGGCTTAGCTTGGTCTTGCTTTTCTCCTCGGTGACCCAATCATAACACGTATATCTGCTGTTTAGATTATGGTAAAATCGATACTGAGACAGCATCTGCGTGTAACTATGGAAAAAAATAGATGTAGATTTTCATTTTTCCATACATACACCGTATAGAGCTGTACGCTCCTCACACACTACCGTGTACCGGCTGGTATCACGGACAAATACATGCTATCTGTGTGTGACTCCGTAAAAAAATAGACGGAGATTTTCATTTTTCCATACATACACCGTATAGAGCTTTCTGCTTCTGATGCAGTACCGTATATCTGCTGTTTAGATTATGGTAAAATCCATACTGAGACAGCGTCTGTGTGTGACTATGGAAAAAAATAGACCTAGATTTTCATTTTTCCATACATACACTGTATAGAGCTGACCACTTCTGATACAGTACCTTATATCTGCTGGTTGGATTACGGTCAAATACATACTGGGAGAGCATCTGTGTGTGACTCCGGAAACAAATATATGGAGATTGACATTTCCCCAAAAACATATACAGCTGTACACTTCTTATACAGTACCGTATATCTGCTGGTTGGATTATGGTCAATTACATACTGGGAGAGCGTCTGTGACTAAGGAAATATATACAGAGATATAAATTTTTCCCTACACCTTATACAGCTGTAAGCTCGTCATAGAGTACCATATATCTGCTGGTATTTTTGTTACACTTTCCCAGACATAAGGAAGTATGGTGGAAGAGGCCGCGTGCGTGGGCGAGGGGGCACAGCTGGTACTGATGGTGCATCTGCTGGTTATGTCAAAAGCACAATAGCAGCTAAGGCAGGAGGTGTTGAGCCTGCGGCATCATCTGGCACAAGAAGACCTGTAAGGTTCCCTTTTCTGGGAGTAGGTAAACTGCTTTTAAAGCCGGAGTATCAGGAACAGGTTTTGGCTAACATTGCCAAAACAGCCTCCAGCTCTATGGCCTCCTCTTCTGAAGTTTCAAAAACTGCAAGCACTGAGTCATCAGTGCAGGCTTCTGGTCAGGAACAACACCTTTCCTTGTGTCCTTCACCCTCATCAAAAGTGAAGGATGCAGCAGCCCACCCTTCAGATTACTCTATGGAGCTCTTTTCACATACCATGCCTGGGTTATCAAGTCAAATCCTGAATTCCCCAGTCCAAGATGAATCTGACATGGAGTGCACTGATGCACATCCACTGCTAGATGATTCTGCTGGTACATTGACCCAGAGCAATACATTTTCTTCACAGTCAAATGAGCCAGAATCAGACCCTGATGAAACTCAGGTGTAGCTTCCCGCATACTATACCACCTTACACGGCGACACAGAGGAAGGTGCAGATGAAATTGAAGAGGAGGTGATGGATGACCCAGTTGTTGACCCGGATTGGCATCCATTGGGGGAAGAGGGTGCCACTGGTAATAGCTCAGAAGAGGAGAAGGATCCGCAGCAGGCATCGACATCGCAGCAGCGGTTATCTGGCAGGCCCGTAGCTGTCCAAAAACATGGTAAAAAAAAGAAAGAGTTGCAGGACAGCTTGACCAGACGGTCAAATTAGCACAGCGTGCAAGCCCTGAAAATTTATACCATAGTAGGAAGAGTGCAGTGTGGCATTTTTTTTTCCAAAATCCTATTGATGAGGCAAAGGTTATCTGTAAGAAGTGCGGAAGGACCTTTAGCCGAGGGAAAAATCTCCGAAATTTGAATATCAGCTGCATGCTTAGACTTTTAACCACCATGCACTTGCAAGCGTGGACGGACTACCAAACCTCAGGTAGCACATGTGCACCTGCTCGGACTGAAGGTAGCCAGCAACACTCCATCACTTCCCCCATAGTAAGCCTACCGGTAAGCACACCACCAGCAACAAATGTTGAGGTGTCGTCGCAAGGCTAAAGCAGTCAGGGAATCACAATGTTTTTGCAACAAAAACCTGAATCTAGGCCATCACCACAAATACCATCACCAACCCCCTCTCAGTCCATCAGGTCCATTGCTAGTTCCCCCATATGCAGCTTTCAAGTCCAGCTCACCCTACCAGACACTCTGAGTAGGACAGGAAAGTTCTCATCCTCTCATCCGTGTACGCTGGCTTTGAATGCCGACATTGCCAAACTGATCACATTAGAGATAATGCCCTTCCGTTTGGTTGAAAGCAAAGCATTCTGAGAGCTCATGGCCTACGCTGTCCCACGCTATGACCTACCCAGTCGGCGCTTCTTTTCTCGAAAAGCCATCCCTGCCCTCCTCCTGCATGTGAAAGACTGCATTGTCTATGCACTCAAACAATCAGTGAGTGGAAAGGTGCACCTCACAACAGATGCATGGTCCAGTAGGCAAGGCAAGGGCCATTACGTGTCCATCACTGTGCACTGGGTTAATGTGGTGGATGCAGGCTCCACAGGGGACAGAGGTGATGGAACAGTGCTGCCTAGCCCATGGTATAGGAAACAGTTGGCTGTAGGCGTTTGACCCTCCTCCTCCTCCAGAAGCAAAAGCTCGTCCACAGAGCGCAGTCGCACGAGCACTCCATCCATAGCTGCCAATGTTGCACACGAGGTGTCCCACTATCGAACAGCTAGTGGTAAGCGGCAGCAGGATGTTTTAAAGATGATGTCTTTGGGCGACAACAGACACACCATGGAGGTACTGGCCGACTACTTGCAGTGACAAACTGTGTCATGGCTGGGCAGTCTACATCTTGAGCCAGGCAAGGTAGTCAGTGATAATGCATGGAATTTTGTGGCAGCCATAGCCCTTGCAAAACTCAGACACACACCTTGCCCGACTCACACCTTGAACCTGGTGGTGTAGTGCTTCCTAAACAATTATCCGAAGTTAACAGCCCTGCTCTATAAGGTGCGAAGACTGTACTTGCACAACTGTCGCTCACCCGTACATTCCAGTCGTATGCAGAAGCTGCAGTGATCGCTCCACCTCCCCAAGCACCGCCTAATCATAGACGTTGCCTCAAGGTGGAACTCCATCATGCACATGGTTGAGAGACTGTGCAAACAGAGGCAGGCTCCCTCACAGGTAATTCCCCTTTGACTATTGGGCCTGTAAACTGGACACCTGGCCTGAATTGGCACAATATGCCTTACAGGAGCTCGCTTGCCCTGCTGCTAGTGTGCTATCTGAAAGAGTCTTCATTGCTGCTGGATCAATCCTGACAGAAAAAAGGACCCGTCTGTCGACCCAAAATGTTGATGATCTAACCTTCATTAAAATGATCCATGCATGGGTTTCAAAGGATTTTGTCCCACCTTCCCTTGATGACACAAAGGTTCCCAGAAAATGGCTCGTTTTTGTCCTCCTCTTCCTCGGACTTCTCCAATTCCTCCATTTGCAGCTGCTAAATGTCCAGCCTACAAATCAACATATGCCATTTTTTCAACCTCCCTAACTGGGCTGCCCCCCCAGAGCCAGGGTCACCATCTGGCGCACCCGGGCAAGTGCCATTTCCCTGAACAGGTGGGTGGGCCCACTCTTGGGCGACGGCACTGGCACAGTGCCCCTCATAGTACAATAAAGTGTCTCTGACGGCGGGGGGGCACACTCACCATCAGACACACCGGCGTACTATGAAGGGCCCTGTGCCAGTACCGCCGCCCACGAGTGGGCCCCCCTGCTTGCTCAGGGCCCTAGCACTTGCAAGACTTACCTCTCCATGCTCCACCGCTGTGTAGTCTGGGCAGTTAAATCCTTCACAGGGACGGCCACTACAAATTTGGTGAACTGATCGATAATGGTTAAGACGTAGGTTTGGCCTGTCCTGCTGGGCTCTACATTCAGATGATCAATGGCTACCATTTGTAATGGACGTCAACTCACAATCGGATGCAGTGGTGCTTTATGATCAGCTTTCACAGTTTTCCTAGTCACAGACGTGTGACATTCCTGCCACCATTTTTCAATGTGTCCTCTCATGCCAATCCAATAAAATCACCTACGGCCTGTGGCTTCTGTCTTTTGCACTCCAAACTGACCAGACAGATCATGATAGGCAGTGAGGACCATGTCTACATCTCTCCATGTGATCACAATTTGATGGAGACGAGTAAGGGTGATGGGATCCTCGCTAGTGCAATACAGCAACCCTTTCTTCACAAAGAACCGTTTTCGCTTTCTCCACAGACAAAGTAATTGAGGGTCAGCATCACCGCTGCGAATTCTCCCGGGAGGTTTTCCGTGATTAGTAATTCTCAAATTTCTGCAATCACTCAACTTTCCGTCTGTACTTTTATCCATATAGTTTCCTGTAGCAGAAAGTCTGGACTGGCTTACTGAGACTGAAATTTATAGGAAGATTTAAAAGTACCCCAACACTGTATACTGGCATACACTTCGAATACATTTCCCTTTTTCTACTTTTTATATTCTGGTGTAATCCATACTGAGCCTGTGAGAGTTTGTGTCTGACTCTGGTAAAATATAAGGAGATTTAAAATGACCCCAACACTGCATGCAGCTGTACGCTTGTAATACATTACCCTTTTTCGATTTTTAATATTCTTGTCTAATCCATACTGAGCCTGTGAGTATCTTTTTCTTAATCTGGAAATATAGATGGAGATTTACAATTACCCCTAGACTGGATACACCTGGTATCTGCTGATACAGTACCTTTTTTCAACATTTTGGATTACGGTTAAATCCATACTGACTGAGTGAGTGTCTGAGGGTGACTCCTGAAATACAGTATATACGGAGTGTATAAAAGCCCTCACCGCCGACTGCCACTTTTCTTCTGCCCATATTTACTGTAGGGAGAGGTTGCTGATGCTGTTTATCACTAGGGAGACACTTTGGCCAGTAAACAGAAGTTCTTATGTGCTTGTGCTGAACGCAATTGTTGTGTACAGTTAGTGTGCAGTGACAGGGGAGGATTTTCTTGTGTGCAACAGCACTGATTATTAGCCTGCCTTATAGCAGTATTGCTGTGTGTACACTGCTGTGCAGACTGCTTTTTACACAGCACTCCTACTTTTATTCTTTTTTTCTGCACAGTGAACGAATGTTAATTATTTCCCACACCGTATAGAGCTGTACGCTCCTCACACACTACCGTGTCCCGGCTGGTATCACGGAGAAATACATACTGACTATCTGTATGTGACTCCGGAAATTTATAGGGAGATTTACATTTTCACTTATACTACACTGTGTTCCAAATTATTTTGCAAATTGGATTTAAGTGTCATAAAGATATTATTTTTTGTTTTTCAAATAAACTCATAGATGGTATTGTGTATCAGGGCTCTTTGGATCACTGGAATCAATCTCAAAAGTCTGTGATAATTAGTTTACCAGGTGAGCTCAATTAAAGGAAAACTACTTAAGAATGATGCTCCACATTATTAAGCAGGGCACAAGTTTCAAGGAATTTAGGAAATAAAAAGGATCTCTCTGCTGCTGAAAAGCATCAAATAGTGCTATGCCTTGGTCAATAGATGAAAACATTAGATATTTCCCAAAAATTTAAACGTGATCATTGTACTGTTAAGAGATTTGTGGTTGATTCTGAGCACAGACATGTTTGTGCTGATAAAGGCAGAATGAGGAAGGTTTCTGCCAGGCAAGTTCATCGGATTAAGAAAGCGGCTGCTAAAAAGCCATTACAAACCAGCAAACAGATATTTAAAGCTGCTGGTGCCTCTGGAGTCCCTCGAACCTCAAGGTGTAGGATCCTTCAAAGGCTTGCTGTGGTGCATAAACCTACTATTCGGCCACCCCTAAACAGTGCTCACAAGCAGAAACGGTTGCAGTGGGCCCAGACATACATGAAGACTAATTTTCAAACAGTCTTGTTTACTGATGAGGGTCGAGCAACCCTGGATGGAGTAGTGGATGGAGTAGTGGATGGTTGGTGGATGGCCACTATGTCCCAACAAGGCTGCGACGTCAGCAAGGAGGTGGAGGAGTCATGTTTTGGGCCGGAATCATGGGGAAACAGCTGGTAGGGCTCTTTAAGGTTCCTGAAGGTGTGAAAATGACTCTGCAAAGTATATAGAGTTTCTGACTGACAGCTGTCTTCCATGGTATAAAAAGCAGAAACATGCCTTCAGGAGCAAAATCATCTTCATGCATGACAATGCACTATCTCATGCTGCAAAGAATACCTCTGATCATTGGCTGCTATAGGCATAAAAGGAGATAAACTCATGGTGTGGCCACCATCTTCCCCTGACCTCAACCCTATAGAGAACCTTTGGAGTATCATCAAGCAAAAGATCTATGAGGGTGGGGGGCAGTTCACATCAAAACAGCAGCTCTGGGAGGCTATTCTGACTTCATGCAAAGAAATACAAGCAGAAACTCTCCAAAAACTCACAATTTCAATGGATGCAAGAATTGTGAAGGTGACATCACAGAAGGGTTCCTATGTTAACATGTAACTTGGCCTGTTAAGCTATTTAACTCCAAAATATCCTTTTTGTTTAGTGAATGTGACCTCCTAATGCTGCAAATTCCACAAATGAGCATTTTCAGTTCTTTAAAACATATCAAATGTTTAGAAATTGTACTGTGCCTAATAATTTGGAACAGTGCAATTTGAGTTTTTATTCATTTTGGAGATTATTCTGTTATTATTGGGAGGTTTCTTCAATAAAATTTGATGTATACGCTAACCGGTGATGACTTTTATTAGACTGACTGTCATTTGTACCGACTATTTAGGAAAATCAGAGAAAAATATCATTTGCATAATAATTTGGAACACAGTGTATATACACCTGGTGTCTGCTGATACAGTACCTTAGTTCTAAATTTTTATTACGGTATAATCCATACTGAGTGAGCGTGTGTAGTTTACTCCTTCAATATATACGGAGATAAAAATTTTACCCTATACTATATACACCTCCTATCTTGTGATACAGTACCTTTGATAGACATTTTGTATTACAGTCAAATCCATACTGAGTGAGCATCTGAGGGTGACTACGGAAATATATATGGAGATTTAAATTGTACCCTACAATATATATACTTGCTATCTTGTTATCCAGTACCTGTTTTCAACATTTTGTATTATGGTCAAATCCAGACTGAGTGAGCGTCTGAGGGTGACACCGGAAATATATACCGAGATTTAAAATTAGCCCAACACTGTATAAAGCTGTACGCTTCTGATACAGTACCCATTTTTGCTATTTAGATTCTGGTGTAATCCATACTGAGCCTGTGAACGTCTGTCTGTTACTCCGGAAATATATTTGGAGATTTACGATTACCCCAACACTGTATACAGCTGTACGCTTGTGATACATTACCCATTTACTGCTTTTTATATTCTGGTCTAATCCATATTGAGCCAGTGAGAGTCTGTTTCTGACTCTGGAAATATATACGGATATTTACAATGACCCCTACACTGTATACAACTGTACGCTTCTGATCCATTACCCTTTCACTGCTTTTTATATTATGGTGTAATCCATACTGAGCCTGAGAGCGTCTGTTTCTGCCTACTGAAATATATACGGAGATTTAGAATGTTAAAACTATAGTATATATACTTTGTATCTGGTGATACTGTACCCTTTTTCAACTTTTTATGTTCTTGTCTAATCCATACTGGGCCTGAGAGCGTCTGTGTCTGCCTCCTGAAATATATACGGAGATTTAGAATACATAAACTATACTATATATACCTGGTATCTGGTGATACTGTAACCTTTTTCAACTTTCTATATTCTTGTCGAATCCATGCTGGGCCTGAGAGCATCTGTGTCTGCCTCCTGAAATATATACGGCGATTTAGAATGTTTAACGTATACTATATATACCTGGTATCTGGTGTTACTGTACCCTTTCTTAGCTTTCTAAATTCTTGCCGAATCCATACTGGGCCTGAGAGCATCTGTGTCTGCCTCCTGAAATATATACAGAGATTTAGAATGTTTAAACTATACTATATATATACCTTGTATCTGGTGATACTGTACCCTTTTTCAACTTTTTATATTATTGTCTAATACATACTGAGCCCGAGAGCGTCTATGTCTGACTCCAGAAATACATACGGAGATTTTTTCTATTTTCACTGTACTATATACAGTTAGGTCCACATATATTTGGACAGCGACATTTTTCTAATTTTGGTTCTAGACCTTACCACAATGAATTTTAAACAAAACAATTCAGATGCAGTTGAATTTCAGACTTTCAGCTTTCATCTGAGGGTATCTACATTAAAATTGGATGAAGGGTTTAGGAGTTTCAGCTCCTTAACATGTGCCACCCTGTTTTTAAAGGGACCAAAAGTAATTGGACAATTGACTCCAAGGCTATTTCATGGACAGGTGTGGGCAATCCCTTCGTTATGTCATCTCAATTAAGCAGATAAAAGGCCTGGAGTTGATTTGAGGTGTGGTACTTGCAATTAGAAGGTTTTGCTGTGAATGAAACATGCCGTCAAAGGAGCTCTCCATGCAGGTGAAACAAGTTATCCTTAAGCTGCAAAAACAGAAAAAACCCATCCGAGAAATTGCTACAACATTAGGAGTGGCAAAAGCTACAGTTTGGTACATCCTGAGAAAGAAAGAAAGCACTGCTGAACTCATCAATGCAAAAAGACCTGGGCGCCCACGGAAGAAAACAGTGGTGGATGATCGCAGGATAATCTCCATGGTGAAGAGAAACCCCTTCACAACAGCCAACCAAGTGAACAACACTCTCCAGGAGGTCGGCGTATCAATATCCAAATCTACCATAAAGAAAAGACTGCATGAAAGTAAATACAAAGGGTTCACAGCATGGTGCAAGCCACTCATAAGCATCAAGAATCAAAAGGCTAGACAGGACTTTGCTAAAAGCATCTAAAAAAGCCAGCACAGTTCTGGAAGAACATTCTTTGGACAGATGAAATCAAGATCAACCTCGACCAGAATGATGGAAAGAGAAAAGTATGGCGAAGGCGTGGTACAGCTCATGATCCAAAGCATACGACATCATCCGTAAAACACGGCGGAGGCAGTGTGATGGCTTGGGCATGCATGGCTGCCAGTGACACTGGGTCACAAGTGTTTATTAATGATGTGACACAGGACAGAAGCAGCCGAATCAATTCTGAGGTATTCAGAGCCATAATGTGTGCTCAGATCCAGCCAAATGCAGCCAAACTGATTGGTCGTCGTTTCATACTACAGAAGGACAAGGACCCAAAACATAAAGCCAAAGCAACCCAGGAGTTTATTAAAGCAAAGAAGTGGAATATTCTTGAATGGCCAAGTCAGTCACCTGATCTCAACCAAATTGAGCATGCATTTCACTTGTTAAAGACTAAACTTAAGACAGAAAGGCCCACAAACAAACTGTTAGGCGTTATATTTCTGCAGCTGCACAGCAGGAATCCAGAGCCATACATCCAGCGGTCTCCCATTCCTCTCCGACCACTCAGGGACATGCACAGCAATCTCGGCGATCCAGGTGCCCTGCTCAGACCAACTCTCTGGGTTTTGATGTTGCTGCCACCTCTGGACCAGCAATGGTAGCACACCCTGCTTTGCAGGAAACCACTCCAAAGGCTAAGTCCTCTCACCGCGCTACTGGGCATGCCCACGAGACGATCTCCCAGTGGAGACCGGGGGTCACATGCTCAGGTCCTTGTCCTGATCTGATTGGCCCATCTCAGAGGTCTGGAAGGTCCCAGAAGCGCATGGCTATAAAGGCCCGAATGGCCGCTCGCCCATGCGCTAGTATAGGCTATACTTGCTAGATGTGTGAATGGTGATGGATGTATGATTCTGGTGACTGACTCATTATGAAACCCCTTCCTTCTGAAACTATGCATGTGGATAGGGAATTAGAGCTATTGTCAGCGCCAGTCAGTGGCAAGCCATACGCCACAGTGCATGCCTCACCGCTATACTAGTGTCCGATAGTGTGATGCCTCACGGCACTGTCATACAGCGGCAGTAGTTACTGCCACGCTGCAGTTAGCAGCACTTACTGGCGTCCGCGGTAGCGATGCTGCATGCACGGTAGGTCAAGACGGACACCAACCTCTTCCTTGGGCTGTGTCCTGTGACCATATACCGTGTGTGCACGCCAGCTGAGACCTGTGAAGCTAACAGGCTCGGTGTTTATGCTTTATTTGTACTAAAGCGCCTCTGTGAGTTTAGCAGAGTCCGCTCTGCGCACCTCGGGTGATGTTTATCCCAAGCGCAGTATACCTGTTATGAATGAGTCACTGTAGGAGGCAAAAACAGAAATGCTAGCTAAGTCCAGAAAACCAGAGAAGTTGGCAGCTATCAGATTGCAGACCCCTGAACCTATCAACAACAACTAGCAGTAGCCGTGGGGGGTTCCTACGATGCCCTAGACCCCTCGATCACAGCCGGAGAACTGCCTAGCCTAAAGACAGAAAGGGAAATCTAAACTGCCCCAGAGCAGACCCCAAAGCAATAGGCAGCCCCCAACATATAATGACGGTGAAGCAAGAAGAAAAAACACAAACACAGATAGAAAGATAGACTGAGCAAATGATGGGGCCCAAGCTAACTAGATAGGACAGGATAGGAAAGCTGCTGTCTGCAATCCGCAAAAAACCCTATCAAAATAAGAGCCAACAGGCTGACAGGGAAAAAGGCCCTGAAGACGCTAGGCTTCAAAAAGACTATGTCAGTACTCAGGTATTTTCTGAAGACAGAGCAAACCGACAAAAATGGAATTCAGTTCACCCCAGCAGGGAATGGCAGAATCCAGAAAAGCAAGGCAAACTAAAACCAAAACACAAATGCAAAAAGGCAAAGCAGAAAACTTAGCTTTTGAGGAGCAGGAATCAGACTGGTCTCCTAGAATTCCACAGAGAAAACACCAGCGAGGCAGAAGGGCGTCAGTTGCCTTATATCCAGTCAGAGATCCCAGTCGCCCAGTCATCCTCTCCCAGCTCAGGTGCTTGGTAATCAGCCTCACTACCTTCCTTCACCAGAAGAGGGAGTTCATCAGACCTCAATGGTGAAGGGGAAAATGAACTCATAACAGTACCTCCCCTTGAGGAGGGGTCACCGAACCCTCATCCAAGATACCAGGGCGATCAGGGAGAGCCCGATGAAAGGCACACACCAATCTTTTGGCATGAATATCAGAGGCAGAGACCCAGGAATTATCCTCCTGACCATAACCCTTCCACTTAACCAAATACTGGAGTCTCCGTCTAGCCAGACGGGAATCCAGTATCTTCTCTACCTCATATTACATGTTACCTTCAACCAATACAGGGTCCGGAGGTGCCACCCCAGGAACTACTGGTTCAACAAACCTCTTCAACAAGGACTTATGAAACACATTATGGATTTTAAATGTGACAGGAAGAGCCAACCGAAAAGAGACCGGATTAATGATCTCCAAAATCTTGTAAGGCCCAATAAATCTAGGCTTAAACTTAGGAGAAGCTACCTTCATAGCGATATTTTTTGATGATAACCAAACCATATCACCCACCTTAAACTGGGGACCAATGGTCCTATGTCGGTTGGAAAACCACAGGGCCTTTTCCTGGGAGAGAGATAACTTATCCACCACTTGGTCCCAGATCTGATGCATTCTCTTCACCACAGTGTCAACACCTGGACAGGCCGAAGGCTCCACCTGCCCTGAAGAAAATCGAGGATGAAACCCAAAGTTACAAAAAAAAGGTGACATCAAAGTGGCAGAACTAGCTCTATTATTTAAAGCAAATTCGGCCAAGGGCAAAAATGAAACCTAATCATCCTGATCAGCGGAAATAAAACATCTGAAATACGACTCCAAGGTCTGGTTTGTTCTCTCCGTCTGCCCATTGGTCTGAGGGTGAAACGCAGAGGAGAAGGACAACTGAATTCCCAGCTTGGAACAGAACGTCCTCCAAAATCTAGACACAAACTGAACTCCTCTGTCAGATACAATGTTCTCAAGAATCCCGTGCAAGCGAACCACATGTTGCAAAAACAGGGGCACCAACTAAGAAGAAGATGGCAACTTAGGGAGTGGTACAAGATGAACCATCTTAGAGAACCTATCACAAATCACCCAAATAACAGTCATTCTCTGAGAGACAGGCATATCAGAGATGAAATCCATTGAAATATGGGTCCATGGCCTCCTGGGGACCGGCAAAGGCATCAACAACCCACTAGAGCGAGAACAAGGTTTAGACCGGGAGCAAGTCCCACAGGATGGCACAAAATTCCTGACATCACGAGACAAGGCGGGCCACCAAAAAGACCGACTCACCAGATCTCTAGTACCAAAAATACCTGGATGACCAGCCAATGCAGAGCAATGAACTTCAGACTTCACACTCTTCTTCCACTGGTCAGGAACATACAGCTTTCCACTGGGACAACGCTCAGGTTTGTCCTCCTGGAACTCTTCCGGAGCACGTCTCAAATCGGGCGAGATGGCAGAAAGAACTACCCCTTCGCCTAAGATGGTAGCAGGCTTGTTCACCACAGGAGAATCAGCAAAGAAGCTCCTAGAGAGAGCGTCAGCCTTGACATTCTTAGTGCCAGGAAGAAAAGAGACCACAAAATCAAAACGTGTGAAAAACAAGGCCCATCTAGCCTGTCTAGGGTTCAAGCGTTTGGCCGACTCCAGGTAAATCAAATTCTTGTGGTCAGTGAGGACCACGACTTGATGTTTAGCTCCCTCCAACCAATGTCTCCACTCCTCAAATGCCCATTTCATAGCCAACAGTTCCCGATTCCCCACATCATAGTTACGTTCAGATGGGGAGAACTTTCGGGAAAAGAAAGCACAAGGATTCATTTTAGATGTTACAGGATCCTTTTGGGACAAGACAGCTCCTGCATCAATCTCAGAAGCGTCCACCTCTACCTGGAACGGGAGTGAGACATCAGGTTGCAGCCAAACCGGGGCAGAAGTGAATTTTCGCTTCAGCTCCTGAAAGGAAGAAACAGCCTCCGGAGACCAATTCAACACATAAGCACCCTTCTTAGGCCTCTTTCACACATCAGGTTTTCGCCGTCAGGCGCGATCCGGCGCTTTTGACAGAAACCGGATCCGGCGAAACGCAATGCCGGATCCGGTTTCCCCCCCATTGACTTGCATTTGCGCCGGATCGCGCCGGATGGCCATGCGTTTCATCCGGTTTTCGCCGGATCCGGCAATGTGTCGCGATCCGGCGTCTGGAAAAAACGGCTACTGTAACGTTTTTTGTCTCCGGCGAAAAAGCCGGACACGCCGGATCCGGCGCGTCCGGCTTTTTCACACAATGAAAGCCTATGAGCGCCGCAATGCGCCTGATCCGGCGAAAGCCGGATCCGGTGGCCGGATCCGGTTTTTTTGGTCTGAGCATGCTCAGTAGCTCTGCCCACTACAACCTGTCAAAGAAGGGCTGTAGGAACATGCTATATATAGTTTTCCAGTAGCCAATCCTGTTCGGAAGGCCACAAGGGTCAATTTTAAAAACCAGATCCAGCGTAATCCGTCGAAAAACGGATAGAAAAACGGATGAACCGGATGAGACGGATCCGGTTTTGTCTGTCAAGAACAAGACGGATCCGGCAGAAAACCGGATCCGGCACATCAGGTTTTACAAAACATTTGCCGGATCCGGCATTCCGGCACGACGCCGGATCGCGCCTGACGCCGAAAACCTGATGTGTGAAAGTAGCCTTAGTCAGATCAGTCAATGGCTTGGCAATAGTAGAAAATTTTGCTATAAATTTCCGATAAAAATGAGCAAAACCCAAAAACTTCTGGAGGGCCTTCAAAGAAGTGGGCTGAATCCAATCATAAATGGCCTGTACTTTGGCCGGATCAATTTCAATAGTTGACGGAGACAAAATAAATCCCAAAAATGAAATCCTCTGTACCCCAAAAAGGCATTTCGATCCTTTGACATACAGGGAATTCTCCCTCAAGATCCGGAACACCGTCCGAACATGTTCCACATGAGAATCCCAATCCCTGGAGAAGATCAAAATATCATCCAGATAGATAATCAAAAATTTATCCACAGTCTCGGAAAATGTCGTTCATGAAGCACTGGAGGACAGAAGGGGCATTAGTGAGCCCAAAAGGCACCACCAGGTGCTCAAAATGTCCCTCTGAAGTATTAAACGCTGTTTTCCATTCATCCCCATGCTTAATGCGGATAAGATTATACGCCCCCCTGAGGTCAAGCTTGGTAAACCAGCAAGCACCTTTAACTCTGGAGAATAGATCCGAAATCAGGGGTAACGGATACTGAGATTTAATAGTAATTTTGTTGAGGGCATGATAATCAATACAAGGCCTTAATGAACCATCCTTTTTGGCCACGAAAAAAACCCCAGCACCTAATGGTGAAGAGGATGGTCTAATATGACCCTTCTCCAACGCCTCCTTAATATAGGATCGCATAGCCTCGTGCTCGGGTACAGATAAGTTGAAGAGCCGACCCTTGGGAAATTTACACCCCAGGCTCAGTTCAATTGCACAGTCATAACTCCTATGAGGAGGCAAAGACGCAGACTCATTCTCACTAAATACATCATAAAAGTCTGCCAAATAGTCAGGAACATCATGCGACTGAGGAGAGGTGGAAAAAACTGGAGCCTCACTAAGGGCACACCTACAACCCCAACTCACCACAGACACAGATTTCCAGTCCAAAACTGGATTATGAATTTGCAACCAGGGAAACCCCAGAACTATGGTATCATGCAAATTATGCAGCACCAAAAATCTGCAATTTTCTTGATGGTTTGGGGCGACCCGCATTACCACCTGGGTCCAAAACTGAGGTTTATTTTTCGCCAAAGGAGTAGCATCAATCCCCCTCAAAGGGATAGGCGTCCGCAGAGGTGTCATAGGAAATCAACAACGTTTAGCAAAATCCAAGTCCATTAGGTTTAGGGCTGCTCCCGAATCCACAAAAGCCTTGGCGGAAAATGTGGACAGGGAGCAGATCAGAGTAATTGCCAGAAGAAACTTAGGTTGAACACCACCCACAAAAAACGTGTGTGCAAAACGTTTCTCTCGTTTAGGACAGACAGAAATAATATGCGAGGCATCTCCACAAAAAAAACACAGCTTATTACGCTTTCTGAACTCCTGACGTTGCTCCCTGGACAAAACTCTATCACATTGCATAGGTTCAGACACATGTTCAACAGGTGGCAACACCTCTCGTGCAGTCCTGCATTCACGTAAACGCCAATCAACCTGAATGGCTAATGACATAGAATCGTCCAGACCAGAGGGAACAGGAAATCCCACCATAGTATCTTTTACGGCTTCTGACAAACCCTTCCGAAAGAGAGCTGCCAAGGCATTATGATTCCAGGCAGTAAGGACCGCACACTTTCGGAATTTTTGACAGTACAATTCTGCAGAATCTCGACCCTGGCTCAATGCCAACAGGGTCTTTTCAGCCTGATCAATAGCATTAGGTTCGTCATACAACAACCCCAAGGCTTGAAAAAATGTGTTCACATTAGTCAGACTAGGATCATCAGGTTTCAAAGAAAACGCCCAATCCTGGGGATCACCACGCAGCAAAGAGACGACAATTTTAACCTGCTGCACGGAGCTCCCTGACGAGTTAGGCTTCAAGGCAAAAAATAATTTACAATTATTTTTGAAATTCAAAAATTTAGATCGATCCCCAAAAAACACATCAGGAGAAGGGATATTTGGTTCATCAGCATGTGAACGAGCAAGGTAGGCGGAAATTCCCCGCACTTCCGCAGCGAGCTGCTCCACACGATCAGACAATTGCTTTATCTCCATTGAGAGAAAAAAAAAAATTCCCCCTACGGCCTCAGAGATATAGAGGAAAAAATATACACACTTTTTTTTTTTTTTTATTATTTCCTGCTAGTGAGTACCCTAGGATCTGCAGTATGGCTGGTGATTCTGTTATGAATGAGTCACCGTAGGAGGCAAAAACAGAAATGCTAACTAAGTCCAGAAAACCAGAGAAGTTGGCAGCTATCGGATTGCAGACCCCTGAACCTATCAACAACAACTAGCAGTAGCCGTGGGGGTTCCTACGATGCCCTAGACCCCTCGATCACAGCCGGAGAACTGCCTAGCCTAAAGACAGAAAGGGAAATCTAATCTGCCCCAGAGCAGACCCCAAAGCAATAGGCAGCCCCCAACATATAATGACGGTGAAGCAAGAAGAAAAAACACAAACACAGAGAGAAAGATAGACTGAGCAAATGATGGGGCCCAAGCTAACTAGATAGGACAGGATAGGAAAGCTGCTGTCTGCAATCCGCGAAAAACCCTATCAAAATAAGAGTCAACAGACTGACAGGGAAAAAGGCCCTGAAGACGCTAGGCTTCAAAAAGACTATGTCAGTACTCAGGTATTTTCTGAAGACAGAGCAAACCAACAAAAAAGGAATTCAGCTCACCCCAGCAGGGAATTGCAGAATCCAGAAAAGCAAGGCAAACTAAAACCAAAACACAAATGCAAAAAGGCAAAGCAGAAAACTTAGCTTTTGAGGAGCAGGAATCAGACTGGTCTCCTAGAATTCCACAGAGAAAACACCAGCGAAGCAGAAGGGCGTCGGCTGCCTTATATCCAGTCAGAGATCCCCGTCGCCCAGTCATCCTCTCCCAGCTCAGGTGCTTGGTAATCAGCCTCACTACCTTTCTTCACCAGAAGAGGGAGTTCATCAGACCTCAATGGTGAAGGGGAAAATGAACTCATAACATATACCGCCTTATAGCGAGTCTGCCATTACTGAGCAGCGGTTGTTTACCTACTGCACATTGGACCCCGGGCGGCGAACACACTTCCTATTTATATTTAGTGCGTTCCACCATCCCTAACATTATACTAGCGCCAGGGTCTGGCTAGTAATGGCGGACCGGCAGCAGCTGCAGCGGTACATTCGGCAGCTGGAGAGCAGGTTGGCGGGTATCGAGAGCTCCTCCTCAGCTGCGAATGCTATGGTAGCCGCTGCTCAGGCAGTCGCAGAGGCTGTCTCATGCCGACAATATCTCGCCTCCCGCTCCCCCACAAGTTTTCGGGTGACAGCGCCACCTGTAGGGGATTCATGAGTCAGTGCTCTATCCAGCTTGGGAGTACAAATTTATGACGAACTTTGACACTCTCAGTGCTGGAATGAATGTGTCGCATGGATTTATGTCTTTTTACATCAATTAAGGAATTTCCTTTTAAAACCTTGCAGGGCAACACAGAACTAGACCCCAATCAGAGGACCATAAAACATCCAGACTCCTTATCTATGAACTGGTCCAATGTTTATATTTATGTTTCTCCCTCTCCCATATTGATAGTTCTGCTTCACGTCACTTGTCTTATCTATTGCATTTTTTCTAGGCTGTATTGTGCATAAATATGTGACTTCAGATTTTGTATTAGTCTAGCCTGATGAAGAGACCTGAGTAGTCTCGAAAGCTTGCAATGTATTACCATCTTTTCAGTTAGCCATTAAAAGGTATCAACTACTGAGGACTCTCAATCCTGAATATTTTTCTATCCAGCTTGAGGCACTGGCTGCACGGTTCCCTACAGAGCAGGCTAAGGTGGGGTTTATTGTTTCTCTTTTGTCTGGCAGGGCATTAGAGTGGGCTACGCCATTGTGGGAGCGTGATGCTCCCATGGTTCAGGGAGCTGCTCAGTTCCTCGCGGCTCTGAAGCAGGTATTTTTGGGACCACGGATCACGCACGACACCTCTCTCCAATTATTGGCCCTAACACAGGGGTCTCTCTCGGTCAGCCATTATGCCGTCCTATTCCGGACATTGGCTTCCGAACTAGAGTGGCCCGATAAAGCACTCATCCCTGTGTTTTGGAGAGGGTTAGCAGAGCATGTCAAAGATGCCCTAGCAACCAGAGAGGTCCCTACAAGTCTGGAGGAAGTGATTGCTATCTCCACCCGCATTGACCTCCGATTTACGGAGAGCGGGCTGGAACGTGTGCAATCCAGACGAAGGGTTAATTTGGCTCCCACCTTCACTGAGCCGCTAAGATCTCCCGCTCAGGTGCTAACACCCTCCGAACCTATGGAGGTGTCTCGCGCCAGCCCCAAGCCACGTCTGGTGCGAAGCTCTGCACGTTGTTACCAGTGCTGGCAGTTTGGTCACTCGCTAGCACATGTCCTTCCTCGGTGGTCAGAAAAACGATCACGTCCAGTGGTCGTAGGTGGTGGTTAGGCAAATATGAAACCCTTTTCTCCCAAACAGGTATTCCGAGGGACATTTGATAGCGGGGCCTCCACCTGGGAGGTAGAGGTTACCGTGGATTCCGGGGCTGAGGTGAACTTTATGTCCTCGACCTTTGCCCAGAAACACGCTATTCCACGGGTGTTACTCCCCCAACCTCTGACCATCAGGGTGGTTAATGGTGCACCTTTACCATCTCAGGTGACCCACCAGACGGCCCCACTCGGGCTCTCAATCTCACCCTCTCATCGTGAGATTCTGTCCTTGTTCATTTTGCCAGATGGCATCGACCAGGTGCTTCTCAGAGTTCCCTGGCTCCGATGTCACTCCCCTCATATTGATTGGGCTTCGGGGAATATACTGGGTTGGAGCAAGGACTGTGAGGGAAGGTGCCTGAGGGGCAGTGTTCAGGTAGCTTCCACTGAAGTGCCCGCGGATCTCTCCGCACTTCCTAAACCTTACCACCAGTACGCGGATGTCTTCTCTAAAAAATCTGCGGAGATGCTCCCGCCGCACCGTCCTTACGATTGCCCGATAGATCTGCCAGGCACGGAACCTCCTAGAGGCTGCGTGAATCCGCTGTCACTCCATGAGACAGAGGCTATGCCTCAATATATCTGGGAGAACCTGGCTAGAGGTTTTATCAGAAAGTCGGTGTTGCCGGCTGGTGCAGGGTTCTTCTTCGTGCAGAAGAAGAGCGGAGAGTTAAGTCCCTGCATTGACTACAGAGGTCTCAACGCCATAACATTTAAAAACAAATACACTCTCCCGTTGATCTCTGAGCTATTTGACAGGTTGCGAGGGGCCCGGATCTTTACGAAATTAGATCTACGAGGGGCGTACAACCTGATCCACATTCGCGAAGGAGACGAGTGGAAGACAGCCTTTAATACCAGGGATGGCCACTATGAATATCTGGTCATGCCCTTCGGCCTTTGTAATGCGCCTGCTGTCTTCCAGGATTTCATCAATGACGTCTTCCGCGATATGCTCTCCACCTCGGTGGTGGTCTATCTGGATGAGATCCTCATCTTCTCGCCAGATTTGACCTCCCACCGGAGAGACGTCTGCAGGGTCTTCAACCGTCTGCAGGCAAACTCTCTTTTTGCCAAGCTGGAGAAGTGCCAGTTTGAGCAGGAGTCCTTGCCGTTCCTGGGCTACATCATCTCAGCCCAGGGGTTGACTATGGATCCGGCCAAACTGCAAGTGGTAATGGACTGGCAGGAACCACACTCACTCAAAGCGGTGCAGCGCTTCCTGGGGTTCGTCAACTATTACCGCCAGTTCATACCTCACTTCTCCACTCTTGTAGCTCCTTGGGTTGCTCTCACAAAGAAAGGAGCTAATCCTAACGCTTGGTCTGAACAGGTCTCCAAGGCCATCTCATCTCTAAAATCCCATTTTGCTGGTGCATCTTACACCGTCCCGATGTGGATAAACCATTTATCCTGGAGGTGGATACCTCTTCCGTCGGCACAGGAGCAGTCCTTTTCCAGAAGGATGCTCAAGGTCGGAAGCATCCCTGCTTCTTCTTCTCTAAGACCTTCTCGCCGGCGGAGAAGAATTACTCCATCGGGGACAGGGAGCTGCTAGCAATGAAATTGGCCTTTTCCAAGTGGAGACATCTTCTGGAGGGAGCCCAGTTTCCCTTCCAGGTGTATACGGACCATAAAAATCTGGTCTATTTACAAACGGCCCAGTGCTTGAACTCTCGTCAAGCTAGGTGGTCGCTCTTCTTCTCCCGCTTCCGCTTCACCTTGCACTATCTCTCTTGAGAGAACGTCCGTGCGGATGCTCTCTCGTGCTCGGTGGTCTCAGCGGAGGAATGGGAGGCTGAACCACTGCTAATTCTCCCTTCGGAGAGCTCTACGACTGTGACTCCAGTTGCTCTCGAGTCAGTGCCACCGGGCAAGACCTTTGTGCCTCCTCAGCTACGGCCGGAGGTTCTCGCCTGGGCACACGCGTCCAGGGTGGGTGGTCACTTTGGCAATAAGTGGACCACAGAACTCCTGGCAAGGTCGTATTGGTGGCCACACATGGCTTGAGTCACTAAGGAATACATACAAGCATGCGTCTCGTGTGCATGGAACAGGTCCTCTAGACAGAGGCCGGCTGGGTTATTGTATCCTCTGCCGGTGGCGGATAGACCTTGGGAGATGGTTGGCATGGATTTTGTGGTTGGCCTACCTAAGTCTGGTGGCAGTACGGTCATCTGGGTGGTCACCGACCATTTTTCTAAAATGGTGCATCTGGTGCCACACACACGGTTGCCTTCCGCTCGTGGTCTTGCCACACTGTTCATAAAACATGTATTCCATCTGTATGGCATGCCGGACAAAGTTGTTAGTGATCGAGGTCCCCAGTTCAAATCCCGGTTTTGGAGGGAGATCTGCAGCCTACTCAGCATTGAGCTAAACCTGTCCTCCGCTTACCATCCTGAGACGAACAGCTTGGTTGAAAGAGCCAACCAAACCTTGGTCACGTACCTGCGGCATTTCATCTCTGCCAGGTAGGATGACTGGCATCCTTGCTACCATGGGCTGAATTTGCCCTGAATGATGCAGTGGCTGATTCCACTGGTCAGACGCCATTCCTTATAAATTACTGCCAACATCTGCGCATCCCTGTCCCGATGCCAGTGTCCTCCGCTGACTCCAGGGTGGCAGACTGGGCAGTGGAGGCTCACGATATTTGGGTTCGCACTCAGGATGCTATTCGTGCCTCTAAAGAAAATTGAGGGCATCCGCCGACACACATCAGCGACCCACTCCAACCTTTTCCCCCAGTGACTTGGTGTGGCTCTCTGCTCGAAACATCAAGCTGCGGGCCGAGTCCACCAAGTTCGCGCCGTGATACATCAGAGCTTTTAAGGTTCTCAAGCGAATCAGCTCAGTGGTCTACCGCCTGGCTCTTCCTCCACATTTAGCCATTTCTGACATTTTCCATGTGTCCCTTCTCAAACCTGTTCACATGGCCCAGTACTCTGAGTCATCTGCCGGGTCATCAAACTCGACTTCGGACGAGTTTGAGGTTAACGCCATTGTGGGACGCAGGATTGGGTGTGGCAAAAAGTTTTATTTGGTGGACTGGAAGGGTCATGGTCCAGAGGCCCGGACCTGGGAGCCAGTGGAGAACATCCACGCTCCGCTCCTGATCGTGGCCTTTGAGCGTAGCGAGGCACAGAGGGGGGCCCTAGGAGGGGGGGTAATTTTGGGTGTCAGATTTCTGCAGCTGCACAGCAGAAATCCAGAGCCATGCATCCAGCGATCTCCCATTCCTCTCCGACCACTCAGGGACCGGCACAGCAATCTCAGCGATCCAGGCGCCCTGCTCAGACCAGCTCTCTGGGTCTGGATGTTGCTGCCACCTCTGGACCAGCAATGGTAACGCAACCTGCTTTGCAGGAAACCACTCCAGAGGCTAAGTCCTCTCGCCGCGCTACTGGGCATGCCCATGAGATGATTTCCCAGTGGAGATCGGGGGTCACGTGCTCAGGTCCTTGTCCTGATCTGATTGGCCCATCTCAGAGGTCTGGAAGGTCCCGGAAGCGCATGACTATAAAAGGCCCGAATGGCCGCTCGCCCATGCGCTAGTATAGACTATACTTGCTATGTGTGAATGGTGATGGATGTATGATTCTGGTGACTGACTCATTATGAAACCCCTTCCTTCTGAAATTACGCATGTGGATAGGGAATTAGAGTTATAGTCAGCGCCAGTCACTGGCAAGCCATACGCCACAGTGCATACCGCACCGCTACACTAGCGTCCGATAGTGTGATGCCTCACGGCACTGTCGTACAGCGGCAGTAGTAACCGCCACGCTGCAGTTAGCAGCACTTACTGGCGTCCGCGGTAGCAACGCCGCATGCACGGTAGGTCAAGACAGACACCGACCTCTGCCTTGGGCCGTGTCCTGTGACCATATACCGTGTGTGCACGCCAGCTGAGACCTGTGAGGCTAACAGGCTCAGCGTTTATGCTTTATTTGTACTAAAGCGCCTCTGTGAGTTTAACATAGTCCGCTCTGCGCACCTCGGGTGTCGTTTAACCCGAGCGCAGTATACCGCCATATAGCGAGTCTGCCATTACTCAGCAGTGGTTGATACACCTACTGCACGGTGGACCCCGGGCGGCAAACGCACTTCCTATTATTTATGTTTAGTGCGTTCTGCCATCCATAACACAAACAGCAGCTGAAAACCACTGCAGTGAAGGCCTGGCAGAGCATCAAAAAGGAGGAAGCACAGTGTCTGGTGATGTCCATGAGTTCAAGACTTAAGGCAGTCATTGCAAACAAAGGGTTTTCAACCAAGTCCTAGAAATGAACATTTTATTTACAATTATTTAATCTGTCCAATTATTTTTGGTCCCTTTAAAAACAGGGTGGCACATGTTAAGGAGCTGAAACTCCTAAACCCTTAATCCAATTTTAATGTGGATACCCTTAAATGAAAGCTGAAAGTCTGAACTTCAACTGCATCTGAATTATTTCGTTTAAAATTCATTGTGGTAATGTCTAGAACCAAAATTAGAAAAATGTTGTCTCTGTTCAAATATATATGGACCTAACTGTATATCTGGTATCTGTTGATACAGTACCCTTTGTGCCAGAAAGTCCTCCTCCACCCACCACTCTAAGTGCATCATTGACACCTGGAACATTGGCCCACATGTGTGATTATTTCTTGCAGATCATCTTTTTATATTATGGTGTGATCCATACTGAGCCTGTGAGAGTCTGTGTGTTACTCCTGAAATATATATATAGATTTAAAAATTACCCCAACACTGTATACAGCTGTATGCTTGTGATACATTATCCTTTTACTGCTTTTTATATTCTTGTCTAATCCATACTGAGCCAGTGAGAGTATGTTTCTGACTCTGGAAATATATACAGAGATTTACAATGACCCCTACACTGTATACAGCTGTACGCTTCTGATCCAATACCCTTTTACTGCTTTTTATATTGTGGTGTGATCCATACTTGACCTGAAAGCGTCTGTGTCTGCCTCCTGAAATATATACAGAGATTTAGAATGTTTAAACTATAATATATATATACCTGGTATCTGGTGTTACTATACCATTTTCAACTTTTATATTATTGTCTAATCCATACTGAGCCTGTGAGCGTCTGTGTCTGACACATGAAATATATACGGAGATTTACAATTATCCCTAGACTGTATACAACTGTATGCTTCTGATACAGTACCATATATCTGCTGGTATTTTGGGTCCATTTTCACAAAAATTAGGAAGTATGGTGGAAGAGGACGGAGACATGGGCATGGGGGCCAGCTGGTGCTGATGTTGGTGGTGGTGCATCTGCTGGTAGTGCCAAAAGCACAATAGCAGCTAAGGCTACTTTCACACATCAGGTTTTCGGCGTCAGGCGCGATCCGGCGTCGTGCCGGAATGCCGGATCCGGCAAATGTTTTGTAAAACCTGATGTACCGGATCCGGTTTTCTGCCGGATCCGTCTTGTTCTTGACAGACAAAACCGGATCCGTCTCATCCGGTTCATCCGTTTTTCTATCCGTTTTTCGACGGATTACGCCGGATCTGGTTTTTAAAATTGACCCTTGTGGCCTTCCGAACGGGATTGGCTACTGGAAAACTATATATAGCATGTTCCTACAGCCCTTCTTTGACAGGTTGTAGAGGAGAAAGTGCAGGTTGGAGAGAAGAGCAAGTTACTGGCGAAGATGGATGTTGTCATTGGAAATATTACCACTAGAAGTTCTGTGACGGTTTCAGTAATGAGGGACAATTTTGCACTATACTTTATGTCACCTCAAGGCAGAGTACACTGGCAGGATGACAGAGTGTGAAAGATTTGTGCCCTAACCAAACTTGTGTACCTTCTGGACCAACAGTATATACCTTTGCCAACCAAAGTTGGCTATCTTGTCATGGTCTTACTATTTTTAGCTTTAGGCCACAGGTGTGTACCTGGTTGTGTTTTATGCAAAGTATTTCACCTTTTAACAAAAGTTGTGTACATTGTTAGGAAATCACCAACAATAAACACAACTTTTCAGGTGAAATACTTTGCTTCAAACACAACCAGGAACACAACTGTGGCAAAAAGCTAAAATTTACCCACAGTTATATACCTGGTTTTGAATACCTTTTTACCTTTTAAATACCCTGTATTTAACCTTTTTTTAAACATATTTCACCGCAGAAAGAAAGGACAGACAACCAGTGTAAACAATAATTTAACTTTTATTTAAAATATTTTTTTTTGTGTAAACTGTTTTTAAAGTTAAAAAAACTTTTTTAATAAAGGTTTGAAACCAACCAAATGGGCATTTTTATTACAAAAAAAACATTATAACTCGGTGTAGTGTGGGGTGGAAATACTGCTGGAGGGGCTGCGGGACACTTCGACAATGGGAGTGTGGAGAGAGGACTGGGATCGTGGTGGGGAAGGAACAGTTAGAGGTGATGGTGTGGAAAAAGCTACAGAATGGGTGGACATGTGGGAGGCAGAAGAGGTGGTGGGCGGTGGAGTGGAGGGTTGGGCAGGGACTGTAGGAGCAGATGATGTTGATGGAAAGTTGTATGGGGAAGGAGTTTGGTACGGGGAAGGAGTTTGGTACGGGGCAGGTTGCTGGAAGTGGGGAGATGTCTGGTACTGGGGAGGTTGCTGGTACTGGGAAGGTTGCTGGTACTGGTGAGGTTGCTGGTATGTAATAGGAGGGGGAGGATGGAAAGTGGCTGGAGGGGGTGCAGATGTAATAGGAGGGGGAGGATGGAAAGTGGCTGGAGGGGGTGCAGATGTAATAGGAGGGGGAGGAAGGAAAGTGGCTGGAGGGGGTGCAGGTGGAGGAACTACAGTGGTGGGAGGTGGAGGTTGGGAGGTAACCTGCTGTAGAGCACCGTGGCACGAATGCATTACATGCATCTGCTGGGTAGGAGATAGTGTTGCCATGCGATCCACAACAGACCTGAAAAAGGTGTGGTTTGGCGAAGATCTTGCTTCTGAATGCATGGTTTGCAGAAGTGTCTTCACCTCCAGAATGCTGGAGTTGATCTGCTGAAAGCCTGCGGAGATTTGCTCTGACAAGACTTTTAGACAGTTCTGGAAAGATGAATTCAGATGCAAGAACTCTGGCGCATAACTCTTTTCCTGACCCCTCTGCCGCTGCCACCCAGTACCCGCAGGTGTACTAGAGGTGGCAGGGGCAGAAGGGTGGGGTAAAGGGAAAGCGATCTCCTCACCAGCAGCTTCATGTAATGTAGGCGGCCACGATGCTCCTGTGCTGGTGGATGGGACAGATGGGTCGAATGTGTGGGAAGGCTGGGAAGGTGCAGATGTACCGGGGCGGTCGAAGTGTCCCTCGGTGCCGGTCTCCTCAGGGATCGCCTCAGAAGGGTCCAATCGTGCAGGCTCCCGAGTGCTGCTCACCGTGCTGTGGAATAAAGAGAAAAAAAAACAATTAAAATACTGACATGGTATGGCCCAGGCTGAAAAAAAAAAGTTACATCTAACATTTTTTTTCACATGTGGTGTGTAATATTTATCTTCTAGTGACCATTGTTTCCCGGAGGAACGACAGGGCTTGTGCGTACTTGTACTTGCTCCTGCGTCCTCCAGATCCACTCGGGGCCCGCATCTCTTTATTGAACTCCTTTTTGAAACGATCCCTCACAGACCGCCACCGATTCACAATTCTGTTCCCTGAAACGAGAAAGGAGTGGTTAGTATACAACATCAGTGTTTCACAAACTCCAGTCCTCATGGTCCCCAGGGGTCATGTTTTCAGGATTTCCATAGTAAATAGAAATCCTGAACACATGATCCGTGGGGACCACGAGGACTGGAGTTCGGGAAACACTGGTTTACATCAAGCAACCGGTACTGTATATACTTACGCTCTTTAATCTGGGCCCGAACATCGAGGTCCTCCCAGCGGCCCACAAGGAGCGAACAGATTTCCTCCCAGAGTCGTCGGGTAACGATAAGGTCAGCGTGGCGGCGGTCAGCCATATTCCAGAGCGGCTCCCTTTCTCTGACGAGATCGATGAGGTGGTCCACATCGAGTCCTCCATCCTCACCGTCAGAGTCAGGAGCACGCTGTGAAGGCTGTTAAAGAAAAAGACAAAAATAACATAATTAGCCTCCACAAAAGAAATGAAATAAAAAGTGCAAAAAAACAAAGCAAAAATATTTATACTTACACGCTGGTGACCGCCGCGTTGCTGTCGCCGACGACCCTGGGAGGCACTGCGAGGACCTCTTGGCCGAACACCAGATTGGGAAGACTAGAGAAGAAAACAAAAAATGTTATGTCTTTGGATGTAGGCATTTGTTTGCTGTGTGTGGTCTGCAGAACATTGTTTTCTATGTGTTGTGTGTAGTGTGATGTTGTGTTTCTGCGTTTGATGCAAAAAACTTACCAATTGTGAGCCCACTCCAAGTGTCTGTCCACCCCTTCCTTCTTCTTCTGGGAGCTCCTCTTCATCTTGTGAATCCTGTTTTGAAATAAAAGGCAATGAATAGACATATATTACAGAGATGATGGATTTTGGAAATAAAAACTTACCGTCAAACGCTGACGATGCGAGGGAGGGCTCCCAGAAGATGATGTGCTGTCTTCCTGGTGGCCACACTCCATGCCTGTGGGTGGTGTTCCAGCTGCTGCCATTGCTGCTGCTGCTGCTGCTGCATCTATTGGGCGGCTGTTGAATAAAGAGAAACAAAGGGCCAATGAATATCTTGATATTCAATAGCCCTAGTTTGGAGGAATGGGGGATTTGATAATTACCGTCTCTCATCTGCTGCTGGCCTCCCCTCCTCAGCATGTTCCATTTGCTGCTCCATTTGGGGTGGTGGTGGTGCTGATGGTGCTGCAGTGGTCTCCTGCCTTCTCCTGCTGCGCTTGGTTGCTTTCTTGGGTGGCATGTTGGGTGTGGCTGTGGGTCCCACTGTCTTGCTTTTATATATGTCTTGTGGGCAGAGCTACTGAGCATGCTCAGACCAAAAAAAACGGATCCGGCCACCGGATCCGGCTTTCGCCTGATCAGGCGCATTGCGGCGCTCATAGGCTTTCATTGTGTGAAAAAGTCGGACGCGCCGGATCCGGCGTGTCCGGCTTTTTCGCCGGAGACAAAAAATGTTACAGTAGCCGTTTTTTCCAGATGCCGGATCGCGACACATTGCCTAATCCGGCGAAAACCGGATGAAATGCATGGCCATCCGGCGCGATCCGGCGCAAATGCAAGTCAATGGGGGGGAAACCGGATCCGGCATTGCATTTCGCCGGATCCGGTTTCTGTCAAAAGCGCCGGATCGCGCCTGACGGCGAAAACCTGATGTGTGAAAGAGGCCTAAGGCAGGAGGTGTTGAGCCTGCATCCTGGTCAGGCTCTGGAAGACCAGGAAGTCTCCCTTTTCTGGGAGTAGGTAAACTGCTTTTAAATCCGGAGCATCAGGAACTGGTTTTGGCTTAGATTGCCTAAACAGCCTCCTGCTCTATCGCCTACTCTTCTGAAGTTTTAAAAACTGCAAGCACTGAGTCGACAGTGCAGGCTTCTGGTCAGGACCAACCCATTTCAAATCCTGAATTCCCCAGTCCAACATGAGTCAGAGATTGAGTGCACTGATGCACAGCCACCTCTAGATGATTCTGCTGGTACATTCACCCACAGCACTACATTACCCTCGCACTCTACAGAGCCAGTATCTGACCCTGATGAAACGCAGGTTCCCCTTCCCGCATACTATACCACCTTACATGGTGACAAATAGGAAGGTGGAGATGAAAGTGCCGGTTCCCTGAGCAGGGGGCATACTCGCGGGCGACGGCACTGGCACAGGGCCCCTCATAGTACGCAAAAGTGTCTCTGTCGGTGGGAGGGCCTACTCGCCGTCAGACACACCGGCGTACTATGAGGGGCCCTGTGCCAGTGCTGTCGCCCATGAGTGGGCCACCCTGCTTGCTCAGGGCCACAGCACTTGCAATACTTACCTCTCCCTGCTCCACCGCCGTGACGTCTTCCGCATTTCCTGATAGTGACATTCAGGTCAGAGAGCGCAATGACATCACATCTGTATGCCCTCTGCCTAAACAGTTCAAGTGCAGAGACCTGGAAGATGGTGACCCTGAGGAGTCCAGAGTAGAGCAGTGCCCAGCGAGGAGAGGTATTTAATTTTTTTAAAGGTTGGGAGCATTTTTTGGGGAGCATTATACACTGGAGAATTATATATGGGGTCCATCATACACTGGAGCATCATCCATGAGGCCCATCATATACTGGAGCATTCCAAATGGTGGACATCAGACACTGGAGCAGCATTTACGGGGCCCATTATACACTGGAGCAATAGAAATGGAGTCCATTATACATGGAGCATTACTTGGGCCCATTAAACGCCGGAGCATCATCCATGGGGCCCATCGTGTACTGGAGCATTCTAAATGGGGCAGGTCAGACACTGGAGCAGCATCTATGGGGCCCATTATACACTGGAGCATTAGAAATGGGGCCCATTAAATATGGAGAACTATTTGGGCACATAAGTCACTGGAGCATCATCCATGGTGCCCATCATATACTGGAGCATTCTAAATGGGGCAGATCAGACACTGGAGCAGCATCTATTGGTCCCATTATACAATGGAGCAATAGAAATGGGGCCCATTATATATGGAGCATTATTTGGGCCCATAAGACACTGGAGCATCATCCATGGGGCACATCATATACTGGAGCATTATAAATGGGGTAGATTATATATGGAGCATTATTTGGGCCCATCATACACTGAAGTATCATCCATGAGGCCCATCATATACTGGAGCATTCCAAATGGGGGACATCAGACACTGCAGCAGCATTTACGGGGCCCATTATACACTGGAGCAATAGAAATGGAGTCCATTATACATGGAGCATTACTTGGGCCCATTAAACGCCGGAGCATCATCCATGGGGCCCATCGTGTACTGGAGCATTAGAAATGGGGCCCATTATATATGGAGCATTATTTGGGTCCATAAGACACTGGAACATCATTCATCGGGCCCATCATATACTGGAGCATTCTAAATGGAGCAGATTATACATGGAGCATTATTTCATACACTTGAGTATCATGCATGAGGCCCATCATACACTGGAGCATTCCAAATGGTGGACATCAGACACTGGAGCAGCATTTACAGGGCCCATTATATACTGGAGCATTAGAAATAGGGCCCGTTATATGTGGAAACATTATTTGGGCCCATAAGACACTGGAGCATCATCCATGGGTCCCATCATATTCTGGAGCATTATAAATGGGGCAGATCAGACATTGGAGCAGCATCTATGGGGCCCATTATACACTGAAACATTATAAATGGGGCCCATTATATATGGAGCATTATTTGTGCCCATAAGACACTGGAGCATCATCCATGGGGCCCATCATATACTGGAGAATTCTAAATGGGGCAAATTATATATGGAACATTATTTGGGCCCATCATACACTGGAGCATCATCCATGGGGCCCATCATATACTGGAGAATTCTAAATGGGGCAGATAATATATGGAACTTTATTTGGGCCCATCATACACTGGAGCATCATCCATGAGGCCAATCATATACTGGAGCATACCAAATGGTGGACATCAGACACTGGAGCAGCATTTACATGGTCAATAATACACTGGAGCATTAGAAATGGGGCCCATTATATATGGAGCATTATTTGGGCCCATAAGACACTGGAGCATCATCCATGGGGCTCATCATAAACTGGAGCATTCTAAATGGGGCAGATTTTATATGGAGCATTATTTGGGTCCATCATACACTGGAACATCATCCATGAGGCCCATCATATACTGGAGCATTCCAAATGGGGGACATCAGACACTGGAGCAACATTTAAGGGGCCCATTATACACTGGAGTATTAGAAATGGGGTTCATTATATATGGAGCGTTATTTAGGCCCATATGACACTGGAGCATCATCCATGAGTCCCATCATATACTGGAGCATTCCAAATGGTGGACATCAGACATAGAAGCAGCATTTAGGGGTCCCATTACACAGTGGAGCATTAGAAATGGGGCCCATTATATATAGAGCATTAATTGGGCCCATAAGACACTGGAGCATCATCCATGGGGCCCATCATATACTGGAGCATTATAAATGGGGCAGATCAGACACTGGAGCAGCATCTATGGGGCCCATTATACACTGGAGCATTGGAAATGGGCCCATTATATTTGGAGCATTATTTGAGCCCATAAGACACTGGAGCATCATCCATGGGGCCCATCATATACTGGAGCATTCTAAATGGGGCAGATTATATATGGAGCATTATTTGGGCCCATCATACACTGGAGCATCATCCATGAGGCCAATCATATACTGGAGCATTCCAAATGGTGGACATCAGACACTGGAGCTGCATTTACGGGGCCCATTATACACTGGAGCATTCTAAATGGGGCAGATTATATATGGAGAATTATTAGGGCCCATCATACACTGGAGCATCATCCATGTGGCCCATCATATACTGGAGCATTCCAAATGGGGGACATCAGACACTGGAGCTGCATTTACAGGGCCCATTATATACTGGAGCTTTAGAAATGGGGCCCATTATATATGGAGAATTTTTTTGGCCCAAAAGACACTGGAGCATCATCTATAGGGACCAGCATATACTGTAGCATTATGTGGAGCTCGTTCTATACTGTTTGGAACATTATATGGGACCAATCATTCTGTTTGGAGAAATATATGGGGTTCATAATTCTGTGTGGCGCACTATGTGGTGGCCATAATACTGTATGGATTAATATTCTGTCCGTTTTTTAGCTATTGTAGAATTTAAAATAGATATCAGTCATGTCATGTAAGAAGTGAAGTATTTTTCATTGTAATATACCAATATTTACAGTCATGGCCAAAAGTATTGACACCCCTGCAATTCTGTCAGATAATACTCAGTTTCTTCCTGAAAATGATTGCAAACACAAATTCTTTGGTATTATTATCTTCATTTAATTTGTCTTAAATGAAAAAACACAAAAAGAATTGTCCTAAAGCCAAATTGGATATAATTCCACACCAAACATAAAAAAGAGGGTGACAAAAGTATTGGCACTGTTCGAAAAATCATGTGATGCTTCTCTAATTTGTGTAATTAGCAGTACCTATAACTTACCTGTGGCACCTAACAGGTGTTGGCAATAACTAAATCACACTTGCAACCAATTGACATGGATTAAAGTTGACTCAACCTCTGTCCTGTGTCCTTGTGTGTACCACATTGAGCATGGAGAAAAGAAAGAAGACCAAAGAACTGTCTGAGGACTTGAGAAACCAAATTGTGAGGAAGCATGAGCAATCTCAAGGCTACAAGTCCATCTCCAAAGACCTGAATGTTCCTGTGTCTACCGTGCGCAGTGTCATCAAGAAGTGTAAAGCCCATGGCACTGTGGCTAACCTCCCTAGATGTGGACGGAAAAGAAAAATTCACAAGAGATTTCAACGCAAGATTGTGCGGATGTTGGATAAAGAACCTCGACTAATATCCAAACAAGTTCAATCTGCCCTGCAGTCCGAGGGTACAACAGTGTCAACCCATACTATCCGTCGGCGTCTGAATGAAAAGGGACTGTATGGTAGGAGACCCAGGAAGACCCCACTTCTTACTCCGAGACAAAAAAAAGCCAGGCTGGAGTTTGCCAAAACTTACCTGAAAAAGCCTAAAACATTTTGGAAGAATGTTCTCTGGTCAGATGAGACAAAAGTAGAGCTTTTAGGGCAAAAGCATCAACATAGAGTTTACAGGAGAAAAAAGAGGCATTCAAAGAAAAGTACACGGTCCCTACAGTCAAACATGGCGGAGGTTCCCTGATGTTTTGGGGTTGCTTTGCTGCCTCTGGCACTGGACTGCTTGACCGTGTGCATGGCATTATGAAGTCAGAAGACTACCAACAAATTTTGCAGCATAATTTAGGGCCCAGTGTGAGAAAGCTGGGTCTACCTCAGAGGTCATGGGTCTTCAGCAGGACAATAACACAAAACACACTTCAAAAAGCACTAGAAAATGGTTTGAGAGAAAGCACTGGAGACTTCTAAGGTGGCCAGCAGTGAGTCCAGACCTGAATCCCATAGAACACCTGTGGAGAGATCTAAAAATGGCAGTTTGGAGAAGGCACCCTTCAAATATCAGGGACCTGGAGTAGTTTGCCAAAGAAGAATGGTCTAAAATTCCAGCAGAGCATTGTAAGAAACTCATTGATGGTTACCGGAAGCGGTTGGTCGCAGTTATTTTGGCTAAAGGTTGTGCAACCAAGTATTAGGCTGAGGGTGCCAATACTTTTGTCCGGCCCATTTTTGGAGTTTTGTGTGAAATGATCAATGTTTTGCTTTTTGCTTCATTCTCTTTTGTGTTTTTTCATTTAAGACAAATTAAATGAAGATAATAATACCAAAGAATTTGTGTTTGCAATCATTTTCAGGAAGAAACTGAGTATTATCTGACAGAATTGCAGGGGTGTCAATACTTTTGGCCATGACTGTATCTGCCGTATCGGAGCATCATGAATTGTGGTATGTGTTAAAGGGGCCCACTGACACTCTTTGGCCCGGGGCACACGAAAACCTGGAGCCAGCTCTACCCCCACCACAACTTTAGCTAAATAACCCCCAGTTTTCAATGCGTAACTATTATTATAAAGTAAATTAAGGTTGACAAGCTTAAGTAATAAGAATTGATGTTGTTGGCATTCAAATGGGCACTGTAGGTGTGTTTACTGTCCTCCACTCCCTGTCGACTTTGCTTCCCCATTGACTTGCATTGGGTTTCGTGTTTCAGTCAGACCTCTGACTTTTCCCCATAGTCAGCCGATTTCGTTTGACTCGACTTTTGAGAAAGTCTGGTTTCATGAAACCCGACTCGAACTAAAAAAAGGCAAAGTCGCTCATCTCTACTCGTGTCTATCTTATGTATGCATAAGATCCAGCCTGCATATTATGTTCCTCTGCTTACAGTTGCTGAATGGAAACATATTCCTGAAGCTGAACATTTTCTAGGAGAGATTTATGCATCTTAAACTGACAAGCAAGCAAATGTCTAAGAAAATACAACAATAAGATCAATGTAACAAGTGATCCATGATGGAAAAAGTACGCATACTTTAGAGCCGCGGACTCGGCTCTACATCCATTAGTCCAATAGTCTTTTGTCCTTGGCCAGCTTCTCACACTATGTAACTATGGTCTTGCACACAGTACAAGATGACCCTATGAGTAAGGCCATGTGAAATGTGAGTTGGAGTTGTACACAATAACATCTTGTACAGGGAGCAATCGGTAAACAGCAGTCTTTGATGATACACTTTTTTTAAAAATTATATTCTAACCTCTTACCATATTATCTACTTGGCATTGGCCATTTTTGTCCTTTTTCTCACTATAGATATTACCATTTGTTTAATCTTTGATATAGACATATGCTAGGTATTTTTGCTGCTTTTGCCTCTCTATTCATTGTCGTGGTGTTTTTGCTTGAGTCTTCACCCTTAATTCAGATTTTATTGCTACTCTGTTTATTATTGTTTTTCATGTCATTCTAATAAAATTTGTCATTTTATATATTGGGGGAGCTCCTGGCACTTTAACCCCCAGCACACTGTGATCAAACATGATTGCAGTGTTCCGGTGGCATAGTGAAACACTGCGCAGGGAGGGGGCTCCCTGTGTGCTTACCTGAGACACTCAGAACAATGCGATGTGGTGTCAATTTCTTCTGTTACCCTTGGGAAAATAAAAAATTGAGGGCAAAAATATCATTTTTGAGGAAAAAAATAGGATTTTTTATTTTTGTGGCTCTACATTATAAACTTCTGTGAAGCACTTGGGGGTTCAAAGTTCTCACCACACATCTTCATAAGTTCCTTGGGGGTCTAGTTTCCAAAATTGGGTCACGTGTGGGGGTTTCCACTGTTTAGGCACATCAGGAGCTCTCTAAACGCGACATGACGCCCGCAGACCATTCCATCAAAGTCTGCAATCCAAATCATCACTACTTCCATTCTGAGCCTCAACGTGTGCCCATACAGTAGTTTTCTCCCACATATAGGGTATCAGCGTGCTCTGGACATATTGGACAACTTTTGGGGTCCAATTTCTCCTGATACCTTTGGGAAAATAAAAAATTGGTGACTAAAAGATCATGTTTGTGTAAAAAATATGATTTTTTTTATTTTCACTCTCCGGCGTTATAAACTTTAGTGAAACACCTGAGGGCTCAAAATTCTCACCACACATCTAGACAAGTTCCGTGGGGGGTCTAGTTTCCAAAATAGGGTCACTTGTTGGGGGTTTTCACTGTTCAGGCACATCAGGGGCTCTCCAAATGCGACATGCTATCCGAACTCAATTCCAGCCAATTTTGCGTTGAAAAAGTCAAACGGCGCTCCTTCTGAGTTCTGCCATGCACCCAAACAGTGGTTTACCACCACATATGTGGTATCAGAGTACTTAGGACAAATTGCACAATAACTTTTGGGGTTATTGCAAAATTTTCACCAAATTTCCATTTTTTTTCACAAATAAACGCAAGTCATATCAAAGAAATTTTACCGCTATTATGAAGTACAATATGTCATTAGAAAACAATGTCAGAATCACCAGGCTCCATGGAAGCGTTCCGGAGTTATTGCCTCATAAATGGACAGTGGTCAGAATTGTAAAAATTGGCCCAGTCATGAACGTGCAAACCACCCTTGGGGGTAAAGGGGTTAAATGTAATAATTTCTGTTCATTGGACAACTCTTTTACAGCAATTGATGCAGTTATTTTGGAAATCTTGAAGATAAAACCTTTGGCATGTGACATGAACTTTACCGCAAAGTATGCTTCTTCTTATGTGTGCACTATCTTGGAAATCTTATGGATCAGTATTCAAAAACTACCTCAATGTTTTATACTTTTATAGATTTTTTTAAAACACCAGAAGCAGAAGTGAAATAATCAATGAGGCAAATTAGAGGAGCAATCCATAAATTTTGCTCAACTAGCAATTTACCAGTTGGCAAAGTGCCTGTTATAGAGCTGAAAAAATTTGCACTTCAGAAAAATAATGCAAAAGCAAAAATTTCCAAAATTTCCCGTCTCTACTTAAAATAATACCTAGTAATTTATTATTGCAAAAATGATAGGGAAGCATTGTTTTATAATAAAAAAATGTTTAGTAAATGTGAGAAAAATTTATATAAATCAGTTTTTCTCTGTATAGCAAACTCTGCTGTATACAATTGATGACCTATAACAATGTGTTAACGTTTTATTTTATAGCGTATTTAGCTTTTTACATTCGTTACAATATTCAGCTTTTCAGTTGCTTGGCAACTGGTTCCTTTATTTCTGTACTAAAGGCTTCAATAGTTTTCTTTTGTTAAAATTGAGCTCAATGTCTATCATATTGGCTTCTTGCAGAGACTACATAGATTGTTAGCACAGAAAAAATATCATGTTAATCTTAACTAGAACAATTGCTTGGCCTGCGGATTTATAAGATCATGTAAAATAAAATTAATTGGGCTAATCTCCATTGTTAATTGTTTTCTAAACATGTTTAGCTGAATAAATTTAGTAAGAAAATGAATTATTGCTGTAAAGACTGTACATATATATATATATATATATAGTTGTGTGAACAACACCCTACTCCGGCCTTTATTGTGCAATTGTATACTGGGCAGTCAACCCCTCCAGGAATGGGTAGGTGGAGAGTGGCTGTTAATCTGGTGTTTTGCACCTGTGTTGCTAACATCTTGCTTTATGGGCTGGCTGCATTCTGCAGTGCATTTGTTTCTAGATCTGGGCAGGTAAGTGTTGCTGCCTTTTTGTCTGCTGTTTAAGGCTGTGGGCACACGTAGCGTTTTAAAACGCTCACTAAAAACCGCACTCCTTCCCAGAAATCGCGTGTTTTTTTCCCGCGTGATTTCACCGCGATTATGATCGCGATTTTCGCGTGCGATATTCAAGCACTTTCCAAGCGATTTGAAGCATCGCTTGGAAAGTGATTGACAGGTTGGTCACACTCGTCAAACATAGTGTTTGACAAGCGTGACCAGGTTTTTACTATTGAGGCCGCCTATGCGGCATCAATAGTAAAAGATAGGATGTTAAAATGCTAAAAAAAATAAAAAAAATCGGTGTATATTTACCTTCCGGAGTCCCGCGCTGCATTCCTGGGCCTCAGCGTTCCCAGTAATGCCTTGCGAGACCTGTGATGACATAGTCTCGTGTTGCTATAGCGATCTCGCGAGACCACGTCACTACAGGGCCTTGCCGCAAGGCATTACTGGGAACGCTAGGCCGGGAATGCAGCGCAGGACATCGGAAGGTAAATATACCCCGATTTTTTATTTTTTATTCTTTTTTTTACAGGGGTATGGTACCCAGGGCCTGGAGGACAGTCTCCTCTCCTCCACACCGTGGGTACCAACCGCACATGAGACGCTAAACTTCCCGCATGGTGGGCATAGCCACATGCGGGAAGTAAGCGATTCTCATGCATTCCTATGGGTGCGGAATCGCGGCAATTCTTTGCGATTCCGCACAAAAGAATGAGCATGCTGCGATTTTTTCCGCGATGCGATTCCGCCGTGGAAAAAAGCGCAGCATTAGCACAGCATGTGCGGAATGCCATAGGAATGCATGGGGTGCGTTCTGTACACGATTTTTAAGCGTTTTCGCGCCAAAAATCGTGGCAAAAACGCTTAAAAATCGCTATGTGTGCACATAGCCTAAAATTGAATATTTAGAGACCTTGAGTCTTCTTTAGTGGCTTTGCTATTTAGTTTAGTGTAGGGACCCATAAGCATGGGGACCTTTGGCGCAGCTTACGGGCTGATGTATTTTGGCCAAAATATCAGCTACCTCACTAATTTTGTACTTTTTCCACTATATTTTTCGGGGTGCAGCCGAGCCCAGACACGTCTGGTCTCGTATGAGGTCTCGCCTAATCGAGTAGTAGGGGTGTGACAAATAGGCTGTGAACCAGACACTATGCAGTTCCCTTGTGTGAACAACATCCTATGCAGGCCATTATTGTGCAACTGTATACTAGGCAGTCACCCCCTTCAGGAATGGGTAGATGGAAAGTGGCTGTTAATCTGGTGTTTTGCACCTGTGTTGCTAAGATCTTGCTTTTTGGGCTGGCTGCACCCTGCAGTGCATTTGTTTCTATGTCTGGGCAGGTAAGTGTTGCAGCCTTTTTGTCTGCTATTTAAAAATGATTTTTTTGGAGACCTTGAGTCTTCTTTAGTGGCTTTGCTATTTAGTTTAGTGTAGGAACCTGTAAGTGTGGGGACCTTTGGTGCAGGTATTGGGCTCACGTATTTTGGCCAAAATATCAGCTAATAACTCTTTAACCCCTTACCTACAATTGACGTAATATTCCGTCCATGTAACCATGGACCTAATTACCATGGACGGAATATTACGTCATCGCGATCAGCGGCGCCCACGTGGTGAGCGCCGCTGATCGCGGCCGAGTGTCAGCTAATTATCATAGCTGACACACGGCACAATGTGTCAGGGGTGGTCACGGACCGCCCCCGACACGTTAACCCCTTGCACACCGCGATCAAACACGATCGCGGTGTACCGGGGGTTAAAGGGAAGCATCGGCAGGGAGGGGGCTCCCTCCGTGCTTCCCTGAGCCCCCCACAGCAGCGCAATGTGCAGCGCTGCTGCGGGGGACTCCTTTCCTGCAGGTCCCCGGATCCAATATGGCGACGGGGACCTCCGGGGGCCTGCAGGAAGCTGGCTTTCTCAGTGCCTGCAAAGCGCAGGCATGAGGAAGCCTGTGCAGTGCCTGTGACAGATTGCTGATCTGTCACAGTGATCTGTGATGTGACAGATCAGCGATCTGTCACAGGACAGTGATGTCCCCCATGGGACATTGTAATAAAGTAAAAAAAAAATTAAAAAAAGTGTAAAAATAATTAAAAAAAATCGCCAAATAAATTTAAAAAAAAAAAAATAAATATTCCCCAATAAATTCATTTTTTGGAAATAAAAAAAAAAAACAATAAAAGTACACATATTTGGTATCGCCGCGTCCGTAACGACCCGCCCTATAAAACTGTCCCAATAGTTAACCCCTTAAGCGAACCCCTTAAAAAATAAAAATAAAAAACGAAGCAAAAAATAATGATTTATTATCATACCGCCGAACTAAAAGTGCAATAACGCGCGATCAAAAAGACGCATATAAATATCCATGGCACCGCTGAAAACGTCATCTTGTCCCGCAAAAAATGAGCCACCATACAGCATCATCAGCGAAAAAATAAAAAAGTTATAGCTCGCAGAATAAAGTGATGCAAAAATAATTATTTTTTATATAAAATTGTTTTCATTGCATAAAAGCGCCAAAACATAAAAAAACGATCTAAATTAGGTATCGCTGTAACCGTACTGACCCGAAGAATAAAACCGCCTTATAAATTTTACCGCACCCGGAACGGCGTAAACGCACCACCCAAAAGAAATTCATGAAACACTGGTTTTTGTAAATTCTGCGTCCCAAAAAACGAAATAAAAAGCTATCAAAAATTGTCACATGCCCAAACATGATACCAATAAAAGCGTCAACTCGTCCCGCAAAAAATAAGACCTCACATGTCTCGGTGGGTCAAAATATGGAAAAATTATAGCTCTCAATATGTGGTGATGCAAAAACTATTTTTACAATAAAAAGCGTCTTTTAGCGTGCGACAGCTGTCAAACATAAAAACCGCCATAAATAGTAAATCAAACCCCCCGTTATCACCCCCTTAGTTAGGGGAAAAATAATAAAATTAAAAAAATGTATTTATTTCCATTTTCCCATTAGGGCTAGGGCTAGGGCTAGGGTTAGGGTTAGGGTTAGGGCTAGGGTTAGGGTTAGGGCTAGGGCTAGAATTGGGGGTTTCCACTATTTGCGCACATCAGGTGCTCTCCAAACGCAACATGGCATCTGATCTCAATTCCAGCCAATTCTGCGTTGAAATAGTCAAATGGTGCTCCTTCCCTTCCAAGCCCTGCCATGCACCCAAACAGTGTTTTACCCCCTCATATGGGGTATCAGCCTAATCAGGACAATTTGCAAAACAACTTTTGGGGTCCTATTTCTCCTGTTGCCCTTAGGAAAATAAAAATTTTGGGGCAAAAATATCATTTTTGTGGAAAAAATTTTTTTTGTTATTTTCACGCCTGGGCGTTATAAACTTCTGTGAAACACTTGGGGGTTCAAAGTTCTCACCACACATCTAGATAAGTTCCTTGGGGGGTCTAGTTTCCAAAATGGGGTCATTTGTGGGGGGTTTCCACTGTTTTGGTACATCAGGGGCTTTCCAAACGCGACATGGTGTCTGATCTCAATTCCAGCCAAAAAAGTCAAATGGCGCTGCTTGCCTTCCGAGCTCTGCCATGTGCCCAAATAGTCATTTACACCCACATATGGGGTATCAGTGTACTCAGGACAAATTGCACAATAACTTTTAGGGTCCTGTTACCCTTGGGAAAATAAAAATTGGGGGTGAAAAGATCATTTCGTGGAAAAAATATGATTTTTTAATTGTACCGCTGTGCATTATAAACTTCTGTGAAGCCCTTGTGGGTTCAAAGTTCTCACCACATATCTAGATAAGTTCCTTAGGGGGTCTAGTTTCAAAAATGGGGTCACTTATGGGGGGTTTCCACTGTTTAGGTACATCAGGGGCTCTCCAAACACGACATGGCGTCCGATCAGAATTCCAGCCAATTTTGCATTGAAAAAGTCAAACGGCACTCCTTCCCTTCTGAGCTCTGCCATGCGCCGAAACAGTGGTTCCCCCCAACATATCAGGTATCAGCGTGCTCAGGACAAATTGCACAATAATTTTTGCAGTCCAATTTCTCCTGTTACACTTGGTAAAATGAAAAAAATTGAACCTGAAGTAATTTTTTTGTGAAAAAAAGTTAAATGTTAATTTTTTTTAAATATTCAAAAAATTCCTGTGACGCACCTGAAGGGTTAATAAACTCCTTGAATGTGGTTTTAAGCACCTTAAGGGGTGCAGTTTTTAGAATGGTGTCACTTTTGGGTATTTTCTATCATATAGACCCCTCAAAGTGGCTTCAAATGTGATGTGGTCCGTAAAAATAAAATGGTGCTGCAAAAATGAGAGATCGCTGGTCAACTTTTAACCCTTATATCTTGCTAACAAATAAAAATTTTGGTTCCAAAATTGTGCTGATGTAAAGTAAACATGTGGCAAATGTTACTTATTAACTTTTTTGTGTGCCATATCTCTGTGATTTAAGGGCATAAAAATTCAAAGTTGGAAAATTGCGGAATTTTCAAAATTTTCGCCAAATTTCCGTTTTTCTCATAAACGCAAGTTATATGAATGAAATTTTACCACTAACATGAAGTACAATATGTCACAAGAAAACAATGTCAGAATCACCGGGATCCACGGAAGCGTTTCAGAGTTATGACCTCATAAAGGGACAGTGGTCAGAATTGTAAAAATTGGCCCGGTAGTTAACGTGCAAACCACCCTTGGTAGTGAAGGGGTTAATTTTGTACTTTTTGCACTATAGTTTTCTCAGTGCAGCCGAGCCCAAACACGTCTGGTCTCGTATGAGGTCTCGCCTAATCGAATAGTAGGGGCGTGACTAATAGGCTGTGAACCAGACACTATGCAGTTCCCTTGTGTGAACAACACCCTATGCGGGCCTTTATTGTGCAAGTGTATACTGGGCAGTCAACCCCTCCAGGAATGGATAGGTGGAGAGTGGCTTTTAATCTGGTATTTTGCACCTGTGTTGCTAACATCTTGCTTTATGGGCTGGCTGCACCCTGCAGTGCATTTGTTTCCAGATCTGGGCAGGTAAGTGTTGCAGCCTTTTTGTCTGCTGTTTAAAAATGAATTTTTGGAGACCTTGAGTCTTCTTTAGTGGCTTTGCTATTTAGTTTTCCTGCAAGTGCTCAACTAGACACCTGGAACCTTTGCCTGTAATAATTTACTCACGGAACCAAACAAACAAAGGGCAAATGGTCTTACCAATTTAAAACATATGATAACGTAAGAACAGAAAACATATGGTAACATAAGAAAAGAAGTACACGGGATACCTACAGCTTCTAATCCCTTCCTACACTTTTCCAGTGCACATCCTCCTCACACAAAAGCAGCCTTACCTTATAGCCAGTTTTTAAGGTTAAGACAAATAATAATAATAAATAATAAATTTTATTTTTATAGCGCCGACATATTCCGCAGCACTTTACATTTCAGAGGGGATTTGTACAGACAATAGACATTACAGCATAACAATAATCACACAGTAGATTATAACAAATACCAAGAGGAATGAGGGCCCTGCTTGCAAGCTTACAGTCTATGAGGAAAGAGGTAGACATGAAAGGTGGGTGGTAACAGTTGCCCTGATTGTATGGACCAGCCATAATGTTAAGTGTGTGACAGTACAGACACAGAGGGCTAATGGATGCATACAGCATGTGGGAACATGATGCGGGAAATCTGGTTATGGTAAAACTTTTGGCTGTGCCACACAGGGATAGATTAGGTTAATGTGTTGAGGCGATAGGCCAGTCTGAATAAATGTGTTTTCAGGGCACGCTTAAAATTGTGGGGATTGGGGACTAATCGTATTGACCTGGGAAGTGCATTCCAAAGAATTGACGCGGCACGTGTAAAGTCTTGGAGACGGGAGTGGGAGGTTCTGACTATTGAGGATACTAACCTCAGGTCATCAGCAGAACGGAGGGTGCGGGTAGGGTGGTATACTGAAACAAGGGAGGAGATGTAGGGTGGTGCTGAGCCATGGAGGGCTTTGTGGGTGAGGGTAATAAGTTTATACTGAATTCTGGAGTGGATGGGTAGCCAGTGTAATGACTGGCACAAGGTAGAGGCATCGGTGTAAGGATTGGTGAGGAATATGATCCTGGCTGCAGCATTCAAGACAGATTGGAGAGGGGAGAGTTTGGTAAGAGGGAGACCGATTAGAAGAGAGTTACAATAGTCGAGGTGAGAATGAATAAGAGAAACAGTAAGAGTTTTTGCAGAGTCAAAAGTAAGAAAAGGTCGAATTCTAGAAATGTTTTTGAGGTGCAGATGACAAGAGCGAGCCAGTGATCGAATGTGGGGGGGCAAAGGAAAGCTCGGAATCAAGTATGACCCCAAGACAGCGGGCCTGTTGCTGGGGAGTAATAGTGGAGCCACCCACAGAAATAGCAATGTCGGGTATAGGTACATTAGTAGAGGGAGGAAACACCAGGAATTCAGTTTTTGACAGGTTCAGTTTCAGATATAGTGAGGACATGATATTAGACACAGCGTTTAGACAATCGCTGGTGTTTTCTAGAAAGGCTGGCGTGATGTCAGGAGAAGAAGCGTATAATTGGGTGTCATCAGCATAGAGATGGTACTGGAACCCAAATCTACTGATTGTTTGACCAATAGGGGCAGTGTACAAGGAGAAGAGGAGGGGCCTAGAACCAAACCTTGGGGGACCCCAACAGTAAGGGGAAGGTGAGAGGAGGAGGAACTGGCAAAAGATACAGTAAAGGAGCGGTCAGAGAGATAGGAGGAGAACCAGGAGAGAACGGTGTCCTTGAGGCCAATGGAACGGAGCATAGTGAGGAGGAGCTGATGATCCACAGTGTCGAATGCTGCCGAGAGATCCAAGAGAATTAGCATGGAGTAATGACCATTTGATTTAGCTGTTAAAAGATCATTAGAGACTTTAGTGAGGGCAGTTTCAGTGGAGTGTAAAGAGCGGAAACCGGATTGGAGAGGGTCGAGAACAGAGTTTTCTGAGAGATAGCGGATAAGATGGGAGTGGACCAGGCGTTCCAGGAGTTTAGAGATGAAGGGAAGATTAGAGACAGGTCTATAGTTAGCGGCACAGTTTTGGTCGAGGGATGGTTTTTTAAGTAGTGGATGTATGATGGCATGCTTAAATGAGGAGGGAAAAATACCAGAAGAGAGAGAGAGGTTAAATATTTTAGTTAGGTGAGGGGTGACAGCAGGGGAAAGGGACTGGAGGAGATGTGACGGAATTGGGTCACTGGTGCAAGTAGTTGGGCGAGAAGATGCAAGGAGCCTGCTTACTTCTTCTTCTGTGACTGGTTCAAAATCAGAGAGTGAGCTAGATGCAGTGGGGGAGGGAGGACAGTGCATGGTATGAGGTGATTGGGAGATAATTTCCTGTCGAATCTGGTCAATTTTTTCTTTGAAGTAATTGGCCAGATCGTCAGCTCGGAGCTCCGTGGTTGGGGCCTGTACTCTTGGATTGAGTAGAGAATGAAAAGTGTCAAAGAGATGTTTCGGGTTATTTGACAGTGAGGTGATGAGGGTGTTGAAATAGGTTTGTTTGGAGAGGTGAAGGGCAGTGTTGTATGTTCTAAGCATAAACTTAAAATGGATGAAATCTTCGTGTAGATTGGATTTTCTCCACAGACGTTCGGCGCACCTGGAGCACCGCTGCAGGAAACGTGTTGCACCGTGTGCCAGGGTTGTCGCCGTCTGCATTGTGGTGTTCTATTTATAGGGGGTGCAAATTCATCCAGGGCATTTTGAAGTGTTTCATTGTAATGCTTCAATGCAGAATCAGGACATGAGATGGAGGAGTTAGGGGCCAATGAAGACTGCAAGTTCTTCATAAGTTTCTGGGTGTTAATGGCCTGTATGTTTCTATAAGTCTGGACAGTGGGGGTGACCTGAGCAGCCTGGCAGTTCTTTATAGAAAATGAAAGAAGATTGTGGTCAGAGAGCGGGAGAGCGGAGTTTGCAAAATCATCCACTGCACAAAGCCGAGAGAAGACCAAGTCGAGGGAGTTTCCGTCTTCATGCGTTGGAGAATTAGTAAGCTGCGAAAGGCCAAATGAGGAGGTTAGAGATAAAAGGTGAGTAGCAGATGGTGAGAGGGGAAGAGCAATGGGGATGTTGAAATCTCCCATGATGAGGGTAGGGATGTCACAGGAGAGAAAATGTGGAAGCCAAGTGGCAAAATGATCCTGGAACTGATGGGAGGGGCCGGGAGGACGATACACCACCGCCACTCGCATGGAGAGGGGGGTGTAGAGTCTGACGGCATGGACCTCAAAAGAAGGGAAGACAAGTGAGGGTACTTGAGGGATAACCTGAAAGGTACATTTTGATGATAGGAGCAGACCAACGCCTCCACCTGCTCTATTGTCTGATCTTGGGGTATGAGAGAAGTGTAGCCCCCCGTATGAAAGAGCAGCAGCAGCGGTAGTGTCTTACTGCTGGATCCAGGTTTCAGTAAGTGCCAGGAGGTTAAGAGAATTAGAAAGGAAGAAGTCATGGATGAAGGAGAGTTTGTTACACACTGAGCGAGAATTCCAAAGTGCACAATTAAGAGAGACAGATGGCAGGCAGGGAATATTAATCAGATTAGAGTGGTTTCTAAGTGTAGCAGTTGGGGGGTTTGACTTTCTATAACATGGGGGACCAGGGTTGGGAGCAATGTCTCCTGCGACTAGGAGAAGGAGGATAGAAAGAGTGAGCAGATGGTTAAGTGATTTGTGAGAGCGTCTCTGATGTTGAATGGTGGGACTGACTGGATCTGTGCAATGTAACAATGTGAAAAGAGCGTGAGTGCTATACATAGGAGAGGAAAGAAGCGAGGGGCCAATATGGATGGAGTGTAGAGAGTTAATGCCAGGGCAGTGGATGTGTGTGAATGCAGCGGCCAGGATTAAAATTACACAAATGCATATGGTATATATTTGTTGTACTCCAAATGTACAGGGAGTAGATGTATATAAATGTCTTACCTGTCTCGTGCCCTGTCTAACTGCCATGTTATAACTGCCAATAGTACTTTGATACATGTACTTCGATTACATGTGCATAAATGCCCCCTGCATAAATGCTCCCCCTAGCTAGGTCTGAATATATAGGAGGTTAAGGCTAAGTTTTTTTTTTTTTTTTTTTTCTTTTTGGTTGGCTCTCTCTTCTCGTTAATCGTGACCATACACATACATACAAATAGTATGACCATAGAAATAGTATGACCACACATACAAATAGTGACCATACACATTTTTTGGAACAAGCTTTTGACCTTAAAGGTAAACTAGTAAAAAGGGGGTATCCATCTAGGTCCCTAGATGAGGCAATGAACAGAGCGGAAGCTTCATCCCAAAGAGATCTATTAGGTATGAACAGTGGCTATGATATCCCAAATAAGAAAAAATAAAAAAACGTTTGTTTTTTTTGTTTTCAATTTGGCCCAATGGACAGTCACATTAGAGCATCTATGAACAAAAATTGGCACATTTTGAGCAAAGATGGAGATTTGACAGAGATAGTGTCCCATAGACCTTTACTTGCTAATAAAACAAGCACAAATTTGAAGGACTAGTTGGTGCGAAATTGGATAAATTCCACAAAATTCCAAAGGTATCTTTAAATGTGGTCAGTGCTCCTTTTGCCGGTTCCATTTAACCGATAAGATACTTAAAATTGGGCACATTACTCACCAGGTCAAGGATTTCATCTCATGTAGGACTTGATGGGTAGTGTACGTTATCTTTTGTCCATACAGGTTCTTTTACATTGGTAAGACCATTCGTCCGTTGTTTGTGCAGTTGTGTGAGCATTCGAGATCCATTATTACAGGCAAAGGTTCCAAGTGTCTGGTTGAACTAATGTAGGAAAAGCATGCAGGGAAACCAAACTTACTTACATTCACAGGATTGGAACAGATTAATTTGCCTCCACAAGGGGGCGATCTCTATAAGCTTTTGCTGCAAAGCTCTGAAACATCTTTAAATTCATTTATGGAGAAATTGAATGATAACCAGCTAAATATAAAACTAACTTTTAAATACAGTAAAAAGCAAATTGAATTCTTGGATGTTTTGCTGGAGATCCATGAATCCAATTTTATTACAACAGATGTGTTTCACAAAGTTACAGCAACAAACTCCCTCTTACACGCTGCTTCGGCGCACCACCCGCAGACGGTGAGGGCGATACCGGTGGGACAATTTTTGCGCATGAAATGTATATGTTTCAATGACAATAAGTTTCAAAAACAAGCAGAAAGTCTTACTTCTAACTTGAAACAAAGGGGATACAATCATAAAACCTTTAGGGCTGGATACAGACGGGCCCAATTCACACCCAGAAATCAATTGTTGGTGCAAAAGGTAACAGCAGAACAACCAGTGCGCCTTATCACAACATTTAATTCTAGATGGACTGCCATTGTGGATACATTAAGGAAACATTGGTCGATCCTTAGGGCTGATGAAGATTTATGTACATTTTTTCCAGCTAATCCTAGCGTCACGTGGAGACTATCAAAAAACCTAAAAGATCTATTGACACGGAGTCATTATGTGGCCCCACAAAAATCGTTCTTTTCAGAAAGAACAGGTCCCAAATGGGGATGTTTCCAATGTGGAAATTGTCAGCATATAAATATGTAGAGAGAGCATTCACGTTTGATAAGTGAAGCCACAAGGACATAAACAATCACACACCATGTCACATGCACCACAGACATGGTACTATGCCTTTTGTCCTTGTAAGCTTATTTATATTGGATTGACAGCCAGGCAACTGAAAACAAGGATCTTAGAACATGTGAGAGACATTAAAAATGCAGCAACGGTGGAGGATATGACTATCCTCAAAACCATACCGAGACATTTCCGAGCGTGTCACAATAGTAATCCTAAATGTCTCAAGGTTAAGGGCATAGATAGGGTACAGCTAGGTATCCGGGAAGGTGACTACAAGAGAGAGCTACTTAAAAGAGAAACTAAATGGATGGTCATGTTAGATACATGGGCCCCTAAAGGCCTAAATGAAACATTGAGCTTCAAGTCCTTTTTATAGTAAGTGCAAATTTTATTGTATATATTTCTTGTGTTTTTATTTTTTCATTTTTTATGTTTAGTACAACTAGCACATTTGGGTTCTGACTTCTGTGCTCATGCATGTCTAATTACTTACCATGTATTTGTTCACCTAGAGACCGATACATGGACTCAGATGATGGGGGATGGCTCTTGATGAAAATATATAGAGCGAATGGATATACTGGTTATCCTTCTGAATATCTGCAAGGAAGAATTTTGCTGCATACTACTATTGAAAAATATATGGTCATTTGTAATCTATGTACCAATGTTATAAAAATGATTACAACATGAATGTCAGTAATGACCCTCTATGGTTTTTTAGAGTGGGCTTCTATATATGTTATGTACTCCTTGTGTATGGGAGATTTGACATACTATTGGTGCTGCGTATTATGTGCATTATATAGCATGATGGTACCTGTATATACATGATAAATATAATATAATATACTATTTTTTCAGCATGCATTGATTCATTGATATATTTGTATATAGTTATGGTATATTCCTTCTATGTGTATATTTCCCGCTTCTGAGCCAAATTATTTATATATCTAGGATGATTTACAGTATCTATTTTTTTAGGCAATTGTCCCTTATGGATTTCTTGATTAATGCATTGTGCAAGTACTGTTCGAGATAAGGCAGTGAATATATATATATATATATATATATATATATATATATATATATATATATATATATATATATATATATATAATCATGTACCCTGTTGTTAAATTCCTCACTGACAATAGCAGTAGAACGATATCTATGAGGGACAGTTAGCCTTTGTAATGTTACCTATTTTAGGTTGAATTGTGATATTCTCTGGGACCGCAGGCTTGAGCGCACACCGTGCATGCGCTGTGCTCCGGTGAGGCGGCCGACGTTCTAGTGGGCATTGTGTTGCTTGGTTTCATGCCCGGTCACGAGACCGGATCATGTGACTTTGTGACGCGCTCCCTGAGCGCCGCCTTCCTTGCTGCCTCACAACATGGCGGTGATGACAGCTGAAGGTGCTAGAGACACATGCGGGGCTATTTAATGGGTCAGATACAACACATCCTGATGAAACTGCAGAGGCGGTGAAATGCACGTCGAGGTGCGTCACGGGTCCACACTACCAGGCGGCAGCATGACTACAGGTATATTTATGGTGACTCTCTCTGTGCTTGTATTTTAAAGTCCATTTATTCATGTTACATGGGGTATTTATCCCCTTCCATATGGCGCACAGTGATGACTTGTTATGTGAGTCAATGCTGCTTATGACCCGGCTGTTGTGACCCTGTACAATTCATCTTATTTACAGCTATGTTTTTTTGATTATTCAGGTGAGGTATTTACCTCCCTATATGTGCTCTGTATCTCATTATGTATTACTTAGTGTTGCTATGATGTGTTTTTTAATATATTGAAATAAATTTTGCATTTTTTTGATCTTTTTGCTCCTTCCTTGTTTTCTCTTTTGGTGTTTTGTTGCAAAAAGAGTCCAGAAGGATTCTTCGCACATGGGCGCAGGGTCCTTCTGGACTGAATGACAAAATAGATATGATGGTATTTCTGTAAAAGGATATTTATAATATTATAACGCATTGGTAGTTTTTATACTAGCACATGTTTTTAACCCCTTGACGACCGCCGATACACCTTTTAATGGCAGCAGTTAAGGGTAGTTATGCCTCAGTGCCGTTTTTTAACGATGCTGAGAAATAAGTGCATAGCGCCCCCAGAGTCAGAATTTCTCCAGGGTATTGGCTACTGGGGGTAGCTGAGACCCCAGAGTACATGACTCGGGTAGGTTTTTACCGACCCCAATGTTGCGATCGCCATTATTCATGGAATAACGGCAACCACAAAAAAGAGTCTCATTTCCCATTTAATTTCTCTCTCCTCTGATGTGATCACACATCAGAGGAGAGAGAAATGAGATCCCCCAATTCCCCCAGTATGTCTATTGTCCCTGCATCCCCCGTGAAGTCCCACTGCTGCTGGTGTTTTCTTTCGGGAAGAAAATGGCAGGCGCATGCACAGTTCGCTCGCCAAAATCTGCTGACCAGCACCCGGCATCAATGGGAAATTTTTCCTATTGGTTCACTTTGATAGACCCTATGATAGTGATCAAAATAAAAAAAATAGTAAATTCAAACCCCTTTTATCATCTCCTTGATTAGGTAAAAAGAATTAAATAAAAAATATGCATCTATTTCCATTTTTCCATTAGGGTTAGAGTTGGGCTAAAGTTAGGGTTAGGGTTGGGCTAAAGTTGGGAATGGGCTAGGAGAAGGTTTGTTGTTATGATTGGGATTACCGTTAGGGTTTGAATTAGGGTTAGGGGTGTGTAGAGTTAGGTTTGTGGTTTGGGTTATGGTTAGGATTGCGATTACAGTTAGGGGTGTGATGGGGTTAGAGTTGTGGCTAGGGTTGGAATTAGGGTTAGGGGTGTGATGGGGTTAGGGTTGGATTTAGAATTGGGGAGTTGCACTGTTTAGGTACATCAGGGGGTCTCCAAACGCAACATGGTGCCACTAATGATTCCAACCAATTTTACGCTCAAAAAGTCAAATGGTTCTCCCTCCCTTCTGAGCCCTGCCATGCACCCAAACAGTAGCTTTCCCCCCCCACATACGAGGTATTGGCGTACTCAGAAGAAATTGCACAACAAATTTTGTGGTCCATTTTCTCCTGATACCCTAGTAAAAATAATAAAAAAAATGGTTCCAAAGTAATTTTTTGTGAAAAAAGTAAAATGTTCATTTTTTCCTTCCACATTGCTATAGTTCTCGAAGCACCTGAAGGGTTAATGAAATTCTTGAAGGTGTTTTTGCACACATTGAGGGGTGCAGTTTTTAGAATGTTGTCACTTTTGGGTATTTTCTGCATTATTTTGACCCACCAAACTCAATTCAAATGTGAGGTGGTCCATAAAAAAATGATTTTGTAAATTTTGTTGGAAAAATTAGAAATCACTGGTCAAATTTTAACCCTTACAAATTCCTAACAAAAAGATTGTGCTGATGTAAAGTTGACATGTTGGAAATGTTATTTATTAACTATTTTGTGCGACATCACGCTCTGATTTAAGGGTACAAAAATTAAGTTTGAAAATTGTAACATTTTCAAAATTTTTACCAAATTTCTGTTTTTTTTCATAAATAAATGCAATTGAAGAAATTTTACCACTATCATGAATTACAATATGTCACGAAAAACAATCAGTGAGATACACTGACGCGTTCAAGAGCTTTATAACTTCATAAAGTGACACTGGTCAGAATTGTAAAAATTGGCTTGGTCATTAAGTACCAAATTGCCTTTGTCACTAAGGGGGTTAATGTTTAGTAGTTCACTTTCTGTGATTTATTTTCTGTCTTGCTAGGTGGAGTGACTTGATGTTCCACATCTGCATGGTTGGAACCACCTGTGATTCATTTTCGATATCAGGGAGCTCTGTCATTTCCTGCTAGCATAGGACCCATTGAAGCGCCGCTAGCGTGAAATGTCCGTCATCCACAGAAGGTATCCGCTCATCTAGACTATACCCGTGTCATGGACTAAATAAAGGAATGTTTTACCCGATGGTGAGTGCCACTTTTTTTCTCTGTTTTTGGACTTTCACTGAAATGTTGCTTGGTCTTACAGACCTTATCTTAACCTCCATTTCTCCTGTTAACTGCCATTTCTTAATTACATTTAAAACTGAGGAAAAGGCTAGAAAAAGGTTTGCTATCTTCTTATAGCTTTCTCATGCTTTGTGGGCCTCCACCATTTTCAGAGTGCTAGGCAGTTGCTTAGAAGTAGCCATGTTTTTTGGGTTTAGGCACGAAGTTAGAGGAGGCTGTTTTTTTATAAACCTAGGTTATTTGCATCAACTTTTCAAATGATGGTAATGAACAAACCATAACCCTAACAGGCGAATTAAAAACTGAAATCTTGGTCAAAGCTATCTGAGCACACAAATCTCTAAGGGTGCCCAAATGTTTGCATTGACTCATTTTCCTTTTTGTACTGAGGTCTAAGGGGTAAGGTTTCTCCTTGTGGAGAGTGACATACCAGCTCTGGCTTGTCAAGGTAAGGAGGCTTATTCGCCGTGCAATGCTCTTCTGGGAAATTTTATATACAAATTGCCTCTTCAGAGAGAGAGAGAGGACTTTTACTCTACAGCGCCACCTATTGGTAGTAGCGATCCTACAAGTCACAATCAACCCACCCACCTTTCGTGTCTACCTCTTTCCTCATAGACTGTAAGCTTGCGAGCAGGGCCCTCTTTCCTCTTGGTATTTGCTATAATCTACTGTATGTGATTATTGTTATGCTGTAATGTCTATTGTCTGTACAAATCCCCTCTGAAATGTAAAGTGCTGCGGAATATGTCGGCGCTATAAAAATAAAATTTATTATATTATTATTAACCCTTTAACGAGTCTTGTAATATGACTTAGGATAAAAGCCAAATCAGAATCTCAATTTGCAGACACGGTGTTTCGAGCTATTGGCTCTCGTCAGTGCAAAGTATGAGATCTGATTTGGCTAGGTGAGAGGCTCTGGACTGAGGTCTAAGGGGTAAGGTTTCTCCTTGTGGAGAGTGACATACCAGCTCTGGCTTGTCAAGGTAAGGAGGCTTATTCGCCGTGCTATGCTCCTCTCACCTAGCCAAATCAGATCTCATACTTTGCACTGACGAGAGCCAATAGCGCGAAACACCGTGTCTGCAAATTGAGATTCTGATTTGGCTTTTATCCTAAGTCATATTACAAGACTCGTTAAAGGGTTGATTGTGACTTGTAGGATCGCTACTACCAATAGGTGGCGCTGTAGAGTAAAAGTCCTCTTTCTCTCTGAAGAGGCAATTTGCATATAAAATTTCCTAGAGGAGCATTGCACGGCGAATAAGCCTCCTTACCTTGACAAGCCAGAGCTGGTATGTCACTCTCCACAAGGAGAAACCTTAGGCCGGAGTCGCGAGGAATACGGGTGCGTGAGAGGCGCAAAAAGCACGCATTAGACACGGACCAATGATTCTCTATGGGGTCACTCGCACCAGGCGTATATTTCTCCTCCGTATCCTCCGCTCCGTGCCACTAGCAGCATGCTGCGATTGTCAGCGTACTACGCCCGTAGCACGCCAATGCAAGTCTATGGGTGCGCAAAAAATACGGATTACACACTGAACACACGTGTGACCTGCGAGCAATACGCAGGTCTTTTGGCTGGTGAACAGGAAATGGGCCAATCCATCATCAGGAAGCGTAGACATGCAAATGAGCTCAAAAAGCGCTCCAGACATCCAGGAAGTCAGCCTCCACGGAGTACAGCAGCAGCATGGCGTCCACTTACATAAATGTGGAGATGCTAATTGTGCTGGTGCAGGAGCGTCCAGAAATATGGGACCCACGCGACGCAAACTATGCGAACCGCACAAGAAAGGAGGCGTCATGGAGGCGCATCTGTCGCCAGATGTACCATGACTTCGGTGACAAACCACGTGATGAGCAGCAGAAAATTCGTAAGTGCAACCATAAAAATATAATTAACATTAGCGCGCGCTATAAAATGACTCTACAATCAGCCCCCCCACCTTCCTGGGCATGTAATTTTAGCCTCATGAGGCCGTTACATTAGGATGTGACACGTGGCTTCACACAGCCATAATTAGTGGTTAGGCCACAAGCTCCTCATCCTCCTAGCCACTAAAATTAGTTTCAGGGGAGCTAATGAGACCCTGGGTATCGGCCCAATTACATATGCCACCATGGGTAGAATGCACACCCCATAAGGCCCCATGCCTAGACTACTGTTTGAAAATGTGACCTCTCAAATATGTGATTTTGACAATCTTTCCTGTCACATTGCAGTGGAAGATGTGATGAAACGGTGGAGAAGCATCCGGGACCAGTACCGCCGGGAACGCCAGCAGCGGTCCAGGAGTGGGGATGCTGGCCATGTAAAGCGGAAATACATATATTATGACCGGCTGAACTTCCTCGCCCCAATTCTGGCTCTGAGACCGTAAGTACATACCTCACACCACATGACACAAAAACATTACACAAATACTTTACAGGGACAAAAATATTGATGTTTTTTTGCCTCTGTTCTATTTCATAACAGAACTCAATCCAACCTTACGGATCGAGGAACGGCCTCAGAGGCAGAGCCCATTATTGATCCTGTAGGGGATGAGGTGGCTGGCCTATCTTCTCCCCCTACAAGAAGGATGTCTGAAGAGGAGGCATCACAAGACCACACAATGGCTGCCCGACACAACACACCACCAGGACGGTCTGCAGCTGCAACCTCACCCATCCTGGAAGAGATGGGCAACTTGAGCAGCAGCCCAACTGCCCAGATCAGGCCCTCCCCACAGGCTGCTCTTGCATCACGGCGAATAAGAAGAAGGCGCCAGGTCGCCATTCAAGAGAGCCGGACCCATGTGGACACTGGGGTGCTGAATTACTTGTCCAGAGTCACTACAGATGATGGTGAGGAGGCCTATGCACGTAGCCTCACCCTTTATCTCCGTGCCCTTACCCATGAGGTCAGGCTCCGTATTAGGGGGTGTATTCAGATCCTGCTTGATGCAAGCACCCCCCCAATACCCCATATGAGGTGTTTGAATTTCTGGAGAGGTGGCAGCTCTCACCAAGAAATTTAATGCGCATGAGACCATCCACACAGATGCTTGCTCAAGCAGGGTCTGAACAGCCCCTAATACGTGGGCCAACACCTCAACCCCTTCCTCCCCCTACCCATCCTTCTATTCCGCAGCCCCAAATGTCTTCATCAAGCCAACCCCACCAATATGGCCACTTGTACCCACCCAGTGTTGGAGGCTGGTCCCAACCTGGTTGGGGACGATCTGGCTATCTTGGTGGGTATGAGCCATGGGCCTACCAGAGCCCACAAGAAGCCCCTCACCATCATCATTATTACTCTGGGCAGTATCACCAACAGGCCCAGGAGGCTGAACAACAACAGCATCATGGGCAACAGTATGGCCCCACACAGGGTGATGTTGGCCACAATGTCCAGCAGCACCCACAGGCTGTTCCTCCCCGTTCCCCTTCCCCTACATATGAGGATTTATGACTCAAAAATTTGGAGATGTCCAGTGACATGTAACTGGTGCTTCTAATCTAGACAAAAAACAGGTGTTCTCCTTCACCAACATTTAGAACATAATTTAACACTCACATTTTTAAACAATGTTTTCCAAACATATGAAACAATCCATCATAACAGGCAACGCTACCTCACGCCTTTCACACAGATATTACATGAGTGTATAAAAGAGAATATTTAAATGCGCTATGCTGTTTTACCTGAAAAGATGAAAATACACTAATCACTTGCTAATGCATAGGAAAGGCGTGCTTGCCTTTAGTTAAGTAGTCAACTTTGTTATTAGCATTCTCTAGTAAACCAATTTGAGGCGACCAGCATTCACAATATCACGCTCTCTCAATGTCTTAACAAGTGAGTTTTGTATTTTCATCCTTTCCAGTATAGCATGCTTAAATATTGTCTGTTCTACAGACAGGTAATATCTGTGTGAAAGATGTGAGGTAGCCTTGCCTGTCATGGTGGAATCTTTCTATGATTGGAAAACATTATGAGGAAATGTGAGTGTTATCTTATTCACTTTATTTAGGTGATGGAGCTCACCCTTTGTTGCCTAATCAAGGTTAATGTAGGCATGCAGCAATGTTGTAATTGCATAATGTTTGGTGCATTTTTTTTCCGTAATGTTAATGTTACACCAAGTTAAAGAAGGCCCAAAAGGTCATTTTGGCCATTGCCAAATTTTTGTTATGGCAAAATTATGTTTGCCTTTAAGCAAAACAAACAAAAAAAAGGCAAAACTAAAAATTTGTCTACTCTAGTTAACGTCTCTGTGTGATTTCTCACTATCCATCACAACATACTTACAGACACCAACCAATGCAAAGAAACACTCATAGAATCATAAAAAGGCTTGAGTAATATATATTTAGACACACTTTGAAAAAAAGAAATTATAACATAGACACAGCATTCTCTTGCCAAGACGTTGCCCCCTCAGGTGAGGTAAAGTAATTCGTGAATATATCACGCACTTTGAGGCCAGAGAGCAGTCTACATTGAGGGATGATAGGTGGTCTCACCCTGCGCACATTGTCTGGCCTACGCACAACACCATCAGAGGAGGAACAATCATGGATCCTGGTGAAGTTATGCAGAACAACACAGGCTTTCACAACTTCATTCACATTTTGCTCACTCAACTGAATGGCAGACTGGAGTACCCGCCATTTGGCACAAAGAATCCCAAAGGAACACTCCACCAGTCGCCTAGCACGTGATAGGCGCAAGTTAAAAATTCTGCGCCTGTGGTCAAGGTTGCGCCGGGGATATGGCCTCATGACATTACGTGATAACTGAAAGGCCTCATCTGCCACAAGGACATAAGGGACTGATTGTTGGGGGGAGCCTGGTAGCTGGCGTGGTGGTGGTAGATCCAACTGGTTGGTGCGTAGCCGCCGACCCATTATGGAAGTTTTGAAGACTCTAGAGTCTCCCGTCCTTCCATAGGCCCCAATGTCAACAATTATAAACTTGTATTGAGGGTCTACCAGAGCCAACAATACAACAGAAAAGTATTGCTTATAATTGAAGAATTGGGACCCTGAGTTCGGCGGCTTACGCACCCTGATATGTTTGCCATCCAGGGCCCCAATACAATTTGGAAACTGGCAGTCCTCCTCAAAGTCCCTTGAAATCCTTAACCAGTCTTCCATCCTGGGCTCGGGTAGGACCACCTGATGGAGTCTTGTCCAGATTTCTGCACATGTAGACCTCACTATGCCTGAAATGGTAGACTTTCCAATGAGAAACTCATGGTGGAGGGCGGCATAAGACAGGCCAGTGGACAGGAAGCTGTAGAACAACAGAAATAGTACAGGTTAGAATGGCTAAAGTAAAAAAAAATCAGTTACATGCCGACCAAACTTGGTAGGAAATGAGAGATAACAACACACACATATGTGGTGGCACAATGACTAAGAGATATGCAGTACATATTACATGTAACATTCTGCTGTGTCAGGTGAAACATATTTTGAGTAAGATGAGGGTATTAAACATTGTCCAAGAAGGACAAAAAAAAAAAATTAACACACACATTATGAACATAGAGAATGTGGTTGTGGAGTACATACCGTATTGTGAGTAGAAGTCGCTCCTCTGCAGATATGGCTTTGCGCATCCTAGTGTCCTGAAAGGTGATCCCAGGGCGCACTGTCTCCAAGAGGCGATCAAATGTGGAAATGCTCATTCGACAGTACTGGTAAAATTTGTCCGGATGCTCCCGCAGAGACGAATAGAGGCGGTGAAAATGCCCTCTTGTGAGTCGTTGCCTCAAAAGTGGATGTACCCACATGCGTCTCCTCCTCCGCGGATCCACTATCACAAGATATGGTTGCCCAAAGCGCCGTGACAAAAGCCAGGTAAAGAGAACCTGCTCGGTTGTATTGAATGTCAGACCCTCTGCCATGCTGCACAAAGAACACCAACACACCTCGTGAAAGCAAGGTGAGAAATGTACAGAATGTAGGCAGCCACCTGTTTCTGAGTGTCTAAATAGGGTGCAGGCTAATGATTTAAATTGTTTGCAGGCCTCAAAACCGTTAAATGTCCATTTTGCAAGGCTGCGAGAAAATCTCGCCATATGGATTGCATACGGAGACACACATGCGCAAAATACGCGACCTCACCTTGCTTACGGATGACCTACGGACCACTATTTAGTGGTCATTGATCCGTATTACGCATGTAAAATACTGACCGTATTTTGCGCAGGTTAGTGTGACTCCAGCCTTAGACCTCAGTCCAGAGCCTCTCACCTAGCCAAATCAGATCTCATACTTTGCACTGACGAGAGCCAATAGCTCGAAACACCGTGTCTGCAAATTGAAATTCTGATTTGGCTTTTATCCTAAGTCATATTACAAGACTCGTTAAAGGGTTGATTGTGACTTGTAGGATCGCTACTACCAATAGGTGGCGCTGTAGAGTAAAAGTCCTCTTTCTCTCTGAAGAGGCAATTTGCATATTTCCTTTTTGTAGTTTTTAAAATGTAAAGACTGAAAATATATACTATCTGTGCATAAGATACAACTAAAATTAAAAGGAAATGTGTCATCCTAACTTTAGTCCTTTTAGAGACCATTTCATCTTCAACTTGCTTCACTTTCACAATAACAGTAATTTTGACCAGGGGTGCCCAAATTTTTACATGCCACTAGAGATGAGCGACTTTGTCTTTTTTAGGGTCGAGTCAGATTTCATGAAACCCGACTTTCTCAAAAGTCGAGTTGAACGAAATCGGCCGACTATTGTGAAAAGTCGAAGGTCCGACTGAAACACGAAACCCAATGTAAGTCAATGGGGAAGAAAAGTCGGCAGGGTTTGGAGGCCAGTAAACACACCGACATGCTGGACTGCTTTTTTAAAGTGTGCAAAATCTCTCTCTCTCCCGGACGCTGCACATGTCATCTCGTTGCCCACAGTGTACGTCCTTGCTCAGTGGCTGAAAAAAGTCACGTGCAAGCGTTCTGGGAAATCCGACTTTGGCGCTCGTTTTGATGACCTCATGACCGACTTCACGCTGTGGTCAGGTTTCTGTCGGCGAAACCCGACTTTGCCATAAGTCGGCGACTTATGAATCTTGCCGACCTGTTTCGCTCAACTCTACATGCCACTCTATATAAAATGAGGAAAGAAAGTATTTACTCAGCCACCAATTGTGCAAGTTCTCCCACTTAAAAGGATGAGAGAGGCCTGTAATTGACATCATACAGTAGGTAGACCACAACTATGAGAGTCAAAATGAGAAAACAAATCCAGAAAATCACCTTGTCTAATTTGGCATGATTAATTTTGCAAATTATGGTGAAAATTTTGTAAATTATGCTCATTAACAAAAGTTCATCTCAATATTTTGTTACATATCCTTTGTTGATAATGACAGAGGTCAAACAATTTCTGTACGTCTTCACAAAGTGGGCAGACACTGTTGGTGTTATGTTGGTCCATTCCTCCATGCAGATCTCCTCTAGAGCAATGATGTTTTGGGCCTATTGCTGGGCAACACAGACTTTCAAATCCCTCCAAAGGTTTTCTATAGGGTTGAGATCTGGAGTCTTGCTAAGCCACTCCAGGACCTTCATATGGTTCTTATAAAGCCACTGATTCGTTGCCCTGGTGGTGTGCTTTGGATCATTATCATGCTGAAAGACACATCCACGTTTCATCTTCAATACCCTTGCTGATGAAAGGAGGATTGCACTGAAAATCTCATGATACATGGCCCCATTTATTCTTTCATGTACAGGGATCAGTCGTTCTGGTCCATTTGCAGAGAAGGTAGCCACAACATGCTTTGTGCTCTCCTAGGCTTCATAGTAGGTATGGTGTTCTTTGGATGTGATTCAGCATTCTGCTTCCTTCAAACACGACGCGTTTTGTTTCTACCAAACAGTTCTACTTTGGTTTCATCAGACCATATGACATTCTCCCAATACTTTTCTGGATAATGCTAATGCTCTCTAGCAAACTTCGGACAGACCCGGACACGTACTCGCTTAAGCAGAGGGACGTGTTTGGCATTGCAAGATCTTAGTCACTGGCGGTGTAGTGTGTTACTGATGGTAGCCTTTGTTACGGTGGTACCAGCTCTATGCAGATCATTCACTAGGTCTCCCGTGCTGTTCTGGGATTTTTGCTCACTGTTCTTGTGATCATTTTGGCCCCACAGGATAAGATCTGGCTTTTACAGACTGCTAGTGTTTTTACTTTATTGAACCACAAAAAGGCAAATAACACATTGAACAAACATAGCAAAATATACAAGATGGTGCAAACTACAGTCTCATCCTTCCATTGTTTCGCCGGAATAAGACCAGCTTTTACTTCAGAGCTTTCAGGGCTGACTACCCCATCTGTGACATGCACACAGAGAGGAGGTAACAACAAGCTTAGGAAGATGATAGTCACTTGAGGTACAAGGCCAGTTGACCACAGCATCACAGCCTGGCTTCTCTGAATATCTCAGTGGAGCTTGGTGATCGATGTTTTTCATTTCTGGCTTTCACAAATGCATTCATGGGGCTCAGGTGACCATTGGGTCCAAATCCCAAACTGCTCCAAATGTATCCATGGTTCAGTGATAGTCAATGGCGCAGATCTATATGTTTTCAGCCGAGGCTTAGTTCCCCTAAGTTGGCATACTGTATAATGTAAAATCTGTGTCCCTCGTGATGGAGCCATTAGGATATCTTGACTACTGTCTTGTAAAGAGTCTCTGTTTCTTTGACTCTCTGAATTTCTTGGCTGTCTGGATGTCTGGCTGTATATCTGTATATGGAGATATCTATCCTTTTTTATAGCAAACAACTGTCCTTCAAGCCAGCATTCACAGTTAAGGGGGAAATTGGAGCCTAGATCAACTTGCATTGTTTGATTAGGTAATCTATCTGCATAGCTTTTCCTCCTCTGTTTTGCAAGTCAACAATCTAGCTAGCCGCGACAATGCTTAATCAACATATCCGCAAACATCATTGTTTAGTTATCCTGATCTCTAGTCATCCAGGTTTACAACACAATAAGTTCCAACAAATTGTCAACTTACAAGTCAATATTACAGGCTTATATGAACCAAAGGCTGTTTTCTTGACCAATCAGAAAGAAACACAGAAATTCAAAAGGCAATATATAGATAACAGTCTGTTCCTCCTGGCTTGCTGAAAATAGTTGTCTGGTTAATTGAGATAAAATTATGCATCGTCACAGTGGCTATTTATAGTTGGTGGGGCACAGTGGTGGATTACAATTTATATTTGTAATGGTGGATTGCATAATACTTAATTATACAGTATATTTTAATAGTGGGATCATGTCTGTATTCAGCTATGTAATGTAAAAGAAAAAGTGGGGAATGTGCTCTAGGTAACTATGTGTTATTTTACGCAGAGATAAGTCCTGGCTGAAAAGAATGATGGTGTTCTGTGCTGGATGAAAAACAAAGGCAAATATAAAGAACTTCAACTAGGGGTGTCACTGATGAGTCAGTGTTACTTGTAGACTGCCATTTTATACTGCATACTGTGTACAGAGCATGTATAATGTCACTGGTAATCACTGTATTACCTGTACACTGACACCATACACAGAGTTCATGTGTATAATATCAGCAGTGATCTCTTTATTATCTGTATATATCCAAAAAGACAAAGCATTGCCATAAAAAGTATAAACTTTATTAAAGCATGACAGCCAAACTTTAAAAACACATAAAAAGAGAGATTCAGGTCCACAAAACCAAACACAGGTAAGTATACACGTGTGAAACCAAATGTAACAGTGGGAGATACACAATTTCTCATTGTCATGTCTGAAATGACTATTGGAAGACCTCCCACCCTGTTTCACACCCTCCTCTCTGCACAAACAGGCATAAGTGCAAAGAATGCTATATATATATATATATATATATATATATATATATATATTAAAAAAAAGAGAAGAGCCAGCACTGCCAGTGGTCAGAACGCATAACATGAGGTGCATATGCACATATCTTACTGCATTCAAAATGGGACATTTAGCAAAATATTGATCAATATATTGAGCCACCCCGCCACGCCAAGGCAATCTCATATGGGGGGTCCTACTCTACATTTTTATTTATTCACTGTGCCATTGCGGCCTCCTAAATGTTTTAAAAGCAAGACCATATCAAATGCAATCCATACCTGAAGCATATCTGCATCACTCCCGTGCAGCCAGATGGAGCAGGTGCAGATGAAGGCCAACCAGGTCTGAACACAGACATCTCAGGTTTGACCTCCACACACTGCCTGACCAGCAAACACAGATGAAGGGCAATGCAAGCTCAGACATGGATGCAAAAATAAATAAAGCCTGGGGCAGGGCGGGGCTGCCATGAGTGTGCACAGCAGCCTAGATCAATCACAATAAACACAGAAAAGATGGCGAACATGACCCAGCGTGCACGGCAAAAGTGGTGGTCAGCCACAAAACCAATTTGCAATAAAAAGAGAGAAGAGCCAGCACTGCCAGTGGTCAGAACGCATAACATGAGGTGCATATGCACATATCTTACTGCATTCAAAATGGGACATTTAGCAAAATATTGATCAATATATTGAGCCACCCCGCCACGCCAAGGCAATCTCATATGGGGGGTCCTACTCTACATTTTTATTTATTCACTGTGCCATTGCGGCCTCCTAAATGTTTTAAAAGCAAGACCATATCAAATGCAATCCATACCTGAAGCATATCTGCATCACTCCCGTGCAGCCAGATGGAGCAGGTGCAGATGAAGGCCAACCAGGTCTGAACACAGACATCTCAGGTTTGACCTCCACACACTGCCTGACCAGCAAACACAGATGAAGGGCAATGCAAGCTCAGACATGGATGCAAAAATAAATAAAGCCTGGGGCAGGGCGGGGCTGCCATGAGTGTGCACAGCAGCCTAGATCAATCACAATAAACACAGAAAAGATGGCGAACATGACCCAGCGTGCACGGCAACAGTGGTGGTCAGCCACAAAACCAATTTGCAATAAAAAGAGAGAAGAGCCAGCACTGCCAGTGGTCAGAACGCATAACATGAGGTGCATATGCACATATCTTACTGCATTCAAAATGAGACATTTAGCAAAATATTGATCAATATATTGAGCCACCCCGCCACGCCAAGGCAATCTCATATGGGGGGTCCTACTCTACATTTTTATTTATTCACTGTGCCATTGCGGCCTCCTAAATGTTTTAAAAGCAAGACCATATCAAATGGTGGCTGACCACCACTGTTGCCGTGCACGCTGGGTCATGTTCGCCATCTTTTCTGTGTTTATTGTGATTGATCTAGGCTGCTGTGCACACTCACGGCAGCCCTGCCCTGCCCCAGGCTTTATTTATTTTTGCATCCATGTCTGAGCCTGCATTGCCCTTCATCTGTGTTTGCTGGTCAGGCAGTGTGTGGAGGTCAAACCTGAGATGTCTGTGTTCAGACCTGGTTGGCCTTCATCTGCACCTGCTCCATCTGGCTGCACGGGAGTGATGCAGATATGCTTCAGGTATGGATTGCATTTGATATGGTCTTGCTATTCTTAATTCTTAAATTTTAGTAGGGAATCACTCATTACAACATCATATGGCAGAGAGTTCCATAGTCTCACTGCTCTTACAGTAAAGAATCCGCGTCTGTGAGTATGCTTAAACCTTCTTTCCTCCAGACGTAGAGGATGCCCCCTTGTCCCCATCACAGGTCTAAGAGTAAAAAGATCATTAGAAAGGTCTTTGTATTGTCCCCACATATATTTATACATTGTAATAAGATCACCCCTAAGCCTTCGATTCTCGAAACTAAATAACCCCAAGTGTAATAACCTGTCTTGGTATTGCAGACCCCCTAGTTCCCTAATAACCTTGGTCGCTCTTCTCTGCACCCGCTCCAGTTCAGCTATGTCTTTCTTATACACCGGAGACCAGAACTGTACACAGTATTCTAAGTGTGGTCGCACTAGTGACTTATATAGAGGTAAAATTATGTTCTCATGAGCATCTATGCCTCTTTTAATGCATCCCATTATTTTATTTGCCTTTGCAGCAGCTGCTTGACTCTGGCCACTAAATGTGAGTTTGTCGTCCACCCATACACCCAGGTCTTTTTCAGTGACTGTTTTGCCCAGTGTTTTACAATTAAGCACATAATTATACAACTTGTTCGTTCTACCCAAGTGCATGACCTTACATTTATCCCCATTAAAGCTCATTTGCCATTTATCAGCCCAAGCTTCTAGTTTACATAAATCCTCCTGTAATATAAAATTATCCTCCTCTGTATTAATTACCCTGCAGAGTTTAGTGTCATCTGCAAATATTGAAATTCTACTCTCTATGCCCCCTACAAGGTCATTAATAAATATGTTAAAAAGAAGCGGGCCCAAAACTGACCCCTGTGGTACCCCACTGCTAACCGTGACCCAGTCCGAGTGTGCTCCATTAATAACCACCCTTTGTTTCCTATCCCTGAGCCAGCTCTTAACCCACCTACACATATTTTCCCCTATCCCCATTGTTCTCATTTTATGTATCAACCTTTTGTGTGGCACCGCATCAAAAGCTTTTGAAAAGTCCATGTACACCACGTCCACTGCATTCCCTTGGTCCAGTCCGGAACTTACCTCTTCATAAAAGCTTATCAGATTAGTCTGACAGGAACGGTCCCTTGTAAACCCATGTTGATATTGGGTCATGAGGTTATTCTTCTTCAGATACTCCAGTATAGTATCTCTTAGAAAACCCTCCAGGATTTTACCCACAGTTGAGGTTAAACTTACTGGCCTATAATTTCCAAGTTCAGTTTTTGTCCCCTTTTTGAATATTGGCACCACATTTGCTATATGCCAGTCCTGTGGTACAGACCCTGTTATTATGGAATCTTTAAATATTAAAAATAGTGGTCTATCTATGACTGTGCTTAATTCCTGCAGTACTCGGGGGTAGTGTTGAGCATTCCGATACCGCAAGTATCGGGTATCGGCCGATACTTGCTGTATCGGAATTCCGATACCGACTTCCGATATTTTTTCAATATCGGAATTCGGCATCGGAATCGGAAGTTCAAAATGATTGACAGCCTGACGTCATCATGATGCGCGGTGTGTGCGCATCATGATGCGCCGTCATTTCGGGCCTTCCGGGGGTCTCTGCCGGCCTGCCGGGGGGCTGTGTGGACTGCCCGGGGTCTGTACCGGCCTGCCGGGGGGCTGTGCCGGCCTGCCGGTGGTCTGTGCACCCTGTGGGGGTCTGTACCGGCCTGCCGGGGGGCTGTGCCGGCCTGCCGGTGGTCTGTGCACCCTGTGGGGGTCTGTACCGGCCTGCCGGGGGGCTGTGCCGGCCTGCCGGGGGGCTGTGCTGATGTCCGGGGGTCTGTGCAAGCATCGTCCAATGGGACAACAAGTCCCATCTGGCGATGCCTGCTACCATGACAGTGATTGACACATTAGCCAATGATGGGACAGTAGTAGTTAAATGTTAAAAAAAAAAAAATACTACATACATACTACATACATACTACATGCATGCTACATACATACTACATGCTACATACATACTACATATATACTACATGCATGCTACATACATACTACATACATACTACATGCATGCTACATGCATACTACATGCATGCTACATACATACTACATACATACTACATGCATACTACATGCATGCTACATACATACTACATGCTACATACATACCACATACATACTACATGCTACATACATACCACATACATACTACATACATACTACATGCTACATACATACTACATGCATGCTACATGCTACATACATACCACATACATACTACATGCATGCTACATGCTACATACATACTACATATATACTACATACATACTACATACATACTACATGCATGCTACATACATACTACATACATACTACATACATACTACATGCATGCTACATACATACTACATGCATGCTACATGCATGCTACATACATACTACATGCTAGCTACATGCATGCTACATACATAATACATGCCACATACATACCACATACATACTACATACATACTACATACATACCACATATATACTACATGCTACATACATACTACATACATACCACATATATACTACATGCATGCTACATACATGCTACATACATACCACATACATACTACATGCATGCTACATGCTACATACATACTACATATATACTACATACATGCTACATACATACTGCATGCTACATGCATGCTACATACATACATACATACAAAAAAGTCCCTAGCAATGGCATAAAGTGAGACTAGGGACTTTTTTTTTTTTAAGTGGCGGAGGAATACAGTGCGGAAGGATACCTACCTTCCGTCATTGGATTCCTGCAGCCCGTAGAGAACGGCAGCAACAGCTGATGCTGCAGTTCTCTACCCAAGATCGTCGTGGGACACACTCGTGGACTGCTTCGGATCGTGGGTGAGTATTTTTGTGGTTTGTTATGTTAATATTTATTCCGGAAAAGACAATGGCTTCGGGGAACAATGTGACAAGTATTGGTAAGTATGTCACTCTATGTTATATGTACTGTATGTCTATGTATGTATTGTATGAATGTATTGTATGTATGTAGTATATATGTGGTATGTATGTAGCATGTAGTATGTATGTATGTAGTATGTATGTAGCATGCATGTAGTATATATGTAGTATGTATGTAGTATGTATGTAGCATGTAGTATGTATGTAGCATGCATGTAGTATATATGTAGTATGTATGTAGCATGTAGTATGTATGTAGTATGTATGTAGCATGCATGTAGTATATATGTAGTATGTATGTAGCATGTAGTATGTAGCATGCATGTAGTATATATGTAGTATGTATGTAGCATGTAGTATGTATGTAGCATGCATGTAGTATATATGTAGTATGTATGTAGCATGTAGTATGTATGTAGCATGCATGTAGTATGTATGTGTTATGTATGTAGCATGTAGCATGCATGTAGTATGTATGTAGTATGTATGTAGTATGTATGTAGTATATATGTAGTATGTATGTTGCATGTAGTATGAATGTAGCATGTATGTAGTATGAATGTAGCATGTATGTAGTATGCATGTTGTATGTATGTAGCATGTATGTAGCATGTAATTTTTTTTTTTTTTTTTTACATTCAACACATTAGCCGGATGATGGGACTACTACTGTCCCATCATTGGCTAATGTGTCAATCACTGTCATGGTAGCAGGCATCGCCCGATGGGACTTGTAGTCCCATCGGACGATGCCTGCACAGACCCCCAAAGCCTGCACAGCCCCCCGGCAGGCCGGCACAGCCCCCCGGAGCCTGCACAGACCACCGGCAGGCCGGCACAGCCCCCCGGCAGGCCGGCACAGCCCCCCGGAGCCTGCACAGACCACCGGCAGGCCGGCACAGCCCCCCGGAGCCTGCACAGACCACCGACAGGCCGGCTCAGCCCCCCGGCAGGCCGGCACAGACCACCGGAGCCTGCACAGACCCCCTGGCAGGCCGGCACAGCCCCCCGAAAGGCCCGTACAGACCCCAGAGAGGCTGTACAAGGCAAAAACAGGGTTTTTCTTATTCCGATACCGGAAGTCCCATAGACTTGAATGGGACTTCCGGTATCGGCATCGGCGATACCGATACTTTTTTTAAAGATCGGCCGATCCATTCCGATCCGATACTTTGAAGTATCGGACGGTATCACTCAACTCTACTCGGGGGTGTATCCCATCCGGGCCCGGGGATTTGTCAATTTTAGTGATTTGTGGACGCCGCCGTACTTCTTGCTGGGTTAAGCAGGTGACATTTAATGGAGAATTTTTACCCCTGATCATGTTATCCGTCATGGGATTTTCTTGTGTAAATACTGTTGAAAAAAAGTCATTTAGCATATTGGCTTTTTCCTCATCCTCATCCACCATTTCACCCAGACTATTTTTAAGGGGACCAACACTATCATTTTTTAGCTTCTTACTATTTATGTAGTTAAAGAATATTTTGGGATTATTTTTACTTTCTCAGGCAATGAGTCTCTCTGTCTCAATCTTTGCTGTCTTGATTTGCTTTTTACAGAATTTATTTAATCTTCTGTATTTATTTAATGCCTCATCACTACCTACTTGCTTTAATTCTCTAAATGCTTTATTTTTATCTCTTATTGCGCCCCTTACAGCTCTATTTAGCCATAGTGGTTTCCTCCTATTTCTCGCATGTTTATTCCCATACGGTATATATTGTGCACAGGTCCTATTCAGGATGCTAATAAACGTCTCCCATTTTCTTTGTGTATTTTTATGTCTCAGGATATCGTCCCAGTTAATTGCACCAAGATCATCTCTCATCCGTTGGAAATTTGCCTTCCTGAAGTTTAGTGTCCTTGTAACCCCTCTACTACACATCTTATTAAAGGATACATGAAAACTTATTAATTTGTGATCACTATTACCCAAGTGACCCTCAACCCTTACATTTGATATGCGGTCTGGCCTGTTGGTTAATATTAGGTCTAGCAGTGCCCCCCCTCTTGTTGGGTCCTGAACCAGGTGTGAAAGGTAATTGTCTCTCATCGTTGTCAGAAACCTATTACCTTTGCTGGAACTGCAGGTTTCGGTTCCCCAATGTATTTCAGGGTAGTTGAAGTCCCCCATATTAATGACTTCTCCTTGAGTCGCTGCTTCATCTATTTGCTTTATGAGGATATTCTCTGTAGCTTCCATTATTTTTGGAGATTTATAACAAACCCCTATCAGTAATTTATTATTTTCCCCCCCTCCCCTTATCTCTACCCACAGGGACTCTACATTTTCATTAGATTCATATATATTATCACGAAGGATGGGTTTTAAGGATGATTTTACATATAAACACACGCCTCCCCCTCGCTTATTTGTACGGTCATTTCTGAACAGACTATAGCCCTGTAAATTAACCACCCAGTCATTGCTCTCATCCAGCCATGTCTCAGATATCCCCACCATGTCATAATTATGTTCCAACAACATTAACTCCAATTCCTCCATTTTGTTGGCGAGACTTCTGGCATTAGTATACATGCACTTTATGTATCTCTCTGTATCTCTATTCTTTCTTAAATTATTAACTGTTCTAACCCCACCCCCATGCCACCTCCACCCCCAATGTCATTATTTGTGCCAAGGTCTCTATCTGCACTGTCTTACCCTCCTATAAAAGGTGTTTTAGGGAGGTCATAAAGGCACGTGGAGGCCACACACCATACTGAGCATCATTTTGACTTGTTTCCACTTTAATTTTGTCTTGTTTTGATTTTCATTTTGACTTGTTTCCACTTTCATTTTGGGGGTCTCTCCAAATCCATACCTCCATTAGTTGAAAAATTTGATTTCCATTGATCATTTTTGTGTGATTATGTTGACAGCACATTCAACTTTATACAGAACAAAGTATTCAATGAGAATATTTCATTCATTTAGATATAGGATGTGTTATTTCAGTGTTCCTTTTATTTTTTTGAGCAGTGTATTTCCAAATGTCTTACACAAGAGGCATTTTTTTTAAAATAATCAGTATCATTTATTTTTTTCTCTAGAATAGGAGGGCTTATAATAATGTAGCATGATGCATTGCCAAATTTAGGATTATAATAATGAGTTCTTTGTGCTGTGGCTCCATGTCTATTGAATGTTATCATCAGCAAGTTTTGCAAAATGCCCTTCAGTATTATTCTGTGTAGATAGAAGATGGTTCCTGTTATTAGAATTCATCTACCCTATGTTAGTATTTAATGTGGGAAGGAGCATGTGCCGGAATAAGCGGTCAGCTTATTGGTCCGTTAACTATGAGATTATTCACTAAAGACAGATTAGACTGAGGAATTTTTCATAGCATACTGTAAGTAGATAGTAAACATTCTTTTACATGAAGAAGGACTTTTAAATGCTATAATAAATTAATAACATCATTATTACATTTATAGGTATTAAACTCAACACCTTTTACATATATATTCCTTCATGTCAAACAATTTGTGGTCTGCAACATTATGCAATTTATTTGATAGTGTATTTAGTTTTTTTCTTTTCAGCTTTTTTGATGCTTAGCAACCAGGCTCTTTTACTTCAGCACTAAAGGCTTCAATTGTTGTATTTTGTTGAAGAAGAGCACAATGTCTACCATGTTGGTTCCTTGAATAGAATATGTGGTTTGCATGACTGCATGCCCACGATTAGGAATAGTACCTTTTTGGATGCAGCGTAAATTTCTGCATTTTACATTGCAAGCACAGTGGATGGGATTTATAGAAATCCCATGCCCACTGTGCTTCTATGTAATCTTGCATAAACTGACCTACGGTGTGGCTATATGAGACGCAAAATGTCAATTTCTGCAGCTGAGACATTAGTGTTGTCTGTGGATTTTTACCAAAAGAATGTCATTACATGTAGTAAAAAAGGAAGCACACTGTAGCGTCATAACATGCAAATATGAAAAATGAATTGCACTACTTGGTCTTAGTGAGGATTAAAGTATAGGAGTAACCCCGGCACACTAATAACATGAAAGTAAAGTCTTCTCAACGACAGTCTTTAATTGTTGTGATTTTATTGATTGTGAAAAAAAAGAGTGGTGTTACAATCCAAAAAAGGGTGGTGTTACAATCCAACGTTTCAGCTCTACATCTCGAGCTTTCATCAGGGATATGACTAGATCCTTGGTTTTGAGGTGTGTGTATAAGTGGTATAGGTTTGCCTTTGTAATCCAGCTGCTGGAACGATACCTATAGTAACCACGACGTGTAGGGTCAGCACGTGACTCCCGTCCTTGTGTCCTAAATCTAGTCAGGTGTGGAGGAGGCCGGAAGTGACTTCTGGATTACAAAGGCAAACCTATACCACTTATACACACACCTCAAAACCAAGGATCTAGTCATATCCCTGATGAAAGCTCGAGATGTAGAGCTGAAACGTTGGATTGTAACACCACCCTTTTTTGGATTGTAACACCACCCTTTTTTTTCACAATCAATAAAATCACAACAATTAAAGACTGTCGTTGAGAAGACTTTACTTTCATGTTATTAGTGTGCCGGGGTTACTCCTATACTTTAGTCTTGTTTTTTCCCAGAGCACCTAAGTTGGGGTTTGAGCCTGTCATATCTACTTTATATTAGTGAGGATTGGCATAGACAGGGACCTGGAAAACGAGAAATGCCATAATGTGGCTTCCAGGTACACATAACTTGGCCATTTTATGCGCTAAACTTTCTCAATTTTTCATATTTCTAATGCAGTAATGCAATTCATTTTTCATATTTGCATGTTATGGCGCTACAGTGTGCGTCCTTTTTTGCTTGAATGTATATGAGTTGGTGACTCTAGGTTAAGCACCTGTTCACACAATGTTTATGCTTGGATGTGACGGTCAGTTTTTGAAATTTGTATTACATGTAGTAAATCAGCATGTACTGACAAACAAGTGCGGGAATAATAACACAGCGTTTTGGACGAAGCAAAAATGTGATGCATCCAGAACGCTACTGTTCCTGATCTGGCCACTTAGCCTGAGATGCAGAATAATTTCTCCAAAAGACTACAGTATTCAAAGACCACTTCCATAACCAGACCCAAGCTTCTGTAACAGATTTATAGTTCCACCATATATTACTACTTACATTCTTCTTTGAGAATACGATCTCACTAGATTATTTTTAATGTAATTTTTGGTGGTCATCTTTGGTGACATCTTCATTAAGAATATGTAGGTTAGGTTTCTTTTATCAAGGTTACTTATCCTGTTTCAGTAATTTCCTGATGCAGTCATCACTAGATATTATTTTTTTTTTCTCAGATATGTGCAGTGCATGCTCTTTTTCAGCTTGAATTTCTAATGACCTTTAAACAGACTAAGAACAACTAGATCTACTGATAAACTTGTTGGCTGATAACAATGTTTTTGACAATTCATACAATTTGTTGCAAACAGCACTATAGTGGTAGTTAACATCTGCTACTTTTTATGTACTTTTACTTTATTATTTATTTTGACATTTATTACAAAGCAGATCAAATATATATTGCAACACATTAATAGGGATGAGCTAATCCAAACATCAACTCCGAACATGGCAATTCTACTGTATGTCCAGCTTCCTGTTACAGTTTGCTGGTCTAATAAAGCTTGTTGAAAGGCTGTAGCACAGCCAATCAACAAGTTTTAGACTGATCACTTCCGTAGCTATTGCAGCCATGGTGAGTATTGGCATGGCTGTGATTGTCCTGCGCAGAATGTGACCAAGCTAGTATAGAGACCATATTACGAGTGATGTTGCCATTCTACTCTTATTAGTGTTGGAATAGGATGCAGCTGTAGTGAGGGACAGATTATGACTGCGTTCTCCGAAAAAAGATGCTTTGCGTACTCTACAACCATATCTGTAGGAATACTGTGCCAAAAATCCTCTGTGAGCTCTTTGAAACCCATATCTGTGGGAGTACAGTGCCAAAAGATACTCTGTGTACTCTGCAACCCATACCTGTGAGAGTACTATGCCAAAAACCAACTGTGTGTACTCTGAAACCCATATCTATGGGAGTATGGTGCCTTAATGCTGCTGTGTGTACTCTGCCCCCTCTGCCTATGGGAGCACTGTGCCTTTAAGCCGCTGTTTGTACTCTGCTCCCCTGCCTGTGAGGGTACTGTGCCTTTAAGCTGCTGTGTGTACTCTGCCCCCTCTGCCTTTGGGAGTACTGTGTCTTTATGCTGCAGTGTGTACTCTGCATCCTCTTCCTTTGGGAGTACTGTGTCGTTAAGCTGTCGTGTGTACTAAGCACCCTCTGCCTGTGGGAGTACTGTGCCTTTAAGCTGTTGCGTGTATTCTGCATCCTCCACCTGTGGAAGCACTGTGGCTTTAAGCCCTGTGTGTTTTCTATTAGTCAGGTAAATAATTGGCATCCGCCGTCTCTTTGCCATTTCCAGGTCAAATATTTTTTTTTTTTTTTGGTGTGTGTTTTATAGCAGTCTGGGAAATAAAAACTAGCCTCAATGGTCTTGTTGCCTTTTCTAAGCCCAAGATATAAATCTTATAGACAGGTGTGTGTTTTCTAGTACTTTTGAAAACAGATAATTTGCATCACCTGTCTGCTTGACATATCTAGGACAAAGAAATAATTCTTGTTCTTCTTGCCATTTCAAGGCCAAAGCAATACATTTTATGTACCAGTGTTTCTTTTCTTGTAGTCTGGGAAATAAATAATTGGCATCAGCCATCTCATTGCCATTTATAGGCCAAATAAACAAATATTCTGGACCTGTGTGTGCTTTCTAGTGCTGTTGCATATAAATAAATTTACTCTTCCTCCATCTCTTTGCAAGTAGTGTTCAGAAATAAGCAAATTCAAAAATGAGGAGAGCCTCAATTAGGGGTCGAGGTCATGGTCCTGGTTGTGCTGATGTAGCTGCTGAAGTTGGTAGTGTTGTAGATGATGAAGGGAGAGGACATGGTTATTCAGTACCTGCTACATGCCCAAATACAACACTCTCCTGGTGCATGCAGGTGACAAAACATTATGATTCCTTTCATAGGCCTGAATACCACTGCATGAATGGTGAGGCCACAAGATGTTGAAAAGGTGTTAGATGATGACTAAATGTGGCTTCAGTTCCTTGGCATTATCTTCCATCTGATCCACCACAGAAAGTGCACAGTTTGGAATCTGATGACCATAGTGTTCCAGCTTCCTCCTCACCCATGTCATGGCACAGTTGCAAGATATCTCAGGACTAGGGGCTGCTTCCCTATTCTGAAAACAAGGGGCTCTATAACTATCCATTCTCCATGGTTTACTTCTGATGCCAGTGCCAATTTCCTTACTGAACTCCTGAATCAGCACTTATCTGTCCTCTCCCCTCCCAGAGAAGTGGGAAGTTGTAGTGTATATGATTACTTAAAACAGAATAACAAGGAAAGACATACAGGGATAAATGACAATACCAATCATACAAATATGTACTCATAAAGAACAGAGAGGAACACCAGGAAGTAAAGGACTAGAAAACAAAAAAGGAGAGAATGGTAGCATGCACACAAACAAATCACCAGGTAATAGTCTGAATACTCCAAACCACTCAAACAACCAACACCTTCAGCTCCAGAACCCAGTAATATCAGACTAACTCTGGCAATGCCTGCTTTCCAGAGGCTAGTGTGTGTATATATATATATATATATATATATATATATATATATTAGAGGGGAGTGCCTAACATTGAACAGCTGAGAGCACCAAAGCAGGAAAGATTCCAGGAGCTCTCAACAGAACAGATTAAGCCCTGCACTGCTAGCAGAAAGCTACACTGTTTAATATGAAGGTGAAGTGCTTCCAATCAATGCCGGAGTATGAGAAATCAGACAGCGCAGACTTCTGGCTCTTCTCTGTTGCCATTAGCCATGACAATCCCCTTGAAATTCAGCCAAGCAGTTTAAGGCCCAAGTCATACAGCAGTCTCTTCTGCTTTTCGATGATTATGCTGGCTGGTGTTCTGTAACCTATGCACCTGGCCCTGCACCAGAAGTGGAAGAGACTAAGTGCACTGATGCATAACCACTTGTTATGTTGGTGAATGAGTACATGGGAGGGCTAGTGCAAATAGTAATTGGACCACAACAGCACAGGTCAGATGATGAAGAAACTCAGTTGCCAACTGCAGTGTCTTTTTGCAGTGTGTAGACCGGCAAGGACAGCAGGGTTGAGGAGTTGGTGGAAGATGATGCAGGGAATGATGAGTTCAATGACCTCACATGGAGCAAATGCCATCCTAGTGATGTATGCAATTCAGAGGAAGAGGAGGTGGTCATGCTTCTCCAGCAGCACCGAAAAAGAGGGAGCAGGGTGTAAAGGCACAGCAGGTGGCCCTTTGCCACTATGTTGGCTGCTACTGCCCACCACTTCTGAAATCAGCACACCAAAGACAGCTCCAAATAGCTCCCTGGCTTAGCATTTCTTCAGGAAGTGTGCTGACGACAAGCGATATGTGGTTTACACACTATGCCATCAGACTTCTGAACCTGAATCACATCACTCACAAATATAAATGGATACCCTAAAGTATGTGGTCAGTATAGAGTGCCAGATAAATGTGATCTCAAATGTTATGTAAAATATTCACAATAAAATCTTCAACTCAATCCACAAAAAAAGCAATTCCCGAATCAGGTCAGTCATCTGTTAATGGAAATAAAGGGGGCTTCCACTTTACTGGTAGTACAAAGGCTCTGGAAAAGTGAAATGGTTCCTCCGCTCCCAAATCCAAATGCTCCCTCCCTTCAGAGCCCCATAGTGTGCCTAAACCACATATTGTGTCTATATTTGGCA